>NC_052075.1:31117708-32540208 GCF_015852505.1 Tachyglossus aculeatus | reverse complement strand
CTGGCTCATGGTTCCTCAATTTCATCTATCTCGCCACTGACCCCTTTCCCACATCTTCCTTCTGGTCTGAAAGTCCCTCCCCCTCCTTATACACCAGACCTCGACTCTCATCTTCAAAGCCTTAATAGGGTCACATCTCCACCAAAAGGCCTTCCGTGATTAGGCCCTCTTTTCCCCAACTCCCTCTCCCTTTTGCGTCACCAATCTACTTGGATCTTTACCCTATAAGCACTTGATATACAGCCCCACAGCACTTATGTTCATATCAGATATGTATTTATTTATATTAATGTCTGTCTCCCCCTCTAGACTGTAAGCTCCTTGTGGGCAGGGAACATGTCTACCAACTCTGTTGTACTGTACTCTCCCAAGTGCTTAGTACAGTTTTATGCACACAGTAAGCCCTCTATAAATAATAATAATGATAATAATGATGACAGTATTTGTTAAGCACTTACTATGTGCCATGCACTGTTCTAAGTGCTGGGGTAGATCCAAGGTGATAAGGTTGTCGCACGTGGGGCTCACAGTCTTAATCCCCATTTTACAGATGAGGTAACTGAGGCCCGGAGAAGTTAAGTGACTTGCCCAATGTCACACAGCTGACAAGCGGTGGAGCCGGGATTAGAACCTGTGACCTCTGACTCCCAAGCCCGTGCTCTTTCCACTAAGCCACACTGTTTGCCATTGATTGATTGATTGATTGTTAAGTACACTGCTCTACACTTAATAAACACTGTCACAACTACTATGGCTACACAAAATCACTGGGATTCACATATAAGAGGAATGAGGAATGAGGAAACTGAGACCCGGGGTGGTTAAGTGCCTTGTCCAAGGTCTTTATTAGGCCAAAAACAATCTGAAAAAGAATCTGGGTCCTCTAATTCCCAGCCTTATTCTTCTCTTCCCACAGTAGGCACTCAATAAATATCATTAATGATTGAACAGTTAGAAAACAGAAGCAGAGGTATGGGACCAACCCAACCAAAAGGATTTATCCTTATATGCACGCAATGCAAGAGTCAATAAACAATAAAAGAATAGAAGTAACCTTGATCCTATTTACCTTTCAGGGCTTCAGAAAAGGGCAAATGCAGAGAACACAATAAAGAAGAGCTTGCAATCTGATCCAGAAAACACGTATTTTTAAAATTGAAGCATAAATACTATCAGTGAGGAGGCCAGCAATAACATTAGGTTTTAGAGAGGAATTTGGAGGGAAAGAGTATTCTTGACCCTTGAGAAAAGGCTTGCTGATATAATAAACTTTATAATTAAACAATTTCTTATTTGAGCCTTCCAAATCTTCCCGGAGGCATTAGCATACAGGAAATAGCCCTTTAAAATATGAGTGCTTTGGTACAATCATCGCTGCTTGTGCTCTCATCATAGCTAACACAAATCATATGAAAAATTAGGTACAGCACCACAATGAGTGGTGCCAATGCATGATAAACTCATTTTATGAGTAATTTCAATTTAGGTGTAGACAGTGATGCAGAGGTGTGGAAAAAAAATCACTGAATCACAAGGCAATGGAAAACTTAAAAGCTATGGCCCTCTCCTGTTCAGAGAACATGCTAAATATTAACTTGTAATCATGAACGTGAGATTTCACGAAGAAAAATAGAAACAGGTACTTTGGATGTTCCTAATATCTAGCAATAGTTAAATCATCATCCAATGTGGGGACCAAAAAGTTGTTTCTGTAACTGAAAAGATCCAAAGCACTGACTGCTGGACTAAGTGTTGATGTGTCCCCAACTTTTCCCAACAGTAAAGCCAATGTATAGAAAGTGGACAAGCAGATGGCTATTTCTATGATAAACACCAACCTGGCTCTTAAAACATTGCCAGGAAAATTCTTCTTATTAATCAATCAATGGCATTTATTGAGCGCTTTCTATGTGCACAGCACTGTACTAAGTGCTTGGGAAAAAACAACACAATAAAGTTGATAGATGTGATCCCTGCCCACAAGGGAGTTTACAGTCTACAGAGGGAGACAAATATTGAGATAAATTACAGGTACAGGAAATGGCAGTGTATAAAGATATTTTCATAGGTATTGTGGGTCTGGGGTATGTATTAAACTGTTAAGTAGTACACAGGCAATTGCAGAGTCAATGCAGAGGGGAGAGCTCAGGCAGGGAAGGTCTCTTGGAATAGGTGTGATTTTAGGGGAGTTTTGAAAGTAGGGAGGGTGGTGGACTGTCGGATATTAAAGGGGAAGGGATTTTAGGTCCAAGGATGTAGGGATGGAGTTGGCGGTGGGATAGATGAGACTGAGGTACAGAGAGAAAGTTGGCATTAGAAGGGTGGAGTGTGTGGAGTATGTGGACTGGGTTGTAGTAGGAGATCAGTGATGTAAAATAGTTGGGAGAAAGATGATTGAGTACCTTAAAACTGATGGTAAGAAATTTCTGTTTGATGTGGAGGTGGATGGGATATTATTGGAGGTTTCTGAAGAGTGGGGAGATACGGACTGAATGTTTTTCAGAAAACTGATCTGGGCAGCAAAGTGAAGTATGAACTGGAGAAGGGAGAGGCAGGAGTCAAGGAATAGGAAATGACGAGTGCTTGGATCAATGTGGTAGTAGCTGGATGGGGAGGAAAGGGTGGATTCTACAGATGTTAAGGTAGAACTGTCAGGCTGTCAAGAGAGACAGAATATATGGCTTGAATGAACGAGATGAGTCAAGGATAATGCCAAGGCTTGTGAGACAGGGCAGATGGTGGTGTGGTCTGTGGTGATAGGAAAGTAATGAGGAGGACAGGGTTTGGGTAAGAAGATGAGCAATTCTGTTTTGGGCACGCTTAGTTTGAGGTGTGGCGGGACCTCCATGTAGAGATGTCCTAAGGCAGGAGGAAATGTGTGACTGCAGGACTGGAGAGGTAGATTGGGGAATTATCCATGTAGAGATTGTAGTTGAAGCTGTGGGAGCCATTGAGTTCCCCAAAGGAGAGGGTGTATTCGGAGAATATAAGGGGATCTGGAACTGAGCCTTGACTCAGAGGAGCTTAGAAGGGGAAGGAAGGAAAGTGAATGAGGTGTTCAGATCGATCTTTATGAGTTCTAATTGACTCAGATCGGTCTACATGGGTACCAGTCCACTGGGATTTCCCCACTCATCTTGGAAGACTGGAGGGCCTGGCATTCGACTAATGCTTGAGAATGACAGACATATGCAAGAAATGTTGAGATAAATGGTGTTTGACTGTTCTAGTGCCACGAGGGAATAGTTGTCACTTCGAAAGTTATTCTTCCTGGAGGACTTTACTACTAGGTATAGCTAACATGAAACACTAGGAATGGTTTGGGGGAATTGCTTTGAGGTCAAGGAGCTGATTGCAGCATTACAAACTCGCAACAACCTTGAAGATCCTCATGACTCATACCAAAGAGATGCCTGTTCATTCATTCAATCGTATTTACTGAGCACTCACTAAGTGGAAAGCACTGTACTAGGCACTCAGGAGAGTACAATACATAATAATAAACAGACACATTCCCTGCCCACAATGAGCTTACAGTTTAGAGGGGGAATATGTCTGCTGTGTACCGATGCATGTGTTTGATGGGCATTACTTAGAAAATGAAGGACAGCTCTATGTAGTATTATGCACGTATGTACATTAATATTTGTTTAGAGAGAGCTGTCCATTTTTGAAGCAGTGAATTTCTAAAGGGGATTGTTGTCACTAAGGGTATTGCCAAATAGCACTGCTGCCTCACTAGCAGGCAAAAAACAAAAACCTGGAAAATCTGTCTGAAAAAGGCCAAAGTCTTGCTCCAACGGAAACTAGTACAGTGGTGACTATTAGTGGCTCAGAACTGTCAAAATATTTTTCCTATATCTTGAAGAATGCTGCTATTGCTAACATAGTCATAAAAAATATTGCCAAGGCCAGTGAAGGATTTGGAAAACTGGAACATGGGGCTGCGGAAGAAAAGAGGAGTCAGCTTGAAGACAAAGACAGACATTTACTATGCTACTGCCATCACAACATTGCTATGTGACTGTGGGGCATGGACGCCATTTGTCAGTGTTTTCATTGCTCTCAAGGAGCTTCTAGCCAGTTGAATGTTAGATGATTTAAAACGCTTTTATTTTTCATTGTAGATTACTATTTCCTTAGGTCTACTGAGTGCTCTGATTTACCCCCTACAACATACTGAATGGATATCATCATCAATGGTATTTACTGAGCACTTTCTGTGTGCTGAGCACCGTACTAAGCACTTGAGAGAGTACGCTACAACAGAATTGGCAGACCCGTTCCCTGTCCACAGAGAGCTCACAGTCTAGAGGAGTAAGCAGAGTTTTCATAAGATGGCTTTTGTTCCATCCAGAGGATAGGCTAGTAAAATTCAGAGTCTTTCCAAGGGAATTATGATCTGAACAGGGAGGCGAGGGTATCATCTTCTTTATTTGACACCTTTCACTTTCCCCACCCCAATGCCCCCACACTACTAACTGCCTACTTGAATCTGGTAGTTCAGGACAGGGACCAAACAGCAAGTAGTATTGCCTGCCTCAGCCAACCTGAGGTTCAAAGAAGTTTGAATTGTGCAGAGCACATAGAAACAGGATGGAGAGGTGGATAGTTCCCGCTACCTCCTCTCCCCAGAACGATTCACAGAAGAGTTGCCAATCTGTTCACCTTGGTGTCATCCTCGACTCCGCTCTCTCATTCACCCCTCACATCCAAGCCGTCACCAAAACCTGCCGGTCTCAGCTCCGCAACATTGCCAAGATCTGCCCTTTCCTCTCCATCCAAACTGCTACACTGCTCGTTCAAGCTCTCATCCTATCCCGTCTGGACTACTGCACCAGCCTTCTCTCTGATCTCCCATCCTCGTGTCTCTCTCCACTTCAATCCATACTTCATGCTGCTGCCTGGATTATCTTTGTCCAGAAACGCTCTGGGCATATTACTCCCCTCCTAAAAAATCTCCAGTGGCTACCAATCAATCTGCGCATCAGGTAGAAACTCCTCACCCTGGGCTTCAAGGCTGTCCATCCCCTCGCCCCCTCCTACCTCACCTCCCTTCTCTCCTTCTACTGCCCAGCCCGCAACCTCCACTCCTCCGCCGCTAATCTCCTCACTGTACCTCGTTCTCGCCTGTCCCGCCGTCGACTCCCGGCCCACGTCATCCCCCGGGCCTGGAATGCCCTCCCTCTGCCCCTCCGCCAAGCTAGCTCTCTTCCTCCCTTCTAGGCCCTGCTGAGAGCTCACCTCCTCCAGGAGGCCTTCCCAGACTGAGCCCCTTCCTTCCTCTCCCCCTCGTCCCCCTCTCCATCCCCCCATCTTACCTCCTTCCCTTCCCCACAGCACCTGTATATATGTATATATGGTTGTACATATTTATTACTCTATTTATTTATTTATTTATTTATTTATTTTACTTGTACATTTCCATCCTATTTATCTTATTTTGTTAGTATGTTTGGTTCTGTTCTCTGTCTCCCCCTTTTAGACTGTGAGCCCACTGTTGGGTAGGGACTGTCTCTATGTGTTGCCAATTTGTACTTCCCAAGCGATTAGTACAGTGCTCTGCACATAGCGCTCAATAAATATGATTGATTGATTGATTGATTGATTCTGGGACGCCATACTGTCCAACTAGAACAGGAGGAAGGCAGCCTGGAAAACCATGCCTATGTGAGAAATGCAGCAATTTCCTTTGCCTTACCAGTCACCCACCTCTCAGGTGGCAAAGTTCTAGGTCAGTCTGCCCAACTGCTCCAACTGGCCCTGGCCCAATATAGAACACCCCTGGCAAGGAAGCAGACCCAACTATGGATTCCCACTGGCACCAGATAAAGGTTAGCAAGGTCTTCACATCCCCAGGTCACTCCAAGAGTGGAAATGGAGGAAGTAGAAGAGTGTGGGTTGAGTTGCTACAGCTGAAAGCTCAGCCTGCTGCAGTTCTGACCATAAAACCATGTGGGACAGAACCTGTGTCGGACCTAATTATCTTCTATCTGCCCCAGTTCTTAGTACAGTGCTTGGAACATGGGAATAATTTAACAATTACCACAGTTACTATTATTATTATTATTATTAGTCTCTATCATCTCTTCAAGAGTCCATGCTGCCACCTCCACCTTTATGATTTTGTTCCTTATGATGTCTCTGCCTCAATGAGATGGAGCAAAGGAGAAAAGTGAGGGGAGGGAGGAGGAGGCTTTGAAATGATGGCTTAGGGTAAAGAAGTAGCAGAACAGAATGGCAGCAGAGAGTTCGAATCCAGATAGGGTTTGACCCTGAACTGGCACCATGACCACTGCTCCCCAAGCACAAACTAGAGGCATTCAGGAAAAATAGACCTGAACCCTAAATTGGACCCTACTTGGCAGCACTGCTCCGAGGAGTGGACGGAATGCCTGATATCCTATTACCCTGAATTTGGGAGCAATTGCAGAAGGGTCCGAAAAACAAAGCACATTTCTTTCCTCAAGTGGGATCACAGAATTATTCTAGAAACAAAGAGCTTTTAGTAGTAGTAATGGCTTTTATGGCATCATGGCATTTATTAAGTTGTGGCTTTCATGATGACATCAGGCAATGAATTCTTTACAAGCAAATACTGCAGAGGAAAAGCAAGTACAGGTTATATGCCTTAGTCAGCAGAACATAGGTTTAAAAGGTCTGCTAGAATGTCAAGCTGCTAAATGGAAAAAATAAACTATGTGAAGAAAGTAGCAACAAAACCCGAGTGATTGAAGAAGCAGCCTGACAAAGGCCACTCTCCAATCGTCAACATTTGACTGTATGTGAGTGCTCAGTGGACACCATTAGTTGTTGAATTTTCCATTCAATTGATCTATAACAACCATGGTCTTCCTCATAATAGGAGAGTATTAATTTTCAACCACTAACCCACACAGCCACTTTCTGGATTAAAAATAAACCTTGACTACAATTCGAGTTGGCTTTGTCCATCTGGCGAGCGGCCTTTGCGAATGGTTTTTCACTACTTATCAAAGCAGGGGATCGATGCAGATTCCGAAACAACCCAATTCTATAGGAATGTTCTTTTCAAATATGCTGGGACTGCATGTGTGAAAACCACTATACAAATTGCTATTTGTCCTTGGAGAGGGTTAGAAGCAGTGTGACCTAATGAGTCAGAAGAACCTGGTTCTATTCCCGGCTCTATCACTTGTCTGCTGTGGGACCTTGGGCAAGTCACTTAACTTCTCTGTGCCTCAGTTCCCTCATCGGCAAAATGGGGATTAAGATGGTGCACCCTATTTCGTACAGGGACTATGTGCAACCCGATTATCTCGTATCTACTCTAGTGCTTAGAACTTTGTCTGGCACACAGTGAGTGCTTAACAAATGCCACAATTTTTTATCTGTTGCTGTTTTAGAAATATTATTTTGGAAGCATTCCCAAAAAATGAGGGTGAATGACACATGCATCCTGTTGTCACTGTCTAAAAGAGAATCCTGGGGGTGGATGGACCATTGATTCAGCTCAATTATGAATCACTGCATGCATATAATGATTCCACAATGGCTTTTGTCTTTTCACTTCACAATGACACATGACATTTTTTCACATTTTGTCCAATCCTGTCACCCGTGGCCTACTCCCCACCCCCATTATCCCATCCCTACTTGCAACTCCTTTCCCATGGTCCTCTGGAACTTCTGCCCCATAACTTTCCAGCATGCTTCTCCAATCTGCACCCTGGAACCTCAAACCCAAGATCCCACCATGGTTTCCCAAGGCAAACTGGTCATGAGTCCCACCTGAAACTGTTTCATATCTTTCTTTTTTGGACTTGACAATGGACTTTACTGACTGCTTACTGTGTGCACAGCACTGGAACTAAGCACCTGGGAGATTATAATACAACAGTGTTGGTAGAAAATTATCCGCCCACCACAATCTTACGGTCTAGAAGCGGAGGCAGAATTTGCCCCTTGTGGGTGAGGCCAGAGGTGAATGGGGCTAGAAATAGTGGGACAAGGAAGGGTGGGACCATTCACTCATTCATTCATTCAATTGTATTTATTGAGCGCTTACTGTGTGCAGAGCACTGTACTAAGTGCTTGGGAAGTACAAATTGGCAACATATAGAGATGGTCCCTACCCAACAATGGGCTCACAGGACCAGTGCGGCCCAAACGGGTTTTTTTAGCCTCAGGTATATTCATTGACCAACTGAGCAGTTTTCCTTTCAGTGCTCTCCAAAACCAGTGACAAACTCCCCGCTCCAACGAGTCTGCCTCCTTGCAACTCAATGTAATGAGGGGAGTATAAATGCCAAATGGAATCCAGAAAGTTCCCGTGATCTTAATAATCACTTGGGTGAACCCTTGCTTCCTCAGTAATTATTTGCCATCTGAGATTTTCCTCTAACTGCCCTCAGTCACGCTGAGAGAGTGTAGTACTACATACGCTGGGTGGTTTTACTCCTCAAACAGCACAATTTCCACCATGATATTCCACTTAATGGCATATGGATTTTATCCTCAGGCAGGTCATGTAAGATTCTTGAAAGGATGTAAAGATTGGCTTCAGGAAGAAATCACCTGATGTGAATGTTATTCCAAGCTGGCTGGCGTCCAGAGGCAGAAAGATTTTCATTGATCTCTGAGTGCATGCAGTAAGCGCTCAATAAATACGATTGAATGAATGAATGAATGAGTGGTCAAACACCGTGACTTTTAGTCTGGGAGACTTCTGTGGTAATACGTAGGCCAGATTCCCAGTGCAACCTCCCAAGTCACAGGCAGAATGAAAAAGGGACAGAATAAAGGCCACGACCATATCCTTGGCAGCCAGCCTGGCAATGCTGGGCATGGCGGCCATAAAACATCCCCTCACCTTGGCACTGGCATGCCTGAAGCAGGTCTCAAGTGGTACCCCAGAAGCCCTCTGGCTCTGACTGGGGCCTCCTTTGGCAGTTTCAAGTGGGTAAAGAGTGGCCATAAATGGTCTTGTGAGTGGATGACTTAGCCATGAAGGGAGTGGAGCGGTCACTGTGTGACTCCAGCTTGGCCTCGGACTGGCCACCCCTGCCCCAACCACGCTGCACAGTTCCACCGTTCCCTTACCAGCTGTGCAGCCCTGATCACAGACCACCTCAACACTGGGATGGGCAGGACTGAGGCAATGGTGAGCCCATCACTTACCTCTTCCCACACCCACTCCAATCCCCACAGCTTTGGGAGTCCCAGACAAGTGGACAAGCTGGGAAACATATATCAGAGAAGGGTGTGGGCAGACGGTTCTATCTTCACACCATCACGTATCTTTACCTTGCATTTCCAGTTCCGGTCAAGAAATCTACACCTTCGACTGAGGGCCAAGGATTCAGGCCAACCCAATGAAGTCAAAGTAGAAGAGAACAAAATTTGCCTTCTCTTGATAGTCACAACTCAGAGAGGGCTTTATGGGTAGCGCTGATGAGAGCTTGCTTTGTGTTAAAAAGTGGCCCAAGCCAAAGAAGATAGATGAGAAGGGAGGCAAAGAGCTGTGAACAAATGGCTAGCTCTCTTCCTCCCTTCAAGGCCCTGCTGAGAGCTCACCTCCTCCAGGAGGCCTTCCCAGACTGAGCCCCTTCCTTCCTCTCCCCTCGTCCCCCTCTCCATCTCCCCATCTTACCTCCCTCCCTTCCCCACAGCACCTGTATATATGTATATATGTTTGTACATATTTTTTTAACTCTATTTATTTATTTATTTAATTTATTTGTACACATCTATTCTATTTATTTTATTTTGTTAGTATGTTTGGTTTTGTTCTCTGTCTCCCCCTTTTAGACTGTGAGCCCACTGTTGGGTAGGGACTGTCTCTATATGTTGCCAATTTGTACTTCCCAAGCGCTTAGTACAGTGCTCTGCACATAGTAAGCGCTCAATAAATACGATTGATGATGAAATGGGTTGGGCCCCTGATAGCATGAAAGCTACAGACTTCACTAGGAAAACAAAGGCAATGAGAAAAATGCTTATCCAGTCCTTCTTGGGCACTAAAGAGAATAAAGCCAGTCAAAGGGATGGTTGTTATTTCAAACTGACATTTGCAATGCTTCCACTAATCACTTGACTAAAGGGACATAAATTCTGTTAGAAAAGAAAACAAAGACATGAGGAAATAATAAGAGCTGCTGACATAGGATGCTGGAGCCCACCATCTACAACCCAAACTGCTTGGATCAGGAGGGCTGAATGACCTCAGTGCCTCCTTCATGAAAAGGGGAATTAGGGGCTGGGTGCAGGGACCCAAAACTGGCTGAGTAAACAGTAACTGCAACTAGGATGAATCTGACTTATTCCAACCCCTAATGAGAAGAGTATGGAATTTTAAGACCAATGTAAATAGGATCAGTTCAGTGTAGAAAATGAGACACATTCTTCTGGGGATTGCCTCCTTTAGCAGCTGCATCCATCAATCAATCAATCAATCATATTTATTGAGTGTTTACTGAGGGCAGAGCACCATACTAAGCACTTTGGAGAGCACGATATAATGGAGTTGGCAGGCCCATTCCCTGACCATAAGGAATTTATAAGCTTGAGCGGGAGACAGACGTAAACATTACAGATATGTGCATAAGTGCTCTGGGGCTGAGGGTGGGGTGAATTAAGGGTACAAATCCAAGTACAAGGGTGATGCAGAAAGGAAAGGGAGAAGGGGAAATGAGGGCTTATCCGGGGAAGACCTCTTGGAGGAAATGTGATTTTTAATAAGGCTTTGAAGGAGGGGAGACTGATCCTCTATTGAATATGAGAAGCAACGTAGCCTAGTGGAAAGAGCACAGGACTGGGAGTCAAACCGTTCTAGTCCCAGCTCTGCCACTTGTCTGCTTTGTGACCTAGGGCAAATCACTTAACTTCTCTGAGCCTCAGCTACCTCACCTGTAAAATGGGGATTAAAACTGTGAGTCCCATGTGGGACATGGACTGTAACGAACCTGATTAGCTTGCATCTGCCCCAGAGCTTAGTACAGTGCCTGGCACATAGTAAGTGCTTACAAAATTCCATTAAAAAAAAAAACTGAAGGGGAAGGGAATTCTAGTCCAAAGACAAGACATGGGCTAGGGGTTGGCAGGTGAGATAGATAAAATCAAAGTGCAGTAAGTAGGCTGGGTTAGAAAGTGAAGTGAACATACTGGGTTGTAGTAGGAAATCAGCCAAGTAAGATAGGAGGGGGCAAGGTGATATAGTGCTTTAAAGCCACTGTTAAGGAGTTTCTGTTTGATGCAGAAGTGGATGGGTAACCATTGGAGATTCTTGAGAGTGGGGAAACATTAAATGAACTTCTTTGAGGAAAATGATCTGGGCAGTAGAGTAACGTATGGACTGGAATGGGGAGAGGAAGGAGGTTGGTGGTGTTGGTCAGTAAGTAGGCTGATGGGATAGGATGTGCTTGTATCCATGTGGCAGTAGCTTGGATGGAGAAGAAAGGGTGGATTTGAGCAGTGATGTGAAGGTAAATTGGACAGGATTTGGTGATAGGCTGAATATGTGCGTTGAATGAGAGAGATAAGTGAGGGATAATACCAAGGTTATGGGCTTGTGAGACAGGGAGGAGTAGTTCAAGGATCAGTTATATGTCCCCTTCTGTTCTCCAAACACACCAACTCCCTTGGAGAACTCATTCGCTCCTATGGCTTCAACTACCATTCCTATACAGATGAATTCCAAATCTACATCTCCAAGGCTGACTTCTCTCCTTCCGGGCAGACTCACAATTCCTTCTGCTTTCAGGACACCTCTACCTGGGTGTCCCACTGACAACTCAAACTTAACATGTCCAAAACAGAACTCCTCATCTTCCCACCCAAACCCTGTCCTCCCTCTGAGCTTCCCATCATCCTAGACAACACCACCATCCTCCCTGTATAGGACTTCTAGAGCTCAGATTTCCCCTGGACACATAATGCCAATACTATCTCGGCATGATTGTGGGCAGAGATTGCTAAAGTTAAAAATCTGGCTACAGATTTTTGAATCTTGAAAACATTGCTTTCCAATAAGCAGAAACATATTCCCTATAGAGCATCACATTGTCCTCAGTTTATAATTCAAATAGCAATATTTGTTAGAAATGAGAATTCAGTTTAAGAGGGGTTACTTGTTCTCAAGCATTCAACCATGAAAAGTAACAAATACATAATTTTTAGACTTTGAACTGCCAAGCACTTAGGCTGGATCAGTGATATATATATGTATATAATTTTTGTTCTAGGATGAATTAAGGTATATTTATTATAAATCTATGCATATGATGAGTCCTACTGCAAAAAGTATGACATTAAACTAAATTCTTAAATATGTTCCTATATATTTATATATTATTCAACCTAATTCATCCTACAACCAAGTGGGAGGACTGGATGACCTTAGCCTAGGAGGAGGAATTCATTCTGCTTCCTGGGTGTCCTGTGAAAGGACTCTGGGCAGCTTCCCTAGGCAGAGCACATATTCAGTAGCAGTCATCATCATCTGAGTAGAGGGACTGAGGCAGAACTGCTGAAAAATAAAGGCTGCATAAAAAACAGTGCAGCTGTTTTCAGTTCACCCAGTCCCAGGCATTCCTAGAAGGCATTTCTAAGGCACGCTGGGCTCAGATTTCCTGAAACCTAGGTGGCTTTGCACCTCATAATAATTTTAACTGTGGCACTTAAGTGCTTATTAGGTGCCAAGTGCACTCAAGTTAATCAGGCTGGATACAGTCCCTATCCCACATGGGACTCACAGTCTAATTAGGTGGGAGAACAGGGATTTAATCCCCATCTAACAGGTGGGGAAATTGAGGTATAGAGAAGTTAAGTGACCTGTCCAAAGTCATACAGCAGGCAGGTGGTGGAGCTTAGATTAGAATCCAGAAATGACTCCTCAGCCCCTGTTTTTTTCACTAGGTCATTCTGCTTCTCCATTATGTCTCCCTGCCTTTTGAGAACGCCAGGAAAACTGGGGATTTGGGACAGCTTCAGAGGATTTGGTTGGAAATGCAAGCCCCAGCTGAGGTTACAGGTTTGCAAGGGATCTGGCTCACCCACAGTTCCCTAAGACACAAACCTTTGGGTTCTGTCAAGCTGGAACAGAGATGAGCCCAGGGGATCCACCCTTTCCTCTCCATCCCAACTGCTACCACATTAATCCAATCATCTATCCCTCCCCGCCTTGATTACTACTCCAGCCTCCTGTCTTTCCCTACTCCAGTCCATACTTCACTCTGCTGCCTGGATCATATTTCTACAAAAACGTTCAGGCCAAGTTTCCCCTCTCCTCAAGAAACTCCCATCCACCTCCGCATCAAACAAAAACTCCTCACCATTGGCTTTAAAGCACTCAATCCCCTTGACCCCTCCTACCGTACCTTGTCAACCCAGCCCACAAACACACACTTCACGTCTCTAATATTAACCTTCTAAATGTACCTCAATCTCATCTACCTCTCGTCTACAACATGCCTCTGGCCTGCAATGTCCTCCCTCCTCAAATCCAACAGACAATTACTCTCTCCCGCTTCAAAGCATTATTGAAGGTACATCCCCTCCAAGAGGCCTTCCCAGACTAAGTTCTCCTTTCCTCTTCTCCCTCTCCTTTCTGCATCACCCTGACTTACTCCCTTCATTCATCACCCCTTCCCCCAGCTCTGGGGTAGATACAAATGAATTAGATTCTGCATAAAAGATCAACTTGGGCATCCTTTTAACATTCCTCGATATCAGAAAAACCGCACCATGGCAGTTGAGCTTCGATGAATCATCAGTGTCTCGGAGTGTCTGGGATTCCCCAACACTGCAAAACCTCAGTGTCTGGGATGAAATCTTGATATTTCATTCTGGCTGCTATCTGCTTTAGGCTGTTTACATGGACGCGGTGTCGAGGTTATTGGCATGTTGTCGATGTGGTAGCCAAGCCACGCAGTCATAGTGCAATATTGGGATGATGACAGTCCCAGAGATGTGGATCTTTGCCTTTAAGCTGATTCCTCTTTTTTATGGCATTTGTTAAGGCCTTACTATGTGCCGGGCACTGTACTAAGAACTGGGGTAGATCGAAGCTAATCGGGCTGGATACAGTCCCTGTCCCAAATGGGACTCACAGAGTTAATCGCCATTTTACAGATAACTGAGACACAGGGAAGTTAAGATACTTGCCCAAGGTCACACAACAGGCAAGTGGCGGAGCCAGGATTAGATTCCAGATCCTTCTGACTCCCAAGCCTCTGTTCTAGCCAGTAGGCAACATTGCTTCTGGCCCTGTCAATACATCTTATGACATGTCATCTATAATGGCATTTTGGAAGAGCATATACTGTCCAAGTAGCCGAAGCCATTGAAAGAGTCACTGTGTGTAAGGCCTTTTTCTGATGAATTCTCAACTCTAAGCACTCAGTGACTCATGCAAAACATTCAGTGAGCAGATGCAGACCTCCATCATGGGTGAATTTCACCATGCGTGGTATTTCCTTCAAATAGGAAGAATAATTAAATGTTTATAATTAGTGAAAATCCCCAAGAATGTTGGCCAATACCGCACAACCCACATAGGAAACCCTGGGTATTCTGCCACCTTTGTCTTTACATGAAATCACTGCAAAGTCAACAGACTATCAACTAGGCGTTACTACATGTAGACTCAACATTTCACATCTAGGAAAGGATTGGCCAGCAAGGCCACAAATACCCTGAGGAAAATCACTGGTGAGAGAACACAAACTTGCTTGATGCTGTTTCTGACAATGAAGACTGTTGAGAAACATCCAGAACTGTCAAATTCATTCATTCATTCAATCGTATTTATTGAGCGCTTACTGTGTGCAGAGCACTGTACTAAGCGCTTGGGAAGTACAAGTTGGCAACATATAGAGACGGTCCCTACCCGACAGCGGGCTCACAGTCTAGAATGAACTCATGATGATAACGAGCTTTCCCAGATAGCCAAACTTATAAATAGTGGTCTCCAAGACACTGTGATTTATTGAGTTGAAAGTGTCTCTCAGATAGGAAAAGATCATATATTGATCTGATTCTATTCTCTGAATTTCTCCTGCATCCAAACTGCCTTCCAGGAAGTGGTTTATTCTGGTTCAATCAATCACTCAGTCAATCAATCAATCAATAATATTTATAGGGCACCAACTTTTTTAATGGTATTTGTTAAGTTCTTACTATGTGCCAGGCACTGTGCTAAGCACTGGGGTAGATACAAAGCTAATCGGGTTGGATGCAGTCCCTGTGCCACAGGGGACTCACAGTATTACTCCCCATTTTACAGATGAGGTAACTGAGGCCCAGAGAAGTTAAGAGGCTTGCCCAAGATCACACAGCAGACAAGTGGTAGGGCCGGGATTAGAACTCAGGTCTTTCCGACTCTCAGGACCATATTCTATCCATTACGCCGTACTGCTTCTACACCAACTTGTGTACAGCATTATACTAAGGTCTGTGGAAACTACAATAGAGTCAGTAGACAAATAGGACAATAAGGCCAGGTTTAAGATGAAGACCCAGTCTTGCGGGAGAATATGGACCACGAGAAGGAGGCAAGTTGCTGAGTCGGAGGCACAAAAATAAGGGTGCACTGCCAGCCTCTAGTTGGAACCAGTTGAGACCAGGCAGTGGGGTACCGTGGAGAGGACATGGAGTAATGAATGGGAGTCATCCAACCATCTGTTAAGCTACCTGTCTCTTCACACCTTCTCCGGGAAGAAAAATACATTTTTCAGAAAGAAGAAAAAAAGTATTCGCCACACTGTCTTGGAAGGGGTAGACGGAGGGTTAGCTGGGTATAAATAATGAAATCATCCAACCTTAATTGAGATCTCTCACCTGCCGATGATCAGATCAAGTCGGATACTCTAGACTGTAAGCTCACTGTGGGTGGAGAATGTGTCTACCAATTCTGTTATACTATACCCTCCAGGGCATAGTACAGTGCACAGTAAGCGCTCAATAAATGTGACTGATCTGATTAACCGCAGAAGTAAAGCTTACACAGGGACTTTTCAGTCCAGCTGAAATGGGGTAAATGGAATAAAGGAGGGCAGAAGAAGTTCTTCTAAAACAGGATTGTTTCAAACCTGAAACAATGCGATACTGCAGTGGAGACCTCAGACAGTTGCAAATACCTGAAATGGGGAAATTACATTGAGAAGAAGAAATGAAAATGCCATGGGTATTGTGATGCTGCAGTGTGCCAAAGGGATGTAGGGCCTATGAGTTGTTTTTTTCCACCACACCCATTCACAGGGATAAAATCTCATTCTCAGAAGAGTCATCTTCAGATTCAAAGGTCAGCTCTATACAGTTATCCTCCAATATACAGCTACTTTGAGGCAAGGATAATAATCTACATAAATGATAATATATACACATGAATTCACACATATGTGTGTGAATATTGCATATGTATTTTATTTTTTGTGGTCCAATTCATCAATCAATCAATGGTATTTTTTGAGTGCTTACTGTGTGCAGAGGACTGTACTAAGCAATGACCTTTCTGGTAGAGGGGGCCTATCTAGTCATGAGGCTGTGGCTGAAAAGATCAATTCAAGACCAATCATTTTCAAGTATAGATAAAGCCTTCTAGTGCTAATGGGCTTGTCACCGAATTCATTTGCAACTACTTTTGAACTCGCCACCCGGCATCCCAAACTTCATTAAGGCAAGGAACTCCTCACCGATTTCTGCCATCTAGGATGTTCTGTCTGCAGCACTGTTCTCCTAAGAGTCCACTGCTATGCTGTGTTTTTACCAGATCTGTCATTTAGGCATTATTTTGTTTTCCTTCTGGGGATGAAAGTACCCCCTTTCAGTTCCTCCTGCAGAAATTCCTTGGGTACCCTGCTGTTATCACTTTTCACTTATCAATCAATCAATCGTATTTATTGAGCCCTTACTGTGTGCAGCACTCAGCGAGCAGCCTTGCCAAGGGCATTACTTGAATGCTGGTGAGATGACTGCATTGTAGGTCCTCGTCTCTGGCAATCATGCATTCCCATTTTACACTGCACCGCTTATGAGTGGCACTGATGAAATTCCTTTGGGAGCTGAATGAGTCTTTTCTAGGAGGTTCAGGGCTCAAGTCTTAGAGACACTTGGGTATCACAGTGGGGTCTATTGTCACCAAATTCTGTCTTGCGGTGTTATGAAAGCTCTGCTGACTTTTTAAACTCTGTTTTCTATCTCTTTATCCACGTATCAATGGACAATGGCCTGGGTAGCAGAATTTGGTTGCTACTTTAAGCTCTGTGTGCAGGGCAGGGATAGTGGCTACCAACTCTGTTGCACTGTACTCTCCCAAGAGCTTATCACAGTGCTCTTCACACAGTACCTACCATTGAGGATGAACATAATTCTGGCTTTATTGTAGCATACTCTCCCAAGTGCTTAGTACGGTGTTCTGCATATAGTAAGTGCTTGATAAATACCACTGATTGATTGATTGACTGTTTGGCAATGATTTGAACAATACACTGAAGAAAACAGTCAACTGTGCCCTACCGTGATCACAATTTAACTTTCAACCACATCACAGCACAGCAGATATAATTTTTGGCGCATAACACACCTAGGAAAGTGCAGAGAGCAACACTTGGGCAGCTGGACTGAGTTCACTGGCCATACAAAAGCATCTGAGGCTATCAACATACACAATCAAAGGTGGAAGCAGTAGTATCTTTACCAACCAAATCAAGGTGTGACCAATTTTGAAATTCCAGATAGCCGTATGGCTCTGATTTTTACAACCCCCACCCCAAAAGAAAAATTTCAGTAAAAGTGTTATAGAATTCAGTCTTACAAGAATGAAGTTATGTAAGTTTAGCTTTACTTATGTAAGGTAAAGATGCATCTTTGCCCAGCATAGTGCAGGACTGAGACATGGAAAAAAACCTAAAAGAACAACAACAACAAAACCCACTATAAATCAGTCCTGCTCTCATCAACTAATCCACTATCTGATGTGGGACTCAACTGCCCCCCTTAGAAAATTTGATAGTGTAAATATTATCTTATATGTAATAATGATGATGGCATTAAGTTCTTACTACGTGCCAGGCCCTGTGCTAAGCACTGGGGGAGATACAAGCTAATCGGGTTGGACACAGTCTCTGTCCCACAAGGGGCTCACAGTTTTAATCCCCATTTTACAGATGAGGTAACTGAGGCACAGGGAAGTCAAGTGAGTTGCCCAAAGTCACACAGCTGATCAATGGCGGAGTCAGGATTAGAACCCATGACCTCTGACTCCCAAGCCCGGGCTCTTTCTCCTAAGTCACGCTGCTTCTAAAGTTTTGTAAAGTTCTGATTGTCCATTTTTTAAAACTCTGAACAAATTGAAACCTTGATTGACCTCAAGATGGCAGGATTGTAAACTAAATAATGCATCCGAAGCAAAGATTAGTCCTCTAACATGCCCTATCTTAAATGAGCATAATCATTAAGCGCTTAGTACAGTGCTCTGCACACAGTAAGCGCTCAATAAATACGATTGATTGATAACATGTGCACATAAAAGATGTTTTGGGGTGGCATAGTGGGTGGATTACCGGGAGTCAGAAGGCCCTGGGCCCTATTCCCAGCTCCTCCACTTGTCTTCTGGGTGACCCTGGGCAAGTCACTTCACTTCTCTCGGTCTCAGTTACCTCATCTGTAAAATGGGGATTGAGAATGTGAGCCCAATGTGGGCCAGAGATCGTGCCCAACCCAATTTGCTTGTACCACCACAGCGCTCAGCACAGTGCTGGGAACATAGTAAGCACTTAAAAAATACCATAATTATTATTATTACTGTGGAAATCTCTATTGGAAATTAAAAGTTATTCATAAATACATTTAGCCCCAAATTTGACCCATTAATAATCAGGCTTCAATTGTACTCACTATAAATTGCGCAATTTAATGAAGGTGTTATTCTTGTAAATTAAGTTCTCTTGTCCGTTCTGATTCTTTGTGTAGCTATTGAGTCTGTCTTACATCTACAATTAATCTATCTGTAGTATTTATTGAGAGCCTACTGTGTCCAGAGCACTGTACAAAGCACTTGGGAGAGTTAGCAGGAAAAACCAACACCTCCCTCCAGGAGCTTACAATATCACCAGGGAGACAGACAGACTGTGAGCCCACTGTTGGGTAGGGACTGTCTCTATATGTTGCCAACTTGTATTTCCCAAGCGCTTAGTACAGTACTCTGCACACAGTAAGCGCTCAATAAATACGATTGATTGATTGACAGGAGGTAGAAGAAGTGGATGCATATATGAGTGTGTTTAAACAGTAATTTATGCACTGGGAATGTTATACTGTTATACTGTACTCACCCAAGCACTTCGTACAGTGCTCTGCACACAGTAAGCACTCAACGAATACAGCTGACTGACTGATTATGCCAATCGGTATGCAAAGAAGTGCTATGTGAGATTGCAAGTATACAAGTGCATAATTAGTGCAGAAGTGCTGAAGAGGTAGTTGGGGAGAAAGAGAAACTGATAAGAGAAGACACACTGGAGCAGATGTGCTTTCGAACGGGGTTTGAAGGCAGACAGTCCTGTGGATTGGCAGATTTGAAGGAGAAGGGAGCTCCAGACTTGGGGGAAGGATGTGAACGAGAAACCAGCAGTGGTAGAGACAAGAATGAGGCAGTGTCGGTGAGTTGAGAGGAGCTAGTTGGGTGGGGGTGTAGTAGGAGAAGTGAGGGAATAAGTAGGAGTCACAGAACTAACTGAATCCCTTAAAATAGGTGGTTGGGAGTTTCTGGTTGATGCGGAGCAGCCGTAGGAAGATTTTGAGCAGGGGGGAGAGGAGCAGTGTGGCTCGGTGGAAAGAGCACGAGCTTGGGAGCCAGAGGTCGTGGGTTCTAATCCTGGCTCCGTAACTTGTCAGCTGTGTGACTTTGGGCAAGTCACTTAACTTCTCTCTGCCTCCGTTACCTCAACTGTAAAATGGGGATTAAGACTGTGAGCCCCACGTGGGACCACCTGATTACCTTGTATCTCCCCCAGTGCTTAGAACAGTGCTTGGCACCTAGCGAGCGCTTAACAAGTACCATTATTATTATCATCATCATTATGTTTGCAGAATGATCCGGGCAGTAGAATCAGGTATGACCTGGAGGAAGGAGAGACAGCAGGACTGGAGATCAATGAAGTGGCAGGATATAAAAAGGGCCTGGATCAGTGTGGTGGCCATTTGGATGGAGGGGAAGCACAGCCCCTGGAAATGTTAAGGAAGATTCAGCAACATGGGGATTGAAAGAATACAAGTCAAGGGTAATGCCACAGTTGTGGGCTTGAGTCATGGAGGGTTGTGGCGTTGTTGACTGTGAAAGGGAAGTTAGGCGTTGGAGTGGATATTGGAGGCAAGATGAGGAGTTAACTTTCAGATATACTGGGTTTGCAATACCAGCAGGACAGCTGTGTGAGATGTCCTGGAGGCGAGAGGAGATGGGAGAAAGACCCGCAGAGGTGGATGCACAATATTCTGCAGTGCTATTCAATGAGTAGTAGCATGGATTAGAAAGTTTATGGACCTGGGAATCAGGGGACCAGGGTCCTAATTGCAGCTCTGCTACCTGCTTACTGTGACTGCCTAGTCAAAGTCACTTAACTCCTCTGCGCCTCAGCTTCCTCATCTGTAAAATGGGGATTAAATATCTGTTCTCCCTCCTGCTTAGACTGTGAGCTGTGGAGGGCCAGGGACACCGCTCAACCTGACTGTCTTGAATCCACCCTAATGCTTAGTACAATGCTGGGCACATAGTAGGTGCGTTAAAAATACGCTATTATTGTTATATTTAGTACTTATTGAAGCCCTATTCCAAGTGAAGTATTAATTCAAGCTTTGGTTTGCCCAAACAAGAACACATAGTAATTACCATGTTTCATGTCACATCTGCGTCAGGAAGTCAAAGAGGATTAGGATGAAGTAAAAGCTATTGTAATTGGCAAGGAGATAACTGGGGATCTTAGAGAGGGGAGTTCTCATGGAGTAAAGAGGGCAGAATGCAATGGTTTGAGGAGTGAGTTGGAGGAAAGGAAGTAGTGGCAAAATGTGTAGTTAACTCAGGAATTTTGGAGAGGAATGGTAGGAGGGAGATAGGGCAATAACTGGAGGGAGCCATGTGCTCAAGGGAGTATTTTTTTTTTTTTAGCAAGAGCATGGTTGTGTTGTTTGTGGCATTTTGAAATATTTTAATTACCTACAGGTCTTTCTTTGTTCTTTGCTTCTACATTTCTTTGGTCTGATGCTATGTGCTGCTGACAATGAATAACCACTGCAGAGCAAAAAGGAGCTATTTATAAATGAGTCGGATTGTAAAGTACTCATTATACACATTTTAAAACTAAAATGTAAGCTTGTTATCTGTGGGGAATTCTAGTTTGTTACCAGATCCACAAGGTCCTAAAGGAATACGATATCTTCCTTCTAAAAGAGAAGCAGTTGAATTTCAGGTAATATTAATAGTGATACTGAGGTGACAAGATGAAAAAACCAAGAATTGTTGCTTGTTTTCTGTCCGTTAAATGGCCACACTAGGCTATTTGAAACAGGCAAGTGTGTCAGATAATTAGTTAACAATTTGCTTGAATCTCCGACAGGAGATTTTTTATTAATTGTTTTTCCTAAATGAAAAGCACCTTTGCAAATTACTATATTAACATTATTAATAATAATATTAATTGATATTAATATTATTGCATTTGTTTTAACCACTTACTATGAGTCAAGCACTGTACTAAGTACTGGGGGTAGAGACATGATAATCATGTCCCACGTGGGGCTCACGGGATGGGGGAGGGAGATCAGGTAATGAATCCCCATCTACCTCCCATCTCTCCCCACTCTAGTCCACATTTCACTCTGCTGCCCAGATTTTTCTAAAAAAACGTTCAGTCCATGACTCCCCACTCCTCAAGGCCCTTCAGTGGTTGCCTATCTACCTCCACATCAAACTAAAGCTCCTTACCATCGTCCCCCTCTCCATCCCCTGCATCTTACCTCCTTCCCTTCCCCTCATCACCTGCATATATGTATATATGTTTGTACATATTTATTACTCTATTTATTTATTTTACTTGTACCTATCTATTCTATTTATTTTATTTTGTTAGTGTGTTTGGTTTTGTTCTCTGTCTCCCCCTTCTAGACTGTGAGCCCACTGTTGGGTAGGGACTGTCTCTATATGTTGCCAGCTTGTACTTCCCGAGCTCTTAGTACAGTGCTCTGCACACAGTAAGCACTCAATAAATACAATTGATTGATTGATTTAAAGCACTCAATCACCTTGCTCCCTCCTACCTCACCTTGGTATTCTCCTACTACAATGCAGCCCGCACAATCACCTCCTCTAATGCTAACCTTCTCACTGTACCTCGATCTCGTCTATCTCTAAGCGCTTAGTACAGTGCTCTGCACACAGTAAGCGCTCAATAAATACGGTTGATGATGATGATCTCCCTGCCAACCCCTTGCCTACAACTGCCTCTAACCTGAAATGCCCTCCCTCTTCATATTTGACAGACAATTACTCTCCCCCACTTCTAAACCTTATTGTAGGCACAACCCCTCCAAGGGGCCTTCTCTGATTTACGTCCTCTTTTCCTTTTCTTCTACATCTCCCCTCCCAGCCCCACAGCACTTATGTACATAGCCATAATTTATCTGTAATAATGTCTCTCTCCCCCTCTAGACTGTAAGCTTGCCGTGGACTGGGAATGTGTCTGTTATATTGTTATACTGTACTCTCCCATGCTTAGTACAGTGCTCTGCACACAGTAAGTACTCAATAAATATGACTGATTGATTTTGCAGGTGAGGGAACTGAGGCACAGAGAGGTGAAGTGATTTGCCCAAGGTTACACAGCAGACAAGTGGCAGAGCCAGAATTAGAACACAGGTCTTCAGACATCCAGGCCCATGATCTTTCCACAAGGCATACTGCTTACTCTTTATCTGACGCTGCATTTTCATATATTCAGTGAAACATACATAGTGATTGATTTTTACATAGTCTATTGCCGAGCAGTTAAATTACTGATCTATATCGATAAGACTAATAACTGAAAATGAGACAGGATGTTTTTTGATAGCTTCTAACTACTGATTTTGATTTGAAAATAAATAGAAATCTGCTAAGACAACAAAAGGGACAATTCTTTTTTTCTTTCAGGAGAATTTTCTCTGTATTTCCCTGTAGTTCTGTTGTTTCTTTCTGCGTCTATCTCAGGAGAGGAGTTTTGTTTCTTTCTCTTTATATCTCTCTGTGTTTCTCTCTGTCACAGAGCGGGTGGTGGAACAGGACTGCCAAGAGGTGGTAGATGGGGGCTCAAAGGAGTAGATGCTGATATGCCTTCACTCCCAATTACTTTTCTAGACTTTCAACTGGAAGCTGGGCATCAGGTCTCTTGGGCTCTTTTCGAAGCACACACAAATCTGCCTACATCTCCTTGCTCCTCTCTAATCCTGGCTCCGCCACTTGCCTGCTCTGAGACCTTGAGCCAGAAAACATGGGCTCTAATCCCAGTTTTACCATCTGCCTGCTGTGTGGCCTTAGTCAAGTCACTTAACTTCTCTCTGCTTTAATCTCCTTAGCTGTAAAATGCGGACTATCTGTTTTCTCTCCCCCTAAAACTCTAAACTTCATATAGGACAGAGATAGTGTCTGATCTGGTTGAATAACACAGTCAGTAGACACAATCCTTGCTTTCCAGGATCAATCAGATCAGACACTATCTCTGTCCTATACAGAGTTTAGAGTTTTAGGGGGAGAGAAAACAGATGGTCCACATTTTACAGATGAGGAGATTAAAGCAGAGAGAAGTTAAGTGACTTGACTAAGGCCATACAGAAGGCAGATGGTAAAACTGGGATTAGAGCCCATGTTTTCTGATTCCCAGATCCGTGCTCTTTCCACTAGGGCACTCTACTTCTTTACTAAGTCTACTGTACAACAGTTCACTTCAGGGCACACAATATGTGCTCTGTAAATGCTGCTTATGGATTGACCGATTGATTAAATGATATAAAGGCACAGTCTCAATCATTCTGAGACTACCCTGGGCAATGTACCCCAGAGGCACTTATATTCACTCCACCTCAGCTCCACAGCACTCAGGCTCATTAAATTCTGCCATTTCCCCTATTGGTAATTTATTTCAATGTCGCTTTCCCCCTGTAGGCTGTAAATTCCTTGTGGGCAGGAATTGGGTCTACCAACTCTCCCCAGTACTCTGCACACAGAAAGCAGTCAGTAAATATGATTGATTGATTGATTGATTGAGGACTGTTTGGAGACCACTTTCAGTGTACCAACCAGCCTGTCAGGTAGCAACTGTTAAATAGGTTGCCAAGGCTTTACAAAAATTGGGATACCAGGAGTCCGGTTCTAAAGCAGATATCAGAAACATGGTTAATCCCATCAAACATGAGTCAGTATTTATTTAATCTTCAACTTCCTCTCTCAATCTCTGTCTCTCGGTCTCTCTGTCCCTTTTTGAATTACTGGCAAAGTTTCTCCTTCCGTAGTTTCTCCTTCCATACTCCTCAGGTTGATCTTGGGCAAGCCTAGTCTGATGAAAACTTCTCTGACAACCCAAAATCGAGTTTCTGATAATAATAATAATAATAATAAATAATAATAATGATGGTATTTGTTAAGCACTTACTATGTTCCAGGCACTGTACCAAGTGCACAGTTCTGATCCCATGTGGGGCTCACAGTCTCAATCCCCATTTTACAGATGAGGTAACTGAGGCATAGAGAATAATAATAACAATGATGGTATTTGCTGAGCGCTTGTTATATGCCAAGCACTGTTCTAAGCGCTAGGGTGGATGGAAGGTAATCTGGTTGTCCCACGTGGGGCTCACAGTCTTAATCGCCATTTTCCAGATGAGGTAACTGAGGCACAGAGAAGTTAAGTGACTTGTCCAAGGTCACACAGCAGACAGTGGTGGAGTCGGGATTAGAACCCAGACCTCTGACTCCCAAGCCTATGCTCTATCCACTGTGCAATTCTGCTCTGTTCCCCTTAGACACTCATCCAAATCTACACTTCCTACTACATCCATTCTTGTGCACTACACAATTATGTTTGTATTTATTAAAAAAACACCCTGATTTCATCAGGCAAAATTATAAATTTTCAGTGGTCCTCAATTTTACTCATAATATGTTTTCAAATATAGTTCTATAGCATAGTTGGAACACCAGTGGGCTGATTGCCTTCCGGTCTTGCCAGGTGATATAAAGTGAATACTGTAGGTAGGTATGGCTAGTGGAACTGCTCTAGAAGCTGGATAAAATGCATGAGCACTTTAGATTTCCCAGCAGGAGAGAAACTTGGATGCTATTGATTGATTTATTGACTGGCTGGGAGAAACTTTGCCAGTAGTTCAGAGAGGAATGGACAGAAACAGAGAGAGAAAGAGAGACAGAGACAGAAAGAGAAACAGACAGAAAAAGAGAAAGTGATGGACCAAGTAAAAGATTAAATAAGTACTGAATCAGGACATCGCAAAAAGGCCTTGAAAATAATCTAGAAGTCCAGATGCCCAGCTCCGTGAGGGCGCCCAAAGTTCTAACTAATGCCCAGTTTCTAGAGGTGTTGCCATTGCCCCCCTTCTCTCCCTTACAGTGCCTCTGATGCTGTCCCACCACTATCACATATGCATGTGCACACACGCACGTGTGCACAAACACACACACACTCACACGCACACACATATTTTACTACATCAGGGCTGGAAATTGCATTTCAACAGGTAGACTGGCAGATGTGCCCACCAATTCATTCATTCAGTCAGTCATTCAGTCACATTTACTGAGCACTTACTGTGTGCAGAGCACTGTACTAAGCACTTGGGAAGTACAAGTCGGCACCAATCCAATCCTGTCTAGACAGAAAGCATCACCTGGGTGGCCCATAAAGCAAAACGTTTAACTAGTAGAATACAATCAAAGGTAACTCAGAAGCTAATATTTCTTGTGGTGGTTTAAACTTTATCAAGGTGTAAACTTCTCATACACCCAGGCTAATAATAATGAAAATTATGGCATTTGTTAAGCGCTTACTATGTGCCAGGCACAATACTAAGCTCTGGGTGGGTACTAGGAAATCGGGTTGGACACAATCCCTGCCCCCATGGGGCTCACAGTCTCAATTCCCATTTTACAGACGAGGGAACTGATGCAAAGAGAAGTTAAGTGACTTATTCAAGGTCACATGGCAGACATGTGGCAGAAGCAAGATTAGAACCCATGACCTTCTGACTCCCAGTTAAGAAGAGAATAAAGGTCATCGATGAAGGGCTTACCTACAGTGGAGAAGGGAGTTCCACAACTGCCTTTACAGGGCAATGGGGGGCAAGATGTGATGTGGAGTTGGGGGCAAGTTGGAGATGAATGAGCTGATGGGGTGCAATGCAGGAGATAAGGGATTTGGGACAGTGATGAGAGAGGAGAACAAGGATTTAGAGAGAAATACGAGGAGTGGGGGAGGCCAAGGTGAAGGTCTGCTAAATCCAGTCCCCAGTCTTGAGAGAGTATGCAGCTTCCCTACATTTCTAAAGTTTGTGAGGGATGAGTCAATATGACGGGATATTCATTTTTGAATTACTGGCAAAGTTTCTCCTTCCATAGTTTCTCCTTCCATACTCCTCAGGTTGATCTTGGGCAAGCCTAGTCTGATGAAAACTGATGAAAACTGAGTCAAAGTAGGGGTCTGAATGAACCACAGGCTGTGAAGTGATGTCTCAATGACCCTTAGGAGGGGGGAGGTGGTTGGCTTTCTCCCAATGTAGATTTCCTGAGGGAGGGACCATAAAGTGTGAAGAGAATAGAACCCAGAACAGAGTTTCGAGGGACAACCCACAGTTAGATTGTGGAAGGCAGAAGAGGAGCCGAGAAAAGGACAGAAAAGAATCAGCCACAGAGAAGACCCAGGAGGGAACCGTGTCACAAGTCCCCAAGGTCAGAAACCATTTCCCGATGGGGGTGGCCAAAAATAGCAGTAGTTTTAAAACAGGGTTGGATAAATTCTTGGATGTGAGGCCCATAGTATGCTACTCAACAGAAAGATACAGATGTTAGTTGTTCCAACCCTATCCATGAGGATGGCTGTCAAAAAGGCAACTATCACATTGTTCTTCCAAGAGTCCTGCTGCCGCAAGTGGAGTAAGAATATTGGCAGAGGCAATATTGTTCTGCTGCAGGGTGATGTTGTTTATGGTCTCAAATTCCTTTGTATCTTTTCCAGGCTTTGGGTCCATCTCTTTACAAGCCCTTCACAATCCATCATCCCTTTCGTTCGGAAACCTCCTCAAGTTAACTTCCATTAAAAGGAGCAATTTCACTCATTATCTTTTGTGAAATGAATGACATTTCTGGTTCAAGGACACCTGCCAACAATGGGATCCTTCTTGAGCTAATTTAATCCTCCTCGAGCTAAATTTCACATAAAGGTAATAGTGCCTAGAAGCTTATCAAGTTGGGGGTATGTTAAAATTCATATTTTGTTTAATTTCTGATGCCCCCAATTATAACCAAATCCAGAGATTGGCATAATAAGAGGTACCTGAAGAAAAATAAAAGAATATCTATAGTCAATTTGCTTTCATTTTATAACATTTTTCTAACACAATGACCTACAATTTTCATAATCTGGGGATATGTATCTTATTACAGACATATCCATTAGGTTAGGCCAACATTATTCTATAAATCAATCCTTGTTCTTCTAAATCAAAATGAGAAAACATCTACCTCTTCAGCCCTGATGTCTCTCCTTCTCAGCAGTCTCTAATTGGACGTCCCACTGACTCTTCAAACTGAACACGTCCAAAACAGAACTCACCCAAACCCTGTCCTTCCCCTGACTTTCTCATCACTGTAGACAGCAGCACCATAATCGCTGTCTCACAAGCCTATAACCTTGGTGCTCTCCTCTACTCATCTCTCATTCCACCCATATATTCAATCTGTCACCAGATCCTGTTGGTTCAACCTTCACGACATCACCAAAATCTGCCCTTTCCTCTCCATATGAACTGTGACCGTGTCAATCCAAGCATTTATCCTATCCCAGTTTGACAACTGCATCTGCCTCCTTGCTAACCCCCCTGACTCCTGTCTTTCCCAACTGCAGTCCTTCTCTCTGCTTCCCGGATCATTTTTCTCTCTAAAACTGTTCAGTCCAAGTTTTCCCACCCCTCAAGAACCTCCTCCCCATCCCCCGGGCCCTTCCTCCTTCCCCTCCCCACAGCACTTGTATATATTTGTACAGATTTATTACTCTATTTTACTTGTACATATTTACTATTCTATTTATTCTGTTAATGATGTGCGTAATAAGCTTTAATTCTATTTGTATTGACGATTTTGACACCTGTCTACATGTTTTGTTTGGTTGTCTGTCTCCCCCTTCTAGACCGTGAGCCCGTTGTTGGGTAGGGACTGCCTCTATATGTTGCTGACTTGTACTTCCCAAGCACTTAGTACAGTGCTGTACACACAGTAAGCGCTCAATAAACACGACTGAATGAATGAAAGGAACCTCCAAGTACTACCCATCAACCTCTGCATCCAACAGAAATTCCTCACCATTGGCTTTACAGCACTCAATCGCCTGAATCCCTCCTAACCTTGCCACCATGGCTTCCTCCTACAACACAGCCTGCACGCTTCCTTCCTCTTACACTGACCTACTCACTGTACCACGATCTGGTCAATTTCACAGCTGACTCCTCCCTCTGGCCTGGAACTCCTGCCCTCTTCATTCTGACAATCAGTCTCCCCACCTTCAAAGCCTTATTAACAGTAACAATAATAATAATAATGGTACTTGGTAAGCACTTACTATGTGTCAAGCACTGTTCTAAGCACTGGGGTCGAAATAAGTTAATCAGGTTGGACACTGTCCCTGTCCCATATTGGGCTAACACTCTTAATCCCCATTTCTTACAGATGAGGTAACTGAGGCCCAGAGAACTTAAGTGACTTGCCCAAGGTCACACAGCAGACAAGTGATGGAGTCCGGATGACCTTGCTCTATCCTCTACACCAAGCTGCTTGTTAAAAGTCTATCTCCTCCAAGAGGCCTTCCCCGACTAAGGCCTCATTTCCTCTTCTCCCACTCCCTTCTGGGTCGCCCTTGCACTTGGATTTGCACCTTTTATTCACCCCTCCCTCAGCCCTACAGCATTTAAGCACATATCCGAAATGTATTTATATATATATTAATGTTGGTCTCCCCCTCTAGATTGTAAGCTCGCTGTGGGCAGGGGAACGTATCTACCAACTCTGTTGTACTGTACTCTCCCAAGCAGTAGCACAGTGTTCTGCACCCGGTAAGCACTCAATAAGTACAACTGTTTGATTAATTAATGCACAATATCTACTTCAGAAAAGATATTTAAAAGGTTAAGAAAAGAAAAAGGGAAATGTTCCTGAAGGGCAGGGACCATGTCTTTACTTCCATTTTATTCTCCCCCAGGCATCTAGTAGAGATCAAGAAAGTGGTCAATGAAAGCATCACTCAGTTGAATGATAGGATTCAATAAACTTTTTGTAGGATTTCAAATTAGCCTTACCTAGATCTTGTTAATTCGCCTAAACTTTTCTAAATCCTTGGTAGTTTTGCTATGCCAGGTGAATATAACCTTGGGTTGAATAGACTTGAAATGCTTGAAATCAGGTACCCCACACACCTGAAAGGCGTACTTTTTGTCATAAAGAAATCATCACTATAATTCTGCCTACAATTGAAAACCACTTATATCGGGAGAAAGCTACAAATGTGTTTCATGAATTAAGCCTTTACAAAGTCCCAACAGGGAAAACACAGGACGCTTAATTTCTAAGAGAGACTTATCCTACCACACATCCAAATCACTTTTAGAAAACCCTGAAGCTCTTCATTGGCCTTGTAATTGTATCCGGATGGGCACCTCTGTCTTTACTCAAGGAGCTAGAAGGGGGAGAAGCGGCAGCAACATGGCCTCGGGAATATTTGCAATGCAATTAGGTTGAGCCAGTCAATCTGAGAGCCTGCCAGCTGAAATCAGGGACTGTCCTAAATTCACACAACCGAGTGTCTCGAAGTGTTGGGTGACGTCAAGCCCCACTATAATTTTTTTTTAAATCTTAACAACCACTGAGTTTATTGAGTGTTTTACCGGTCATTAGACATATTTTTGGTACACAGCAGCCAGCTCCCATATGTACTGTTCCAACGCCATCTGTCACTTGAGCCTCCACAGATGAAAAAATTTCAATTAAAACGAATCTACTCGGCACTCAAACAGACTAAGCTATAATTCAAATTTTGACATAAGACTTGAATTCCTTTTCAGTGTTCTTCAACTTTGACCCAGCTCTACCCCCTCCTTCACTCAAAAGGGCAAAGACAACAGCCCAGCAAGTGGGACAGGCAAAACAGACCTTCTTTGTTCACTTTTTCCTTTCAGTTTTCTAGTGAGGTAAATAACCAAAAAGCCCAGCCAGCCTTCAGAGGTTCAGCAAAAAGCGAGAGAATCCATGACCAACCACCCTTTACTGCTGAACTGAAACACTGTGGGGAAACAATAATCAGAATTCATTTTAACTTGCATATAGAATGTATCTGAAATAGTTTCAGGGGGAAAAGTAGCGCATAAACTTGGGACATTTATCCACTCTGTTGGATTAAAACGTATGAGCTAAATATCCCAAACGAATCCCGATAAAACATGCACGATGCCTTCAATTTATCTCACAACTGACAATTCAGTTAAATGATCATGGCACAGAAGGCATATAGTGAATTTTTTGAGTGCTCTCAGCCCACTCAGGAGGAATAAATCAAATTCATTGTATATTGCCTGGTGGATGATTACCTCCTACTGTATTCCCTGAGAATACAGTGAGCGTATTTTTTCCTGGGTTACATTAACTTTCTGCAAATATGTTGGCAAGCAAATACATATACATATATATACACACACACATACATAAATGCGTATATATACATATATGTACACACACATACAGACATACACCTCATCTTCCTAATATCACCTACAGTAAAAGAAAAATGTTTTATTGGGTAGGATACAGATTGTCATCCATTCTTTCCTGAAGGCAATATAGGCTAAAAGACCTCTCGCTTCAGGGTACTCAGGAATGTAAAAAAAAAACCCATATATTTCCTATTCCGCATTTTATACTATTTCATTTCTAATGTATAAAAGGCAAATTAGTATCTGATTATTAGGAAGGTTATTGCAGTAAACGTTTCTTAAATGCGATCAGTTTTCACAGGTTAGAAAAACGAAAATAATCTTTTGCTTATTTGGAATTCCAACCCAGCAGGCCAGGAAAATAGGTCAATTAGTGACACTGCATCTGTTTCATTAACCCTGCTAAACATTTATAAATGTGTAGCAAAGACTTAGGCTGTCATCTTTGAAAATTCAAAAGGGGATAGGAATGCTCCAACAAAATAGAATCAGAATTTACAGGCTCAGCCCAGTTGTAAATACTCAGCATACTGATATTTCAATGAATTGCTTGATATGAGTCACTTGGCAGGCTCAATGCATGTATTTATTTTTTTGTTTTGTTTTAACAGAGGGAAGATGTGCTAATTTAACATCCGCCCTTATGGGAAAATAATTTTGCACACACTCACTCACTTCACTGTGTGTATAACATTGTTCTGGTAACTACTAAGCCAATTTGGCTGCCCTGATAAGTTCATCGAGATTCTTAGGCTATTACTCAACAACACGGGCAATTGAGTCAGAGTCTGACCATTTCTCACTCCCTTAAGTGTAAATCAGGGCTGTGCTTTAGGTCCAGAATTGTTCAACTACTCTCTCCTGCTAGGCTCAAAAGTGTACTTATTTCCACCTTTCTAAGTACTCATGTACTTGGGTATATATGCATGTTCAGTGTAATTGCTTTGAACACTCTAGTTGCAAAGAGTTTTATTTTGTTTCTCCCCACACCATTACAGGGTAAACTCTTTGTGGGCAGGGAATATGTCCCTTGATAATCCTGTCTGTACATCCCAAGGACCTGTAAAATGAATCCCACCAAGTAGTTCAATAAATGCTGAGAGAGGAAGGGAGGGAGCCAGAAGCTGGACTACACACTCGCTTCTGATCTACTTGGAAATTTCCAACCTTGGTTTCAGTTGTGAGCACCACTGAAATTTAAAAAACAATATCAAGAACCACAGCAGTGAGGTGGTGGTGGAGCTCTGTGGTCAGAGTGAAGGGGAGGGCAGAGATCCAAAACCAGAACAGATGGAATGAGGTGGGCGGAGGTTCAGGCCGGCTACAGATGAATCTGGAGCGTCAATGTGGGAAACTCAGAACCAGCAATAAGCAATTGGGAATTAGCAGAAGGATTGATCTCAGGAGAAAACTCAATTATCTGATCTGAGCACGGGGATAAAAAGCTCTATTGAAGACTACCTGCAGGTGGGGGATGCTAGGTTCTCAACATTAACTAGTAGAGCAGAAATGAGTTTCAGCTCCCTGACAGGCTCTGTGTCCATGTCTGGGCTCCTGAAGCATACAAACAAGAAGGCAGGCTATTGATTATTATCCTTTCAAGGAGTTTGTACAGCAACATGTGTTGACAATAAGTCTGAGCAAAACCCAAGTTATGTAACTAGCCTACTCTCAATCAATCAACCAATCAGTCAATCATATTTATTGAGAGCTTAGTGTGTGCAGGGCACTATACTAAGCACTTGGGAGAGTACGATATAACAGAGTTGGTAGGCAGCCCATAACAAGCTTACAACTCAACCAGAGTTTCCTCAGTGACCCTGAACTTCGTGCTGTTGCCAAATTCTTCTAGCTAAACAGAATGGATTGCCACTCTGTCACCGCCTCCCCACATCTTCCACGGGAACGCGAGGCCCTGCACATCCCAACAGGAAGAAGTCCAGAGAGTTACTGCCACTGAGTTTCAGAGAGGAAGAGGAGGCAAGGAGGTTCCCTCATCTAGAAAATGGGAATAAAAACTGTGAGTCCCAACTGGGACATGGACTGTGTCCTACCTGATTAGCTAGCATCTACCCCAGAGCTATCATGGGTATTATGGGGGGATGTTGAAGTTTCTCAGGTGCTGAGAATTAAAAGAAGATTTCTTGGAAGCTTAGGAATAAGAGCCTTTAGGAGGGTTATGAAGATGGGGGTTGTTATGGTCTGCTCTGTTGGAAACAGGAGGGAGTTCTGGGTGGGGGAAATGGCATGAAGAGGCTGCAGTCAAGAGAGCCAAGAGGTTAGAAGGTGAGGTTGGGAGAATCCCTTCTCCACCATGGCTGTGCAAATCCTCTGGCATCAGGTGCCACCCCTCTGTGCCCCTTGGACTCCTGTTTCTGACATATGCTTTTTGCACATCAATCAGCCCATGGGGAAAATGCTGCAGCACTCAGCATCCCCACCACTGGACCCATCAAGGACCCTCCATCCTGCCCTTAGAGTGATTTTGAAATGGCAAGAAGTCAGCTTAGTGTGTGAGCACAAGGAGAGAAGATTAAGAAAAGGAGTCTCTGCATGTTAATAATAATGATGGTATTTGTTAAGCACTTACTATATGCCAAGCACTGTTCTAAGCACTGGGGTAGGTACAAGGTCGTCAGGTTGCCCCACGTGGGGCTCACAGTCTTACTCCCCATTTTCCAGATGAGGTAGCTGAGGCCCGGAGAAGTGAAGTGACTTGCCCAAAGTTACACAGCTGACAAGTGGCGGAGCTGGGATTAGAACCCATGACCTCTGACTACTCCCAAGCCCGGGTTCTTGCTAAGGCACGCCGCTTCCCCAAGCACTGTTGTCTCCAAGCGCTTAGTACAGTTCTCTGCACACAGTATGCACTCAATAAATACAACTGAATGAATACTTCACTCCCACCCAAACCTGGTTCACCCAAGAACTGTGATGGGTGAAACTTAACTTGGAAAGAGGAAAACAAAGAGGAATCTACCCCATACTAGGAAAAGCACAATTGCATCATGAAACATCTGGAGACAATACAACAATGATAACAGTCGCCAACTGAAAAAGAGGACCATGCTCGTTGCATTTAAGCGGGTTTGACACAGACAGGGCATCACAGCCCTGAGAGAAATAAAATATCCTGAAAGACAATTACACTGCAATATGTGTTTGATACTACCTTTTCTGGGGAGGTTATCCACCTTACAAATGAAGGTTTGCAGGCATAAATTTCCCAACACACAATCACTTGCCTTAAGCTTTCCAAATCTGCTAGGAGCATTAGTGAATGTGCAACTGACATAATAATAATAATAATAATAATAATAATAATAATAATAATAACAGTGATAGCATTTGTTAGGTGCTTGTTCTTTGAGTTGTCTCCAACCCATAGTGACTCCATGGACACATCTCTTCCAGAATGCCCCACTTCCATCTGCAATCGTTCTGGTAGTGTATCCGTAGAGTTTTCTTGGTAAGAATCTGGAAGTGATTTACCATTGCCTCCTTCAGCTCAGTAAACTTGAGTTTCCACCCTCAAAGTTCTCCCAAGCTGCTGCTGCCCAGCACAGGTGAGATAAAGTGCTTACTATATCAATCAATCAATCAATCAATCGTATTTATTGAGCGCTTACTGCGTGCAGAGCACTGTACTATATCTCAAACACTGTTCTAACCTATGGGGTAGATACAAGACGATCAGGTTACACAATCCCTGTCTCTCATGGGGCTCGCAAACTAAGCAGAAGGGAGACCAGATATTGCATCCCCATTTTATTATTATGATTATTATTATTGTATTTGTTTAGCGCTACTATGAGCCATGCACATAGCTCGGGTGCATACAAGCAAATCGGGTTGGACACGGTCCCTGTCTCACGTGGGGCTCACAGTCTCAATCCCCATTTTACAAATGAGGAGACTGAGGCATACAGAAATTAAGTGACTTGCCCAAGGTCACACAGCAGGCAACTGGTTGAGCTGGGATTAGAACCCAGAAGACTGAATATGGGGTTGAAAAAGAGGATAATGCCAAGGTTACCTGCTGCGTTTTGGTACTTCTTGGGCGGCATCCACTTAGTGGTAAATGGGTCCCACATATTTAAAAAAAAAACTGCTGTATTTTCATTTAATCGTATTTATTGAGCGCTTACTGTGTGCGAAGCACTGTACTAAGTGCTTGGGAGAGTACGCTACAACAGAAAACAAACACATTCCCTGCCCATAGCAAGCGTACGGTCTGAGGGGGGAGGCAGACATTAATACAACTCGTTTATAACTATAAACATTGTCTCTCAACTTAACCCAGCCCACAAGCAATTTGTCCTCACTCTTCTTCCCCAACGACCCGAAAGTGAAACTGGCTAATCCAACTGCCCCTCCCCAACATCCAACTGCACAACTACTAACACCATCACCACCAGTCCCCTTTCATTCAGGACACCAACTTGGGAGTCGGGGAGTAGCTCTCTGCTGATCCTTGGCAAAGCAATGGTTTACACATAGCTAATTCGCAGTGGAGATTCATTCCTCTGGTCTTTTCTAGTAAATGGGGTCTCAAACAAAATGCTAAAATGGCAGCTCTAGACTCTTTTCCTCAGTTACGCACTCTTAAAGGGCATAAACTTTCTCAGATTGCAGTTATTCGCTAACAACTGACCTTGGGGAGGGGGCTGGAAGAGGGCTGCTGTGTGGGCAGGTTCTTTATCTGAATTCGGTAAGATGTGACAAGAAAATCCCAGAAGCGTGTGCAAGGCCAGACTCAGCAGTTCAGGAAAGCGCTTTCACAATTTGGAAAATAGTTGGGGCAGGGGAGCAGTCTTGGGGGAAGGCTCTGGTAAAGCTCACTTCAATAAATACGATTGATTGATTGATTGATTATCCTGCCTCGTCACTGTGAGCTGTAGACTCAGCCCCCCAAAACAGGGATCTTCGCAGCTGGAGTCTCCCTGCTTACCTCTGGTGAAGAAGAGGAAGAATGAGGAAACGGAGGGAGAGGCAAAATGTAGCCTAGATCTCTATCATCAAACTTTTGGGCCAATAAGCAGTAGGAATTTGGCTGAAACCAGCTCTTTGTATACATTTTTGAGCACTGATTAACGGCATTATATCTGACCTACCCAAAATGTTAATCTGAGGGTAATCACCACCACTCTAGCTCTTGGAATAGCCTGAAAACTCCATACTTCAAAAGATACCAAATTAACAACATATTTTAACCCATTTTATAAGAGCCAACACTTTCATAATCATCCATACTTTAAAAAGTCCTCCATGGTCCCCATTTAATAGCCATGAGGCAACAGTGCTTTGCACATAGTAAGCGCTTTACAAATACCATCGTTAATATGATTATTTTATAGAGGAGGAAACAGATACAGTTGTGTCACTGAGACAGAACTGATCTGCAGCCAAAACCATGTGTCTGCTATTACGTTATTGCATTCCAATTTCTGCGCTATAAGCGTTTAATTTAACAACTCTGAAATCAGGGCCAAAGTTGGTCCGTCATTTTGGATGGGAGCCCCAGCAGCTCCTGCACACATTGGGGCCACAAGAGATTAAGGACTGTCCGATTGAAAATCCAACCCAATAATGTTGTCACTCTTCAGATGGGAGGCCTTCCAGGAAAAGATATTATACCCAGCGCTTGTCTCTGTGAGTTGACCTAGTTTACTCGAGGATATAATGTTGACTCTGTGTCTGACCATTTCACAATCGACAAATAGGGTGGGGAGACGAGAGAGTAGTCACAGAAGTTTTCCGGGAAGAGATACGATTTTCGATAAGATTTTGAATATGAAGAGAGTGATGGCCTGTCACATAGAGGGAGTTTCAGGCAGGAAGGTGGGCAGAAGCAAGGAGTCAAAAGAGCTGGTGATGAGATCGAGGTAGAGGAAGTAGGGTGCTGTTAGGGGAGAACAGTGTCAGGCTGGGTTGTAGTGGAAGAGGAGAAAGGTTAAGTAGGAGGGTGAGATCTGACTGAGTGACCTAAAGCAAATGGTGAGGGGTTTCTGCTTGATGTGGAAATAATAATAACAATAATTGTGGTGTTTGTTAGGCGCTTACTATGTGCCAATTACTGTATTAAATGTTGGGGTAGATACATGGGGCTCACAGTCTAAGTAGGAGGAAGCACAGGTACTGAATCCCCATTTGGCAGATATGGGAATTGAGGCGCAGAGGCGTTAAATAATAATGATGGTATTTGTTAAGTGCTTACTATGTGCCAAGCACTGTTCTAAGCGCTGAGGAAGATACAAGGGAATCAGGTTGTCCCACGTGGGGCTCACAGCCTTAATCCTCATTTTGTAGATGAGGTAACTGAGGCACAGGGAAGTTAAGTGACTTGCCCAAAGTCACACTGCTGATAAGTGGTGGAGCGGGGATTAAAATCCACGACCTCTGACTCCCAAACCCGTGCTCTTGCCACTAAGCCACACTACGTCTCTGCCCGCTTCTTAAGAAACTTGCCCATGGTCACAGGGCAGACAAGTGGTGGAGCAGGAATTAGAGTCTGGGTCTTGACTCTCAGAGCTGTCCTCCTTCCAGTAGGCCATGATGGACAACCACTGTTCATTTTTAAGAGTAAGGAGATGTGCGCAGAACAGTTTCTTTAGAAAAGTGATAAAGGGACGCAGAGTGAAATATGGACTGGAGAGTGGAGAGAGGTTGGACGTAGAGGAGGAGACAGAGAATGACATTGAGGAGGAACAGCCAGAGAGATAGGAGGATAACCAGGAGAGCACAGTGTCAGTGAAGCCAAAGATAGACAGTGTTTCCAGGAGAAGGGGGGTGGTCCACAATGTCAAAGGCATCTAAGTCAAGGGGAAATTTAGATTTAGCCAGAAGGAGGTTACTGATAACATTAGGGAGGGCAGCTCTCATAAGGACAGGGGGGAAGGAGCCAAATTGAAAGGATTCAAGGAGAGAAGCAGCATGGCCTAATGGATAGAGCGTGGACTTGGGAGTCAGAAGGACCTGGGTTCTAATCCCAGCCCTGTCACTCGTCTGCAGTGTGACCTTGGGCAGGTCATTTAACTTTTCTGTGTCTCAGTTACCTCATCTGTAAAATAGGGATTAAGATTTTGTTAGTATGTTTGGTTTTGTTCTCTGTCTCCCCCTTTTAGACTGTGAGCCCACTGTTGGGCAGGGACTGTCTCTATATGTTGCCAACTTGTACTTCCCAAGCGTTTAGTACAGTGCTCTGCACACAGTAAGCGCTCAATAAATACGATTGATGATGATGATGACTGTATGCCCTATGTGGGACAGGGACTGTGCCCAACTACCGCCACCACCTCCCCCTCGGCCCCTCCAGATTGTAAACCCTCTGTGGGCAGGGATTGTCTCTCTTTATTTGCTGCATTGTACTTTCCAAGTGCTTAGCACAGTGCTCTACACACAGTAAGCGCTCAATCAATATGACTGAATGAATGAATGACCTTGTAACCATTCAGTGCTTAGAACAGTGCCTGGCAAATAGTAAGCGCTTAACAAATACCATAAAAAAAAAGAACTGGAGGAGAGGAAGTGGAAATGGTGGGTATAAGCAACTTGACCGTGGAGTTTACATCTCTTGCCATCCTTCACGTAAGAAGCTTGGAGGGGAGGAAGATGGTGGGAGTTGGGATACCCCTGGCCGTCTTGATGTCCCAGGATTACATTGGCAAGCTGCCAATCACTAATGAACTCAGGGCCATGAACACTGCCTGACTGGAATAAGAATGAACCCAGCTGGGACAGAGTTCCTGGAGTAGGGCCAAAAGGAGTGGGGGAGGCTAGGAGTGAGGAGAAAGTTGCTTCCCCAGAAGGATGAGAAGCCGAGGAAGCTCCCAGACAGGAGTCCCCCAGGTTAAATATTTTCTCGTAAAGCAGAAAAGCATCGTGGCCTACTGGAAAAGAGGCCTGGAGTCAGAGGACCTGGGTTCTAATTCTGACTCCACCACTCTTCTGCTCTGTGACCGTGGGCAAGTCACTTCACTTAGCGCTTAGTACAAGGCACACAGTAAGTACTTAACAAATACCAGAATGATTATTCTCTGTGCCTCAGTTATCACATCTGCATCCGACCTGATTAGCTTTATCTACCCCAGTGCTTAGAACAGCGCCTGACATATAGTACGGGCTTAACGAATACCATTTCAAAAGGAGCGGGGAGGGCAGGGTTTGCCAGTCACCAAGGCCTGGGGAGCGACCAGTGGATAGGCTGCCATCTGAGTCAAAGGACCCAAGGAATTGGATTCTGGTCACTAGCAGTCTCTCCTCTGCTCCCGAAATTCCAGGAAGTCCCTGGAGCAGTGCCTGAAGGAGGTCCTGCATGAAAGGGGGTGGGGCAGTGCTCATGTCAAGGGTCTGGTGTTTGTTAGTTTCTGGACTGCGCTCCATCCCCCATCAGAAAAGGAACTAGTCATCATCATCATCATCAATCGTATTTATTGAGTGCTTACTGTGTGCAGAGCACTGTACTAAGCGCTTGGGAAGGACAAGTTGGAAACATATAGAGACAGTCCCTACCCAACAGTGGGCTCACAGTCTAAAAGGGGGAGACAGAGAACAAAACCAAACACACTAACAAAATAAAATAAATAGAATAGATATGTACAAGTAAAATAAATAAATAAATAAATAAATAGAGTAACAAATATGTACAAACATATATACATATATAACTAGTCCCTGGGCTCCCAGCGAAGGCAGGGGTGCGAACTGCTAGGAATGGTTTTTACAGTGTTTATCAGGAGTCTGCCCAGCTGCTGCCTAGTGAACAGCCTCTATATCCGCCCCCCCACCCACTACCCCTGCATGAGCCCTCGATCCATCAGTAAAAAAGTTTGAAAGTGAGTTTTACAAGCAGGAAAGCATAAAGCGTTCACAAGCATAAAGTCTTTTCAGCAGTTGGCAAACCTGTACACCACCACCCTCTGTGGTGTCATCTGATTCGCGTCCTTTCTCTCTCCTCCATTTGGTGTGTTTCGAAATCCTGCCAGTTTTTCCTCCGCTACAGTTCCCAGATCCTCTCTCAGGTTCAAGTTCTCAAACATCTTCTCAGTACAGCACTGCCTCAGCCTCCACCCTGACCTCCCGTCCTCCAATCTCTCCCTTTTCAATCTACTCTACACTCAGTTGCCTGGATCATCTTTCTAAGACATCACTCAGAACATGTCACTACACTCCTCAAAAACTTCCAGTGACCTCCCATCAAAGAGAAGATCTTGATTACTGACTTCAAGGCTCTATACCAAGTAGGTCCTTCTGATTTATCATCTCTCTTCAACTTCTACACCCTAAATCACATTCTCCACTCCTTTCAAGCTGACCTTCTTACTGTACCTCCTACATCCCCACTATCCATCATTTACCCTTTCCTTCAAACCTTAAACTCCCTCCCCATTCATACGAGACCCAAGTCCAACTCCTTCTCAGGGCCCTCCCGTAAAGCACCTCCCCAAGGTGGCATTCCCCAATTAAATTTCTACCACCTCTGGTAGGGATATCCAAATATCACCCTTTGCACTTACTTAGGGGAAACAGCAGGTTCTAATGGAAAAAACACAGGCCTGGGAGACAGAGGCCCTGGATTCTAATCCTGGTTCGGCCACTTACCTGCTGTGTGATCTTGGCCAAGTCATTTAACTTCCCTGTACCTCAGTTCCCTCATCTGCAAAATGGGGATTCAATACCTTTTCTCCCTCCTACTTATTCTGTGAGCCCCCTTTGGGACCTGATTATCCTGTATGTACCCCATTGTTGAAGAAATACCGTAATTACATATATATGTACTATATTTTATACATACACACATATATACATATATATGTGTATACACTCAGTCATTAATTCATTCATTCAGTCGTATTTATTGAGCGCTTACTGTGTGCAGAGCACTGTACTAAGCGCTTGGGAAGTACAAGTCGGCAACATATAGAGATGGTCCCTTCCCAACAACGGGCTTACAGTCTAGAAGGCCTGCTATTAATCAAGCGTTTCAGACTTGATGAAGCTCACATTAATGAAAATTTACATTTATAGTAAGTGCATCTTGCCCTAAAAATGGATGCACATGAATGCTTCTTTTAATATCACATCTTTTCCTAACTAATAGCATTCTATCCCAAGTGCATAAGCACTTAGTACAGTGCTCTGCATATAGTAAGTGCTCAGTAAAAATGATTGAATGAATTAATGAATGAGAGCAAGCATGAAATGACTGAGTATTCAATTCATGTGCATTATATTTTTATCCACTTATTTCACGAAAAGCAGCGTGGCTTAGTGGAAAGAACACGGGCTTGGGAGTCAGAGGACATGTGTTCTAATCCCGGCTCCACCATTTGTCTGCTGTGTAACCTTGGGCAAGCCACTCAATTTCTCTGTGCCTCAGTTACCTCATCTGTAAAATGGGGACTAAGACTGTACACCCCACATGGGGCAGGGACTGGGTCTCACTTGATTTGCTTGTATTCATTCATTCATTCAATTGTATTTATTGAGCGCTTACTGTGTGCAGAGCACTGTACTAAGCACTTAGGAAATACAATTCATTCATTCATTCAATTGTATTTACTGAACGCTTACCGTGTGCAGCACTGTACTAAGAACTTAGGAAATACAATTCAACAGCAGAGATAATCCCTGCCCAAAATGGGCTCACAGTCTAGAAGGGTGGAGACAGACATCAAAAGAAGTAAACAAGAATCAGTAGCATCATAGTGTATCCACCTTAGAGCTTATTAGAGTGCCTGACATATCATTAGCGCTTAACAAATACCATCATTATTATTATTTCTTCAACTATTCATTCTCCAAGGCTTGTTTCCCACTGCTTTCAAACATGCTCAGGTCTCCCCTATTCTGATTCATTCATTCATTCAATCGTGTTTATTGAGCACTTACTGTGTGTATAGCACTGTACTAATAATGTACTGTACTGATAAACCCCTCCCGTGACCCCAAAACTCCCTCCAGTTATAGCCCCATCTCCCTCCTACCATTCTTCTCAAAACTCCTTGAGCAAGTTATCGACACCCTCTGCCTCCACTTCCTCTCTTCCAATTCTTTCTCTGGCCCCCTCCAATCTGGCTTCCAGCCCCTTCACTCCACAGAAACTGCTCTATCAAAAGTCACCAGTGACTTTCTTCTTATCCAATCCAATGGCCTCTGCTCCATCCTAATTCTCCTTGACTGCCTCCAACACTGTGGATCACCCCCTACTCCTGGGAACATTATATAACCTTGGCTTCACAGACACTGCCCTTTCTTGGTTCTCCTCCTATCTCTCTGGCCCTTCATTCTCAGCCTCAAGGGCTCCTCCTCTGCCTCCACCCACTGACTGTGGGAATCCCTTAAGGCTCAGTTCTGGATCCCTTCCTATTCTTTATCTCCATCCACTCCCTTGGAGAACTCATTTAGTCCCACAATTTCCACTACTGTCTCTATGCAGACAATTCCCAAATCTACATCTCCAGCCCTGAGCTATCTACTTCTTCACAGTCTCACATTTTCTCCTGCCTTCAGGACATCACTACTTGGATGTTGCACCGATGCCCCAAAATTAACGTGTCCAAAACAGAACTCCTCATCTTCCCACTCAAACCCTATGCATGCCATGACTTACCCATCACTGCAGACAGCATCACCATTCACCCTGTTTCACGAGCCTGTAACTTGGGAATTATCCTTGACTCATCTCTCTCATTCAACCCACACATTCAATCTGTCACCAAATCGTATCAGTTCTACCCTCCAAGCATCACTAAAATCCGCCCCTTTCTCTCCATCCAAACTGCTGCCAAAGATTCAATTACCTATCCTATCCTGCCTTAATTACTGCATCAGCCTCCTTGCTGGCCTCCCTACCTCTTGTCTCTCCCCACTCTAGTTCATACTTCACTCTGCTGTATGGATCATTTTTTAAAAAAATGTCCAGTCTATGTCTCCCCACTACTCAAGAACCTCCAGTGATTGCAGATCCATGTCTGAATCAGACAGAATCCTTACCATTGGCTTTAAACACTCAATCAATTTGCTGTCCCCATTTCACCTCACTGATTTCCTACTAACTGCTCACTCCTCAAACCCAAAACCACTCATTGTAACTCGATCTCATCTGTCTCGCTGCCGACCCTTTGCCCAGATCCTCCCTGCATCCTGGAATTCCCTCCCGCTTCATATCTCACACATCACCACTTTCTCCATCTTTAAATCCTTATTGAAATCACATCTCCTCCAAGAGGCTTTAACTGACTAAACTCTCATTTCTCCTACTCCTCCTTTCTGCATCACCCCAGCACTGGGATTTGTACCCTGTTCGCACTTGATATTCACCCCACCCTGAGCCCCATAGCACTTATGAACGTGGCCATAATTCATTTTAATGTCTCTCTCCCCCTAGACTGTAAGCTCCTTGTTGTCAGGGAACACGTCTAGGAACTCTGTTGTACTATACTCTCTCAAGAGTTTATTACAGTGCTCAGCACACAGTTAGCACTCAATAAATACCACTGATTGATTGATTGAGGGGAGATACAGACACTAGAATAAACTGTAAGTATGAAAAACAACCGACTATAAGGATATGTAGTGTGGGTGTTGGGGTCGAGGGAGTACCTACGTGCTTGAGGAGTGGGACAGAGAATAAAAGTGAAGCAATAGGGAGGAAAAGTAGGGAGGGGGGATAAGAGATAGGATACACTCTACCAGATAGACTTTAAGGCAACGAACGAAGCCAGAAAAACACACCAGGGCTTTTTTGAAGGTTCCAAGGTCAAGAAGTTCCTTGCAACTAAAGAAGCAGTATGTCAATAAGACCTCGCAGATCTTCACAACATTGACAAAACGGATGCTTACTGAAGATTTCCTCATGAAATACTGAACAAGAAGCATGTGAGACAAGCAATGGAATACCCAGATTGAAGAAACCCTTCAATCTCCAACTTCAATTGAGAGCTCATGGATTGAAAACGTGTTCTCTACAATCAATCCATGGTATTTATCGAGTAATTATTGTGTGCAGAAGACCGTTCTAGTAAGTGCTTGGACGGGAGTACAACTCCAAGAGCTGGTAGACATAATCCCTGTCCTGAAAGAGCTTGTAGTCTAGTGGGGAAGACAGAAATTAAAATAAATTACAGATAGGTGAAGCAGCAGAGTCTTAAAGTATATTTACAAGGTGAGCATTAAGGTGCTAAAGGAGCATAGACCCAAGTCCATGGGTGACCCAGGAAAGAGGTGAATAGGGTAGAGAAATGAGGGTTTAATTGGGGAAGGCCTCTTGGAGGAGAGATGAAAAGGAGGAGAGCGACAGAGAAGAAGAGAGAGGCTGTGGGAGAGGGTAGGATGTGGGATGTGAGCAACTAGTGTTAGGGTTAGGCAAGGGATTTTCGGTTTGACAGAGAAGATCAATGTACAGTGAGTAGGTTGGAATGAGAGGAGTGAAATGTGTGGACTGGTTTGCAGTAGGAGACACACAAGATTAGGTAGGAATGGGGGAGCAGATTGAGTGCCTTGAAGCGCAAGATACAGAAATTCCATTTGATGATCTCCTATCTATCCCAGCACTTAGTACGGTGCCTAGCACTTAGTAAGTGCTTAAAAAATACCATAGTTATTATTATTATTATGTGGAGATTAGATGGGCAACACTGGAGGTTTTTAAGGAGTGAGGAGATGTGGACTGTGAAAGAGAGAGATGACTCGAGGATAATGCCAAAGCTACAGACTTGACAAACAGGGAGGATGGTGGTGGTGTTTATAGTTCTGGAAAAGTCTGGGAACGAACAAGGTTTGAGTGGGAAGATGAGGCGTTCTGTTTTGGACCTGTTACGTTTGAGGTGCTGGCAGGACTTCCAAGTAGAGATGTCTTGAAGGCAGGAGGGAATGTGAATTTGCAAGAGGAGAGAGGTTGGGGCTGGCAAGATCGATTTGTGAACCATCTATGTAGAGATGATAGTTGAAGCTGGGGAGAGAATGAATTCTCCAAAAGGAGTGGGTAGATAGAAAATAAAAGGAGATGCAAAACGGAGCCTTGAGGGACCCCCACAGCGGGTGGGAGGTGAAGGAGGAGCCAGTGAAAGAGACTAAAAAGGAGCAACTGCTCCCAAGCACCTAGAATAATACTCTGCAGTCACTAAGGGGCTTGATAAATGCTGTCGATAATGAAGGTGGAAGGACAGGTAAAGGAAATCTTGGTGGGCAATGATTTATATACAATAAATGTTTCAATCTGAAGGCCTTGTTATTTTGCTTCCCAGAACAATGACGGCATTTCACGGCTACTTTTCACCACAGATTACTGATGTCTATGGCATAGCTGCTGTTTTTGAGCATTTGGGGGAGGCCTCAGTAAATGTTACTCAGACTGCAGTGACCTACATTCTATCTTGTAGCAATGGTGGAGTCAAGGATGGTGGTGGGAGGGATATCAATTTGGGATGACTTTCCCTAGAGAAAACCTTGCCATTTAAAAGGGATATCACAAACAATGGCAGTTGTAATTCTTGCCAGCTGTATCTTTTTTCGCTCTTGTACTCACTAAACTGTAAGCTCTTTCCTCCATTAGATTATACACTTTGAGGACAAGGACTTCTACTTTTATTTTATGCTCCCAAATGCCTAGTTCAGCCTCTGCACACAGAAGCAACTAGATAAATGATGATGATGGTGATGACGACAATGATGATAATGATGGTAATACAAGACTGGAAACCAGATTACAGACTTCTTTCTTCACCATCCTCCAGAGTGGATATCAGAGGGGGACAATTGTTTTGGCTCACAGAACTCTTATCACTACCACATACCAAAGGGATGGGGAAGATGTTTATAAACGCCCAAAACTGAGTTGCTTCTACCAATGGTAAATTCCTCCTAATTCTAAGCCAGCTGTAGTTAATAATAATAATAATAATTGTATTTGTTAAGTGCTTACAGTCTTTTAGACTGTGAGCCCACTGTTGGGTAGGGACTGTCTCTATATGTTGCCAACTTGTATTTCCCAAGCGCTTAGTACAGTGCTCTGCACACAGTAACCGCTCAATAAATATGATTGATGATGATGATGATACTATGTGCCAAGCACTGTTCTAAGCACTGGGGGAGATACAAGGTAATCAGCTTGTCCTACGTGGGGCTCACTGTCTTAAACCCCATTTTACAGATGAGGTAACTGAGGCCCAGAGAAGTGAAGTGACTTGCCCAAAGTCATACAGCTGACAAGTGGCTGAGCCGCGATTAGAACTCATGACCTCTGACTCCCAAGCCCATGCTCTTTCCACTGAACCACGTTACCAGAAGTTCACTAGAAGCATCTGTGATTGGAATGACAGCATTACGGATGATTCTATATGAAGAAAAATGCCCTGCCAACATGGAAAGAGCATAGCCTTTGTCCTAATATGTAATTAACAATTTAATGAGAGTCGTGACAAAATGGCAAAACCCTGATACCTGATCATATAACAACAATAATGGCATTTACTACATCTTACTATAATGGCTGGGATCTACAATCAGGGAAGAGATGCTATACTCAAATGCCTGAATAAATCCTTCCTCAACAAATGGAACAAAAAGAGATTCCACAGAATTTCTAAAATGTTTATAAACGTAACTCAAGTTGAGAGGACAGTGGATCAAATTGACTGCAGACGCTATTACGGTGTAGTCTCTACAGATCCGAGCCAGAACCCCTCTGGATCAACTAACCCAGTCCACAGCAACCTGGAATCTTTTACTTCTGAAAGTGCATACTGGATTTGTTTCATCTTTCGTCTACACCTGTCATTCACACCTCACCTCATCAGTGCACTTCCTCTACCTGCTGGGCTAGTCCCACAATTTTAAGTGGACCCCCAAAGCCAAAGGGCTGCAGGGAGGGGTCTGGAGCATCCCCTCCCATGCCTCCTTTCCAACTCATTCCTGGGGAACCGGCATGGCCTAATGGGCCCGGGAGTCCAAGGATCTGGGTTCTAATACTGGCTCTGCAAGTTCCCTGCTGTGACCTTGGGCAAATCACTCAACTTCTCTGTGCCTCAGTGCCTAAGTGACTGGGAGAGTACACTATAATAATAATTGGATACATTCCCTGCTCACAACGAGCTTACAATCTACAGGGGAAGATAAGAAATTAATATAAATACATTACAGAGTAGGTGCTGTAGGGCTGGGGAGGATGAATAAAGGGAGTAAATCAGGGCAACACAGAAGGGAATGGAAGAAAATCAAAAGAGGGCCTAGTTAGGGAAGGCCTCTTGGAGGAAATGTGCCTTCAATGAGGCTTTGAATGGGAGGCGAGTAATTGTCTATCAGATATGAAGAGGAAAGGTGTTCCAGGCCAGAGGCAGGACTTTGAGCAAGAGGGCAAGGTGATAGAGTATTTTCAAGCCAATGGTGAGGAGGTGGATGGGCAACCGCTGGAGATTTTTAAGTAGTGGGGTAAAAAGGCCTGAACATTTTTGTAGAATAATGATCTGGACAGCGAGTGAAGTATAGATTGGAGTGGGGAGAGACAGGAGGCTGGCGGGGGTTGGTCAGCAAGAAGGCTGATAATTAAGGTGGGATAGACTAAATGATTGTATTAATGTGGTAGCAGTTTGGATGGAGAGGAAAGGGTGGATTTTGGCATTGTTGTGAAAGTGGAACTGGTAGGATTTAGTGATGAATTGAATCTGTGGGTTGAATGAGAGAGAGGAGTCAAGGAGAGCACCAAGGTTATGGACTTGTGAGACAGGAAGAATGGTGGTGCTGCCTACAGTGACGGGAAAGTCACAGGGTGGACAGGGTTTGGGTGGGAAGATAAAGAGCTCCGTCTTGGACAGGTTAAGCTTGAGGTGATGTGAGGACATCCAAGTAGAGATGTCTTGAAGGCAGGAGGAAATGCAAGGCTGCGGAGGGAGAGCAATCAGGGCTGGAAATGTAGATTTGGATAATAACAATAATAATGATGGCATTTATTAAGCACTTACTAAATGCAAAGCACTGTTCTAAGCACTGGGGAGGTTACAAGGTGATCAGATTGTCCCACGGGGGGCTAACAGTCTTAATCCCCATTGTACAGATGAGGGAACTGAGGCCCAGAGAAGTCAAGTGACATGCCCAAAGTCACACAGCTGACAATTGGCAGAGCCAGGATTTGAATCCATGCCCTCTGACTCCAAAGCCCGTGCTCTCTCCACTGAGCCACGCTGCTTCTCTAATAGTTGAAGAGGAGGCAGGAGTGGGGAGTGGGGAGGGACTGAGGAGGGGCAGGAGAGATTTTAGGGACATCACGCCTGATAGTGTCAATTTTCTTAATAAAGTAGATGGCCAGGTCACTGGGGGCAATGGATGGGGAAGCGGGAGGACACGGGGGTTGAGGAGGGAGTTAAATGTCTGGAACAACTGGCGAGGGGATTGGGCTTGGGCGGCAATGACGGCTGAGAAATAATTTTGCCGAGCAGAGGAGAGGGCAGAGTTAAAGCGCAAAAGGATAAAAGTGGACTAAGTCTGCCTGATACATTTCCACCAGCAATGCTCTGCGGCTCGTGCGCAAGAGAGAAGGAGGCAGATTGTGGAGGTGAGAGAGCATGGGCTTGGGAATAAGAGGTCACGGGTTCAAATCCCTGCTCCGCCAATTGTCAGCTGTGTGACTTTGGGCCAGTCACTTAACTTCTCTGCACCTGAGTTCCTCATTTGTAAAATGGGGATTAAGACTGTGAGCCCCACGTGGACCAGCAGATCACCCTGTATCCTCCCCAGTGCTTAGAACAGTGCTTTGCACATAGTAAGTGCTTCAATGCCATAAAAAAACAGTGCTTGCCACATAGTAATAATAATAATAGCATTTATTAAGCGCCTACTATGTGCAAAGCACTGTTCTAAGCACTGGGGAGGTTACAAGGTGATCAGGTTGTCCCACGGGAGGCTTACAGTCTTCATCCCTATTTTACAGATGAGGTAACAGGTGCAGAGAAGTGAAGTGACTTGCCCAAAGTCACACAGCTGACAATTGGCAGAGCCAGGAGTTGAACACATGGCCTCTGACTCCAATGCCCATGCTCTTTCCACTGAGCCACACTGCTTCTTTAAGCACTTAACAAATACACAGATAATAATAATAATAATAATAATAATAATAACAATAATAATTCCTAGCTCTATGACTTTGGGGGGCCCCTTGGTGGCCTGAAGTGTAAAGGTACCATGCAGTAGGAAATAGACAGGGTGGCCATAATGCCTAGGGGTGCCTGGGCAGACCTGTCTCCAGGAATGGGACTAGTCCAGCAGAGAGTAGGAAGTCAGGGAACCCACAGGGAAGGAAATGTAAAAGAGCCACAGGCAAGGTAGGTCAAGAAGGGAACAGGAAGTGAGGAGAGGGTAAGTAGAGTCAAAAGGCGTGGCTAGGCATGGGTGACAGACAAGGACAAGAGTGGTCTGTACACAGTAAGTGCTCAATAAATACAATTGAATGAATGAATGTAAAAAAAAGGGTGGATTAACCAAATTAAAGCTGTCATAGGACCCACTAATTCCGTGTTTCCAGAACTGCAATGCAATTTTGAAACATAAAGGGGTACAGTGGACATTTTTTCTCCTTATAGGTCAATTACAACATTAAGATTATCATCATCAATGGTATTCATTGAGCACTTACTATGGGCAGAGCACTGTGCTATGTGTTTGGGAGAGCACAGTATAAGACAGTTGGTAGACATGTTATCTACCCACAATGAGTTTACAGCCTAGATCTCTAAAGTGTGGCAGCATTCTTAAAAAACATTTGACAACATCAATATGCCTGGCTTTTTCCCCACTGCTTTCAAGTATGCCCATGTCTCCCATATCCTAAAAAAACTGTTCTTTGACTCCCATCTCCCTCCTACCATTCATCTATGGACTCCTTGAGCAAGTTATCTACACCTGCAGTCTCCAGTTCCTCTCCTCCAAATCTCTCCTTGAACCCATCTAATCTGGCTTCCACCCCCTTCAATCCAAAGAAACTGCCCTCTTGAAGATGACAAATGATCTTCTTCAATCCAATGATTCTACCCCATGCTAATCCTCCTCTACCACTCAGCTGCCCCACCTCTCCTGGAAACGTTATCCAGCCTTGATATCACCGACACTGTCCTCTCCTAGTCCTTCTCCTATCTCTCTGGCCGCTCATTCTCAGCCTCTTTCACAGGTTCCTCCTCTGCCTCCCACCACTCCCTAACTGCGGGTGTCCCTCAAGGTTCAGTTCTGGCACCCTTTCTATTCTCCATCGACACACACTCCCTTGGAGAACTCATTCGCTCCCATGGCTTCAACTACTGTCTCTATTCAGATGATTCACAAATCTACATCTCCAGGCCTGATCTCTCCTTCGCTGTGCTCCTGCCTTCAGGACATCTCTATTTGGATGTACTGCTAACACCTCACACTTAACATGTCCAAAACAGAATGTCTTATCATCCCATCTAAACACTGTCTTCCCCCTAACTTTCCTGCCACTGTAGACAGCACTGCCATACTTCCTGTCTCACATGCTCATAGCCCTAGTTTTATCCTTGACTCATCTCTCATTCAATCCATAGATTCAAGCTGTCCGTAAATCCTGTCAGTTCAACCTTCACGATATCACTAAAATCTACCCATTCCTCTCCATCTAAACTGCTACCCCCTTAAATTACTACATCAGCCTCCTTGATGACCTCCCTGCCTCCTATCTCTACCGACTCCACTCTGCTGCCCAGATCATTTTTCTACAAAAACATTTAGTCCAGGTTTCCCCACTCCTCATGAACCTTCAGTAGTTGCCCACCCACCTCTGCATCCTTATCACTGGCTTTAAAGCACGCAATCACCTTTCTCCCTCCTACTTCACCTCACCCGATCTTACACTACAGTCCAGCCCGCACTTGCTGGTGGTCAGGGTTTTCCACCAGCAATCAGTGATCTTGCCTTACCATAACATGCAAAGTATTGGTGAAACTGCTTTGAAAGTCAAACATGATGTCTGTTAACAGATCCATCTCTCAATCACTTTGGTCGGAATCTTGGCATGACACTTTGTCTTCGAGTCTCCCAAAGATATTATTATTATTGTCATTATTATGTTTGCTAAGTGCTTACTGTGTGCCAAGCAGTATGCTATGCACTGGGGAAGATACTAGTTAATCATATTGGACATGGTCCCCTTCCCTCATGGGGCTCACAGTCTAAGTAGAAAAGAAAACAGGTATTGAATCCCCTTTCACAGTGGAGGAAACTGAAGGACAGAGAAGTTAAAGGACTTACCCAAGGTACATAACAATAATGGATAATAATAATGGTATTTGTTAAGCACTTATGTGTCACACACTGTTCTAAGCACTGGGGTAGAAACAAGGTGATCACATTGGACACAGTCCTTTTCCCATAAGGGGTTCACAGTCTTAGGTATATAGTTATCCAGTTAAGAGAATTCAGTGACAGAATTCACCTCTCTGTTGCTGTTTGAAATCCTTGGATGTGTGGGGTGTTTGCTAGGCGTGAGGTTATCCATAAATCACAATATTCAGACTGTCAGTCCACGGTGTTTAGTTAACTTGGAGAAACAAGTCATGTTTATTGCATATTTTCTTGGGAATGACATCATATACGACTTCCTAAACAAGTGAATCAGAAATATGAGATAGCCTCAGCCTCTTAAGTTGAATGTCTCCCAGGGGACTGGAATGACATTCTGACACCAGCTTCTAGATCACTTGCTTTGTCCTCAAGAAGGGCAGTATAAAGTAGATTCTCCCCCTTCTAGACTGTGAGCCCACTGTTGGGTAGGGACCGTCTCTATATTTTGCCAACTTGTACTTCCCAAGCGCTTAGTACAGTGCTCTGCACACAGTAAGCGCTCAGTACATACGATTGAATGAATGAATGAATGAATTGATTAGGATTTGGGCCTAGGACACAGCTCTCCAATTCTGAGAGGGTCTATCATTTCAATATCTTTTAATCTTAGAATCTGACATGGAGGTGAAAGAGAAAACAGTTGTAGGCACTGTAAACATTAAGCATGACAACACACCAAGTTACCATCTTTTTGTGTGCACCGGGTGGCCGGGACCTCGTGCACAAGGTAGGTACATTAATAGGACCGTTAACTGAGACCTTATCCATTTAATCCATAGAAGAGATTAGTTAAATATAACATTGTCTTTTCCTAAAATACTAGGAGGCAATTTGACTGGCCTTAGATTGTGGGAAGAGGAGTAAAAGGTAATATTCACAAACTTGTGGATTTGGATCTCTTCCAGACGCGAACTAATTTTGGGCTCACTCGTTAGAGAAGCAGCGTGGCTCGGTGGAAAGAGCCCAGGCTTTGGAGTCGGAGGTCATGGGTTCAAATCCCGGCTCCGCCAGGTGTCAGCTGTGTGACTTTGGGCAAGTCACTTTACGTCTCTGTGCCTCAGTTACCTCATCTGTAAAATGGGGATTAAGACTGTGAGCCCCCCATGGGACAACCTGATCACCTTATAAACTCCCCAGCGCTTAGAACAGTGCTTTGCACATAGTAAGCGCTTAACAAATACCATCATCATCATCATCAATGGGCTTGGGAGTCAGAGGTCGAGGGTTTTAATCCCGGCTCCGGAACTTGTCTGCTGTGTTACCTGGGGAAATCCACTTCTCTGGGCCTCAGTTACCTCATCTGTAAAATGAGGATTAAGACTGTGAGCCCCACATGGGCCAACCTGCTTACTTTTTATCTATCCCATAGCTTAGAACAGTGCTTGGCACATGGTATTATTATTATTATTATCATTCTCTCTCTCTCTCTCTCTCCCTCTCTCTCTCAAACCAGGCCCAGGCACAGAGTCTGAAAGGACATATACATATGGCTATATTTAAAAGTTTTCCTATAATATTGGAGTTACATTCCTGACTAACTTGATGTTTGGAAAATTTGTGCTACAGTATAGGTGTCTTAACCAGGTCCCTTGCATACACACAACAATGTATTCCAGCAACATCCTACGCATGCTATAAGTAGTCATAAAAATGTTGCCTAATCTTCTAAAAGCACTCTACTAAAAATGCATGTGCTTCTGAAAACTAGGTGCACTATATATCTCTTTGAGTCTATGTGTCTCTGTGTGTCAAAATGAACCTTCCAGCAGCTGCCTAACCCAACTGCTAAAAATAAGTTGTTGGCTTTTTTTAACAGAAAGGATGTAAGACATCAGTTTAAGGTGAAAAGGGGTAATGGTAAAGAGCTTGGCAACCCCCAAAATGATTCACCTCTCTGTTGCTGCTTGAAATCCTTGGTTGTGTGGGGAGTTTGCTAGGAGTGAGGTTGTCCATAATCACAGTATTCAGACTAATTTCAGTCCACGGTGCTTAGTTAACTTGGAGAAACAGGTCATATTTATTGCATATTTTCTCGGGAATGACATCATATATGACTTCCTATACAAATAAATCAAGTGATGGTCATATAGAGGCGTATGCTCTCAAGGCATACGCTCCCTGGTTCCATAATTGGGAAAAAATATATTTACCTGCTTCCCCAATTTGACTGAAAGCTAATTCAGGGCAGGAACCAAGTCTTTTACATCTACTGCACTTCAACAAGGGCTTCGTTCCATTTAAAAGGGAAAGATGAATGGCTTCGTTCTATTTGATAAAAGGGAAAGATGAATGGGGGACAGGGGGAGAGAGAATTTTTTTCCACTTAATTCCAAAATAATCCAGTTTTGGAAACACCTAAAATCCAGGATCATTTTGATCTGACATCATGGTGCTGATGGTGCTGATGATGATGATGATGCAATTTGTTAAGCGTTCACCACGTGTCAAACACAGTCCTTAGCTCTGGGTTAGATACAAGTCAATCAGTTCTGACAGTCCCAGTCCCACATGGGGCTCACAGTCACAGTAGGAGAGGGAAACAGGCATCAGATTCTCATTCTACAGTTGAAGGAAACTGAGGCATGGAGAAGTTAAGTGACTTGCCCAAGCAAGCAACTGGCAGAGCTGGGAATAGAATCCAGATCCTCTGACTCCTAGACTTATTTTCTTTCCACTAGGTCATACTTTCTCTCATTCAAAAATGCTGTAGGCAGCACCAAAATAACTTCCTTAATATAACAGTCCCCCTCGTCCCCCTCTCCCCCTCGTCCCCCTCTCCATTCCCCCCATCTTACCTCCTTCCCTTCCCCACAGCACCTGTATATATGTATATATGTTTGTACATATTTATTACTCTATTTATTTATTTATTTATTTTACTTGTACATATCTATTCTATTTTATTTTGTTAGTACGTTTGGTTTTGTTCTCTGCCTCCCCCTTTTAGACTGTGAGCCCAATGTTGGGTAGGGGCTGTCTCTATATGTTGCCAATCTGTACTTCCCAAGCGCTTAGTACAGTGCTCTGCACATAGTAAGCGCTCAATAAATACGATTGATGATGATGATGATAACAATGTGGAATAAGAGATCCATAAAAACATGGACACAGAAATCTGTAACTCATTAAGAAATGCTATGTGTTATACAGTCCCACCTGGAACGATAAATGCGCCTCAGCCCTGAAATTTCAGGACCGAGAACCTGATTTTCCTGCTAATGGTTTGTGTGGCACCACTCCCATTCCCTTTCTCTCCCCTGACGGTCATTCCTGTTCCCGCTGGGCAGAGGATGCAGCAAGCCAGCAGGTGAACAGGAGTGCAGCACATCACAAAGTGCACACAAAGGGCTTTCGCATTCAAGATCCGGTTATTGCCGAAGTGCCCCGGAATCGTGCCAAGGCTGGGCCATAGCGCCCTGACCTAGATGCCAGTTGCCTTGGTAGACGCCGTCGTCTCTGCTTGTTGGGTTCATCCACCTCCCTAAGTGGTACTTTGGTCAAAAGAAAGCTTCACCATTGATTGTGAAGCCTCAACAGGCCAAACTGGAACTAGACACCTAGTCTGGTGAGTCCAACCTTAGTTTTGATATTTGCTAAGCGCTTGCTGTGTGCGAGGCACTGTACTAATGGGGTGAACACAAGCAAATTGGGTTGAACACAGTCCCTGTCCCTCATGGGGCTCACAGCCTTAATCCCCATTTTACAGAGGAGGCAATTGAGGCACAGAGAAGTGACGTGACTTGCCCGAGGACACACAGCAGACTAGTGGCAGAGCTGGGATTAGAACTCAGGACCTTCCGACTCCCGGGCCTGTGCTCTATTCATTGAATCGTATTTATTGAGCACTTACTGTGTGCAGAGCATTAATAATAATAATAATAATAATGGCATTTGTTAAGCGCTTACTATGTGCAGAGCACTGTTCTAAGCGCTTGGGGGGGATACAAGCTGATTAAGTCGTCCCACGTGGGGCTCACAGTCTTAATCCCCATTTTCCAGATGAGGTAACTGAGGCTCAGAGAAGTGAAGTGACTTGCCTAAGGTCACACAGCAGACATGTGGCGGAGCCGGGATTCGAACCCATGACCTCTCACTCCAAAGCCCGGGCTCTTTTCCACTGAGCCACGAGCATTCTATCCACTTCGCCATGCTGCTCCCCTCTTTCCACTGGACCGACAGAAGGGTTTAATATTACCACGAAAAATCCAATCAAAATGCGATGCTACTGACAGTGCGATTTTTTAATCAATGTATGCCAGTCTGACTCATAATATGAAGGTGGGACCAACAATCTCCTCCTCACTGGGTTCATGTAAGATTGCCCCTTGCTCCGCTATGGCATTTATTATGCACGGTATCTGGGATAATAATAATAATAACAACAACAATAATGATAATGGCATTTATTAAGCGCTCACTACGGGCAAAGCACTGTTCTAAGCGCTGGGGAGGTTACAAGGTGATCAGGTTGTCCCACGGGGGCCTCACGGTCTTAATCCCCATTTTACAAATGAGGTAACGGAGGCGCAGAGAGGTTGAGTGACTCGCCCGAAGTCGCACAGCTGACAATTGGTGGAGCCGGGATTTGAACCCGTGACCTCCGTGCTCTTTCCACTGAGCCCGCTGCTTCAGGATGAGACCCGAACCTACCCCAGCCGCATCTGTTGAGCCCTAGAATGGATCTACCGATATGACCTAAAGTGTCAGACGATATCATGGGACAAGGCAGAATGGCAATAAGGTGTCGGAGGGCAATCGGACCCACCGGCATGGAAGAAACGGGGACCCCATCACCTGTCTACTGGAAGAGACACGGGAAAGTAGATATCTGCAGAATATTCCCACGCAGGGGGTCTCTGGAGAGCTCAAACAGTTGAACCCAGCAGATAGTAGGGCCTCACGGGGCCTTGGCCCCAGGTCCCAGGACCTGCCTCAACTGATGAGGGAGAAAACAGGTACTCACCGCCACTGCATAGACTGTGAGCCCACTGTTGGGTAGGGACCGTCTCTATATGTTGCCAATTTGTACTTCCCAAGTGCTTAGTACAGTGCTCTGCACACAGTAAGCGCTCAATAAATACGATTGATGATGATGATGCATGGAGCACGCAGGAGAGGAGGGGGGAGTCGCCAGCCCAGGCTAGGGCCGCTGGCCTCCCCTCGGTCTGCCCGCTGGAAACAAAAGCCGCACCCCGGTGACCTTTGGCTGCCAAAGAGACAGCAGGGTCGTTTTAAAGAAGCCCTGCAAAAAAAAAAATACAACGGTCTCCTTAAATGACCAGGGGCCAGAGAGGTGGCTGATTACATTTCCAGGGACCCAGCGTGGGAGAGATCGTCTCACAGACATTCACACAAAAATTGCAATCTCACCGTCAGCAGTGCCACCTTCAAACATGGAAGTCGGCTACTCAAAGCCTTCAAAATGTGTAGGCATCACCCAGATAATCAATCAATCAATCGTATTTATTGAGCGCTTACTGTGTGCAGAGCACTGTCCTAAGCGCTTTCTCCCTAACACTGCGCTCGCTCGCTCCCGGAGTTGGTTTCATCGCAGCCCTCTGACGGAGCTTTAGAAATACGCTTCGAGGGATCCAATTGCTGTTTCTTCTATTATTAAAAGTAAACACGCTTCACTAATAGAACAGAAATATTTATCAATGCTTCTGTTCGTGGAAAGATTATTTGAGGACTGCCAAAAGGCATCCAGCCAGGAGAAAAATCAAATTAAATCTTTGCCACTTTGTCACGATAAGCTTCTTCCCAGTTGACACTCCTTACACAATCAAGGAAGCTGCGGAACCAGAAATTCATACAGATTCCGTTTTCGCGATCTATTTGTCAGCGTGGGATTTCTCCATAAGCCCGTTTCGTTCATCCCTAAATATTTAACGGATCAAAGGAGGCAGTCAGTTCCGTAACGTTCAAATGTTTACAGGTTGCACTAGGTCACGGGACTCTGCTGAAACTCGATTTCGAATTCCAAGTGCCATTTCAGCCCCAAAAGGCGAGGTAGGTTATTTGTTTCAAGTTGAAAGGTAGATCCGATGCTGGCATTCAAAGATTATTTTTTCCCCTCTCTTCGAAATAGTCCCCACCGAGAAATGCATGGGAAAGTAACTTGGAGAAAGCGTCTGATGGTCCGGATCACCGCGGAGTGTCCCGCTGATGCCGCTCATTTATTCATTCATTCGTTCAATCATATTTATTGAGCGCTTACTGTGTGCAGAGCACTGTACTAAGCGCTTGGGAAGTACAAGTTGGCAACACCCTCGTGCGGTGCCGGGGCAGCATGAGAAGCAGCGTGGCTCAGTGGAGAGAGCCCGGGCTTTGGGGTCAGAGGTCACGGGTTCAAATCCCGGCTCCACCGCATGTCAGCTGTGTGACTTTGGGCAAGTCACTTCACTTCTCTGGGCCTCAGTTCCCTCAGCTGTAAAATGGGGATGAAGACCGTGGGACAACCTGATCACCTTGTAATCTCCCCAGCGCTTAGAACAGCGCTTTGCACCTAGTGGGCGCTTAATAAATGCCATTATTATTATTATGGGGTGGCAGGCAAGGGCAGCCGCAGGGAAGGCAGAGAATATATGTGTATATATATATATATATACATATACATATATACATATATATATGTTTGTACATATTTATTACTCTATTTATTTTACTTGTACATATCTATTCTATTTATTTTATTTTGTTAATATGTTTGGTTTTGTTCTCTGTCTCCCCTTCCTAGACTGAGCCCACTGTTGGGTAGGGACTGTCCTGGGCTGGGGATATATATATATATATCTATATATATCTATCTATATATCTATCTATATATAGATATATAGATAGATATATAGATAGATATTTATAGATATATATATCTATATATCTATCTATATATCTACCTATATATAGATATATAGATAGATATATAGATTGATATTTATAGATATATATATCTGTATATATATATATATAGATACATATATAGATTATATATAGATATATATATTTATAGATATATATATGTATATCATATTTATTACTCTATTTTACTTGTACCTATCTATTCTATTTATTTCATTTTGTTAATATGTTTGGTTTTGTTGTCTGTCTCCCCCTTCTAGACTGTGAGCCCACTGGTGGGTAGGGACCGTCTCTCTATGTTGCCAACTTGGACTTCCCAAGCGCTTAGTCCAGCGCTCTGCACACGGTAAGCACTCAATAAATTGATTGATTGATTGATTGATGATCGTTGGGATGGGGAAGCCTATTGATTGTCCCGTCGCCGGCCGGTGGCAGGGCTAAGCTTTGCCATTCCTCGAAGGCGAGGCCCCAGGCGGCCCCGGCCGCTTCCCCCCCACCCCGCATCATCATCATCATCATCATCAATCGTATTTATTGAGCGCTTACTGTGTGCAGAGCACTGTACTAAGCGCTTGGGAAGTACAAGTTGGCAACATATAGAGACAGTCCCTACCCAAGCCGCTTCCCCCCCCCCCCCCCCGGCATCATCATCATCATCATCAATCGTATTGATTGAGTGCTTACTGTGTGCAGAGCACTGCACTAAGCGCTTGGGAAGTCCAAGTCGGCGACACATAGAGACGGTCCTTACCCAACAGCGGGCTCACGGTCTAAAAGGGGGAGACGGAGAACAAAACCAAACATCCTAACAAAATAAAATAGAATAGATAGGGACAAGATCGCATCCCCGATCCGGGCGGAGGGGAGGGGGGCAGCAGGAGGGGAAAGAAGCAGGAGAAGATGGAGGGGAAGGGGAGGGGGGGGAAGAAAGGGGGAGAGGCCGTCTGCCCGTCTGCCCCCCATCCCCCCCGCCCCGGACCGTAAGGCACCTGCCTCCCCCCCCCCCGGACCCCCCACCCCCGACGTTGGGGTCCCCCCTTGTCCCCCGCCCCCCCCCCCCCCGCCTGTCCAGCGGCCGACGAGGGGCTGGTCCCTCCCGGGCCCCCGCGGGAGCCGTTGCCATGGAGCCGCGGAGGATGGGGTCCCCGCCACACACACACGGACACACACACACACACGGACACACACACACAGACAGAGACTCACCGGCGGGCGGCCTTGGCCGTGCCCCGGTCCGCCGCCCGTGCGCGCGGAGGGTGGCTGTGGAGGGCTCGGTGGCCGGGGCCGCCCTCGCCCGTGTGCCGCAGCCCTGGGGCCCGGCCCCGCCCCGCCCGGCCCCCTCCCTCCCTCCCTCCGTTGCCCGGAGACCGGCCCCGCCCCCAAGAGACGCGGCCCGGGCTCCACGGGGTTAATGCCAGCCCGCACGGGGGGCCCCCCGCACCCCTGGCCTGGCCCGGATTTCTGCCCTCTGCCCCCCCCCCCCCAGTCACCGCCCCCTCCCCGAAGGCTCCAGACCCTCCCTCGGTCTTTTTTCAATCAATCAATCAATCAATCAATCAATCAATCAATCGTATTTATTGAGCGCTTACTGTGTGCAGAGCACTGGACTAAGCGCTTGGGAAGTACAAGTTGGCAACATAGAGAGACAGGCCCTACCCAACAGTGGGCTCACAGTCTCAGTTCCTCGCTTTCGGGCAGTATGGACCAAAACAGTCAAACTAGCCAAGTTCACCCTTTTCTACCCCCCCCCCCCCCCCCCCCCCAATAAGCTTGGGCCACTTGCCCCCTAACACGGAAGCCCCATGCCCTAGGAGATCTTTCCCTTGTCCCATTTTGACCTTCAGAAAACCCGGTGTGAATCCCACCTACTTCCTCTGCAGGTACCTTTCAGGGTTCCCGGCTCTCCATCCTCCTAATCAATCAATCAATCAATCAATCAATCGTATTTATTGAGCGCTTACTGTGTGCAGAGCACTGGACTAAGCGCTTGGGAAGTACAAGTTGGCAACATAGAGAGACAGGCCCTACCCAACAGTGGGCTCACAGTCTCAGTTCCTCGCTTTTGGGCAGTACAGACCAGAACGGTCAAACTAGCCAAGCTCACCATTTTCTACCTCCCCTCCCCATAAGCTTAGACCACTTGCCCCCCAAAACGGAAGCCCCATCTCCTAGGAGATCTTTCCCTTGTCCCATTTTGACCTTCAGAAAACCCGGTGTGAGTCCCACCTACTTCCTCTGCAGGTACCTTTCAGGGTTCCCGGCTCTCTGTCCTCCTAATCAATCAATCAATCAATCGTATTTATTGAGCGCTTACTGTGTGCAGAGCACTGGACTAAGTGCTTGGGAAGTACAAGTTGGCAACATAGAGAGACAGGCCCTACCCAACAGTGGGCTCACAGTCTCAGTTCCTCGCTTTCAGGCAGTACAGACCAGAACGGTCAAACTAGCCAAGCTCACCCTTTTCTACCATTTTTCCCCCTTCCATAAGCTTGGGCCACTTGCCCCCCAACACGGAAGCCCCATCCCCTAGGAGATCTTTCCCTTGTCCCATTTTGACCTTCAGAAAACCCGGTGTGAATCCCACCTACTTCCTCTGCAGGTACCTTTCAGGGTTCCCGGCTCTCCATCCTCCTAATCAATCAATCAATCAATCAATCGTATTTATTGAGCGCTTACTGTGTGCAGAGCACTGGACTAAGCGCTTGGGAAGTACAAGTTGGCAACATAGAGAGACAGGCCCTGCCCAACAGTGGGCTCACAGTCTCAGTTCCTCGCTTTCGGGCAGTACAGACCAGAACGGTCAAACTAGCCAAGCTCACCCTTTTCTACCATTTTTCCCCCTTCCATAAGCTTGGGCCACTTGCCCCCCAACACGGAAGCCCCATCCCCTAGGAGATCTTTCCCTTGTCCCATTTTGACCTTCAGAAAACCCGGTGTGAATCCCACCTACTTCCTCTGCAGGTACCTTTCAGGGTTCCCGGCTCTCCATCCTCCTAATCAATCAGTCAATCAATCAATCGTATTTATTGAGTGCTTACTGTGTGCAGAGCACTGGACTAAGCACTTGGGAAGTGCAAGTTGGTAACATATAGAGACAGTCCCTACCCAACAGTGGGCTCACAGTCTAATCCCATCTATCGACCCATCGATCCTAGATAGATTACTCTAACGGCATCCTTACTGGTCTCCCCACCTCAAGCCACTCCATTCCTGACTCTTCTTCATACAGCTGCAAATATTTTTTTTTTAAAAAAAGTACCGTCGAGGCGATATCAATTCACCCCTTTGGAAACTTCCAATCAATCAATCAATCGTATTTATTGAGCGCTTACTGTGTGCAGAGCACTGGACTAAGCTCTTGGGAAGTACAAGTTGGCAAAATATAGAGACGGTCCCTACCCAACAGTGGGCTCACAGTGTAGAAGACGTCCATTCACTTCCTCTTAAATAAAACAGAAGCTACTAAACCATTGGTTTCAAGGCTCTTCCACCAACTCTCTCCCTCTTACCTATCCACTCTCGTCTCCAGGTGTGTGCTAGTCGATACCGAATGCTACCACTCCCTCTGAGGTGAAGCGTAGAGAACACAGGGTCAATGGCTAGCTCCGCATCCCACCATTAATCCCACAGCTTCCGAGTAGGTTTGAGCGCCCGGCCGCCAGTCCAGGTACTCAGCGTCAGTCACTTACGCTGGTGGGATCAGGCTGCTTATACCTGTGGGCTTTTATCACATCCATCGATTTGCATAAACCCACGCCAAGCTGACCCAATCAGTTCCCCTTGGCCCTCCCGAAGATGGTCCTCCTCACAAGAGCCATCATTAAACCCGCCGCCGTCAGTCGGATTCCGTGCCTTCTCACAGGCGGTTGAGCGAGACGTTGGCATCCCTCAGTCCTTCACCTCTCTAAATCCCTCCTCCGACAGTTTGCCGATCTCCGCCTCGTGGCCCGGCCCGCTGTCTTGGAGCCACATGGCCCGGAGGGGAGGGGAAGGGTTGCCCCCCAAATACGAAAGTTTTGGGGAAATGGGGCACTAAAGACACTCCCAAGATGCTGGGGGGCAGGAGTTAAAGGCGTCCTGTAGCGGCTTCAGGAGGCAGAGTTTGGAGGACACACCATAGCCTGTGGTGTTAGGGTGTGCTCGTGGGAAGGGGACGGTGGTTCTGGGCTGCTGGAGCCGGTCCCACAGTGGACCCAAGGCCTGGGACTGGTAGTGGAAGTGCCTGGCACACGGGCACGGAGGCACCTGCACATGGTGGGGACATTCCACAGAGGCCCTGGGGGTGCGCCACAGTTGAAGGGGGGCAGGGGGAGGGGAAGGGTGGCCTCAGCTCCACGGCAGTGGCAGCTCGGAGCCCCTTCTCCATGCTGTGGGGCCCACCCTGGACCAAGAGGACAACAATATATCCCTCCCCACACCGTAGTGCTCAAGCCAGAGGAAGGCACAGTTAACACCCCCTCACCTCTACTCAGATTCAGTGACGGATCCAGTAAAATCAGCTTAACTCTTCCTTCCAGTGTCAGTTTTGCGGCTCCAACAACAGCAACAAGTACTAGCAAAGCAAGCACCCGCTTGACGGTGCAAACAATTGTTGGTCCAAATGGGGATTTTGAACATTCCAACCCAAATAGCAACACTGCCCATAAACTTTTTTTTTTTTTAGCAAAACAGAACAAGCCCAATCACATAAATCCCCAAACCTGGTACTACATGTTCATATGGTCAAATTCCCTCCTCTCACAAAAGACAATAGCACATTCATGAAGCTCGGAGTAGTCTTCAGCTCGCGTACGCCCAATATGCCGAGTGAGTTCGGAGTGGCCTCGCTACGTACTGCCAGCAGTTCCCCTTTTCAGTTGTGAACATGGGCAAATCAAGTTTCTCCCGCAACCCCTTGTAACCCCAAATCCCCAGGGCCAACCCGACGCAGCGCCGTAAAGAGGCCTTACCGTAGCAGGATCGGAATGCCACTCTAAACGGGTTTGGAGAACGTCTCACACTCTCCGGGCTTGGAACTGGTGTGGTGCTGCCCCCGGAAGTCACCTTTGGTTCCATTATAATAATAATGGCATTTATTAAGCGCTCACTATGTGCAAAGCACTGTTCTAAGCGCCGGGGAGGTTACAAGGTGATCAGGTTGTCCCACGGCAGGCTCACAGTCTTAATCCCCATTTTACAGATGAGGTAACGGAGGCACAGAGCAGTTAAGTGACTTGCCCAAAGTCACACAGCTGACAATTGGCAGAGCCGGGATTTGAACCCATGATCTCTGACTCCAGAGCCTGTGCTCTTTCCACTGAGCCACACTGCTTCTCTCACCTCCTCCAGGAGGCCTTCCCAGACTGAGCCCCCTTTTTCCTCTCCTCCTCCCCATCCCCCCAGCCCTACCTCCTTCCCCTCCCCACAGCACTTGTATATATTTGTACAGATTTATTACTCTATTTATTTTACTTGTACATATTTACTATTCTATTTATTTTGTTAATGATGTGCATATGGCTATAATTCTATTTGCTCTGGCAATTTTGATACATGTTTTGTTTTGTTGTCTGCCTCCCCCTTCTAGACTGTGAGCCCGTTGTTGGGTAGGGACCGTCTCTATATGTTGCCAACTTGTACTTCCCAAGCGCTTAGCATAGTGCTCTGCACACAGTAAGCCCTCAATAAATGCGATTGAATGAATGATCGAATGAAATAGGACCCTGCCTTCCGGGTTTTCTGTTTCTTCCGCATGTGGATCTGTTCCTGGAAGACTTGCGTCCAGGCCGTGATGGGCTCTTGCCACTTTAGGTCTGGCAGGTGTTGAAGCAGGTACTCCCACCCAGCTGTCCTCTGCCCACACATCAATAGCCTTTTTATTTTTATTTTCTAATGGCATGTGTAGCAGCAGTGTGGCCTAGTGGAAAAAGCCCGAGCTTGGGAGTCAGAGGTTGTGGGTTCTAATGCCGGCTCCACCACTTGTCTGCTGTGTGACTTTGGGCAAGTCACTTGACTTCTCTGCGCCTCAGTCACCTCATCTGTAAAACGGGGATTAAGACTGGGAGCCCTGTTTGGAACAACCTGGTAACATTGCATCTCCCCCAGTGCTTGGAACAGTTCTTAACAAATACCATTATTATTATTGTCATCATTATTATTATTATTATTATTATTATTATTATGTGTTAAGCACTTGCTCATGCACCAGGCACTGTTCTAAGTGCTGGAAATTTAAACAGGTCTTATCACCATCCTTCCTCCTGTTGTGCAGGAACTCTGCCTACCTTCCTCTTATTCCTATTAAAAGCTTCCACAAATATTTTTAATGGTATTTGTTAAGCACTTTCTATGTGCCAACCACTGTTTTAAGGGCTGGGGCTGATACAAGGTAATCAGGTTGGACACAGTCCATGCCCCACAAGGGACTCAAAGGGGTCTGCCATGGTGGCAGAGAGGGGAGCACCGTGGTGATTGCACCATGGAACCCAAACTGGAGAAAGGCAAAGTTAATAGTTAGCAAGGCACTATTGGCTTCAGAACAAAATGCAACACAGCAATTTGGGAATTCTCCATGTAGAATTGGGAGTTGAGACCATGGATTGTGGATGTCTCTCCAAAAGAATGGTGTAAATAAGAATAGAATGGGACCCAGAATATGGCCTTGGGAAATCCTAAGTTAAGGGGTGGGAAATACAAGGAGGAACTGACAGAAGCGACCATGAAGGAGAGGCCAGAAAGATAAGAGGGAAACCAGGAGAAGAGAGTGTTGGAGAAAGCAAGGTTTGATGTTTCCCAGAGAAAGAGGTAATCCACTGTGTCAAGGACTGCTGAGAAATCAATGAGGTTTGGATTGGAGTGACCTTGGAGAGAGCTGTTTCATCAGAATGAAAAGGGTGGAAACCAGATTGCAGGGGGTTGAGGAGAGAGTTGGAGACAGTGGGAGAAAATAACTCATTCAAGGTGTTATTTACTGCAGTGAATTGTGCATATGTTGCCAACTTGTACTTCCCAAGCGCTTAGTACAGTGCTCTGCACACAGTAAGCACTCAATAAATACGATTGATTGATTGATCAAGATCCTTAGGTTATTCCATAATGCTCTGGTTGGCCAACTCAAAGTTGTAGGTAATCTTTCTGATCTTTTACCTATTGCTATAAGAGAAAAACTGGGCTGTGTGATATTTCTGTTCCTGTTCAACCTATTCATTACCTTGCTTGGGAATGTTTTGAGGGATCTGGAAGCAGAAGACAAAATACCTTCCACTCTTCTAGAAAATTCACACAATCCAACTGGTTATAATAATCATCAAATATCTATGATCAATCAAACAATGGTCTTTAAAGAGTGCAGAGCATTGTACTAATTCCTTGGGAGCGTTCAATACAACAGATCTCATAGACACATTCCGGGCCCACAAGGACCTTACAGTCTAGAGGCAATCATACCGGACGCTGGACCTGAGACATATCCAGCTTTTTGGAGCACTTTCACTATTATCACCTACAACCCATAAATAGTAGCAACTGCAGGACAAAATTAATTACAATCAGGTTTTAGAATGTAATCAGTTCACCAATATTGGAAAAGATACTCCCATCAGCACGGCTTTGCTGGTCAAGAAACGTGAGGAGAATGAATGGTAGCAGGATACCCAGCCAGCTAGTATGTGGTGAGATGGAAAGGTGGTACACGCAATCCGTCAGGGTTTATATCTCCGAGTAAAATTGTAAGGTCTAAGGTCAGTGACTGTTAACAAATTCAACCCCTGGTAGACACCATTCTGAAAAGGAAAGACCTCTCCAAAGAAAATATATCCAGCTCCCACCTCTGGGAGCTGTCCGTTGTCCAGGCATCTAGTCTCTTAGGACTGTAATATCCACTCTGAACCTGGCTAATTCATGCACTGTTAGACCTCTTCTTGTTATTGGCTACAACTGTTCACATCATAATGGAGTGTCCTGATTTTTAATCAATCAAGCAAACAATAGCTCCACCCCTCAGGCCATCCCCTCCCCTTTCCCCACCTCACAGCCTCAGCCAAAGGTGTCCTGCAGAACCCCCACTCCATTGTGGGAAAACTTCCCTTCATCCTTGACCTGTTCCTGACCCAATCACCGCTCCTCCTTGACAGTCCCTTTCTAGACTGTGAGTCCACTGTTGGGTAGGGACCGTCTCTATATGTTGCCAACTTGTACTTCCCAAGTGCTTAGTACAGTGCCCTGCACACAGTAAGTTCTCAATAAATACGATTGAATGAATGAATGAATGAAACCTGGCCCTCCCCAGATGACCCTGTATCCCCTACCACTCTCTCTCCAGGATGCCTTATCTTCTCTCACTCCCCAAGACTCACTGGGAAAGGGGAAGGAGTTGGCTTCCTTCTTTCTCCCAATGCTGCTTTCATATGATCCCACCCCCCGATCCCTCTTTCCCTTTGCAGCCCACACTATCTGCCTTTACTATCGACTCCAATTACTCCTTGCCATTACATATTGCCTCCATGGCCCCACTTCCAGCTTTCTGAACCATTTAAACCCCTTTCTCACTTGCCTTCTTTCCTTCTCCATCCCTTGGGGACTTCAACATCCATGTGAATATTCCCCAAAGCCCTTCTGCTGCCCACTTCCTCTGACTCCTCAACACAACCAGCCTCCTACTCTGTCTTCCTTCACCCACTCACTGATTTGTATACATGCTCAATCTCACCGTATCTACTGACTGTACAATCCCCAACCTCACCAACTGTGAAATTTCACTTGCCGACCGCAACCTCCTGACCTGCATTCTCTCCCACATGCCTCTTCATGTGTCCTGTTCCCCCACGGAGACCTCCGATCTTTTGACCCCCTCCAATTATCTACAGTCATCAGGCTCCATTTTGTACCAATACCCAACCTACTTTCTCTTGACACTCAAATCCAAGCCCTCAACACTGCCCACTCAACTGAACTCAATTATCTCGCTCCCCTATCCCTCTGCCTACCACTTACCGTAAGTTTGCAACCTTGGATCACCTCTACAGTATGCTTCTTCTGCTCTCGTGCAGGAGAGCACTGCTAGTGGAAATCTAGACAGCAGGATGACATCGTCCATCTCAAATGGTTTCTCACCCACTTTAATACCATCTTCTACTCTGCCCAGCAACAATACAGCTCCATCCTTACTAACTCCAATGGCCATTACCCATGACATCTGTTTCAGACTTTTAACCGCTTTCTGAAAGCCTTGTCCCTTCCAAACCTTTCATAAATCTTGTATCCAGTGACCCTGCCATGTACTTCATTGACCATTAGGACTCGTCTCCCTAAATCCCTACCTCCTACTGCCCCCCTTCAACTCTCTCAGCCTTTCCAGCAGTATCTCAAGAGGAGATATCCCCCTCTTCTCAAATTCTACTCCCTCCAACTGTGCTTCTGACAACCATCCCTTCTCATGGAATCAAAACAATAGTCGTCTCCCTTTTTCCCTCCCTGATGGCCATCTTCAGCCGCTCACTTTCCAATCGTTCTTTGCCCACTGCCCATGTTTCTCTTACACTAAATAAACCGTCCATTAACACTTCAGCTCCTTATAGTTATTCCCCCAATCTCCCTCCTATCATTCTTGAGCAAGTTATCTACATTCATTCCCTCCCACTCCTCTCCTCCAACTTTCTCCTCAATCCCTGGCAATGTGGCTTCCACCCCCTTCAGTCCCTCAAAAATGACTAAGATCACAATCCTTTACTTGCCAAATGCAGTGGGTTCTATTTCATCCTGATCTTCCTTAACCTCTAAGCTGCCTTTACTACTTGGGCCACCCCCTTCTCCCGGATATCCAACTTTGGCTTCAGTGACACTGTCCTCTCCTGGCTCTCCTCCTCTCTCTCTGACCACTCCTTTTCAGTCCTTCCTCTGACTCCTCCTCCACCTCCCCCTCTGCCTCCCACCCTCTCACTATGGGTGTTCCTCAGAGTTCAGTTAGGTTTCCCCTTCTATCTCCATCTACACCTACTTCCTTGGGAAACTCATTCACTCCCATGGCTTCAACTTTCATCTCTTTGTGGGTGATTTCCAAATCTGCCTCTCCAGGCCTGACCTCTCTGCAGCCTTGCAATTCCTGCTGTATTTACGACATCTCTACTTAGATGTCCTGCTGCTGCCCCAAGCTTAACATGCCCAAAACAGAACTCCTCATCTCCCTACCCAAATCCCGTCTTCCCCTTGATTTCCCATCACTGTCAACAGCACAACCATCTTCCCTGTCTACAAGCCTGAAACTCTGGCATTATCTTCAACTCATCCCTTTCATTTATCCTGCATACTCAATCTGTCACCAAATCCTGTCAATTCTACCTTCATAACACCTCGAGAATCCATCACTTCTTTTTCAAATTGATGCTATACTGATCCAGGCACTTATCATAATCTGCCCTGGCTACTACATCAACCTCCTCACTGACCTCCCCCCCACCCCCACCTTCTATCTCTCCCCACTCCAGTCCATACTTCATTCTCCCACCCAGATCATTTTTCTGAAAAACCGTGCAGTTCATATCTTCTCATTTCTCAAAAAAACCCAGTGATTTTCCATGCATCTCTGCATCAAACAGAAACAACTTACCATCAGCTTTAAGGCACTTAATCAGCTGTCCCTCTCCTCCCTATCTTCACTCATCTCCTTTTATAACCCAGCCTGCTCACTTTGCTATTCTAATGCCTGCCTACTCACTGCATCTTGATTTCATCACTGACCTCTTGTCCATGTCCTCCCTCTGGCCTGGTGCTTCCTTCCCATTCACATCCCATCAACCTCCACTCTCCCTATTTTCACAGCCCTACTAAAATCATATCTCTTCTAAGAAGCCTTCCTCAACTAAGCCCTGCTTTCCCCTCTATGTCCTCCCTTCTGCATTGTCTATGCACTTGGATCTGAACCCCTTAAGCATTTGTTTTCATCTCACCCCCACAGCACTTATGTACACATCCAACTGTAATTTATTTAATTGCATTGCTCCCTCTAGTTTGTAAGCACCTTGTGAACACAACCTACCTAGTCTCCCAAGCATTTAATACATTGCTCTGCACACAACAATTATTCAATAAATATCACTGGTTGGTGTCTCTTTCTTCTAATGTCTGTCTCCCCCTCTAGACTGTAAGCTCCTTGTGGACAAGGAACATGTCTACCAGTTCTGTAATACTGTACTCCCAAGTGCTTAATATAATAAATCCTCAATAAATACACTTGATTTCGGTGCTACATTAATGGTTTGAAATCATAACCCAGGAGCATTCATTTGGTCAACGATCAGTCAGTCAATAAGTGGGATTTATTGAGCCCCTACAGTGTTGAACCCTTGGGAGAGTACAGTACAACAAAGTTGGTAGACATGTTCCCTGCCCACAAAGAACTTACAGTCTAAAGCAATGAGACTGCTTAGCAGTAGATTCAGCCAATCCGACTAGGATCTTGCCAATAACGACAACTTGATAATTACCACAATCTGATTTTTCGACTCTCTCCTTGAAGATGGTGAGGATGGTGGCATCTTTGAGATCCTGTGGCATTTCCTCAGTTGTCCATACATTGAGGAAGAGACTTCAAATCCCACAGGGTGTCCACTCCCTCCACATTTGTAGCTCTCCAGAGGCCTGCCATCTGGGCCAGGTCTTCTTCCCTATTGGCATGACTCTGACTGCTAACAATAATAATAATAATAATAATAATGGCATCTGTTAAACGCATACTATGTGCCAAGCACTGTTCTAAGTGCTGGGGTAGTTACAAGGTAACCAGGTTGTCCCACGTGGGGCTCACAGTCTCAATCCCCATTTTACAGATGAGGCCCAGAGAAGTTAAGTGGCTTGCCCAAGGTCACACAGAAGACATGTGATGGGTCTGGGATTAGAACCCACATCCTCTGATTCCCAAGCCCATGCTCTTTCCACTAATGCATCTGCTTCTCAGGAGTTGGGACAAGGGCCAGGCCTTCACATATTGGCAGGTTTTCTATGTTTTGTAGAGTTGTCTTCAATAGTAAGAAATGTGTTGAATAGTTGAAAAGTTCTTGCCTTCTTTTTAGGATTCCTTCCTTGTCTGGAATGATACTGTGGAGTCAGAGTGTCCATAATGGAAAGTTCATAATGTCTTTAATCAACGAATCAATCATATTTATTGAGTGCTTACAGTATGTAGAGCACTGTACTACGTTCTTGGGAGAGTACAATATAACAATAACAGACACATTCCCTGCCCACAACGAGCTTACTTTACCTTAGTATAGATGATTTTCATTCCATAGATGTCTGTATGGTCCTGTATCTCTTCTGCTTCGACATCCCACCACCTGTCAATCAATCAATTAATGGTGTTTAATAAGTTTGCTTTCTCGGTGCAGAACAATGTACTTAAACACTTGGGAAAATACAGTCTAATAGAGTGAGTAGACATAATCCCTGCCTACAGGGAGTTTATAGTCTGATGTGGATACTAAATACAGCCTCACAGAGAAATGCCCATTTGCTGTGGAAGTAACAGCTGACTGCTGTTCAATTTTCCTTTTTCAGCAGGCCTAACTGTGATCTTGCAGCACAGTCGCTTGTGCATGTCTTCATTCTCCAAGAGCTTAATTTTCAGTTTTGGGTGGTTTGAAGGCCAATTCTGATGCAATGGTTCTGAGAAAAGTGTGAACTTGGGGCATCTGAGATGATGAACTGTCCAACACTCTGCTCCCTGGATGGCTGCGGCGATCTCAACATCTTTGAGGTCTTTTTGCTGAACTACGATGTAATCAATGGGAAGCAGCCGGGTTCCAATCCTGTCTCCGTCACCTGTCTGCTGTGTGATCTTGGGCAAGACATTTTACTTCTCTGTGCCCCAGTTACCTCATTTGTAAAATGGGGAATAACCTGATTACCTTATATCTACCCCAGTGCTTAGAACAGTGCTTGGCATATAGTAAGCGCTTAACAAATACCACAATTATTATTACTATCACTATTATTAATCAGGGAGAAGTCACTGTTTCAATCACGAGGCACCCAGGATGTTTTCATTTTGTTTGACAGGTGAAAGAGAGTGTTTGTATTCGTGAGGTGGTTAACATGGAAACAAAAATTGATGTCTGCTACCTACAATGCTTTTGTCACAACACTGCTTTAGAGCCGGGAGGCGTGAATACCATACTAACCACATATCAAGCAACTTGACCAGTTCTATCAATGAGGAAAGCCAGTCTAGAAAATTGAAGGATCTAATTAGAAGCCCCGAGATCCTCCAGTGTTGCAGAATCACCGGCACTGAGGTGATGACGATCAGAGCCCAGTTCCGATGGCCATGTCATCTGACAAAAGGCTTCTCAAGGCCAGCTTTTTAGAGAGTTTACCACTGGAGCTGGTTCTAGAAGCAGCCAGAGGATAAGGTTCAAGACATTCTGAAGGCCAACTTCCCAATGGGGTCTGTTACCACTGGTGCTTGGGATTATTACAGACAGGTCTGCCTGTTGTCAAATATGCTGTGAAGCAAGGGGCAAGCAAGCCAGGTGAAAGGTGGTTTTGAGCAATGTGAAAGAGCTACTGGTAGCTTTCAGGTGACGGTCTATAGTCAGCCTTGTGCTTTCCATCTATCTCGGCCTCTAAGAGCACTTCAGAACATCCTGAAAGACTTCTTTATTATTTTTGATAACTCCCTGCTATATCCTGGTTCTTCCTCTTGTTCTCTTTATTTGTTATAATAATAATAATGATAATGATGACATTTGTTAAGCACTTACAGCCAAGCACTGTTCTAAGTGCTGGGGTAGATACAAGGTCATCAGGTTGTCCCAGTCTTAATCCCCATTTTGCAGATGAGGGAACTGAGAGACAGAGAAGTGAAGTGACTTGCCCAAAGTCACACTGCTGACAAGTGGCAGAGGTGGGATTAGAACCCATGACCTCTGACTCCCAAGCCCATGCTCTTTCCACTAAGCCATGCTGCTTGTGTCTACCTGATTCTAATTTTCCTTGAATCCTCCCTCTCTTACAACCCTCATATTCAGGCTATCACCGAATCCTGTAGGTTCTGCCTCCCGAACTTCTCTAGACTTTGCCCCTTCCTCTTGTTTTTTTTTTAATGGTATTTATTACTTGCTTACTATGGGCCCGGCATTGTACTAAGCACTGGGGTAGATATAAGATAATCAGGTTGGACCCAGTCCATGTCCCACTTGGGGCTTACAGTCTTAATCCCCACTTTACAGACGAGGTAACTGAGGCAGAAAGGAGTTAAGTGACTTGCCCAATATCACACAACAGACAAGTGGTGGAGCCAGGATTAGAACCCAGGGCCTCTGACTCCCAGAACTGCACTCTATTAGGCCTTGCTCCGGTCCATACCACTTTGCTTGTCAAAACAATTGCCATATCCCAACTTGAATGCTGCATCACCTTTCTTCCAGACCTCCTTGTCTCCAACCTCTTCCGTCTTTGGTCCATACTTCACTCTGATGCCTGCATCATTTTTCTATACCGTTATTTTAGAAATTGTCTCCTCTCCCATCCTTAAAATCCTCCAATTGTTGCCCACTCCTCTCTGCATCAAGCAGAAACTCCTGACCACTGACTTCAAGGTACTAAAGCAGTTCTCTCTCTTTCCTTTAGTTATCCCCACGTCTCTCCTACCACTTCCCGACTCACATGCTTGATTCCTTTCAAGCCAACCTATTCACTCTGCCTCATTCAAATTTTTCTCTCACCACTGACCTCTTGCTCACAACTTCCCTTCTGCCAGGAACTTCCATCTCCTTTGCATCTGGTAGACAACTGCCCTCTCCCTCTTCATGGCTCTTCTGAAATCACATCTTCTCCAGGAGGTTATTCCTGATTAATCTCTCATCTATCCACTGTGTTTCCCCACTTACTGACGCTTCAGCACTTCTGCCTCCTCTAAGCACTTGGGTACTCATGAGGAGGTACTCATTCTCCTCCCCGCCCACCCTAGGACATTTATGTATATATCTTGATCTCTAACGTTTCCTCCAACCGGTTATTTATCACCCCCAACGTATTGCAAGTTCCTTTATGTCAGTGATCATGTCTACTATCTCCGTGATATTCTCCCAAGTGCTTAATACAGTGTTCTTCACAGAATAAGTGCGCAGTAAGTATTGTTGGTTGATTGATTAGAAGCTTCTTAAGGACAGGAAATGTACGTTTTGCTTCTGTACTTCCCCAGACACTTAGCACAGTGCTTTGTACAGAGTAGTTGCTCAGTGAAAGCTACTAAATAATTGGTTACCAAATATCCAGAGAGATTGTAGGTCTGAACAATAATAGTAATAATAAAAAATGCTTATTATTATTATGATTATCAAGCACTTACTATATACCAAGCCCTGTGCTAAGATGTGGGGTAGACACAAGTTAATCAGGTTGTACACAGTCCCTGTCCCTCATGGGACTCACAGTCTAAGTAGGAGGGGGGAGGATGTAATCCCATTTTAAAGATGAGGTAACTGAGACACAGGAAAGTTAAGTGACTTCTCCAAGGTCAGACAACAGACAAGTATCAGAGGTGAGATACCCAAGTACTTTGACTCTCAGGCCTGGGCTCTTCCGAGCCCCGTTGTTGGGTAGGGATTGTCTCTACCTGTTGCCAAATTGTACTTTCCAAGCGCTTAGTACAGTGCTCTGCATACAGTAAGTGCTCAATAAATACGATTGAATGAATGAATGAATTTTACAGATGAGGGAACTGAGGCACGGAGAAGTGAAGCAACTTGCCTAAGTCCACACAGCAGACAGGTGGTGGAGGCAGGATTAGAACCCAGGTCCTCTGAATCCCAGGCCCGGGCTCTATCCACTAGGTTATGCCACTTCTTGTAAGTTCTGACGGGGCTGTCTAGGGAGATCATGAGACAGCTCCCACTACCAAGAATTGTTGAACTCTGCCCTCCATCATCATCATCATCATCACTGATATTTATTGAGTGCTTACTGTGTGCAAAGCACTGTACTTAGTGCTCGCAAGAGTACAATACTACAGAGTTGGTAGACATGTTCTCTCTCCACAGTGAGCTTCCAGTCTAGAGGGTTTGCCACCACCCGTAGAATGCTTTACAATTTAGCCATTCATGGTTACTTCACTATATTAAATACTGTAAAATTGAAAAAAAACCACAAAGTCTCCCAAAATATTGTACTGCACACTACGATAAGACCGTGAGAGAGGCTGGAAAACCCAGTAGCTTTGTCACCTTGACTAACACCACATACACAACCCTATCTTCCAATATCACATCACGGTCTAACCACATGAGTTTTTGCACATCTTTGAGAGAACTTTCCCTAGTACCCTAACACCAGTCTATCCAAAACACGTGTTATGGAAGAACTGAGCAGTCAATCAGTTCCTCATTTACAGTTCTAAGGTGGATAGGATTTTTTTTTAAAGGCTAGTGGCTGAACATTTCCTGAAAGGAAATTGACTCCCAGATCTGTTTACCAAGCTGTTTTCAGAGAAAGGATGAGGTGGCTTAAACACTGGCCAAAGAAAGGTGGGAGCATTATAGAAGAAAAACCCAGGTCTTTTTCAGGGTCACAGTCTGAACCCCTTCAGCCCTCTTCAGGTGGAGAACACCATCTCCAAACATGGCAAATGTCTCCTGCCAATGCTGGATGATAGTTTGGTGAAATTGGACATAGATTAAGCAGAGTGCAGTAAAGCGTCACTAACTTTAATTAAGGTAGGAGTGTGGGGAAAGGAAAAATTCAGGCCGAATTAGATCGCATCCAAACCCGCTCCTTCCGCCTCCTCTCCGATATCCCTCCTCTCAAAGTTTTTGCTTTTAATCAATCAATCAATGATATTTATTGTGTTTCCTGTGTGTAGAGCACTATACTGAGCCCTTGGGAAAGTAAATTCATTGCAGTTGGCAGACATGATCTCTGCCCACAAGGAGTTTACAGTCTATGAGACAACACACATTAAAGTGGATTAGGGATAGGAGTAATAGTAAAGGGAGAGCCCGGGACTGGTAGGTAGGAGACCTGGAAAATGCAGTGCCTGCTGCCGTGAGAAGCAATATCGGCCATACCCATCTTCTGAGGTTCAAAGCCAGTGGGGACTGCATCATTGGCGGTTTTTTTTTTACATCAATCAGATCATGCCTGGGGTAATCAAGCAGAGGAGAAAGTGAGAGGGTACAGGGTAGGGGCCTGGGAGTCACAAGGTTTGCTGCCGTTTGTCTGCTGCGTAGGGACAGGGTAGGGGCCTGGGAGTCACAAGGTTTGCTGCCATTTGGTTTTGTTCTCTGTCTCCCCCTTTTAGACTGTGAGCCCACTGTTGGGTAGGGACTGTCTCTAAATGTTGCCTATTTGTACTTCCCAAGCGCTTAGTACAGTGCTCTGCACATAGTAAGCGTTCAATAAATACGATTGAGGATGACAGGGTAGGGGCCTGGGAGTCACAAGGTTTACTGCCATTTATCTGCTGCATGGGGACAGGGTAGGGGCCTGGGAGTCACAAGGTTTGCTGCCATTTGGTTTTGTTCTCTGTCTCCCCCTTTTAGACTGTGAGCCTACTGTTGGGTAGCGACTGTCTCTATATGTTGTCAATTTGTACTTCCCAAGCGCTTAGTACAGTGCTCTGCACATAGTAAGCGCTCAATAAATGCGATTGATGATGACAGGGTAGGGGCCTGGGAATCACAAGGTTTGCTGCAATTTGTCTGCTGCATGGGGACAGGGTTGGGGCCTGGGAGTCACAAGGTTTGCTGCCATTTGTCTGCTGCGTAGGGACAGGTTAGGGGCCTGGGAGTCACAAGGTTTGCTGCCATTTGGTTTTGTTCTCTGTCTCCCCCTTTTAGACTGTGAGCCCAATGTTGGGTAGGGACTGTCTCTAAATGTTGCCAATTTGTACTTCCCAAACGCTTAGTACAGTGCTCTGCACATAGTAAGTGCTCAATAAATACGATTGATGGTGACAGGGTAGGGGCCTGGGAGTCACAAGGTTTGCTATCGTTTGTCTGCTGCATGGGGACAGGGTAGGGGCCTGGGAGTAACAAGGTTTGCTGCCATTTATCTGCTGTGTAGTGACAGGGTAGGGGCCTGGGAGTCACAAGGTTTGCTGCCATTTGGTTTCGTTCTCTGCCTCCCCCTTTTAGACTGTGAGCCCACTGTTGGGTAGGGACTGTCCCTACATGTTGCCAATTTGTACTTCCCAAGCGCTTAGTACAGTGCTCTGCACATAGTAAGCGCTCAATAAGTACGATTGATGATGACAGGGTAGGGGCCTGGGAGTCACAAGGTTTGCTGCCATTTATCTGCTGCATGGGGACAGGGTAGGGGCCTGGGAGTCACAAGGTTTGCTGCCATTTATGTTCTCTGTCTCCCCCTTTTAGACTGTGAGCCCACTGTTGGGTGGGGACTGTCTCTATATGTTGCCAATTTGTACTTCCCAAGCGCTTAGTACAGTGCTCTGCACATAGTAAGCGCTCAATAAATACGATTGATGATAACAGGGTAGGGGCCTGGGAGTCACAATGTTTGCTGCCATTTGTCTGCTGCATGGGGACAGGGTAGGGGCCTGGGAGTAACAAGGTTTGCTGCCATTTATCTGCTGTGTAGTGACAGGGTAGGGGCCTGGGAGTCACAAGGTTTGCTGCCATTTGGTTTTGTTCTCTGTCTCCCCCTTTTAGACTGTGAGCCCACTGTTGGGTAGGGACTGTCCCTACATGTTGCCAATTTGTACTTCCCAAGCGCTTAGTACAGTGCTCTGCACATAGTAAGCGCTCAATAAGTACGATTGATGATGACAGGGTAGGGGCCTGGGAGTCACAAGGTTTGCTGTCGTTTGTCTGCTGCATGGGGACAGGGTAGGGGCCTGGGAGTCAAAAGGTTTGCTGCCATTTGTCTGCTGCGTAGGGACAGGGTAGGGGCCTGGGAGTCACAAGGTTTGCTGCCATTTGGTTTTGTTCTCTGTCTCCCCCTTTTACACTGTGAGCCCACTGTTGGGTGGGGACTGTCTCTATATGTTGCCAATTTGTACTTCCCAAGCGCTTAGTACAGTGCTCTGCACATAGGAAGCGCTCAATAAATACGATTGATGATGACAGGGTAGGGGCCTGGGAGTCACAAGGTTTGCTGCCGTTTGTCTGCTGCATGGGGACAGGGTAGGGGCCTGGGAGTCACAAGGTTTGCTCCCATTTGGTTTTGTTCTCTGTCTCCCCCTTTTAGACTGTGAGCCCACTGTTGGGTAGGGACTGTCTCTACATGACGCCAATTTGTACTTCCCAAGCGCTTAGTACAGTGCTCTGCACATAGTAAGCGCTCAATAAATACGATTGATGATGATGACTGATTAAGCACTTACTATGTGCCATATACTGTTCTAAGTGCTGGGGTAGATATAAGGCAATCAGGTTGTCCCACGTGGGGCTCACAGTCTTAATCCCCATTTTACAGACGAGGTAACTGAGGCACAGGGAAGTTAAGCGACTTGCCCAAAGTCACACAGCTGATAAGTGGCAGAGCTGAAATTAGAACCCATGACCTCAGACTCCCAAGCCCGTGCTCTTTCCATTAAGCCAGGTGCTCCATGTGCCTTACGTTCTTGCTCTCTCCACTGTCCTGTCTCCTTCTCTGACGGTCTCTTTCAATCTGCGTGTGGAGCAGCGGAGTTTACTGAAGTGCTTGGTGTCTCTTCTCTCCCCATCCAGCCTCTGCCTAGTCTCCTGCATTCCACAGAGCCTCTGTGTTTTGGTAATGACAGTGTTACATGCAAAATCTTTTTACTTTTGAGTGAAACCTGCTTATCTTTGGCAGCAATTAAAGGAAAGAACAGTAGGTAAGTATAAAAAATTGACATTCATTGAATAAATGAAATTTTGCTTTGTTTCAATGATGCATATCAAACACCAGAAGATTTTCCGTTTGTTCCTCGCCTGGAACTTAGTAACGTGTTCTAATCCCGGCTCTGCCTTTTGTCGGCTGTGTGACTTTGGGCAGGTCACTTAATTTCTCTGTGCCTCAGTTCTCTCATCTGGAAAATGGCGATTAAGACTGTGAGCCCCACGTGGGTCAACCTGATCACCTTGTATCCCCCAGTGCTTAGAACAGTGTTTTGCACATAGTAAGCGCTAAACAAGTGCCATCATTATTATTACTATAACACCTTTTCCCAGTGACAAGAACAAGGACCATGATCTGTTAGGGGAAAATCTATTGTGACATGTGTCCCCATTCAATCTAAACGGTGGCCCCCTGAAATTATTCCTGTGGCCTACCCTTTACCTCCTCTGAATCTTGCCGGAAAGAAGATGAATTTCCTCAGGGACAGTTGCGTTTTCCTTGTAGCTGATTCTACCGACTGTTTCTTCCACTTTCTATTGAGCAGACTATCTGGTCGGCTGTGTTTTAACTGGGCAAGCCCACCAAATTTGCAATCTCTGTGAATGGCTCTGCAGAAAAAAGCCTGCCCAGCTCAAACCAAGCAGAGACGATATCCGCTGAAGAAATGGGATCTTTACTCAGGCAGGGTCAAGCCCTAATGGTGGGCACTGTAAATGAAGATACTGGAGCAAACGTGCCTTCATATTCATGAATGAAACATGCCTGCATAGCTTCACAGGTGCTCGGAATGCAGACTATGCTATTTTGGTTCTTTGGGGGAGAAAGAATAACCTCTGATTATTTCCTTTTCCATAAGAATTCTTTAAATCGTACGGTTATGCCCTCGAATTCACTTAGCAAAATATATCATTGTCCTAATACAAACGTGTGCCCCTCTCAGGGTCACACCTGCAGAGTTTCCAGTACTCTACCCATCTCGATTACGGGGGAGAATCAAGCAGAGGCGTATTTATTCCATTCCTAGCTTGGGCAGTAGCTACTGAGTGGAAGGTAATCTGCTACAAGTTAAAACTCATCTGTGCTGGGGAGCAGCAGCATGGGGAAGAGTCGAGGGTGGAGACTCAAGTTTACTGCATGGAAGGAGACAGTGGTAAACCACTTCCATATTTTTACCAAGAAAACTCAATGGATCCACTACCAGAACAATTGCAGATGGAGGTGGGGGGTTCTGGGAGAGACGTGTCCACTTTCGGTTAGAGACGACTCGACAGCATAAGACAACAAAAAAAATATAAACTAGTGGGTTGAAATCAATTGATAGAACTGTTTAGCTGGAAAGGAATGGTTTTGAATTACTAGTTCAAAATAAATATGCTTAATCATTTTGTTCTGATCTTAAAATTCATTGGAAGACTAATCATTTTTAATTTTCTTTCAAAGGACATACCAGAGGACTAGTGGACTGCCAATGCACCTTTCACCTATATGAAGGATTTATGAAGTGATGCTGGGAATTCTGGATTTACAAGAAGAACACTTGTATGTTTCAAGGTGTTTTTATATCAAGCATCACATTTTATCCCCAATTCCAATATTGCAATATTGCATTCTCTTTTCCAAAGAGGCTAGAAAAGATGGAGAGGGAGAATGGATGCTGTTAGTACTGGAATTGCGGAATTTTATGAACACCAATTATATGCTCGGACTTCATGGTTTCATAAAAATCCATTCTTTCTCCCTGTCAGTCTTAATTTTTCCACAGTGAAGAGTACTGCTCTTCTCTTCTAATAGCCCATCATGTTCATGAATCCGAACCCTTTCAATTTCTCTGCTGTTTCTCTCAGATCCTTTTTAGTGTTCTCGGTCTTCATAAATCCCCATGATATGCTTTTCCACATGTTTTCTACTGTCTTTCTCCTGCTGTATGAAGTGCTTAGTACAGTGCTTTGCACACGGTAAACACTCAATAAATATGATTGAATAAATGAAAGAAGTATTTCCTTTTATTTGTTCTTAAGGCACCACCCTCCATCTTAAAAAGGTGGTCCCTTGATTTACTCACCAATGCTAAGGACAGTATAAATCAAAGGAAAGTCTTTGGCTATCAATCAGGAAACATGGTGAAAAATTCTGAAATCTGGGTGCCTAACAGAGTCTGTTACCATCTCTGCTTTCTCTGTGACAGTAAGTGAACAGTGATCCTGAGGAAGACTCTCTTACAGCTCCCTTTGAGGTTTAGGTAGGAGTGAAGGTGATATTTTTGGATAAACTCCCATACAGAATAGAATCAAATTACTGAAGACTCAGAATGTCTTCAATCTCAGCCCATTTCATGCTAAAATTAGACTCCCCATCATTGCGGAGCATGTGCTGAATTAGAGGCTGCTTTCCAAAACTCCCACTGACATCTTTCCCGCATCATTTGCAAAATGCTATTGCTCCTGCACATCTGAAATATTAATGTACAAGGGATTCAGAGTTATGGCCAGGCGCTGGAGAGCATGGAACATTTCCTGGGTCTTAGGAAGCTAACTTTCATAGAAAGCTGGCATCAATGAACCAGTATAGCCTCTTCTCTGGTGTGCAAGTGCAGTCTCCAAATGCCTAAAGAAGTGGGAGTTAGTGGACTAGAATTGATATCCTGCTTTTATAAGACTCGAAACCCCACATCAATGCTGCCTTTGGGTACTTCCTAGTCAAACAGGAGTTCAGATCATTCTCCTCTACACAAATGCTCCAGGTGGGCAGATCGGACACCTGTTTCCCCAGGCTAATGTTTCATCATCTTACTTAAGGAGGGAGGGACTATGCAGAAGCAGCTCTGTAGAGGCTCCTCTCTCACTCAGAGGCAGGAGAAATCCTCCTTCACATCTATCAGGGGCAGCTCAGGAATTTGACCCCATCCAGGACCACCCCCTACTGTGGTGCAAATGGTAATAAAACTATTAAGTGCTTCCTGCATGCAGAGCACTGTAGTAAGCACAGGGAAAGAGCATATAAAAGGGAATTAGATGTGGATATTGTCCCCTGAAGGGCTCACAACCTGTGAGATCATGTCAGCCTTTTGTTTCCTGGGAAATGTAGTTTCTCTTTTGTTTTCCTACAATTAATTAGCCAACTATCAACAATATCTTTAGAAGATCTTTTGGATGACCAAAGACTGACTGTAATGCCTCGCTGCCAATGGTATGTCTGGAGGAGGATGGGAACAGATGCTGCTGTATGAGTAACTTGAGGGTTTGAAGGGAGTGTGTATGTGAAGTGGGTGTGTACCGACTCCAAGTTCCTCAAGGGCAAGGACCGTGCCTTATACTTCTTTTGCTTATCCTTAAATACTTAATCAATCAATCAGTGTGATTGGTCGAGCACTTTGTGTTCATTCAATAGTATTTATTGAGCACTTACTGTGTGCAGGGCACTGTACTAAGTGCTTAACATTTGTGTGTGCAGACACTACAAAATATACATGGAAGATTACGTTACATAGACTTGGTAGTCAAAACCCTTTCCCACAAGGCTCTTACAATGTAGAGAGGGAGATAGAAAGAAATACAGTTGGAGGAAATGGCAAGGAATGAGGACATATATGTAAGTGCTGTAGGGCTAAAGGGGCATGAATATTTTATGGTGTTTATTAAGCATTTACTATATGCCAGACATTGTCCTAAGTGCTGAGGTAGATACAAACTAATCAGATTGGACACAGCCCATGCCCCAACTGGGGTTTACAGTCTTAATCCCCATTTTACAGATGAGACAAGTGAGGCACAGAGAAGTTAGTCGACTTGCCCATGGTCATTCAGCAGAAAAGTGGCAGAGCCTGAATTAGAACCCAGATCCTTCTGACCGCCAAACTCATGCTCTATCCACTATGCAATGAGGCCACTATTAAGTGCTTAGCGGGTACAGGTCCAAAATCATAGGTGATGCAGAAGGGAGAGTGAGTAGAAGAAATGAGGGCTTTGTTGAGGGTGACATCTTGGCAGAGGTGTGATTTTAGGATGACTTGAAGTTGGGGAGAGTGGTAGTCTGTTAGATTTGAAAGGGGAGGGAGTTCCAGGACAGAAGGAGGAAAATGCTAGCATCCTTCCTGTCTCAAAAGCCCATGACCCTGGCATTATCCTCGACTCACCTCTCATTCAACCCACATATTCAGTCACCAAATCCTGTCAGTTCAACCTTCACAACATGACTAAAACCTGACCTTTCCTCTCCAAGCAAGCTGCTCCACTTTAATACAAGCACTTATCCTATCCCGTCTTGATTACTTTTTTAGCTTCCTTGCTGACCTCCCTATCTTCTATCTCTCCCCACACCAGTCCATACTTCACTCTGTTGCCCAGATCATTTTTCTGAAAAAAAGTTTAGTTCATGTTTCCCCACTCCTCAAGATGTGTGCCCATCTACCTCTGCATCTAACAGAAACTCCTTACCATTGGTTTTAAAGCACTCACTCAACTTGCCCTCTCCTATCTCACCTTACTACTCTCCTACTACAACCCAGTCCACACACTCTGCTCCCCTAACACAACCTACTCATTTTACCTCAATCTCATCTATCTTGTCGCCGACCTCTCACCTCCCTCTTCACATCTGACAATCCCTCTCCCTACCTTCAGAGACTTACTGAAGGCACATCTCCTACAAGAAGCCTTCCCTGACTAACCGCTAATTTCCTCTTCTCCCACTCCCTTCTGCATCGCCCTGATTTGCTCCCTTTAATCAACTCAGACCCAAAGTAGTTTCGCAAATATCCGCAATTTATTAATTTATATTCATGTCTGTCTCCCCCTCTAGACTACAAGTTTGTTGTGGGCAGGGAATGTGTCTACCGACTCTGTTATATTGCAATATTGCATTCTCCCAAGCACTTAGTACAGTGCTCTGCACACAGTAGATTTGATTGATTGATTGATTGATTGGTCTATGGCAATGATTGATGGCTTAGAGAGGAAGATACGTATGAACATGATGGCTGTCTATTTTCAGTCATGAGAGGAGAGGAAATTAGTCAGTAAGGAGAGTACAATGGCAGTGAGTGCCAAGATCCTTACCTTAAGAGATCTTACCTTCTGTCAGGGAGGCAGGTAGATGTAAAAGTGAGTCGTATTCAGTAAGGACAAAGCTTGGTTTCCCATTGTTCACAGTAACACCATGCAGTTACAGAGGCAGCAGTTAATCGATGTTATTTACTGAGCACCTACTATGCACTGTAGTAAGCAAGCAGTTGGGAGAGTACCCTAGAGTTAAAATGATTGCTGCTCTCAAGCAATTTGTAATCTAGTGGGAAAGACAGACACAAAATCATTTACAGATAGGAGGAAAAATTGCCTGGAAAGGGGAATATTATATGAATGCTTGGACTGAAAAATTTGTAGGTTTGTTAGGTATGGAGGGGCAATGGGTGGTTGTGAGTGCATAAGTGCGAGGGAAGTACAAAAGTACAGAGGTGGAAGCTGGGAAGATATAAACCGGGGAGAAGAAAACTTAATTGGGAACATCCTCTTTGGGGAAGTGGGTAGAACATGATTAGGGATTTAGTAGGAGAATAAAGTGGGTAAATAAGCGGGAGAGAGCTGAAGTACTGCCTTAAAGTCAATGATCAGGAATCTCTGCTTAATATAAATATCATAATTAAATATAAAACATAAGTGATATAAATAAACAAATTATGGATATGTTATGTAAATGCTGTGGAGCTGCGGGGGTTGGTGAATAAAGGGAGCAAGTCAGGGCCATGCAGAAGGGACTGAGAAAAGAGGAAATGAAGGCTTAGTAAGAGAAAAAGGTTTTCCGGAGGAGATGTGCCTTCAATAAGGCTTTGAAACTGGAGAGAGTAATTGTCAGATTTGAAGAGGGAGGGCATTCCAGACCAGAGTCGGGACGTGGGTGAGAGGTTGGCAGTGAGACAGATGAGGTACATTGAATAGGCTGGTGCTGCAGATGTGAAGTGTGTGGGATGGGCTGTGGTAGGAGAGTAGAGAAGTGAGGTAGGAGGAGACAAGGTAATTGAGTGCTTTAAAACCAATGCTAAGGAGTTTCTGTAGGATGTGGAAGTGGATGGATGACCACTGGAGGTTCTTGAGGAGTGGGGAAATGTGGACTGAACGTTTTTTGTAGAAAAATGATCCAGGTAGCAGAGTGAAGTATGGACTGGAGTAGGGAGAGACAGGAGGCTGGGACGTCAGCAAGGAGGCTGATTCAGTAATTAAGGTGGGATGGGATGCTTGGATTAATATGATAGTAATATGGATGGAGAGGAAAAGATGGATTTTAGTGATGTTGTGAAAGTTGAACCGACAGGATTTAGTGACAGATTGAAAATGTGGGTTGAATGAGAGAGAGGAGTCAAGAATAATGCCACGGTTATGGGCTTATGAGACAGGAAGGAGGGTGGTGCCCTCTACAATGATAGGAAAGTCAGGAGGAGGACAGGTGTGGGTGGGAAGATAAGGAGTTGCGTTTTGGTCATATTAAGTTTGAGGTAAAAGCAGGCTATCCAAGTAGGGATGTTCTGAAGGCAGGAGAAAATCCAAGGCTGCAGAGAGGGAATGACACCATGGCTGGAGATGTAGATTTGAGAATCATCTGCATAGAGGTGGTTGTTGAAGCCATGGGAGTGAATGAGTTCCCCAAGGGAGTAGGTGCAGATGGGGAATAGAAGGTGACCCAAAACTGAACCTTGAGGGACACCCATAGTTAGAGGGGGGAGGCAGAGGAGAAGCCCATGAAAGAGAATGAGAATGAGTGGCGAGAAAGATAGGAAGAAAGCCACGAATAGACAGTATCAGCAAAGTCAGGGGTGGATAATCTTTCCAAGAGAAGCATAATAATAATAAAAACAGTAATAATGGTGTTTGTTAAGTGCTTTCTGTGTGTCAAGGACTGTTCTAGGCACTGAGGTAGAACCATGTTAATAAGGTTGGTTACATGGGGCTCACAGTCTGTAGGCATTGAGGATATTGTGGACAGGGATAGTGCTTACCAACACTACTGCATTATGGTCTCCAAAGAGCTTAGTAGAGTGCTCTGCACACAGAAAGTGCTCAAGAAATACCACTGATTCATGGATTGATTGATTGAAAGGGAGCGATTAACAAAAGAATATCAGGGTTACAGGTTTGAGAGACGGGGGAGATGTGGGTGAGCTCCTTGTGCGGAGGGGATATCACTGTTCATCGTTGCATTGTACTTTCCCAAGTACTTAGTATAGCACTTTGCACAAAATAAGCACTCAATAATTATGACTGAATGAGAGAATGAATTTCAACTCTGATGGTGTCAGACACAGCCTCATCCCAGACTGCTTGATGAGCAGGTTCGGGACAGTGATTAGGTTGGAGACAGAAAATGAGGCTGAGATAGTTATAATTATTTATTATGATTATATGATTATATGACCTGTATATATGTATATATGTTTGTATATATTTATTACTCTATTTATTTATTTTACTTGTACATATCTATTCTATTTATTTTATTTTGTTAATATGTTTGGTTTTGTTCTCTGTCTCCCCCTTCTAGACTGTGAGCCCAATGTTGGGTAGGGACTGTCTCTATGTGTTGCCAACTTGTACTTCCCAAGCGCTTAGTACAGTGCTCTGCACACAATAAGTGCTCAATAAATACAATTGATTGATTGATTGATTATTAGTATCATTATGTTCATTACACTCATTTATTATTGCTCATGAGCTCCTTAACCAACACAGCTGGTCATCAGTTACCAGAAGCAGCATGGCTCAGTGGAAAGAGAACGGGCTTGGGAGTCAGAGGTCATGAGTTCTAATCTCACCTTCACCACTTGTCAGCTGTGTGACTTTGGATAAGTTACTTAACTTCTCTAGGCCTCAGTTGCCTCATCTGTAAAATAGGGATTAAGACTGTGAGCCCCATGCGGGACAACCTGATTACCTTGTATCCCCCCCAGAGCTTAAAACAGAGCTTGGCACATAGTAAGCGCTTAACAAATGTTATCATTATTATAAGCACTTAATACAGTGCTCTGCACGCAATAAATACGATTGAAGGAAGGAAGGAAAGGTTACCATCAACAAAGAGCAACATAGATCTGCAGGAAACAGTTCTCTAGCCAGCTCTCGCCTCAGCCTCCCATCATCAATCGTATTTATTGAGCGCTTACTATGTGCAGAGCACTGTACTAAGCGCTTGGGAAGTACAAATTGGCAACATATAGAGACAGTCCCTACCCAACAGTGGGCTCACAGTCTAAAAGACAGTCCCATCTCAGCTGGGCTTGAAAAGGTGGGGTGGGGGCTTAGCTACATCCACAGTAGCCCCCCTAGCTATGTCCACACTAGCTCCTCTACTCGCCCAAATGGCCCTACTTCCTTGTGCTTTAGCAGCCTTCTAAAGGTGTCCTTCCCATGCAGGTGACTACCCAATCCAACCAGAGTCCAGTACCTCTGGGTGGTCATGGTGCAGCTGTCCCTAACGCACTGGGCAGATGGGGACTCTCTTGGACCAGTTGTGAGTTCCTCGTCACCACTGTTGTGAAGACCTGGTGGTCAGCCATCTATTTATACCCGCCCTCGCAGGCTCCATGTGTCCTAGGCCACCATGGAATTTTCCATCACCCCCGTTTCCCCATTTATTGCAGATAGGTAACGACTGTAGGGCGGGGTAGCATGCTCCGTGGCTGCCTCTGTCCAGGAAGGCAATGGGATGTTCATGTTCCTGGACCTACAGTCAAGCCCAGTGGTCAAGCCCTTAGCCAGACTACTGCGAAGAGCGAGACGGATGACCCTTACAGATGGGAATATTAGGCCGGATAAGATTTAGGAGGGAAGATTAGCTTAATTTTTGAGATGTTGCACAGTCATGTAGAGATATCCTGGAGGCGAAAGGAAAGGTGAGATTGTAGAGGAGGTGAGAGGTCAGGGCGACTGAGGTAGACTTGGAAATCAGCCTCACAGAGGTGGTTGGAAAAATCATGGGAGCAGATGAGCTCCTCAAAGGGATGCAAAGTGAGAAAAGAAGGGCATCCAGAACGGGATCTTCAGGGATGTGCCCAGTTTGGGGATGAAAAGTGTAGAAAGAGACAGCTAAAGAGACGGAGAAGCAGTAGAAGAGAAGCAGGAGAGAACTGTGCTGGTGAAACCGAGGTTCGATTGCATTTCCAGGAGAAAGGAGGGGGTCCACACTGTCAAAGACAGCAACAGAGGAAGGTAGGGAAGCAGCTTGGCTCAGTGGAAAGAGCCCGGGCTTTGGAGTCAGAGGTCATGGGTTCAAATCCCAGCTCTGTCGTTTGTCAGCTGTGTGACTTTGAGCAAGTCACTTAACTTCTCTGTGCCTCAGTTACCTCATCTGTAAAATGGGGATGAAGACTGTGAGCCCCCCGTGGGACAACCTGATCACCTTGTATCCTCCCCAGCACTTAGAACAGTGCTTGGCACATAGTAAGCACTTAACAAATACCATCATTATTATTATTACTATTATTATTATTATCATCATTATTATCGAGATGAACAATACTAGTAAATACATGAAACTTGCCCTGCTCCCTTGCCAAATTCTTTAAATTCATGCATTGGGTGGTTCATGTAAGTCTTTGTATTTTATCGCCATCTGTTTAACCAAAGCTTGGGAAAGAGACTTCATTTTTCCCTTTCCGCAAATACGGACTTGCTTTTGCTTTGCACAGTAAACAAAAATCAGTTTTAGGTTACACTAAGCCATAGTTTTCACCTGCGAGTCAGGTCTGCAAATTTATCATCCAATTTAAAACGAGACCGTGGAATGTTGGTGGGTGCTTGCTGGCTTGGGAACGTGCTCAGATGAGAACGGACTGGTTGACTACAGATCAGACATTGGTGCACTCACAATAAGGCAATAGAAACCTCAGGGATTGCTAGGAATTTGGCTGCTGTGTGTTAGTAGGAGACAATCCTGCTTTATTCAAAAGATTTTTATTCCCCAGGAATTTCCTTCCCGTCTTGGTCTAACAAATAATTAGCTGGAATGGCATAAAACTGGGCACTCAGTTTTGGATTAATTCAGTTAATTAAGGCATTTCAAAATTTCTATATATTTTTTTTAGTTCCATTTTTGCTATGTTTCCTCAGTCTACCTAAATGGCAATTTACAAAATTGTCAAACTATGGGTTTTCTTGAAGTTCATGAAGTGAATCCTTTACCCATGCGCTTTTCACCAAAGGTTTAAGATCGTCTGTTCATTTTCATCGTCATTCATTCATTCATTCACTCAGTCATAATAATTGAGCGCTTACTGTGTGCAGAGCACCGTACTAAGCACTTGGAAAGTACAATTCGGCAACAAGTAGAGACAATCCCTACCCAACAACGGGCTCACAGTGTAGAAAGATGGTCCTCGTCTTTGGTAATTTTTTACGAGATTTGTTAAACAAATGTCCACGCCATGTTTCCCCACTCCTCAGTAACCTCCAGTGGTTGCCCATCCATCTCTGCATCAAACAGAATCTCCTAACCATTGGCTTTAAAGCACTCAAATCACCTTGCCTCCTCCTACCTCACCTCGCTACTCGCCTATTACAACCCACTCTGCGTACCTGACTCCTCTAATCCTAATTTTCTCATGGTCCCTTGTTCTCGTCTATCTCTCTGCTGACCTCTCACCCCCGTCCTGCATCTGGTCTGAACTCCCTTCCTCCTCATATCTGAAAAACAATTACTCTCCCCCGCTTCAAAGCGTCACTGAAGGCATATCTCCTCCTTCCTCGGCTAAACCTTCTTTTCCTTTTCTTCAGCTCCCTTCTTCATGGCCCAAACTTTATTCATCCCCTCTCCCAACCCTACAGCACTTAGGTAAATGTCTGTAATTTATGTATATTGATGTTTGTCTCCCCTTCCAGTCTGTAAGCTCACTGTGGGAAGGAAATGTGTCCGCTGAATTGTTATACTGTACTCTCCCAAGTGCTTCATAAGTGCTCTGCACACCGTAAGCTGTCAATAAATATGATTGACCCACTGCCAGGCACTGTACTAAGCGCTGGAGTAGATACAAGCTAATCAGGATAGATACAGTCCCTGTCCCACATGGGGTCCACAGTCTTAATTCCCATTTCACAGTTGAGATATTGAGGCACAGGGAAGTTGAGTGACATGCACAAGGGCACACATCAGACAAGTGGTGGAGCCGGGATTAGAACCCAGAGCTTTCTGACTTGTTTACTAAGCATGTGAGCTACGTAGAGCACCAGATACTTGGACACTTAGGAGCAGACCATAGAAATAGAAGACATTATCCTTGTCTTCAAGGAGTTCAAAATCTAATAGTATGGAGTTGGGCACAAGTTGAAAACGTATAATAAGAACAAGAGTAAAAGCAGAGACTGTTAGGGGGAAAAAAGGGTTAACGTTAAGGGGCCCCTGAAGGGGGATCATTGTTACTAGGGGAACCTGGTCCCCAAGGTAACAGTTGAGTCCTGTGTGGCTATGGAGATACTTCCATAGGAGAGTGAAATAGACTTGCTGAATTGATCGGAAAAGCCCTGGTATGATAGGGGAAGATTTGCCCACTATTAATTGACCTGTGCCTTACCAGAGCAACCAGAAATGCTTAGTGGCGAAGATGACAAGTTTTATATGGTCAGGTTAAGTGTATGAAACATGCCAGAGCACACTTATAGCCCATGTAGAGGACCGTATGGGTGGAGATGGAAGTGACCAACATCACCCCAACCCCCGGGCAGTACTCAGGCGAACCGCGGGAAATAAACTGTGAGCCTGATTGTGGGAAAGGGGCTTTCTCTGCTCCTGGAGCTCTGGACCCCAGCTCCCGCTGCTTGCCACTTTTCTCAAGGGGGGCTCCGGGAGCCGAGCTCCTGCAGGACTTCGGGGGTTTGGGTCTGTGGCAGAGAGGGGTGCTCTGCCAGGGGACAAGGGTTTCAGGGACCCAGCCAATAAACTCGGTTCTGTTCATAAAACAGTGCCGCTTAACGTCAGATCGCTGCTTGGACGCGAAACAGAGGAAGGAGTCGTGTCGGGCCTTGGCAAACGGATTCAACTAATGAAAGGAGTGTTGTACTCTCCCAAGTGCTTAGTACAGTGCCCTGCACACATTAAGCACTCACTGTGCTTAAGTGCCCTGCACATTAACACGTACCACCGACTAATTGGGGCAAATATATAATTTCTAAAATGAAAGAAACAATAATGACGGTGGAATCTCCTATCAAGAACCACAGGTGACCATGGCTAACAGATTCAACTAATGAAAGTAATGTTGCATTGTACTCTCCCAATTGCTTAGTGCAGTGCTCTAAGCACAGTAAGCACTCATTCATTCATTCATTCATTCAATCGTATTTATTGAGTGCTTACTATGTGCAGAGCACAGTACTAAGCACTTGGAAAGTACAATTCAGCAACAAATACAGACAATCCCTACCCAGCAACGGGCTCTACAATCTAGAACTCAGTACATACAACCAATTGATCGGGGCAAAGAAACACATTTTCAAATGAAAGAAATGATAATGACGATGGAAGATCCTGTCAGGAACCTGGTTAACCTTCAGGCCCGAGAATCTGCATGAGATGATTAGTTATGGTGATAGTTTTGTGCAGTGCCACTGGCATTCTCTTGTAGCCCTGCCGGTGTGTTCCAAATTCAGACATGGAGTGCGATAAATGAGTAGGCGAGCAGGGGTGCAGCGTTCTGCAGAGTGCTTAGGACGATTTCTTTTTTCACAGACAGAACAGCCAAAGTAACATCAGCTCCTTTCCGATACTGAGTTGTGACACCATGACCTGGAAGACAGTTGCCTTGGTAACCGCTGTGGTCTCTGCTGCCCATGTTAGCTAGCTATTTTTCAGGGAATAGCCTAGATGGTTCTTCAGTCGTAAATCATTATCACTGACAGCCTAGTCCCAGCAGACATTCCCCTACTTTCAGGATGCCCCTTGATTCAGAGAGAGGTCTATAAGGCCCCAAACAAAACAAATGAACAGAGACACATATGAGTGCTAAGGGTAGCTATTGGGATGGCATGATCGGAAGGGTAGGGATTAATCAGGGAATACCTAAAGTAGGAGGTGGTTTTTACAGGGGCTTTAAAGATGAGTTTCTTTAATTTAAATGAAAAGGAAATTTCAGACAGGGGGAAGGCCCGACACAGTGAGTTGGAGAAGGGAAAGTTGAGAGCAAGGGACAGCTAGGTTGACTTGGGAGGAGAAAAGAGCTTAAGCTGGAAAGGAGCTAGCAAAGAAAGCAGAAAGCTAAGGAGAGAGATAGTGGACTCTCCACCATTTGTCTGCTGTCTGACTTAACTTCTCCATGCCCCAGTTATCTCATCTGTAAGATGGGGATTAAAACTGTTAGCCACATCTGGGACAGAGACTGTGATCAAACCGATTAGCACTGTATCAACCCCAGTGCTTAGTTCAGTGCCTGGCATTTAAATACCAGAAAAAATTATCTTCCCCACCTTTATTCATGAATTATGAGACCCTCAAGGGACACAGTCTGTGTCTAATTCCCATTCTTAGAACAGTTCCCTGCACACAATAAGTTCTTAACTAATATTTTATTACTATTCCCACCCACACTTCCATCCTCCCATCCTTCTCAGCCATCCCCTGAGAGAGCTTCTGAAGGGTTTTGAAATCTACCCCTTCTACTTGTGCTTTCAACCTTATCCTTCGTCACCTCTTAAAAGCACCTCTTAAAACCACTCCTCTTCCCTTTCTCACCATCTGTGATTGTTCACTCTCAACTTGCTCCTTCCCCACAACCTTCAAATATGCTATTTCCCTATGTTGAAAAGTCTTCTCTAGATCCCCTTCACCATCCAAACATCCCTCAATCTCCTTCCCCCCATTCCTGTCTAAACTCCTAGAAAAAGGCTTGTTAACACTTGTTGCCTCCACTTCCCCTTCTCCAATTCCTTTTATGACCTTCTACAATCGGGTTCTCACCCCCTTCGTTCCATTGAGACTGCCCTCCAAGGTCACCCATGATTTCCATCTGCCAAATCTCATGGAGTCTACTCTGTCCTAATACTTGATCATGGCTGCATTTGATACTAAATTTCCAGTCTTCTGGAAATAGAATCTAATCCTGACTTTTTTTGACCCAGTTCTCTCTTAATTTTACTCATCTCTCCAGCTGATCCTTTGCAGGGCCTTTCCTCCCCTAGCTTTCCACTCCCTAACTGGAAGTGGTGTCCCTCAAGGAAATGTTTTGGATTCCCTTCTCTTCTCAATTCACACTCACCACACTGGGAAGCTGGAGCTCATCAACTTCCACGATTTCTGCCACCTTCTTGCAAATCATCCAAAGCTATTTCGCCACTCCTGATCTCTCTACTTCTCTCAAATCTTACATTTCCTCCAGACTCCGGGTCTTGCTGTCATCTCAAGGTAAATAAGTCCAGAAATGAGCACCTCATCTTCCCTCTCAAATCCTCTTCACTTAACTTTTCCTCCACAATTCGACATCACCACCATCCTCTCAGTCACCCAAACTCATATCCTTCACTCCTCCCCTTTGTTCAACCACCATTTTTTCATTCAATAGGATTTTTCTTCCACAGCATTTCCAAGGATCACCATTTCCTCTCCAAATAAATAGCCACTGAGCTGGTTAAGGCACTTGTCTTAGTCTGGCTTAACTCCTGCATAAGCACCTATGCTGTTCTCTCTTCCTCCAGTCTCTTCATCCATTTTGCCCTCTGCTGCCTGGATCATTTTGCTAAAATGTTGGTCTGCACAGATCCACCCATTCCTTAAAAACTTCTAATGGTTGTCCATTCCTTTCGATATCAAACAGAATCTCTTGACCATTGACATTAACGCATTCAATCAGTTCTCTCCCACCTAGTTATCCACCTTCTTTTCCCACTATGCCTCAGATCCCACTTTGTTCTTCCCAAGCTAACGTACTCACTGGGCCTAGTTTGCTTTTTTTTTTTTTTTAAGTGGTATTTGTTCAGTACTTACTATGTGTCAAGGAGTGTATTAAGCACTAGGGTAGATACAAGATAATCAGGTTGGACACAGTCCATGTCCCACATGGGGCTCAAAGACTTAATCCACATTTTACAGACGAGGGACATGATAGAGCACGTATCTGGGAGTCAGAAGGATGTGGGTTCAAATCCCAGCTCCGCCATTTGTCAGCTGTGTGACCGTGGGTAAGTCACTTGACTTCTCTATGCCTCAGGTCCCTTATCTGTAAAATGGGAATTAAGACTGTTAGCCCTATGTGGGACATGGACTGTGTCCAACCTGATTATTTTGTATCTTCCTCAGCACACAGAACAGTCCCTGGCACAAAGTAAGTGCTTAACAAATACCATTATTATTAAAAAGCAATACGGCTTAGTGGATAGTTCATTCAATTCAATCATATTTATTGAGCGCTTACTGTGTGCAGAGTACAGTGCCTGGCACAGAGTGAGCACTTAACAAATACCATAATTGTTAGTAAATACCGTAATTATCTTATGGATGAAGTAACTGAGGCACAGAGAAGTTAAGTGACTTACCCAAAGCCATACAGCAGACAAGTGGCAAACTCAGAATTAGAACACTGGTCCTCTGACTCCCAAGCCCACGATCTCTCCACTAGACCAAACTCCTTCCCCATTTAATTTTTCATCTTCCCACTCTACTTTCCCAACTGCCATTTCAGCATTTCCACGGTGCCTAACACTTGGCTACTCAAATGGCCATTGTACATATCTCTATTTTCAATTACTTGGCCCGCTTTGTAACTTGTTTTAGGTCTGTCTTACTTCCTATACTGTAAGCTCATTGAGGGAAGAGATCATGTCTATTAATTCTGTTGTATTCTCCCAAGTGCTTAGTATAGTATCCTGCACAAAGTAGGCACTTAGTAAATACTACTGATGAGAATGGTGTTCTGGTAGTGCCCATAATTCCAAAAATAAGTTCTTAGTTTGGTGTTCAGAAAAATCACTGGAACTCTTCAGCTCTGACATTCTACATAATAATAGTAATTACACTACTACTACTACTACTACTACTACTACTACTACTACTACTACTACTATTACTACTACTACTACTACTATTACTACTACTACTATTACTACTACTACTACTACTACTACTACTACTACTACTACTACTGGTATTTAAGTGCTTACTATGTGCCAAGGAGTATACTGAGCATTGCGACAGATACAAGAAAATCGGGGAAGACACAGACACGGTCCTTGTCAGACCGTGGAGGGGGAACAGGGATTGAATCTCCATTTTACACAGACCCAGGATTAGAACCCAGGTTCTCTGATTCTCAGGTCCATGCTCTTTCCAATAGGCCATGCTGCTTCTCATATCACACATTCGTTCACTCATTCATTCAATCATATTTATTGAGCACTTACTGTGTGCAGAGCACTGTACTAAGCACTTGGGAAAGTATAATATAACAATAAACAGCGACATTTCCTGCCCACAGTGAGCTCATAGTCTAGAGTTGGGGAGAGAGGCATCAATACAAGTAAATAAAATTACAGATATGTACATAAGTGTTATGGGGCTGGGAGCAGGAAATAGCAAAGGGAGTGAGTCAGGGCGATGCAGAAGGGAATGGAAGATGAGGAAAAGTGGGGTTTAGTCTGGGAAGGTCTCTCGGAGGAGATGTGCCTTCAATAAGGCTTTGAAGTGGGGGAGATTAATTGTCGGAATAGAGGAGGGAGGGCGTTCCAGGCCAGAGGGAGGACGTGGGTGAGGGGTCAGTGCCGAGATGGATGAGATCGAAGCACAGTGAGGTTAGCACTAGAGGAGCGAAGTGTGTGGGCTGGGTTGTAGACGGAGAGAAGCGAGGTGAGGTAGAAGGGGGCAAGGAAATGGGAGTGCTTTAAAGCCAATGGAGAGGACTTCTTGTTAGACACGGAGGTGGACGGGCACCCACTGGAGTTTTTTGAGGAGAAATCATTACATATCAAACATGCTCCTGAAGTTGATCTGCAACTCACATTTCAGTAGGCATCCTCAAAGATGTGCAAGATGATGAGTCTTCTTTGATTTGCTGCAAATATCTCTTGAATTTCTGAATTATTTCCACTGAGCCAGTCTCTGTGATAGCATCTGATCCTACGTACAGTTTTGATCCTTGCTGGTAGACTCTCCTGGAGAAACACCTATTTCACTGCTTATATTAGTAGTTGTTGCTGATACTGCTTGCTCCAATTGTGCTCCTGATCCTCCTTTGGATGAGGAGCAGCGTGGCTTAGTGGAAAGAGCACGGGCTTGGGAGTCAGAGGTCGTGGGTTCTAATCCCGGCTCCGCCACTTGACAGCTGTGTGACTTTGGGCAAGTCACTCACTTCTCTGTGCCTGTTACCTCATCTGTAAAATGGGGATTAAGACAGTGAGCCCCATGTGGGACAACCTGATTACCTTGTTATCTGCCCCGGCGCTTAGAACAGTGCTTGGCACATAGTAAGCGCTTAACAAATACCATCATTATTATTATCTCTTGCATGGTTAGACAAATATACAAACAAGATATGTCTGTCTTGTGATGTAGCAAGACATGTGACTTTAGACTGTGAGCCCACTGTTGGGTAGGGACTGTCTCTATATGTTGCCAATTTGTACTTCCCAAGCACTTAGTACAGTGCTCTGCACATAGTAAGCGCTCAATAAATACGATTGATGATGATGTAGCATACTGCAGAAACACATTTAAGGGATCACAAAGCTTAGAGTGAGGAGTTCTGATCCAATTTCCCTTCACGCTGTGACCTGTTCAAGAAATCTATATTGTTTACTCTGGGCACAATTAGTTTTGTAGCCAGTTCCATTCAAACCAAGGTGTTTTGTGTTTAGGCAGGGAAAACCCTCAGGTTTACAGAAGAGAAATGCCATTGTAGGGCAAAAGCAGGATGGAAGGCTAGCCAAATCCTCTCCAAACTACCAGCAAGCAGCCCTCTAGAAACAGGAATTGGCCGGCTGAACTCCACCGATCCCCTCCCTGTTCTGAGAGCTTATCAGAGTAAAAGGCAGTGGTGATAGTGATTTGGGGGGAAAGTTTAAGGGTACCTGTTGTGAGCAAGAGGGCCCCGGGGGCTTCAAGGTCGAAGGAAGAATTGGAGGAGAAACTGTATTATCTTGCTGAAAAGTGTTGCAGGGGACTTGAATGGCTGGGGGAAAGTGGAATTGTTTTGCAGAGGGGCTTGAGGAGGGGCTAAATTTTTCTACTGGGGAGGAAAAAGACTGCTGGATGGGGCTATGCCCTCACCTCCGGCCTTACCTAGGAATGAGGACGATGGCAGGCAATGCTGAGAAGCCACCGCTTGCAACCCCCACGAAACAACGGATAAAAGGGGGGAAGAAGTGGGCCTGGGCCCCTATGTGGCAAAATCCCCTAAGCCAAGACACCTACAGTGTGGCTGTGGCAAAAATCACCTAAACCATGCACCGAGATACTTACTGCGGCCATGGCCAGACCACCTAAAACTTGCACCAGGATGATGAGCTGCAGGTTGCTAGACTCCTTGAACTTCTCCAATATGAGATCATCTTCACAAAAAACTACATTAACATAGTATTTGTTGCATGCTTAAGCACTGTACTAAGCCCTGGGATGGATACAAGCAAATTGGGTTGGTCCCACTTGGGGCTCACAGTTTCAACCCCCACTTTACAGATGAGGTAAATGAGGCACAGAGAAGTGAAGTGCCTTGCCCGAGGTCACACAGCAGACAAGTGGCAGAGCTGGGATTAGAACCCAGGGCCTTCTGACTCCCAGGCCAGTCAGTGCTCTGTCCACGATGATGGGAAAACTAGATGGGTAACTACTCTGTGTCAGTGTGTGTGGGGGTGTGGGGGTGTTTTAGTAGGTTAATTATGAAATAAAGCCTTCCATTGTACACACTGGTGGCTTGGTCTCATTTTAGGAACTTGTCGTTCAGCTCCTGAATTTAAAGGAGTAAAGATCCAAGTGCACAGATGACACAGAGAAGAGGGCGGATAAGGGAAATGGGGGTTTAGTCAGGGAAGGCCTCTTGGCAGGATTTTTAGGAGGGCTCTGAAGGTGAGCGAGTGGTGGTCTTAATGTAAAAAAATTAAGGTGGCTTTGTGACAGATTAAAAATTTCATTGCAAAGGAAGATCATACCATGGCACTTTAAGCTTATTGGATATCGTTTATTTATCAGAGGAATATTTGTTTCAATGAAATCAAACGATTATTTACAGAAGTGAATGAGTTAAGGATGACATAAATCTCAAAAAGTTACAAGACAAATTGCTTTGAATTCAGAACAGAACAGAGCGAGCTGTGCTTTTGTAACTTCTTCAACTGAAATTACCCAGGAAAATATTTTTAAAGACAAAGACGTACATTAATGTTACTTCTGTTTACCAAGTGTAAAGCAACAAGCAATTCTGTTGTTATTAGGTTGCTATTTAATTGACAGGTAATTCTAAGTACATAGTTCTTAATGCAGACTAAAAGCCTTTAGTGAACGTTGGGAAAACACCTACTTTTTAACTTTAAGAGATTAACGATCAAATTAACTCAACATGATTATTAAACAATGAAAAAATATACAATGACCTCTGATATTTTAGTGTTTTGCTAGGCAAAATACTAATACATTTAAAAACTTCGAAACAAAACCAATATTTACTAAAACCATCAACTACAAGGGTACTATTCCTAATGCTCATATGACTATTAACACCATTAAAACCTTATTGCAGTAACAGTTATTTATCAATTCACATCTGGCCTTGCTGACTGAACAAATACCTTGTCAAGAAGACTCAAAACCTTCAGCATGGCCCATAATGAAAAAATATTCAAAAGTCAATTTACAGAAACTCTAAATGAATTCTTTATTGAATTAGATGATTTTCGGGTAACGGCTTTATGGGCATGCACTGATGTTTCATAGTTTTGAAATTAATGGAAGGCCTTCGTACATATCAGCTTTTAATTTCAGCCAATCTGCAATTTTCTGCATAGTTGTTTTTTCCTGGGTTAACACTTTGGCCGCTTTTCTCACTTTTTCTTCATTTCTCTCTAAATACCGCATCCCTTCCAACTGTAACTGGTCTAGTTTCTCATTTCGACTTTCATCCAGAGGTATGTCTTCATTCATTACGGGGTTAAACCGAAAATAGGTGTCTGACGGTAAGAGACCATCAAGCATTATATGAACTTCTGTTGAATAAAAAAAGGGAGAATGAAAATGCCAGCTAAGATTTAGTTTTTCCACAGTGACATTCTAGGAAATTTCTGCTTGTACTGAAACTTTTATGGACTGTACTTCAAATCCAAAACGCTTGCTCACTTCCTCCCTCATATTTTCATTATGAATACAAGATGACTTTATGATCCAGTAGGCTAACTAAACCATTGCCACACTGGATAGTCTTTCCCAATGCTTAGTACAGTGCTAGGCACACAGTAAGCACTTAATAAATACATACTATTACTACTACTTCCCTGATGACTTGTCCTCATAGTCCTTACTTCTTAACTGTAAGACCAGTAAATAATAGCAAAAACCATGAACTGTAGGCATTCGGTTTTTATTATTACCACATGCCGTCGAGTCATTTTTGATTCATAGTGATTCTCTGGACGTATTTTCTCCAGAACGTCCTGTCTTCTGCCATAATCTAACCTTCCTAATGGTTCTTCTGTTACCGTTGTTATTGTCTCTATCCATCTAGCTGCTGGTCTGCCTCTTCCACGTTTTTCCTGGACTTCTTCTACCATTAGTGTCTACTCCAGAGAATTAGTCCTCCTAATTGTGTGTCCAAAATGTGCAAATCTAAGTCATTTGGCCTTCCAGAGGCCACTCTAGCTTAATTCGATCCAAAATCCATGTATTCGTTTTTGGGGCAGTCCATGGTATTCAATCATTCATTCATTCAATCATTTATTGAGCGCTTACTGTGTGCAGAGCACTGTACTAAGTGCTTGGAAAGTACAATACAGCAGTAAAGAGAGACAACCCCTGCCCACAGTGGGCTCACAGCCTGGGTGGGGAAGGGGAGAGACGGACATCAATACAAGTAAAGGCATCAATATAACTAAATGGAATTATATATATACCTAAGTGCTGTGGGGCAGGGAGAAGGGGGAAGAGCAGAGAGAGCGAGTCAGGGTGACGTGAGTGGGAGCTGAGGAAAAGGGGGGATTAGTCTGGGAAGGCCTCTTGGAGGAGGTGTGCCTTCAGTAGGACTTTGAAGTGGGGGAGAGTGACTGTCTCCTCACTGTACCTCGCTCTCGCCTGTCCCGCCATCGACCCCCGGCCCACGTCATCCCCCGGGCCTGGAATGCCCTCCCTCTGCCCCTCCGCCAAGCTAGCTCTCTTCCTCCCTTCAAGGCCCTGCTGAGAGCTCACCTCCTCCAGGAGGCCTTCCCAGACTGAGCCCCTTCTTTCCTCTCCCCCTCGTCCCCCTCTCCATCCCCCCGTCTTACCTCCTTCCCTTCCCCACAGCACCTGTATATATGTATATATGGTTGTACATATTTATTACTCTATTTATTTATTTTACTTGTACATTTCTATCCTACTTATTTTATTTTGTTGGTATGTTTGGTTCTGTTCTCTGTCTCCCCCTTTTAGACTGTGAGCCCACTGTTGGGTAGGGACTGTCTCTATGTGATGCCAATTTGTACTTCCCAAGCGCTTAGTACAGTGCTCTGCACATAGTAAGCGCTCAATAAATACGATTGATTGATTGATTGATTGATTTGAGGAGGGCGGGTGTTCTAGGCCAGAGGTGGGACGTGAGCCAGGGGTCGGAAGCAAGACAGGAGAGACCGAGGCACAGTGAGAAGGTTAGCACCAGAGGAGCAAAGTGTGCGGGCTGGGATGTAGAAAGAGAGAAGGGAGGTGAGGTAGGAGGGGGCAAGGGGATAGGGAACTTTAAAGCCAATAGTGAGGAGTTTCTGTCTGATACAGAGGTGGATAGAATAGGCGATTTTTGAGGAGGGGGGTGACGTGCCCTGAATGTTTCTATAGAAAGATAATCTGGGCAGCAGAGTGAAGTATGGACTGAAGTGGGGAGAGGCAGGAGGTTGGGAGGTCAGAAAGGATGCTGATGCAGTAATCCAGTCAGGATAGGATGAGTGACTGTACTAACGTGGTAACGGTTTGGATGGAGAGGAAAGGGCAGATCGTGGCGATGTTGTGAAAATAGGACTGACAGGATTTGGTGACAGTTTGCATATGTGGGTTGAATGAGAGAGCAGAGTCAAGGATGACACCAAGGTTACGGGCCCATGAGATGGGAAGGATGGTTGTGCTGCCTAAAGCGACGGGAAAGTGCAGGAGAGGACAGGGTTTGGGAGGGAAGATAAGGAGCTCTGCTTTGGATATGCTGAGACTGAAGTGGTGGGAGGACATCCAAGTAGAGATGTCTTGAAGGCAGGAGGATGGGAGCTTGGAGAGGGGGAGAGAGAACCAGGAGATGTAGATTTGGGTATCATCTGCACTGAGATGGTAATTGAAGCCGTGGGAGCTAATGAGTTCTCCAAGGGAGTGTCGATGGAGAATAGAAGGGGACTCAAGACTGAACCCCGAGGGACCCCTACACTTTAGGGGATGGGAGGGGGAGGAGGAGCTCACAAAAAAGACTGAGAATGAATGCGCAGAGAGATAAGAAGAGAACCAGGAGAGGACAGAGTCAGTGAAGCAACGTTGGATAACATATCTAGGAGAAGGGGATGGTCCACAGTGTCAAAGGCAGCTGAGGGGTCGAGGAGGATTAGGATGGAGTAGGAGGATTTTGAGGCAGTGAGTGTAGAGTACTCGCTCAAGGAGTTTGGAGAGAAAAGGTAGGAGGGAGATGGGATGATAACTGGAGGGGGTTCTTGGGTCAAGGAAGGGTTTTTTTAGGATGGGGGAGACATGGTAATGTTTGAAGGCCAGGGGAAGAAGCCACTGGAGAGTGAGCAAGGTGTCCACACCCACTGCCTCCTCTTCCTTTCCTCCAGTTCTCTCCTTGACCGTCTCCAATCTGGCTTCTGCTCACTTCACTCCACAGAAACTTCCCTCAAAGGTCACCAATGATCTCCTTCTTGCCAAATCCAATGGCCTCTACTCCATCCTATTCTTCCTTCACCTCTCAGTTGCCTTCTACACTGTGGACCATCCCCAACCCCTGGGAACATTATCCAACCTTGGCTTCACTGACACTATCCTCTCCTGGTTCTCCAATCTCCCTGGCCACTCATTCTCTTTTGCAGGGTGTCAGTCAATCGTATTTTTTGAGCACTTACCGTGTGCAGAGCACTGTACTAAGCTTACGGAGAGTACAATATAACAATAAACACATTCCCTGCCCACAATGAACTTCTGCCTCCCACCATCTACCTGTGAGAATTCCAGAGTTCAGTTCTGCATCCCCTTCTACTCTCCATCTACACCCACTCCCTTGGAGAACTCATTGGCTCCCACAGCTTCAACTACCATCTCTATGCAGATGATACTCAAATCTACAACCCCAGCCCTGATCGCTCTTCTTCGCTACAGTCTCCTATTTCCTCTTGCCTTCAGAACATCTCTAACTGAATGCCCTGCCAACACCTCACTCTAAACATGTCCAAACAAAACTGCTCACCTTCACACCCAAACCCAGTCCTCCCCCTGACTTTCCCATCACTGTAGACAGTACTGCCATCCTTCTAGTCTCACAGGTCTGAAACCTTGGCATTTTTCTTCACTCATATCTCTCACCCAACCCGTATATTCAATCTGTCACAAGAGCCTGTCAGTTTTACTTTCTCAACATCTCAAAATCCACCATTCCCTCTTCATCCAAACCTCTTACTACACTGATCCAAACACTTATCCTATCCCCTTGACTACTGCATCAGCCTCCTCACTGACCTCCCTGCCTCCTCTCTCCCCATACTTCACCCTGCTGCCCAAATCATTTTTCTAAAAAGCAACTCAAGAACCTCTAGTGATTGCCCATCGACTTCCACGTCAAACAGAGACTCCCTACCATCAGCTTTAAAGCACTCAGTCACCTCGCCCCGTCCTATCTTACCTTGCTGATTTCCAACAGCCTGGCACACTCATTTGATCCTCTAATGCCAATCCGCTCACTGTACCTCAGTCTTGTCTATCTCGCTGCCAATCCCTTGTCCATGTCCTCCCTCTGGTCTGGAATTCCTTGCTCCTTTATATCTGACAGACCACCGCTCTCCCCACCTTCAAAGCCTGATTAAAATCACATCTCCTCCAAGGAGCCTTCCCTCATTTTCCCTACTCTATCTTCCTCCTGTAAGCATTTGATAATTACCACACCCTCGGTCCTACAGCAGGTATGTACAATATCCCTAATTTATTTTAATTTCTGTCTCCCCCTCAGGAATGTAAGCTTCTCATGGGCAAGGAACATAGAGAAGCAGCATGGCTCAGTGGAAAGAGCCCGGGCTTGGGAGTCAGAGGTCATGGGTTCGAATCCTGGCTCTGCCACTTGTCAGCTGTGTGACTTTGGGCAAGCCACTTAACTTCACTGTGCCTCAGTTACCTCATCTGTAAAATGGGGATTAAGACTGTGAGCCCCACGTGGCACACCCTGATCGCCTTATATTCCCCCCCAGCACTTAGAATAGTGTTTTGCACATAGTAAGCGCTTAACAAATACCACCATCATTGTTATTATTATTACCAATTCTGTTATAGTATTCTCTCCCAAGCACTTAGTACAGTACTCTGTACACAGTAAGTGTACAACAAATACAACTGATTGACTGACTGATCTGCAGGTTTCAATTCTGGGGATTCTTTTACTGAACTCAAACATGGGCACAGAGAGAGGGAATATCCTGAAACCTCAAAGAACTGGGAGAGAAGATTCTCCATCCTTTAATCCTGAATGGCCATAGGGATTCATTGGGGGGAAAAATTGAAGGCCTGAGATTTTATAGTGAGTCATGTAAGAGTGTGCTTATTTCTGAAATCTACTGAATCTTAAAATAGTACTAGCATTTTGTTTGCAATTAAATTCTATGAAAATGTTGTAACTTTTGAAAGAAGTTAACCATCAACTGCAATGTTTTCCTCCACAATGAATTTATTTACAATATGGTGGGAAGATAAATATATACATACATACATACATATATGTGTGTATATATATGTATTCTAAAAAGTGTCAGAGTGTTGGCAAAATGTATTTTTCTCTGTAATATCCCTGCTAAGCAGAGATATTGTCCCCATTTTTTATAGCTGGAGAAACTGAGGCCTAGAGAGGCTAAGCAACATTCCCTTGATTATCCTGCCAAGCCAGAACCTGGCCAGGTCTTTTGATGCCCACCTCTATGTTGCGATATCGATGTGCTGCCCCACAAAGAGGACTCTAAGACTCCTGGATCGTTCATTTCAAAAGGCAGCCTTTTATATTTATTCCGGTCTAAAATCCTCTGTTCTTCTCTATGCATAATTGCTTGGAGTGTCATTGGCTGCTCCCAGTTAGTCCACATCACAGTGCAGTGCGGCTGGCTGAGCCCTGCCACCTCATATGCTTGGCATCACTACCACTCCCACTGCCTAGGCTGCATGCTACCCAGGTGTTCATTACTTCAAGCTTGCCTTGGGAGCTCTTAAGACCGTACAAGCAGCAGACCTGGAGCAATGCCATTTCTGAGTCAAACTCAAGGTCCAAAATTCTGTCTCTGATAACGGGACCAGGAAACTTGGAAGAACTGTGGGATGGTTGCCCTTCTGGACATTTGTCATGGTCTGGCTAGACGTCCCTAACTTTCTTCCCCCTAACACGGACTGGAGGTCTAGAAGATAATCCAAACTCTATATGAATCTCCTACTATTTTTTTCCTGGGGGAAAGAATTCCGTATGCTTAATGCTGGCCATGTGAAGAATTGTTTATGTCAATTTTGAGCTCAACAACTTCAAGCTTCAATGAGCATTCTCTCACCTAACTCTCTCACTGTGCCTCGATCTCGCCGCCAACCCCTGGCCCACGTCTTACCTCTGGCCTGGAACGCCCTCCCTCCTCAAATCCGTCAAACAATCACTCTTCCCCCATTCAAGGCCCTCCTCCAAGGGGCCTTCCCAGAAAGCCCCGCTTATCCTCAGCTCCCCCTCTTCCGTGTCACCACAACTTGTTCCCTTTGCTCTTCCCCGCCCCTCACCCCACAGCACTTACGTATATACGTATATATCTTTAATTCCATTGATTTATATTGATGCCTGTTTACTTGTATTGATGTCTGTCTTCCCCCACTTCTAGACTGTGAGCCCACTGTGGGCAGGGACTGTCTCTCTTTATTTGCTGTATACTTTCCAAGTGCTTAGTACAGTGCTCTGCACACAGTAAGCGCTCAATAAATACTACTGAATGAATGGATGAATGAATAAATGACAATTCCATGTGCGGCCAGCCTCACCCTTCATGATTTATAGGCTTAAATCTTCTTCCCACTCAGCCTTTGCCTTTCCAAAGAGAAGAGTTCTTTCTCAAGTTTTCTATCTCCATACGGAAGCTTTGCCATTCCTTTGTCCACCAGGACTGCCCTTTTCTGTACCTTCTCAAGCTCTCATATCCTTCGTAATATTCTGTGACCAGGATCCCAGACAGAATTCCTGGTGTGGGCGTACAACTGCTTTATATAGTGGCAACACTGTGCCTTTTATTTTGTTGTCTAAGCCTTTCTTCCTGATGACGCCCCGCAATTAGTTGGCTGCTTTGGCTGCTGCTGTAACACAGCTGACAAGCCATCCTGGGGGCTTGCTTCACCATGACTTTGTAAGAAAGGCTTGCTATTTGAAAATCTAATGGTGATATAGCGTGCCCCTGGATGTTTTAGCGAATGTTTTGTACGATAATTTCAAAAGGAAGTCAGAGACAAAGAAGAAAGGAGAGAGACAGGAGGGAAGTGGAGAAAAATCGAAAGGGAGATGGGGAAGCAGGGACAGAGTTAGAGAGGAACATGGAGAGAACGTGAGAGAGAGGCTGTAAGGAGTTGAAAATATCTACATTTACTGACTGATTTCAACATGCAGGGAAGGTAAACCAAGACTGTAAACCCACTGTGGGAATGGATTGTCTCTCTTTACTGCTGTATTGTACTTTCCAAGCACTTAGTACAGTGCTCCGCACAGAGTAAGCGCTCAATTAATACAACTGAGTGACCGAATGAATAAGATTACCTCACCTAATTAGGTTAAGGTTAGGATACCCAATATCCACTCCAAGTGCCAATCATTGTTTCTAAATCTACGTTTTACTCTCTAGATCTTCCCAGAGCATCTACTTAGGAAAAATAACCCCTCTCTTGATTCCTGTACGCTGAATAAACAATGCCCAAAATAGGATCACCTAATAGTGGAATTTTGATGCATGCAGATCAGTGCTTTTCCTACTGTTTAGGTAGAATTATCATATGTGTAGAAATGAGCAAAATTCATCTTATTCAGATTCACTGACCCTGAATTAGTGATATTTACTACTTTACCAGATGTGATTATGATCTTTCCCCAAATTGCAGTTATGTACATTTTTAAATATCAACTGTCACCCAAGCATTCCTCACCTCTTCCAAACTAGGCATCCAGGTTTATGCCAAGATTTTTCATATACACCTACATACATTGATGGGATTTCACAAACAAAAGCATAATCTTAGAATACGGAGATGTATTCTCCGGAATGTTTAAACTGAGGCTGATCCACTTGCATCATCATTGGTATTTTTAGATCTGTACAATGAAAGACTCTGTAATTACAATGTGTATCAATCCCATATCCCAGTTGGTTGTTACAGCCTTCAGGAACAATGGGAGCTGAATATAAGCAGGATCCTGGGAGTTTAAAGGCAGTAATACAAATCTGAATTCTAAAACATATCAAGCAACTGAATTTAAATCTCTGTATTTATCCCAGGGCTACTGCTGTACTTAATGAAGGCCGAATTTTATTATTCTTTTCTACTGAGTTAGCTGACCAAATAAAGTCTTCTCCTACTTTCCTTCAATTACCTGATTTTTGAACTTGTAAACTGTGACTAGGTCAGTGCAGCAGGACGTAATCAAGTAGCTTAAGAGCTGCATAATTAAAACCTGAACAGAAACTTAAAAGGTTCTAGGAGCCAGGTTTCATATTATGAGATTTAAAAGTACCTAAAAGGGAAAACCAACAGAGTTTGGGGACTCGAAGAATCCCAAGAGAGAGGAAAAGTGAGGGGTGGCCTTGGAATTTGGTGAGGGAAGAGAGAGAATGACCAAGACTGATGAGAATCCAAAATTTTAAATGCTTGGATCAAAATAATAGTTACCTCATAAGAACAGATAATCCCTACTACAGATATTCTGTTTGCAAGCCACTATGGTCTTTCAGTTTCATCCACTGAAGTACCCAGGTCCCTTGACAACAACATTTAAACCGCACGATAATGTTTTAGGAATAAAAAGACCACGAGGACCAACCTTCTGTATCGGTGGCACTGCTGATAACGTGCGTCAGTTTGGTTTTTAAACTTGTGTATGTCACATTGGTTTTTCTGTCACCTTCATAACGCCCTGTGCCCAAGGACACGATACACTGTAACGGGACATCCGGCCAAAGACATTTGCACTCATGCATCGCTAAGGCAGCAGGGTTATTCAGAAGCAAGCCTCCATCCTGTGAATTCAAGGAAGAAAACACAAAATAGATTTTTAAAAACTGGAATGATTTGCTGTGTGGATTTGGATTTCAGGCAAACAGAGTGAACTTTTCAGATGCATATCCTTCGAGCGGGTTCCTCACTGATTACAGCCACCAAAATTAAAGTCCATTTTCATTTAAGGGGAAATTTCTTTGCAGCAGCTGCAAAAGAAAAATAAGTGATGTGAAAACTATTGGCCCGATGAGAAAGGTTTCTTAATAAGCTTTCATTTCTGTATAACAAAAGTCTTTTGAAAGCTTCCTGGACAATTTTGCATATTTTCCTCAAAGCTACTGAAATAAACAGGACTCCTCTTTAAGGACACATTCTCCTCTTCATGGCTAAATTAGAATCCGTCAAAATCGGACACAAGAGAACTGTTATTCTACCATAAAATTACATTTTAAAACACTAAAAAAGGGACTGCCTTCAAGTGAATTAAAATCAAATTTCATTGGGCATTTTAAAAATTTTATCATGTCTATTACACCGTCCAGTATAAACAACTCCGAGCAGGAAATATTGTAATGCATTTTTTAAACAATTCACAGATCTCGGTGCTGCTTATGCTTGCGCAAACCAGCTGTACGTCATCTTAGCTTCCAACTGAAATTCTCAAAAAAGGCAGCCCCCAAAGGAGGGCTCAACTAGTGTTACTGATATCTCTCAATCACACCTGCATATTCTGACCATCACCAAATCCAACATCTCTAGAATCTGCCCCTTCTCCTCCATCCAAATTGCACTTATAACTACTGCATCAGCCTCCTCGCTAGCCTCCCTTCCTTCCTTTCTCTCCCTTCTCCAGCCCATACTTCATTCTGCTGCCCACATCGTTTTTCCAGAAAAAATGTTCAGCCCACATCTCCACTCCTCAAAACCCTCCAATGACTGCCCATCTATCTCCTCACCTAACAGCAAGTCCTTGGCAATGGCTTTACGGCACTCAATCAGCTCTCCCCATCCTTTATTCTTGGTAAGCCTCGCTGATCCACTACAACCCACCCCATGGACCTAACTCCTCTAACGACAACCTACTCTCTATACCTTGATCTTGTCTGTCTCACCACCGACCCCGTGCCCACCTCCTCCCTTTGGCCTGGAATTCCCTCCCATTTATTCATTCATTCAATCGTATTAAGTGAGCGCTTACTGTGTGCAAAGCACTGTACTACGCGCTTGGGAAAGTACAGACATATTCCTGTCCCCAACGAGCTCACAGTCTAGAGGACAGTCCACCACTCTCCCTACCTTCAAACCCCCCCTAAAACCACATGTCCTCCAAGAGGCCTCTATTTGCCCTGACTTCTGCATCGCCTATGCGCTAAACCACGAACCTGGGAGTCAGAAGGTCATGGATTCGAATCCTTGCTCTGCCACTTGTCTGCTGTGTGACTTTGGGCAAGTCATTTCACTTCCCTGTGCCTCAGTTACCTCATCTGTAAAATGGGGATTACAGCTGTGAGCCCCACATGAGACAGGGCCTGGGGCCAACCCAATTTGCTGTATCCATCCCAGTGCTTACTACAGTGCCTGGCACATAGTAAGCACTTAATAAATAATAATAATAATGATGATGGCATTTGTTAAGCACTTACTACGGGCAAAGCACTGTTCTAAGCGCTGGGGGGGATACAAGGTGATCAGGTTGTCCCACGAGGGGCTCACAGTCTTAATCCCCATTTTACAGATGAGGGAACTGAGGCACAGAGAAGTTAAGTGACTTGCCCAAAGCCGCACAGCTGACAGGTGGCGGAAGCAGGATCAGAACCCATGACCTCTGGTTCCCAAGCCCGTGCTCTTTCCACTGAGCCACGCTGCTTCTCTACAAAATACCACAACTGTTATTATTATTACTAGTATCATCTGTATCCCTTAAGCTCTTGAGATTCACCCCACCTGAAGCTGCCCAGCACTTACGTACATCTCCTTTTACTCTGCCACTTCCCCTATGTGTAATTTATTTTAATGTTTGCCTCCCCAATAAGACTGTAAACTCCTTGAGGGAAATGGGGGGTGTCGACCAACTACATTGTACTCTCCCAAGTGCGCAGTACAGTGCTCTGCACCTAGTAAGCGTACAATAAGTACCATCAATTGATTGTTTGGAACTGGTTATAGATATAGGTGTTCTTTCTTCGTACTAGAAGAAAGCCCCACTAATGGTGAAATTCACTTACGGGTGTGTGAGTGTGTTTGCCGCTGAAGAGAATGATAAGGACCTACAGACCTGGCTAACACAATGCCCACCGAAAGTCTGTCCTTGAGGGGATGTCATGTTTGATGGTTGCGATGTTGGGCACTGGTTTGCTTTTTCAGTCATTCATTCAATTGCATTTATTGAGTGCTTACTGTATGCAAAGCACTGAACTAAGCGCTTGGGAGAGTACAATTCAATGACAAACAGACACAGTCCCTGCCCAAACTGAGCTCGCAGTCTAGAGGGAACTCCGTCTCTCACTCCTTATGGAGCTTTTGCTCAAAAAGAACCACTGGTTTCTTGACTATGGTGCCCCTTGCTGGTCTTTCTGCGGCAACCAATTCCCAGTTTTCAGCGGTGATTCAGCATTGCTTTTTTTTACCATTTCCTTAAAATGTGTCCCTGTCCTCCTGGGATTTGGTTTCCCGATTTCAGCTGAACAACCAGCGGCTGTTAGGGTATCCTGCTGTCATTTATTCTACGCGTGTCTCAATCCAGTGCAGCAGTGTGATGCTGGGAGACTGACTTCATTCTAGGACTTCAGCGCTGTGACCCGGCCTGCCATCTGATGCTGAGCACAGCACGTAAACAAAGCTGACGGCCCGACTCAAGGAGTTGAAAATTGCTTCGGTGTGTAGTCCAAGTCCTGTCACCACAGAGAAGGTCGGGCAGCTCTACGGCTCTGTAGACCTCAGGTTTAGCCTGAAGTCCAATACCACAATGCAGACACACTGTGTTTGAATGCCTCCCAAACGACGTGCTGCCCTTTAGTTTTCTATTTCCGTATCTCTCACTTCAGCATTGATCAGCACGCTGCCTCGGTAACAGATTCTTGGACGGCACTCGGCTTGCTAATGCCAGTTTATGGTGCTGGCGGATATATCACCTTGCTTGTGTAGAACTACCAGCTCAAAATGCCTGGCTAACTCAGCAAAGCAGGTTATAATCACTTGTGGGTCTTTTTGGAGGGCGTACTCCTCAAGGGCTACCCATGATGGAAAGCTCTATGCTGAAGCATCAAAGTCGACTCACCTGTGCCGGACAGCAGCGGCATGGGAAAGAGTCAAAGGTGAATGATCAAGGGATCAAAACACTGATCAAAGACGAAGGCAGAGACTCACGTTTTTACTGCCCGGAAGAAGGCAGTGGTAAACCACGTCCACATCTCTGCCAAGAAAACTCTATGGATACACATCCCAGAACGACTTTATGACACAGATGAGACTTTCTGAAGAGGGAGTCGCTATGGGTCGGAAATGACTCGACGGTACTTGAGAAAAACAGAAGAAAAACTCAAGGACTGTCACCTGCATTGAAGAACTGTCCCCTGGACTTTAGATATTTGAAGCTTGTTACGTTAGAAGGGTTTGCCAGAGGTTCAGATGCTTAGCTGAAGACCTGTGTCTGGTTCTCTTGTTGCACCTTCCAGGGGAAACTTCCAGGAGTGGGATTAGGCCCAGTCCACATTTTTGCTGTCCACCTCTAGTAACAGGGAAGGGATCAGACTGGGCAACCCTTGGCCTTGACCTGAACAGTTATGCTGTAATTAAGTAACCTTGGAACTGTAAATCGCTGCTCAGGGCAGCCAATGCACTAATTAATTTCTGCCAATTAACTTCAAATGCTTTTGCACAATCTAATTATAAATATGGAGAAGTCTGCTACTCCTGTGGGGGCAGGCTCCTGCTGGGAGAAGAGTTGCTCTGGGAGCAGAGGTTTCACAGAGACTGAATTGTGCTTCAAATAGGCTCTATATAGCACAAACCCGTTAGTACAACACATTCTGCCCCACAATGTACCTCCACTTCTTCTGTACATATAACACTAATTGTGGCATTTGTTACGTACTTGCTATACATAAAATATTGTGCTAAGATCCGGGATAGACACAAGTTAATCTGGGGAGACTCAGTCCCTGTCCAATCTGGAGCTCACAGTCTAAGTAGGAGGGGGGACAGGCATTGCATTCCCATTTAAAAGATGAGAAAAGAGAGGCAGAGACAAGTTGATGAGCACGGACTAGAACCCAGGTCCTTTGACTGCCAGGCCCCAGGCTCTTTCCACCACGCTTCGAATGTTTTTGTACAGTTGTCCTTCATATTCCAAGATGAGGCTACTTATTGTGAGACCTTATTCATGAAAGCAAGTGGGGTTCAAGAAATCAATGTGTGACTCTCTTTGCACTGCCTGCATTCAGTCATTCACTCATTCAATCGTATTTATTGAGCACTTACTGTGTGCAGAGCACTGTACTAAGCACTTGGGAAGTACAAGTTGGCAACATATAGAGACGGTCCCTGCATCCCATCACCAATTAATTTTCAACATCCCAAGTCATGTCACCCCAACAGCCAACCTGGGCACTGATGTATTTAATGCTACCTTTCCCATTTATGTATGTACCATAATTGCTCTCCTTTTTTGCTCAATTTTAACAACCCCCAAACTGGAGAGAGGCTACTATGTGGGAAATTAATTAGAAGAATAAGGGGAGCAAGACAAAAAAAAAGAGGAGATCCAGAAGGGGAAGAGGTGATAAAGGTAAGAGTGTATATCAGACAGACTCATTAATTACTTATTTAATTAATTCAATCATATTTATTGAGCACTTACTATATAAGCAATTTCTCTTTCTGTGGGTGTTGTTCTGCTGGGCCGAACAGGAAACATGAAATCACTGTCCATGGCTTCAAAGCCACCCTTGTGTATCATGGGTAATTAACTTGTTAACGATAAATTAAATGTGAAATTAACACTTTTAACATTTTGTACCCCTCTGGTGAACATACACTCCATCTCAACATTTCCAGAGAATGTTCCAGCTGTAACCTCACCGACACTGACTTCTCATAATCCTAACAGAAACTTTTGACCTGCACTCCTCTTCACCCCGGAATTCTGTTTCCTCCTCACCGTGACCTCGGGACCCTTTTGCAGGCTCCTCCTCTGCCTCCCACCCTCTGACAGCGAGGGTCCCTCAAGACTCAGTTCAGGGTCCTCTTCTAGTGTCCATTTTTACCCACTTCCTTGGAGGTCTCACTCATTCCCTCCCACGGTTACAATTACCACATCTATACGGATGATTCCCAAATCCTCGCCTCCAGCCTTTAAGTCTCTCCTTCTCTATATCTTGCATTTCCTCCTGTCTTCAGGACACTGCTATCTGGCTGTCCTGCCCACACCTCAAGTCCAAACAGAACTCATCTTTCCACCCAAACCTCATCCTCCCCATTCATTCATTCGTTCACATCTATGGAGCACTTACTGTACGCAGAGCACTGTACTAAGTACAAGAGAAGAAACGTGGCTCAGTGGAAAGAGCACGGGCTTTGGAGTCAGGTCATGAGTTCTAATCCCGGCTCCGTCACTTATTATCTGTGTGACTTTGGGCAAGGCACTTAACTTCTCTAGGCTTCAGTTACCTCATTTGTAAAATAGGGATTAAGACTGCGACGTCCCCGTGGGACAACCTGATCACCTTGTAACCTCCCCAGCGCTTAGAACAGTGCTTTGCACGTAGTAAGCGCTTAATAAATGCCATCATTATCCCTTCTAGACTGTGAGCCCGTTGCTGGATAGGGACCGTCTCTATACGTTGCCAACTTGTACTTCCCAAGTGCTTAGTAGTGTTCTGCACACAGTAAGTGCTCAATCAATACAATTGAATGAATGAATGAATGAGAGTACACTACAACAATAAACAGACAAATTCCCTGCCCACAGTGAGCTCACAGTCTAGAGGGGGAGACAGACATTAATGCAAATAAATAAAATTGCAGATATGCACATAGTGCTGTGGGGCTGGGTGGGGGAAAAAGAAAAGGGAACAAGTCAGGGCAACCCAGAAGGGAGTGGCACTAGAGGAGGGAAGTGTGTTGGCTGAGTTGTACCAGGAGAAAAGGGAGAAGAGGTAGGGTTGGGGGGCAAGGTGGTGGAGTGTTTCAAAGCCAGTGGTGAGGAGTTTTTGTTAATATGGAGGTGGATAGGCAACCACTGGAGTTTTTTGAGTAGCGGGGTGACATATCCTGAATGTTCTTTGTAGAAAAGTGATCCGGACAGCAGGATGAAGTATGGACTGGAGTGGAGAGAGACAGGAGCCTGGGAGGTCAGAAGGGAGGCTGATGCAGTAATCTAGGCAGGAGAGGATGAGTGATTGTATTAGCGTGGTAGCAGTTTGAATGGAGAGGAAAGGGTGGATTTTAATAATAATAATAATGATCAAATTAATAATAATGGCATTTGTTAAGCGCTTACTATGTGTGAAGCACTGTTCTAAGTGCTGAAGGGGATCAGGTTGTCCCACATGGGGCTCACATTCTTAATCCCCACTTTATAGATGAGGTAACTGGGGCACAGAGAAGTGAAGCGGCCTGCCCAAAGTCACACAGCTGACAAGTGGCGGAGCCGGGATTAGAACCCGTGACCTCTGACTCCCGAGCCCGTGCTCTTTCCACTGAGTCACGCGGCTTAGTGATGTTCTGAATGTGGGACCGGCAGGTTTTAGTGATGGACTGAATATGTGGGTTGAATGACAGAGAGAAGTCAAGGATTACGCCAAGGTTAGGGGCTTGTGAGACAGGATGGTGGTGCCATCCATAATAATGAGAAAATCAGAGAAAGGTCAGAGATTGGGCGAGGAGATAAGGAGTTCTGTTTTGGACATGTTAAGTTTGAGGTAAATGGGAGGAATTCCAAGTGGAGATGTCCTGAAGGCAGGAGGAGATGTGATACTGCAGAAAGGGAGAGAGATCAGGGCTGGAGATGTAGATTTGGGTATCATCCTCATAGAGGTGGTAGTTCAAGTCATGGGACTGAATGAGTTCTCCAAAGGGATGGATGGAGATGGAGTACAGAAGGGGACCCAGAACTGAACCTTGAGGGACCCCCACAGCTAGGGGGTGAGAGGAGGAGCCTGTGAAGGAGACTGGGAATGAACGGTCGGAGAGATAAGGGGAGAACCAGGAGAAGACAGAGTCAGCGAAGCCAAGGTTGGATAACGTTTCCAAGAGGGGGTTGTCCACAGTGTCGAAGGCAGCTGAGAGGTCAAGGAGGATTAGGATGGATTCTGTGGACTGAAGTGGATGGAAGCCAGACTGGAGGGGATCAAGGAAAGAATTGGAGGAGAGGAATTTGAGACTGGGTATAGACAACTTGCTCAAGGAGTTTGGAGAGGAATGGTAGGAGGGAGGTGGGGAGCTAACTGGAGGGAGCCATAGGGTCAAGAGAGGGGTTTTTTTTTAGGATAGGGGAGAAATGGGCATGTTTGAAAGCAGTGGGGAAGAAGCCACTGGAGAGCAAACTGTTGAAGATGGCTGTTAGGGAAGAAAGAAGGGAGGGGGCGAGATTTTTGATAAGATGCAAAGGAACAGGATCGGATGTGCAGATGGAGGAGGTGGCTTTTGAGAGGAGGCAGGAGATACCGCTGGTACGGACGGGAGAGTTGAAGAGGTGACTGGAAGGGAGAGGGACTGGGGTGATTTTAGGGAGCTCACATCTGATGGTGTCAACTTTCTTAATAAAGGAGGATCACTTACACAATCCACCTCCTTCGCGCTTGTGCTTGGCCTCAGGGCGCCATTGGTGGAAATCTAAATATCAGGCCGACTTTGTCCACTTCAAGTTTATCCTCGCATGCTTTAACTCTGCCCTCTCCTCTGCCTGGCAAAACTATTCCTCTGCCCTTATCGACACCCAGGTCATTTGGGACAAGGGTTGGGGGAAGTGGGGGGATAGGTCGCCTGAGGAAGGAGGTACATGTTTGGAACAACTGGTGAGGGCGAAGGGTATGGGTGTCCATAAGAATGGATAAATAGTTTGGCCAAGCAGAGGAGAACACGGAGCTAAAGCATGTAGGGATAAACTTGAAATGGATAAAGTTGGCCTGATATTTAGATTTCCACAAGCAGGGATCTGCGACTCAAGCACAAGAGCAAAGGAGTTGGACTGCGCAAATGATTCAGGGCTGAGGATTAGAGATGTGAGATCGACAGAGGGAAGGGGGAGTGAGTGAGTTGAGTTCAAAGAGGGTGGTGTTGAGAGCATCTATTTGGTCACCAAGGGTGGGTAGTTTGGGTATGGAGGCTAAGTGGGGCATGATGAGTTGAGAAAATTGGATGGTGTACAGATTTACTAGGAGGAGGTTTGTGGGAGAAGAGGCAAGTAGAAGGCTGTGGTCTGATAGAGGGATTTCAGAGTTGGTGAGAGTAGAGACTGCACAGTGGTTAGAGATGATGAGATCGAGTGCATGTCCCAGTTGGTGAGTGGGTGAGGAGGGGCGGAACAGGAGGTCAGCAGAGTTGAGGAGTGGTAGAAGGCGGGCAGCAGAAGGGACATCAGGAACATCTATGTGGGTATTGCAGTCCCCAAAGATCTGTGTAGGCACGGAGAAAGAGAGAAGGAAAGTGAGAAAGGGATCAAAATGGTGATAAAAGTTGGAGGTGGGACCTGGGGGTAGTAGGTGACAGTGACTAGAATCTGGAGTCGGTGGTAGATGTGGATGATACGGGCTTCAAAGGAAGGGAAAGAAAAGGATGGGGGAGGTGGAATGATGCTAAAACAGCACTGGGGAGCAAGAAGGAGTCCAACACCTCCTCCTTTCCCGGTGAGTCACGGGGAGTGGGAAAAGATGAGGTGGGAAAAGAGCAGCAGGGGACACCGTGTCTTCTGGGGAGAGCCAGGTTTCAGCAGTGGCGAGGAGGAGGAGTGACAAACAGAAATAGGTCATTATCTTTCCCATCCCTATAGACAATACTACTATACTTCCTATCTCACAAGCCCATAAACTTGGTGTTATACTCAACTCAGCCTTCTCATTCAACCCACGTATTCAATCTGTCACTAAATCCTGTCAGTTTTACCTCCACGACCTTGTTAAAATCCACCCTTTCCCCTCCGTCCAAGTTGCTACTACGCTGATGCAAGCATTTATCATATCCCACCTTGTCTACTGAATCAGCCTCCTCACTAACCTCCCTGCAACTTGTCTCTCCCCACTCCAGTCCTTACTTCACTCTGCTCCCTGGGCCATTTTTCTAATAAACAGTTCGGTATATATCTCCCTACTCCTTGAGAATCTCCTGGGGTTGTCCCTGCACCTCCACAAACAGAAACTCCTTCCATTGGCTTTGAGGCAATCAGTCAGCTCACCCCCTCTGACCTTACCTCACTGACCTACTTCAGCCCAACCTGCACACTTTGCTCCTCTAGCACCTGCTTATTTAATATGCCCCATTCTCAACTATCTCACCGACTCCTTTCCCACATCCTCCCTTTGACCTGGAACTCTCTTACCCTCCATATATACCAGACCAATCTCCCTACCTTCAAAGCCTTATTAAAATCAAACCTCCTCCAAGAGACCTTCCCTGATTAAACCTTTTCCTCTACTCCTTCTCCTTTCTGCAGAGCCCATGCACTTTGTAAGAACAACAGGAAGAAGAAAAAGAATAATCACCACTATTATTATGGCTTTTATTAATTGCTTGCTGTGTGCTAAATGCTGAACACAATCCCTGTCCCTCCTGAGGAATCACAGTCTATCTTATTCTCCGTCTACTGAGGCCCAGAGAGGCTAAGGTTCTGGCCCAATGTGGGCCAGCAGCTGTGCGGGGCTCTGTCCCAATGCTCTTTCCCTCTACATGCTTTGTTGATTGATTTCTTTCTTTCAAGCCAACCTACTTGTCGTCATTCCTCCTGTCACCTACCTCTTGCTCCCATTCTCCCATCTGCTTGGAACTCCCTCCCATTCACACCTGGCAGACCATTGCTCTCCCCTCTCTGAAATCACACCTACTTTGGAGACTTCCCTGACTCTCATCTTCCCACTCCATTCCCCCACTACCACCACTTCGGCACTTGGGGAATCACACTCTCTCCACCTCGAAGCACGTATTTACACATCTCACCCTCAGCATCCAGGTCCAATCTCTTCCACCAAACAGCAAACAGCAACCGGAGGCCTCCCCACTCCTCTTATATCAAAGTGCAAGCCCTGCAGTCTAGAAGGCAACCTGCAGCTGTCATTTCCCTGAACGTTAAGTGTCACCCTACCTTCTCCACTGCAGCAGAATCAGTCAATGCCATTTATTGAGTGCACACCGTGTGCAGAGCACTGTTCTAAATCCTTGAGGGAGGAAAAGTCAGGGGGTAGACATGATCCCTGGGCTCAAACAGCTTATAATCTAGCCTGGGAAATGGACATTTAAAGAAATTACTGGAGGGGCAGTAACAGAGTATAAGGACATATATATATATATATGTGTGTCCCATGTTGGGGGTGAGGTTCATTCATTCATTCAATAGTATTTATTGAGCACTTACTGTGTGCAAAGCACTGTACTATGCACCTGGGAAGTACAAGTTGGCAACATATAGAGACGGTCCCTACCCAACAACGGGCTCACAGTCTAGAAGAAATCTAGAAGAAATCCCTTCCCCACAGCACCTGTACATATGTATATATGTTTGTACATATTTATTACTCCATTTATTTATTTATTTTACTTGTACATATCTATCCTATTTATTTTATTTTGTTAGTATGTTTGGTTTTGTTCTCTGTCTCCCCCTTTTAGACTGTGAGCCCACTGTTGGGTAGGGACTGTCTCTATATGTTGCCAATTTGTACTTCCCAAGCACTTAGTACAGTGCTCTGCACATAGTAAGTGCTCAATAAATACGATTGATTGATTGATTGAAGTAGGAGGTTAATACCAAAGAACTTACAAAGCAGGGACATAAGTGCATAGGCAATGCAGAAGGGAGGGGGAATAGGCTAGAGAAATAGCTTAATCAGGAAAGGATTCTTGGAGGAGATATGTTTTTAGGAGTATTTTGAAGATGGGGAGAGTGTTGGTCTGTCATCTTTGAAATGGGAGGGAGTTCCATCCAGGAGGGATGATTTGAGGGTTGATGGTGTGTGTGTGTATGTGAGAAAGACAGAGAGAGAGAGAGAGATGTGATCGAAGCACAGTAATTAGGTTGGTCTCAGAAAAGCAAAGTGTGTGGGCTGCATTGTAGTGGGAGAAAAACAAGGATAAGTACAGGGAGACAACTGATTTAGTACCTTAAAGCTGATGGTGAGGAGTTTCTGTTTGAAGTGGAGATGGATAGGTAATCACTGGGAGGTTTCTTACGAGGGGGGATACATCTGCAGAAAGATGTTTCAGAAAAATTATACGGGCAGCAGAGCAAAAAACGGAATGGACGAGGCTGGTGGAAGGGAGGGCAGCAAGGAGGGCAAAGCAGTAGTCGAGACGGGATAAGACAATGCTTGGACCAGTAAAGACTGCAGTTTGCACCTTGCATTAACAACTTGTTAAACTTAATGCTCTCCGGCATATCGCTTCACGTGATCCTGACGGGCCAGACAGGAAGTCTCCTTGCGAGGACACACTCAGGGGGGCCCCAGGTGCGACAGCTTCTAAGAACGGAACACAGAGTAACTGTAATTGATAGATTAGAATAATTAGGTGGAAGAAGCTCGATGTAACGGTCAACAAGGCTGGGGGAAACAACAGTCATTGCTGCTCATTGTCCTCTGAAAGGAAGGCAGACACAGCCTGGACCCGAGAGACCTCTTGGCCGGGGGACACCCTTGTGGGACTGGCCCGATTAAGGACCTGAACACTGAAAGGGACTGATCAACTCGCGACAGAAAATTCTCAATGTCCCGGGTTTGAGGGCTTAAATAATGTCAGAGATCTCATCGCCCCGGGATGAGGGCTTCAGAGAAGCAGGATATGTTCCACTTGATGTTTTTCTGTATGTTAATATGCATTTTCTTTCTGTGATTCTTAATATCGTGGTTTATTCCAGGGGTGAACCTGAGTCACAAATCCCCCCCATCCCTAACTGGCTCTACTGGGATGAAACCACCAGCATGGTGACAGATTGGATGGAGAGGAAGGGGTGGATTCCAGACACTTTATGAAGACGGAATGGGATCTGGTGACTGACAATATGCAGGTTGAAGGAGAGAAACTGGTCAAAGATGAAACCAACATCATGGAGGCTTGCGAGACAGGGGAGATAGTGGTGGTGTCAACTATGCTGGGAAAGTCCTCGAAGGGCAGGGTTGAGTGGGAAGATGAGGACTTCAGGGTGAAGTGGCAGTATGAGGCTTTCCATAATTTTTAGAATAGCGGGGTTGGGCTTCTTGTATTTATTGTGTAGCTGCTGTGACTGTTGGATTAAACAGCCCTGCTTGAGTGATGAGGAGGGAAGTACTGCGGCCTAGCAGAAAGTGCATGGGCCTGGGACTCAGAGGACCTGAGTCCTATTCCTGGCTTTGCCCCTTGCCTGCTGTGTGACTCTGGGCAAGTTGCTTAACTTTCCTGTGCCTCAGTTTCCTCACCTGTAAAATGGGGACTAAAACACCGGTTCTTATTTAGGCAGTGAGCCCCATCTGATTAGCTTCTATCTACCCCAGCACTTAGTACAGTGCTTGGCACATGGTAAGCGCTTAATAAATCCCACTATTATTACAGCTGGTATTACATTTAGTCTTGCCTTTGTCTTTACAGGCTGCTTGCTTTCCTTCTTTCATTTTTCCTGTGGGTCTAAATCACCAATCTTCCTCTCCCCCATCCTCCTTCCTAAACTGTGAGCCTCTTGAGAGGCAAGGACCTGGCCTCTTTTAATCTGGGTACTTTTCCCCAGAGCAGAATACAGTGCTTTGAATGCAGTAAGTGTTTAAATAAATCCTATAAGTACTCTTTTTATACTCTATTGCTCCCCAGCCTCTCTTCCCCACTCAATTGCAAGCTCCTTAAGGACAGACATTAAGCCTCCTATTTCTACCGTACTGTCCCAAGCATTTAAAGAGATCCGCACGGAGTAAGTGCCAACTAAATACTATCGATTGATTATGGGGCTGAATGCGGCTGGCAGAAATCCAGGCACTGGGCTGACTGACATTTCAAATACACTATATCCTGCTGGAATTCAGTTTTCTCTTCTGTTTCCTCCTATTTCCAGCTCCCTCACCGACTCCCATCCCCACAACTCCCATCAACTCCCATATGTCTGGAATCCACTCCCAACTCCCATATGTATTGTTTGTACATATGTGTTACTCTATTTATTTATTCATTTATTTTACTTGTACCTATCTATTCTATTTATTTTATTTGGTTAGTATGTTTGGCTTTGTTCTCTGTCTCCCCCTTTTAGACTGTGAGCCCACTGTTGGGTAGGGACTGTCTCTATATGTTGCCAACTTGTACTTCCCAGGCGCTTAGTACAGTGCTCTGCACACAGTAAGCGCTCAATAAATACGATTGATGATGATGATCAACCACTCCTACCCTTTAACTCCCTCCTGAAGCCCCAGTGTCCCCACCATTTGCCTATGGGATGGGATGATCTCACCATCATCAGAACAAATAGAATTAAAGCCTGAACGCTTTCTATAGAAAAGTGATCCGGGCAGCAGAATGAAGTGTGGACTGGAGTGGGGAAATGTCCCTTGTTCAATAGACACAAGAAACAAAAGACAATTGGGCACTGTCTTTTTCATAATGTGGAGTAACTACTTAGGAGATAATAAAAAGAAAATCTATTCAGGCCACTTTGGATACAAAAGGAGCACTGCAGAGCTACGGTATATTAGTCTAATCACGTGATCTTGAATTTCAGCAAGGCTCAAGATAAACCTCCATTAATTTATCAGGGAGGAGCAAAATGACCATACTTTCTGGCACTCAGAATTGCCCTTAAGATGAGGCTGAAATAAGGGAGAAAGCCAGGAAGGGATAGATGACAACACTGAATACTGCGCTCGGCGCACAGCAAGTGCTCAATAAATACGACTGAATGAATGAAAGAATGAATCTAGACTGGGCTGCTCACTCCCTAACCCCCACCCTTACACATGATACCACACATACGGCCACTAGCCACCTACACATATATACGCCGACATCCCCCCGACACACACACATACATGCACACGCAAATGCACACACAAACTGATCTACACGGCCGCACAAACACACACATATATAGGCTGACCCACACCGATGCACACACGCATTTACGGACACATACTACCCTCTACACTCACACAAACACACACTCACCAAACCACACTGCAGCTCACGCACAAATATATACACTCACATTGCCGCACACAGACATGCACATATATTCACTGACCCACACTACCCCCTGCGACACACTCACTGACCCACACTTCCCTGCACACACACACACACACACAATTACTGTCCCTCTCTGCCCACACACACATATAATATATATGTATGTGTGTGTATATATATATATATATATATATATATATATATATATATACACACACACTGATCCACACTGTCTAGCGCATGCACCCACACTGAGCCACAAACAACACACAAATGCTGACCCACGTGGTCACCCCCCAGCACTGTCCTGGGTGACTCACATGGTCAGCCCCTTAATTCCCACCCGCATGGTTACTCAGCCCTGCACCCTCCTGCTGATCCAGTCCCAAGTATAAGAGCCCCCGGGGCTCCCCTCTACCACACACAGCGACACCCATCTCGAAAATACTGACAAAAAACCACATCCACACAACCACCTTTGCTGATGCAACCGCAGCCACATAAAAACCTTGAGTTCTAAATTCTTCCTGAGAAAATCTTTAACAATAATTCTGTACTGATCAACCGGCAAATATAGTTCTTTCAAGGTGGCTCTAAATGGCACTTACTTTAAATGATCTGTCCTATTCACTGCCTGAACGACTTTCGTTCATTCATTCATTCAACTGCATTGATTAAGCGCTTACTGTGTGCAGAGCACTGTACTAAGCGCCTGGGAAGTACAAATCGGCAACACATACAGTCCCTACCCAACAACAGGCTCACAATCTAGAAGGGGGAGACAGACAACAAAACAAAACATGTAGACAGGTGTCAAAATCGAGTCAGAATAGAGTTAAAGCTATATGCACAGCATTAACAAAATAAATAGAATAGTAAATATGTCCACGTACTCTCCCAAGCACTTAGTACAGTGCTGTGCACACAGAAAGTGCTCAGTAAATATGACTGATCAACCATACTATTTATTCAATACCTATTGAGGGCTGCACGCTGTATTAAGCCCTTTGGAGAGTATAATGGAGGTTATTATCCCAGCCATAAAGTGCCTTGAATCACTGTCAATGAATACTAAATACGATCATCCCTCCATAAAATATGTGGCAAAAGGAAAATTAATTTGTGGTGAAGCTTCCCCTTCCTCCTGAAGACGACCGCAACTTTACCACATCTCTTGTGGTCCATTAAGATCTCGGTTCCGGAAACATCGTGATTTCTTCAAAAGGAGTGATTTGACCAAACCGCTCAAACTGAAATGAAACGAACTATTAAACCCAGAGGTGAAAACTTACTTGATGGAGGTCCTTATCCAGTGCATACTCGGCAAAGTAGCCCGGCGCAGCAGATGACGCTCTAATGGCTTGCCACAGCTTGTAGCGACAACTTCCCATATAATGCGACTTGACTCCAGGAAAATGACTGTAGTTTCTGAACACAAAGGCTTTCAGTGGGGTTCCTCTGCTTACAATCGTACTTACGGCAGCTACCTAGAAGGTGGAAAAGAGACTCGTCCAATTAAATATCTGGAATGAATTTAATCTATCCATAATTTGCCTATATTAATGTCTGTTGACCCCTCTAGACTGTAAGCTCCTTGCGGGCAGAGAACGTATCTACCAATGCTGCTCCCATGCGCTCGGTATATCATCATCATCATCAATCGCATTGATTGAGCGCTTACTATGTGCAGAGCACTGTACTAAGCGCTTGGGAAGTACAAATTGGCAACATATAGAGACGGTCCCTACCCAACAGTGGGCTCACAGTCTAGTGTTCTGCACACAGAAAGCACTCACTCAATACCACTGATCGACTGATTGATTGATGAAAAGCCACAATAGTGGCTTTAATCACAGAAATTTCCCTTGAACAACACTTGGACAGTTTCTGGCTTTGAAGCTGGTTTTTTTCCCCACCAGAAAAGGGTTTCATTCATTCATTCAATTCAATCATATTTACTGAGCGCCTACTGTGTGCAGAGAACTGTACTAAGTGCTTGGAAAGTACAACTGAGCGACAGAGACAATCCCTGCCCACACCGAGCTTACGTTCTAAGGTGATCCACTCCGGAAAATACAAATATTCTCCGAAGGGCACAGTGTATTTGAGAAAGAAGTTATTTTTGGTTTCATACTTGGCTGGTGGTTCTTGCCAGGGAGTGGGAAGTGGGATTTGAAGGATGGGCCTGGATGCGAAGAGACAGCAGGAAGGCAGCAAAAAAGGAAATCCATTTCTGGCTTCTAGACTGTACGTTCTTTTATTTTTGGTTCTTCTATTTTTGTGCCTTTGCCCCAGGAGGTGGGGAGCCACTTTCCATGGAGACATGGTTTGAGGAAGGCGAAGCTCTTTTTGAGCAGAAGTTTCCCACTAGACTGTAAAGTCCCAAAGGGCACAGACCACGTCTCCCACCTGTACCACACTCTCCCAAACACTTAGTACAGTACTCTGCACACAGCAAGTGTTCAATAACTACCCTAAGCAGTGCGGCATAGTGGCTAGAGCATGGGTCTGGGACTCAGAAGGACCTGGGTTCTAATCCGCCCTCTATGTCTGCTGTGTGACCTTGGGCAAGTCACTTAACTTCTGTGGGCCTCATTTAGCTCATCTGCAAAATGAGGATTAAGAGTGTGGGACCCATGTGGGGCAGGGACTGTGTCCAGCCTGATTAACTTGTATCCACCCCAGTGCTTAGAACAGTGCTTGGAACATAGAAAGCACTTAACAAGTACCATAATTATTACTATTATTATTAGTATCACCCCTGACTGACTGACTGATAAAGACCGAGGATAAAAGACGGTGAAAATGAACAGTGCCCAGAGCTGAAAACATCCAAATGACTGCCCGTCAAGGGACAGCCTTACTTATGATCATGATACCAATATATTATATATAACGGCATTTGTTAAGCGCTTACTATGTGCAGAGCACTGTTCTAAGCACTGGGGAAGTTACAAGGTGATCAGGTTGTCCCACAGGGGGCTCACAGCCTTAATCCCCATTTTACAGATGAGGTCACTGAGGCACAGAGAAGTTAAGTGACTGCCCAGAGTCACACAGCTGACAATTGGTGGAGCTGTGATTTGAACCCATGACCTCTGACTCCAAAGCCCGGGCTCTTTACCACTGAGCCACGCTGCTTCTTCAATACCAAATACCATTACGAATACCATTACAGATGCAGCCTGGCCTCTAGGATTCACAAATGCCCTGTCGGTTCACTGTTAGAAGGGTCTCCTTTGAGGACGAAATTTTGACTTGTACCTATCTATTCTATTTATTTTATTTTGTTAGTATGTTCGGTTTTGTTCTCTGTCTCCCCCTTCTAGTCTATGAGCCCACTGGTGGGTAGGGACTGTCTCTATATGTTGCCAGCTTGTACTTCCCAAACGCTTAGGACAGTGCTCTGCACACAGTAAGCGCTCAATAAATATGATTGATTGATTGATTGACGAAGGAGGACAACAACATACAGACTCATATTTGGGAGAAAGCAAGAAGAGAAGCGGTTTGGGTGGGAATAGGTAGAGAGAAGGCAGGAGTGAAGGACAAAGTCAGCACGGTCAGTACACGCGTAAGACTGAGGCAAGGGGAGAAAGGTGGGGGAAGGAGATTGGGAAGACAGAGTGGGCCACGGCGAAGCCAGCGGGGAGCTGGAGGCCGCCATTCAGAAGTAAATGGGGCACGAACGGACGAGCTGCTCAGGGCCGCCGTTTCCCCTCCCTTCCTGGCACCGATCGGTCGATCGCAAGTATTTACTGAGAGCTTACCATGTGCAGAGCTCTGTACTAAGCATTTGGGAGAGGACACTACAACAGTAAAACAGAGTCGGTTGACACGTCCCCTGCCCACGGACACTCTGCCTGCTCGCGACCATTACCAACAAACAGTAGCGGCAATACAGGTGGAACAGCTCTGCTGGAGCCATCCCAGAAGCATGGGTTGGGTGGCAGGGAGGGGACAGTGTGTTTGGCACAGAGGGGGTGCAATGCCCTAATAGGATTTACCCGACAGACCAACCTTCTGGCCTGGTGAGGACGGCGGGGACCCTGCGTACCTCTGGCCCCGCCATGCTTGCTGTTTGTACTTCCCAAGAGCTCAGTACGGTGCTCTGCACATAGTAAGCGCTCAATAAATACGATTGATGATGATGATGATAGCAGTGCGGTTGGCAAAGAGGGGGCACCGTGATCCGAGATGGCTTGCCCCCAAGGAACCAGGTCCTGGGGCAAGGGCAGCATCTTTTCCAGCTCCCCAGCCCGGTGATGATGAGGTAATAGTGGCAGTGATACTGGAGGAGATGGGTTGATAGCGGCAGCAGTGCAGCAGGGAAAGGAAGCTAATTTATTGGATGTCTACTCCATGTAGTACAGTAGTAATAATAATAATAATAATAATAATAATAATGGCATTTATTAAGCGCTTAGTATGTGCAAAGCACTTTGACACCACATTCACTACAACGCAGAATTCATGGGAGCCGAAGGCAACCGCTGAAGAATAGCCACTGAACCACTGAAGACGCCCTCCCCACCCTCTGCCCCCGAGAGACTAGCTGATGCCATGGCCGATTCCAGTCGGGTCTGCACGGCTTGCCAAGGAGTATCAGGTGAACCAGGAGCCGCAGCAAATTTCCCCTCTGGCTCATCTAGGTGCTAATAATAATAATAATAAAAGCATTTATTAAGCGCCTACTAGATACAAAGCACCGTTCTAAGCGCTGGGGAGGTTACAAGGTGATCAGGTTGTCCCCCAAGGGGCTCACAGTCTTAATCCCCAGTTTACAGATGAGGTAACTGAGGCACACAGAAGTTAAGTGACTTGCCCAAAGTCACAGCTGACAATTGGCAGAGCCAGGATTTGACCGCAAAGCCCATGCTCTTTCCACTGAGCCACGCTCAAGGTAACAGCGTAACCCAGCACTTCTCTTAATAAAGGCTCAAATCTCTGACACTTGGGTTACCTTATTCTCCCTGCTAACAACACTGGGGGAAGGTAAGTTCATCTTGAGGTTGCAAATGGTGAAAGGAAGGTATTTGAAAAGGATTCTGCTCACTAGCATATGCTCATATGCTAGTTTCCCGATTCCATGCATGCGACACTGCGGAGCTGGAAGTAATTTGGTAGCGGCGTGGCATGAGTTACAGCTTTCTGGAACTCCTATTTCCCGAAGAGGTGGGATGTACGGGGAGAGTGGTGAAAGGTTACCAGTTGAGTGACACAACTTCCACCGTTTTCTTTTTCACATTGCTCCACTGCATGTTGCAGTACCATCGATTGAATGCAATGAATTCTACTTAAGCACTTAGGACGTAAAACAGAAACACAAGAATCTTACACTCATTTGGAGGAGACAGAAATAGGCGCATTCACAAGCAGTGAAACGAGAATAGAGAAGATGAAATGTGCAATCAAAAAGACATTCAGAAGCTCTGAGGATGGACATGAATATAAGGGAAAGAGGCAGCTGCTGAGTTGATGAAATTTGGGGTACTACTGATAATTAATCACGGAGGGCTTGTTGAAGGAGGTAAGATTCGGGGTGGGGGTTTGAAGACAGAAGAATTGAATCTGCCAGATTTGTTGGGGAAGGGAGGTCTAGGTGCCAGGGGAGAACATGAGCAAAGGGACAGAGGAATGATCTCCTTCTCGCCAAAACCAATGGCTTCTACTCCATCTTAATCCTCCTTGACCTCTCAGCTGCCTTCAATATTGCTGACCACCCCCTTCTCCTGGAAGCACTATCGAACCGTGGCTTCACCGACAATGTTCTCTCCTTGTTCTCCTCTTATCTCTCTGGCCACTCATTCTCAGTCTCCTATGCAGGCTCACCCTCAGCCTCCCACCCCGTAACTGTGGGGGCCCTCAAGGTTCAGTTCTAGGTCCCTTTGTATTCTCCATCAACATCATTCCCTTGGAGAACTCATTCGTTCCAATGGCTTCAACTACCACTTTGCAGCAGATGATATCCAAATTTACATCCCCAGCCCTGATCTCTCTCCCTCTCTGCAGTCTTGCATTTCCTCCTACCTTCAAGACATCTCTATTTGGATGTCCTCCCGTCACCTCAAGTTTAACAAGTCCAAAACAGAACTCCTTATTTTCCCACCCAAACCCTGTCCTCCCCGGGACTTTCCCATCACTGTAGGCTCACCTCAGTCTCACAAGCTCGCAACCTTGGCATTATACTTGCCTCCCCTCTGTCATTCAACCCACATATTCAATCCATTACTAAATCCTGCCGATTCCACCTTCACAACATCGCTAAAATCCACCTTTTCTTCTCAGTCCAAACAGTTAGCACATTAATACAATCACTTATCCTCTTCCGTCCTGATTGCTGTAGGAGCTTCCAGAGTCTGGAATACCTCAATAATGGAAGGGGCCCAAATGTGGGGAAACCTGGTCAACTGATCGCTTATAGAAAAGGACTTTAAGCCTTCTCAGAGAAGTGCAGCTGCCTGGGGTATATGTAAACATTCTCCGTTAGTCTAATTTGCAGTCGCTTCAATTCTCACCACAGGTCTGTTTCTCTGGCTTCAAGCTGTATCTTCACCAATTTGCCAGTGTGATTCACAAACAATATTTTCCTCTGGTAATTTAAGGGACACCTTATCTCCTAATGCGATCGGCAAATAGGTGACTCCGATCCATGCTCTCTGTGTGATTATGTAATGACTCCTTCCACACAGACCTGACTCCTAGATATTCAGCATACTTGACTGGTCATCATTTACTCTTCCCTAGGCACAGTGGATAGCAAACTTTTACTATTTAAAGTTCTATTTTGGGTTCTCAGGTCATGCTGCCAATTCTTACAATCGTAAAAGGAATTCATAAAATCGTTTAGTTCAGTCTCTAATCTTCAACCAATCACTTGTATGTACTGAACTCATACTGTAGGCAGACTGCTGAACTAAGCAGTACAACAGAAGAAAAAGATCAAGTCCTGACTTTCAAGGAGCTGACAATCAAATGAAGACGACAAACTAGGTACAACCAGAGGGAGCAAGAGGAAGAACAAGGATAGCCCTAGCAATAACAAATGGGACGATGAAATAGATGAATAAGTGAATCAACTGATAGTAATGCCTGAAGCAGGTATTAGCTGAAGAGGAAGAGTCAGTGAGAGAGGCAGAAGAACCAGAAGATGACAGTGTGAGAAAAAACGAGTCTAAAGAGTGTTTCCCAAAGAAGGGGTAAGGTTGATCCATAGCTTCAAAAGCAACTGAAAGACCAAGTACGATCAGAATGGAGTACAGTCTGTTAATTTTGTCAAGACGGAGCTCAGCGGTGATCTTGGAAAATGCGGTTTCAATGAAGTTGATGGGCGGGGAGTGGGAGGAGCTAAATTTTCAAGGGTCATTCATTCATTCATTCAATCGTATTTATTGAGCGCTTACTGTGTGCAGAGCACTGTACCAAGCGCTTGGGAAGTACAAATCGGCAACATATAGAGACGGTCCCTACCCAACAACGGGCTCACAGTCTAGAAAACTACACTGATTTTCTGAACTTTCTCCTGCACTGATTCCAGGAAAGAGACAATGGCCCTCGGCTCACCAATAAGAAAGGGGTAAAGGGCCCCCTTTAATAATATTTAATAGTGATAGCAATAATTGTGGTATTTGTTAAGCACTGTACTAAGTGCTGGGGCAGATACAAGATAATCAAGTCTCATATGGGACTATGTCTGAATCAGAGGGAGAATGGGTACTGAATCCCCATTTTGCAGACGAGAGAACTGAGGCACACTGAAGGGTCAAAGCAGAAGCTGGAGGAGAGGAAGAGCGGAAGAGGCAGTGGACATAAAAAGCTTGTTCAAGGAGACTGGACAGGGATGGTAGAAGGGAGAAAGAAAGATAGCTGGATGGGGTGATCTCAAAAGGTTGAGAACTTGGGTGTCTGGGAAATGCATTTTCCATTTTATGACATCTATTTACCTCAGACATTGCAGATGAAACTGACAAGAGTTGTTGGTGTGGATGGTGTCTGTGTTTACAGCCATAACAATGTTGCGATGTCAACAGCTCGCTAGACCTCAGTCTCTCTCTTTAGACTGAATCCCCCCTTTTCCCCATAGACAATGGTTCAGAGTTCCCAAGGCTGAGGAGGCCATGCAGATGGGTCACCTGCTGATGTCATTCTGCAAAAGCACACTGCACACACACTTTTAGACTGTGAGCCCACTGTTGGGTAGGGACTGTCTCTATATGTTGCCAATTTGTACTTTCCAAGCGCTTAGTGCAGTACTCTGCACATAGTAAGCGCTCAATAAATACGATTGATGATGATAGGCACCAACGTTTTCCAACTGCTTCAGTATGCACATCACCGTTGGGTTCCACTAGACTGTGGTCCTGGGTTTCGGCTGAAACATTACTTCCATCTTTTTCCGACAAATTTCAGGTTCCGAAAAAGATTCAATGAACCACTGTACAATTTAAGACTACAGGACACCAGTGGGCAATCATCTACAGAGAGTAGCTCATGGATAAGAGTTTTTACCACCTTTTCTCTCAAAGTTGGTGCAAATTCAGGAGTACGCTGACTGGACAACATCGCAGGTAGACCTGGGGTTTCACGCCTTTGAATGTGGAACAGAGAGAAATGGCAAGTCCTTCAAGGTATGTGAGGAAGAGACAGACATGTGGCGAATAATATTTTAAGAACATGAGGAGAGCAATACCATGTTTGAAGTGGGAAAAGGCTATATGCAAGGAGACCATTGTGGCGGCTGATAAAGCAGTCTCATCACTAAGTGGAAGACTGGGTCAAGGCGGAGAGGAAGGAAGGGCAGAGCTGGGAAATGCTGTGGAGGAAGATATAGCAGGGCTTGGCCACAGGCTGAATATTAGAGTTAAAAAGATGGTGAGTAGCTGAAGTTGGGTAGCACAGCACAAGCTATGGCAAGACCAGAGAAGCAGCGTGGCCTACTGGATACAGCACGACCCTGTGAGTCAGAAGGACCTGAGTTCTAATCCCAGCTCCACCACATGTCTGCTGTGTGACCTCAGGCAAGTCACTTCACTTCTCTGTGCCTCAGTTACCTCATTTGTAAAATAAGGATTAAGACTGTGAGCCTCATGTGGGACAGTGACTGTGTCCAACCTGATTTTCTTGCATCCAGTGCTTAGTACAGTGTCTGGCACATAGTAAGCGCTTAAATACCACCATTAAGATTAGTGACAGTATCCTTCCATATCTACATTAATCACTCGTGCAATAATTTAATAAAGTTACTGTTTTCAGTGGAAATGCAGAACAGCGGGTCGCCTTGCTCTGTAAATCGATTAACGGGATTTGAGCATCTGCTTGGGCAAAGCACTTTAGTAAGCACTTGAGAAAGTACAAGAGGAGCAAGAGACATTGTTTCTTACACCAGGGGCTTTCACTCAATAGAGACATTTAAAAACAGAGTAATCAGTAACCTTTCAAGTGCTTAGTTCAGGGGTCTGCAAACAGTAAACACTCAATAAATACTACTGATTGACTCAGTTGAATGTACTATATATATATATATATATATGATCCCTGGCCTCAAGGATATTGCAATTAAGCAGGAAACCAAATTATTTACTTACCTTAGGACAGTGGGGATTTCTTGCTGTTTCAATCATTAGTTGGGATCCCACTTTTTCCCTTCATAAAATTAAAAAGAAAAGGTAATTTTCATTAAACATAATCAAATGATCAAAACCCAATACTATGTATGCTTACTCTGTCTCATCAGTCGATCAATAAATGGTATTTATTGAGCAGTTACTATGTGGACAGCACTATACTAAGAGTTTGGGACCATACAACAGAATTAGCAGACATGTTTCCTACCCATAACAAGCTTACAGTCTGGAGGGGTTATTACCTGAAAACAACACACGCCTATGAAATTCAAAAAGTTTTAAGCTATGAATCACTGTGCTAAGCGTTTGGGAAAGTACAATACAGTGGAGTTACAGGTGCAGCCCAGGGCCACGTGATGGAGTGTTTGCGGGCTCCTGGGATTCGGCCTCCGTGGGAAGATGGAGAGTACAATCTGGGACATGTTAAATTTGAGTATCAGCGGGGCACCCAAATTGAGATATCCTGAAAGCGGGAGGAAACACAAGATTGCAGAGAAGAGGAGCAGGGGCTGGAGTGGGTGTAAATGAAGAAAAGAAAGGAACCCAGAACTCCAGAGCCTCCAGTGGCTTCCCGTCCACTTCTGCATCAAACACACACTCCTTACCACTGGCTTTACTCGATCGCCCATCTAAACTTGCTGATTTCTGACCACAGCTCGGCCCATTCACTCCGCTCCTCTAAATGCCAACCTGGGCACTCTAGCTCAATCTCATCTATTCTGCCAGCAGCCTCTTGTCCATGTCCTCCCACTGGTTTGGAACTTCCTCCCCCTTCATTTATCAAAATCACACCTCCTCCAAGAGGCCTTCCCCAAATAAGCCATCTTTTCTCCTACTCTCCTTTTGTGTCACCTATGCATTTGGTTCTCTACCCCTTAAACACTCTGCCCACCCTCAGCCCTACAGCACTTATGTATATATTTGTGATTTAATTTGTCTGTCTCCCCCTGTAGATTGTAAGCTCCTTGTGGGCAGGGAAACTATCAACTTTGTTCCATCGTACCGTCCCAAGTGCTTAGTCCAGTACTCTGTACAAAATAAGCACTAGTAAATGCCACTGACTGACTTATTGAGGGAATCACTGAAAATAGTGATTGGAAGGCAGAGAAAGAGTGGCCAGAGAGGTAGGAGGAGAATTGAGAAGTGGAGAAGCAGTGTGGCTTTGGAGTCAGAGGTCGTGGGTTCAAATCCCAGCTTGGCCAACTGTCAGCTGTGTGACTTCGGGCAGGTCACTTAACTTCTCTGTGCCTCAGTTACCTCATCTGGAAAATGGGGATTAAAACTGTGAGCCCCCCGTGGGACAACCTGATCACCCTGTGACCTCCCCAGCGCTTAGAACAGTGCTTTGCACATAGTAAGCGCTTAACAAATAGAAAAAAAAATTAGAAGACAGTGTCAGTGAAACCAAAGTTATATAGTATTTAGATAAGAAAAGGGAGGGTCCACAGTATTGAAAGCTGCTGAGAAGTGTAAGAAGTTGAAGATGGAGTACAGTCCATTGTCCTTGGCCAAAGGGAGATCATTAATAATAATAATAATAATAATAATAATAATAATGGTATTTTTTCAGCACTTACTATTTGGAGGCAACTGTTTTAAGCGTTGGGGTAGATACAAGATAATTGGGTCAGATACAGTCCCTGTCCCACATGGGGCTCACAGTCTCAATCCCCGTTTTACAGAGGCGGGAACCGAGGCACAGAGAAGTGAAGTGATTCACCCAAGGCCACACAGCAGACAGGTGGTGGAGCTGGGATTAGAACCCAGGACTTTCTGACTCCAAGGCCCGTGCTCTACCCATTAAGCCACGCTGCTTCTCAAGTGACCTTGAAAGTGACCTTCCAGGTGACCTCGAAGAGAGCAGTTTCATTACAGCGGAGAGGGAGGAAGCCGGGGTGGAGGAGGATAAGGGGAGGGAAGGGAGGCAGGGGATACAAACCTGTCTGAGGAGCTGGGTAAGGAATGGTGGGAGGCAGATGGGACAATAACGTGAGGGCGCAGTGGGAGCAAGGGAGGTTTTCTTACGAGAGGAGATAATAATAATAATAATAATGGCATTTATTAAGCACTTACTATGTGCAAAGCACTGTTCTAAGCGCTGGAGAGGTTACAAGGTGATCAGGTTGTCCCACGGGGGGTTCACGGTCTTAACCCCCATTTTATAGATGAGGTAACTGAGGTCCAGAGAATAATAATAATAATAATAATGGCATTTGTTAAGCGCTTATTATGTGCAAAGCACTGTTCTAAGTGCTGGGGGGGATACAATGTGATCAAGTTGTCCCATGTGGGGCTCACAGTCTTAATCCCCATTTTTACAGATGAGGTAACTGAGGCTCAGAGAAGTGAAGTGACTTGCCCAAGATCACACAGCAGACTTGTGGTGGAGCTAAGCGAAGTGACTTGCCCAAAGACACACAGCTGACAACTGGCGGAGCCGGGATTTGAACCCATGACCTCTGACTCCAAAGCCCGGGCTCCTTTCCAGTGAGCCACGCTGATATGTGGGCAAGTTTGAAAGCAGAGGGTAGGAGCCACTGGTAAGTTGAGGCTGGCAATCAGAGAGCCAGTAAGTGTGTGGGCGGGGGTGCAAAGTGTTTTATTCGTTCATTCATTCAATGGTATTTATTGAGCACCTACTATGTGCAAAGCACTATACTCAACATCGGGGAAGATAATAATGAAGGCTAAATCCCGACTCCGCCACTTGTCTGCTGTGTGACCTTGGGGAAGCCACTTAACTTCTGTGTGCCTCAGTTACCTCACCTGGAAAATGGTCACAGACTGTGTAACATCTGATTAGCTTGTATCTATCTCAGAGTTTAGTATAGTGTCGGACACATGGTAAACACTCAAAAAATGCCGTAAATAAATCCGTAAATAAATGGTATGAGCCTAGGGCCAGACTTAGCAAGCTCAGTTACGACTGAATGACATGTAGTGTTACTTTCCCCTTTAAAATACAAGTTTCTTGTTGGCAGAGACTGTGACTTATGCTGCTGTTGTACTTTCCCAAGAGCTTAGTACAGTGCATCACACCCAGTGGGCATTCAATAAATACTTATGCTACTACCACAACCACCCACCACCCACCACCCCCCACCACTACTGTAGCCAAAATGCCATGCCAAAAAACTGGATACGATTATTCAAAATAGACTTTGGAAAAAACATAGATAGGAAGGGAAATCCAAATTTAAAAGATGAATCCAATTAACTCTCTTCAACTCTTATTTTTCAGTAAGCTTATCAAAACGGCTCGTCCAATAATTGTAACTTACTTGAGTATCTTTTCCCAGATTTGACTGTCATAAAATGCATGGCTCCAACCCATTTTGACTGTTCCAACGATGACATTCTGTGAAAACACATCTGATCCCAATTTACGATAGAGCTCCTCGCATTCATCCAGGGACATGTGAAACAGCCCCAGCATGAAAGCTAATATAGCACCTGTAAAAGACAAAGAAGGTTTTCTTTTAAAACATAACTGTCCAGGTACTTCAGCAGCCTTAAAATGGAAAACATAATGAGGAAGGATGAGATATATTGAAAATCTGGAGATGTCCTGTAAGTAAGAGGACTGTAAACTTATACAGCAGGAGAGAGGTTAGTGTTGGTCGAGTATATTTGCGACACATCTGAACAGAAGTGGTAATAAAAGCCATGCGAGCAGCTGAGCTTCCCAAGAGAAAGACAGAAGAATGAGACTGAGAAAAAATAAGCAGAGAAGTAGAAGCAGCAGATGAGTACCATGTTGCTTAAGTCTAGGTTTGATACTGCTTCAGGTCAGTGGAGTTGAAAGTGGCCAGGAAAGGGAAGGAGGATAAGGACCTGGCTATGAAGTAGTCTTTAAAGATTTTTGGATAGTATGGTCTCAGTGGAGTGGAAAAAATTGAAAACAAATCTGTTTTGTGGGTCAGGAAGAGGGCTGGTGGAGAGGAAGTGGAGGCAACAGATATAAACAACCTGTGGACGGAGTTCAGGTAGAAATGGGAGTGGAGAGAAGAGGAGATAGCTGGAGGATGGAGAAAGTACCTTGTTAGCATGAGGGATACTTGAACTGGAAGGCCAAAAAGCCAATACAACCAGAGGGCGAGAGGCCGAAGATAGTAATAAGGGTGGTGAGATGGTGGAGCGAGAGGTTGTAAGATGTGAAAACAGAGAGGGTCTGAGGCACAGATAATAATAATAATAATAACAATGATGGCATTTGTTAAGCGCTTACTATGTGCAAAGCACTATTCTAAGCGCTGGGGGGATACAAGGTGATCAGGTTGTCCCACGTGGGGCTCACAGTCTTAATCCCCGTTTTACAGATGAGGGAACTGAGGCTCAGAGAAGTTAAGTGACTTGCCCAAGGTCACACAGCAGACATGTGGTGGAGTCGGGATACGAACCCATGACCTCTGGCTCCAAAGCCCGTGCTCTTTCCACCGAGCCACGCTGCTTCTCTACTATCTACAGACAGTAGACAGGCTAGAGCGGAAGGGACACATCAGCGAGTAGACCTCTTTTTTGAGAGACAGCTGAGGTGAGGAAAATGGAGATGGTGAGGAGGTGATGGTGGGACTTCAGAAAGTTCATAATAATCACAATAAAAAACTGTCCATCTTTCACAGGTAACTGAAAAACTGGGTGGGTGACTGATTTCATGTTGATGTCTGCAACATTCCCTGAGCACTAGCAGACCATTGCTGTTTAACTCACCAACAATTTAAATGTATTCAAAAGTGGGAATAATATACATTTAAAAGTGCCCATGCACCACAAGTGCAATCTGTTCTGTTTTTACGCTCATATAAGCACTCATTTTGATCACACCAGCAAAATGGTATCATTTGAAGCCACATTCATAAAAATGATGTAAATATGTGGTAACTAGATATTTAGGGGATTTTACTCCCTTACTTATATACCTTATTCAACAACAAGAACAGGCAGCATCTTAACATTTCATAAAATCCTGTACTCGACAGAAATATAAGATTTGGGGTGAGAGCTGAGGATTAGGGTGATTTTTTTTAACCTGAACCCCTATGTCTTCCAGATTTCCTCCACTCTTTCAAGCAACAAGTAAATCCCATTTTAATAATTAATGGTGTGTCAAAATAAAAATGGATATTTCTCAAAAAAGATTCCCAAAGATACCTAATTAGTTAGATTTTAAATATGCCATAGCCATACAAATATAAAGTCTAAACCAGTGAATATTAAATGTAGTCACAAGCAAAGCACTTGTCCGCTACGTGAATATGGGTAAGTCATTTAACTTCTCTGTGCTCTAGTTACTTCATCTGTAAAATGGGGATTAAAGCCCATGTGGGACATGGACTGTGTCCGACCTGATTAGCTTCTATCTACCCCAGCGTTTATTACAGTGCCTGGCACATAGTAAGCGCTTAACAAATGCCATAAAAAAAAGCATTCTGTATCTGAAAGTAGGTTTCATTTGGCACATTAAGAAGATTCTTCCTAAAATGAAAATACCATTTTCTTTATAACACTTCCAACTACCTTGTCCCCCAATATAAATGCATCTTCCTCGACATTTCCTTTCTCCGAATGACTTAATTTCACGTGTCATTTTCCAAGTCATTACCTGTGCTTACACCACATATGTAATCAAAAAGTTGATGGACTGGCTTCCCGGTAAGTTCTACCAGTTTGCGTAAGGTCTGAAGAGCAACCACACCCCTGTAAAAGAAAATGTAAAGCCAGAATTAAGATTTTTACTCCCTATCAGGGGAACAAAAACACTAGACTATATGCCTGGGTGAGACTTCCATTCTAACTTACCTGTACTAGCTAGATTTCATTTTAAAGTTGCAGTTCATTTAACAACAAAAACTGAAATTGTTGACGGACTGCTTTTCAAATTTTAATAACATGCTATTCCCTTTAGAGTAGCCCCTCAAAATGTTATTAATTAAGAATCTTCCTTGGATATTTTACAGTCTTATTAATAGTGGCATTTGTTAAATCAAGCACTGAACTAAGCGCTGGAGAAGATACGAGATAATCAGGTTGGATATAGTCCTTGTCCCACATGGGGCTCATGATATAAGTCAGACAGGGAACAGGTACTGAATTCCAGTTTTTACAGCTGAGGAAGCTGAGACACAGAGAAGTTAAGTGAGTTACCAAGGGTCACAAAGCAGGCACACGGCAGAACTGAGACCAGAAACCAGGTACCCTTAACTCCAAAGCCTGTGCTCATTCCACTAGGCTACACCTTGCTGTTGCAAAAAATGCAAATTTCCAGCCAGGACTTAATGATCAAATTTGCTAATCATCCGCTCACTAAACCCTACTTTTTCTGTCATTAGTGAGTAGACAAGTGTAGTTGTTGAATCTTATAATTATGGATGTAACTAGGGATCTTGGCTATCAACTCTATTGACTGTACTCTCCCAAGCACTTAGTGCAGTGATCTGCAAACCGTTAAGTTCTCAATACCGTCCCTTGCCTCTCCCCTTTCTCCCTCCGGAAATCACCCCACAGTGTCCTCCCACCCCTTCTGGTCTAAATCTATTTATCAGAACATTTTTCTTTTCCTTACTGCTCCAACCTTGTTACTGTCACTACCAAACCTTGTGATCCCCATCCTCCGGGGCTGCAAAGCCAGGGAAACATGACCAGAGTGGGGTGGGATGGGAGGAAATCAGGCAGCATTAGCCAAGAAAAAGGAGAAAGAAAAGAAGCAGCAGGAAAAGGACAAGCCTTCCCTGACTACTGTACTCATCTCTCCATCCTGTTCTCCATCCCTGCTGCTTCACATAAGCACTTAGGTATTCATGCACAGCACACCTACGTACATATTTCTATACTCGGTTCCCGCCCCTACCTCTAATTTACTTAATGTCCGCCTCCTCCGCTAGATTGTGAACTCTTGAGGGCTTGGGTCATGCCTACTTCCATTACTTGACTCTCCCAAGTGTTTAGTGCACTTCTCTGGTCCCAGGAAGCAGTCAGTACCTATCACTGATTGAATCGTTTGGGAAATAAGGGAAAAGATCCATCCAAAGCTCTCCGTGGCTCCCCATTTCCCCTCCTCTACTGCCCGCTCTCCCCCTGTTCCACCTCGGTCTCGTTCCCTAACTTTGCAGTTCTGGAGGGTGGCACCAGTAGTAGTAGTAGTAGCAGCGGCAGAGTCAATTTTGGGGTGCGGATAAAAATAAAAAATAAAGGTGACAAAAATGGATTTAGAACTAAGAGGGGCAAGGAGGACCACGAAGGTAGGGGACAAGTTCTGAATTTGAGAAAGGCCAGAACAGACTGAAGGCCACAGGAAACCAGGAACAGTTGGCAAAGGGGGCACAAGAGTCGCATACAGGGTTACTGTGGGACTAGCCACAGAAGTGGAGACATCGGGTGTGGACAACTCTCAAGGAGAAGAATAGTAACTTAGAGATGGGATGATAACTGTAGGGAAGCATGGAGTCAAGGGAGAGTTTTGGGTGGGATACGGGAGACATGAGTATGTTCGAAAGCAGTGGGGAAGAAGCCACTGGAAAGCGGCTTCCCATCCTACCTTGTTCCTCCACCATCGATTGTGAGGATTCGAAATCCCCTGCCTTTCACCGGATCCGTGTAGCCAATCAAGGCTAAGGCCTCCCTAACGGCCTCTTGAAGATGTTCGTCCTTAGTTCGTCTCAGTCGTAACAAGTAAGGAATAATTTTTTCCTGTAGAAAGAAGGTTATTTTTTGGTTAAATTTATACTGTATCAGTAAAAATCAATGCTTCATAAAAAAACATTATTTACCACATTCCCCCAAATTCTATCAGAATTAGTTCGTTTGGAGGGCGATCATCAGTGAAGCAATCTAAGGGTTTCAGCAATTACAAAATGACCAGCAGAAATCAATTGGGAATCAGTGGGGGGAGGAAAGGAGGAGAAGGGAAAAAGGAGGAGCGGGGTGTCCCGAATCCCACAGAATCAGCCCAAACTAGGTTTCCAGGATGGCTGCTATCTAAAAAAGGGAGGAAGGAAAAGGGGCATGAAAGGCAGGGGCGATACTCAGTCTTCTATTGAAAGTAGCATCTCTACATTATTTGTCTTAAATGTCCAAGAGGATACACTAATTTCTCTTATATGTGATTACACTGCTAATCAAATCCGCATTAAAGAAAACTCAAGTGCACACCTTGGTACCATGCACTTGAATATATTATTTCTTCTAACGTGTCATTACATCCTATTCAGATAACCAGATGTTCGATCAATCACACAAGCAAGAAATGGTATTTATTGAGTGTTTACTGTACACACAGCCCTGTACTAAAAGCTCGGGAGAATAAAATACAACAGAGTTGGTAGATACGCTCCCCGCCCACCAGAAGCTTACAGTCTAGAAAGGGAGACAGACTTTAAAATAAATTATGGATATGTACTTTTGGAAGAATGTTCTCTAACTCCCTAACAGCAGTTTATCCAAAATGCACAGTAAAAACATGTGATACAGAAATGTATAAACTAAGCAACCAAAATGCAATTAGGGAAACAGGAAGCAAAACTTAGATACAGGATCATTTATCAAGCACTTACACTGGACGGAGCACCACACTAATAATAATAATAATAATGGTATTTGTTAAGCACTTACTATGTGCCAAGCACTGTTCTAAGCACTGGCACAGAAACAAGGTAATCAGGTTGTCCCACCTGGGGCTCACAGTCTTAATCCCCATTTTACAGATGAGGTAACTGAGGCCCACAGAAGTGAAGTGGCTTGCCCAAGGCCACACATCAGGCAGGTGGCGGAGCAGAGATCAGAACCCATGTCCTCTGACTCCCAAGCGCTAAGCACTTGGGGGGAGTGCGAGAGTTAGTAGATACAATCCCTGTCCTGCCCTTTTTGGAGTTTCCAATCCAACAAGCTTAAAGATTTGAGGGATCTAAGGTCCTTCGTCTAAACTGAGACAGCAGAAAGCCTCTGGCTGAAGAGGTTGTGAGGCCTGAAAGTAAAGCATCTAAGACAACAACAGAAAATTATAAAGGCAGAGCAGTGAGTGCCCCCTTCTAGACTGTGAGCCCGTTGTTGGGTAGGGACCGTCTCTATATGTTGCCAACTTGCACTTCCCAAGCGCTTAGTACAGTGCTCTGCACACAGTAAGCGCTCAATAAATACGACTGAATGAACGAATGTCTCGTTTTTCTGTTTATGTGAACTGTGTTACGGGTTAATTTGATGGAGAAGAGTCTAATCAGGTTGGACACAGTCCATGTCCCACGTGGGGCTCACGGTCTTAATCTCGATTTTGTTGTTATTGTTATCTTATGCTGTCGAGTCATGTCCGACCCATAGTGATGCCATAGACACATCTCGGAGAAGCAGCGTGGCTCAGTGGAAAAGAGCCTGGGCTTTGGAGTCAGAGGTCATGGGTTCAAATCCCAGCTCCGCCACTTGTCAGCTGTGTGACTCTGGGCAAGTCACTTCACTTCTCTGGGCTTCAGTTCCCTCATCTGTAAAATGGGGATTTAGACTGAGCCCCCCTTGGGACAACCTGATCACCTTGTAACCTCCCCAGCGCTTAGAACAGTGCTTCGCACATAGTAAGCGCTTAATAAATGCTATCATTATTATTATTATTATTGTTTTCTCTCCCAGGACGCCCCACTTCCATCTGCTTTAATTTTATTTGTTCCAACGATTTTGACACCTGTCTACATGGTGTTGTTTTGTTGTCTGTCTCCCCCTTCTAGGCTTGGAGCCTGTTGTTGGGTAGGGACCGTCTCTATATGCTGCCAACTTGTACTTCCCAAGCGCTTCGTACAGTGCTCTGCACACAGTAAGCGCTCAATAAATATGATTGAATGAATGAATGAATGGTGCTGGTAGCATATCCATAGAGTTTTCTTGGTAAAAATACGGAAGTGATTTACCATTGCCTCCTTCCGCACAGTAAATAAGGCTCTTCCCTCGACTCTCTCCCGTGCCGCTGCTGCCCAGCACAGGTGAGATTTTCCTTGTAGCAGGTTGCCTTCCACTCACTAGCCACTGGCCAAGCTAGGAATGGAATGGGTATGCCTCAGCTCCACTCTCCCTCCTGTAGCTGTGACTGGGAGAGTACTGGAAACTCTCCAGGTACGACCCTGAGAGGGGAATCTCCATTTTATTTGAGCTAACTGAAGCACAGACAAATGACTTGCCCAAGGTACGTTACACAGCAGACATGTGGCGAAGCCCTATGATACCCAGGCTCTGGATCTTTCCACCAAGCTGCTTCAAAGAGATTCCTTTGAACCCTTGCAACCTACTCTCTTAGCTGAAGCAAGGGTTTGGGAGAGGCCGGGAATTCCTAATTTTACGTATCCCCTGTCCAGAAGAGTGGCTGTAAAAGAGGGAATATCGGGATCTGTTTTACCGGCAATTCTCCTGGGCTCTATTCCATGAAAAGAATGGGAGGCCAGCATTCCCTCAAACCCCCCACCAGTCTCGGTCACTAAACTAGAGGAATCTGGAGAGGGAGTTTCGGCATTCCACCTCAGGATGAGCAAAGGGGACCCAGGCATTTCCCTTCTGAAACCACAGACTCTGGACAAGAAGATTAATCAATCAGTGGCACTTGTGGAGGACCTCCTGAGTGCTAGGTACTGAATTAAATATTTGGGAAGAGATAACTGGATATTCCTTACTTTCCTTTGTTGGTAAGGTTCTAGCCACACAACTCCTGGATCGGCGACTAAGAATACCATCAACCCCATGCTCCCGGAACCACAACCTGGCTGCAGAACACAACTTGGTACAGCAGTTCTGATAATAATAATAATTGTAATAATTGTGGTATTTGTTAAGTGCTTACTTTGTGCCAGGCACTGTACTTAGTGCTGGGGTGGATACAAGTAAAGCGGGTTGGACACGGTCCCGGGAAAATTATTTCTTCATCCTTATTGACACCTGTGTCCACTGTCTTCCCCAACTGTTCCACACACTTAACTCCCTCCTCAAATTCCTTGCCCTCCCAGTACCCCCATCTCTTGCCCCTAAATATCTGGTCACCTAGTTTTTTGAGAAAATTGAAACCATCAGGCATGATCTCCCTAAAATCTTCCAGCTCCTGTCTAGTGCCTCCCCCCTCCTGCCCCTTCTTTAACTCTCCCATCTTTCCTAGCATTATCTGAAGAGATCACCTGCCTTCTCTCAAAATCCAACCTCTCCACCTGTGCTTCAGAACCCAACCCTTCGCAGTTGATCAAAGTACTGTCCCATCCTTGACTGCCATCCTCAATTGTTCGCTCTCCAATGGCTCTTTCCCCACATGCTCATGTCTCCCCTATCCTAAACATACCCTCTCTGATCACACGGCTCCTTCCAGTTATCACCCCATCTCCCTCCTACCGCTCCTCTCCAAACTGCTCGAGTGAGTCGTCTACATCGGCTGTCTCAAGTTCCTCTTCTCCAATTCTCTCCTTGACGCTCTTCGATCTGTCTTCTGCCCCCTTCACGCTACAGAAACTGCCGTATCAGAGGTCACCAATGATCTCCTTCTTGTCAAATCCAATGGCCTCTACTCCCTCCTAATCCTCCTCGACCTCTCAGCTGCCTTCCAGACTGTCCACCACCACCCTTCTTTTAGAAACAGTGTCTGACCTTGGTTTCACTGACAATGTCCTCTCCTGGTTCTCTTCCTATCTCTCTGCTCATTCCCAGTCTGTTTCATGGGCTCCTCCTCTGCCTCCCACTCCCCGTGAGAGTTCCTCAAGATTCAGTTCTGGGCCCCCTCTTGTTCCTCATCTACATCCACTCTCTTGGAGAACACTTTCATTGTCATGGCTTCAACTACCACCTCTGTGCAGATGGATTCCCAAATCTCCATCTCCATCCTGATCTCTCTCTCCTCTCTGCAGTCTCACGATTTCCTCCTGCCTTCAAGATACTTCTATTTGGATGTCCTGTCAACACCTCCTATTCAACATATTCCGTTACCAAATCCTGTTGGTCGCACCTTCCCAACATCGCTAAAATGAGCCCTTTCCTCTCCAACCAAGCTGCTACCATGTTAATATAATAACTCAGCCTATCCCGCCTGGATTACTGTACCAGTCTCCTTGCTGACCTCCCAGCCTCCTGTCTCTCCCGACTCCAGTCCATACTTCACTCTGCTGCCCAGATCACTCTTCTACAAAAACGTACAGGACATGTCACCCCCATTCTTCACAAAACTCCAATGGTCACCCATCTATCTCCATATCAAACAAAACCTCCTCACCACTGGCTTTAAAGCACTCCATCACTTTGCCCCCTCCTACCTCACCTAACTTCTCTCCTACAACCCGCACACTTTGCACACTTTGCTCCTCTAGTGCTAACCTCCTCATTGTGTCTCAGTCTCACCTGTCTCACCGCCGACCCCTAGTCCGTGTCCTGCCTCTGGCCTGAACTCCAGTCCATACATCACTCTGCTGCCCAGATCATTTTTCTTCGAAAAGGTCCAGTCCATGTGTCCCCACTCCTCAGGAACCTCCAGTGGTTGCCTTTCTACCTCTGAATCAAACAGAAACTCCTTACCATCAGCTTTAAAGTATTCAATCATCTTGCCCTCTCCTACTACAGCCCAGCCCGCACACTTCGCTCCTCTAAAACCAACCTACTCACTGTACCTCTGTCTCATTTATCTTGCCACTGACCTCCCGCACATTTCCTGCCTCTGCACTGGAATGCCCACCCTCTTCTTATCTGACAATTACTCCCCTGACCTTCAAAGCCTGATTGAGGGCACATCTTCTCCAAGAGGTCTTACCTGCTTAAGCACTCATTTATTCTTCTCCCACTCCCTTCTGCGACACCCTTGCACTTGGATTTGTTCCCTTTATTCACCCTTCCCTCAGCCCCACAGCACGTATGTACATATTCCTAGTTCATTTTTATTTATATTAATATCTGTCTCCCCCTCTAGACTGTAAGCTCACTGTGGGCAGGGAACATGTCTCCAAACTCTGTAATACTGTACTTGCCCAAGCACATAGTACAGTGATCTGCACAATAAATAAATACTATTGATTGATTAGAAAAAAATCACAATAGTAGTAGTAATACTTTTGTTTGAGCTACAGCTTGGTGTCAAGTTGCCATCATATGCTTCATCTGACAGTCTTCCAAAGGATATTGTGTGTTCCATGACTGGACAACGATCGGCCTAGGTAACGGAATTTTGTGCAGTGTTCAGTTCTGGGTTGTCAACACTGCTTTTGGGTTTTGTGTAGGATTCCTATGATGCAAGCAGATATATTATCGCTCTTTCCTTCCTACACACCTTCTGTCAGCCCACAGTGCAGGCTGCCCTTTCCAACTTTGGAAAGCCTTTTTGGAAGCGCGCCTCACGTTCCGTTGCCTGCAGTTAGCAATTACTAAATGTCTTTTGATGGTGATAAAGTCTATTGAGCTGAAAAAATTCCACAGAGGACAGATAAGGATTGTGTGACACCAGCTTCTGACCGCAACATCCAGGTCTCTTAGTACAGATGCCAGAATAAATTAAACAAGACTAGTCCTATTACGCAGCCCTGTTTTGCCCCCTGGCAATGAGCAAAGGTTGCTGTGATGAACAGCTGTGTCATTAAGAAGCAGTTTCTGATTCCTGATGCGCTTCTCGGAGAAGCCAAATATTTACAAATCCCCAGAACCCAGAACAATTACACGTGTCAAAAGCTTTTCTGACATCTTTGGAAACCACAGAATGTGTTTTCGCCTCTCGCATTTTGCTGTTTGGCAGGCTGTGAAGATCACACCTTCTGTGACACAGTGTGGTCTGAAGCCTCATTGTTAAGACCGCACGGGAATCTACCTTCTTCAGTCGATCCAAGAACTCTTGCTACGATCTTATCAACAGCAGACAGTAGTGCAGTGCAAACGTGCAATGGAGAAGCAGCGTGGCCGAGTGGGTACAGAACAGCCCTGGGAATCAAGAGGACCTGGGTTCTAATCCCGGCTCTGCCACTTGTTGACTGTGTGATCCTGGGCAAGTCACATCATTTCTCTATGCCTCAGTTACCTCATCTGCAAAATGGGGATTAAGACTGTGAGCTCCATGAGGGACAGGGACTGTGTCTAACCCAATTAGCTTGTATCCACCCCAGCGCTTAGTAGGCACATGGTAAGCACTTAACAAATACCAATAAAAAATTGCCATAAGAGTTGCAGAATTCTTTTCTTTAATCTTTTCACTTGAAGAGGATAGTGCCAGCGCTGAAGAAAAGCTTGCCAAAATGCTGTCAGCTGCATGGCCTAGTGAAAAAAAGCATCGGCCTGGGAATCAGGAACCTGGGTTCTTAACGCTAGCTCCACTATTTGCCTGCTGTGGGATCTTGGTCAGGGTGACTTGTTCCTCAGTTTTTCCACCTGTGTAATGGGGATTGATATGTTTTCTTCCTCCCCATTACACTGTGAGCCCGATGTGGGACAGAGACTGTGATCTGATATCTTCTATCCACCTCAGTGATAAACGCAGTGCTTGGCGTATAATAAAAACCTAACAAATACCACAATTATAGAGGTAGGAGGTTTCAGTAGTATGCCATCTGGTCCAGGGGTTTTGAGATTTTTCAAGACTATCTGCAGTGATAGACTTCTTAGTAATTGGAACTAGGGCCATTTTTTCACATGTGGGCAAATTTCCCCTGTTCTTTGGTTCCTCATTTTCAAAAGTGTAAAGTAGGAATTTTCCTGCCCTGTGGGCATTGAACAGAACTTGGTAGTTCTGAAGAGGCTAAAAGAGCAAGAATTTCCTAAAGTGATGCATAGAGCCAAAAAACTAAGTCACACTCTTGCAAGCAGAGAATAAATTCAAAGATACCGTCCACAAGCTCAAGGCTTTTGCTGGAGTACCCAGACCACAAATGGCAATCACCTCGAACGTCATATACGTACAGCGGCCAGTACCTCAAGCCATTTACCACCCAGTTACATAAGTCACACAGAGAAGATACTTGTAACTCAAACTCTAACTGCAAAAGCAGTTTTAATTTTCCACAGACTTTAGGCTATTTAAAAGTTTCTTACAGGAAAAGAATGACTCTGAGCTGAATAGTAATCCAAGTTCAGTAGGCGGTCTACAATCCAAGATAGCTCTGCACAGATTTCTATACTTACTGTGGCCAAAAACATAAGAAGTCGTTAAGGCTAGGAAAAGCTTCAAATTTACATTTCCAGATTTCTTCTTGGATTAAGAATTGGAGTGTGATACATAGAGGGGCTTGGTGATTTTAAAAGTTGCTTTCTTGAATATCATACTTTAAAAATGGTGAACTGCAACCCATTAAACCTTTTAGACAGAATAGGTTTGGGTATTTACTTTCCCCCCAGAAGCCCCTCTGCAATTCCAAACAACCAATGAGAGCCGATTTAATTTTAGCGCTGGAGGCTGGGACTGCAGCAGATGAGGGCCTCCTTTGGACACCTGATTTCTAGCATGGGAAATTAATCAAAAAAAAAAACTAAAAAAAACATAACCTTGAAAATTGAATGCAACCAAGATTCAACAAGGATTTATTGGTACCTAAAAATCTTGTAGCGGGTGGTTTCTTCCTAAAAGTCTTAAACCACTTATCTGACTTAATTACTTTACCATATAATGTTAATTCCAAGTCTATAGAGCACATAGAATTTTAATTGATCTAATTATGCCATATCAACCCCAGAGTTTAGTACAGTGCTTTGCACACAGTAAGCGCTTAACAAATTATTATTATTTTTATTTTATGGAAGTCATGAAAAGGCAAGTAAGTGATCCTCATACAGTGTTCTTTCATAAAACAGCACAAATTTCAGGTTAACTGACTACTGACCCAGGAAATAGATATCTGAGGCGAACCACATTGTCTAAGCTTAGCTTTCTCAGGCACAGAGCTGAAAGGACCTAAAAATATTTACCTCTCTCATTTTTCTGCCTTCAACAGAACACATTTCTCCCAGATCGATGATATCAATCCTATTTCTAGAGACTTGCAGAGAAGACTGACATTAAGGCTACAAGCCTCTCCCCACGTGTCCGGTTTCTCCCGCTCCTCGACCGTTTGCACTCTTTGCTCCTTTTACATTAATCTCTTAATGATGCCTCACTCACGTTTCTCCTGCCTCCAACCCATTGTTCAAGGCTTGTGCTCATATACGATTCTCTCTACTCAAATCACGTCTTTCCCCATTTTCCCAGGCCCCCTAACAAGCCATCTCCTTCAAGAGGCACTCCCAGACTAATTCCCCTCATTCCTGCTAAAAGAATAATAATAATAATAACGGTATTTCTTAAGCACTTACTAAGCACTGGGTCAGATACAAAGCAAATCGGGTCGGACGCATCCGTCCCACATGGAGTTCAGAGTCTCAATCCCCATTTTACAGACGAGGTAACTGAGGCCCAGAGAAGTAAAGTGATTTGCCCAAGGTCACACAAAAGGCAAGTGGTAGAGTCAGGATTAGAACCCATGACCTTCTGACTCTCAGGCCTGTGTTCTATCCTTGCTTCCCCATCCCAATAGTCACATTATGATTGAATATGAATATTTACGTTATGAAGATTTGTTCACTTATTTGGTTTTTTTATTCATATCAGTCAATCCTCTTTCTGTTACTTACTGCTGCTATTCCTATCAACTTATCTCCACCATCAGATTGAAAACTTCTCAAGGCAGAGACCATGTCTTTAACTTCTTATGTATTGTCCCATATGCCCAGTATAGTGGTTTGCACCAAATGTTCCCCACAATACAGCAGGCTATGTTCCTCAAAAATAGGCCTGTCCATTGGTGAGGAGTACGTTTGTCCACAGCCTTATACTGGTTAGATACTGCTCTAAAACCAGCCCTGATGTGAAAGTTGAGCCCAAAGGGTATATAAAAATTCCTCTGCAAATCCCTCCGAGGCACCTATCCCCTCATCCCTGGCCCTGCTGAGAGCTCACCTCCTCCAGGAGGCCTTCCCAGACTGAGCCCCTTCCTTCCTCTCCCCCTCGTCCCCCTCTCCATCCCCCCATCATTCCTCCTTCCCTTCCCCACAGCACCTGTATATATGTATATATGGTTGCACATATTTATTACTCTATTTATTTATTTATTTATTTATTTTACTTGTACATTTCTATCCTATTTATTTTATTTTGTTGGTATGTTTGGTTTTGTTCTCTGTCTCCCCCTTTTAGACTGTGAGCCCACTGTTGGGTAGGGGCTGTCTCTATGTGTTGCCAATTTGTACTTCCCAAGCGCTTAGTACAGTGCTCTGCACATAGTAAGCGCTCAATAAATACGATTGATTGATTGATTGATTGATTGATTGATCCCTTCCCTTCCCTGCTCCTAGAGGGTAAGTCCCCCCTCACCCCTGCATCCCTCAGTCCTCTTCCGCCCAGCCTGAACATTTTGAGGCTTGAACTTCAATCACTGCAAGTCCATTTTCTCCCAATCCCCTCTTACCACCGCCCTGCTCCGTTTCCACTGTGGACCGCCTCGATAACCAGAGGCCTAAGTCCTGGCCTGGCCCTGCTCAACTGGTCTTGGGCCCTGCTTTCCTCAGAATCTCCATTTCCTGGGGCAAAAAGCCACAACATTCCCGCACCTCTCTGAGGAGGCTCTCCGCCAGCCGCTGAGAATGATTCTGGGCCTATCTGCCTCCAACTTTCAACACTCCTCCCCTCCCGACTCCAAGCACCCTCCATTCCTACACACCCCTCGCTTCCTTGCTCCCCAGCAACTTCTGGCACATTTATCTCTAGCAGATGGCCCACCCCATCACCACGGAGAGTAACGGCAAGGCCTTGCCCGAGGAGCCGTCGGGACCGAAGCCGGCCGGCTTGGTCGGGAAGAGCAGATAAAGCCAGAGTGGTCCCACGGCGTGGCATGGCGGGTGCAGTGGCCCAAAAGAGGCCCCCATGGGGCATCCAAATGGGAGAAGGCAGTTGTAGACACAGCCCCGGGGAGGTCAGAGCCAGACGGGCAGAGCTGAGGACAGAGCTGGGAAAATCAAGGCAAGCTCCCTGCCCCTTGGGTCTGGAAGTCTGGCCCTGAGTGAGGTTCCAGCCAGAACCCTGGGAATACTTAATTGCTCCCATTCAAATATGGCCCACCTGCAAGCCTGTTTCCTTTACCATTTCTGCTGGCGGTGACTGCACATCCTTGGCTCAGTCACTTGTTTCAAAAAAAGAAAAAATACAGGAGTGTGGGGGAGAGAACCAATGCAGATTTACACATTAGACCCAAAACTTATCTATCCAGATTTCCGTCATCCCGTTCCCTTTTTCCTCCTAGCTGTAATTACTTTGTGTTTGTCTTCCCCTCAGGATTGTAAACTCTTTGAGGGCAGGAATTATCGTCTTCTAATTCTCCCTCAACTTCAGCCTGTGCTTTAAACATAGTAGCTGATCAATAAAGACTACTGATCGACTGAGTTAAGTAGCTGCTTTCATCCACAGAAAGAGGAAACCTAGAGAGGAGAGAGGTGACTTGCAGAGGATTCCTAGAGGGACAGAGACCTGATACCCACCTGGGAAATCCCTTTAAATACTAAACTGGGAAAGCTGGCCACTACAAGTCCTCCGGGCTATGTTCTCAGAGCAATAGATTCCATGACAAACTGATCAGGCCTCTGGATCATCTGTCCTTTAGTAAAGCCTATTTGCTTATGAAGCCAAACATATATGAATTTCCTGGCTACAGTACCTAAAATTAGATGGAGGTCATTTCTTGGAGCTCTATTATTAACCAGATCATTCGTAGAACTCAGAATTAAACTGGAATTGTACCAAGCTACTGTGTGTTCTGAAAGCACACCACGGGATGTGACATGTTTAGATTCGGTGAGAGCATGGAGCTAATATCGAAAGATGAGAGTCTAAAGGTCAATTCTATAGCTTATAATGTATCCAATTTAATTCAGTTAAATATAGGGAAAGAAATGTCACCCAATGCCTAATCAAAGAATGCTTCTTGGGCAGGATAGAAGCAATTTTAAAAGTTCCAATCAGGAAACCAAATCATAAATTAATTTTACAGATTCCAACAAGTAACGAAGAGCTCAGTTTTACCTACTTTTCAGAAATATTCTCTAGTGAAGTTATTGGTGAAGCAAATAAATTTAGTATGCACATATAATTTGCAGCTTTTAAAACTCAAAGATACTTGGAAAACACGATAGGATTACAGCATAAAAATATATCAGTTTGGACATTTTAGAGAGACAGTTTTTGTGTCATCATTTTTGGAGGCGTAATGCTCACGTTAATACATGAGGAAAGAAAATTAATTTGAATAATTCAGCCTTCACTGATATGAAAGCTAATTTTAATCTACAGCTAAGTATAAAGTTCAAAAATTAACTAAAATAGAAATTTTGGACAAGCTAATGGCTGCCACCAAAAAGGAGCACGGTGAAGATTTTAATAAACCCTAAATGAGCTTAGACTCTACATTTACATAAATTACAGTTTGTCTTCAGCAATAATTTGGATTGAAGCATTAGTTAAGATTTTTTAGGTATTTATTTAGAGAAGCTGGGTGGCCTAGTGGAAAGAGTATAGGGCTGGGAGGCAGGAGCCCTGGATCGTAATCCTGGCTCTGTCACTAGTCTTCTTTGTGACCTTGGACAAGTCACTTCACTTTTGTGCCTCAATTTCCTCATCTACAAAATGGGCATTCAATACCTGTTCTCCTACCCCAGTTCATAAATTAGTACGTGGAACTTCAGAAGAGTTCAATAAATAATACAATTATTGCAAACTTCACTTTGCTTTCAACAATTATTTGAATTATAGCATCACTTCGGTACCTCTAACAGTTTCTTTGACAAAATCCTGAACGTACAAACATCACACTTGCGGCGGAATTTTAACAAGTCTCGTTTTTCCGATATGTCATAAATGTGTAAGACGAAGTCTGTGCAAATAAATCCCTTTCTTTAGTTCCAAAGCGCTTTTTAAATGTCATCATCAATTACCCCTCCCAACACTTCCAGACAGGTGTGAAACGTTGACTGTCCTCATATTACAGTTGGCAAAAGGAAACAAATCAATCCTACTGTACTCTCCCGGGTGCTGAGTGCAGTGCTAAATAGCACTGAATTCCCAGAGAGAATATCAGGTAAAAGTGGACACGGGAAGAAATAGGTTGTGGACTGCTAGGCAAGTTAACCTCCCATCACAAATGCAAAAAAAAAAAAAAAATAGAAATTACATTTCACAGCACTAAAATTACTGGGCATCCTACCTGTAGGTGCAGCCGCATAGAACTGCCCACTTTCGAAATAATGTTAATTATGAGGCCCTATTCATATGGGTGAGTGTAGCTGAAAAGACAACTGGGCGACCTTCATTCTCTCCTGCAATTTTTGCACGTTAGGATAGCTCCTCACTGGGCTAACCGGTTTGTTATTGTGATCTTCATGGGCGCAATGATCGAAGAGAAGCGATTCTCACCCATCACTTCAACAGATTTACTGACTGGCTGCAGCCTCCTATATAAGTCCACTGCTCTACCACATACCACATAGGGTCCCACCACCTCAGCTTGAACTATAAATGCTCGGCTGCGGGTTTTACTTGTAGGATTCTACTTTGTTAAGTTTATAGAGAGCTGGAAGTTGCGATTTCTGCTTTGCTCAAAGTATTTTTTTTTTGGAACTCTTGAGTTTTCACTGAATCAGTCTGGACGATGTCTCACTGTCATAGCCTCCTGATGGCCAGTGCCTCTGAAAAGCACACTTTCTGTTCACATTGATACTTGGCGCTCTGGGTTTTTTGTTCCAATAGGAGTCTTGGAGTGTTGTGAGACTCTTTACTTTCCAGGACGTTGGTATTTAAGCTTCATGGTAGTCTGGTTTACCACCTTTCAATGCACTGTTGTTAGTGACAGCTCAAGTTGGGAGTGCAGGGGGCAATCATCAGCCCTGCAAGTGGTGTCCCTCATGACTGTAGTGCTTTGCATGCTTTCCAAGTTCTGCTGACAGTGATATAACCTTTAATAATAATAACGGTACTTGTTAAGCGCTTACTATGTGCCAAGCACTGTTCTAAGCGCTGGGGTAGATACAAGGTAATCAGGTTGTCCCACATAGGGCTCGCAGTCTTAATCCCCATTTTACAGATGAAGTAACAGAGGCACAGAGAAGTTAAGTGGCTTGCCCAAGATCACACAGCAGGCAAGTGGCGGAGCCTGGATTAGAACTCACGTCCTCCGACTCCCAAACCCGTGCTCTTTCCACTAAATCACGCTGCTTCTCTAGTACAGGGTACTGCATACACTGACTGCTCAAAAGCTATTACTATCGCTACTGTTCTTTCAACTTTGGGGGCAATTAGGCCAGCTTACTTTTATTTGGAACACCAAAGATAGCATCATCTATTCTCTTCACATATGCTGGGCAGAATAAGTGATTGCTATTTACACTGCCCGCCCCAGGGAGGCAAATTTTTTTCCAGGTTTCCGCACCACCACCAGGGTATTGAAATATCCCAGAAAGTCAGATTTTAGAGTAAATACGAAGAGCCTATCCAGCTGCTTATTGAATTTTTCCTTCCACTCTTTGTCACTCACCATTGCTGGGAGATACGTGCTCATGACGATAGCAAAGATGCTGCAGAGGACATCAGTCACTTAAATTACAAAGCAGATTTGTGAGAACAGAGATTAAGTACTTGTTGACTGTAAATCCAAGGTTTGAAAGATATTGCTCAGAAGAGCCTTTGAGATCTGTCCTTCAGTTCCCTAGTTTCATTCAACGAAGCAACTCTGACCTCTTACCTAAGCACTGCGTGAGTAGCAAGTACCATCCTTCTTTGAGAACGATTGCTTTTATTGCCTAGTAAGTGTCCCAATGCTCCATGACGTGATGGGCTTTTTCCTATTTAAGGATTTTCTATTTGTGACTGTACCATAATATTAAAGTTCACTGGTCACAGTCCACTGGTAAAACAGTTTTGAATTTGGTGAGGAAGGTGATGTTGAGATACATTTTCTTATGCCTATTCCACTTGGGGTGAGTAATGTTTTCCTAAAAAGGGCTACTTGGACATAGGTTTTTTTTTGGGGGGTGGGGGGGTTTGTTGGTTTTTTTGCTAAATACCTCTGCTGCTCTGTCCCTAACTGAATAACCAACATCCTGAGCCAGCCACTTACATAGGACATTTGTTTGGAGAGGATAAGGCGCTTAGTACATTGCTCTGCACATAGTAAGCACTCAATAAATACAATTGAATGAATGAATAAGGCATCAAACGACATGTCCTTGAGTTATTCTTCCAGTAGTGTTAAACTGTGCTGAGCCAACCTCACTCCCTTTCCCAATCCTGTGCCCTAGTGGGGAGGATGTTGAGAGGAACAGAGCTGGAAAAGGAAGGGAAAATACCCCCAAAACAAACCTACACTAGGACAGATTTCAGTTGCCTTCAACCCCTTCTCCAACCTCAACTTCCTCCTCTGATTGTAACCGTCACTTTCTCCCACATGGCCCTTTTCCCACATACCTATTCTCTCCCCCTGCAGAGATCTCTGGGCTCCCTCCTCTTCTCCCAAAATTTCATACGCCACGTAGTCTCCCTACCTCGCATCTCTCTCAGTGCACAAACCTGTGCCCTCAACACTTCCCTCTCCGCCAAGCTCAAGTCTCTCATGCCCTCGTTGTCTAGTCAAGCTCAGAACATCAAGCCCCAGCCAAGGCTCACCACTCCTGTGATCAAGTCGGCAAAAAAGAGTCACCAAATTCTGGCCTCTTCAAATACAACCTTATTTGCTATAACTCTGCTCTCTCTTCCATTCAGCAAACATTATTTTTCTTTCCTCATCAATTCAAAATCCACTGCCCCCCAAAATTATTCTAGATTTTTGTTTACTCCCTCCTGAAACCCCTGGTGTACCCAACTCTGTCCCCTGGCCCCTGATAACCTTGGAACTACTTTGTTGACAAATTTGAAGCCATGAGGCTTGGATTTTCGTTTGTTTTTTATTTTGGTATTCGTTAAACACTTACTATGTGTCAGGCACTGTTCTAAGCACTGGGCTAGAAACAAATTAATCAGGTGGACAAAGTCCCTGTCCCACATGGGACTAACAGTCATGTAGAAGGGAGAACAGTTATTGAATCCCCATTTCACAGCGGAGGAACCAGACACACAGAGAAGTTAAAAGACTTAACCAAGGTCACGCAGCAGGCAATTGAAGGAGCTGGGTTTAGAACCCAAGTCCTCTGGTTCTCCAACCCTGTGCTTCATCCACTAAGCCACACTGCTTTTTCCCAACAGCTTCCCATCTCCAAGGTACCCTGATAACCGCTTCTCTTTCTCTCCCATGTCAAGACACAATCTTTCCCCTTTTTAAAAAGCAATCCCTTCCGCCCATGCTTCCGACCCCATCTCTTCTCACCTTGTAAAAACACTTGCGCCACTCTTCTTCCCTGCCTCATGGCCACCTTCAACCACTCCCTTTCAAATGACTCCTTCCCCTCTGCCTTCAAACATTCCCACATTTCCCTAATCCTTAAAAAAACCCCTCCGAATCCCACTACAAACTTCAGATGTCGTCCTATTAACCCCCCGCCTAAACTCCTCAAATGGGTTGCATACACTCACTGCTTTCACTTGCCCTTCTTGATTCTCTATCCGGTTTCCACCACGGAAACTTCACCATGACCACTGTTTCCAAGGTTATTAATGGCTTCCTTCTTGCCTTATCTAATGGAATCTACTCTATCCAAATCTTTGATCTCTTCAACAATGTGGACCTCTCTCTTCTCCTGGAAACCCTAACTCTGGTTTTACTATCCCAGTTCTCTCCTGCATCTGCTCTTACCTCTCTGACCAAATCCTCTTTTTCACTGCTCTTCCTCTGCCTCCTGTCCACTAACTGAGGGTGCCCCTCACAGATCAATTCTGGGTCATGTTCTCTTTGCATCTTATACTCATTCCCTGGGGGACCTCATCTGCTCCCAAACCTTCACCTACTACTTCTATGCAGATGAGTCTCAAAACTACCTCGCTAGCCCTGATCTTTTTCCTTCTCTGAAATCTCACAATTCCTCCTGGATCCAGGACAACGCTAAATAATAATAACGATAATAACAATAATAGAATAATAATAATAATACTTAAGCACCTATGTGCCAACACTGTACTGCGTGCTGTGGGAGATTCCAGACTTGGACTCAGGCCCTCTCCCAGATAGTACTCACAGTCTAAGTAGAAAGGAGATCAGGTATTGAATTCCCATTTTACAGATGAGGAATCTGAGGCACAGGGAAGCTAAGTGACTTGCCCAAGGTCACACAGTAGGCAAGTGGCAGAGCAGGGATTAGATCCCAGGTTCTTTAACTCCCAGGCCTTGTGCTCTTTCCATCAGGCCACCCACACTTCAAGCTCAGTAAGTTCAAAACTGAACTCATCTTCCTTTCCAAATCCTCTCCTCCACCTAACTTTCCCCCAGACCTGACATCACCACCATCTTCCTCATCTCTGAAGACGGGGCAACCTTGGCACTCACTTTGACTTCTCCTTCTCTTTCAACCCCAAATACAGCCTGTCACCACTCTCCCAAGCGCTTAGGACATTGCTCTGCACACAGTAAACACTCAATAAATATGATTGATTGATATCAACTGGTCTTACATTCTGTAAGGCTTGAAAGGATCTCTATGTCAGAATTGTTATCTTCCAAAACGAAGGACCATTAGATCTGTTTAGAAAATAGTACGGGTGTCAAAACAGAAACCTTAAGGAAAAAATACGGAGTGAGACCCTCTGAATATTTAATTTTGGTTTATTTTAAAGAGTGAAACTTCATTAACGTGGGTCAGACAAAATGAACCCTCACCTTGACAGCGACTCCTCGAGCTTCTGGAAATTCTAGAAGATGAAAAGTCAGTTCTTCAACCCTGTTAACGCACAGCTTGTGGTCCGTTGTTCTTCGCAGTGCTTGAACGATCGCCCGGGTTCGGTTATCAACACTCACTCTTGCAATTATCTGAAGAGATACCAAGCAATGACAATCTTGCACATGAATCGGCTCTGACGATGACAACTTATAAATATCTTACATTAACAATGTCTTTAAAATGAATTAATGTTTTGTAGAAGTTCAATAGTCAACATTTATTTAGCATCTACTGTGTGCAGAGCACTGTGCTAGGCACTTAGGAAACATGATCCCTTCCCAGAAGGATCTTACGATCAAACAGGGGAGAGAGACACTAAGATATACTACTGATACTACGGTAAATTACAGGAGGAGGTAATGGGGTATACAAAGTGAATACATAAGAGCTAAAGGGCTTGTGAGTACCTAAGAAGCCCTCATGTCCCCAGTTTGCTCCCTGTTCTGGGTCACCTATGCATCTGGGTCTTTACCCCTAAAGCACTTTTTCCCCCTAAAGGGCTACCCCACTCCCAGCCCCACAACATTTATGTCCACATCCTCATATCTGTCATTTCCCCTGACTATAATTTATTGTAATGACTGTCTCCCCGCCTACACTGTAAGTTCCTTATGGGCAGGTATCACGACTAATAACTTCACCAAACTGCAGTAGTAAGAGTATTTAGTAAGTGCTGTGTGCGGAGTATGCAGGTGGGAATTAGACAAGGATTCAGTTCCTCAAGGGGCTCACAATCCATGTATTTTTCCAAGTGCTTAACCCACTGCTCTGCACGCAGCAAGGGCTCAATAAATACCACTCTATTTAGCAGGAATGAGCTAAAGTGGCAGCTAGGAGATATATAGCAGGAGATTAGAGATTTAATGGAGAAGGCCTCCCGGAGGAGATGAGATTTCAGAAGGGCTTGAAGATGGGAAGAGTTGTGGCATGAAGGGGAAGGGAGTTCTACGGAGGGTGGAGGGCAGAAGATCTCGGTGGCAAGAAATGTGACAGTGAGGCACAGAGAGTAAGCTTGAGAGAAACAAAGCATCTGAGCTGGGCTATAGTGGGAGAGGAGAGTGGATAAGTAGGGGGGAGAGAGCCGATTGGGTGCTTTTTCTTTTAAAATCATTTTAGAACTGAACTCTGGATTCTATTTAGTATTGTTTCTGGTGATTCAATCAATCAATGGCATTTACTGAGCCCTGGGTAGAGCACAGTGTGTAGAGCACTGTACTAAGCGCTTGGAAAAGTACAGCAGATTGAGCAGACACGTCCCCTGCCCTTGGTGAGCGCACAGTCTAGAGGAGGAGACAGACATTAATAGAATTTATAATATATAATTTAAAGTTATGTACATAAATGATTCACAGATTAAACCAAGCTGCAAATTCCACATATCGCCTACTACAAGGACAAAATTTCAATCACATTTAAAAAACACAAAATTAAAGTTTACCTTTTCTCGTTGAAGAGACAGACGCCTTTTCTCTTCCGAACTTTTCTCCTTGCCGCTCGCCTGCTCGGTTGTTCCTACAGCTTCTTCACGTTCTTCTGAGTGACCTTTTGGTTCAGCTCTTAATCTGGGGACCAGTCCACCTATATAACCACCAACTAAAGCCTGAACACTGTTACTAGGGTGCGAAAGGAAGTTTGCGATACTCTGTTTAGTCGAAACTGTATGAACGTCCAATGTTTCAGTAGTTTCCACGGGATCGGCTTCAGGGATACAAGGAGTATCCGAAATGGTCACCTTCTCATTATTAGAGGCATAATATTCTGAAGAACCATTTCTGATTCCAACTTTATCCTTTCCATCTTCCCCTTCTGAATCAATGGGGGCAGCAGGTTTGCCTTCCATCTCTTCAGCCTTATCCTTATCACCTAAGAAGTACGAATTTATGTGGTTTGATAAAAAGTTGAATGACTCCCCAAAATTTGTGGCAAAGTAGCTTATATGAAAAAGGTAGCCTTTACTCTTTTCAGTGTCTTCTAAAACTTCACCGATCTCATTTGTGGTTTCCAATGAAGAATCTGAGGTTCCATTTCCATAAAAATGACTCTCTTCTGCTGGACTCACACTAGACTCTTGTGGCGTTTTTACTCCTGGTGCTTGTTTTCCCTTTTCCTGGTTCAATCTGGCATTTTCTGATGCTTTCCTCAATATTCCGGAGCTGGGCTTAAATCGTGCTAAACGTAAAATCATTTCATTCTGATTGCCAAATACGGCCTTTGAAACGGAGTCCAAAGTGTTTTTAATACGGGACATACAAACTCTTACTTTTGTTAGTCCCTTGGGAGCAGAGGTACTAAACTTTAAGACTCCAATCTGTGAATCCTGGCCATCTTGCAGGTAGCAGTGCTTGTCAGAACAGTTTATTTCCCTTTGGATCCATTTACATTGTGTCCTCCTTGTATGGAAACCTCTCCTCGGGTAGGAGGGACAAACCCTCCAATAAAATTTAGGTCTGTTCAAAAAATACACTTGCTTGTTTCTCTGTTTCACCCAAATCTTTCTTGTATTACTGAGATAAATATATATATTTACAGTCAAATTAAAGGACATTACTTAAAGATATGGTGTTGTCCACATTTTCTTTCACTTCGTTCCTGAACACTTCAGAAAATGACGCAATCCATGGTCATACCTGAAAGAGTCAAACATAGAATGAAAATTAAAATTCAGCGACAAGAAAATTCAGTCAAATGTCTTTAAATTCAAAAATCAACATTCACCCACTGGCCCATCTATCTTGAGGTTAGCGGGCTCAAGGACTTCCATAACAATTCAATTTTTGGGGGGGTACTGGGGATAAAGCCATGTCATTCAAGGCAGTACAGGGGACAGACAGAAGGGAGACAAATAGGGAAGCATTTTTTTTTTTTGAAAATGCTCCAGGCAGCAGTAAAGTGGAGTGGGGAGAGACAGGCGACAGGGAGATCAGTGAAGAGGCTGATGCAGTAGTCAAGGTGGGCTATGATAAGGGGTTGGATCAATGTGAAAGCAGTTTGGATGGAAAGGAAAGTGTGGCTTCTAGAGATGTTATGACGGTAGAACCGGCAGAATTCAGTGAGTCAAGGATTAAGCCAAGGTAAAGGGCTTTTGAGACAAGGGAGGAGAGGGGTGCTGTCTACAGTAATGGGAAATTCTTGTTTTTTTCCAACAAACATTAGTCTTCTACCTGTAACTCAGATCGTATACTCACCAAAACCTTGCCTCACCTTCTCCACTCCTTAGCAGATATCATGTATAGCCTTAGATTTCTCTCCTATTATAAAAATAATTTTTGCCCAGCTGTTTCCATTATTATTTTAACTTCTTTCTTCCCATCCCAGCAAAACTCGCAGAAGGTGCAGACTCCTCACATGGGCCTCTAATATATTTATTCCGGCCAATCGTCAGCCATTGGATAAGATGTCGTTAGATGCCTTTTTCCCAAGCTCACATTTCCCTCCCTAGCAAACTTGGCAATTATACTTGCTCTCAACTCTCCTATCTCAGCCCCACAAAACAGCTCTTTCTTTCTTCAGAGCTCACTGAAAAAAATCATCTCTTCCAAGAGGCAATCCATGACTAATCTTCCACCTCCCAGTCACCTATTGTCCCTCCCTCTGAACCTGTTGGCTCTGACTGGCTGTTCTCTACTCCAGCACATAGCACGGTGCACAGTCAGCACGTAATATGTCATCATCATCATCAATCGCATTTATTGAGCGCTTACTATGTGCAGAGCACTGTACTAAGCGCTTGGGAAGTACAAATTGGCAACATATAGAGACAGTCCCTACCCAACACTGGGCTCACAGTCTAAGAGGGGGAGACAGAGAACAAAACCAAACATACTAACAAAATAAAATAAATAGAATAGATATGTACAAGTAAAATAAATAAATAAATAATTGTCATCACTATTATGGCAGATCAGGGCTCGAGAGACAGATTTGGGTGTGATCCTCCTAGAGATAATAGCCCTATGAGCTGGAGCACCCCCAGAATTACAAGTTATCCATAAATCATCCTCCTTGCCGGTGTGCCTTCCTTCCCTCCCGCCTGCCTCGTCTTTATTCTGGCCAACATATGGCAGCAAGAATCACCTCTCTCTTTCAGGCATTAATACTATTACATTCCCAATCAATTGATTATTGAGTGCTTACTCTGTGCAGACCACTGTGCTGGCACTTAGGAGAGTACAATACAACAGAATTAGTGGACATGTGCTCTGTCCATATCAAGCTTACAATCTAGAAGATGAGCTTACAGTCTCCCTAAATCTCAAAAGCATACTATCGTGCCTCAAATCAATCAATCGTATTTATTGAGTGCTTACGGTGTGCAGATCACTGTACTACGCGCTTGGGAGAGTACAACACAACAATATAACAGACACATCCCCTGAAACTGAATCAAACTGAAGCTCTTGAACAACAGCTTCAAATCTTTCTACCAGTTGACTCATTATTTGTATCTGCCTTCTATACTCGGCCAAATAAAATTTCCTCACTGTTCCCTGCCTTTGATTGCTCCACCATTCTTTCCACTGAGGGTGTCCTTTCCTCTCCACTTGGCCAAATTCCATTCCTGCTCTTCAGAGCTCTATTTAAAACTTCCCCAGTCATGCTATTGACTGAGATTCCCACTGCATTTAAGCACAACTAAGCAGGCTGAGTGTACACATTTCTTGTTATTTCAATTATGCAACCATATCTGTTTATACACAGCTTTCCTCGGGTGGCAAACTTAAGGTCAGATAGTGGGGACTTAGTCTTTTGTAATTCTCCTGAGCACGCGATACAGCTGTTTGCATGGATAGGCACTTAATACTATCGTTACTAATGGACTAAGATTGAGCTCAGCCACTTGATTTGCTTTAAGCATGGCTGCGATGAGACCAGAGATTGGCCAGCCCTGGTCTACATGTCAAGAAGGTGACAACCACCCTGCTGAAACGGCAGATCTGGTACAGATGCGCAAGGCCTGAAGTCACAAAGACAAACGTATGCGATTTTCAGCATCACTTCAAATGGAGAACTAAGGAAACAGAATGGTTAACAACAGATTATCTCCACTATCCAGCAGTATGTAAGTGGCACAAAACTTTTCCTTTTTAAGTTGGGCATTATTATAAATCATGACAACTGTGCCCGTGTTAATCACATTGATCTGTTGAGGCAATCCTGATGGAACAAGAACGAGATCTCTCCTATATTTCTCTCCATGACCCCTCCAATCTGGCTTCCATCCCCTTCACTCCACAGAAACCACCTTCTCAAAGGTCACAAATGATCTTCTTGCCAAATCCAATGGCCTCTACTCCATCCTGATTCTCCTCAGCCACTCTGCTGCCTCTGACACTGTGGACCAACCCCTTCCCTTGGAAATATTATCCAACCTCGGCTTCACTGACACGGTCCTTTCCTTGTTCTTCTCCTATCTTTCTGGCAGCTCATTTCCAGTCTCTTTCATGGGCTGCTTTTCTGCCTCCCACCCCCTAACTGTGGATGTCCCTCAAAGTTCAGTTCCGGGTCCCCTCCTATTCTCCATCTACACCCACTCCCTTGGAGAACTCATTCACTCCCATGGCTTCAACTACCACCTCTATGTGGATGACTCCCAAATCTAAAATGAGAAGTAGCGTAGCTCAGTGGAAAGAGCCCGGGCTTTGGAGTCAGAGGTCATGGGTTCAAATCCCAGCACCGCCACTTGTCAGCTGTGTGACTTTGGGCAAGTCACTTTACTTCTCTGTGCCTCAGTTACCTCATCTGTAAAATGGGGATTAAGACTGTGAGCCTCCCCATGGGACAACTTGATCACCTTGTAACCTCCCCAGTGCTTAGAACAGTGCTTTGCACATAGTAAGTGCTTAACAAATACCATCATCGTCATCATCTACATCTCCAGCTCTGATCCCTCTCCCTCTCTGCAGTCTCGCATTTCCTCCTGCCTTCAAGACACTTCTACTTGGATGTCCTGCTGTCACCTCAGAGTTATCACGTCCAGAACAAAACTCCCATCCACCCAAACCCTATCCTCCCCTTGATTTTCCCATTAATGAGTACAGGGCCACCATCCTTTCCGTCACCCAAGCCTGTAACCTTGGGGTAATCCTTGATTCACCTTTCTCATTCAAATCACATATTCTATCTGTCCCTAAATCCTGTCAGTTAAACCTTCACAATATTGCTACAATCCACGCTTTCCTCTCCATCCAAATTGCTACCATGTTAATCCAAGCACTTCTCCTATCCACCTTGATTACTGTACCAGCCTCCTGGCTGACCTCCCTGTCTCCCGTCTCTCCCCACTCCAGTCCGTATTTCGCTCTGTGGCCCGGATTTTTCTACAGAAATGTCCGGCCCATGTTTCCCCGCTCCTCAAGAACCTCCAGTGGTTGCCCAACCACCTCCTCATCAAAGAGAAACTTTAAAGCACTGAGTCACCTTGCCCCCACCTACTTCACTTTGTTGTTCTCCTAACACAACCCAGCCCGCACACTTTGCTCCTCTAATGCCAGTGTACTCACGGTACCTCGGTCTCATCCATCTCACTGCTGATCTCACCCACATCTTGCCTCTGGCCTGGAACGCCCTCCCTCTTCAAATCTGACAATCACTCCCTCACCTTCAAAGCCTTATTTAAAGCACATCTCCTCCAAGAGGCCTTCCCTGACTAAGCCCTCATTTCCTTTTCTTCCCCTCCCTTCTGGGTTGCCTTTGCACTTGAATTTACACCCTTTATTCACCCCTCCCTCAGCCCCACTGCACTTAGGCACCTGTGTAATTTATTTATGTTTACTAGTGTCTGTCTCCCCCTCTAGACTGTAAGCTTGTTGTGGGCAGGGACTGCAGCTACCAACTCTATTATTTTGTTATACTGCACTCTCCCAAGCACTTAGTACAGTGCTCTGCATACAGTAAGCGCTCAACAGAAATGATAGAAATAGAAATGATCGATCTAGTTCTTAAGGTAGAGCTAACTCGTAAACTTGGGTGGAATGGTGGTCCTTTAGCACATATTCCACGGCCTCGGGCGCAAGGGTCCAGTCCACGACTGGAGGACACTGGCTCTTAGACAGGGTATGGTTGAGACACACAGATTAATCCCCCTGGCATGGAGCAATGAGGATGGCTCAATATGGGGCTTCTCTTACCCAATCCTATTTGCCCTCCTGAGCTGCTTGACCTCAAACAGCTGAAGCGATGGGGCTTTGGATTCAGACTTTTGAGTTCTGGGAGCTGCCCTCATATCAGTGAGATCAACTTCTTTCTCCCTTTATTACAAATTCTTTATTTATATCCGTGTCTGTTGCCCCCCCTGACTATAAACTCGTCATGGGCAGGGACTGTGACTGCCAATTCTGTTGATCTGTACTCTCCCGAACACTTAGTTCAGTGCTCTACGCACAATAAGCGCTCAATAAATACCACCGATGACGATGATATCTCCGCCATCTGATTTGTTTACAAGATGAGGGCACCCTCAAGGACTATACCTTGACTGCCTGGTGGATCGTGTCAGAGATTTGGATGCAGGTGTTTGAATATGGTTTTTTCCAGGAAACTTTCCAACTCAATTGACTGCATAGATTATCCAAGGTCCTACACTTGGTCATTCCGTACGCAGGTGATTTCACCCCAAACAACACGCAAATGATGGGCAATCCCTTTGCCAAATCAGTCAGGCAGGACAATCTGACAACAAGCCTGAAGCAAACCAAGGCTCCAGGGGAGGCATATACACAACCAATAATACATATCGGCAACTTCGATTTAAAGGCTGTCACAGAAATCTGTTACTTAGGCTGCAAACTGAACAAATGAATGGTGGAACGTCAGACAAAGAAGTAGAAAACAGAGCAAAAAAGCCAGCACGTCCTCTTGGAAGACCTCACGGCGGCAACATAATAATAATAACTATGGTACTTGATAAGCGCTTACTATGTTCCGTCACCGAAGCCTGACGGTCTCACCTGCACAACATCGCCAAGATCCGCCCTTTCCTCTCCATCCAAATTGCTACCACGTTAGTACTATCAAATCATCATCAATCGTATTTATTGAGCGCTTACTATGTGCAGAGCACTGTACTAAGCGCTTGGGAAGTACAAATTGTACAAAGTACAAATCAACCTATCCCGACTGGATTACTGCATCAGCCTCCTTCCTGACCTCCCAACCTCCTGTCTCTCCCCACTTCAGTCCATACTTCACTCTGCTGCCCGGATTATCTCTGTGCCTCAGTTCCCTCATCTGTAAAATGGGGATTAAGACTGCGAGCCCCACGTGGGACAACCGGCTCAGTGGAAAGAGCACGGGCTTGGGAGTCAGAGGTCATGGGTTCGAATCCCGGCTCCGCCACTTGTCAGCTTTGTGACTTTGGGCAAGTCACTTAACTTCTCTGGGCCTCAGGCACCTCACCCGTAAAATGGGGGTTAAGACTGTGAGCCCCCCGTGGGGCAACCTGATCACCTTATACCCTCCCCAGCGCTTAGAACAGTGCTTTGCACATAGTAAGCGCTTAACAAACACCATCATCATTATTATTATGTCACTCCCCCCTCAAAAATCTCCAGTGGTTGCCAATCAACGACAATCAGTGGCACAATCAGTGCCTATCAATCAGTGGTTCCCAGACTGAGCCCCTTCCTTCCTCTCCCCCTCGTCCCCCTCTCCATCCCCCCATCTTACCTCCTTCCCTTCCCCACAGCACCTGTATATATGTTTGTACATATTTATTACTCTATTTATTTTACTTGTACATATCTATTCTATTTATTTTATTTTGTTAGTATGTTTGGTTTCGTTCTCTGTCTCCCCCTTTTAGACTGTGAGCCCACTGTTGGGTAGGGACTGTCTCTATATGTTGCCAATTTGTACTTCCCAAGCGCTTAGTACAGTGCTCTGCACATAGTAAGCGCTCAATAAGTACGATTGATGATGATGATGATGATGATGATCAACCTCCGTATCAAACAAATGCTTCTCACTATTGGTTTCAAAGCTCTCCATCACCTTGCCCCTTCTTACCTCACCTCCCTTCTCTCCTTCTACATCCCACTCCGCTCCTCTGGCACTAACCTTCTCACTGAACCCTGGTCCATGTCCTACCTCTGGCCTACCTCCCCCTTCTATATGTCTCTATATGTTGCCAACTTGTACTTCCCAAGCGCTTAGTACAGTGCTCTGCACACAGTAAGCGCTCAATAAATATGACTGAATGAATGAATGAAATGAATGGAAGGCCCTCCCTCCTCAAATCCACCACTCTTCCCCCCTTCAAAGCCCTACTGAATGCTCACCTCCTCCAAGAGGCCTTCCCAGGCTGAGCCCCCCTTTTCCTCAAATCCCCCTCCCCTCTGCACCGCCCCGACTCGCTCCCTTTGCTCTGCCCCCGTCTCTTTCCCACAGCAGTTGCTCTGCACACGGTAAGCGCTCAATAAATACGACTGAATGAATGGACGCCAAGCACTGTTCTAAGCGCTGGGGTAAATACAAGGTAACCAGGTTGTCCCACGTGCGGCTCACTGCCTTAATCCCCATTTTACAGATGAGGTAACTGAGGCACAGAGAAGTTAAGTGACTGGCCCAAAGTCACACGGCTGATTACATCAAGTCACAGGTCCCACATGGGGCTTAAGGTCTAAGTGGGAGGGGGAACATATACTGAACCCCCGTTTTACAGATGAGAAAACTGAGGCACACTGAAGTTAAGTCACTCGCCAAAGGTTACACAGGAGGTAAGTGGCAGAGTGGGGATTAGATCCCAGGTAATCTAATTTCTAGGCCCTTGCCCTTTCCATTAGGCCATCCTGCAAGTACGTGTATACACACACAAATATTCTCTCTCTCAGTAAAATACGTAACCCTTGAAAACTGTTCTTAAAGAAAAAGGTGTGTTTCCTGCCAAGGAAAAGCAACCATATCATATAATAACTTCAGAAAGAATTGGCAACAGTGAAAGCATTTTAGTCCCAATTATGGTTTGCTCCCAACAATTTAGAAATTTAAATTTAAAAACCATAATTTTACCAACAACATTAGTTTGACAGACCCCAATTATTTGTCTTCTTAGTAAATTAGGCATCTACTTCAGGCAGAGGCATTAAGACCAGTTAGTTTCAAGTCAAACAATCACTCAGTGGTATTTACTATGTGCATAGCACTGTACTTAAAGCTAAGCACTATGCTTAGAGCTAGGAAAGGGTGGATTTTAGTGTTGTGAAGGTAGAACCGACAGCATTTGGTGACAGACAATGTGTGCGTGCAATGATACAGATGAGTGGAGGACAACATCCAGGTTACAATTCAGCAGAATTAGCAGACAAGTTCCCTTCCTATACCAAGCTTACAGTCTAGAGGGGGAGGCAGACATTAATATGAATAAATAAGCAATTTGTAATATATAATTTAAAGATAGATACATAAGTGTTGTGGGGTAAACATCAAATGTCCAAAGTTTACAGATTCAAGTGTACAGACGATGGAGAAGGGAGAGCGAGCTAGGGAAAAGATGGCTTAATTGGAAAAGAGATGTGGCCTTAATAAGGCTCTGAAGGCAGAGGGGGTGTACATGGAGTGGGAAGGAATTCCAGGTTGCTAGAACGACATAGGAAAGGGGTACTTCCCAAGTGCTTAGTACAGTGCTCTGCACACAGTAAGTGCTCAATAAATATGATTGATTGATGGATTGATAGACAAGATCAGTGCTCAGTGAGTAAACTGGTGCCAGAGGAGCAGGGAGCGCGGACTAGGCTGTAGTAGGAGATTGGTGAAATGAAGAGGTATGGGGCAGGATGACTGAGTGCTTCAAAGCCAACGGAAAGGAGTTTCTGTTCGACGTGGAGGTAGATGGGTAGCCACTGGCGGTTCCTGAGGAGTGGGGGAGACATGGACTGAATGTCTTTGTTGATAAATGATCCGTGCAGCAGAGTTAAATCTGGACTGGAGTAAGGAGAGACAGGAGGTCAGCAAGGAGGCAGACGCAGTAGTCGAGGCGGGATAGGATAAGTGCTTGGAAGCAGCGTGGCTCAGGAAAGAGCACAGGCTTGGGAGTCAGTCGGTCATGGGTTCTAATCCCAGCTCCGCCACATGTCCGCTCTGTGACTGAGGGCAAGTCATAACTTCTCTGAGCCTCAGTTACCTCATCTGTAAAATGGGGATTATGACTGTGAGCCCCACGTGGGACAACCTGATCACCTTGTATCCCCCCCCCCCCACCAGCGCTTAGAACAGTGTTTTGTACATAGGTAGCGCTTAAATGCCATCATCAGCATGGTAGCAGTTTGGATGAAGAGGAAAGGGAGGATTTTAGCAATGTTGTGAAAGTAGAACTGACAGGATTTGGTGACGGATTGAATGTGTGGGTGGAATGAGAGAGATGAGTGGACACCACCAAGGCTACAGGGTTGGGAGATAAAGAGGATAGTGGTGTTGTCTATAGTGATGGAAAACACAGGGAGAGGACAGGGTTTTGGAGGGAAGGTAAGGAGTTCAGTTTTGAAAATGCTTAATTTGAGGTGTCGGCAGGACATCCAGATAGATATGTCCTGAAGGTAGGGGGAAATGCGAGATTGCGGGGAAGTTGAGAGGTCAGGGTTGGAGTTGGAGATTTGGGAATAATTTGCAGAGTGATGGTGACTGAAGCGATGGGAGAGAATGAGTACTCCAAGGTAATGGGTAAAGATGGAGAATAGAAGGGGACCTCCGACTGTCACAGGGAGGGAGGCAGAAGAGGAGCCAGCAAAAGAGACTGCAAAGGAGCGGTCAGAGAAATACCAGGAGAGGACAATGCCAGCAAATCCAAGGTTGGATAAAGTTTCAAGAAGAAGGGGGTGTTCTACGGCGTCAAAGGTGGCTGAGAGGTCAAGGAGGATTAGAGTGGAGTAGAGGCTAGCAGATTTGGCAAGAAGGTCATTAGTTACCTTAGAGAGGACTGCTATTGCGGAGTGAAGGAGCGGAAGCAGAAAATTGGAGGAGAGGAAGTGGAGCAGCAGGTGTATACAACTCTCTCAAGAAGTTCGGAGAGAAATGTTAACAAGGAAACGGGCCAATAACTAGAAGGAGTCACGGAGTCAAGGAAGGGCTTATTTAGGATAGGGGATACATAAGCATGTTTGAAAGCAGTGGGGAAGAAACTGTTGGAAAGTGAACAGTCGAAGATGGCAGTCAAGGAGGGAGGGGGAGAGTGCTTTAAAACTTATGAAGCGATGGGGTCAGAAGCACAGGTGGAGGGGAGAAATTTAGAGAGGAGGCAAGAGATTTCATCTTGGGTTCCCACAGGGAATAAAGGGTGGAGGAGGAGGAGGGAGACTGGAGAGGAGCGAGGGAAATTTTAGCAAGATCACACCTAATGGTTTCAATTTTGTTGATGAAGTTCGTGATCACGTCATTAAGGGAAAGATGGCAGGGGCAGGGTGACAGGTGGTTTGAGGAAGGAGTTAAATGTCTGGCTGGGGGCAGTGGGTATGGGAGTGAATTTGGAAGAAGCATTTGTTGTCGGGCAGTGGAGAGGACTGAGTTGAAGCAGATAAGAATGAATTTAAGGTGGACATGGTCAGAGAGATGTCCGGATTTCCTCCAGCAGTTCTCTGCAGCTCGGGCCAACGCTCTAACTGTAATAATAATAATAATAATGATGGCACTTATTAAGCGCTTACTATTCGCTTCTTCTGCCTTCATCCCCTCACCCGTGCTGTTCCCCTGACCTGGAACGACCTCCCTCCCCAAATAATCATGTCATCATCATCCTCATCATCCTCGTTAAGCATTTACTATGGGCCAGACACTGTTCTAAGCGCTGGGGTAGGTACAAGACAACTGGGGTGGACACACAAGGATCACACTCGAAGCGGCGTGGCTTAGTGGAAAGAGCACGGGCCTGGGAGTGGGAGGTCGTGGGTTCTGATCCCACCTCTGCCACTTGTCAGCTGTGTGACTTTGGGCAAGCCACTTCACTGGGCCTCAGTTACCTCACCTGTAAAATGGGGCTGAAGCCTGTGAGCCCCATGTGGGACAACCTGATTACCTTGTATCTACCCCAGCGCTTAGAGCAGTGCGTGGCACATAGTAAGCACTCAACAAATGCCATCGTTAGGTCACACAGTAGACAAGTGGCGGAGCCGGGACCAGAACCCACGACCCTCTGACCGTCAGGCCCGTGCTCTATCCACTAGGCCAAAAGAGCAATGCCCACATCCAATTCCCTCCTAAAATACCACCTTCTCCAACGAGCCTTCCTCGATTAGCTCCCAGCGCCACAAGATGAACACACGTACCAGCCAACGCTCCTCCTGGGCACTTTTGGATCTTTCAGCTGTACAATCAACTACTTATTTTGATTACTCAATTCCTGAGGATTTTTAAACCCATCTCACCCTTTAGGGAACGTGTCGTTCGCTTGTATTCTTACTTCCCACTCACTGAGTACCGGCGTGGCTCAATCAATCCATCGATCAACTGTATTTATTGAGCGCTTACTTTGTGCAGAGCACTGTACTAAGCGCTTGGGAAGTACGATGGAACGAGCCCGAGCTTTGGAGTCGGAGGCCATGGGTTCAAATCCCGGCTCCGCCAATTGTCAGCTGTGTGACTTTGGGCAAGTCACTTAACTGCTCTGGGCCTCAGTTACCTCATCTGGAAAATGGGGATTAAGACTGTGAGCCCCCTGTGGGACAACCTGACCACTCTAACCGGTTGCCGGCTTGGACTTCCCAAGCGCTTAGTACAGTGCCCTGCCCCCAGTAGGCGCTCAATAAACACGACTGAATGAATGAATGAAAAGGCAAATGACTTCACCGCGTCTGAAGAGAAACTGAGGCAACCGCTTTCCTGGGAAGAAGGAAGCCAGGGGAGCGACCCGAAGACGGCGGCGACCCACCGCCGGGAGGCGCTCGTCGGGGGGGGGGGGGGGAGAAGGCGCGCGGGGGGCGGGGCCGAGAAGGGGCGTTCTGATTGGAGGGGGGTGGCGCGCGGGGCCCAGAAGGCGCGTTCTGATTGGACGGTGGGCGCGCGCGCGTGCTCTGCAGGCAGGGGACGGGGGGCGCGCGGCAGGGCGGGGCCGTCAGGGGGGAGGCGGCGCGCTGGGGGGACGGGGCGGGGCCGAGAAGGGGCGTTCTGATTGGAGGGGGGTGGCGCGCGGGGCCGAGAAGGCGCGTTCTGATTGGACGGTGGGCGCGCGCGCGTGCTCTGCAGGCAGGGGACGGGGGGCGCGCGGCAGGGCGGGGCCGTCAGGGGGGAGGCGGCGCGCTGGGGGGACGGGGCGGGGCCGAGAAGGGGCGTTTTGATTGATTTTGATTGACGTTTTGATTCCCTTCTAGACTGTGAGCCCACTCTTGGGTGGGGACCGTCTCTCTATGTTGCCAACTTGGACTTCCCAAGCGCTTAGTACGGTGCTCTGCACACCGTAAGCGCTCAATAAAGACGATTGATTGATTGGAGGGGGGTGGCTCGCGAGGCGGGGGCGGGGCCAAGAAGGCGCGTTCTGAGAGGAGGGGCGCGCGCGCGCTCTGCAGGCAGGGGCCGGGGGGCGCGCGGCAGGGCAGGTCATCATCATCATCAATCGTATTTATTGAGCGCTTATTGTGTGCTAGAGCACCGTACTAAGCGCTTCGGAAGTACAAGTTGGCAACATACAGAGACGGTCCCTACCCAACAGTGGGCTCACAGTCTAGAAGGGGGAGACAGAGAACAAAACCAAACATACTGACAAAATAAAATAAATAGAATAGATATGGGGTGGAGGCGGGGGGACGGGGCGGGGCCGAGAAGGAGCGTTTTGATTGGAGGGGGGGTGGCGCTCGAGGCGGGGGCGGGGCCGAGAAGGCGCGTTCTGATTGGAGGGGGCGGGGCCGAGAAGGCGCGCGCTGCAGGGAGGGGTCGGGGGGCGCGCGGCAGGGCAGGGGCCGTCAGGGTGGAGGCGGCGCGCGGGGGGACGGGGCGGGGCCGAGAAGGAGCGTTTTGATTGGAGGGGGGTGGCGCGCGAGGCGGGGGCGGGGCCGGGAAGGCGCGTTCTGATTGGAGGGGGCGGGGCCGAGAAGGCGCGCGCTGCAGGGAGGGGTCGGGGGGCGCGCGGCAGGGCAGGGGCCGTCAGGGTGGAGGCGGCGCGCGGGGGGGACGGGGCGGGGCCGAGGAGCGTTTTGATTGGAGGGGGGGTGGCGCGCGAGGCGGGGGCGGGGCCGAGAAGGCGCGTTCTGATTGGAGAGGGGGGGGGCCGGGGGCGCGCGGCAGGGCGGGGGCCGTCAGGGTGGAGGCGGCGCGCGGGGGGGACGGGGCGGGGCCGAGAAGGAGCGTTTTGATTGGAGGGGGGTGGCGCGCCAGGCGGGGGCGGGGCCGGGAAGGCGCGTTCTGATTGGAGGGGGCGGGGCCGAGAAAGCGCGTTCTGATTGGAGGGGCCGTCAGGTGGGGGGGCGGCGCGGCCCACCGGCTCCCCCTCCCTGCTTCCGTGAGACCCGAGGGGGACACCCTGGGCCCGGGCCCCGCCCCCAATGAACGCTGTCGGCAGCAGCCATCACCACGCCGAGCCCGGTCCCAGCGGGGCGACCCTGGCCCACTCACCGTCACCGTCCCCTTGCCCGTCCCGCCGGCCGGCCGTCTCCCGCGGCTGCCGCTCCGGCCCCGCCCCCCCGGCCTTGCGGAAGTGACGCAGGCGCGCTCGCGCCCCGGCCGCGCGCGTGCGCGCCGAGGGTTGGGCGGGCCTGAGGCGCCGCTCTGAGGCGCCGGCCTCCTCTCCCGAACTCCGCCTGAGGGCGCGAGCGAAAATGATGTCCTTAATCAATCAATCAATCAATCAATAGTATTTATTGAGCGCTTACTGTGTGCAGAACACTGGACTAAGCGCTTGGGAAGTCCAAGTTGGCAACACACAGAGACGGTCCCTACCCAACAGCGGGCTCACCGTCTAGGAGGGGGAGACAGAGAACAAAACCAAGCATACTAACAAAATAAAATAAATAGGATAGATATGTACAAGTAAAATAAATAAATAAATAGAGTAATAAATGTGTACAAACATATATCCATCTATACAGGTGCTGTGGGGAGGGGAAGGAGGTAAGATGGGGGGATGGAGAGGGGGGAGAGGAAGGAGGGGGCTCAGTCAGGGAAGGCCTCCTGGAGGCTCACCGTCTAGAAGGGGGAGACGGACAACAAAACCAAACATATTAATAAAATAAATAGGATAAATATGTACATATAAAACGTATAAATAGAGTAATAAATACATACCAACATATAGACATCTATACAGGTGCTGTGGGGAAGGGAAGGAGGGGGGCGCAGTCTGGGAAGGCCTCCTAAAATCAAAAATCAGACAGGCAGCAGCCGGAGTGGCAAGAGAAGGAGGAATAATAATAATAAAATAATAATAATAATAATTCCTCCCTTCAAGACCCTGCTGAGAGCTCACCTCCTCCAGGAGGCCTTCCCTGACTGAGCCCCTTCCTTCCTCTCCCCCTCGTCCCCCTCTCCATCCCCCCCATCTTTCCTCCTTCCCTTCCCCACGGCACCTGTATATATGTATATATGTTTGTACATATTTATTACTCTATTTTATTTGTGCATATCTATTCTATTTATTTTATTTTGTTAGTATGTTTGGTTTTGTCCTCTGTCTCCCCCTTTTAGACCGTGAGCCCGCTGTTGGGTCGGGACTGTCTCTAGATGTTGCCAATTTGTACTTCCCAAGCGCTTAGTACAGTGCTCTGCACATAGTATGCGCTCAATCAATACGATTGATGATGATGATGATGATGGGGAAGGGAAGGAGAGGAAGGAGGGGGCTCAGTCTGGGAAGGCCTCCTAAAATCAAAAATCAGACAGACGGACGGGCAGCGGCCGGAGTGGCAAGAGAAGGGGCAATAATGATAATAATAATGATGATAATAATAATAATAATAATGGAAGCAGGGGAACCAGCAAGATAGGCCTGCAGCAGGCGACCCCCACCCAGCCTCTCACTCCAGGGGGGGGTCTGGGTATTGGCAGGGGCCCTTAACCCTCCTTCCAGACCCAAGTTACCAAATGAGGGGCAGGAGGTTCCCAAATGGTGCCCTACCTACTATATACTGGATCCTTATGCGTTCCCAGAGCGCTTACTGTGCGCATAGCACTCTACTAGGCGCTTGGAAAGTACAATTCGGCAACAGAGAGACAGTCCCTATAATAATAATAATGATGATGATGGCATTTGTTAAGCGCCTACTACGTGCAAAGCACCGTTCTAAGCGCTGGGGAGGATACAGGGTGATCAGGTTGTCCCACGGGGGGCTCACAGTCTTCATCCCCATTTTACAGATGAGGTCACTGAGGCACAGAGAAGTGAAGTGACCTGCCCGAAGTCACACAGCTGACAATGGGTGGAGACTGGATTTGAACCCATAATAATAATAATGATGGTACCTGTTAAGCGCTTACTATGTGCAAAGTGCTGGAGAGGATACAAGGTGATCAGGTTGTCCAGTGTGGGGCTCACAGTCTTCATCCCCATTTTACAGATGAGGTCACTGAGGCACAGAGAAGTGAAGTGATTTGCCCGAAGTCACACAGCTGACAGTTGGTGGAGATGGGATTTGAACCCATAATAATAATAATGATAGTACTTGTTAAGCACTTACTATGTGCAAAGCACCGTTCTAAGCGCTGGGGAGGATGCAGGGTGATCAGGTTGTCCCACGGGGGGCTCACAGTCTTCATCCCCATTTTACAGATGAGGTCACTGAGGCACAGGGAAGTGAAGTGACCTGCCCGAAGTCACACAGCTGACAATTGGTGGAGACGGGATTTGAACCCATAATAATAATAATAATAATAATAATAATAATAATAATAATAATGGCACTTGTTAAGCGCTTACTATAATAATAATAATGATGGTACTTGTTAAGCACTTACTATGTGCAAAGCGCCAGTCTAAGCGGTGGGGAGGATACAAGGTGATCAGGTTGTCCCAAGGGGGGCTCACAGTCAGCATCCCCATTTTACAGATGAGGTCACTGAGGCACAGAGAAGTGAAGGACTTGCCCGAAGTCACACAGCTGACAATGGGTGGAGACGGGATTTGAACCCATAATAATAATAATAATGGCACTTGTTAAGCGCTTACTATGTGCAAAGCGCCGTTCTAAGCGCTGGGGAGGATACAGGGTGATCAGGTTGTCCCACGTGGGGCTCACAGTCTTCATCCCCATTTTACAGATGAGGGAAATGAGGCACAGAGAAGTGAAGTGACCTGCCCGAAGTCACACAGCTGACAATTGGTGGAGACGGGATTTGAACCCATGACCTCTGACTTCTGATGGTGTTGACCCCTGTCTACTTGTCTTTTGTTGTCTGTCTCCCCCTTCTAGACTGTGAGCCCGTTGTTGGGTAGGGACCGTCTCTGTATGTTGCCGATTTGTACTTCCCAAGCGCTCAGTACAGTGCTCTGCACACAGTAAGCGCTCAATAAATATGATTGATTGATTGATTGACTCCAAAGCCCGTGCTCTTTCCATTGAGCCACTCTGCCAACGGGCTCACAGTTTAGGGCGGGGCGGGGGGGGGAGGCAGACAACAAAACAAGTAGACACGCATCAACAGCATTAAAATAAATAGAATTATAGATATAACGGAGCAGGAATGTTTTGCACCCAGTAGGCGCTTAATAAATACCATCACGTCCAAGCGCTTAGTACTGTTGTGTGATCCTCCCTGGAGTCAGAGGTCATGGTTTCAAATCCCGGCTCCGCCAACTGTCAGCTGAGCCCCTTCCTTCCTCTCCCCCTCACCATCCCTCCCATCTTACCTCCTTCCCTTCCCCACAGCACCTGTATATATGTATATATATTTGTACATATTTATTACTCTATTTATTTATTTATTTGACTTGTACATATCTATTCTATTTATTTTATTTTGTTAGGTTGTTTGGTTTTGTTCTCTGTCTCCCCCTTTTAGACTGTGAGCCCACTGTTGGGTAGGGACTGTCTCTCTATGTTGCCAACTTGGACTTCCCAAGCGCTTAGTCCAGTGCTCTGCACACAGTAAGCGCTCAATAAATACGATTGATTGATTGATTGATCCTCCCTGCGGCCAAAGGGCCTCGGAAGGATCGAAGGGGAGATTAAGACTGAGCCCGACGTAGGACAACCTGATCACCTTATATCCTCCCCAGCGCTTAGAACAGTGCTTGGCACATAGTAAGTGCTTAACAAATACTATCATTATTATTATTATTCTTATTATTATTATTTTTATTATTATTATTATTATCCACCCTAGCCGCATACTCCAGCAGAAGAGGCATTGACTGCATTTTCCCTAAAGGCTTAGCGTAACCGACTCCATCGTGTGCAAGGCTCAACGACAGGATGTGTGAGGAATAGGCGCAGGAGATCCTGAGAAGCAGCGTTGGCTCAGTGGAAGGAGCCCGGGCTTTGGAGTCAGAGGTCATGGGTTCGAATCCCGGCTCTGCCACATGTCTGCTGTGTGATCTTGGGCAAGTCACTTAACTTCTCTGAGCCTCAGTTCCCTCATCTGTAAAACGGGGATGAAGACTGTGAGCCCCACGTGGGGCAACCTGATCACCCTGTATCCTCCCCAGCACTTAGAACAGTGCTTTGCACATAGTAAGCGCTTAACAAATGCCAATTATTATTATTATTATTATTAATCAGGGATCAAAGAGGCTACACCCTGCTTGAGACGACCCCAACCTGTGTGGGAATGTCTCCTGATGATAACAACATCCCCTGATAACAGGGTGCCAAAGTTTCCCTTGCACCGGGAATACACCAAATAAAAGGAAAGAAGCGGCTGGGATCGGGGCTGTTTGTCACTCGTACCTCTCGGGAGGTGAAATGGGAGAGCAGCCAGTTTTCCTACCTCTACTGCTCTATCTGAACTCATGTCTACGAGTCATTTATATATATACACACACACACACACATATATATATAAATGTATATATGTATATATATATAAATGTATATATAAATGTATATATGTGTATATATAAATGTATATATGTATATATGTTTGTACATATTTATTACTCTATTTTACTTGTACATATCTATTCTATTTCTTTTATTTTGTTAGTATGTTTGGTTTTGTTCTCTGTCTCCCCCTTTTAGACTGTGAGCCCACTGTTGGGTAGGGACTGTCTCTGTATGTTGCCAGCTTGTACTTCCCAAGCGCTTAGTACAGTGCTCTGCACACAGTAAGTGCTCAATAAATACGATTGATTGATTGACTGATATATGTTTGTACATATTTATTACTCTATTTTACTTGTACATATCTATTCTATTTATTTTATTTTGTTAGTATGTTTGGTTTTGTTCTCTGTCTCCCCCTTTTAGACTGTGAGCCCACTGTTGGGTAGGGACTGTCTCTATGTGTTGCCAACTTGTACTTCCCAAGCGCTTAGTACAGTGCTCTGCACACAGTAAGCACTCAATAAATACGATTGATTGATTGATTTTTCCTATCTGCGTCACCACCTTGGGTTCTCGGACCCCACGGCCGATTTACACCGGTTAACTTATTTTGCCCCCCCACTTGTCGATAACTGTACAGTGTTCTGCATACAACGAGAGCTCAATAAATACGATTGAATGAATGAACTTTGATTCAGACTCTGTCCGGAATCCACAAAGAGCTGATAATTTAGAAGGGAGGGGGGCAGTAAACACCGTGTGGGCAGCAACTTTATCTCTTGTACTTCCCAAGCGCTTAGTACAGTGCTCTGCACACAGTAAGCGCTCAATAAATACGATTGATGATGATGATGATCTTTCATTTCCACGTTCCTTAGCCATTACTTTTTTCCACGTTAGGCAGGGCCAGCTTCAGACAGTTGACCGTCCAAGGCAGGAGAAAGCTTGCTGTCCCTTCCCGGGCCCCGCGACATCATCGGGTTACTCTGTAAAACACGACTTATACTTCCCAAGCGCTCAGTACAGTGCTCTGCACACAGTAAGCGCTCAATAAATACGATTCATTCATTCATTCAACCCGACAACGGGCTCACAGTCTAGAAGGAGGAGACAAACAACAAAACCAAACCTGTAGACAGGTGTACAAAACATGTAGACATGTGTTGATCCATGTTCTTTTTCTTCCTTTTTCTCTCCCGCTGCTTTTTCTTCTCAGTCTACCAATCAGTGTTATTTATTAATAACATATTTATAATTTATTTATTAATAAATATTTGTTCTCTGTCTCCCCCTTTTAGACTGAGTCCACTGTCTCCATATGTTGCCAACTTGTACTTCCCAAGCGTGCTCTGCACACAGTAAGCGCTCAATAAATACGATTGATGATGATGACGATTTATTAAGCGATTACCATGTACAGAACAACGTATTAAGCACCGAAAACAACAGAATCGGTAGATATGTTCCCGGCCCACAAGGAGCTTACTGTCTAGAGGGGGAGACAGACATTAAAATCAAGTAAAGACATGACATAAGGGTGGCAGGACTGAATATCAAGCCCTTAATCGTTACAGATCCAAGTACAAGGGTGAATGAATGAATTACGTATGACACTGCATTCCACTGTTGGGTAGGGACCGTCTCTAGATGTTGCCAAATTGTACTTCCCAAGCGTTTAGTACAGTGCTCAGCACACAGTAAGCGCTCAATAAATGCGATTAAATGAGTGAATTCACAAGTAACAGTCTGGGTTACATCATGTTATTCTATATCACGCGCACGTTTCCATTTCATTTCCTAAGGATGTTAGGTGGAAATCTACTGAAACGCAGAACCTAGAGCATTTCTTGGAGAGGACCTGAATCTTCGGTAGTGGAAGCCAAAGAAATTTAGCAAATTCAAATGAAGCAGAGAGGGAAATACACAGATTTTGATCCATGGAAAACTGAGGCTAAAAGGAAATATGAATGTTTGTTTCTTGCCCAAGAAAGAGACTCAAAAATACCTAATAGAGAGATACCAAGGTACAAAAGACTATAACACAGGTTCTGTTCTAAGCGCTGGGGTAGATACAAGATAGAGAAGCAGCGTGGCTCAGTGGAAAGAGCATGGGCTTTGGAGTCCGAGGTCAAGGGTTCAAATCCCTGCTCCGCCAATTATCAGCTGTGTGACTTTGGGCAAGTCACTTCATTCATTCATTCATCCAGTCGTATTTATTGAGCGCTTACTGTGTGCAGAGCACTGTACTAAGCACTTGGGAAGTACAAGTCGGCAACATATAGAGGCGGTCCCTACCCAACAGCGGGCTCACAGTCTAGAAGGGGAGAGACAGACAACAAAACAAAACATGTGGTCAGGTGTCAAGTCATCAGAATAAATAGAAGTAAAGCTAAATGCACATCACTGACAAAATAAATAGAATAGTAAATATGTACAAGTAGAATAAATGAGGTAAAAAATCTGTACAAACCTATATAGAGGTGCTGTGGGGAGGGGAAGGAGGTAGGGCGGGGGGGGTGGGGAGGGGGAGAGGAAAAAGGGGGCTCAGTCTGGGAAGGCCTCCTGGAGGAGGTGAGCTCTCAGTTGGGCTTTGAAGGGAGGAAGAGAGCTAGCTTGGCGGATGGGCAGAGGGAGGGCATTCCAGGCCCAGGGGATGATGTGGGCCGGGGGTCGACGGCGGGACAGGCGAGAACGAGGCCCAGTGAGGAGGTTAGCGGCAGAGGAGCAGAGGGTGCAGGCTTGACACCACTTTCTCCTTCAACCCACATATTCAATCCATCACCAAATCCTGTCGGTCCCACCTTCACAACATCATTAAAATCTGCCCTTTCCTCTCCATCGAAACTGCTACCATGTTAATACAAGCACTCATCCTCTCCCGCCTAGATTACCGCATCAGACTCCTTGCTGACCTCCCAACCTCCTGCCTCTCCCCACTCCAGTCCACACTTCATCAATCATCAATCGTATTTACTGAGCACTTACTGTGTGCAGAGCACTGGACTAAGCACTTGGGAAATACAAGTTGGCAACATCTAGAGACAGTCCCTACCCAACAGTGGGCTCACAGTCTAAAAGGGGGAGACAGAGAACAAAACCAAACATACTAACAGAATAAAATAAATAGAATAGATATGTACAAGTAAAATAAATAAATAACAAATATGTACAAACATATATACAGGTGCAGTGGGGAAGGGAAGGAGGTAAGGCGGTGGGGATGGAGAGGGGGAGGAGGGGGAGAGGAAGAAGGGGGATCAGTCTGGGAAGGCCTCCTGGAGGAGGTGAGCTCTCAGTAGGGTCTTGAAGGGAGGAAGAGAGCTAGCTTGGTGGATGTGGGGAGGGAGGGCATTCCAGGCCAGGGGGAGGACGTGGGTCAGGGGTCGACGGCGGGACAGGCGAGAACGAGGCACGGTGAGGAGATTAGCAGCAGAGGAGTGGAGGGTGCGGGCTGGGCTGGAGAAGGAGAGAAGGGAGGTGAGGTAGGAGGGGGCGAGGGGATGGACAGCCTGGAAGCCCAGGGTGAGGAGTTTCTGCCTGATGCGCAGATTGGTAGCCACTGGAGATTTTTGAGGAGGGGAGTAACATGCCCAGAGCGTTTCTGGACAAAGACGACCCGGGCAGCAGTGTGAAGTATGGATTGAAGTGGGGACAGACACGAGGATGGGAGGTCAGAGAGAAGGCTGATGCAGTAGTCCAGATGGGATAGGATGAGAGCTTGAACGAGACGGGTAGCGGTGTGGATGGAGAGGAAAGGGCTTCACTCCATTAACCAGGTCATCTTTCTACAGAAACAATCAGGACATGTCAACCCTCTCCTCAAAAAGCTCTAATGGTTGCCTATCCATCTCCATATCAAAAAAAAAAAAAACCCTCCTCACCATTAGTGTTAAAGCAATCCATCACCCTGCCCGCTCCTACCTCACCTCACTTCTCTCCTACAACCCAGCCTGCACACTTCGCTCCTCTGGTGCTCACCCTCTCACTGTGCCTCCATCTCGTCTGTCTCACCAATAACTCCTGGCTCATGACCTATTCCTGGCCTGGAACGCCGTCCCTCCTCAAATCCACCACACAATTACTCTCCCCGCTTCAAACCTTTACTGAAGGCACATCTCCAAGTGGCCTTCCCAGACTACGCCCCACTCTTCCTCATCTCCCACTCAATCAGTCAGTCGTATTTATTGAGCGCTTACTGTGTGCCGAGCACTGTACTAAGAGCTTGGGAAGTACAAGTTGGCAACATATAGAGACGGTCCCTACCCAACAGTGGGCTCACAGTCTAGAAGGGGGAGACAGAGAACAGAACATATTAACAAAATAAAATAAATAGAATAGATATGTACAAGTAAAATAGAGTAAAAAATATTTACAAACATATATACATATATACAGGTGCTGTGGGGAAGGGAAGGAGGTAAGGCGGGGGGGATGGAGAGGGGATTTCTCTGGGCCTCAGTTACCTCATCTGTAAAATGGGGCTTAAGACTGTGAGCCCCATGTGCGACAACCTGATCACCTTGTAACCTCCCCAGCGCTTAGAACAGTGCTTTGCGCATATTAAGCACTTAATAAATGCCATTATTATCATCATCATCAATCGTATTTATTGAGCACTTACTGTGTGCAGAACACTGTACTAAGCGCTTGGGAAGTACAAATTGGCAACATATAGAGACAGTCCCTACCCAACAGTGGGCTCACAGTCTAAAAATAATAATATAATTATTATTATTATAATCAGATTGGGCACAGCCCCTTTCCCCTATAGGGCTCACAGTCTTAATCCCCATTTTACAGATGAGGAAACTGAGGCCCAAAGAAGGGAAGCGACTTGCCCGAGGTGACAGGCAACAAGTGGCAGAGCCGGGATTAGAACCCAGGTCCTCTGGCTTCCAGGGCCGTGTTCTTTCCATTAGGCCGCACCGTAGTAATAATAATAATAAAAATAATGGTATTAAATGCTTACTATGCGCCAAGCCCTGGGGCAGGAAAAGGATAATTCATTCATTCATTCATTCAATCAGATCGGACGTAGTTCCTGTTCCGCAAAGGGTTCCCAGCCTAAGGGAGGAGGAAGAAGAGGGATTGAATCCTGATTTTACAGATGAGGCAACTGAGGCCCGGGGAAGTGAAAGGACTTAACCAAATTTAGCCAGCGGGCAATGGGCCAGAGCCGGGACGAGAACCCAGTCCTTCTACCCACTAGGCCCCCTGTTTCTTTACCACCTGAACTAAATCAATCAATCATATTTATTGAGCGCTTACTATGTGCAGAGCACTGTACTAAGCGCTTGAACTAAAATGGTGCCCCGCCAACCCCGAGGGAAAACCTCCCCTCATCCGCCGACTGGTGGGATGCTGGTGGGAGGGGGCCAGCAGGAGTCACAGGGGGCTTAGTGTTTCATGAGAGAGCAAGGAGGTGGGTTTGTTTATGAGTGGGTGGGCTTAGGGCAATAAAAAGGGCAAGGGGGGAATAATAAAAAAAGTTATAGCGAACAATAATAATTAATAATAATCATGGTATATGTTAAGTGCTTACTATGCACCAGGCACTCTACCAAGCGCTGGAATCTCCCCCTTCTAGACTGTGAGCCCACTGTTGGGTAGGGACTGTCTCTATATGTTGCCAACTTGTACTTCCCAAGCGCTTAGTACAGTGCTCTGCACACAGTAAGCACTCAATAAATACGATTGATGATGATGATGATGGTATTTGTTAAGTGCTTACTATGCACCAGGCACTCTACTAAGCGCTGGAATCTCCCCCTTCTAGACTGTGAGCCCACTGTTGGGTAGGGACTGTCTATATGTTGCCAATTTGTACTTCCCAAGCGCTTAGTACAGCACTCTGCACATAGTAAGCGCTCAATAAATACGATTGATGATGATGATGATGATGATGGTATTTGTTAAGTGCTTACTATGCACCAGGCACTCTACTAAGCGCTGGAATCTCCCCCTTCTAGACTGCGAGCCCACTGTTGGGTAGGGACTGTCTCTATATGTTGCCAACTTGTACTTCCCAAGCGCTTAGTACAGCGCTCTGCACATAGTAAGCGCTCAATAAATACGATTGATGATGATGATGATGATGATGGTATTTGTTAAGTGCTTACTATGCACCAGGCACTCTACTAAGCGCTGGAATCTCCCCCTTCTAGACTGCGAGCCCACTGTTGGGTAGGGACTGTCTCTATATGTTGCCAACTTGTACTTCCCAAGCGCTTAGTACAGCGCTCTGCACATAGTAAGCGCTCAATAAATACGATTGATGATGATGATGATGATGATGGTATTTGTTAAGTGCTTACTATGCACCAGGCACTCTACTAAGCGCTGGAATCTCCCCCTTCTAGACTGCGAGCCCACTGTTGGGTAGGGACTGTCTCTATATGTTGCCAACTTGTACTTCCCAAGCGCTTAGTACAGCGCTCTGCACATAGTAAGCGCTCAATAAATACAATTGATGATGATGATGATGGTATTTGTTAAGTGCTTACTATGCACCAGGCACTCTACCAAGGGCTGGAATCTCCCCCTTCTAGACTGTGAGCCCACTGTTGGGTAGGGACTGTCTCTATATGTTGCCAACTTGTACTTCCCAAGCGCTTAGTACAGCGCTCTGCACATAGTAAGCGCTCAATAAATACGATTGATGATGATGATGATGGTATTTGTTAAGTGCTTACTATGCACCAGGCACTCTACCAAGCGCTGGAATCTCCCCCTTCTAGACTGTGAGCCCACTGTTGGGTAGGGACCGTCTCTATATGTTGCCAACTTGTACTTCCCAAGCGCTTAGTACAGCGCTCTGCACACAGTAAGCGCTCAATAAATACGATTGATTGATTGATTGATTGATTGAATAGATACAAGGTTATCCGGTTGGGGTCAGTCCCTGTCCCACATTCAGTCTAGGTAGGCAGTACGGGTGTATTTTAAGATACGCAAATATTGCTTTCTTGATCTTTTGGGGTGATTTTTAAGGAAGAAATTTCAAGAACTACTGAATAACCGAGGTTCTCGCCTGAATCTGACTTCACCTAGGTCCTGTTGGTTTTAGCACCAGTCTTGACTCCACTTTTCGACTCTCTGTTTTTCACTTTGCCTCACCTGTTGGACCAATTTGTGCTGCCCGCTCAAACCTCTGCCCACCTAACCATATCAGTCAGCCCTGATTCTCAGTCTGTGCCAATGCTGGTCATACCCCGGGCTCTACCTCACAAATTTGGTTGCTGACAGCATTTCACAATTGCTTTCGATAGGCATCCTTTTCCTCGGGGTCGTGAGGAGCCTCCAGTTTGCCGCCTGCCAGTAGCTTTTTGAGTTCAGAGTCATTCTTGGCGACCTAGTCATAGGGCCCGCTGATAATGTCCACAAATTCAAAGCCCCCTGAAAGACAGCATCTTGTAGAGACATGCATTGATCAATCAATCAATCAATCGTATTTATTGAGCGCTTACTGTGGGCGACCTAGTCATAGGGCCCGCTGATAATGTCCACAAATTCAAAGCCCCCTGAAAGACAGCATCTTGTAGAGACATGCATTGATCAATCAATCAATCAATCGTATTTATTGAGCGCTTACTGTGGGCAACCTAGTCATAGGGCCCGCTGATAATGTCCACAAATTCAAAGCCCCCTGAAAGACAGCATCTTGTAGAGACATGCATTGATCAATCAATCAATCAATCGTGTTTATTGACCGCTTACTGTGGGCAACCTAGTCATAGGGCCCGCTGATAATGTCCACAAATTCAAAGCCCCCTGAAAGACAGCACCTTGTAGAGACATGCATTGATCAATCAATCAATCAATCGTATTTATTGAGCGCTTACTGTGGGCAACCTAGTCATAGGGCCCGCTGATAATGTCCACAAATTCAAAGCCCCCTGAAAGACAGCATCTTGTAGAGACATGCATTGATCAATCAATCATCAATCGTATTTATTGAGCGCTTACTGTGGGCAACCTAGTCATAGGGCCCGCTGATAATGTCCACAAATTCAAAGCCCCCTGAAAGACAGCACCTTGTAGAGACATGCATTGATCAATCAATCAATCAATCGTATTTATTGAGCGCTTACTGTGGGCAACCTAGTCATAGGGCCCGCTGATAATGTCCACAAATTCAAAGCCCCCTGAAAGACAGCACCTTGTAGAGACATGCATTGATCAATCAATCAATCAATCGTATTTATTGAGCGCTTACTGTGGGCAACCTAGTCATAGGGCCCGCTGATAATGTCCACAAATTCAAAGCCCCCTGAAAGACAGCACCTTGTAGAGACATGCATTGATCAATCAATCAATCAGTCGTATTTATTGAGCGCTTACTGTGTGCAGAGCGCTGTACTAAGCGCTTGGGAAGTACAAGTTGGCAACATATAGAGACAATTGGGCAGGGAACATGTCTGCCATTGCTACTGTTTTCTCTCCCAAGTACCAAACGGAGTGCTTGGCACACAGTAAGCGCGCCATAAAAACATTGACTGTTTGATTGAACAGATAGGGCTATTTTTGATGTTTCAATGCTTCTTTTGATAGCTTTTAATCTCCCTGAGTTTGATGTCCGGGTGACACTTTGTGATACGTTGGCTTGGCCATTGGGAAAATTTGGAACAGTCTGATCAGGATTCGGGTCACATATAAAAGGCTGTAATAAGTCTTGCCAATGTCTAAATTGTTCCTTATTTGACAAGTGTTTGATCCAAGATGCTGATGGCACAGTGACTGAATAGTCCTGTACTATCCACTGGCGTCATGTACTTTTATTTAAGATTGAAAGCTGGCATGGGTATAATAATAATGATGATGGCATTTGTTAAGCGCCTACTAATGTGCAAAGCGCTGTTCTAGGCGCTGGGGAACATACAAGGTGATCAGGTTGTCCCACGTGGGGCTCACAGTCTTCATCCCCATTTTACAGATGAGGGAACTGAGCTTGCCCAAAGTCACACAACTGACAACTGGCAGAGCCGGGATTTGAACCCATGGCCCCTGCTTCCCAAGCCTGTGCTCTTCCCATTGAGCCACGCTTCTTCTCTGCCAAATTCCCAAATATGCCAAATTCCCGCTAGACGCTGTTTTACTGCTAAAGAAATCAGCTTTAAGGTGAAAGTGTAGTAAATTTATAAGTCCCAAGGGCTAAATTCGCAGGATCTCATTGCCACGCTTCCCCTAACCAAGACGGATCCATTGTTTGACTCAGTTCTACAGCATATTTTGCAAAATCACAGGTCCAAACCAGAGGTAACTGTTATTGGGAAAGAGCCCGTACCTCGGCCCAATGCACATAAACCTACTCCTTCCAACGGAGGCCATGGAAACTCGAATCTGGACGCTACGGCATTTGAATACTCGATTTTTCCTACTCAGAAGGGGAAGCCAGATGTTCAAAGGAGCATCCATAGTGCCTCTTTATCAGAAAGAAAGCTCGTCTGCTCCGCGGGCAACTAGGTTTGAAATTGCAGCCCTTCATGACTGTTCATCCTGTAAGTGCGAAACGCCTTTCGTCTCTGCCCCAAACACATGGGCCCAGAAGCACGAGGCACTTACTGTACCTTCAGAGGGCAAAAACCTTGTAGTAGGAGTGGTATTTGTTGAGGATCTCAGCTCACCTCCCTCCACCTCAAACCACACAGTACGCCACCTCACCTCACCTTCAAAGCCTTATTAAAATCACATCTCCTCCAAGAGGATTTAAGCCCTCTATTCCTCAACTCCCTGCCCCTTCTGCATCTCCTATGCGCTTGGATCTGGCCGTGATATGATGAACCATGATATCCACCCCATCCTCAGCCCCACAGCACTTATGAACTTATCCATTATTTATTTATTGATAGTAATGTCCTTCTCCCCCTCTAGACTGTAAGCTCGTTGTGAGCGGGGAACGTGCCCTACCAACCCTTGTTACATTGTACTCTCCCAGGCGCTTAGTACAGTGCTCTGTTCACGGTAACCACTCAAATACCACTTACTGATTGATCTGCTACCGAGTGCAACACAGTTTTACATGCTTAGCAAAGTACAAGTAGTGGTGACTGTGAGATTTCATGTCCACGTAACTATTTCCTTCCGTACCGTACACATGCACTGGTCACAGAGCACCTTTGCTAGCCGCATGTCCAAGTGGCGTGAGTTACTTAAGAAGACTGCTCAGTCAACGAGGGGGTTGCCAAATTATTTTGCTCCCTCTTGTCTGCGAGAGCATTACAGCGTTTTCCAACTTTTAGGACTTCGAGGTTGAACAAGACGAGGAGGAAGTCTCGATCAGCAGGAAATACAGTGATCTGATTTCTGGTTAAACTCATTCGGCCGCTCGCCTGCTGTCTGAGCTCGGATGAATCACAACTTCTCTGTGCCTTCATTTCCTCATCTGCAAAATGGGGATTCAATAGCTGTTCTCCCTTCTATTCAGACTGTGAACCTCAGGCAGTACAGGGGCGGTGCCTCTCCTGATTACCCTGTATCTACCCTAGAGTTTAATACCCTAGAGTTGCTTGACACAAAATGCTTAACAAATACCTCAACAATTACGATTACTATTATTAGCATTGGGCTGTAGAGCAAGCCATGCACATTTTTCCTGTGACACATCTCCTCCTCCGCCTCCTCTCTCCTGCCCATCCCCTACTCCCAGACTGTATTGTTTTCAGCTCTGCCCAAACTTGTGTGAACCCCCCAGAAAGCCCCCCTAAGATCCTGGTGGAGTCTAGCCTGTCTTCCTGATTCTATGGGAAACCCTGAAGTTTTCCACAAGTCCCACTACATCTGCCAATCCTAAATCCGAGTGCAGCTGGGACCAGATTCACGCCTCTTAACCCGTTAATAATAATACTAGTGGTATTTATTAAGTGCTTACCATGTGCCAAGCACTGTACTGACAGCTGGGGTAGATATAGGATAATCAGATCAGACACAGGCCCTGTCCCACATAGGCTAAAGGAAACAGAAAACAGGTACTGAGTCCTCATTTTATACATGAGGAAACTGAGGCACAGAAAAGATAAGTGACTTTCCTAAGTCCAAAGAGCAGGTAAGTGGAGGAGCGGGATTAGAATTCAGGTCCTGTTAATGATAAAAATAATAATAATACTAGTGGTATTTATTAAGTGCTTACCATGTGCCAAGCACTGTACTGACAGCTGGGGTAGGTATAGGATAATCAGATCAGACACAGGCCCTGTCCCACATAGGCTAAAGGAAACAGAAAACAGGTACTGAGTCCTCATTTTATACATGAGGAAACTGAGGCACAGAAAAGATAAGTGACTTTCCTAAGTCCAAAGAGCAGGTAAGTGGAGGAGCGGGATTAGAATTCAGGTCCTGTTAATGATAAAAATAATAATAATACTAGTGGTATTTATTAAGTGCTTACCATGTGCCAAGCACTGTACTGACAGCTGGGGTAGATATAGGATAATCAGATCAGACACAGGCCCTGTCCCACATAGGCTAAAGGAAACAGAAAACAGGTATTGAGTTCTCATTTTATACATGAGGAAACTGAGGCACAGAAAAGATAAGTGACTTTCCTAATTCCACAGAGCAGGTAAGTGGTGGAGCGGGATTAGAATTCAGGTCCTCTGTCTCCCAGGCCCAAATTCCTTCGTAATTAATTCTACCGAACTTTCCCAAGAGGCAACAGAGTCTTGAAGTCAGTAGAGAGCCTCCTCTAGAGAGACTTCATGTTACGTACTTAACATTTTCAGTGTGTCGCACAACTGGTGCTAAGTGCTGGATTTAATGTAAATTAAATGATCAAACAGTTCCCGCCCCACTCCCAATCTGTGGGGCAACGGGCCAGACCACTAAAATAGAACGAGTTCCGGCCACAAAATGAGAAGCGTGATTAAGCTGAAAATCAAATAAGCCAAAGTAAAAATGGCAAACCAGTACAGTACGTGGAGAGAGCCATCTTCAGTCGACACTCCCATCTCCCCCACCCTCCGACTCCAAACCTGGTTAGGCTCAGGTTGTTGCTGTTGACTTCATCCGCCTGGGAAGCGCGTGAAAGCAGCGGTAATGAGTTTCGAAGAGCATTTGGAAGGTGTACAGCACTGTACTGAGTGTTGGGGAGACAGACAAGATCCTGGAACAGGTTCCCCCTACCTCCCCATGACTCTTCTCCTTCCTCACCTCCCCACCCCTGACCAACCTAGACGAGACGTCCAACCGCGGCAGAATTAAAGGTGGAGAAGACGGGCTCTCAAAATCCCTGGATAAACAGCTGGGCTTGGGGATGGTTATAAAGTGCTCACTGTGACCGGCAGAGTTAGTGATTAGGGTTTGCTTGAAGCCACCACTGCAGTGGTTTTACTACCCGAGGTAAACCCACCCCAAAGTGACCGTCAGACAAGGAAACCACTTCCCCAGACGTGGTTTCGGCTTAGGGCCGAAGTGAGCCCAGATTCAGGGAGAAGGATTGAAATCAAGTCGTCTGAAGGATCTTTGGTTCCGATGGATCCTTGGTGCTCTAGCATTTTACTGAGTTGCTTCGTCTGAAGGATCTTTGGTTCCGATGGATCCTTGGTGCTCTAGCATTTTACTGAGTTGCTTCAGCCCTTTGCGTTCCCCAGGTTAGGGCTGCTCGGGGTGAGGGGAATATTGAAGCAATTTTATTTTCAGAACCCCAGTGGAGTGCGTTTCCTGCTGTTAAGACTACAGAAAAAGGCAGAAAAGCACAGTGCCGGGCCATAGTACCACGTTAGATCAGCCCCCTAAAATCCAACTCAAGCAGGGTTCTGCGCTGAGATGACTACAGTAAGCGCTCAGTAAATACAATTGACTGAACAGCCATGGAGCTTGGGAAGACTTTAGGCGCCCAAGGTGACAAGCCCTTTCTTGAGTCCTTCATTCCTTCACTGTGATTGAGCTCAAGTCTTGCTTGGGCTCCAGACCCTTGTTTTAGGTCCAGGTCAATACCTGGGACAATAATGATAATTGTGATATTGGTTAAGTGCTATGTGCCAGACACTGTACTAAGCGCTGGGGTGGATTCAAGCAAATCGGGTTGGATTTGGAACCTGTCCCACCGATTCGATCCCCATTTTACAGATGAGGTAACTGAGGCACAGAAAAGTCAAGTGACTTGCCTAAGGTCACACGGCAGACAAGTGGCAGAGCCGGGATCAGGACTCGTGATCTGATTCCCGGGCCTGTGCTCTATCCACTACATCATGCTGCCACTGATGTATGGTCTTAATCAATCAATCGTATTTATTGAGTGCTTAACGTATACAGAGCACTGGACTAAGTGTTTGGGAGAGTAATTGTGGGATTTGTTAAGTGCCAGGAACTGCTCTAAACACTGGGGTGGATACAAGCCTCCTCCACCTCCTCCAGGAGGCCTTCCCAGACTGAGCCCCTTCCTTCCTCTCCCCCTCGTCCCCCTCTCCATCCCCCCCATTTTACCTCCTTCCCTTCCCCACAGCACCTGTATATATGTATGTACATATTTATTACTCTATTTATTTATTTTGCTTGTACACATCTATCCTATTTATTTTATTTTGTTAGTATGTTTGGTTTTGTTCTCTGTCTCCCCCTTTTAGACTGTGAGCCCACTGTTGGGTAGGGACTGTCTCTAGATGTCGCCAATTTGTACTTCCCAAGCGCTTAGTACAGTGCTCTGCACATAGTAAGTGCTCAATACGATTGATGATGATGATGATGATACAAGCGAATTGGGTCGGACACAGTCTCCGTCTACACGGGGCTCACGGTCTTAACCCCCATTTTCCAGATGATGTAACTGAGCCACGGAGAAGTGAAGTGACTTTGCTCAACATCACACAGCAGAGTGGAGCCGGGACTAGAACCCAACACGTCCCCAGCCCAAACCCAACCTTCTGTCTAGAGGAGAGACATTAATGTAAATAAATAATTTATAATACATAATTTGTATCCGTACTGTGAGGCTGAGGGTGGCGAGAATGCCGAATGCCCAAAGGGCATGGAACTAAGTGGCCACACATTCCTGCTTTCCAAGGACAAGCACTCGGCACAAAAACATCCACCATGCATGGATATTGGCCTCTTCTGGGCCCAGGGGGCCTTCATCATCATCATCAATCGTATTTATTGAGCGCTTACTATGTGCAGAGCACTGTACTAAGCGCTTGGGAAGTACAAACTGGCAACATATAGAGACAGTCCCTACCCAACAGCGGGCTCACAGTCTAAAAATGCGTATACTACGCATACAGCTTTCTAGCGTGGGCTCAGTGGAAAGAGCCCGGGCTTTGGAGTCAGAAGTCACGGGTTCAAATCCTGGCTCCACCAATTGTCAGCTGTGTGACTTTGGGCAAGTCACTTCACTTCTCGAGAGTACGACGTTAGATCAGCGCCCTGAAATCCAACTCGGGCAGGGTTCTGGGCTGTGATGGCTACAGTAAGCGCTCAATAAATAGGATTGAATGACTGAACAGCCATGGAGCCCCCCGGGAAGACTTTAAGCGCCCAAGGTGAATTACTAGCCTGGGGCAAAGGGGCCAGAGGGGTATGAAACTCACTAGATTCCCTAGTTCTGAGAAATTCCGTGTCTCCTTTGGAACAGCCCCAGGCTCCCGCAGAGTTTACTGTGTACAAAGCACTGTACAAAGCGCTTGGGAACGTACAATATAACAACAGACACATTCCTGCCCATGAGGTCACAGTCTGACCACTTCGAATTCCTGAGCTGTCTCCAAATTTCTCGCCCCAACAGCGTGGTGTGTACGTCCACATAATGGTGTTCGGTCTAAGGGGAAGGGAAAATAGGATTAAATCCCCTTTCAACAGATAATAATAATAATGATGGCATTTATTAAGCTCTTACCATGTGCAAAGCACTGTTCTAAGCGCTTGGGAAGGCTTAGATAAGGAGACTAATGCACAGAGAAGCAGTATTGCTTAACGGAAAGAGCAAGGGCCCCGGAGTCAGAGGACTTGGGTTCTAATCCTGGCTCTGCCAACTGCTTTCTGGGTGCCCTTGATTAAGTCACTTATTAGTTTCCTCAATTGCCAAATTGTACTTTCCAAGCGCTTAGTACAGTGCTCTGCACACAGTAAGCGCTCAATAAATATGATTGAATGAATACAATGGGGATTAAATCCCTGTTTTCTACTTAGACTGTGATTCCCACGCGGGGCAGGGGCTGTGTCCAACCTAATTAACTTGTACCTTCCCCAGTGCTTGGAACAGTGTTTGACACACGGTAAGCGTTTAACAAATACCTTTAAAAAAAATGCCTTGCCCGTGTTTACAGAGCAGGCAAATTGAGGTGCTGGGATTAGAACCCAGGTCCCCTGACTCCCAGGCATGCGCTCTAGGACAAATGAATGGGAAGAGTTTCAGGAGTGTGCACTCCTCGAGCTGGCTTTTTCAAAAATGGTATTTGTTAAGCACTTACTATGTGGCAGGCGCTGTAGTAAGTGCTGGGTCAGTTCTTGGTCCCCTTCTGTTCTCTATCTACACTCACTCCCTTGGTGACCTCATTCGCTCCCACGGCTTCAACTATCATCTCCACGCTGATGACCCCCAAATCTCCATCTCTGCCCCTGCTCTCCCTCCCTCCCTCCAGGCTCGTATCTCCTCCTGCCTTCAGGACGTCTCCATCCAGATGTTTTGTCGTCTGTCTCCCCCTTCTAGACTGTGAGCCCGCCGTTGGGTAGGGAGCGTCTCTATAATGTTGCCAACTTGTACTTCCCAAGCGCTTAGTACAGTGCTCTGCACACCGTAAGTGCTCAATAAATAAATGAATGAATGCTTGGGGTAGGTACAAAATAATCAGGTTGGACACAGTCCATGACCCACAGGGACCTCGGTCTTAATCCCCATTTAACAGATAACTGAGCCACAGAAAAGTGACTTGCTCAAGGTCACACAGCAGAGAAGTGGTGGAGCCAGAATTAGAACCCAGGTCCTTCTGACTCTCAAGCCAGTGCTCTAACCACTAGGCCACACTGGTTCTCCACCCTCACTTGCCCCCACCACATGGATACCGGCCTACAGGGCTTTCCCCGTCCCACACTGGCCAGTCTGGCAGCTGAGAACCTTTTTTAATGCTATTTTTTAAGCACTTACTACGTGCCAAGCACTGCTCTAAGCGCTAGTTGGGGGGGATACAAGGTGATCAGGTTGTCCCATGGAGAGCTCACAGTCTTAATCTCCATTTTACAGATGAAGTGAGGCACAGACAAGTGAAGCGATTTGCCCAAAGTCACACAGCTGACAAAGTGGCGGCAGCAGGATTAGAACCCATGACCTCTGACTCCCAAGCCTGGGCTCTGTTCCACTGAGCCACGCTGCTTCTCCACGCAACTTCAGACATTGGATTTGTTTTATTCATTCAGTCGTATTTATTGAGCGCTTACTGTGTGCGGAGCACTGTACTAAGCGCTTGGGAAATCCAAGTTGGCAACATACAGAGACGGTCCCTACCCAGCAGCGGGTTCACAGTCTAGAAGGGGGAGACAGACAACAAAACACATTAACAAAATAAAATCAATAGAATAAATATGTACAAGTAAATAGAGTAATAAATATGTACAAACATATATACAGGTGCTGTGGGCGGTCATTCATTCATTCAATCGTATTTATTGAGCGCTTACTGTGTGCGGAGCACTGTACTAAGCGCTTGGGAAATCCAAGTTGGCAACATACAGAGACGGTCCCTACCCAGCAGCGGGTTCACAGTCTAGAAGGGGGAGACAGACAACAAAACATATTAACAAAATAAAATCAATAGAATAAATATGTACAAGTAAATAGAGTAATAAATATGTACAAACATATATACAGGTGCTGTGGGCAGTCATTCATTCAATCGTATTTATTGAGCGCTTACTGTGTGCAGAGCACTGTACTAAGCGCTTGGGAAGTCCAAGTTGGCAACATAGAGAGACGGTCCCTACCCAACAGTGGGCTCACAGTCTAGAAGGGGGAGACAGACAACAAAACAAAACATATTAACAAAATAAAATAAATAGAATAAATATGTACTAGTAAAATAGAGTAATAAATATGTACAAACATATATACAGGTGCTGTGGGCGGTCATTCATTCATTCAATCGTATTTATTGAGCGCTTACTGTGTGCAGAGCACTGTACTAAGCGCTTGGGAAGTCCAAGTTGGCAACATAGCGAGACGGTCCCTACCCAACAGTGGGTTCACAGTCTAGAAGGGGGAGACAGACAACAAAACATATTAACAAAATAAAATAAATAGAATATGTACAAGTAAAATAGAGTAATAAATATGTACAAACATATATACAGGTGCTGTGGGAGGTCGGGTGGAATAGTAATAATAATAATATTCATTCACTCATTCAATCGTATTTACTGACCGTTTACTGTGTGCAGAGCACTGTACTAAGCGCTTGGGAAGTCCAAGCTGGCAACATAGAGAGACAGGCCACAGCGAAGAGCCAACTGACTTTATCCAACGGATTTTATGTTGCCAATTTGTACTTCCCAAGCGCTTAGTACAGTGCTCTGCACATAGTTATCGCTCAATAAATACGATTGATGATGATGATGATCCAAGCTACTCACTGATTCATTCGAGTACCAGCTTAGCACCTAAGCAGGCACTCAAGAAATACCACAGCCTCCTGTGTGTACAGCCCTGAACTGGGTCCCCGGTGTGAGGGGCAGGGCAATGTACTGAACACCGGCCGACGTACCAAAGAAGTAAGAGACGTGGCCCTTGCCCTCAAAGGACACCTCAAGAGCAGTCTCAAAATACCATCAGCCTGCGGGATCTGGTGGTTCTGTGGCAACAAGAGAAACAGTTTCGGTGGAACGATCTCACCTTTAAAGTATATAGACAGTATTTGTTAAGCGCTATGTGTCAGGCACCGTACTGGTAATCAAGGTACAGGTAATCAGGTTGGATTTACTGTGAGGTGGGCAGAGGGGAAATCCATTTTCCCCTTTTTCCAGTTGGGAAGCAGAGGAGCCCAGAGATGATTACTGTACATTCGTTCCTCCCGGGGCACTGCACGTCTCCAAAAGGAATATTACCACTCCCTCCCGACCCTCAGAATGGACCCACATGTTGGATGGGGCCTAGAGGCTGTGCGCTGATGTGGAACCAGTAACGACAGAATAATCAGGGGCGTTCTTCGCTTTATTCTAGAAATTCAATTTCCGGGGCCGGGACCTTCAAACCGAACAGCAAATAAACAAAAAGCTCAAAACGGGTCCTGCCCGCAGCTCTTCCTCCATTGAGCTCGCAAGCAAAATCCCCACCCCATTGCATCTGCGGCCTCCCTTGAGAATCACTGTTCATCTTAGGGAACTAGGGGGAGAGGAAGGGTGGAGCGGGGAAATGGAGATGTAAAAGGGCAGGAGAAGGCAGCTACTGCCTTCCCGTTCACCCAACCCAGAGAGCACCACAGCTCCGAGTCTCCTCAGCCTCCTGGAAACCTCCCCTGGGCCCCTAGCCCGGGCTGAGGAACGCTGCGTCTTGGAGACAGGAGATTCAGTTTTGGAAAGGTCACTTGATGCATAATCAAAGAGCTTCGATAAAATCCTAGATGCTTTTATTGGATCATAGTGACTTCAAAGGTTGTGAAACAATTCTCCACAATCTTGAGCTTTTCTTCAGAAAGCAAGTTTTCCTGTTTCAGCTGCCCTATGAGAGCTTCTAGTGATTTAAGCCTTCCTAGAGTTTGCTGCTCCTGTAGTTCAAGGAGGGTTATCTTGGAATGCAGTTTGGAAACTTTTTGCCAGAGCTGTTCCCTGTCGACGTCTTGTCGGCAGTACGAATGTTCTGTTTGTAATATTTCTGTTCCACAGTCCACGTCCTTGTACAAGGAGTCTTCGGTGTCCGTGTCTTCCAAGTTTAGCGCGTCCCGTTGAGCGGGCTCCGGTGAACCGCACACCACTGAAGGCTTCGAGCTTTCAGCAGGTAAGAGGATCGTAATAACTGATTCTTCATTTGGAGTCAATTCCCCAATAGTCTGGGAGATGGTATTGAATAAGACTGCATTTCCGCAACCTGCCTGCACACCCACAGAAAGGTTTGGACAGTTAGTGGCCGTTTCTTCAACGACATTTATTGGTTCCAAAGACAGGCATAGATGTTCGGGATTTGAGGGTTCCAAAGCAGACGCGGAATTCAGAAGGTTCTCGGCCACGGGGTGAAAACTGCCAATCTCTACATCCTGGATAACTGAGGCTTCCAAAACGGATTTTGCTTCTTCAATCTGTTGGTTAAATGCTTTCAGAGTAAGCAGGTCATCATCCTGTGGGCTTTCTGGTTTGGGATCTAGCAGTTTACTCTTCTGAAGAGGGTCCCTCATGACTGATGAGCAGGGGGCCTGAGCGCTGCCACCTCGTCGTGGTGAATGGGATTCCCGGGATGCCGCTACAACTTCTGACTTTAGCGGCCGGCCTACCTCCTTACCGTCCACAGTGTGGTTCTTCTTAACCCTGCTCCTTGAAGAGTCCTTTCCCTAGAAGAGAAAGAATTCATTCGATCCATCAATCAAGCTTACTGAGTGTTCGATTTTCAAACTCGGAAGAAAGGTTTCGTTTTTCAAGGTCTATTTTCCCAAATAACTCACGCTGGTTGGTTCTCTCAGACCACCACGTTAACACAGTAACAGAAAAGAAAGGTGAGAAAACCTAAAGGCTAACACCACGGTTCACTAGTTTACGGAGTTGCTTACGGCCGTTTGAAAATACCAATGGTTCTTTAAAATATACAAATTATTGAATCGAATACTGTGTTCAGTTCCTATCTTCAAACACCATATAAGCCTTTGGAGTTTAAAGCCCTTGCAGCATTAGTAGAAAACAAAGGACTGACGCTACAAAATTCTCGAGAAATAAAAGAAAACGAGATCTTCTAGGAGCCACAGAAGACTGGTTTTCCATCTGGGGAAATTAAAAAAAAATATCGTTCTAGCGTGGGGAATAGCGGCCCACATTAGCCTTGTTATTTAGGGGCCTGTGTTGGGAGACTACCGAGCAGCAAAAAGAGGCGTGTTCTGTCCACCCATGTAAGCCCCACTGGATGACAGAGAAGGCAGAAGCAGAAAATAGACATTTCCTGACCAAAATAGCCATTTATTTGACCAAAAACTGGCCCAGGGATTTTTCAGATAGTCGAGACTCTCTCTGTCCAAGGCTACAGGTACTAGTTTTGCACAGCTGAAGCAGTGGCTTTGGCAGGGAAATCATATGTAGCACAGTTCCTGTTCCATGTGAGGCTCACAGTTTAAGAGGGAGGGAGCATAGGTACTTTATCCCTTTTTTTATAGATGAGGAAACAGAAGTTAGCAGGCAAGTTGCAGAGCTGGAACTAAAACACAAATCTTGGGATCTTTTCACTATAACATGCTGCCTCGATTCACTAATATCAAACTCTTTGTGTCGTGGCTTTTCAAGCCCAACAGCCCTATATCCTCTAAGCTACACTTCATGACAGAGTTTAAATTAGTATTTTCAATCATTTTTTTGGGGGGCGGAGAGGGCAAAGCCCAAATGTTTATCTTCCCAGATTTGGTTTTCTTTTTTTCCAGGTTAGAGCTAAAAAAAACCACCTGCACAGTCTAAAATAATTTTATGATTTTCTTTTGTAATAGAAGGTTATATAGGTCCCAAACTATCTGACCCATAGCTGAGACCAAGGTCCTAAAGCAAATATAAAAAATGATAAATTACCTGACTGTCTTCAGGCAAAGAGAAGATAGTTGGTATGGCAGTTTGTTTTAAATATCGAATTCCCCATCTTATATCAAGAGAGTCAGGAGTAAAATGGTCGCTACACAAGAACTGGTATTTACTGGGTACCCAGGCATCACGTTTCATATTGCGTAACCATTTTTCAAGTCTCTCTTTATCATGAAGCGGAAACCTGGTGAGAAGTAAGATAGTATTAGAAACGAGAAAACATTTCAACTACTCAGTAGCCGAATGGCTGGTTTGCGAGCCCCAGTTAAGACACGTGAATCAGGCTGCCCTCCAATTCAGGCTTTAAAACACACCCCTCACAGCCATCTGCACTATCCCTGTCCCCCACCCTCAACCCCGCCATCCAAAAGCCCAAAACACAATTCACAGGGGTTTTCTTCCAGTTGGAAGAAAAACATTATATAAACTTTTTCCTAATTCGATCCAACTCAATGACCCTTCGTACCAACTTTTCACACATTCACTGATAATCTGACAAATCTTCCTCACCTACGCAATTTGGAGAGAGCATTTTTAATCTCACACAGCCTTTGGCGTTTCCCTGAACCGTTCTTGGAGTTTTTAATTTGTGTTTGAAGAATGAATGCTCCGGACCCGTCGCCAAGTCAGAGATGGTTTAAAAAGAATACAATGCAATTAAAATTCAGGACACCTTGATGGCGGCATCTTTAAATATTTCCCAGAGATACTTAAAATAAAGTTCTGTATTTCAAGCCTGTGTTAACTGTACCCCATCCATTCTTAGTTGTAGAAACGTGAATAGTTAATACAAATTAAAACCAAAACTGCTTTCCGAAGAGAGTGCCATCACCAAGTTGAGACTAGAGAAAGGGATGAGAATTTGTAGCTGTTGCGAAATATTCTTTTCCCCAGGGCTATGAAACACCCCTACCAAGACAGAGGGTTAGGAAGCTGCCTTTTTTAAATGGATGCCCATGTGTGGTTTTCCTTCACAAGGCTGAGAAAATGGGTTTTCTCTCACGGGCATTACAAGGCAGAAATGGTGCTTGGTTTGGCTGACCAACTGCCATGACGTCTGTGAGGGTCATTTCAATTTCCCTGACCCTAAACAAATGCTAAAGGGCAGAAGAACGGTATCGGAGGAAGCAATTTCATGCCTCGGTTAGAGGCGGGTGATCCTGGGTGCTCTGGCCAATCGATCCCGGTCAGTCATCTCACAGAAGGGATGGTGAGAAGAGGGCCGCTTCAAAGGGCATAGGGCAAATGCTGAACCGATCAGATCTACTATCAACCGTATGCTACTTATCCACTGATAATGAGGAATGGGGCAGAAAGGATAGCCTCAGTTCTGATCCAACTTGCCATGGCCATTGGGGAGCATTCCTAGAATCCTACTGAACTTTTCAGGGCAGCTAAATTTATTTAGCAATTATCAGAAGCCAAGTCGACTGAAGCAGCCAATAAAAGAGGACACGGTACTATGCAAAGAATCCTGCAGCTCTCTATTTCTGAATTCTCTACCAAGCAGGCAATGAAAAGCACGTCTGCCGGGCTCTGTTGCTTCTAAAGCCATACGGTGATACCAGGAATGTACAGTTACGGATGATCTCCCTCTGCCAGGAATGAAAATCAGCAGTATTCCTATTCCTGAGATGGCTCAGTGGCCAGAATGGACACATCGCCGCAGCTCCCATCCCTGCCGAGGACAGAAAGGCCCTGCACTTTGGAGAAGAAAGGGGAGAGAAGCAGAGAGAGAAAGAAGCAATATGGCCTAGTGGATAGAGCACACTCCTGAGAGTCAGAAAGAGCTGGATTCTAATCCTGGCTCCGCCACTTGTCTGCTTGTGTGACCATGGGCAAGTCACTTCAATTCTCTGTGTCTCAGTTACGTCATATGGAAAATGGGGATTAAGACTACGAGCCCCGTGTAGGACGTGGACTGTGTCCTAGCTGATTAGTTTGTATCTCCCCAGTGCTTAGTATATTGCCTGGCACATAGGAAGCGCCTAACGATACCATTAAAAAAAAAAGAAGAAAAGAAGCAGTCCTTGGTATAGTCAAAGATGAAATTATTGCAGTGAGCTCTTGACCACATACCAGCACAGGTGATTAAAAGACCCAAGGTGACACTGCTGTTATTTTGGCCTTTTCCCCCTTGACACATTTGCCAGATGTGCTTATTCATTCATTCAATCGTATTTATTGAGCGTTTACTGTGTGCAGAGCATTGTACTAAGCGCTTGGGAAGTACAAGTCGGCAACATATAGAGACGATCCCTACCCAACAACGGGCTCACAGTCTAGAAGGGGGAGACGGACAGCAAAACAAAACACAGCTATCAAATCTGCCCCCGTCTCCTGGTCTTCCTGAAATCCCTATTCAGGGAGAGCAAGTTGAGCCCAGCCTTCCCAAACTTCTGGCCCAATTTCGAGCTGCAGCTCTCTAGACAAATACCATACAAATAGGGTACTTCCCAAGCGCTTAGTACAGTGCTCTGCACACAGTAAGCGCTCAATAAATACGATTGATGATATATATACAATGTTCTCTAATATTTCATCTTTTTCACCCACGGTGACGATGCCAACCTCCTCCTCGCCTCCCTGCTATCCACCTCTCACTCTCTCATCTTTCCCAGCCGCCTCTCAAGAGGAAATCTTACCCCTCCTCCTGTGCTTCCAACCCCACCACCTTATGAAAACGCTGGCCTCCACTCTTCTTCCCACCATCTTCAACTACTCATTCTCTGATGGCTTCTTCCTCACTGCACCACAGTTACCTCCCCATCTCCCGTGTTCCTTCTTTTTTTTTTTTTTTAGGGCATTTGTTAAGTTCTTCCTGTGTGTCAGGTTCTGCGCTAAGCGCCAGGGTAGATACGAGCTAATCAGGTTGGACACAGTCCCTGTCTCACATTGGGCTCACAGTCTTCATCTCCATTTTACAGATGAGGTGATTGAGGCACAGAGAAGCTAAGTGACTTATCCAGGGTAACACAGCAGACAAGTGACAGAGCCGGGATTATAACACAGGTCCTTTCTGACTCTCAGGCCTGTGCTCTACCCACTAGGTCAGAGTGCTTCTGTCCTACCATTCCTGTCCAAATTCCTCAAGAGGAATTACACCCACCACCTCCACTTCCCGTCTTCCAACACTCCTTGACACTCTACAACCCGGCTTCTGCCCCTTCTATGCCAATGACACTGCTCTCTCAAAAGTCAAGAATGACCTACCTCCTTACTAAATTAAATGTACTGAATGAATCGATCAGTGGCATTTAACTTAACTCTCAATCCTCCTCGACCTCTCAACTTCTAGACTGTGAGCCCACTGTTGGGTAGGGACCGTCTCTATATGTTGCCAACTTGTACTTCCCCAGCGCTTAGTACAGTGCTCTGCACACAGTAAGCGCTCAATAAATACAATGAATGAATGAATGAATGAACAGGCCTTGGAATGGTGAATCAATCAATCAACCCTTCTCTTGGAAATATTATGTAACCTTGCTTTCTCTGACAGTTCTCTCCTGCTAGCCTGCTGGTCCCTCATCCTCGGACTCTTTTGCCAGCTTGTCCTCCGCTTCCCACTTCCTTTATCTCTGGGTGTCCCTCAAGTCTTAGTTCTCAGTCCCTTTTATTCTCAATTTCCACCTTGAGAAATTGGCACATAGTAAGTGCAGCCCGTACACTTTGCTCGTCTCATGCCAACCTACTCACTATATCTCGATCTTGTCTAACTCTCCGCCACTGCCTTACCAGTGTCCTCCCTCTGGCCTGGAACTCCCTCCCCCTTCACGTAAGATAGACCACCACCTTCAAAGTCTATTACATAATAATAATAGTGATAATAACAATTGTGGTATTTGTTAATCGCTTGCTATGTGCCAAGGGCTGCAGTAAACATTGCGGTAGATACAGAATATGCAAAATAGATACAGTCCTACCTTGCCTCCCTGATTTGCTACTATAACTCAGTGCTTTCACCTTACCTCTGTAACATCATCATCATCATCATCATAAATACGATTAACAAACCTACTCTCTATGCCTAGATCTCATCTTGCCATCGACCCCTCACCTAAATCCTGCCTCAAACTCCCTCCTCCTTCAAATAATAACGATGGTATTTGTTAGGGGCTTACTATGTATCAGGCACTGTTATAAGCGCTGGGGTAGATACAAGCTAATCAGATGATTACTCCCCCCACCTTCAAAGTCTTCTTAAAATCACATCTCCTCCAAAAGGCCTTCCCCAACTAAGCCCCCATTTTCCCTAAGAGCACGGGCTTGGGAGCCAGAGGACGTGGGTTCTAATCCCGGCTCTGCCACCTGTCTGCTGTGGGAAATTGGGCAAGCCACTTCACTTCCCTGTGCCTCAATTACCTCACCTGTAAAATGGGGACTAAGACTGTGAGCCCCACATGGGACAATCTGATTACCTTGTATTTACCCCAGCGCTTAGAACATCCTTCCCGTCTCACAAGCCCGCAACTTTGGTGTCATCCTCGACTCCGCTCTCTCGTTCACCCCTCACATCCAAGCCGTCACCAAAACCTGCCGGTCTCAGCTCCGTGACATTGCCAAGATCCGCCCTTTCCTCTCCATCCAAACCGCTCCCCTGCTCGTTCAAGCTCTCATCCCATCCCGTCTGGACTACTGTATCAGCCTCCTCTCCGATCTCCCATCCTTTTGTCTCTCCCCAATCAATCAATCAATCGTATTTATTGAGCGCTTACTGTGTGCAGAGCACTGTACTAAGCGCTTGGGAAGTCCAAGTTGGCAACGTATAGAGACAGTCCCTACCCAACAGTGGGCTCACAGTCTAAAAGGGGGGCTCACAGTCTACTCTGCCGCTAATCTCCTCACCGTGCCCCGTTCTCGCCTGTCCCGCCGTCGACCCCTGGCCCACGTCCTCCCCCGGGCCTGGAATGCCCTCCCTCTGCCCATCCGCCAAGCTAGCTCTCTTCCTCCCTTCAAGGCCCTATTGAGAGCTCGCCTCCTCCAGGAGGCCTTCCCAGACTGAGCCCCCTCCTTCCTCCCCCCCTCCACCCCCCTGCCTAACGTACTTCCCTTCCCCACAGCACCTGTATATATGTTTGTATGTTTGTACGTATTTACTCTATTTATTTTACTTGTACATACCTATTCCATTTATTTTACTTTGTTAATATGTTTTGTTTTGTTGTCCCTCTCCCCGTTCTAGACTGTGAGCCCACTGTTGGGTAAGGACCGCCTCTAGATGTTGCCAACTTGGACTTCCCAAGTGCTTAGTACAGTGCTCTGCACACAGTAGGTGCTCAATAAATACAACTGATTGATTGATTGATTCTAGACTGCGAGCCCACTGTTGGGAAGGGACCGCCTCTAGATGTTGCCAACTTGGACTTCCCAAGCGCTTAGTCCAGTGCTCTGCACACAGTATGCACTCACTAAATACGATTGATTGATTCTAGACTGTGAGCCCACTGTTGGGTAGGGACCGCCTCTAGATGTTTCCAACTTGGACTTCCCAAGCGCTTAGTACAGTGCTCTGCACACAGTAAGCGCTCAATAAATACAACAATGAATGAAAGTCAAGTCACTTCTCCGGGCCTCAGTTCCCTCACCTGTCAAATGGGGATGAAGACTGTGAACCCGCCTGTGGGGCAACCTGACGGCCTTGTAACCTCCCCAGTGCTTAGAACGGCACTCAGCACATAGTAAGCGCTTAATAAATGGGTATGAAGACTGTGAGCCCGCCTCTGGGGTAACCTGACAGCCTTGTAGCCTCCCCCAGTGCTTAGAACGGCGCTCAGCACATAGTAAGCGCTTAATAAATGGGGATGAAGACTGTGGGACAACCTGACGGCCTTGTCGCCTCTCCCAGCGCATCGAACGGCGCTCAGCCCATAGTAAGAGCTTAATAAGTGGGGATGAAGACTGTGGGACAACCTGGCGGCCTTGTAGCCTCCCCCAGCGCTTCGGACGGCGCTCAGCACATAGTAAGCGCTTAATAAATGGGGATGAAGACTGTGGGACAACCTGACGGCCTTGTTGTCCCCCCCCCCCCCCCCCATCAATCAATCGTATTTACTGAGCGCTTACTGTGTGCAGAGCACCGTACTAAGCGCTTGGGAAGTCCAAGTTGGCAACATAGAGAGACGGTCCCTACCCAACAGTGGGCTCACAGTCTAGAAGGGGGAGACAAAGAAGAAAACCAAACATACTAACAAAATAAAATAGAATAGATAGGCACAAGGAAAATAAATAGAGTAACATTAGCGATTGGAACGACAGATTAGAACGGAGCTCAGCACATAGTAAGCACTTAATAAATGGGGATGAAGACTGTGGGACAACCTGACGGCCTTGTAGCCTCCCCAGCGGTTGGAACAGCGCTCAGCACATAGTAAGCGCTTAGTAAATGGGGATGAAGACTGTGGGACAACCTGACGGCCTTGTGACCTCCCCCAGCGCTTAGAACGACGCTCAGCACGTAGTAAGCGCTTAATAAATGGGGATGAAGACTGTGGGGCAACCTGACGGCCTTGTAGCCTCCCCCAGCAGTAAGAACGGCGCTCAGCTCATAGTAAGCGCTTAATAAGTGGGGATAAAGACTGTGGGACAACATGACGGCCTTGTAGCCCCCCCAGCGATTAGTACGGCGCTCAGCACATAGTAAGCGCTTAATAAATGGGGATGAAGACTGTGGTGCAACCTGACGGCCTTGTCGCCTCCCCCAGCTTTTCGGACGGCGCTCAGCACATAGTAAGCGCTTAATAAACCATCATCATCATCAATTGTATTTATTGAGCGCTTACTATGTGCAGAGCACTGGGCTAAGCGCTTGGGAAGTACAAATTGGCGACATCTAGAGACGGTCCCAACCCAACAGTGGGCTCACAGTCTAAAAGGGGGAGACAGAGAACAAACCAAGCATGCTAACAAAATAAAATAAATAGAATAGATATATACAAATAAACTAAATAAATAGAGTAATAAATACGTACAAAAAATAAATGGGGATGAAGACTGTGAGCCCGCCTGTGTGGCAACCTGACGGCCTTGTCGCCTCCCCAAGTGCTTCGGACGGCGCTCAGCACATAGTAAGCGCTTAATAAATGGGGATGAAGACTGTGGGACAGCATGGCGGCCTTGTCGCCTCCCTCAGCGGTTGGAACGGCGCTCAGTACATAGTAAGCGCTTAATAAATGGGGATGAAGACTGTGGGACAACCTGGCGGCCTTGTAGCCTCCTCAGCGCATCGAACGGCGCTCAGCACATAGTAAGCGCTTAATAAATGGGGATGAAGACTGTGGGACAACCTGACGGTCTTGTCGCCTCTCCCAGCGCATCGAACGGCGCTCAGCCCATAGTAAGCGCTTAATAAGTGGGGATGAAGACTGTGGGACAACCTGGTGGCCTTGTCGCCTCCCCCAGCTTTTCGGACGGCGCTCAGCACATAGTAAATGCTTAATAAATCATCATCATCATCAATCGTATTTACTGAGCGCTTACTATGTGCAGAGCACTGGACTAAGCGCTTGGGCAGTACAAATTGGCAACATCTAGAGACGGTCCCTACCCAACAGTGGGCTCACAGTCTAAAAGGGGGAGACAGAGAACAAACCAAACATGCTAACAAAATAAAATAAATAGAATAGATATGCACAAATAAAATAAATAAATAAATAGAGTAATAATTCCCCCTTTTAGACTGTGAGCCCACTGTTGGGTAGGGACTGTCTCTATGTGTTGCCAATTTGTACTTCCCAAGCGCTTAGTACAGTGCTCTGCACATAGTAAGCGCTCAATAAATACGATTGATTGATTGATTAATAAATATGTACAAAAAATAAATGGGGATGAAGACTGTGAGCCCGCCTGTGGGGAACCTGACGGCCTTGTCGCCTCCCCCAGCAGTAAGAACGGCGCTCAGCACATAGTAAGCGCTTAATAAATGGGGCTGAAGACTGTGGGGAACCTGACGGCCTTGTCGCCTCCCCCAGCACTTAGAACGGCGCTCAGCACATAGTAAGCGCTTAATAAATGGGGATGAAGAGTGGGGGACAGCATGGCGGCCTTGTCGCCTCCCTCAGCGGTTGGAACGGCGCTCAGCACATAGTTAGCGCTTAATAAATGGGGATGAAGACTGTGGGACAACCTGACGGCCTTGTAGCCTCCCCCAGCGCTTAGAACGGCGCTCAGAACATAGTAAGCGCTTTAATAAATGTGGTGAAGACTGTGGGACAACGTGGCGGCCTTGTAGCCTCCCCCAGCGCTTCGAACGGCGCTCAGCACATAGTAAGCGCTTAATAAATGGGGATGAAGACTGTGGGGCAACATGGCGGCCTTGTCGCCTCCCTCAGCGGTTGGAACGGCGCTCAGTACATAGTAAGCGGTGACTGAATGCCGTGATTCCTGAGGGGGCTCGGTGTCCCTGTGTGTTTGTCCGTCCCCCCCCCCGCCCCGTCACTCACGGGTAGAAGCTGAGTCTCCGCTCGGCGGCGGCGGCGCCGCCCCTTCCCCGACGGTTCTTGCAGCAAAACGCGGCGCAGTAACGGGGCATGGAGTCGGGCGGCCGTTCTCCTCACAGCCTTCTTCACCGCCGGCCGCGGCGGAAGTGACGGCCGCCCCGCCGGCGGAAGTGACGTCGAGGAGGGGCGCGGTCACGTGCCCCCGCGGCGCCCGGGGTCACGTGGGGCGGCCCCAGCCAATAGCGGGCCGCCTAGTGGAGCTGGCGGCAGGGCCGCGCGCGCGCGCATGCGCGCTCCGCCGCCGCCGTCGCCGAGGCGTCTCCTCAGGTCGGACGGGCCCAAGCGGGGGAGGCCGGGGTGGACGCCCCCCGTCTCCAGTGGAAGGAGCCGCAAGGTCTGGGTTCAAATCCCGCCCCGTGACTGGGGCCGAGTCGCTTCGCCTCGATGACCTCGTCTGGAAAATGGGGATGGAGACCGGGAGCCCCCCCCCCCCCGCGTGGGAAGACCCCATCACCTCGGAACCCCCCCAAGGAATCATCGTCAATCGTATTTATTGAGCGCTTACACCGAGAGGCGGTCCCTGCCCAACAGTGGGCTTCATAAATAATAATAAAATCATAATAGTGGCATTGATTATGCCATCATTATTAAGATCATCAATCAATCATTTATTGAGCGCTTACTGCGTGCAGAGCACTGGACTAGGCGCTTGGGAAGGACAAGTTGGCAACATAGAGAGGCAGTAATATCATGATGGCATTTATGATATTAATAATGATGGCGTAATCAATGCCATTATTATTATTTTGTTATTTATTAAGCCCACTGTTGGGTAAGGGACCGTCTCTATATGTTGCCAACTTGTACTTCCCAAGCGCTTAGTGCAGTGCTCTGCACGCAGTAGGCGCTCAATAAATACGATTGATTGATGATATTAATCATGATGGCATAATCAATGCCATTATTATTATTTTATTATTGTTTATTAAGCCCACTGTTGGGTAGGGACCGCCTCTCTATGTTGCCAACTTGTACTTACCAAGCGCTTAGTGCAGTGCTCTGCACGCAGTAAGCACTCAATAAATACGATTGATTGATTGACTTATGATAATAATGATGGCATAATCAATGCCATTATTATTATTTTATTATTATTTATTAAGCCCACCGTTGGGTAGGGAGTGCCTCTATATGTTGCCAGCTTGTCCTTCCCAAGCGCTTAGTACAGTGCTCTGCACACAGTAAGCGCTCAATAAATATGATTGATTGGTTGGTTGATTTATGATATCAATAATGATGGCATAATAAATGCCATTATTATCATTTTATTATTATTTGTTAAGCCCACTGTTGGGTAGGGACTGCCTCTATATGTTGCCAACTTGTACTTCCCAAGCGCTTAGTGCAGTGCTCTGCCCACAGTAAGCACTCAATAAATACGATTGATTGATTGACTTATGATAATAATGATGGCATAATCAATGCCGTTATTATTATTTCATTATTATTTATTAAGCCCACTGTTGGGTAGGGACTGCTTGTACAGATTTATTCTACTTATTTTATTTTGTTCGTATGTTTGGTTTTGTTCTCTGTCTCCCCCTTTTAGACTGTGAGCCCACTGTTGGGTAGGGACTGTCTCTCTATGTTGCCAACTTGGACTTCCCAAGCGCTTAGTACGGTGCTCTGCACACAGTAAGTGCTCAATAAATACGATTGATTGATGATAATAATGATGGCATAATCAATGCCACTATTATTATTTTATTATTATTTATTAAGCCCACTGTTGGGTAGGGAGTGCCTCTATATGTTGCCAGCTTGTACTTCCCAAGCGCTTAGTGCAGTGCTTTGCACGCAGTAAGCACTCAATAAATACGATTGATTGATTTATGATATTAATAATGATGGCATAATCAGTGCCATTATTATCATTTTATTATTATTTATTAAGCCCACTGTTGGGTAGGGACTGCCTCTATATGTTGCCAACTTGTACTTCCCAAGCGCTTAGTGCAGTGCTCTGCCCACAGTAAGCACTCAATAAATACGATTGATTGATTGACTTATGATAATAATGATGGCATAATCAATGCCATTATTATTATTTTATTATTATTTATTAAACCCACCGTTGGGTAGGGAGTGCCTCTATATGTTGCCAGCTTGTCCTTCCCAAGCGCTTAGTACAGTGCTCTGCACACAGTAAGCACTCAATAAATATGATTGATTGGTTGGTTGATTTATGATATCAATAATGATGGCATAGTAAATGCCATTATTATTATTTTATTATTATTTATTAAGTCCACTGTTGGGTAGGGACCGCCTCTATATGTTGCCAACTTGTACTTCCCAAGCGCTTAGTGCAGTGCTCTGCACACAGTAAGCGCTCAAATACGATTGATTGATTGATTTATGATATTAATAATGATGGCATAATCAATGCCATTATTATTATTTTATTATTATTTATTAAGCCCACTGTTGGGTAGGGACTGCTTGTACAGATTTATTCTACTTCTTTTATTTTGTTCGTATGTTTGGTTTTGTTCTCTGTCTCCCCCTTTTAGACTGTGAGCCGGCTGTTGGGTAGGGACCATCTCTCTATGTTGCCAACTTGGACTTCCCAAACGCTTAGTACAGTGCTCTGCACGCAGTAAGCGCTCAATAAATACGATTGATTGATTGATTGATGATAATAATGATGGCATAATCAATGCCATTATTATTATTTATTAAGCCCACTGTTGGGTGGGGACTGCCTCTCTATGTTGCCAACTTGTACTTCCCAAGCGCTTAGTACAGTGCTCTGCACATAGTAAGCGCTCAATAAATACGATTGATGATGATGATGATTGATTGATTTATTAAGTGCTTACTCTGTGCAAAGCACCATTCTAAGCACTGGGTAGGTTACAAGGTGATGGGGTTGTCCCACGGGGGACTCACAGTTTTCATCCCCGTGAGGTAACTGAGGCACGGAGAAGTTAAGTGACTTGCCCAAAGTCACACAGCTGACAAGTGGCGGAGCTGGGATTCGAACCCACGACCGCTGACTCCAAAGCCCGGGCTCTTTCCACTGAGCCACACTCCTTAATCCCCGTTTTACAGATGAGGGCCAGAGAAGTGAAGTGATTCGCCCAAAGTCACACAGCTGACAAGTGGCGGAGCCGGGATTTGAACCCACAACCTCTGACTCCAAAGCCCGGGCTCTTTCCACTGAGCCACGCTCCTTAATCCGCGTTTTACAGATGAGGGCCAGAGAAGTGAAGTGACTCCCCCAAAGTCACACAGCTGACAATTGGCGGAGCCGGGATTTGAACCCATGACCTCGGACTCCAAAGCCCGGGCTCTTTCCACCGAGTCACGCCGCTTCTCTAGGCAGAATTAGCCTTTAACGTCACATTTGCGCTTCTCTTCCAGCCTGCTCACTATTAGCTCTTTGAGCTGCTGAAATCATCATCGTCATCAATCGTATTTATTGAGCGCTTACTGTGTGCAGAGCGCTGTACTAAACGCTTGGGAAGTGCAAGTCAGCAACACATAGAGACAGTCCCTACCCAACAGCGGGCCCCAATTTTATATATTTATGAACTGCAATACGTTGCCGACTTGTACTTCCCAAGCGCTTAGTACAGTGCTCTGCACACAGTAAGCGCTCAATAAATACGATTGATTGATTGATTGATTGGACGGCGGGGGTCGTTGGGCCTTACTGGGGGCCACCCCTAGCTTCGCACGGCCCCCGTCATCTTGAGGGAAGGGCTCGTCTCACCTGTGTTGGACGAGAGCCGAATGTAGACGTCAGTTTTCCCCTTCGAGAGACGTCTTCGCTGAAATCACCTGAATCCGTAAACTCAAATTCCGCTCAACCAACCGGTGGAATTTATCGAAGGCTTACGACGTGCCGAGCACTGTCCTAAGCGCTTGGGAGACGTAGTAGACACTCTCCCCGTAACTGTAACTCCACTCCCTGCCCTCGCGGGCGACTAGGGAAAAGTCGAGGTTGAAAAAGTAGATAATTCCGCATGTAGCAGAGCGGTGTTGAAACTAAATCATCGAAGAAATAAGCCAGAGAGCATCCACGAGGATTCTTGTTCGGCGAACCAAGTCACCACTTGTGGACTCCTGCACGGGGGAGCGTCTGCAATATGTATTTTATGACTTGTAACCTTAGATATCGTGCATTAAGGAGTGGTAGATTTACCTTACGGCTTCTCGAGCCCGATCATTTTTTTCTTTCTCGTCGCAGGAACCGCACGATGGCCACCCCGCAGTCCGTTGTCACATTCGCCATCTGCATTTTGATGATTACGGAGTTCATCCTGGCCAGCGAAAGTTACTACGACCTCTTAGGGGTTCCCAGAACTGCTTCCGAGCGCCAGATTAAGAAGGCGTTTCACAAGTTGGCCGTGAAGTACCACCCTGACAAAAATAAGAGCCCGGATGCGGAAGCAAAATTCAGAGAGATCGCAGAAGGTAAGGCGGGCAAATACCGGGCTGGTTCTGCTTTTTTAGAAAACTTTATGTGCATTAATTGTATTTAAGGGCCGGGTACTTTCTTGACAACAAAAGGAGCAGCTTCTGAGGGAGCGGGATACTGCCTGTAGTAAATATGTGGTGTGACACCGTTTCATTATATAGCTGACTCTTGGCCTGTGATTGCCAAACTGGGGGGCATGAGCCATAAGACAAATTTCCTGATCCATCAGCTTCTTCCTTAACTGGTCTCTTTTCCTGCCCAGGTTCTTCCCTCCTACCAGACAACTCTCCTTAAGTGATTCATGCACCCGTCTTTCCCTCAGCCTGGAATATTCATTTATCCTTCACCTTCTGCAGATCCATCCTGGAAATCACTCCCTTCAAGGGGCATTTCCCGATGATCCTCCCACATCTCTGAACCTGTCACTTCCTCAGCATTCATGATTTATGTTCATTCTTATTCTTTGTGTCTTTACGTCTGTTGCCTCATTCAACTATTGTATATTGTCGGTTTATGCCTCCTTTATCTCCCGTTAGGCTCTAAGCATAAATTATTTTTATGCTTGCCTCCCTCTTTAGCGTGAGCTCTTCGTGGGCAAGGAATACATGTCACTTTATTATTCTCATACTTCCCAAGAGCCTAGTTCACTGCACCACACTAAACGGACACTTAGTAAATGCCACTGCTACTACTTACAACTCTTCCTCTAGCACAGGGATTATGTTCTTGATGAACTCAGCATCTGAAAAAGTTATAGTTCGTGCACCTTGAACCCAGCCATTTTTTCCAACATCGTACCCCACTCGAGCCAGATAACGTGTTGTTGGACGAACGCTAGCCGATTCCAAAACGGCATTAAACTTCTTGTATCAATTGCCTGTTGTGTACTTCCCAAACACGTAATTCAGTGGATTGTACGTCCTGGCGCTCAGTACTGCCCAAAATGCTAGTGAAACATTTGTTGTGGAAGACGTGTGTACTTCTGTATGCCTTCAAAGATCTGTCCGCCCCCTGACTTTCCCGTCACTGTAGACCGCACCACCATCCTTCCTGTCTCATAAGCCCCTAACTGTGGCGTTATCCTTGACTCCTCTCTCTCATTCAATCCACATCTTCAATCCCTCACAAAATCCTGTCGGTCCCACCTTCACAACATCGCTAAAATCCACCCGTTTCCTCTCCATCCAAACTGCTACCACGTTAATACAGTCACCCATCCTATCCCTCCAGGCTTTCTGCCTCAGCCTCCTTGCAGACCTCCCAGCCTTCTGTCTCTCCCCACTCCAGTCCACACTTCACTCTGCTGCCCAGATCGTTTTTCTACAAAACCGTTCAGGACGCGTTTTCACCACTTCTCAAGAAATTCCAGTGGTTGCCCGTCCACCTCTGCATCAAACAAAAGCTCCTAACCATTGGCTTCAGAGCGCTCAATCACCTTGCCCCTTCCTACCCCCCCTCACTACTCTCCTGCTACATCCCAGCCCGCACACTGTGCTCCTCTAATCAATCAATCAATCGTATTTATTGAGCGCTTACTGTGTGCAGAGCACTGTACTAAGCGCTTGGGAAGTAGAAGCTGGCAACAAATAGAGACATTCCCTACCCAACAGTGGGCTCTAATGCTAACCTTGTCGTCGCTGTGCCTCCACCTCGTCTATCTCACCACTGACCACTCACCCACATCCTGCCTCTGGTCTGGCCTCCTCAAATCCGACAGATATTTGATCTCCCCCCACTTCAAAGCCTTACTGAAGGCACATCTCCTCCTACAAGCCTTCCCTAAGCCCCCCTTTCCTCTTCCACTCCTTTCTGCATCACCCTGACTTGCTCCCTTTTTTCTTCCCCGCTCCTAGCCCCACAGCATTTATGTACATATGTCATTTATTTATATTAATGTCAGTGTCCCCCATCTAGACTGTAAGCTCGAGTGAGCAGAGAAAGTGTCTGTTTATTGTATTGTACTCTCCCAACTGCTTAGTACAGTGCTCCGTACCCAGCGCTCAATAAATTTGATTGAATGAATGCATTCAATTCAGTTCAGTAACTAGAAGGTGTTTGTTTCAGGGCTTCATTCATTCATTCAGTTCATTCAATCGTATTTATTGAGCATTTACTGTGTGCAGAGCACTGTACTAAGCGCTTGGGAAGTCCAAGTTGGCAACTTACAGAGACGGTCCCTACCCAACCATGGGCTCACAGTCTAGAAGGGGGAGACAGACAACAGAACGAAACAGGTGGACAGGTGTCAAGTCATCAGAATAAATAGAAGTAAAGCTAGATTCACCTCCTTAACAAAATAAATAGAATAGTAAACATGTACAAGTAAAATAGTGTAATAAATCTGTACAAACTTGTGACACCGTGGATAAATGTAACTTTTAAGCTGCTCTTAAGGAGCTCATGATTTTCTAACTGCCTTGCTTGGGTATCTCTTGGTTCCAGAATATTCACATTTTAAAATAAGTAGTAGTAATAGCATTTAAGTGTTTATCGTGTTCAGTGGGACCCACAGGTGGGAATTAGACATGGTCTGAGAAGGGCTAGGAATATCTAGCATTTCTAGGTGTCCCATGCGAACAAGCACTTTCGGGGCGACGGCCCTAATGCTTTCGGCTCTGCCCGGCGCAGTGGACAGCATTCGGTGTTCACATCATCATCAATTGTATTTATTGAGCGCTTACTATGTGCAGGGCACTGTACTAAGCACTTGGGAAGTACAGATTGTCAACATATAGAGACAGTCCCTACCCAACAGTGGGCTCACACACCTTCCAACAAACATGGTGGGGAGAAAGTCATGAGGAGTAAGTGGGTGTGCGAGGTGGCGGGGGGAAACCTGAAGAAAAAGGAAGAACCTGGGATGAAGGGGGATGGCACAAGACTCAAAACGGTGTCTGCTTAGGTCAGGTACGTTGGTTGGATAATAATAATAATAATAATGGCATTTATTAAGCGCTTACTATGTGCAAAGCACTGTTCTAAGTGCTGGGGAGTTTACAAGGTGATCAGGTTGTCCCACGTGGGGCTCACAGGCCTAGTCCCCATTTGACAGATGAGGTAACTGAGGCCCAGAGAAGTGAAGTGACTTGCCCCAAGTCACACAGCTGACAAGTGGCGGAGCCGGGATTTGAACCCACGACCTCTGACTCCAAAGCCCGGGCTCTTTCCACTGAGCCACGCTGCTTCTCCGGATCACAGGTGTGGGGTCTTTGATACTTGCCGCTTCAGTGACTCCACAGTTTTTGAAATTTCAATGTTCTGATCTGATATTTTCAAGGCTGCACGTAAAGGTAGTTAAGCTAATTGAGGCCCAGATGAGTGTGTTGCCATATTGCGAAATCCAATTGCATGTTGTTTTATGTCGTAATGAACCCTTATAAACTGCAAATTAAAACATGCACAATGGTTATTTGTTTTTTTCAAATTGTAAACGAACTTTCAAAAATCACAGCGGAGGCGTAAGCAAATTTACAAACAATTTTTGAAGGCAGAGTATGAATGAGCTTTCCCCTCCTATTTGGATATCATTTTTTTCCTGATTTTTTTTTAAGTGGTTGCAGTTTTACTTTTGTATCAAAGTGGAATCTCATCACAAGATCGTAGTTGAAGTCTTAACTTAGAAAACTGAAACGGGAACCCCGATTTCCTATATAAAACTTATATGTATATATAAGTTTTATAAAAACATATAAAACTTCCAATATAAAAATTGTAAACGAACATTCAAAAATCACAATGGCGGCGTAAGCAAATTTACAAACATAATTTTTGAAGTCAAAGTATGAATGAGCTTTCCCCTCCTATTTGGATATCATTTTTTTTCCGGATTTTTTAAAGTGGCTGCAGTTTTACCTTTGTATCAAAGTGGAATCTCATCACAAGATTGCAGTCGAAGTCTTAACTTAGAAAACTGAAACGGGAACCCCGGTTTCCTATATAAAACTTAAATATTGGGTGTTTTATGCGTCAATTAAAATATTGAACTTTATTAACGTCTAGTGCTCATCTATGTAAAAGACAAGTAACAACTCAGAGCGGGTCTATCAGTAAATGTTAATTCTTAATGGCACCTTGGTTCTCTCTTAAAATATTTTGTGGTTGTTTTAAATCTAGGTGCTAGCTCAGTTCAACTGTAGTGTTACCGGTAGTTTAGATTTTATTTTAATGGGAATTTAAAAATTTATATTTGCAGCTTATGAAACGCTCTCAGATGAAAATCGACGGAGAGAATACGATCAGCTTGGACGTGGTGCCTTTACTAATAGTGGAAGACGAAGAAGCGGGGGCCCTTCCCAACAGTCGTTTAATTTCAACTTTGACTTATTTAAAGACTTTGACTTTTTTGGCCACAACCCAAATTCCCAGACCAAGAAACACTTTGAAAATCATTTCCGGTCACACCGGGACGGTTCCAGCAGGCAGAGGCATCACTTCCAGGAATTCCCCTTCGGACGAGGACTGTTTGATGACATGTTTGAAAATATGGAGAAAATGTTTTCCTTCAGCGGCTTTGACAATACCCACCAACATTCGGTGCGAACTGAAAATAGATTCCGTGGCTCTAGCAAGCATTGCAGGACTGTAACTCAGAGGCGAGGAAACATGGTTACAACCTACACTGACTGTTCAGGACAGTAATTCTTTATCATTTTCCTACAATGCTAACGGTTTCTTCTTCGTTGTATCCTGATTCAAAACAAAAGCGAACCCTCCTGAGCTGGTCATTAGTTCATTTATTTTAGAATACTTAATGCAACTATTAGTGTAAAGAGGGTGTGTATAAATTAATCTCGATCAGTCTGGCAAAACGCAACTAATTGGAAATGAGTCGTTGTCTTAGACATGGAAAGCTAGAAAGGGAGACATGCTATAAATCCACCCGATTAAATAAGTCTCCCAATTCTCCTCAATTTGATATATTTTGTTATCTACCCAGAAAGGAGTTTGCTTACCACAAGTTTGCAGAGTAAACGTTGCTAATCAGCTTCTGTAAGTTTTAGCCATGTTAACTGGTGCACTGCAGTGAAAGCTTCTTCATTTAACTTGATTGATGATTTTTCTACTAGCATTTCTGGTTTTTAATGCTAAATATACCTGAAGCTTCATATACAGTGATCTGTCAACAAAAGTGTGTTGGTAAACTGGCATTGAATGTTACGCATTCTAGTAGGCTCCCTAGAGAGGATGTCTCATTCTAGATATTTTTTTTTCTTTGACTCTCCCAAGGCAATAAACAGAATAAGAATTTAAAAATTCCATTCTTTTCATTAGAAAAACTCAAGTTGAGATATCGCTAAGCAATGTATTTGGCATAATGTGATGACCTCCGGTACGCAACTGGGGATAAAGTGTAGACATTGCTTGTTATATGAAATAGATGGCCTTCTGAAATATTGTGAGCCTTTACCGTGCTCGTTGCCCAGCTATTTATGTCTGTATAGTGCTGAAGTCCTGTGGCTACATCGTACACCTCTCACGTTTCCTGCTAAACTTACAGTTCCCTGTACGCTATTATGAAATGGCGTATTAAGTGCTTTTTCTTTCTTCTGTCCTTGCATCATTTTTTCGTTTGTAAATTAATGCCTCGTGTTCTGTCTGTGCGCCCGTAACAGAATGTGCGATATTTTTGAAGGAGAACTGTGTGCTTTTGTTGCCACGTAGGTTTAACTCCCGTATGTAACTTTAATTTGTGCAAGTTTCAGTTCTGCACTTTTCCCCATCACAGTCCGTGCGGGTATTACATCTCTAGGGTACGTCATTATCTCATAAACACGTGAGTGAAACAAATATATTACTTGCAAATTCATAATTCTCCAGTCTTCTGTAGGACAGCGTTTGCAGTTATGCCGTAACTTGATTTTAATTGCTGGTCCTCAGGGCAGCCCAGGGGAACCGGACAGCCGTGGACAAGAGGATGTTGAGGCGAGCCGTTCCCCGCGTCCTGCCGTAGATCTGGTCAGGAGCAGAGCTCTTGGGGAGAGGAAGCCTGGCAAAATCCCGTGACTTGAGAGCTCATTTTCCAGCTGCCCAACTCCCCTTTTTCTCCCGGTCCTCGCTATCAGCTCCTGCCGTTCGGCGGAAGGTGGGAGGTGATGCTGATGGAAGGAGACACCCTGTGACGGTCGGGGAACATGCTAGCTTTGATCCGAGGGCTCACGTCGGACGGCCAGTCGTATCCTCGACTGTAAGCCCGGTGTGCGCAGGCATTGTCTCTCTTTATTGCCGAATTGTACTTTCCAAGCGCTTAGTACAGTGCACACAGTAAGCACTCAATAAATACGATTGAATTTAATGAGCACCTACTGTGTGCAGAGCACTGGACTAAGCGCTTGGAAAGTACAAGTTGGCAACCCGGAGCAAGGGACGGCAGGAAGTGGATGGCTGAGCTGGGGGGAAAAGGCCTAAAAAGTCGAATGGGGTGTAAGGGGTAATTCCAAGTGTCCCTAGCTGGCATAGAGTACGCTGGACAGCTGTGTGACTTTGGGCAAGTCACTTAACTTCTCTGTGCCTCAGTTCCTTCATCTGTAGAATGGGGATTAAAACTGTGAGCCCCCCCATGGGACAACTTGATCACTTTGTAACCTCCCCAACGCTTAGAACAGCGCTTTGCACATAGTAAGCGCTTAATAAATGCCATCATTATTATTACGATTGCCCTTGTATACCTTCAGTATTGTTTACTGAGGGTACCAGGTGCTCTTGTACGGAAGCAGTGTGGCGTAGTGGATAGAGCCGCGGGAGTCAGAAGGTTGTGGGTTCTAATCCCAGCTCCGCCACTTGTCTGCTGTGTGGCCTTGGGCAAGTCACTTCACTTCTCTGTGCCTGTTACCTCATCTGTAAAAATGGGGATTGAGACTGGGAGCCCCTTGTGGGATAGGGACCCTATCCAACCCAATTTGCTTGTATTCAGCCTAGTGCTTAGTACAGTGCCTGGCATATAGTAAGCACTTAAATACCACAATTATCATACAGCTCTTAATGTTCCCTGCATTTCTCTTGATATCAATCAATCGATCAGTGGTATTGAGCACTTACTGTGTGCAAAACATGGTACTAAGTGCTTAGGAGAGTAGAGAAGCAGCGTGGCTAAGTGGAAAGAGCACAGGCTTGGGAGTCCGAGGTCATGGGTTCTAATCCCGACTCTGCCACTTAGCTGTGTGACTTTGGGCAAGTCACAATTTCTCTGTGCCTCAGTTACCTCATCTGTAAAAATAGGGATTGAGACTGGGAGCCCCACACGGGATTGGGACCCTATCCAACCCAATTTGCTTGTATTCACCCTAGTGCTTAGTGCAGTGCCTAGCACAGTAAGCGCTTAACAAATACCAAATTATCATACAGCTCTTAATGTTCCCTGCATTTCTCTTGATATCAGTGGTATTTATTGAGCACTTACTGTGCGCAAAACATGGTACTAAGTGCTTAGGAGAGTAGAGAAGCAGCGTGGCTCAGTGGAAAGAACACGGGCTTGGGAGTCAGAGGTCATGGGTTCTAATCCCGACTCCGCCACTTGTCAGCTGTGTGACTTTGGGCAAGTCACTTAATTTCTCTGTGCCTCAGTTACCTCATCTGTAAAAATGGGGATTAAGACTGTGAGCCCCATGTGGGACAACCTGATTACCTTGTATCTTCCCCAGTGCTTAGAAGAGTGCTTGGCACATAGTAAGCACTTAAAAAATGCCATCATTATTATTAAAGTGCAGGGTTGAAGGACACAGAAAAGCAGTGTGGCTGAGTGGAAAGAGCACCAACTTGGGACTTGGGAATCAGAAGTCGTGGGTTCTAATCCCTGCTCCACCACTTATAAGCTGTGTGACTGGGCAAGTCACTTCACTTCTCTGTGCCTCAGTTGCCTCACCTGTAAAATGGGGATTAAGACTGTGAGCCCCATGTGGGACAACCTGATTACCTTGTATGCCCCCCAGTGCTTAGAACAGTGCTTGGTACATAGTAAGCACTTAAAAAATGCCATCATTATTATTAAAGTATAGAGTTGAAGAACACAGAAAAGCAGCGTGGCTGAGTGGAAAGAGCACCAACTTGGGACTTGGGAATCAGAAGTCGTGGGTTCTAATCCCTGCTCCGCCACTTATAAGCTGCGTGACTGGGCAAATCACTTCACTTCTCTGTGCCTCGGTTGCCTCACTTTTAAAACGGGAATTAAGACTGTGAGCCCCATGTGGGACAACCTGATTACCCTGTATCTTCCCCAGTGCTTAGAATAGTGCTTGGCACATAGTAAGCACTTAACAAATGCCATCATTATTATTATTATTACACATTCCCTGCCCACATTGAGTTTGCAAGTCTATCAATCAATCATATTTATTGAGCGCTTACTATGTGCAGAGCACTGTACTAAGCGCTTGGGAAGTACAAATTGGCAACATATAGAGACAGTCCCTACCCAACATTGGGCTCACAGTCTAAAAGGGGGAGACAGAGAACAAAACCAAACATACTAACAAAATAAAATAAATAGACGCGAGGAAGATGATGCCCACCATAGCAGTTGGGGCTCTGCCGTCACAGTGCAATTCTGCGAAGGCCTGTCTCGGCAGGCCTTTGTAGGACGTAATCTTCAACTGCAGATAAGAGTTTTAAGGAAATTATTGCCATCTCTTCAAGATTCCCTTTTGCTCCAGAATTAACACGGAGCCCTCTCCCTTTTTTTTTTTTTTTTGGTCCATATACTCTTGAGGGGTGAGCAGAAACCCTCTGCGAGTCAGCTTGCACAACGTAACACTTCAGCCTTGGCATTCCCACCCCATTTCCAGGAGTCCAGGTCCCCAAGCCAGTCCTAATGTCTTCTGGCCAGCATCCACCACCTTAAAGGCTGTCTGGAAGAGAATAACCCATAGAAACATCCAGTTGCATTGGTAGAGGTTCATAGTGTTTCTTGATTGAAGGGCCCTTTCAATTACAGCACAAAGTTCCTTGCGAGTCACTTTGCTCTCTAGAGGTTTGACACTGAGGGGCCTGAATACCTAGGATGCCACTTTGTGACGCATCGGCTTTACAACATGCAACAGGTAATGATCGGTCCTGCAGTGAAAATCATTTATAGCAGCCGTAAGAACAGTCTTCAAATCTCATTTATTGATGGTGTAATCAGTAAAGTGTTAGCTGTTTGCTTGGGTGCATTCAAGGTGTCTTCCTTTTATTTAGTAATTGGAAGACTAATTTTGCCCAGTCACTGACCAAGGATAGATCATTGCTGTTTAATTTACCATTCCTGAATTACCCAGTGACTTTTTTCCATGTTTCATTATCACCGCACACGGGTGCATTGACGTCTCCAAAGAGAATCAGTTTATATGACATTGGTTGCCTGGGTTGCTGACAAAATACTTTTAGAATTTTCCTTGCAGCTTCCCATCATAGTAGGAGCCTATGCACTGATGATTGTGTCATATAACGGTTACATAAGGGCATTAAATATGTTTGTACATATTTATTACTCTATTTTACTTGTACATATCTATTCTATTTGTTTTATTTTGTTAGTATGTTTGGTTTTGTTCTCTGTCTCCCCCTTTTAGACTGTGAGCCCACTGTTGGGTAGGGACTGTCTCTATATGTTGCCAATTTGTACTTCCCAAGCGCTTAGTACAGTACTCTGCACATAGTAAGCGCTCAATAAATACGATTGATGATGATGATGATTAAACATTCCATAATGACTGGGCAGACTAAAAATGCTAGGGAGAATTGATTGCAAAACGTACACCCGAGCACCTACTAGCAGAGGAAGGAAGACCTCTCAATTAATCCATCAGTGACAGTTACTGAGCACCGACTGAGTCCTTCGGGAGAGTATAAGAATTTAGCCATATGCTTATTCCCTGCCTTCAAGGAGTTTACAGTCTAATGGAGGAGACAGCTACATAGTGAAAGCCTGTATTTATTGAACGTTTACTATTGTAGAACATTAACTAAGCACTTGGGATGTTACAATATGATGGACACTTTCCTTGCCCACAACAAGCTTACACCAGGACAGCAGAACAAACAATTGAATGTACACCATTTGTCTGCCGTGTGACCTTGGGCTAGTCACTTAACTTCTCTGTGCCTCAGTTACCTCATTCGTAAAAGGGGGATTAAGGCTCTGAGCCCCATGTGGGACATGGACTGTGTCCAACCTGATTAACTTGTATATATTCCAGCACTCAGAATGCCTGGCACATACAAAGTGCTTAACAGATACCCTTTAAAAATATACATCTAGAAATGGAAACATGCCCTATGTACAAGAGTGTTGAGCATAGGAGAGAAGTACACAATGCCAAGGGTGGGCATTGGCCCTGAGAAAGAACTCTGCACCAGTTTCTGTAAGCTGTCCTGCATTAAGAAGTCTCATTTCACTCTGTGCTTTCCAGGACTGCTATTCTCACTGAAAAATGCTGGGACTCCTTGCTACAATTATTTTCTTTGTGTCTGGTTTGCTTTTCTACTGCCACGAAAAGGCTTATTTATTGCAGTCCTTTGCAGAGGATCATTTGGGTTTGGGGGAGACAGGTAATCTGTAGAGATGCTTTTTCTGGCCCTCTTCCTGTTCCTAGATTTTAATTTTTTTATGGTATTTGTTAAGCACTTATTACGTACCAGGCACTATATTAAACGCCAGGGTAGATACAACCCAATCAGGTCGTACACCGTCCATATCCCACATGGGGCTCACGGTCTTAATCCCCATTTTAATCCCCATGAGGCCCAGAGAAGTGAAGTGACTTGTCCAAGTTCACACAGCAGATAAGTGGCAGAGCCAGGATTAGAACCCAGGACCTTCTGACTCCTAGGCTCGTGTTCTACCCACTAGGCCGCACTGCGTCTAGATAGCAGTATATTCCTAAATAGGACGGCTTTTTCACCTCGGATACTAGATAATGCAGCTGCCTCCCAAGGAACTGACTGATGGATAATCCAGGAGGTCAGTTTGGTTTGGGTTTTCCCCACTGTCAGCAGAACATGAGCTCGAATTAGGTTTCCAGTAATGGCGATGAGTTATACTGAACCTCATCATTCATTCATTCATTTAATCGTATTTATTGAGCGCTTACTGTGTGCAGAGCCCTGTACTAAGCGCTTGGGAAGTACAAGTTGGCAACCTATAGAGACGGTCCCTACCCAACAGTGGGCTCACAGTCTAGAAGGGGGAGACGGAGAACAAAACAAAACATATTAACAAAATAAAATAGAATAAATATGTACAAATAAAATGAATAAATAAATAAATAGAGTAATAAATACGTACAAACATATATACATATATACAGGACCAGTAGCATTCACCCTGAGGTGGCCGGCAAAGCTAAGATGCTGTCTATGGTTTTGGTTCTGGCTGCTCTTCTTAGCAGCAGATAGATACTACTGTTTCCTTGCCTGTTCTCTTTCACTGATTGTGGCACTCCAACTGGAAAAAAAACCCATTGGGATTGCAATCTACATAATTCTGAATTACTGGAATGATCTTAAAAATGTGGGAATTGAGAAAGTTGGAGTCAGTTTGTCACCATGAAGCTTCCCAGCCCTGGGAGGTGTTTGGGGATGATGAAGATGATGATATTTGTTAAGCACTTACTATGTGCCAAGCACTGTTCTAAGTGCTGGGGTAGTTACAATGGAATCAGGTTGTCCCACATGGGGCTTACAGTCTTCATCCCTATTTTATGGCTGAGGTAACTGAGGCACAGAGAAGTCAAGTGTCTTGCGAAGCCAGGATTAGAACCCACGTCCTCTGACTCCCAAGCCCGCGCTCTTGCCACTAAGCCACGCTGCCCAGACACCACCTTCCCTTTTCCATTTAGAGAATTACATTAGAAAATTTCCCCATGTCGGACATCATCATTAGTAGTTTCTAAATGAACTGTAGGGGTGTGTGGAAGGAGAAGACCGTGAGAGTGAGGGACCTCGCTACACGTTAGCCTCCTGATTCGGGTCCCTGAGAACATGGAGGACTTTTTCAAGTGTCGCTGATGACGGTTCGGGGCATCGTCTCCACGCTGGGCGTGACTTTGCTTTTTGGTAAGCACGTTCCCCGGATCCCTGCGAGGCCCTCCCCACTGGAGTTTAGGGAACTAGACTTCCAATAGCCATGGGGCTGAACGCAGGGGGAGATACCCAAAGGGAATACAGCCCGGCTAGTTTCCCGGTCAGAAGTGTTGGGGGATTCAGAACCATAGAGCGTAGTTGTAGAGTAAGTACCCCAACAGCAGGGCCTGAAGTTGAGTATGTCTTTACGGTGGGCAACCGGTCCTTCCTGACACCTGACAGCTCTCTGATCACAGCAAGAAAAATCCAACTTCAGGCAGAGACTCAGGCTGTGCTGTATTTGGGGGGACTGAGGTAACTTTTTAAAACAGTGAATTAAACCACCCATAAGCATTTGGCTTCAGCCCTCCAACTTGCAAACCCTAGTCAGAATTGTATTTTCACCACAAGATGGGGGAAGTACTACACAATGCTGAATCCAGTGCAGAGGTAATCGGGGGCCCGGCGGAGGAAAAACACCTTGCTAAAGTATGATCAGAAAGTGACTGGTCCCTGACCTTCTTTGATCATTTTCCAGCAGTCGAAAGGATTTTCTGATGGGTCCATGGCATTGTCCTTGACTCATCTCTCTCATTCAACCCACATATTCAGTCTATCACCAAATCCTCACAGATTGCAACCTCTAATGTTGGTTCACTGGCACTGTTCTCTCCTGGACGTCCCCTATCTCTCTGGCCGCTCATTCTCAGTCTCTTTTGCAGGCTCCTCCTCTGCCACCCACCCCCTAACTGTGGGAGTCCTCCTTTTAGAGTGTGAGCCCACTGTTGGGTAGGGACTGTCTCTATATGTTGCCAATTTGTACTTCCCAAGCGCTTAGTACAGTGCTCTGCACATAGTAAGCGCTCAATAAATACGATTGATGATGAAGGCTCAGTTCTGGGTCCCCTTCTAATTCCCCAGCTACACCCACTTTGTTGGAGAACTCATTTACTCCCATAGCTTCAACTACCACTCTTCAGGAGACGTGGTTTCTCCGTGTCAAACGCTGTTGAAACCTCTGAGTAAATTGAATGTCCTCAATAATCTCCATTCCCATTTCGTACTGGTAGGTGATGGACTGTCGGAAAGTATGGGACAGAAGTGAGTTTGCAAAGAGAACTGGAAAAAACAATCACTCAACAACGAATCCATGTAAGTGATGCCACGTGATTGTCACGGTGGTTTTGGCTCTCTGCAGTCTTCTAGATTAGCTACTGATTTTTTTTTTGTCGTCCCCCACCACGGTTTTTGTTATGCACTTACTATGTGTCAAGGACTATTCTAAGCACTGGGGTAGAGGCAAGGGAATCAGGTTGAACACAGCCCTTGTCCCACAGGGGGCTCACAGCCTTTATCCCCATTTTACAGATGAAGTAACTGAGGCACAGAGAAGTGCTCACATGGCAGACAAATGGTTGAGCTGGGATTAGAACCCAGGCCCTTCTGACTCCACAGCCCGTGCTCTATCCAATAGGCCATACTGCATTTACCGAGTTAGTAGGATCAGAAGACCTTGGGCAAGTCATATAACTTTGTGCCGCAGTTGTACCATCTGTAAAATGAGGGTTCAATGCCTGATCTCCCTCCTCCTTAGACTGTGAGCCCCATGTGGGGCAGGGACTGTGTCTGCCCTTATTAACTTGCATCTACACCAGGACAGTAATTGACACATTAAGTGCTTAACAAATATAACGACAATAATTATAATTCCCAACTCTACCCCTACAGCCCAACCTCTCTTTCTCTGCAATCCCCCATTTCCTCCTACCTTCAAGACAGCCCTTCTTGGATGTCCTACTAGCACCTCAAACTTACCATGTCCAAAACAGAAGTCCTCATCTCCCCCCACCCCAAACCGTGTCTTTCTGCCGTCTTTCTCATCTCTGTAGACAACACCACTAACCTCCCTGTCTCACAAGCCCTTACACCTTGGCATTGTCCTTGACTCATCTCTCTCATTCAACCCACGTATTCAGTCTGTCACCAAATCCTGTCAGTTCTGCCTTCACAAATAAATCACATTATCAATAAATATTACTTGGTTGTCCTTGACCCTTATATTTTAGTGTTTTATTGCTCCTGATGTGTCTGTCTCCAGTCCTTCCCCACCTTTCATAGACTGTGAGCCCTTCAAAGGACAGCGTCCATGTCTAATTCCCACCTGTATATCCTTTCCCAGTGCTTAGTACAGTACTCTGTCCAAAGCATTTAAGAAAATACTATTACTACACTAGTGTTACCACTACTAAACGTCCCCCCAACCCTGTCCACCCTCCCACAACTGACTGTGGTTGAAGACCATAAGCCACAGACCGTTGCCACCATCATGCCCGGCTCCCCTTCTTAATAATAATAATAATTTTGGTATTTGTTAAGCTCTTTGTGCCAGGCACTGTAGTAAGTGCTGAGGTGGATACAAGCAAATCAGGTTGGACACAGTCCGTGTCCCACAGGGGCTCACAGTCTTAATCCCCATTTTACAGATGAGGTAACTGAGGCACAGGGAAGTTAAGTGTCTTGCCCAAGGTCACACAGCAGACTGAGGGCTGGGGGGAGCCAGGATTAGAACTCAAGCCCTTGGTCTTCCCTCCTCCTTCCTTCAGCTGTCCCCTGAAGTAAAAACGCCTCTGTCACTCAGTTTCTTTGTTTGTCTTCTGGTTTTCTATCAGATTGAACCCAAGGCCATGCAACGGACAAGAGGTGGAGTCAGGATTAGAACCCATGACCTCCTAACTCCCAAGCCCGTGCTCTATCCACTACATCATGCTGCTTCCCCCTTTCTTGTCAACTGATCCCTTAAGCCATAAGCCCCGGTTCCTTGGCAGAGTGTGGAAGCAGGGAGCTTGGAAGGTTTCCGGACTGTCACTGGGTCACATCAATGGAAGTCTGACCCTGGCCTTTCCTCCACACTGCTTCTTCATAACCCCTGCCAAACCGGAGCATAATCAACTGGGAAAACTCTGGTCTAGTAAAACAATGTGGCATCTATTTGAATTATCTTAAAGGAATTCACCAAATAGCTGAATAGCAGTTCACGGAGACACCCTTCCTTTGGGGACTCAGTATAGTGTACTCTACAGTCAATTATTGCTGAAGAGGAAAGCCCATGAAATCTCTTTGGAGTCTAAAGGAAGTGTAGCACAGCGCTGGACCTCAATATTTCTGCTGCCTTCTCTCCTGCCACAGAGGGTCCCTGCTCCTGGCACACTTCGTGTCCACCAGGATGGGGATAAATGCTGCTCCTGCAGGCTCTCAGACCCATCCATCACCACCAAAAAATGTTAACTGCCGCCCTCCCTCTAGCTATTGAGAGTTCTTGCTCCCAGCCTCTGACATTCCATCTATCGAGTGCTCACTGTGTGCAGAACACTGTACAGAAAACTTGGGATAATACAACAGAGTTGGTAGAAGCACTACTGACCCAGAAAGAGGTTTCAGTCTACAAGGGAAGACAGACATTAAACTATATTACAGATTGGGGAAATGATGGAGTATAAAACTATTTACGTAAGTACAGCGGGACTGGGATGGGTATTAAAGTGCTGAAGAAGTACACGGTCAAGTACACAGAAAATGCAGAAGGGCTTAGTGTGGGAAGGCCTTTTGGAGAAGATGTGATTTTAGGAGGGTTTTGAGTGTGAGGAGAGTGGTTGGACTGTAGGATTTGAAGGAGGTAGGAGACTCAGGCCTGAGAGAGAATATGGGTAAGAAGTCTGTAGAAGAGAGGAGACTGAGGACCAGAGTGGGGTGGTGTTAGAGAAGCTGAGTGTGTGGATTTGTTTGTAATAGGAGATCAGTGAGGTTAAGTAGGAGGGGAATTGCCGATTGAATACCTTAAGGCCAATGGTGAGGAGTTTTTGTTTGCTGCTGCAATGGATGGGCAACCATTGGAGGTTTTTGACGAGTGGGAAGACGTGGAGTGGATTTTTTTTTCAGAAAAATGATCTGGGCAGCAGGGTGAAGCATGGACTGGATATTGGAGAGACAGGAGGCAAGGAGGTCAGTGAGGAAGCTGATGCAGTAGTCAAATGATGGATGCTTGTATCAGCGTGGTAGTTTTAATAATAATAATGATGGCATTTTTTAAGCACTTACTATGTACAAAACACTGTTCTAAGCACTGTGGAGGGTACAAGGTGATCAGGCCATCCCACTTGGGGCTCACAGTCTTAATCCCCATTTTACAGATGAGGTAATTGAGGCACAGAGACGTTAAAGTGACTTGCCCAAAGTCACAAGCTGAGCCGCGATTTGAACACTTGACCAGCCCAACCCATGTTAGTCTTGTGGATGGAGAGGGAGGGGTGGATTTTAGGGATGTTGTGAAGTGAACCAACAAGATTTCTTGACGAGTTCAGTGAGATTCATTCATTCGTTCAATCGAATCTATTGAGCGCCTAGTGTGTCGAGGTTACAGTCCTGTGATAAAGGGAGGATGGTGTTTTCTACAGTAATGGGAAGACATGGGGAAGATGAGATTTGGGTGAGAAGGTATGTTTAGTTTGAGGTGTCTGTGGGACACCCAAATAGAGATGTCCTGAAGGCAGGAGGGAAACTGACTTCAGAGAAGGAGAGAGATCATGGCTGGAGAGGTATCTTTGGGACTCATAATAATAATAATAATAATAATAATGGCATTTATTAAGCGCTTACTATGTGCAAAGCACTGTTCTAAGCGCTGGGGGAGATACAAGGCAATCAGGTTGTCCCACAGGGGGCTGACAGTCAATCCCCATTTTACAGATGAGGGAACTGAGGCTCAGAGAAGTTAAGTGACTTGCCCAAAGTCACACAGCTGACAAGTGGTGGAGCCAGGATTTGAACCCATGACCTCTGACTCCAAAGCCCAGGATTTTTCCACTGAGCCATGCTGCTTCTCCATCTACGTAGAGATGGTAGTTGGAGCTATGTCTTTCCGGGACGGGAATAAAAGCTGCTTCCGTGTGCTCTCAGACTCTCTCAATTGCTGCTGGGAAAAGGATCTGAGGAAACTGCCATCTGCTCTCCTGCCACCACCGAGGGTCCCTGCTTTCAAAATGTTCCAGCCTGCTGGGCATAAATGCCGCTCCAGTGGGCATCCGCAGCATGAGCCTTTCAAAAAACCCTGGGAAGATGGGTGGATGTGGGTGTGCACTGAATTCTAAGCCCCAAAGAGCCAGAAATTCTGCTCTTCTAGACATAGCACCCTACTGATTTGTTTTTATTTTGCGAATTAGTATTGTTTTCATTTTTGTCCTTTCTGAAGTTTGTCTCCAGTCCCTTATCTTTCTTTTTTTCATGATATTTGTAAAGCGCTCACTATGTGCCAGGCCCTATTATTATTATTATTATTAAGCCCTGGAGTAGATAAGCAGCATGGCTCAGTGGAAAGGGCACGGGCTTTGGAGTCAGAGGTCATGGGTTTGAATCCCGTGGCTCTGCCACTTGTCAGCTGTGTGACTTCGGACAAGTCACTTCACTTCTCTGTGCCTCAGTTACCTCATCTGTAAAATGGGGATGAAGACTGTGAGCCCCACATGGGATAACCTGATCACCTTTTATCCCCCCCAGAGCTTAGAACAGTGCTTTGCACATAGTAAGTGCTTAACAAATACCATCATTATTATTATTATTAGATACAAGCTAATCAGTTCAGACACAGTCCATATCCCACATGAGGCTCACAGTTTTTATCCCCATTTTGCAGATGAGGTAACTGAGGCACTGAGAAGTTAAGTGATTTACACTGTGAGCCTTATGCAGGACAGGGACTGTGACTGACCTAACTGCCTTGTACCTAAGTATACACTTAGTAATAATAATAATGATAATAATGGTATTTGTTATGCGCTATGTGCCAAGCACTGCTCTAAGTTCTGGGGTAGATACAAGGCAATCAGGTTGTCCCACGTGGGGTTCACAGTCTTAATCCCCATTTTATAGATGAAATAACTGAGGCACAGAGAAGTTAAATGGCTTGCCCGAAGTCACACAGCAGGCAAGTAGCGGAGTCATGATTAAAACCAACGTCCTCTGACTCCCAATCCCAGGCTCTTTCCACTAATAAGCACTTAACAAATACCATAAAACAAAGAAACATGGCTAAGATCCCACAGCAGACAAGTAGCGTAGCTGTGATTAATAATACTACTGATTAATAATACTACTAATAATACTAATAATAATAATGTTGGTATTTATTAAACACTTACTATATGCCAAGCACTATTCTAAGTGCTAGAATCCAGGACCTTTGACTTCCAGGTTGTGTCCTTTCCACTAGGTCACCCTACATCCCGTCTGCTGCTTCTTAAACCCACTTGTATGTTTAGACTCTGAGTGCCCCAAGGGACAAGGACCATGTCTAATCCCCACCTATGTATTCTCTCCCAGCGCTTAGTACAGTGATCTACATGCAATAAATACTTAATAAAACGTTTAGACTTTGAGTGCCGCAAGGGACAATGACCATGTCTAATCCCCACCTATGTATTCTCTCCCAGCGCTTAGTACAGTGATCTACATGCAATAAATACTTAATAAAACTATCACCACCACTACTACACATCTCCACATACACTGCAATTTGAAATCACATTGTCGTCATCATAACTGCGGCGTTTTTGTTAAGCATCGACTATAATACAGTGTGGACTAGTGGAAAGAGCTTTGTCCTGGGAGTAAGAGGATTCGTAGTCTCTAAGTAGGAGGGAGAACAGTACTGACTCTTCATTCTGCTGATGAGGGAACTGAGACGCAGAGAAGTTAAGTGACTTGCCAGAGGCCAGACAGCGGACAAGTAGCAGAACAGGGATTAGAACCCAGATCCTTTGACTTCCAGGCTGGTGCTAATTCTACCAGGCCACGCGGCTTCTCTCAGTCAAGTGTACTGAGCGGTAACCTTTACCTCTCCCTTTCCCCTGCCCCCATTTAAATAGCCACAAACCTGGTAGCGAATATTAGACAAAGCAAGGACCAACAAAATGGGACCCGGACAATCACTTGACACTGGTTTTGAGTGGTTAGGAATAGAGGAATTAATTGTTATTTGGGAGACGAGGAATATTCTCAGTTTTCCAGAATCACAAATTTCTGAGTAGGCCACCAAATTTTCCTGGCCCACTAGCCTTGAGGATGTAGCCTGCCCACCCTGCAAGCTTCTTACAGTTCTCTCCTGTAATTCTCTTCCCTGTCTAAGGGCAGTGCCCATCTTTGGCACTGTTAGAATTCAGGACTTCGGAGTTTCCTAGGTTTTTCAGCATTCTGGCAACTAAGAAATTTACATGGAAAAGCAAGCATCCACCTCTGGCAGGCCCACTGGAGATAATAATAATAACAATGATGGTATTTGTTAAGCAATTACTACGTGCCGAGAACTGTTCTAAGTGTTGGGTTACATACAAGGTAATCAGGTTGTCCCCCATGGGGTTCACAGTTTTAATCCCCATTTTACAGATGAAGTAACTGAGGCCCAGAGAAGATAAGCGGCTTACCCAAGGTTACACAGCAGAAGGTGGTGGAGCTGGGAATAGAACCCATGTCCTCTGACTCCCAAGCCACTCCACTAAGCCACGCTGCTTCCCCTATACTGTCAACTTGAAACCCAAACTGAGAGCTCCCCAACCTTTCTCCCGATTGCTTTTGGTCAAGGGTGCCAGGCCACTGGCTAGAGATAATTATAATAATGACTGGTTTGATGGCTTATTTGAGCTCAGGGACTCAAGGCTTCCATTCCAGAGTAGGGCAGGAACAGGATTCCTGGGGTGAATCAGGGGAAACTCAGGAAGTAGCATTGCCTAGTGGGAAGAGCATAGGACTGGAAGCAAGGATTTACTTGAAAAGCCCCCTACCCTCTCCCCCAACTCTAGCTCACTCACCAGATTCTGGTGGTCACTGAGTCAGAAGGGCATAAAAAGGAGAGGCAGAGCCACCTCGGCATTTTCAGGAGCATGCTGAGGGCTTAGGCCCACCCAGACTCTTTCAAGACCCTGGGCAGCTGGGCACAGGTTCACATTCCCTCCGACTCCATGGGAATCCTCAGAAAATATCTCCAGAGAAAAATTAAATTCCCCGAGTGAGCTCAACTGTACTCCCTGAATGACTCATCCATGAGTAGAGTGAACAGTTTTATTATGGGTCTGCATCTGAAGTGCCTTCCTTTTCAGAAGAAACAGCCTGATTTCGATCTTTTCAGAATACATGTTTGTGAAGAATCTCAAATCTAGAAAAGTCTGTCTCCCTGAGAGGAGTAAAACAGATTGAAAGGCCAGTTTGTTTCCTCAGTCGATGAGCGTGGGAGGTGTGCCATTAGGCCTGGGATGAAGTAATACTCTCTGTTTGCATTCTAGTGCATCTTGAGCAACTAAAGTGTCTTTTCATGTTTCGGTTTCACTGTTTTCAATATCAGATTTATTGTCTTCAAAAAGAAAGTTGTCCCTAGTTCCCTTGTGGAAGTGTATGAAAGCTAGCTCATTCTCTTGTAAAATGTCCTTATGAGGCCAGGTGGTTTATCAGGAAGCCCATATTTTTGAACCTTTTAAAATGAGTATTATGTGAGATTCTCCTGAGGTGGTCTGTAAAAACTGAATGCTACTTGACTCAGTAGGACAAAATGCCTTTTCCAAGTGTATGTTGCAAACTGTAATCCACAAAAAGGCATTTTTATTTAATTAAAAAATAGAGTCAGTCTAGCCAGCAAAACCCCCTCTGGCAAAAAGTCACGTGATAGTCTATTGGCACAGTTATATATCCTTAACTTTCTCCCCTAAAGCCAATAGATCACTTGCAGCCTAATTGCTTTGAAAAGTCACTTTCTTTTCCTCAAACTCCAATCGAGTTCTGCAACATAAAAATGCCTCATCTCTATAAACCTAACTTAATTCTGTAAATTTCACTGTTTTATGGGACTGTAATTCAGCCTGCTGGCCGAGGCCCCATTTTCCCTTGGGAGATGGTTGTGTGGATCTGTCTGTGGTGTGGAGAAGACCAGATGGGCAGCCCCAGCCTTTTCATGGTGAAGAGTTGCAGCGATCCGTAGACCACGTTATTGAAAGAATTGCCTCACCTCCCCATCCTGTTGCTCTCCATTGGAGACTTGATAATAGAGTGTTTGTGGAATACGTCCTTGACCCCTATGCCTGGGCGAATCCACTGGCAACCACTGCCTCCCCTCCGGGCCCCTGCTTCTGTCATGCCCTTTACCCGCTGGACTTGGGGCATGTAAACTGTAGCCGAGCACTCTTGGCATTCCCAGCACTGGCAGCCCACCTCCACACCATCGAGGAAACTCCATCCCAGTGGGAAAGAGAAAAGCAGCAACAACATGCCTTCAGAGTCCACCCCACTGGACAGTCAGCCACACTGGGAACGTACTAGCTCTCCCCGGGACATCACTAGGCGATTCCAGTCCGTATTTCACTCTGGTTGCCCAGATCGCTTTTCTACAAAAACGTCCAGTCCCTGTTTCCCTACTCCTCAAGGACCTTAGGTCCTTGAAAAACAGAGAGAAATAGAGGAAATAGAGAAACAGCGTGGCTCGGTGGAAAGAGCACGGGTGTTGGAGTCAGAGGTCAGGGGTTCGAATCCGGCTCCGTCACATGTCTGCTGTGTGACCTTGGGCAAGTCACTTAACTTCTCTGAGCCTCAGTTCCCTCATCTGCAAAATGGGGATGAAGACTGTGAGTCTCACGTGAGAGAACTGATCACCTTGTATCCCCCCAGTGCTTAGAACAGTGCTTTGCACACAGTAAGCGCTTAACAAATGCCATTATTATTATTATTAAGCAGTTCCCCATCCACGTCAAACAGAAACTCCGTCCCATTGGGCTTTAAAGCACTCATCACCTTGCCCCCACCTTACTGCTCTACTACTACAATCCAGCCTGCAGCATACTTCACTCCTGTAATGCCAACCTACTCACTATTCCTCAATCTCTTCTATCTCATCACCTACCTTTCACCTACGTCCTCCCTCTGGCCTGGAACACCTGTGGCTTAATGGCTAGAGCACGGGCCTGGGAAGGACCTGGGTTCTAATCCCAGCTCTGCCACATGTCTTCTGGGCCCTCACTTTCTGGCCCTCAGTTACCTCATCTGTAACATGGGGATTAACCTTGTGAGTCCCCATGTGGGACAGGGACTGTGTCCAACCTGAATAACTTGCATCTACCCCAGAGCTTAGAACAGTGCTTATCACATAGTAACTGCATAACAAGTACCATCATTATTATTATTATGTCTGACAATTACTCTCCCCACCTTCAAAGCCTAATTGAAGGCACATCTCCTCCAAGAGGCCTCTGACTAAGCTCTCATTTTCTCTTCTCCCACTTTCTTCTGCAACCCCCGATAAGCTCCCTTTATTCATCCCCCCTCCCAGCCCCACAGCACTTATGTACGCATCTGTAATTTATCTGTTCATATAAATGTCTGTCTACCCCTCTAGACTGTAAGTTTGATACAGGCAGGGAATGTGTACGCCAACTCTGTTGTACTGTACTCTCCCAAGTGCTGAGTGCAGTGCTCTGCACACAGTAGGTACTCAATAAATACAAGTGACATTGATTTTTCGATTGATCAGTGGAAGTAAAATAGTTGTAAAATATTGAACAGGTAATCCCCTACTTTCTAGCTCCCATACTCTCTCATCCTGCTCTTATTCCTCTTTCAACTTCTTGCCTGTTCTCCCTCCCCCAAACAAGGCTTTCAATATTGTTTTCCCATATTCCTATCACACTTGTGCCCCACATCCCAATTCTATACCTCTCAATCCAGTCCCCCAACTCCAGCTTTTTTAAAAAAACCTGTTTCATGGCCATCCTAGCTCCTTCCATGCCTGAGGAGTTGTTGTGGGGATGCGAAGTTACACGGGGTGGCAGGGCAACATCACTTGTGGATTTATTTATTTATGCACTCCCTCAGCACTTATGTATATATGAATGATTGAGTCAATTCATTTATTCTAATTATGCTATTTGTAAATATTGTTATGTCTGTTGCTCTATTAGAATCTAAGTTATTTGTGGCAGATCATATGTCTGACATTTCAGTTGTATTTTCCCAGGTACTTTGGACACCCTTTAAAATGTGTATTCTTGCTGTATATATGCACATATTTATTATTCTAATTACTTTATTAATATTGTATGTAGATCGAATTCTATTTATTTATATTGACGTTATTGATGCCTGTCTACTTCTTTTATTTTGTTTTGTTGCCTGTCTCCCCTCTTCTAGACTGTGAACCTGTTGTTGGGTAGGGATTGTCTCCATTTGTTGCCAAATTGTACTTTCCAAGAGCTTAGTACAGTGTTGTGCACACAGTAAGCGCTCAATAAATACGATTGGATGAAGGAATGCTGCTGAGTCGTATCTGACCCATAGCGATGCCATGGGCACATCTCTCTCAAAATGCCCCACCTTCATCTGCAATCGTTCTGGCAGTGTACCCATAGAGTTTTTTACTATCACTATTATCATTTGTGCAGGTACTCGATCCTGCAGTGTTCTTGTCAAATACCCCGCTGTGATGATAATGTGGAGATGGAGTCAGGCCAAAGATGCTTCTGAAGGTCTTCAATCTCGAATCTGGCAGAGAATATTAAAGCCGAGAGTAATGGCAAGCACATAGTAAGTGATTAACAAATTAGACGCGGAAGGTGATGGATAACTTTTGGAGGTTTCTGAGAGATGTGTGCGCTAAACGATGCTGCAAGAAAATAAGCCATGCATCAGAGTGGATTGGGGCCTACAAGGGGAAAAGAAAGAAGGAAGAAAGACCAGTGAGCTGGCTTTGATATGACCAGAGCTTGGACCAAGGTGGAAACTGACTGGAGAGGAAAGGGTGAATCCAAGAAATGTTATGGAGGAAAAATCCTCATATAATTTGCCTTTCCTTTAGTGAAATTTGCTATTCCTGTCCACGTTCATAACTCCCAGGTGCCTCGGGCACTGGAGAATGAGTCTCTTCCACCTAGAGATTGCTCTGAGTTTGTAAGAACATTTCCTGAAACTGCACAGAAAAACCTGAGAAAACCCTGCAGAAAAATGAAATCGCCAATATATTTTGGTTTCCAACTCAAAGGGACTGCTCTACTTAAACCTGCCCAAATCACATAAAGCAGGGAGATAAGTTTATTTTTGCCTTAGCCCCTTGGAATCTTTTGGGCTAAGTGTTATAAAGGAAAAGTTGAAATATTTTCAGTCCATAACACCTAGGGAGGAAGACCAAATGCCTACAATCCCATCAGTGAGCCCTTTTATACAGAAAGTTTAGCAGAGTGAAGTAGGCTGAGACAAAGAGAGTACTGTTGCCTGTTACTTTCAGGTGGTGTTTTACTGGTAGGTGCACTAGGAAGGGAAGTTAAAGTCTCCCAGGAAAGCTGACCTTGATTTATTTCTAATATCCTTCTATTTATCAAAATATCTCTGTATGCAGCTTGCACCCCCAATTTTAGGGATAGTTGTGGGGAAGCTGGGATTCTGGGGTAAAAGAAATCGGAGCTTAACCTGAACTAGAAGTTGTAAGTGTGTTTAGGAACCTGTCCAGAACATACTACCTGCCTCCTCAAGTCTGGACGGGAACTGGAAGGTGTCTTCATCTTAAAAGGGAATTTCACTTTCAAGACAAGTTAATGAAATCTCCAGGAATTCTTATAATGGTTCACAGTGGCTCAATTTCAAAACTGTGGAGCTGGAAGGCTCAGACATAAGTCCAAGGTTTTTAGGGAGGTTAATGTTCAGTCCATATGTCCTTTTAAGCCTTCAAGATTGTGTTTTCACTAGGCCAATAATTCACTACTTGGAGAGTGAAATAAGTAATTTTCTTTTTCTGTTTGTGGCCAAAAAAAGTGTAATTAATCAATGGTAACTCTGTGACACCCAAATCCTTAGTATAGTACTTACTGTACACAGTGAGTCCTCAATAAGTACCATTGACTAATTAATTTATAGTACTGAGAGCCAACTTTATGGAGAGCAATGTACTAAGTGCTCAGGAGAGGACAACAGAGTTATTAGATGTTACACAAGGAACATACAACCTAGTTGGGGAGACAGACGCTAAAATAAAGTCAAGGGTAGGAAGCAATGGAATATAAGGACAAAAATGTAAACACAATGAAGGAGTGCACTTAAGTGGTGCAGAAATGCTGAGGAGTGACTGGGGGAAAATAAAATGGAGAGATTAATCAGGGAAGGTCTCCTAGAGGAGGTATGGTTACCAGAAGTGAAGGGGGATGGAGTTTCAGATAGAAGGGAGCACCTGAGGAACAGGATGGTGGTGAGAGACATGAGAATGGTTGAACTGGGAAGAGTGGAGCTTGCAAACTCATTGAAGTGGGAGAGGAGCATAAATCAGTATGGGAAGATAGTGGATCAAGTGCATTAAAGTCCACAGGCAGGTGTTACTACCTGATGTGGAGAGGAATAGGTAACCATTAGGGAATTTTGAGAAGTAGGGAGATGTACACTAATGCTTTAGATGCTTTTGAAAAATGTTCCAGGCAGCAGAGTGCAGTACAGACTGAAGGGAAAGAGGCTAGAGACAGGGAGACAAATTCAGTAGTTGTGTCAGGATATGACACGTGCTTGGACCAATGTGATGGCAGTACGGAAGTGAGGAATCATCTTCAGTATACATCCCTTTGTCTCCTCTCCATCCGACTTACAGGATTTGGTGCTGACTATGTGCACTGAAAGCTAGAGAGAAATGTTGCAGGTTTGTGAGCCAGGGATGATGGTGTATTCTCAACAGTGATGGGAAAGTCAAAGGGAGGAGACGGTTTGGGAGAGAAGATGAGAAGTGAACAAGTTGAGTTTAAGGGGAAGCAAGATTGCAGAGAAGGAGAGAGGTCATGCTTTAAGGCACTCAATCGACATTCTCCCCATCACTTAGCCTCACCCCTCTCAATCAATTATTCAATCAATCAATTGTATTTATTGACTGCTTACTGTGTGCAGAGCACTGTACTAAGCGCTTGGGAAGTACAAGTTGGCAACATATAGAGACAGTCCCTACCCAACAGTGGGCTCACAGTCTAGAAGGGGGAGACAGAGAACAAAACCAAACATATTAACAAAATAAAATAAATAGAATAGATATGTACAAGTAAAATAAATTAATAGAGTAATAAATATGTACAAACATATATACAGGTGCTGTGGGGAAGGGAAAGAGGTAAGATGGGGAATGGAGGGGGGACGAGAGGGAGAGGAAGGAAGGGGCTCAGTCTGGGAAGGCCTCCTGGAGGAGGTGAGCTCTCAGTAGGGCCTTGAAGGGAGGAAGAGAGCTAGCTTGGCGGATGGGCAGAGGGAGGGCATTCCAGGCCCGGGGGATGACGTGGGCCGGGGGTCGATGGCGGGACAGGCGAGAACGAGGTACGGTGAGGAGATTAGCGGCAGAGGAGTGGAGGGTGCGGGCTGGGCTGGAGAAGGAGAGAAGGGAGGTGAGGTAGGAGGGGGCGAGGTGATGGACAGCCTTGAAGCCCAGGGTGAGGAGTTTCTGCCTGATGTGCAGATTGACTGGTAGCCATTGGAGATTTTTGAGGAGGGGAGTAACATGCCCAGAGCATTTCTGGACAAAGACAATCCGGGCAGCAGCATGAAGTATGGATTGAAGTGGGGAGAGACACGAGGATGGGAGATCAGAGAGAAGGCTGATGCAGTAGTCCAGATGGGATAGGATGAGAGTCTGAACGAGCAGGGTAGCAGTTTGGATGGAGAGGAAAGGGCGGATCTTGGCAATGTTGCGGAGCTGAGACCGGCAGGTTTTGGTGACGGCTTGGATGTGAGGGGTGAATGAGAGAGCGGAGTCGAGGATTACACCAAGGTTGCAGGCTTGTGAGATGGGAAGGATGGTAGTGCTGTCAACAGTGATGGGAAAGTCAGGGAGAGGGCAGGGTTTGGGAGGGAAGACAAGGAGTTCAGTCTTGGACATGTTGAGTTTTAGGTGGTGGGCAGACATCCGGATGGAGATGTCCAATCATATTTATTAAGCACTTACTGCGTGCAGAGCCCTCCACTGCAACCCATCCTCACTCATCTTCCCTTGTAATTCAGCCTGCATGCTTCACTTCCCTCATGCCAGTTCATTCCCCGTGCCTCACTTTCATATTTCTTGCCACTGGCCACTTTGCTCACACCCTTCCTCCTGCTGGAATTCCACACCGCTGCTCTTCCCATTTTCAGAGTTCTATTTTTTTTTGATTTGTAAAGCAGGCACTGTACTAAGCACAGGGGTAGATATAAGATAAGTACATTTGACTCAGTCCCTGTCCCACATGGGGCTCAAAGTCTCAATCCCCATTTTGCAGATGAAGTAACTGAGGCATGGAAAAGTTGAGTAACCTGCCCAAAGTCACACAGCACACAAGTGGTGGAGCTGGGGTTAGAACCCAGATCCTTCTGACTCCCAAGCCCGTGCTCTACCCACTAGGCAATGCTGTTTCACTTAAAATTAAAATCATATCTCCTCCAGGAGGTTTTTTCTAACTTATCTCTCATCTCTCCTCCCATTCCCCTTTCTACTGCCAATTCAATACTTGGATATAACCTGCGCATTTGAGTCCTCAGGTTCTCTGCACTTAAGTACTCATCCCCTTCTCCTTCCTCTCCTCCCCATTTAGCATTTTGTATATATCTTTAAACTCTGTTTCTTTCCCCTATCCACAATTTATTTTAATGCCTGACTCCCTGGCTGAATTGTAAGCTTCTTGAGGGCAGGGATTCTCCTAAACAGTATAATGGCCTGAACAGAGTTAATAGTACTGATTGATTGATTGATTAGGAAATAGATTGGGAGTCATCCATGTAGAAGCGATAATTGAAGTCACTGAGCTCCCTGAGGGAGTGAGTGTAACTTGAGAATCGAAGAGGACCTAGATCTGAACCCTGAAGGACACCCGCAGTTTGGAAGTGGGAGGCAGAGTAGGAGTTGATGGAAGAGAAAGAAGCGTCAGAGAGGTGGGGGGAGAGCCAGGACAGGACTGTGTCAGAGAAACCAAGGTGTCAAACCAACAGTAGCGATGTGTCAAGTGACTTAAGTTCCAGGCTGACCAGGCCTTTAAAGGACACAGAGATTCTGTCAAAGGGAAAAAAAGATGCCTCAAAAATGTTTTTCCCTCTCTAATGAACATGCTAAAGGAGCTGTCTCCCCTGACAACTCATCCACTGAGTTACCTCCCACACAGCCTCTTCAGACGCATGTTCTCCTCTAAACATCTCCGATTGCATCAGATAGAAAGATTTCAGAAAGGCAGTTGAAGTGTAAATTCTGTAGCATTCAAAACTAAATTAAAAGAATCTATTGGAAACTTAAAATGCTTGTTCACATCTGACACATATAAAGAGTCCACTGCACTTTTGCACTCTTCATCTCTGTGCTGAATGTAGTTTCACATTGTAAGCAGGCTATTTTAGCTTTTCTAATGTCAGATTTATAGAGCTAGCAGGCAGGAAGAATGCAGAAAATGAAACAGACTCAATTCATGAACTTTCTCTTTATTTGTCGGATCCTAACAGGACACTGTTGGAAATTGGTTAATGAGACCCACAGGGTTTGAAAAAAAAAATTTAAGCTTAGAGCAGTGCTCTGCACATAGTAAGATTTTGATAAATTCCATTGATTGAAAACCCTTCAGAAGCTTTTCTTTTCCCTCTATTTATGTTAAAAATTAAATCCTGCTTTTTTTTCTTCCCTGTTTGTGAAAGCAGCTCAGTCATGCCATCTTGAGCTTACATTGCCTTTTTTAGGAGTAGCCAGTGGAAGGTTTTAAGTCCAAACCTACCTCTGATAGTGTTGAATTTGGGGTGGTTAATCCTCTTAGCACAAGTTCAGGGATATAGTAAATCAGTCAGTTAATCATTTTATTGAGCACTACCTGTGCTTGGGAGAGTACAATATAACAATATAACAGACAAAATTCCCTTCCCACAGTGAGCTTACAGTCTAGTGGGGGGGGACAGACATTAATATAAAAGAATAAATTACAGATATGTTCATAGGAACTATGGGATTGGGAGATTGGGATTGGGATTGGGTGAATAAAGGGAGCAAGTCTGGGCAATGCAGAAGGAAGTAGAAGAAAAGGAAAAGAGGGCTTTATCAGAGAAGGCCTCTTGAAGGAGACACACCTTCAGTAAGTAAGTACTCAATAAATATGACTGAATGAATGAATAAGGCTTTGACAAGGGGAAGATTATTTGTTTGTTGGATATTAAGAGGGATGGTGTTCCAGGCCAGAGGCAGGTCAGCGGTGAGATAGACGTGGCTGAGGTACATTGAGGTTAGCATTAGAGGAGCAAAGTGTGCAGGCTGGATTGTAGTAGGAGAGTAGTGAGGTGATACAGGAGGGGGAAAGGTGATTAAGTGCTTTGAAGCCAACGATAAGGAGTTTCTGTTTGATGTGAAGGATGATGGGCAATCACTGGAAGTTCTTGAGGAGTGGAGAAACATGGCCTGAATGCTTCTATAGAAAAATGATCTGGGTAGCAGTTGAAGTATGGACTGGAGTCGGAAGAGAAAGGAGAGGCAGGGAGGTCAGCAAGGAAGCTGATAGAGTAACAAGGTGGGATAGGAAAAGTGTCTGCATTAATGTGGTAGTTTAGATGGAGAGGAAGGTGCAGATTTTGGCGATGTTGTGAACTGACAGGATTTAGTGATGGATTGAATATGGGGGTTGAATGAGAGAGAGGAGTCAAGACAATGCCAAGGTTACAGGCTTGTGAGACAGGAAGGATGGTTGTGCCATCTACAGGGATGGAAAAGTCAAGGGGAAAACAGGGTAGGAAGATAAGAACTGCTTTAGACATGTTAGGTTTGAGGTGATGGTAGGACATCCAAGTGGAGATGTCTTGAAGGCTGGGGGGGCGGGGGGGGAGGTAAGAGAGAGAGAGAGAGAGAGAGAGAGCAAGCAAGCGAGCGAGCAAGAGAGAGAGAGAGAGAGAGAGAGAGAGAGAGAGAGAGAGAGAGAGAGAGAGAGAGAGAGAGATCTCAGGGCTGGAGATGTAGATTTGGGAATCACCTGGATAGAAGTGGCAGTTGAAGCCATGGGAGAGAATAGTTCTCTGAGTGAGTGTAGATGGAGAATAGAAGGGGCCCCAGGACTGAACCTTGAGGGACAGTTAGAGGGTGTGAGGCAGAGGAGGAGCCCATGAAAGAAACTGAGAATGAACGGCCAGAAACATAGAACCAGGAGACGATAGTGACAGTGAAGCCGAGGTTGGATAATGTTTCTAAGAGAAGCGGGTGGTTGACGGTGCCTAAGGCACCTGAGCAGTCGAGGAGGATTAGGGTGGAGTAGCGGCCACAAACTGCAAAGCAGCTTCAAATTCAGTCCCGAGGGATTGCAAATTCTCCTCTGATTCCCGTAGTGTTTAGGTGGGAGACAAACTGGCCTGTTGTTCACCAATGGGGTGACTTAGAGCAGAGACTTCGTCAAGATCATGACACCAGTGCAAATGAAAATAGCAAGACTCTGTGGCTCATCAGCCAGACGGATCTGTTTTCTACTGTATCTCCCAACTGCTCACAGTCCACTGCCTGGCCACATTGTTTGAGGTTTTCTTTCAGTGTGTCCTTAAGAGTTTCTTCTGCCCACCCAATATTTACTTATCTTATTTCAGTTCACTATCAAGCAGTTCTGAGTATTCTACTGTTGTTCCATCTTTTCAAATGTCCTACCCAGAGAAAGGTGTCATGTGACAGAAATTGCTTGAGGCTAGTGGCCTGCCAGTGTTCCAGGACTTCAATATTTCTGAGCCTATCTAGCCACTTGTTTATACATCAGTGCTATTTATTGAACACCTATCTTGTGCCAGCACTGTACTAAGAACTTGGGAAACTGCAGTACAAGAGACGTAATAGATGTGATCACTGCCCATATAGAACATGCAGTCTAAAGGGGAAGACAGACATTATAATAAATAAGAGATGGGGAAATAAGAGAGCATAAGGACATGTATATAAGTGCTTTGGGTCTGGGAGGAATGTCAAAGTGTTTAAGGGGTACAACCCAAGTGCAATAGTCGAAACAGAGGAGGGGGGTAGGAAGAGGAAATGAGGGTTTTGTCAGGGAAGACCTCCTGGAAGAGATGGGATTTGGGGAGGACAATGAAGGTGAAGAGAGTGGTGTACTCTCAGATACAAAGGGGAAGGAGTTCCTGGCAGAGGGAGGATGTGGGCAGAGGGTCAGTTGTTGAATAGAAGAGATGAGGTATAGGGAGCAGGTTGATGTTAGAGCAGCAGAATATGCGAGCTGGGTTGTAGTAGGAGGTCAGTGAGGTGTGATATGAGGGAGAAAGCTGATTGAATTAAAGCTGATAGGAGTTTCAGTTTGATGTGGAGGTGGATGGGAAACCATTAAAGGGTTTTGAGGAGTGAGGAGATATGGACTGAATGTTTTGTCAGAAAAATGATCCAAGCGGCAAAGGACTGGAGTAGGGAGAGTCAAGTGGCAGGGAGGTCAAACAGGAGACTGATGCAGTAGTCTGGGTGGGAAATGATAAGTGCTCAGATCAGCATGGAAGCAGTTTAGATGAAGTGGAAAGGGCAAATTCTAGAGATTTTGTGAAGGTAGAACTGACAGAATTTCATGACAAATTGAATGTTCAGGTTGAGTGAGAGAGATGAGTCGGGGGTAAATCCAAGGTTACAGGGTTGTGAGACAGGGAGAATGGTGGTGTGGTTCACAGTGATAGGAAAGTGATGCAGTGATACGTGGGAGGACTGGGTTTGGGTGGGAAGATGAGGAGTTCTGTTTGAGATAGTGTTTTATTTGAGGTGTCCAAGCAGAGATTAGTATAGTTGTTGGGGAATAAAGAGTTGAGATAATGGCAAAAATGCGGGTAAAATTCTAGGAAGAACTCCAGTCATTACTAAGAGAAACTTGCTGGTGCCCATTGGAAATTGGTAAGGAACCTTCCCTTTGAGCCTCACCACTGTGACTGGAAATGGGCAATGGCAAAAATGACAGCTTTTGTGTCATAATAATAGTAATAACTGTGGTATTTGTTAATCACTTACTATTTGCCGAGCACTGTTCTAAGCGCTGGGGTAGACACAAGGTTTTCAGGTTGAACGCAGTCCCAGCCCCACGTGGGGCTCACGGTCTTAATGATAATAATGATGGCATTTGTTAAGCACTTACTATGTGCAAAGCACTGTTCTAAGCGCTGGAAATAGAGTAATAAATACGTACAAACATATATATGACTCGCCCAAAGTCACCCAGCTGATAAGTGGCAGGGACGGGATTCGAACCCACAACCTCCAACTCCCAAGCCCGGGTTCTTGCCACTGAGCCACGCTGCTTCTCTTCGAAGCATTTTACATAATCATGTATAACGATTATGTATAATGTATAATGATTATCAAGCATAATCCCCGTTTTACAGATGAGGTAACAGAGACAAAGAGAAGTTAAGTGGCTTGCCCAAGGTCACACAGCAGATAAGTGGCAGAGCAGGGATTAGAACCCATGTCTTGACTCCCAAACCCATGCTCTTTCCACTAAGCCACTAAACTCTGTACTAAACTCTGGGGTAAATACAAGATAATCAGGTCCCACAGAGGGCTCACAGTCTAAGTAGAAGAGAGAAAGGTAGTGATCCCCATTTTGCAGATGAGGGAACTGAGGCACAGAGAAGTGAAGTGATTTACCCAAGGTCATACAACTTGTAAGTGGCAGAGTCGGGATTAGAACCCAGGTCCTCTGAGTCCCAGGGCCGTGCTGTTCCCTCTAGGCCACGCTGCTTTTCTAAGCAGTGTAGCAGATGAATGGTCATGCCAAGCACATGTAACACATGAGCACATAATAAGCCTGTGCAAGGGAGTGTGGATGGAGAAGGAAGTGACCAGCTCTGCCTTCTCTTCACTACTCATGTAAAGTGCCAGAAAGAAAATCCTTGCTGACTGTGAACAGGAAGAAGCGTCCCTTGGGGTCCCCACTAGCAATAGTAAAGATAAACATCTTTAAATGCTGTTAATAATAGCAATTGAGGTATTTGTTAAGCACTTTTTCCAAACATTGTAATAGACGCAAGATAATCGGTATGTCCCACATTGAGCTCATAGCCAAGAGGAGAGGGAGAACAGGTATTAAATCCACTACACAGGTGAGGAAACTGAGGTCCAGAGAAGCTAAGTGACTGGCCCTAAGTTATAAAGCAAATAAGTGGCAGAGCCAGGAATAGAACCCAGGCCCTCTAATTATCAGGCCTATACTCTTTCCCGTAGGCCATACTGCTTCCATCATCATCATCAATCGTATTTATTGAGCGCTTACTATGTGCAGAGCACTGTACTAAGCGCTTGGGAAGTACAAATTGGCAACATATAGAGACAGTCCCTACGCAACAGTGGGCTCACAGTCTAAAAGGGGGAGACAGAGAACAAAACCAAACATACTAACAAAATAAAATAAATAGAATAGGTATGTACAAGTAAAATAAATAAATAGAGTAATAAATATGTACAAACATATATACATATATACAGGTGCTGTGGGGAAGGGAAGGAGGTAAGATGGGGGGGATGGAGAGGGGGACGAGGGGGAGAGGAAGGAAGGGGCTCACTTCCACACTTCCATCATCTGCACTTGTGATTGGTGTGTGATTTTGAGAGGAAAAAATATCATCGAGGTAAAGGTCCCTAAATATCAGTTTTAAAATATTTCTGCAGAAAATCAATTTGGTAAGAGAGAATTGGGTAACATTTAAAACAAAAACCAATGCAATTTTCCTTGCACTTAAATGCCATTAACAAGTGCCAGCGCTCCATTAGAGCCATTACCAAAGGCAAATTGAGCACTCGTCTCCCCTCCTTTGTTTTCATTGCTTAATAGAAATGTTCAACATGCAACTATGGACTGAATTTAGCGTGAAAGCATTCTTAGAATTTCTCCACTACATGCTTGGGTTGAAATACAGAGGTTTGGAGTAATTGTCATTCATAGAGTGCAGATGTGTTGCACTGAAGGAAACAGTTTTATGACGACTAACATCAGTTCAAACCTGGATTCCAGAGAGAATAAATTGCATGCAAGGTTCAAGTCCTGTGCTCTGACGATGGTTGGTGCCATTGGAGAGCTTGGAAATGATTTGCACCCAACAGTCAGTATATATGATGTTGCTAACACGCTCAGTTGAAGCATATGCCCTTTGTTGCAGTACATCACTGGTTGTCACTAGTGATTCTAGGTGTATTCTGGTTGTGTAACCGTGCACGTTTGGGGGTTGAGGGGTGGTTGTCAGATGGAGTTGACCACTGTTCCCACCCTTTCCAGTTGCCCAGACCTCGGATTAGCCAGCCCAATGGGTCAGTTTAGTACAGTGCTCTGCACATAGTAAGCGCTCAATAAATACGATTGATGATGACAGTTCTAACCTCAATCCTTGAGGCAGACAAAAGCCGCATTAAACGGACAGAAACTGAAGCAGAGACAGACTTTAAGGGATTACCTAGGTTTAGACTAATTTCTTGGTAATTATTTTTTAAAAATTACCCTACTAGCCATCATGCACTTTTATTCTTTCACTAATCCAAACTTGGATCGATCTCTTCCCAGCATGTTTTACAAACACACGCATGCACACACACACATAGTTGCTGTTTGTATCTGAAGAAGACAGAAGCGGTAGTGAAATTCACCTATGAGAGCATATGTGCTAGAAGATTGATGCAGGATTCCCAACCCCAGCCACACTGTGCCACACGAGGGCTGACCCATGCCTTGCTGATATGTTTAATGTTTGTAGCTCCTGGTGCTTTTCTCTCCCCTCCATCTCTCTTGTTCTTTTCAAAGGTTTTGCTCGGAAAGAGTCACCCCTCTCCAGATAGCAGTTCGCCGTTCTAGTCCATCCTCAGCAGTAGACTCCTACCTAAGAGGCAGCATTGTCTGACTCTTTGTTTTACCTTGTCATTAGAACATTTTCTCTGCTCTCCTCGAGTTCCAGTTTCCCCTCCACAGTCCTCTGCCCAGCAACTGTGTGGTCACCCTGCATAGCTGTATTAAAATGAGCATAGTTTTGATGCTAGGAGACAAAGTTCTTGAACTTCATTTTCTGTGATCTTGTCTTGCCATTTGATATTGATTATTAGAGCTCTTCCTCCCTTCAAAGCCCTACTGAGAGCTTACCTTCTCCAGGAGGCCTTCCCAGACTGAACCCCCTCCTTCCTCTCCTCCTCCCCATCCCTCCTCCTTACCTCCTTCCCCTCCCCACAGCACCTGTATATATGTATATATGTTTGTACGTATTTATTACTCTATTTATTTAACTTGTACATATTTATTCTATTTATTTTATTTTGTTAATATGTTTTGATTTGTTGTCTGTCTCCCCCTTCCAGACTGTGAGCCCGCTGTTGGGTAGGGACCGTCTCTATATGTTGCCAACTTGTACTTCCCAAGCGCTTAGTTCAATACTCTGCACACAGTAAGTGCTCAATAAATACGATTGAAGGAATGAATGAAATGACCGATGAAAGATGTCGATGGAGAAACAGCATAAACTAGTGGATACAGCAAGGGCCTGAGAGTCAGAAGGACATGGGTTCTAATCCCGACCCTGCTACATCTGCTGTGCGACCTTCGGCAAGTCAGTTAACTTCTCTGTGCCTCAGTTACTTCATCCGTAAAATGGGGACTTAAGACTGTGAGTCCCACGTGGGACAAAGGTGGTGTCCATTCCAATTTGCTTGTAACCTCCCTAGTGTGGCTCAGTGGAAAGAGCCCGGGCTTTGGAGTCAGAGGTCATGGGTTCAAATCCCTGTTCCGCCACTTGTCAGCTGTGTGACTTTGGGCAAGTCACTTTGCTTCTCCGTGCCTCAGTTACCTCATCTGTAAAATGGGGATTAAGACTGTGAGCCCCCTGTGGGACAACCTGATCACCTTGTAACCTCCCCAGCGCTTAGAACTGTGCTTTGCACATAGTAAGCGCTGAATAAATGCCATTCTTATAATTATTATTATTATTAGTGCTCTGTATGGTGCTTGGCACATAGTAAGTACTTAACGCATACCACATTATAATTATTATTAAGTGCTCAAAGAGCTAGATGTAGTCCTTGTTTGTAAGGTCCAGACATTTCAAATCCATAGACATGTTGGGAGCATGTCACAGCTACTTGAAGCTTTAGTTAGGTTGGGAGCTTGGTAACACATTGCTGCCAAACTTTTTTTGACAGTCTCCCAAAGGATGGTCTGGCCACCTTCTTTGGATTTCTACTTCCTTGTCTAATCCCGGGACTTCTTGTCAGTGAACTGGCTAGGTCAAATAATTCTATAATAGTGTTTTGTTCTGTGCTGCCAATGTCAAATTTGGGTTGTGTGCATGGCTTCCCTGGTGCAGGCTGATACCTTACCTCAGTTTTCTTGAGAAGGATCATCAGCCCATAATGCCTGATTTATTCAGTGAACCAGATTACAATCATCTGTGCGTTTTCCTGGGTTTGTGTGCCTCTAGGGCACAGTCATCGACCTACAGTAATTAGTAAATGATGCGCAAAGTCATAGAGAAGCAGCGTGGCTCAGTGGAAAGAGCATGGGCTTTGGAGTCAGAGGTCATGGGTTCAAATCCCAGCTCTGCCCATTCTCAGCTGTGTGACTTTGGGAAAGTCACTTAACTTCTCTGTGCCTGTTACCTCATCTGTTAAATGGGGATTAATCAATCAATCAAATTTATTGAGCGCTTACTGTGTGCAGAGCACTTTACTAAGTGCTTGGGAAGCACTTAGTACATATTTATTACTCTATTTATTTTACTTGTACATATCTATTCTATTTATTTTATTTTGTTAGTATGTTTGGTTTTGTTCTCTGTCTCCCCCTTTAAGACTGTGAGCCCACTGTTGGGTAGGGACTGTCTCTATATGTTGCCAACTTGTACTTCCCAAGCGCTTAGTACAGTGCTCTGCACACAGTAAGCGCTCAATAAATACGATTGATTGATTGATTGATTGGGAAGTACAAGTTGGCAACATATAGAGACGGTCCCTACCCAACAGTGGGCTCACAGTCTAGAAGGGGGAGATTAAGACTGTGAGCCCCCCGTGGGACAACCTGATCACCTTGTAACCTCCCCAGCGCTTAGAATAGTGCTTTGCACATAGTAAGCGCATAAATTCCATAATTATTACTATTATTGTTATTATTATTATTATTTCTTGAACTGGAAGAGTTCCCGAGAGGTGCAGAAGTGTATGCTGACACCAGCATCCAAGACTCTTGTGGTATCCTCCAGCAGGGCTTCAGAGAATATGTCGAACAGGTCTGGGCTTGCTATGCATCCCCATTTTACTCCACTGGCAGTGGAGAATGGATGAGATGGGGCACCCTTGGTTCTAACCCATGCCATTGTGAAGTCATCTCAGAATGTTGATGAACTACGGCTTTTGATTGCTCATTCTGCCCATCCAACTTGGGTGTACCTCCTTTCCGTCATTCAGCAATTGCTTAGGTGCCCTACTGTCATCAGTTCTCCAACTCACAGTGCTACATCACATCCCAAATGCACTTCCTCTGCAGAAGAGCGGTGTGAGTGGAAATCCAGACATCAGGACAACCTCATCCACATCAAATTCATACTCGCCTGCTATAACTCTGCCCTTTCCTCCACCCAATAATGCCATATCTTTTCCAGTATCGACTCCAAGGCCCATTGCTGCTGCCAACTGTTTCAAACTTTAAACTCCCTCCTCAAACCCTAAGTCTCCTGCCTCCTCTAACTCTTGCCCTGATGGCTTTGCCAATCCATTTCATCCATAAAATCAAAACCATCAGGTGTGAACTCCAAAACTTTTCCCTCACCTCTCCAGTCCCATCTTTGTCATCTTTTCTCAACCTTTCTGGCCATCTCTCAAGAGGAAATCTATGACGTCCTTATGAAAGCTATGCCCTCCATCTGTGCCTCTGATGACATTCTTTCACACTTTATTAAAATGCTTGTCCCTTCACTTGTTCTCTCCATAGCCACCATCTTCAACCACTCAGTTTCCAATGGCTCTTTCCCCTCTAATTTCAAACATCCTCAAAGCTCCACCCTGACCCCTCTATACCATCCCTTGATTCCCCACTTCTCTTCTACCACTTTTTTCCAGGCTCCTTGAACCAGTTGTTCATACCAACTACCTCCTCTTCTCCAACTCTCTCCTTGAATCCCTGAAATATAGATTCTGCTCCTCTCACACCACCAAAATTACTTTCTCCAAGGTCATCAGCAACCTCCTTCTTGCCAAATCCAATGAATTCTACTCCATCCTACTCCTCCAAAACCTCTCAGCAGCCTTTGATACTTTGGACCACCCCCTTTCTCCAGGAAACACTAGATACCCTTGCTTTCACTGACACTATCCTCTACTGGTTATCCTCTTACCCCTCTGGTTCTTCTCCTATCTCTCTGGCAATTCCATCTTGGTCTCTTCTGCTGTCTTCTCCACTGGTCTCCCAACCCCTAACTATGGGGAGCTCATCAGAATTCTGCATCCCCTTCTCTTTTACATCTACACCCACTCTCTTAAGGAACTCATCTGCTCCTTACATCTATATGTGGATCAATCAAAGGTATTTATCTGAGTGATTACTGTGTGCAGAGAACTCTACTAAACACTTGGGATGACTCCCAAACCTACCTCTCCAGCACCGACTTCTTTCCTGTGCTGCAATCTTGCTTGAAAGTCATGGGTTCTAATCCCAGTTCTACTACTTGTCTGCTGTGTGACCTTGGGAAAATCACTTCACTTCTCTGTGCCTCAGTTACCTTATCTGTAAAATGGGGATTGAGACTGTGGGCTCCACATGGGACAGGGACTGTCCCCAACACAATTTGCTTGTATCCACCCCAGTGCTTATAATACAGTTTCTGGCACATAGTGAGGGCTTAAATAACAAAATTATTATTATTATTACTCCATATGTCCCACCAACACCTCAGATTTGTCTTCAAAACTGATCTCTTCAATCTTCCTTCCAAGAACCCTCTCTTCCCCCTGACTTTCTATTACTGTTGAAACACTACCATGCCCCTGTCCTTCAAGCCTGCGAACTTGGCCAGTTCCTTGACTCATCTCTCTCTTTCAATTCAAATACCCAAATCCTATCTTCTATCTTCACAAAATTTCTAGAATCCACCCCTTCCTCTTCTTCCAAGTGACTAGCTTCCAAACACCTATCATATTTTGTCTTACCTACTTAATTAGCCTCCTTGCTGACCTCCCTGCCTCCAGTCTCACCCTCCTCTAGTCATAGTTCACACTGCTATTATTCAAAAAAGTCATTCTCCTCTCATATCCCCACTGCTCAAAAATATCCAATGGTTGCTCACCCATCTCTTCATCAACCACTGACTTTAAGGAACTCAATCAGGTCTCCCCCTTCTACCTATCCTCACTCTTTCACTATAATCCAGTCCACACTTTTCGGTTCTCTAATGCCAATCTGCTTATTATGCTTTGCTTTCATCTCTCTTGCCAGTGACCCCTTCATCACCTACCTCCTGCTTGGAATTCCCCCTTTCATATCTGACAGACCACCGCTCTCTACATCATCAATGCCCAATTAAAACCACATCTCTTCCCTGACTTCTCTTATCTCCCCAAACTATTCTCCCTCCTTTCTGCATTACCTATGCACTTCAGTCCATACTGGCTAAGCACTATGAGACTCACCCCACTCCCAAAGTAGTAATTCATGTGCATATCCTTCAGTAGCTTTCCACTAGCTGTAATTTATTTTAATGTCCATCTTCTCTGTTGGCCAGCAGACATGTCTACCAACTCTATTGTTCTTTCCTAAGTGCTCACTATAGTTATCTGCACATAGTGCAGTTATCAGCACATAGTTATCATTGAATGAATACCCTTGTTTGATTAATTCGATTGGTTTCCAAATCCCTCATTGCATTCCCCAAGCATGGCAACATGGAAAGGCTGTTGTGGCTTTTAAAACTTGTTGTCCCACGTAACAACACTGAGTTCATTGCCTGGTTCTTAATAAGGAGTAGATGATGCATTTGTGGGGTCATTATTGATACAGACTCCGACTCGGATCAAGCCAGAGGGCGAGCCACAGTATAGGAAACCTCTCCCTCTTAGATTATGTGGTCAGTTCTTGTTGTTCTTTTTTGGGCTAGCCTCCTTGGCTCTGGAGGAGTACAAAATCCTCTGACTCAAAAAGGAGATAGATAAGTGATTAATGGAGTTGAGGGAGTAAACTGCGGTAGGTGAGCTGTGTATCTGTGCTGCCAAAATAAACAAACTAACCAAAGGTGTGCGCTACAAAAACAGCCATTTCATTATGGATCATCAAGACATTGTAGGATGATGAAAACATGCAACAGCCTATAAGAAAAACAGTCCTATTAGCACAAGGACTGGTCAGAAACAGTTAATATCACAGTACTAAGTGAGTCTAGGTGACTGGGTGTCAGACACTGGTTACAGCTTCTTTTGAACAGACCTTTCCTCTTCAGATCGATGCCTGTCAAGGGCTGGATTTGCAATCAGGCAATCACTGAAGCAGCATGGCATAGTGGATAGAGAGAATCAGAAGGTCACGCGTTCTAATCCTGGCTCTACCACTTGTCTGCTGTGTGACCTTGGGCAAGTCACTTCATGTCTCTGGGCCTCAGTTACCACATCTGTAAAATAGGGATTGAGACTGTGAGCCCCACGTGGGACAGGGGCTGTGTCCAACCAGATTTGCTTAAATCCACCCCAGTGCTTAGTACAGTGCTTGACACATAGTAAGCACCTAACAAGTACCATTATTATTATTATCATTATTATTACTAATATTAGGCCTCCCAGACCTGCTTAAATGTGACCATCAGATGATACTATGCCTGTTCCTGAAACCAAAGTGTCCTCACAGTGATGGACAGAGACAAAGATTAAGAGTGCTACTATCAACATATTTATTAAGCTCTTAATAGGTTCTGGGCATGGTACTAATCAGGTTGGACAGTCCCTGTCCCACTTAGGGCTCACAGTCTTAATACACATTTTACAGATGAAGGAACTGAGGCATAGAGAAGTTAAGTGACTTGCCCAAGGTCACCCAGCAGACAGGTGGTGGAGACAGGATTAGAACCCAGGTTCTTTTGATTTCCAGGCCCATGCTCCATCTATTATGCCACGCAGCAGGACGCCCAGATCAGCTACTAAAGAATATTTTCAGACATTGAGCAGAGGATTGTGTCTGCTCTACCACTTACACAAACTTTTTCTCAACATTTGGATCACTGAGGAAATGCTACAATCAAGGAGCTGTGAGGCACTCCACCATAGGCCATGCAATTGGGGTGATAACCAATTTTTTGCACTCCAGTCCATCCATCCATCCAATCAATCATATTTATGGAGTGCTTACTATGTGCAGAGCAGTATACTAAGTGCTTGGGAGACAGAGTGGGTAGACATGTTCCCTGGCCTCAAGATGGACATTAAAATAATTTGTGGATATGTATATAAGTGTTGTGGTGCTGAGGGTGGGGTGAATAACAAGTGTTTAAAAGGTACAGATCCAAGTTCTGAGCTGATGCAGAAGGGAGAGGGAATAGAGGAGATGAGGAGTCAGGGAAGACCTCTTGGAAGAGGTGTGACTTTATAAAGACTTTGAAGTGGAGAGAATAGTCCCCTCTGTGTTCCTCCTCTGACACCAAGACTTGACCCTGAACTCAACTACCTCTTCCCAGGACCATTTAATTAGTGCCCCCCAAGTTTGATTCTTGTGCCTAAAAACAAAAACAAAAATTCCAAATTTTTCTTAAACTTTGTGGCAGAGACTTTAATTTTGAGCTATTTAGAGAAGCAGCAGGGCCCAGTGGAAAGAGCATGAGCTTGGGAGTCAGAGGACCTGGATTCTAATCCTAACTCCATCACTTACCTGCTGTGTGTCCTCGGGTAAGTCACTTAGCTTCTTTGTGCCTCAATTCCTTCATCTGCAAAATGGGGATTCAATACCTGTTCTCTCTCCTAATTTGAATGTGAACGCGTGTGGGACCCGATTATCTTGTCTACCCCAGTGTTTGGCACACAGTAAGCGCTTAACAAATGCCACAGTTACTAGGCCACGAGTGGATGGGGGGAGGGTGGATCATTGAAAAAGGAAACAAATATGACTACCATGCATGTGCAGTGGAAGAAGGGGATAGCAGGGACATTGCCCATGTTTGTCAGCCAAGGGGTAAAGGGGGATAGCTATATGACTGCCCCTGCTAAGCAAAAAAAGTCAACCCCATGGGGTCGGGACACAGGGTAGTAGGCTCTACTACCATCTGCAATGGGGCAAGTCATCCATTGCTCTCCCTGCTCCTGGGGCCCAGCTGTGTGGGAAGGATGCTACCTTTCTCCCAGGACACCGGGGCTCCAGTGATTCCCTGATCCCACCTGGCGAATGATTTGACCATATGCAACAAATCTTTGAAATTTTTAGAATGATGAGCAGGTCAACAGTGTGGCTGGAAGCCTGACTTCTAAGACTGTTGGTCTGAGCTGTGAAGAGCCTGAAATCCTTCTGTTCCTCTTGTGTTTGTCACTGTTTCTATCTTTTTTTATTTCCATATTCATTCGTTCGCTCATTCATTCAGTCATACTTATTAAGCACTCACTGTGTGCAGAGCACTGTACTAAGCGGTTGGGAAAGTACAATACAAAATTAAACAGTGACATTACCTGCTCACAATGAGCTCACAGTCCAGAATGGCGGGGAGACAGACATCAATACAAATAAATAAAATTACAGATATATAAATAAGTGCTGTGGGGCTGGGGTGGGGGGAGAGCAAAGGAAGCAAGTCAGAAAGGGAGATGGGAGATGAGGAAAAGTGGGGCTTAGTCTGGGAAGGCATTCTGAAGGAGATGTGCCTTCAATAAGGCTTTAAAGAGGAAGGAGAGTAATCGTCTGGCTTAGCTTTTCAGGAACCATTTGTCCAGCCATTTACAGGTTAATTTTGTCTGAGGTTGCATAGTACCATCAAAAAGGCTGTTTGGTACCATCTGGGGGCCCTGAGCCACCTAATTTAGGGATGCAATCAAAATTCTGACATTAGGTAAAACTAGAGCACCTTATGAAATTGACTCACCAGGACAGGTTCTGGTTTCCCCTTCTACTGAAGAGGATTTTGTTGGGAATTAGTAATAATAATAATAATGATGATGATGATGATGATGGTATTTGTTAAGCGCTTACTATGTGCGATGCACTGTTCTAAGTGCTGGGGGGGGATACAAGGTGATCAGGTTGTCCCACGTGGGGCTCACAGTCCTAATTCCCATTTTACAGATGAGGTAACTGAGGCACAGAGAAGTTAAGTGGCTTGCCCAAAGTCACACAGCTGACAAGTGGCAGAGCCAGGATTCAAACCCATGACCTCTGACTCCCAAGCCAGGGCTCTTTCCACTGAGCCACGCTGCTTCTCTAGTAGGGAAGTAATGTGGTGGCCAAGTGAAAAGAGCATAATAAAGAAAAATTGTGGTATTTGTCACGTGCTTACTAAATGCCAAGAAATGTATTAAGTACAGGGATGGATAAAATATATTCAGGTCCTACAGGGGGCTCACATTCTCAGTAGGAGGGAGAACAGTAATTGAATCCTCATTTTGCAGATGAGGGAACTATGGCTCAGAGAAGCTAAATGACTTGCTCAAGGTCACACAGCAGACAAGTGGCATAGCTGGGATAGGAACCCAGGTCCTCTGAACCCGTGCTCTTTCCACTAGACCACACTGCTTCTCATGCTTCCAGTATGGTTCTGGGACTCAGAGGACCTGGGTTCTAATCATGGGTCTACCTGCTGTGTGACTTTGGGCAAGTCACTTAACTCCTCTGTGTCTCAGTTTCCTCTTCTGTAAAATGTGAGTTCAATACCTTTTCTCCCTCCTGCTGAGACTGTGATCCCCCCTTGTGGTATGGGTACTCTGTCTGACCCAATTACCTGAGCTCTACCCCAGTGCTTGGCACATAGTAGGCTTTTGACAAATACCACGGTTATTATTATGATGATCATGCCAGAGTAAATCCATGTAAAGGCTCAAGCTGCTCAGATCACCTCCCCATCACCTGGACCCCAGTAGGAACCAGTCCTTGCCCCTAAACCTTAGCAGTAGCGGAGGAGGGGACTCTCCAAGGACAACCTCTGGAGTATTCAGAGGCAGGGGATACTCAGGATGGTTTGAGACTGCTTCCCTACTTGGTGAGAACAGGCCTCTGTTCTTTTTGGTGTGTCGACTAGACGTTCCTATCCTATCCCGAACCACTTCCCAAGGGTGGCTGGTTCCCATCCACTCTATACTTCCAATTTCATCCCGTCACTAGGAAGATGAGATCTCTCATCCTGTGACCTGCTCTCCTCAAACTCTTTCCCCCAATGGCTGAGCCCAAGTATTTCACTTCCTAAATTCACGTCTACCCAAACTTCTGCTCACTAGATCCCCGGTATCCCCATGTCCACCACCATCCCTCCCAGACACGCCTCCGTTACCCTTTGCTCCTCCAACACTCTTTCAACATCCACTCCAGGCCTGGGTCACTTCCACGGTCTACTCATGTCACTTGAAAATCATTTTAAAGCCCAGATCTACCAACCGCTGCCACTCTTCAGTCACATTTCCACTGTGGCTTACTTTGCTGCTGCAGAGACTAGAGCAGATTTGGTGAACACCCAGATCCCAAGGGTGCATGACCCTGCATTGGCTCCGGGGAAGCGATCCCTGCTTCATCCTTAGTGGAGTCTAGTATACTGGGTGAGGCTAAACTGGGAAGATGACTCATTCTCTCAAGACTCCAGGACCAGGGGTGAGAGGAGATTCTTGTGCTTGACCCTGCAGCCTGGTCACACACAAAATTGGTGGTGATGAAGGCATCTCCCCAGGAGGAGCATGAGTTGGAGTCAATATCTCATCCCCACCTCCAGTCTCCTTCCCCCTCTGAGGGGTCAGTGCTGCAATTTAGGTGGAATTTTGACTCTGGTATGAGGAAAAGTTCCAGAACCAGGAGCAATCCTTTCATTCATCCATTCAATTGTATTTATTGAGCGCTTACTGTGTGCAGAGCACTGTACTAAGCGCTTGGGAAGTACAAATCGGCAGCATAAAGAGACGGTCCCTTTCCAACAACAACGGGCTCACAGTCTTTCAGCTGACAGGGAGCCAAACAGGGGGAGACAGAAATCCAGCTCTGGGTGGAGGCCAGGGGAACATGGCTCAGCCACGGCCTCTGTTTGGACAGACTTTCCTTCGGGGACCCAGAAGGTAGCAAGCCCTTATGGAGTAGGAGGTCAATGGTGACACCACTAGGAGGGCAGGGCCACATCTCACGGCCCCGCTTAGGCAGCGGGACCCCTCAGCTGCTGCATCCCCATCCACCCATACACCCACTGCTGCTCCTAATAATAATTATAATGACATTTATTAAGTGCTTACTATGTGCAAAGCACTGTTCTAAGCGCTGGGGAGGTTACAAAGTGATCAGATTGTCCCACAGGGGCCTCACAATCTTAATCTCCATTTTACAGATGAGGGAATTGAGGCACAGAGAAGTTAAGTGACTTGCCCAAAGTCACACAGCTGACAATCAGCAGAGCTGGGATTCGATCCCATGACCTCTGACTCCAAAGCCCGTGATCTTTCCACTGAGCCTCGCTGTTTCTATAACCCTGTACTGCTTAAGCTCTTCAACCCTGTCCTGCCTAAGCCTGGTTTCCAGAGTGAAAGAGGTGAAACCTAGCGAGGCTCAAGGGGGACCACCATGATCGACACCCAGAAGTGGAAGATGCGCAACCCCTGTTCATGAGAGTAAGTAACTGCTAGCTAGCATTTGGGAGCTAAATCCTCGGAATGTCTGCATTGTAATAGCCAAAGTCTTGGTTAAAGAAATATACTGGATTTTTAAAATGGTATTTGTTAAGCACTTGCTATGTGCCAAGCACTATTCTAAGCACTGGAGTAAATACAAGTTAATCAGGTTAGACACAGTCCCAGAAACGGCATGGCTCAGTGGAAAGAGCACGGGCTTTGGAGTCAGAGGTCATGGGTTCAAATCCTGGCTCCTCCAATTGTCAGTTGTGTGGCTGGGCAAGTCACTTAACTTCTCTGTGCCTCAGTTCCCTCATCCGTAAAATGGGGGTTAAGATTGTGAGCACCCCATGGGACAACCTGATCCTTGTGACCTTGTAACCTCCCCAGTGCTTAGAACAGTGCTTTGCACAAAGTAAGTGCATAACAAATGATGTAATTATTATTATTATGGGACTCGTACTCTTAATCCCCATTTTACAGATGAGGTAACTGAGGCCCAGAGAAGTTATGTGACTTGTTCAAGGTCACCCAGCAGACATGTGGCAGAGCCATGCTCTATCCACTAAGCCAAGCTGCTTCTCAATTAATTAGGTTGGACACAGTCTCTGCATCACATGGGACTCGGAGTCTAAGTAGGAGGGAGAACAGGCACTTAATTCTTATTTTACAGTTAAGGAAATTGAGGAACAGAGAAGTTAAGTGACTTGCCTAAGGTCACACAGCAAGCAATTGGCAGTCAGGATTAGAACCCAAGCCCTCTGACTGGCTTGTGTCTCCATCTGTCTCCTCTGGCTGCTCACAGCCCCTGGGATCTCGAAATAACCCACTAATCCTGGCTCCACCCAACAAGGACCAGGGAGGGGAGACCAGGACCACACTGGTGGTTGTTACATCTCCATGGATCTAAACTGTGGGAATAATTTTTCTGTCTTCCATCCCCTCCATCCTGGACAGGGACACCAGGCAGCGTGCTTGTGCTGGAAGTACTTAGTACAGTGCTCCGCACACAGTCGGTGCTCAATAAATGATTGATGGATTGATTGGTTGATTGATACTATACCTCACCAATGGTGACAGGTAGATGTAGGGCAAGGGATCAGGAGTAGGGCCCTTCCTTGGTTTCCATCACTAGAGAATTCCAAAAAATGCTTCTTGTCAAAGATTTCTTGACCCATCCCTCGGTTTAGTATTTCAAAGCATTCCAGTGTGATGACTCTCCTTCCTTTGCTCCCTTTAAAAAAAGAAAAAAATATATTTTATTTGGACACTGGTAGGATGGGGGGTGAGGGGTGGCCACCTCCCGCACCTCATTTGGTCTCTGTGGCTCTGGCACTTGGTATTAAGCTCTTATTAATACAGTGCTCTGCACACAGGAAGCACTGAATAAATACGATAGAATGAGTGAATGAACTGGCAGATATGGGGAATGCTAGCGGTGGTGAAATAAGTGACAAACCAATTGGGAAGCAGTATGGCCTACTGGAAAGAGCACGGGCCCAGGAGTCAGAGGATCTGGGTTCTAATCCTGCTCTGCCACTTACTGATGTGTGACCTTGGGCAAAGGCACTTAATTTCTCTGTGCCTCAGTTCCCTTATCTGTGAAATGGGGATTCAATATCTGTTCTCCCTCCGACCTTGAATATGAGAACTGATTATCTTTTATCTACCCAGGCACTGTAGTACAGTGTGCGGCACAGAGTAAGCACTTCACAAATACCACGATCGTCATTAAGTATTATTACTGGGTGGGGGAGAGAGAGACAGCAGTAGGGGAGGTCATGTAGATTGCAGGTGGATTCAGGAGTGTTAGGTGGGAGTGAGGATGTGTACTGGCCTCCTGGGGAAAGAGAAGGAAGAAAGGTTTGTAAGGTCTTGTGAGGTAAGTATTAGAGAGCGGTGGAGTGAAATAGTGGGTAGTGGCACGTCAAGGTGGGTTGACATTACCCATTTTGTTGATGTAAAAGTAAAAATTGTGCCACTATTAGATGATACCATGCAATACTTCAAGGGGAATGGGAAGAAAAGGATTGAAATGTGGTCTCTTTCCACATCAAGCAGAGACTCATGTCCTTTGACTAGAAGGCTCTCCATTAGCTCTCTCCTTTTCGCAATAGAACTTTCGTCAGTTGCTACATTCTAGGTCATATTCACCGCTCATTCCAAGATTACCTTCTCCCTGTGCTTTGTTCTCAGCTCCCCTGTCTCTGACCCCTGTTGATGTCTTATTCTTGGAGTGGAACTCACGCCCTCTTCGGATTGACCAAATCCTAGCCACCCGATCTCCAAAGCCTTCCTGAAAACACAAACCCTCCAGGAGAAATTTTCTGCCAAAATGCACCCTCCCACATCATAGAGTCCCAGCAGCCATCCTTAGCACTTGTAAATTCGGCCTCAGTTGACACACCCAATTCATCCCTGGTTTACCCAACTTATTCACTCATTTAGTAGTTTTTCAATACTTGTGTTTCAATTAGATTTATATTTTTTCTCCTGATCCAATATTTTATATCCAATTCACATCTGCCTCTTTCTGCATTAGACTGCAAACTCCTTGGAGTAGGAGCTTTGCCTTTCTTTTTTATTATTCTCTACCAAAAGCCTGAATTTAGTAGGCATGCAGTAAATACAATTATTGATTGATTGATCGATTGATTCAATTGTACTTTTTCCTGGGTTATTTCTGTGTCATTAGAGACTGTCAGGTGGGACTGAAAAATCCTTTTATGATTTTTCCACCAGTATCAATTGCTAACCTTCCAATTCACGAAGCCATAAAGATCTCAGCAAATACATTGTGGCTTTGAACTTTATATATATATATATATATATATATATATATATATATATATATATATATATATATAATATGTGTGTGTGTGTGTGTGTGTGTGTGTGTGTGTGTGTGCTTTAGCAAAGTACAAATGGGGAAGAAACCCCATTTCAGAATTGAAGAGTGAAAGTTAAAAGAGGGGACACAGAACTCAAGGAAAGAGGGAAAAAATGGCTTTTAATTGAAGACTGGTGGAAATACGTGAGCTTTACCAGGTCAGAAGGAGTATGACGGTTTCAGAGATTAGGAATAATAATGCCATAATATAGTGAAGAATAATCTCCTGGGGGTGGGATGTTGCAAAGTATTCTGAATATAGTGATAGTGGCCCATCTCTCCGTTGTGGTTATCCATTTTTCAAATGTTCACTCCTCCCCCAGTGATGGTCTACCTCCCTAAATTTCCTTTCCTGCAGATCCATTAAATTGTTTTCATTGCCTTGAAAGATTTAAAAATTTGTCAAGGTATTAATAGGTTCAGTTAGTGGCAGTATGTTCAGGGTTTTATATGATGATTAAGGTGGAACAATTTGAGAAATCATTGCTTGTTTGAGGAAGAAATAAGGTTGAATGTACTAAAGTTATGCATGATTACCTTAAAGCCTCCATGTGAACAATGCTTCCAGCTTTACCAATTGGCAGAAGCCTCTAGAACAGACACAGAATTGTCCATGTGAACAATTGGTCCGAGACCAATTCCCAATACTAATGATGTTTGATCTGTGGTTAAAAGCATTGTGAAAAAAAGCTTAACTGGGAATAGGAGAGATTTAAACTCATATCAATAAGCTATCAGAACCACATGGAGCCTTGAAATAAAAGCTGTAGATGGGCAAATCCAGTGACAACCTTAGTTTCCAGTATGTAAGGCGAGGAAATAACTACTTGAAAATAGTTCCATTATCAAGCTTATGGGATTCCTCTAGGTGTCATAGCACAGCCCAGAGAATATCAGCTCTCCGAGTTTAGCTTTGCCGAGAAATTCCCAGATGTCTTAAAGAGTACTGAAGTTCATGGGAAAATGCAGAACTTGGAACTGCTTACAGTTCCTCTAGACTGTACGCTCCTTGTGGGCAGGGAATGTGTCTGTTATATTGCTACACTGTAATCTCCCAAGTGCTTAGTACAGTGCTCTGCACACAGTTAGCGCTCAATAAATCTGATTGACTGACTGATATAATTGGTGTTAGGCTAAAGTCTAATGGCTTCAGTAGGTGTAAATGAAAGGCAGAAACTGTCCCCTTGCTCTGATTCTTTTGCTATGCTAATTTCACTCCCATCTGTCTACAGCAGCTTGCTTTGCAACATGATTGCTCTGTGGTTGTATTCATTCATTTATTCAATCTTATTTATTGAGCACTTACTGGGTGCAAAGCACTGTACTAAGCACTTGGGAGAGTACAATATAGCAACAGACACATTCCTGCCCACAACGACTTCACATTTTACAGATTATACATTATAAATTATTTATTTATGTTTATGTCTGTCTCCCCCTCTAGACTATAAATTCACTCTACGCAGGGAACATGTCTGCCAACTATGTTGTACTGTACTCATCCAGGCATTTAGTTCAAGGCTCTGTACACAGTAAATACTCATAAATACCATTGATTGTTTGATTTATTGTAATTGCGAATGAAGGCTCCTTCATTTGCCTTTTTACTCTTGCAGATAACACTTTCTGTGAAGGTTTGACTTAATGAAAGACTCCTTCACTGGGAAGGGAAACGTCCTGGCACTGAGGTTTGCTTCCTGGCTCCTAGATCTCCATCTAAATGTTGTCCCTCTCTGACTATAAAGCAGGGCTGGCACGCTCTGCCCATTTGCTCAGCAGGGCTTCGCTGGCTGTTTCAGAAGCAAAGGGCAAGATTTTTTAAAAACCAGAGAGCCAATAGAGGTGGTCACGGGAAAAGCTGCTATACCACTTTACCTCGGGCACTCTGTCTCCAGTGGAGCATGGCGGCAAGCTGAGACTCCAGGAGCCTGCCTCCTCTCCCCCCGATCACCACCCAGGAGGCCCAGCCCTAGACTGTGAGCCCGCTGTTGGGTAGGGACCGTCTCTATATGTTGCCAACTTGTACTTCCTATGTGCTTAGTAAGTGCTCTACACACAGTAAGCACTCAATAAATACAATTGAATGAGTGAAAGTAAACTGAGGCACCGCCTAATGCTGGCTGCTCTTTCACTGGCAGAGCACCTGCCCGCCGAGGCCCCAGCAATCCCCTGGAACTCCTCTCCCCTACTCCGCTCTGCCCGGGGCCCTGCCCTCGTCAGGGATATCTGCGAACTTGTGGCACCATTTATGATAATGATAATAATTGTGGTATTTGTTAAGTGCTTACCATGTACCAGACACCATAGTAAGCATCGGGGTAGATACAAGGTAATCTGATTGGATACAGTACTTATCTCACATGAGGCTCACAGTCTTAGGAAGTGAAATGACTTGCCCAAGGTCACACAGCAGACAAGTGGTGGAGCATGGCCTAGAACCCAGATCCTTTTGAGCCCCAGGCCAGTGGTCTATCCACTAAACCACGCTGCTTCTCCCTTACCGTGGAGTGCCTGCCTAGACTCAAAAAGACTGGGTAGCCTCTTCTCTCCCTCCTGGGTGGGAATGAGTCGCGGCTTTTGGATTTGGGACTGGCCTGAACATCAATGATTAGTCTGAACGTTACTCCCCATCTGTTATTGCTTCTATTGCTGTTTCCTTGTTGTTTTCTTCTTTCCTTGTGTATCTGTTGCCCTTTCCCTGCAACCCTTATGTTCTTAAATGATAAAAACCGCCTTCCCTTCTCTATATCATTTCCCAGAACTTTGTGCAGTGTTTTGCATACAGTAGATGCCCACTACTTGACTAACTGAAAGAATTAATGTTATACTAAGTGATGAAAACATGCTCTGGTGACTCATTGTTCCAGGCAACAAATTCAAACCACAACAACAACATCAATGTTCCAAATATTAATCCAGTAGCATTAGAATTTTTCTCCTACCAAGAATTTTTATGGAGTGTCATAAGTTTCTTATTAGGAATGATGTTATAGAATGCTTTACTGGGGATAAGGAAGCTGGGTCAAACACACAGTTCCAATCCTCTGGGAAACTCAACTCGGCAGGTTAAGAGCATCATCAGGAGGTCTTGAATCTCTCAAAGAGTCACTCCTACATGCTAATGGCTGTGCTCTCGAAGCAAACCCACAGAAGAAATGCATATGATTATGAACTGCTCCTCAGAATCAGCAAAGCACTATTGATTGACAATTAGTGAGAGGAGCGAGGTCATGTACCAGCCATACGTGGAAAACCCTATTCACTCATCCAAGGATTAGTATGGGCACAACAGAGGCAAATGCTCTCACTGAATTCTACTACTTGGGTTAGACAACGTCTAGTGACGCGAGGATAGATAAGGAGGTAGAGAAAACAAATCAAGAAGGTAAAAGTGTCCTTTGGGTATCTCAAAGACAGTATATGACAACAACATAGCATTGAAATTCCATTAAAAGTGAAGGTGTACAGGGCAATCGTAGCGTCCAGTTTTCTGTTTGGCTGGAAGTCCTCTATACCACATGGACCATGGTTGCCACAATCTACTTCTACAACCGTTCCACCAGTGGCATGACAGAATCACAAACAATGACTCCCATTCCGCCGTTGAACCACCAACATCAGAACAATGCTCATTATATCACATCTTTGTTCGGAGGCTACATTAGGAAAACAGATGACAGCAAGTAAACCAAACAGTTACTCTAGCATGAACAGAAATAATACAGTTGGGAAAATAGAGAATAAAAGAACCTCTCTGAAATCACAATGAAGCGAAACTTCAAACACCGAAGCAGAGAAATAGACAATTGGAAGACAGTCAGTGAAGAGGTGACCAGTCAGAAATGGGACAACTGCCTAAGAACAAAGGCTTATAGTAAGAGGCAGTCATTCTGTGGATATGATATGCAAAGAATTGTCAGTCATATTTATACCCAGTGATAGACTTTGTGTTAGTAGCATTATTTTTGAACCTAAAGGGCAGGCATGTGTGTGTGTGTGTGTGTGTGTGTGCGCGCACGTGCTTTCCACACCTTTGGTATGGTTTTGTTCCCTAGATAGTGGTGATTTCATTGTATAATAGAAAGAATCATCCAAAACTATACCAACTGGAAGCCCAACGTCATTAAAAGTACAACTCAACCTCTGTGGTGGTGTGTTCTTACTTAATCATAGTGTCCAGTCTTCTCGCTTAAACACTCAATTTCTCTGTCTTTAGCAATAAGCCAAACTGACAAATATTCTCCCCCACTTCAAAGCCTTAGTGAAGGTATATCTCCTCCAGGAGGCCTTCCCTGACTAAGCACTCCCATTTCCCCTTTTCCCACTCCCTTCTGCATCACCCTGACTTGCTCCCTCTGTTCTTTCCCCTTTCCAGCCCCACAGCACTTGTGTACATATATGTAATATTTTAAAAATTAATATCTGTCTCCCCATCTCTAGACTGTAAGCTTGTTGTGGGCAGGGAGTGTGTCTGTTTATTGTTGTATTGTACTCTCCCAAGCACTTAGTGCAGTGTTCTGCACACAGTAAGCACTCAATAAATGTGATTGAATGAATGAATGAATCAAGGAGGGATAAGGATAAATGCTTGGATCAACGTAATAGAACTTGGGATGGAGAGGAATGGTGGATTTTAGCAATGATGTGAAGGTAGAACCAGCAGGTTTTGGTGACAGAAAGAGACACATATTTTAAACCTGGAGGAGGAGACACCAGGGGCTCCTGAATCCGGAACCTATCAGGAACTTAGCCATTGAGGCTGGAGAGAACAGGTGGAGGAGGCCTCCATGAATAGCTGCTAAGTGGTACGTAATAATATTTCAGTGAGTTGGGCTCCTGGTTTAGTTAAAAATCAGGGCCAGATTAGGGACAGTCTGCAGATGCACTTTAATAATAATAATAATAATAACGATGGTATTTGTTAAGTGCTTACTATGTGCAAAGCACTGTTCTAAGCACTGGGGAGGTTACAAGGTGATCAGGTTGTCCCACGGGGGGCTCACAGTTTTAATCCCCATTTTCCAGATGAGGTAACTGAGGCACAGAGAAGTGATTTTCCCAAAGTCAAACAGCTGACGGGTGGCGGAGCGGGGATTTGAACCCATGACCTCTGATTCCAAAGCCCGTGCTCTTTCCACTGAGCCAAGTTGCTTCTACACGCTGCTAATACATAGATGGCTACCATGCTGGCACTTGCCGTAACCCGTCTTGGTTACACTACCAGCTTCCTTTCTGCCTACATGCCTCCAGTCTCTACTCTCCAACCCTTCATTCTGCTGTTTGGATCATTTTTTTCTAAAATGTCATTCTGCACGCATCGCCCCACTTCTCAAAAATCTCCTGTGGTTGTCCATCCTTCTTCTGCATCAAGCAGGAACTCCTGACCTTTGGCTTTGAGGAACTCAATCAGCTCTTTTCTTGATAATAATAATAATGGCATTTATTAAGTGCTTACTATGTGCAAAGCACTGTTTTAAGTGCTGGAGGGATACAAGGTGATCAGGTTGTCCCACGGGGGGCTCACAGTCAACCCCCATTTTACAGATGAGGCAACTGAGGCCCAGAGAAGTTAAGTGACTTGCCCAAGGTCACACAGCTGACAATTGGCGGAGCTGGGATTTGAACCCACGACCACCGAATCCAAAGCCCGTGCTCTTTCCACTGAGCCACGCTGCTTCCCAGTGATCTTGACCACTCTCTCTTCCCAATAAACCCCGGCTCACATTTCTAAAACGTGGCTCAGTGGAAAGAGCCCGGGCTTTGGAGTCAGAGGTCATGGGTTCAAATCCCAGCTCCGCCACTTGTCAGCTGTGTGACTTTGGGCTAGTCACTTCTCTGGGCCTCAGTTCCCTCATCTGCAAAATGGGGATTAAGACTGTGAGCCCCACGTGGGATAACCTAATCACCTTGTATCCCCCCAGTGCTCAGAACAGTGCTTTGCACATAGTAAGCGCTTAACAAATACCATCGTTATTATTACTGGGTGTCACTGTGCTTGTTTCAAGTTGTGCTTCACTAATCTTTGTTTTCATCTCACCCGTGCCAACTTCTGGCTCACTCCCTTTCCCTTTCCCCTGCCTGATTTTGCTTACCCCTTCCAATCTATGTTCCCCAACTGCCGCTTCAGCTAATCACTTGTGAATTCACAATTTCTCAGAGAAATTATGCTCAAACTTTACGTACCCTATCATTTAAGTCCTAAGACATGTACGTATGCAGTCTTTCTTCTTCCTTTCTTTCTCTTATCTGTAAATTATTTTAATCTCCCCCTTCAATGCCTTATTTGAAGGCACATCTCATCCAGGAGACCTTCCCAGACTAAGCCCCTCTTTTTCTCATCTTCCACTCCCTTCTGCGTTATCCTGACTTGCTCCCTTTGCTCTTCCCCTCTCCCAGCCCCACAGCACTTATGTACATATCTGTTATTTCATTTCTTTTTTTGTTTTGATGTCTGCCTCCCCCACTCTAGACTGTAAATCCATTGTGGGCAGAGAATGTGACTGCTTATTGCTGTATTGTGCTCTCCCAAACATTCTGCACAGTGCTCTTCACGCAGCAAGTGCTCAATAAATATGAATGAATGAATGACATTATTTTAATCTCTGGCTTCCCCTACTAGATAGTAATGAATGTCTTCCTTTGATACTAGTTCCTGGAGATTTGTGATAGGAGACAGGTCTTCTTGATGTCAAACCTGCCGTTCAGTTTTTGGTGGACAACTGTATTGCCACTGCAAAGGAGAAATATGCTAGGGCACAAGTTGATTTTAAGCACTGCGTAAGAATCAGTGCTACTGTACATGTGCGTGATTTGTGGCTGGTTGAGGACCTCAGGCCTTGACGTTATACAGTTCTTGCAATCCATTGAAAGAGAAAGGATGAAGCCTTGTCCATTTGTAATAGAATCTGGTTATAGTTTAAAGTTCTGTCTTGCCGATAAAAACACTTACATTTTTGTAGAATTTTTTGAGTGTAAACTGACAGGAAGCCTCAATTTTTTTTAAGCTTTCTTTTTTTTTGTGCATGCCTCTTCTTAAACTGTCTCTGACATCTGAACTCTAAACTCCAGAGTGCGACTAACCCTGTTAGTGCAAGCCAATGCCAGTGAATGGGGCTCACTTCCTTCACCCAACCAATAACTAGCTGAACTATAAATAATAATAATAAAACTTACGATATTTGTTAAGCGCTTAGTACAGTGCAAGCGCTTAGTACAGTGCTCTGCACATAGTAAGCGCTCAATAAATACGATTGATTGATTAAGTGCTTACTATGTGCCAGCCACTATACTAAGCACTGGGACAGATACAAGCAAATCAGGTAGGACACAGTCCCTTGTCCCACGTGGGGCTCACAGTCCCAAACCCCATTTTACAGATGAGGTAACTGAAGCACAGAGAAGTTAAGTGGCTTGCCCAACAAGGTCACACAGCAGACAAGTCGCGGAGCCTAGATTAGAACCTATGACCTTCAGTTTCTCAGGCCCGAGCTCTATCCACTATATCATGCTGCTTCTCTAAATGAGAATAGATGAGCAGATTGAACCCTGGCTGCTGGAAGCCAACAAGACTGCATAGATCTGCATGACCTACCAGGGTCCGTTTAAGAGAATCTTCCCTGCCCTGTTGAGCCATGTTCAGGAAGGTGCCAAACTCTTTGCCCATTGCCTCGTGAGGGTAGCTGAGAAGAGGAGAGGCAGGTTGACTCTGCTTTCTGATAACTTTAAGTCTGGTCCTGGTCTTCATCCTCCAAGCTGCGCAGTTTTTCGGGACACGCTAAGCTGAGGGTTCCATAGTCCTTTCTATCTGGGTTCCTCAGGCCCCAGCTAGTTTTCTACTCAGCTTCGGGATGCTTTGTACAAATGACAGGGACACCGAGGGCTTGATCCTCATAGCTGGCCCCCTAATTTTAGGACCATAGAATGCTCTTGTTCTCGTCCCAAACAAGAAGCCTCAGAACAAATCCCTTCATGAAGCAGGCAGATCCCCCTCTTCCTCACACCGACTAACTCCTTGGCAGTGGCCACTGGGGCACAGGGCTGGGCAGCTATGAGAGCTAAAAGCATTCCCCCTACCCCCAGTCCTACCCTGAAGGAAGGCAGAAAGAGGGATGCCAGATAAAATTTGCTTCGCAAAGCCTGGCTCCCCTCAACCCCTTCAGTAAAATCTGTAAATTCATGTCTAATGAATGAAACTGTCCCCTGCCAAGATGAAAATTTCCTGACTGTGACATTTTCAAAATATCACTTGTGTTCCAAGTGTGCTCTCCGTATGGGGACACATGCTAATAAGTAATCAGTGCGTCATCGGCTGAAATCAATGCGTGTTCCTTATGAAGGGACTGACTTTTCACGATGAATGCTGGGACAAAGGGGGAGCAGGATCTAGGGGGAAGAGAGGGCCTGGGACTAGTTGAAAACAGGCCGGGGACAGAGGGCCACCATTTTGCAGCTTCTCAACCTGACTGGGCATCTTAGTTTTTGCCAGGTACCTGGGATGAATAAGACTGGGTGTTCAGCTCCAACAGCCGAAGGGAGAGTGCTGCCATCCCCTGTGGAGTTGGCAACTCTGCCTATCTATTTATTGGCAGAATATTACTTTTTATAGCAAGGCCCTCAGTAAAAGGGAAGGATGGGTTTCGTTGTGTAAATCCAGGATTAGTCTCTAAAGCATTGAGTTTTCACTTGGGGGAGCTCTAACTGCACAGACAATGATGATGGAGTGAAATTTCCCCTTTGTTTTCAAATGTCACTGAACACTCAGGAATACTGAAAATAGCCAATGAGAAATAACAAAAACTTCTGAAGAAGAAAAATGCTTTTCGTTAGGCCGTAGTCTAATCATGTTTCCTGGATAACAGAACAAACATCTCCGACAAGCAAGATTTAGTCTGGATCAGTCTGAAAGTTTGAGGCTGGGATGCTGTCTCCAGATCTTTCCTGATTGACAGAAACTGGGAGACGAGGCAGCCCTGGGCAGTGTGTTTTTGAGACTTCTTCATTGCCCTCTTTGGCTGGGCAGACCAACGCTGTGAAACTTCTGTCCTGGGGCCCATGAATGCATGCGAGGTGGAAGAGAGGACACTGAGATAGCAACTAGCATGACAACATTTCTTCTTCTGTTCTAGAATAATTTTCAGTGGGAAGCTATAAAGTCACTCTCCTTAGATTAGCTTTGTTAGACTACAGACTTTTTCGTTTGTGTTGAAGGAATTCATGCATTTTCTGCGATTTCTGCATTTTACTTTTAGATATTAAGATGATGAAAACAGGAAAATTACTGTATTCTCTTTATATGGATTCTGGTTAAGTTTCCCAGTACATTTCTCTGTCTCCCCCTTTCAGACTGTGAGCCCACTGTTGGGTAGGGACTGTCTCTATATGTTGCCAATTTGTACTTCCCAAGCGCTTAGTACAGTGCTCTGCACATAGTAAGCACTCAATAAATACGATTGATGATGATGATGATTTCTACTATTTGATTTTAACATGAAATGCTCACTGGGGTGAAGAAATCCCAAAGAACCCCAGAATCAAAATTGTAGCTCTGCAGGGAGAGGTCAGGATTGCATTACAAATTAAAATCTGTTTTCTCACCAGCCCCAGCATTTTCTGTGGGCTAGCTTTATATATGGATTTTTTATTTCAGTTTAAATATCCCAGTTTTACACTGTTTGAATATATTTGTGAATGTATGACTGTGATCAAGTGTGTTTATTAAAGGGGAAAGAGAGACCGGTCAATCGGTGATACTTCAACTAAATATGCTTGTCACTGAAAAACAGTCTCTTCCAAACTCTTTTCACAGAAACATAACAGGGACACATTTTCTAGCCATTGCTCATTGGGGCTCTTTGAGAGCAGGAATCAGGGACATGTTTGTATGTATACCTACAGCTGTCTCTCTCTCTCTAAACTGTCAGGTCATTTTTTTAATCAGTCAATCAATCAATCGTATTTATTGAGCGCTTACTATGTACAGAGCACTGTACTAAGCGCTTGGGAAGTACAAGTTGGCAACATATAGAGATGGTCCCTACCCAACAGTGGGCTCACAGTCTAGAAGCATTCATTAAGCACATTCTGTGGGAGATGTGCTTTCGGAAGGCCTTCGAAGTGCCTTAAGCACTTAGCTCATAGTCTAAGTTGGAAGGAGGGGGATTTAATCCTTGTTTCACATGAGGTAACTGAGGCATAGAGGAGTTAAGTGACTCAACAAGCAATTGGCAGAGCTGAGATTAGAACCCAGGTCCTTTGACTCCCAGGACCATGGTCTTTTCACTAGGCCATGCTGCTTCAGTTGTTAGACACATTCCCTACTCACAAGTGCTTAGTACAGTGCTCTGCACATAGTAAGTGCTCAATAAATGCGATCGACAGATTAATTATCTGCCCAAAGCAACTTGCTGAATCCGGTGAAATGGATGATGACCATTTGCATATATTTTGGGTATAAGCCCCTAGAGCACAGTCATCTGTGTTTTACAGAAGCTCAGATCTGGGGCAAGCCTATTTTGTGAAACCTCCATGCGACCCACAACACAGACGAAGTCACATGCACCACTATGTGATTATGTCACATGCAGGGAGGCACGATTACATAATTGCATCATAATGAACATCTCCAATCCACGTGTATCTCCTTGTCCTTGAAAATCCCTCTCAGACCTCAGCTCTCCCCAGATTGGAAACCTTTCTGAAGATACCACCCCTCTCAGCTTGAGGTACTTAAGCAGCGGCGGTGCTACAAGTCCGGAGGCAGGGGGAGGACCAGCAGGCTCAGCTGCTGCCGCAGTGGAAAGCTGAGAGATGGTGGTGGCTGCGATGGTGGCTGCGATAGTGGCTGAGTATACTCCAGGCCACGGCTGAGGAAGCTGGGAGGTGTTGGTGGCGGTGGCTTGGGTGGCGGAAGTGCTGGTGGCCCCGGGGGAGAGGAAGATGGTGGTAAAATCATCAGGAAAGGCACTCCAGGCTCAGGTGGAGGGTGGCAATGGAAACATGTGTGGCAGTGGCATCACATGCGGCACGTCCTTTGAGGAACTTCCTTATAGTAGTTGCACAACATCAGGGGAAGGGCTTCTGAAAGTCCTGCTTGAGCATTGGCTCCTCATCAACTCACTAGTCAACCATAACTTTCCAACTTGTGACCTCATCCATATCGCCTCTCCCTCAAATTTTGTCCTCACTCTCTACTGTAATCTCCATTCTCTGGATCCCCCTCAACTGCCCCAGATTGCTGCTCACTACGTAGACTCCCTGCCAACCTTCCCGTTCCTTAATGCAAGCATGCATATCCTCAGCTCTACTCTCCATTAATCTCAACTCTCTAGCTCCCCAGTTCCTTTGTAGCTCACCAATTCCAGCTCTGGCTCACCAATACAGTCCTCTTCTTTGGCTCTATTACCCATGAATCTAATCATAGCTGGTAGAAATTCAGGCTCCGTATTCTTTCCACTAGGCCAAAGTGCTCCAGCAGTATTCGAAGGCCTTCTGAAAGCACATCTCTCACAGAAGGCTTTCTCTGATTAATTTCTCCCCTCTTCACCCTTTATCTCCCCTAACTGACACTTCAGCACTTTCCAACTACCTAAGCCTTGAATACTGACACCCAGTCCAAAGCGCAATTAGGTACACACCTTTTTGCACTATTCCCTCCTCTGACCTGCAATTTATTTGTCTGTCTCACTGGATTACATACCCTCTATTGGGTAGAGTGCATTGCATGCAGCAGCTGCTCAATAAATACTACTGATTGGTTGAATGTGTGCATGTCTTCTTAGATGTGCATGTCTCTAAGTCACAGTCATATCTGTTTTGCAATCCTTGAATGACTGTCTGTAGGGTTTGTGATCCTGCTAAATCTACTGAGTTTTGAGAATTTCCCAGAGGCATGAATGGAAATGCAGACACCTGCATTCCCTTGTTGGGTTTTCCGGCATGGCTGTTTAGAACAAATTCAACAGGATTGGACCTTCTGCACATCCCTACTTTGCCCCATTGGCAATGGTGAGTAGATCAGATATGTCACCCTCAGCTCTGATATATCCAGTCATGCAATTATGCAGCCATTTCAAGACCTTTAGGAACTGTTTCCTCAGGCTAAATTTACTAAATGATTGCCACAATCTCGATCTACTAATCAGTCAATCTACGGAAACAGGCTAAACTTACTAAATAATTTCCACAATCTAGATCTACTAATCAGCCAATCTATGGAAACCAATCTAGAAAAGCAGCATGGTGGAGTGGACAGAACAGGGGCCCGGGAGTCAGAAGGTCATGGGTTCTAATCCCGGCTCTGCCACTTGTCTGCTTTGTGACCTCGGGCAAGTCACTTAACTTCTCTGTGCATCAGTTACCTCATCTGTAAAATGGGGATTGAGACTGTGAGATCCACGTGGTACAGGGACTGTGTCCAATCTGATTTGCTTGTATCCACTCCAGAGCTTAGTACCATTCCTGGCACAAAGTAAACACTTAAATGCTTAATATTATTATCATTATTATGGCATGAAAAGCAGAGAAATGGCAATATTGCCTAGTGGAAATAACATGGGTCTGGGAATTGGAGACTTGAGTTCTAGACCCAGTTCTGTCACTGTCAGTGGGCCTTCTCAGTGACCTTGTGTAAGCCGCTTAAGCCTTCTGGGCCTCAGTTCTCTCACCTCTAAAAAGAGAGAAAGATATGCTCTCCCTCCATCTTAGTTTGTGAGACACGATCTGATTCTGCTCCTGTCTATCCTAGTGCTTAGTACATAATTAGTGATTCATCAATGCCAAAAAAAAAAAGAGTAGTAAGAACTGGGAGAGTATTCTAGAGCCAAAACTGGGGTTACTGAAATCAGGGAGCTTACAATCTAGTGCAGTAGACAGGAAAGCATAAATTGCTTTGAACTAGAGGAACAAGGATAAAGAACAAAGCAGGCAGTCATAAGCATATGTCAGGATGAAATAGCAAAATTAATGATTGAATGTAGAATTGATTATACATCTATTCCTAAATGCTGAGCATAATGGCTCCGTGTCAAATGCATGAAAACCGAATAGTGTTTCCTTCCCTGACGAAACCCTCATTTCCTCTCCTCATACTCCCTTCTGTGTCACTCTTGCACTTGGATTGGGCAAGTCACTTAACTTCTCCGTGCCTCAGTTACCTCATCTGTAAAATGGGGATGAAGACTGTGAGCCCCACGTGGGACAACCTGATCACGTTGCGCTTAGAACAGTGCTTCGCACATAGTAAGCACTTAACAAATGCCATCATTATTATTATTTGCACCCTTTATTCACCCCTCCCTCAGTCCCACAGTATGTAAGCTCGTTATGGGCAGGGAATGTATCTGCTAGTTCTGTTGTGCTGTACTCTCTCAAGTGTGCTCTGCATGCAGCAAGTGATCAATAAATACATTGATTGATTGGGTACATATCTGTAATTTATTCATTTATTTATATTAATGACTGTCTCCCCCTTTAGACCGTAAGCTCACTGTGGTCAGGGAATGTGTCTACCAACTCTGTTATACTCTCCCAAGCCCTTAGTATTGTGCTCTGCATACAGTAAGCTCTCAATAAATACAATTGATTGATAGTATTTATCACTCTCTGCACTATTCCTGTATCTTCTGGGCAGCAGAGATGATGTCCACTGTGCTGAGCTCACTTATCTGAAGCTACATTATAATTCTGGGAGCCTTTGGTCAAGTATGTTCTTCTGTATCTATTTGAGGAAAATATTCCTTGTTGGTAATGAGACTCCTCGATACTCCTCGAAATTCTTTCCACTTACTTTGGTGAAGTTGATGATAACAGAGTAGTATTAGTGATAGTACACTCATATGAGTAGTTCTTTGTTTCATGCCGGGCTCCGTAGCCTTGTCTCTTTTACTTTGGTGTCCTACCATCTGTCACACATATTCAGTAACTTGATTTGCTTGCCATGACGTAGGTTTCTGAAAACCTCACTTTTATCTGAATCCTGAGGTGCTACTGGGTGTTATTGGTGTAGTAATTTATTTTTCTGCAAATAGACTTTTTTCTCTTTGTCCTTTCCAAATGAGAATGTCGAATCCATACTACACAGACTTCTCCCTGGGAGTGTCTGGTGTTGATCAATGCTGCAAAATTGGTGCTTTACAAATGTCACAATAGGATAACAAGACTAGAAATAATTTTTCAATTTCACTGCAAGACAATTCTTTTGTTAGACAAAATTTCCTCAACAATAGTGACTTTTATATTTGTAGAATGAAAAACAATTCTGATGCATCATTACTAAACCATTTACTTTGGATTAGGGTTAGAGTGTCAATAGGTGTGAGGAGGAGAGGTTTTTTTTTTCTGCCATTCAGTTTCACAGGGGAAGTTTTTCCTACCAAAATGCACATATCAATAGATTCAATAAGCCCTAATCCTACTCCTTTTCCAGCATCCTCCCCAGATAATGGAGTTTTGCACAAAGGATCTATCTCCTCATCACTGCATTGAATTTTTAGAACAGCCTCTCGCTGTAGTTGAAAAGGCTTGAAAAAGTCTAGTTTATAGCACTGGAGATTGGGGAACATTTTTTGGAGTGAAGTTGTAGACCACATGAATTAAAGAGGAAAAAACTCAGAAGAAAAGAAAAGAAAATAGATTGAATCTACAGATATTTAACTGCAACCTTAGCCTTTTCTCAGACAGCTGGCTTTTGCCTCCGTTTTTCTCAGTCCTGAGCAAGGCACATGGAAGAGTGACTGCTCAGAGAAAAGCCTTTGGTGGAATAAATTTTTTTTTCCAAGAATGCAGACACTGCTTTGAGAGAATTGCTTGCTGAAGTGAATTCCAAGTTCCAATAGGAACAGATCTTTCTTCTTGTTGGAAATGCATAAAGTCAAATTCAGCATCTGACATTTTCAATAAATGCAGAATTTGGGTGGGCTGTGTATGTATTCAGAAATCTCGGGACAGCTGCCATGGTCATTTAAGAGGGCAGGAACAACCTGTTGTAATATTATTAGGGGTTTTCAGCCCTAAATCGTGACTGAACGAGCCCCTGGAATCACTTCAAAGAGTCCCTGGACCTGGTCAGCCTCTGCTGAGCCCTAAAGCCCTCCAGGTCTGTGGCTCTCTTCACTCTGGTTTTGTGTCCATCCTACTTACTGCTCCCCAAGTTTCTGCACCCCTATCGTTGCTATCCCCTAATGTTTGAAACCCAGACATCGCCCAGAAAGCATAGAGATTGTGGGGGACTACCCTACCACCCCAATCCCGGGGCTGGCTACCGGAAGCCACCAGAGAAAACTCTCCTTCTCATGACCGTGGATCTTCCCAACTCCCACAGCGGCTTCCCCAGTCCTTACTACAGGCAGACACTAAGCTCTAAGATTTTTACAATATTTAATATGTTTTTAACAAGGAAACAACCAAAACAAATTGAGTACATTCATTCATTCAATCATATTTATTGAGCGCTTACTGTGTGCAGAGCACTATACTAAGTGCTTGGGAAGTACAAGTCGGCAACATATAAAGAAAGAACACAGGCTTGGGAGTCAGAGATCAGGGGTTCTAATCCTGGCTCTGCCATTTGTCAGCTGAGTGACTTTGGGCAAGTCACTTAACTTCTCTGTGCCTCAGTTACCTCATCTGTAAAATGAGGATTAAGACTGTGAGCCCCACGTGGGACAACCTGATTACCTTGTATCCCCCCAGCGCTTAGCAGTGGTTGGCACATAGTCAACCCCTTTTAGTCTCCCTCTTTTAGACTGTGAGCCCACTGTTGGGTAGGGACTGTCTCTATATGTTGCCAACTTGTACTTCCCAAGCACTTAGTACAGTGCTCTGCACACAGTAAGCGCTCAATAAATACGATTGATGATGATGATGATGATAGTAAGCGCTTAAATGCCATCATTATTATATAGAGAAGGTCCCTACTCACAGAGTTCAAACCACCTTTGTCAGGATCTACTACTTCTCTCTAAACTGTAAACTTTCTGTAGGCAGGGAATGTGTCTACCAACTCTGTGGTATTGTACTCTCCTGAGCACTTAGGACTGTGTTCTATACAGGGTAAGTTCTCAATAAATAATTATTGAGTGACTCCTCCTCCAGAACCCTCAGTACTTCCTGAAAGTATTCTGGGCTCACATTCTTCTCCCTGTCAGGGGCAGAAGCCTCACTTCTCCAGAGTCTTAGCTGCTGAACCCCAAACCTCCAGGGATCCTCTTCAATCCTCCTTGTGCCCTGTGTCTGCTTTAGTGACAATACTCCATATCCTTAGCAGGAGGTTTTACCGCCTATAGTCCCTTATTCTTAAGCCTCAGTATTTATTCAGTCAAGAAAAATGTAGCCGTTCCCTCACTTTTATCTCAGAGTATTTTGAGCACAATCTTTTCTTCCCGTAAGATGTGTATAGACTCTATGAAACCATTTGCTGTGATTTGTAAACCTGTGCTCTGACAAATGCCAAACTGTTATGTTGCCCTTGGAAATTTATCAAGATCCTTGGACTATTCCACAATGGCATCGTTGGTTGCTTCAGGATTGGAGAGACCTTGTCAGAATCTTTCCCTGTTAGTATTGGAGTAAGGCAGGAGAGTGCCAAGTCCAGCCCTGTTTAATCTCTTCTACACAGCCATATTCGAGGATTCAGCAAGGGACCCAGTAACTGCGTTTGTAATATGATTCTGAATCCCTGAAAAAAATCTTTCAACAGCTGGGGAGTATCACCATTTGATGATACTCACTGCTACGGGGGCTGATGACTGTGCTTTCTAAGGACAGACCCAAGAAGACATGCACAGGATTAAGAACTGCCTTTCAGAATCACCTAGGAGCTTGGACTGACAATGAGTTTGGAGAAGACTGAGATTCTATACAGACTGCATGTAGAAAACCCTACAAGCAAGCAAGGATCAACATTAGTAATCCCGACTTTGATGCTGCCACTGAACTCTTCTACCTGGGCAGCAAACAATGATAATTTCTGGTAGTTATACACCACTTTTATTTTTACATAGGACTTCCATATTAGCACTCTCATTTTGTCTGAATGATATCCTTGAGAGAGAGAAAGATGCAGGTATCATTTACCCCCATTTTATAATCAATCTTATTTATTGAGTGCTTACTGTGTGCAGAGCACTGTACTAAGTGCTTGGAAAAGTACCCTATAACAATATAACAGACACGTTCTCTGCACACAGTGAGCTTACAGTCTAGTGGGGAGACAGACATTAATATAAGTGAATAAATTACAGATTTGTACATAAGTGTTGTGGGGCGGGGAGAGGGGATGAGTAAAGGTAGCAAGTGAGGGTGATGCAGAATGGAGTGGAAGAAAAGGAGCAGAGGGCTTAGTCAGGGAAGGTATCTTGGAGGAGTTATGCCTTCAATAATACTTTGAAAGTGGGGAGAGTAATTATTTGCCAGATAAAAAGAGGGATGACTTTACTGACCCCCATTGCCTGCACCAACTGTTTCTGACCTTTAACTCCCACCTTAAATTCCTCCTCTCCCTCTCCCCACTTCCCTCTAATGATCTTGCCAACTACTTTGTTGAAAAAATTAGGGGTGAACACCCCAAAATCTCCTCCTCACCTCCTCAGTTCTCTCCTACCTCCCGCCCTGTCCACACTCTCATCCCTTCTAGCTGCCTCTCTCAAAGAGATCTCCCACCTGCTACAGAAGTTTACTGTTCCTTATCTCTTCTCCCCTCACCTCTGTCATCTTCAATGTCTCACTCTACAATGGCTCCTTCACCCTCTGTCTTCAAACATAACAAGTTTCCCCCATTTTAAAAAGACACTCCACTCTCTCAACACCACTTTCCTTTCCAGTTATTACCTCATCTCCCTGTTCCCAGTCCTATCCAGACTTATAGAATGGGTTGAATACATGCACTGTCCTTTTTTTATTATGGTTTTTGTTAAGCACTTACGGTGTGCCAGGAATTGTATTAAATGCTGTTGTAGATACAAGCTATTCAAATTGGACATAGTCCATGTCCCACATTCATTCAATCGGTGCTCAGCCCAGTCCGCACCCTCCGCTCTTCTGCTGCTAATCTCCTCACCGTGCCTCGTTCTTGCCTGTCCCGCCGTCGACCCCTGGCCCGGAATGCCCTCCCTCCGCACATCCGCCAAGCTAGCTCTCTTCCTCCCTTCAAAGCCCTACTGAGAGCTCACCTCCTCCAGGAGGCCTTCCCAGACTGCACACTCTCCTTCCTTTCCCCCTCCCCATCCTCCCCGCCTTACCTCCTTCCCCTCCCCACAGCACCTGTATATATGTCTATATGTTTGTACGTATTTATTACTCTATTTATTTATTTTACTTGTACATATCTATTCTATTTATTTTATTTTGTTAATCTGTTTGGTTTTGTTCTCTGTCTTCCCCTTCTAGACTGTGAGGCCACTGTTGGGTAGGGACTGTCTCTATATGTTGCCAACTTGTACTTCCCAAGCGCTTAGTACAGTACTCTGCGCACAGTAAGTGCTCAATAAATATGATTGATTGATTGATTGCCCACATGGGACTCACAGTCTCCATGTTACAGAAGAGGTAACAGGCTAAGAGAAGCAAAATGACTTACCCAAGGTCAAACTGCAGACAAGTGGAAGAGGTGGGAACAGAATACAAGTCCTCTGACCTTCAGGCCTGTTCTTTATCCATTAATCCGCATTGCTTCCCTGCTTCCCTTCATTTCCTCTCTACTAACTCTCTTCTTGACCTTTGGTCCTTTGACTTTTGACCCCCTCCACTCCACTGAGATAGAACTCTTCAAGGTCACCAATGACCTTTTTACTGGCCAAACCAAATGCTGGCTGAGCCACAGAGACAAAATGGCACATGTAGGGAGCTGTGGCTAGTGCTTCCCTTGCCCTTCTGTCCTTGAACTTCCCTTCTCCACTTTCTTCTCTCCTCCAGTGGGCATAGTGATGCCACTACGGATTGAGGGGTGGCAGGTCCACTTGCCACCATCCACTGGGGACATTATCTGTGTCCACCCACCCCTGGAGCAAGGACCCAAACTTCTCAGAAGTCAGCCTTTTTAGTCTGTGGGTCCCTGGGGCCTCTATGTTTAGCTAAGAGAATTCAGTGACTTCCCCAAGTGATACCTCCATCTCCACTCTGGGTTCTGACGATCATCATCATGATCAATTGTATTTATTGAGTGATTACTGTGTGCAGAGTACTGTACTAAGCACTTGGGAAGTACAATTTGGCAACATATAGAGACAGTCCCTACTCAACAGTGGGCTCACAGTCTAAAACGGGGAGACAGAGAACAAAACCAAACATACTAACAAAGTAAAATAAATAGATGCAGCTACTTGCTACATCTTGATCCTGAGAGATACAGGTCCAATTGTCTGATCCACTCTGAGAGAACAGACACCAAAACTGAACTCTTGCTGATCTTGAGATCCATAAAATTCTTATTTAACCCAAGCTGGAGTGGAAGGTTGGAAGTGCACCTGAGAGGCTGTTTCAGTGATGATAGGTAGTTGTCATGTAACCTTACTTATTGTTATATTGTTAGATTCTACTCTCCCAAGTGCTTACTACAGTGCTCTGCACACAGTGAGTACTCAATAAATGATTGAATGAATGAATGAACTTAGTGAATTTGACCAACAGGAAGATGACATTTATTAAATGACCTTTTGCATGATTGCTGCCCATCTAGACAGTGAGCCCAATATTGGGTAGGGACCATCTTTGTATGTTGCTGATTTGTACTTCCCAAGCACTTAGTTCAATGCTCTGCTCACAGTAAGTGCTCAATAAATACGATTGAATTAATTAATTAATTAAGACCGGGAAGATTTTCAGAGCCTTGTTTCCAGAGAGGAGTCCAGAGAAGGAGTTACTTTCTACTTGCTCATTAATAGGAAGATACATGATTAGGATTTATGATGTTACGATGGAGAAACTCCATATTGAAGCTTATTTCTGGGTGCCTTTCCCCAAGTGGATTTTTGGCTAGAATGGAATGACAAACAAATATAAGAGGTAATTCCCTGTTTCCTGGAAACAAACCCATACTCTCAAAAAAAAAAAAAAAACCCATTAAGATGGTTTATGGGAGATGGTCTTTTCTTCTGGGAGCTAACTGAAGATAGTCCCAGAGAAAGTCTTTGATCAGTGTGGTGAAGGAAAGTATTTGGTTGGAATCTGCTTTTGTCAAATCATGGCTGAGTAAAATTACTGGGAATCTTGCAGCCTTCCCACCATGACTCCCAGGACTTGTGCTCCTGACGTGCCCTTTGCATGTCAGGCTATGGGGATTTACATTGCTCCTTTGGCCTCTTTACCAGAGACCCTGTCCACCGCCTCACCTCAGCATCACCAAGGAACCTCCACCCCACTCTGCCTTCCTCCACCCTGGCAGGACAGAGAAAAGCAGCTGCATCTTGGTGTCACCTGCACAAAATCTCAAAATTATAAAATATAATCTCAAAATTATAAAATTTTTTACCAAGTTAGGCAGTTCCTCTTCTTTAACGCAGAGTGTCTTTTTTTCCCCAGGAGGAGGTATGCAGTATGCTGCTGCCATAGTGATCAATGTAGCTGCATTTGTGACTGTGGTCTCTTAGCTACATGAGAAGCCTGAAATTCTTCTTTTCTAGCCACAGTGTCCTACTGATTTTTCTTTGAATTTTGTGAATCTATCCATGTTTTTACGTTGTCTTTACCTTGTCTGCACTATAAGCTCCTTGTGGGCAGGGACCATATCTCCCAACTCTGTTGTATTGTACTCTTCCAAATGCTTAGTACAGTGCTCTGCACAAAATTAGTGCTCAATAAATTCCATTGATCGGTGTATCGTTACACCTTCCATTATGTGTCTGTTGTCATTCCCCTCTCCCCTTATATTTTTAGATTGTGAGCCCACTGAGGTCCAGAAACCACATCTAATTCCCTCCTGTGTATTCTTTCCCAGCACTTTGTACTCTTCAGGGTCACTAACGATCTCCTTAAAAGTCAAATTCAAAGGGTCAAACTCCATTCTGATCCTTCCTGATCTCTCTGCTGCTTTTGACACGTGAGAAACTTAGGGCTTGTAGAAGAAAGATTTATGGGATAACCATCATTAAAGGGTGAAGAGGGGAAAAAGAACCAAGAAAAGAAACTTAGCTAGGGGAGGAGTGGCATTTGTGGGGGGAATAGAAGGGCAGCAAGACATCCGAAAGCTGCTCTACAGTGAGAAGAAATGGAGAGAGTAAAGAGGGTAACAGAAGAAACAATTTAAAGGGAAAATTGAGCAACCCCTCAGATAATACGGCAGAGTTGTGGGTGGCTGGGAGATACAGCCAAAGTTGGAACAGCTTGAGATTCAGGAATCAGAAACAGGGGGAATAGTTTGGGAACAGAGACTTTGGGAAATTCATGAAACCAAGGAGCAACAAAGAACAGTCAGAAAATGGTTCAGGAAGGGGCAAGCTTTAGAAGATTTGGTGTGAAAAGACTGTCAGTCACATATTGGTGTTACTAATCATATGCGTCGATCAACTCTCATAACCAGAAACAATGCAGAAACTGAATGGCAGTTTTGCACATCCTCCATAGAAGAAATTGTAAATGATTCAAATGAGCCCTCATAGAGATAATCTTGTTATTTTTATTTGGAGAATATTTGTGACAGCAGTTCCAACAATCAGCAAATGCTGGAATGAAATGGAGAATTGAATCTGCTGGACATCCACCTGATTCTTAGTTGAACTAAACAGTCACTCAATAATTTCCCCTTATGTGATCTATTTTGATGTCCCTGATATTTGTTAAATGGGTTTCCGGTTCAATATCCTATTACTGCAATTCAGTATCCATTTTTGAGCATTTGCTGACAAACCAGGCCCTGTGTGGGACAGGAACTGTGTCCAATCTGATTAACTTGCATCTATCCCAGGGCTTAGAACAGTGTTTGACATATAGTAAGTGCTTTACAAATACCACATAAAATAACCTACATAGTATTGTTTTCCACATATTTCAGTTTCAGTTATAAAATTTTTACCAAGTTAGGCGGTTCCTCTTCTTTAACACAGAGTGTCTTTTTTTCCCCAGGAGGAGGTATGCAGTAACTGTAAGCAGTTACAGAGAAATGTAGCAATGCTAGGTGCCTAGAAATCAGGTTTATGGGTGTTACGTATCAAAGATCCTGTTGCCATTTCTGGAAAGGAGAGTATTCTTTAACAAAGCTAAGTCATTGCTGGGCCCATGAGCTTGGAGCTTCTCATTCATGCAGCTGTGTAACTTTGGGGGTAGTCTACTACTATGCGGTGGGAGGGAGATAAGCACTCAATAAATAAAATTGAATGAATAATGTAGCATTAGAAGGATACTAATCACCACACGAGATAGTGAAAGTACAAAATGGTAAGAGTTAGGGAAGACTTTCTATCGGGGCAAGCACAAATTGGATGGTCTCACAGTAGGCCAATCACAGAAAAGATAGATAATTGGACCCAGATGAGTGAAAATCACTGTGAAATGCACAGGGGTTGGGGTCATCTAGTGCATTCAGTCATTCATTCATCCATTCTTCAGTGTTTACTGAATATCTATGGTGGGCAAAGCACTGTACTGGACATCTACTTCTTAGTGAACAGTCCTGCATGCAGGGTACCATACTAGGTGTCTGAGAACATACAATAAAAGTAGAAGAAACAGTCCCTGCTCTTGAGACCCATATAACCTACTGGGAGGAGACAAGTTGAGATCATATACACTGTGAGCTCATTGTGGGCAGGAATGTATCTGTTGGTGATTAAACTGTACTCTCCCGAGTGCTTAGAACAGTGCTTTGCACACACAGTAAGCACTCAAATATGATTGATTGAATGAATATACATATATGGTAGCAGAAAAAGTAAGCAAAAAAATAACCAGTTGATGAGTGGAATACATAAGCCGATACACACACAAGTGCTAAAGACCTTTGAGGAGCAAGGTCTGTCATCTAATTTCCAAGTGTATAATCTTTTCTAGTGCTTAGTAAAGTGCTCTGCAAAGGTAAGCATTAAAAAAACCTATTACTACTACAAATGGGATGACCTGATCATGACGGTGGAGGTTAGTCAGGGGATGCCTCCTGGAGGAGGTGTTACTTTAGGAAGGTCTTGAAAAGTGAGGGGGACATGGTTTTGAAAGAGGAGAGAGTAAGGGCATTGATACAGTAATACCCTGAAGAGTGACAAGAGTTTAGATCAGCGTGGAGGCTAAAAGGGTGGGGAGAAAAGGGCAAGTCCACCAAATAAAGAGGAAGGACCAGCAGGACAAATATAAACTGAATGCAGGAGGGAGAAGACACAAAGATTGCACTCAAGTTGAATGCTTCAGTATGGGGAGGATGGTGGTGGAATTGAATGTGAAAGGAAAGTTAGGTGGAAAGGTTTGTTTGGGAGGGAAGATGAGGAGTTCAGATGTACGGTATTGAATTTAAGGAGTTTTGGAGACAAGAGGAAATGTGAAGGTAATAAATCACACAGTAGGTGAGATGGTTGAGGAAGATTTGGGCATCATCTGCCAGGAGGCAGTAGCTGGAACTAAATGAAAAGATGCGCTCCTGTGAGACAAAATGCAGAAACAGAAGAAAGAAGCGCTGTGGTACACTTACAGGTTATGGTTAAGAAGAGGAGTAAGAAACCAGTAAAGGGTAGATAGAGAGAACCAATCAATCATATTTATTGAGCGCTTACTGTGTGCAGAGCACTGTACTAAGCGCTTAGGAAGTACAAGTTGGCAACATGTAGAGACGGTCCCTACCCAACAGTGGGCTCACAGTCTAGAAGGGGGAGACAGAGAACAAAACCAAACATATTAAAAAAATAAAATAGAATAGCTATGTACAAGTAAAATAAATAAAAAGAGTAATAAATATGTACAAACATATATACATATATACAGGTGCTGTGGGGAAGGGAAGGAGGTAAGATGGGGGGGATGGACGGGGGATGGGGGGAGAGGAAGGAGGAGGCTCAGTCTGGGAAGGCCTCCTGGAGGAGGTGAGCTCTCAGTAGGGCCTTGAAGGGAGGAAGAGAGCTAGCTTGGCAGATGTGGGGAGGGAGGGCATTCCAGGCCAGGGGGATGATGTGGGCCGGGGGTCGACAGTGGGACAGGCGAGAATGAGGCACGGTGAGGAGATTAGCGGCAGAGGAGTGGAGGGTGTGGGCTGGGCTGTAGAAGGAGAGAAGGGAGGTGAGGTAGGAGGGGGCGAGGTGATGGACAGCCTTGAAGCCCAGGGTGAGGAGTTTCTGCCTGATGCACAGATTGATTGGTAGCCACTGGAGATTTTTGAGGAGGGGAGTAACATGCCCAGAGCGTTTCTGGACAAAGACAATCCAGGCAGCGGCGTGAAGTATGGATTGAAGTGGGGGAGACACGAGGATGGAAGATCGGAAAGGAGGCTGATACAGTAGTCCAGACGGGTTAGGATGAGAGCTTGAACGAGCAGGGTAGTGGTTTGGATGGAGAGGAAAGGGCGGATCTTGGCAATGTTGCGGAGCTGAGATCGGCAGGTTTTGGTGACGACTTGGATGTGAGGGGTGAACGAGAGAGCGGAGTCAAGGATGACACCAAGGTTGCGGGCCTGTGAGCCGGGAAGGATGGTAGTGCCATCAATAGTAATGGGAAAGTCAGGGAGAGGGCAGGGTTTGGGAGGGAAGACAAGGAGTTCAGTCTTGGACATGTTGAGTTTTAGGTGGTGGGCAGACATCCAGATGGAGATGTCCTGAAGGCAGGAGGAGATGCGAGCCTGGAGGGAGGGGAAGAGAGCAGGGGCAGAGATGTAGATTTGGGTGTCATCAGCATAGAGATGATAGTTGAAGCCATGGGAGCAAATGAGTTCTTTAGTTCTTTAGAAATCAATGTCTAGGAGGAGGGAGTGGCCATCAATGTCAAAGGAAACTGAGAGGTCAAGCAAGAATAAGAGAGAGACATTAGACTGTGCCAAAATCTATCACATTTATTGAGTTCTTACTGTGTACAGAACATTATACTAAGCATTTAAACAAGAGAATAGAAATTTTGGTGGGCATGGTCTCTGTAGAATGGAGAGATTTTAGTAGCTTTAGAAAAAAATTGGTGGAGAGGAAGTGAAACATCTTATTCTATCTTGCTACATCTCTCTCTCTCTCTTTTTTTTAAATGGTATTTGTTAAGCACTTAACTATGTTCCAGGCACTGTACTAAGTGCTGAGGTAGATTCAAGATAATCAGGTTGGACACATTCCATGGACCACATGGGAGTCACAGCTTTAATCCCCATTTTACAGATGAGGTAACTGAGGCACAGAGAAGTTAAGTGACTTGCCCAAGGTCACAAGCGGAACCCAGGTCCCCTGTCGCTCAGGCCTATGCTCATTCTGCTAGGCCACATTGCTTCTCCACTCGGCTGCTCTCTCTCTCTTTGTAGCCTTCTATTTCTATGTCTTTTTAGCTATCCATCCTTCTATCTAGGCTGATACAGATCCATATGCAGATGAATCACGGAATTGGATAGAGGGAAATATAATTAAGATGATAGCTTTTATTCTTCGGAAAAGTTAATGAAAGAGATTGCCTACACAGTTTCACTATATCTCCAATTTTATAACATATAATGTGTGTAGTCTCTGGGAAAGAGGAGAACAAAGCAGGGCCAAAGCATTGAATAGAAAGTATTTCTTTGGTTGAAAGTTGCAAGAACAGGACTAATCAGTTCTTTATCTCTCTTGCCTGAGGCTGTGACACATACCTCTTTACACATTGGTCTCTTTTATGTTCTATAGGTTTAAAACGTTTTAATTTCAGAAGGCCTTTGGCATAGGACACTGATTTTGTATTTGCTTTTTATTTCTGATTGAATTGCTCTTGGAATTGTGCATATTTTTCATCTTTCTAGCCTGTAGAAGGTTGAGCTGTTTTCATAGGGAGGCAGTGAAAGGCAATATGAGGCAGAAATTGTGTGCTCACTAGTCACACAAATCAAGCAGATGTATTTTTTAGGGGATGGAATTGTGTACACACACACACACACACACACACACACACACACACACACACACACACACACACACACTCCTCAGTGAATTTCAAAGGGGAAGGAAAATGCACTACACTGAAGTAAAGGAAAACACTGAAGTGTTATTTTCTTAAATTTTCTCTTTTATCAATTGAATACAAATTAAAAGCAAAGAGGATTGTATTTAACTCATCTACTTTTGCCACACCCTTGTGGATTTGGGTAGCTTTTTGACTGGAAGAGAGAGCAGCTTGAATATGGGCAGTGCAGAGAAGCTACTCCTGTAGCTCCAGTTTACTCACTCTGCCTCAATCTCATCTATCTCACCTCCATCCCTTTCCCACATTCTTCCCGTCGTCTGAATCTCCTTTCCTGACCCTACATAATAATAATAATGGCATTTATTAAGCACTTACTATGTGCAAAGCACTGCTCAAAGCGCTGGGGAGGTTACAAGGTGATCAGGTTGTTCCACGTGGGACTCACAGTCTTACTCCCCATTTTACAGAGGGGATAACTGAGGCACAGAGAAGTTAAGTGACTTGCCCAAAGTCACACACTATATGTGCCAGACCACCACTCTCCCCAACCCAATTACCTTGAATCTACCCCAGCACTTAGTACAGTACCTGGTACATAGTAAACGCTTAACAAATAGTACAATTATTATTATTACTATTAAGGTCACATCTGCTCCAAGAGGCCTTACCTGATTAATCCCTCTTTTCCCCAGCTCTCTCTCCCTTCTGCATTATCTATAAACTTGGATCTGTGACTTTTGAGCATCTGATATGCCTGCAACCCCACAACACTTATGTACAACTCTATAAATTATATGTTACAAATTATTTATTTACATTAATGTCTGTCATTCCTTCTAGACTGTAAGCTTGTTGTAAGCAGGGAACCTGTCTGCCAACTCTGTTGTATTTTCCTCTCCCAGGGGTTTAGTGGACACATCATCAAGATGACTAATTCTCTGGAAAAGACAATAATGCTATGAGAAGTCCAGGGAAAACACGGAAAAGGCAGACCAGGAGCTAGATGGATAGAAAACATAACAACAGTAATGGAAGAACATTAGCAAGTTTATGAATTACGGAAGAAGATAGGATGCAATGGAGAAAATATATCCTTAAAGCACTTAACAAATACCACCATCATCATCATCTTAAAGTTGCTATTAACAGGAAATGATTCAACAACATTTGATGATAATAATAAAGGCTTAGTACCATGCTCTGCGCATAGTGAGTGCTCCCTTTGCTCTTTCCCACCTAGCCTCACAGTACTTATGTACATATCTGTAATTTTATTTATTTGTATTGATATCTGTCTCCCCCCTTCTAGACTGTAAGCTTGCTGTGGGCAGGGAATGTGTCTTCTTATTGTTGCATTTTACTCTCCCAAGCACTTAGTATAGTGCTCTGCACACAGTAAACATTAAATAAGTATGATTGAATGAATAATTACCATTTATGATGATGGTTGAATTTCTGGGAGTCCATGTGCTTCTCAAGGGAGTAGAAAATATAAAGAATCCCAGAACTAAACCTTGGGGAACATCTAAAATTAAGGGGTGGACGGCAGATAAGGAGCCCATGAAAAAGACTAAGGACATGCCAGATTGATAGGAGGAAAACCAGGAGAGGACAGTGTTAGAGAAACCAAGTTTGAGAATAATAATAGTTTTCCATACTATCAAATATTGCTTAAAGATTAAGAGGCATTAGGCTGGAACAGAGTCTGTTGGATCAAGTAAGAAGGAGGTCATTGAAGACTTTTAAGAAAGGAACTTCAGGGAAGTGGAATAGGAGATGTCAGATTGTAGTTGTTGATTCTGGGAATTAGTGTGTGCAAGAGAGTATTGATGTGAAAACTGACAATCACACCTGAATTTTTTTTATGGTATTTGTCAAGTGCTTAGTATATGTCAAGCACTGTTCTAAGCACTAGGGTAGATGCAAGTTAATCAGATTGGGCACATTCACTATCCCACTTGGGGCTCACAGTCTAAATAGGAGGGAAAACAGGTACTTGAAGAAATAGAGGCACAGAGAAGTCAAATGACTTGTCCAAGGTCACACAGCAGTCAAATGGCAGAGTTGGGATTAGAAACAGGTTCCTCTGACTCTCAGGCCTGTGTTTTTTCCACTAGGCAATGCTGCTTCTCTGATTCTGGCATCTTTGCTAACCTAAATGGTGTAGGGTACTCTGGAACAGAAGTACAGATTCTTCCCAATACTTGATCCATTTAAAAGTTGGAAATCTTCATAAATTAAGGTTATGTCTTAGGAAGAGCTGAAAGTGACAGACAGTTCTTATTTCATACTCAGAGCCAGAGGTATTACAATTAAGAATTAATTGTTTTCTAGTACCATTAGTAACAAATTGGAAATGTTTTCCAAATGTTCAGAATCCATTTATGGGTCTTTTCTCAGTGTGTTCAGTGAACAGTTCGACAGAATGAGCCACATTTGCATATTTCCATTAGCTAAAATTCACGGTCTTCTCCAGAGGTATGCTAAAGTCTTTGTTGCAGAGTGAAGTCCTTCTCCTGAATTTCCAGGAGATAAATTGAAAGGCTTGTTAGGAAAACCCCAGAGGCTAATAATAATAATAATAATGGCATTTATTAAGCGCTCACTGTGTGCAAAGCACTGTTCTAAGAGCTGAGAAGGTTACAAGGTGATCAGGTTGTCCTACGAGGGGCTCTCAGTCTTAATCCCCATTTTACAGATGAGGGAACTGAGGCACAGAGAAGTGAAGTGACTTCCCCAAAGTCACACAACTGACAATTGGCGGAGCTGGGATTTGAACCCATGACCTCTGACTCCAAAGCCCGGGCTCTTTCCACTGAGCCACGCTGCTTCTCTAATGTACTGGTTGGTGGCTGACTGCCCAAGGCAAAATCAGCATTCATTCATTTAAAACAAACTGAATCTGCTTTTCTTCTAGTATCACAAACGAAAAATCATCCTGTTCAACTCCACCAGGGAGATAGAGTCTGAGAATATGGACCGAAGATACAGGCCAGTGAGAAATGAGGAAAACAGTCCATACCTTGCCTCTTTCCCCATCTGGAAATGGCCCATCATCTCCTCCTAGGTCAATTCATTCAATCGTATTTATTGAGTGCTTACTGTGTGCATAGCACTGTGCTAAGGCCAATGTAGTCTTGCTCCGTGCTCTACTCTCTGCTCCCAACTAGGAGATAATGAGGTGGGAACAGGGGAATAGACAGGATGGCAGCAATGGGGTGTGAACCCCAGGTGTGGTGGGGAGTGAAGTTTTGTTTATTGAACAGTTTTCAATACAGGGTCCAAAGCTAAGGTGAGTAGAAATCCTTCCCTCCCTTCCTTCTCTTTAGTGAGATGATCCCATTTTTAAGCTCTGTGACCTGCTGGCTCAGGGCAAAGCTGAGGGCAGGCAGAGACTTTTTGGGGGGCATGGTCTTGACTGTCTGATGGATAGTTAAATTAACGGGAGGAGGAGAATGGGAGGGAGGGAGGAAATGCGAGCCTGGTGGAGGAAGGACAATAGGGCTAGGTGGAAACTAGGAAGGACCTTTCTGGTGAGACTCAGTGACTAATCAGTGCACTGTACAGAGAGTTCTCCTCTTGTCTTTGGAGATAACCATTTAGTAACCAAAAGAGAGAGGGAACTCTCTGTTTCTTCATGCCCCCTCTCCGTTTCTTCCTGCCCCTCTCCCCCTCTCTAGACTGTGAGACTGCTGTTGGGTAGGGACCATCTCTATATGTTGCTGATTGGAACTTCCCAAGCACTTAGTACAGTGCTCTACACACAGTAAGCACTCAATAAATACTATTGAATGAATGAATGAAAGAATGAATCCTCACAGGGACAGGTGGGAAGGGCCAGATGTTCCCAGAAAACTCTGGGATTGGCAATCAGCTCACCCCCCAGGACTCCTCCCTGGCGGTAAGCTATTTTCCATGGAAGAAGAGGGGGTCAAACATTAACCTGATGGAAACAGATGGATCCTAGCTAATTAATAATAATAATGATGATGATGATGGCATTTATTAAGTGCTTACTATGTGCAAAGCACTGTTCTAAGAGCTGGGGAGGTTACAAGGTGATCAGGTTGTCCCATGGAGAGCTCACAGTCTTAATCCCCATTTTACAGATGAGGTCACTGGGGCAGAGAGAAGTTAAGCAACTTGCCCAAAGTCACACAGCTGACAATTGGCAGAGCCGAGATTTGAACCCATGACCTCTGACTCCAAAGCCCGTGCTCTTTCCATTGAGCCACGCTGCTTCTCTAAATTGCTTCTCTAAATTCTTCCTCAATTGTAGAGGAAGAATTGAGCAAGGGGGAGGGGGCTCGAAAAGCTAAGAAAAAATCCAGAGTCAAGAAGTAGGACAGACTCTACCAGTCTTGAGGAACCTGGAAGAGGCCAAGAAAGGATCTGTGAGTAGTGAGTCAACAAGGGGAGTCACTAAGGGAAGTAGAGCCCTTCGTCATGGACAGCAGCAGGGGAGAACTCCTGGGCTTAATTTAAGAACAAGCGTGAAATCCAGGATGTTTTGTGATTCATTTATACTGCTACACTGATTATCATGCCGTTGAAATCTTTATACCTCATAATATTAATTGCCCATTTTCAACCTAAGGAAGTGATTGGGCTTAGAGAACTCATCCATTCATTCAGACTTATTTATTGAGCACCTATTGTGAGCAGAGCACAGTACTCAGGGTCATGACGTGGATATTACAATGGAGGAAAATTTGGACACGGCCCCCGGCAATCAAGGCACTCATAACCGAAAAGAAAAAAAAGGAAGGGAAAGGAGAAAAGGCAGCGGACACTCAAGGAAATATTGAAAGAGCAAAAAAATAAAAATAAGAAAACCATGGCAACCATCAAAACAATAAAAGCTAGTGTAAAATGAAGAGTGACGTGCTCAGTGTCATGCTCTTCACACAGTTAATGTGTGAAAAGCAGAATTGCTCAGTGGATAGCGCACAGGCCTGTGAGAAGATCCTGGATTCTAATCCCAGCTCTGCCACTTGTCTGCTGTGTGACCTTAGGGTGGTCCCATCCCTTCTCTGGGCCTCAGTTCCCTCATCTGTAAAATGGGGATTGAAACTGTGAGCCCCATGTGGGACAGGGACTGTCCCAACCCAATTTGCTTGTATTCACCCCAGTGCTTAGTACAGCGTCTGGCACACAGTAAGCGCTTAACAAATAACACAATTATTCAAATGCTTAGTACAGTGCTCTGCACACAGTAAGCCCTCAATAAATATGCTTGAATGTATGAATGAGTACAACAAACATCGTTCACTGAGTGATTAAAAAGGGAGCCAGTTTCAGATTTCCCATTGCTCTGGCAGACCAGACCAGAAGCCAGTGGGCTTCACAGGAGGCACAATTTTCCTAAAGCTCCAAATGAAGCTTCTCCAGTTCCCACCTGCCCAGGGCAGGCCCAATTGAGTCTTGGTATGGGAAGAAATGACTCTGTGGATTGCCCCAGCTTGGCCGGCCTCGACGCTCGACTACTGAGGGAACCTACTAATTTGGAGAGACTATCACACAAAGGGACACTAGACATACCCTTCTCATGTTGGCTACCAGCCCCTGGGGCAGTTCAAGTTCCAAGAGTTACAGAACAATGGCAGCAAACTACTAGTGCCATCATAAATGACCCTAGTCTGGTGGAGCCTGATGCTAAAAACTGGGCAACTGCGCTCAAAAACTGATCAGCACATCACAGGTAATAATGAACTAGGGGCGTTCAATTTAGAAGAATCTACGTGAAAGCTTTTTGCTTAGCGTGGCCTAGCACGTGAAAGTCTGTGCCCACTTTTAGTCTTGATAATTAATTTCTGGGTTTGTTGGAAGAAAGGAAATGAGGGTGGCAATTGTAGGATTCCTATCAGGTCTGGAAAACATTTTTAGTTAATGGAATACAGGATGAGCTGATAATAAATGCAGATAGAGTTTCTGAACCATGTTGGTACCTAAAAGAGAAAGGCTGGTGCAATTTAAGGGAACTGGATAAGATGACAATGGAATAACAACACATGGTCTTGGATATCAGAATTCCTGTTCAGAAATAAAAAGATTCAAAATAGCACTGAGCTAGGAATGTGAAATCATTCTGGCACACTGCTCTCCCAAGGAAATTGAGGGTTTGTTTTTTTTTTTTTTTGCTATTCTATTGTTGAGAAGAAAGAAACTTTCCCAAACACTAATAAAATGTTCTTGGGCAAGTCACTTAACTTCTCTGTGCCTCAGTTACCTCATCTGTAAAAGGAGGATTAAGACTGTGAGCCCTATGTGGGGCAGGAACTGCATCCAACTTAATTACTTTGTTTTTATCCCAGGACTCAGTATCATGCCTGGCACATAATAATGATAACGATAATAACAATACTTGCAGTATTTGTTAACTGCTTATTATGAGCGAGGTATAGCCTAGTGGATAAATAATAATAATAACAATAATAATGATGGTATTTGTTAAGCACTTACAAGCACTAAGTGCTGGGGTGGACACAAGGTAATCAGGTTGTCCTACATGGGGCTCACAGTCTTAATCCCCATTTTACAGATGAGGGAACTGAGACACAGAGAAGTTAATGACTTGCCCAAAGTCACACAGCTGACAAATGGCAGATCCTGGATTAGAACCCATGACCTCTGGCTCCCAAGACCGGGGTCTTTCCACTAAGCCACGCTGCTTCCCAGCACAGGATAAAGCACAGGCCTGGGAATCAGAGGACCTGAGTTCTAATACCAACTCCGCCACTTGTCTGCTGTGTGACCTTACGCAAGTCACTTCACTTCTCCGTGCCTCAATTACCACTCATCTTAAAACAGGGATTAAGACTGTGATTCCCATGTGGGACAGGGACTGTATCTAATATGATTTCTTTGTGTCTACCCCAGTGCTTAGTACACTACCTGGCACATAGTAAGCACTTATCAAATACCACAATTATTAAGCACTGGAGTGGATACAAGTAAATTGGGTTGGTTACAGTCCCTGTTCCACACAGGACTCACCGTCTTAATCCCCAGGTTATAGATGAGGTAACTGAGGCACAAAGAAGTGAAGTGACTCACCCAAGGTCACCCACCAGTCAAGTGGCAGAGCCGGGATTAGAATCCAGGTCCTTCTGATTCCCAGGCCTGTGCTCTATCCACTACCTCATGCTGCCTTACATAATAAGCACTCAAATACCATAAAAAGGGACTCCATTGTCTTTGTAGAGCAGTGTTCCTATCAGAGATTGTTATCCTTTGTAACTTGAATGCTGGTCTAGGAGCATTTGTCTCAGCCAAGTGGGAGGCAGCCGTGGCACCTGGTCTCAGCTTGTAGGATTGTGGAACTCCGCTCAGGGATGAAGGGGTACCTAGATGGTCAGAAATTGGTACTGGTGCTTGGGGCTGGGGGAATGGGGAAGAGGGGGCAACTGCTTTGGCTACTCTGTCATTGTGCAATGTCTCTGTGAATGCCGGATCAGTTTGGACAGCCTCCGGTACATCTCATTATACATGGCGAGGGGCAGGTTGAATTCATCAGAATGGGCAGAATTAGCCCTATCTGACCTATTTCCAGAGACCCAGGCTCACACGAAGGAGGACAGTAGCGTCTGGTAGAGCCCAGGCTCGCTTAATGCCTTCTGCCCCTGTGACTGGAAGCTAAGTAATGAATACTACTATGGAGCTAAAATAGCTAGATTAAATAACTGCAGTACCTTTGTCATATTTGTAAACATTTCTAGAGTAGCACTCGCTTGGAAATAGCTCTTTGAAAATAAAAAGAATTTGTGATTATGGGAATAGGATGTAGATTGCATCTTTGTGAAATCTATCTGTTTAAGTGGCAGGCCGTTATTTTTAGATGGCAATTTTTCTAAAATTGCTTGGATTTCAATTCCCCTCAGAATTTGTAGTGCCACGTCTTTCCCTGAATTCTACAAAAAAAACCAGGCTCACACCAGCCAAAGCATTTAGCTGGGAGATTTTCCCTACATTTAATCCTCTAATTACGGGAAATAAGCAACATGGCCATTATTGTCAAAGCCAAGTCATTTCTCCTTATTCAATATACTACTGTCTTTGGTCCCAAATCCCAAATCCTTCAGACATATCATTGTTCGGTGAAAAAGTCATTCAACTCTCCATTCCTTTTTCCTTTTTTCTGTGTCCCCATTGCCTCTGTAGATCCCGTTATTGGTCCCCCAACTCTTTATCTCTCCAAGCTTTTCTTGACTGGCCTCCTTGCTCTGAGCATATTAATGAAGCTTGGAGTAATTGAGAAGCAGTGTGGCTTAGTGGACAGAGCACAGGCCTGGGATTCAGAAGGTCAGGGGTTCTAATCCTGGCTCTGCCACTTTTCATTCATTCAATCGTATTTATTGAGCGCTTACTTTGTGCAGAGCCTGTACTAAGCACTTGGGAAGTACAAGTTGGCAACATATAGAGACGGTCCCTACCCAACAACGTGATCCACAGTCTAGAAGGAGGAGACAGACAACAAAACATGTAAGCAGGTGTCAAAACCATCAGAATAAATATAATTATAGCTTTATGCACATCATTAACAAAATAGAGTAGTAAATATGCACAAGTAAAATAAATAGAGTAATAAATCTGTACAAATATATAGATGCCCTGTGGTAGCAGAGAATCTATGTGTGGGGCTTCATTGCATTGGTGGTGGTGGTGGGGAGGGGGGGGAAGTATGACAACGGATGGGAATATAGGAGGCAGACTCCACAGTGGAAGGAATTTGGGGCTCACCTCTCCGCCATGGAGTCCAAGCCTGAGGAAGGCAAAGATAACAACATTTATTAAGTTCTTACTAAGTCATAAATACTAGGGTAATAATAATAATAATAATAATAATGGCATTTATTAAGTGCTTACTATGTGCAAAGCACTGTTCTAAGCGCTGGAGAGATTACAAGTTGATCAGGTTGTCCCACGGGGGGCTCACAGTCTTAATCCCCATTTTACAGATGAGGTAACTGAGGCACAGAGAAGTTAAGTGACTTGCCCAAAGTCGCACAGCTGACAATTGGCAGAGCTGGGATTTGAACCCATGAACCCATGACCTCTGACTCCAAAGCCTGAGCTCTTTCCTCTGAGCCACGCTGATACAAGAATATCGGATCGGACACACTCCCCGGTCCACACTGTCCTCAGAATCTAACTTATCCCTACTATATGGATGAGGAAACCGAGGCCCAGAGAGTGACTTGCTCAAGTTCATATAACAAGTCAGTGGCAGAGATGGAACTTGAATCTGTGCTCTTTTCACTAGAGCACCTTCCCTGCCCCTTCCCTCCACTCTTCCTCCGCTCCTCACCACCTCCCCCCACCCCGATTCCCTCCCCACTACCCACAGGCTCCCTACTAATTTCGCTGGAAGGAACTATCCAGGGAAGGCAGGGAACACACTTACCCATTGCTCCTTCAATCCCAGTTTGAAAGGGGTGGAATGGGACAATGGAAAGGAGGAAAAATCACGAGGTGGAATTGGCATCCAGGGGCCACAGGTAAAAGTTTCACCTGGTATGTCAGTCCCACCAGCTCTGCGTGAAGCAGCATGGCACAGTGGATAGACCACGGGCCTGAGAGTCAGAAGGTCATGGGTTCTAATCCCGGCTCTGCTGCTTGTCTGCTGTGTGACCTTGGCCATGTCACTTCACTTCTCTATGCCTCAGTTACCTCATCTGATTGAAACGGGGAGCCCCACAAGGGACAGGGACTGTGTCCAATCCGATCTGCTTGTATTCTAATAAGACATATTTAATAGGCGTGGTACAGTGCCTGGTACATTGTAAGTGCTTAACAAATGCCATAATTAATTAATTACTTAGCACTTACTCACCAAGCAAGTTCCAGTACATCATCATCATCATATTTATTGAGCACTTACTGTGTGCAGAGCACTGTACTAAGCGCTGGGGAAGTACAAGTTTGCAACATATAGATACAGTCCCTACCCAACAGTGGGCTCACAGTCTAAAAGGGGGAGACAGAGAACAAAACCAAACATACTAACAAAATAAAATAAATAGAATAGATATGTACAGTGCCTGACATATAGTAACTGCTTAATAAGTACCGTTAAAAAAAAAAGTTCCAGCAAGTTATGGGTAAATACAATCCCACAAACACAAATCGTACCTCTCTATAAACTGCCCCTGGGGCCAGAGCCGGAGACGGTGGAAGCAGTGATCGGATTGGGAACCGAAAGAGGGAATCATCTCCTGAGTCGCGTTCTGGAAATTAGATATCTCTAATGTGGATGGATACCCTAGACCACCAGAGCCAGGATGGAGTAATGTAGATATATTTCATACCTCCCTGTGGGACAAGGTTCAGTGGGGCCTCTGTTTGGATCTTGGTTATATCCATGATGCTTAGTCCCACATAGATAAGCTTTTCATTTTGAAAGATTCTTTTCCCTTGAATGACATATTATCCTTTTAGTTAGCCTTGTGGGCTTTCTGTTTGGCAGTCTGTTTTTCAGGACTTTGACTAACATTTTACCTGTATATCTACAATGCTGCTTTTTAAAAGCCTCCAGGCTCCTAGTGCATCCCTTGTTCTTTTATCAACCTCTCAGTTTTCCCTAACTAAGGTCTGCAGTTTTTCATGGCTTGTTCTTCTAAAATTAAATACTCTTTCTTCTCCAGCCCTAGCAAAAAAACATTACATCCTACTGAGTCATGGTAGGGGGACTATCTACTTCACCAGGTTCCCGCATTTATTAGTATTCAGTGCACTCTGCTCTCTTTCCCTGGGGAATGGTAGGGGCAGTTATTTGAGAGAGCAATCAGTTATGTTCTCCACTATTAGGTGGATAGAACACTAAGTCTCTTTTAATTCTACTTCCTTTTCATTTTCTTTCCTTAGTTGTTTTCCTGGTATCACCTTCATTTAAAAATTGGACTTGTAAAATTGATTTCCTAACTAATTTCTAAACTATTTCTCATATCCATGAAATAGTGACATTTACAGTATCAATTTTATACTCAGCATTTTACACTTTGAGAATCTATCAATCTCCCATTAATTTTAATGAAACAATGTGTCTAAGAAGGGGATATTTGAAATATAGGTAGTCACTTTCAGAGAACAGAGTGGAAATAGAGGTCTAGAGTAGATAACTTCTGTCACTTTCTATTAGACTTTTAATGCTTTTTCAGGTTCCAACAGCAATTTTTATTTTCATACAATCCAATTCTGGTGAAACTTCCAAGTGGAGTAGCTTTGCATGACAGAGCTGAGCAGTACTCTGGCCAGCAATTCCAAGGTTCCTTCAGTTCCATTTATTGAGTGCTTACTGTGTGCAAAGCACTGTACTAAGCGCTTGGGAAGTGCAAGTTGGCAACATATAGAAACGGTCCCTACCCAACAGCGGCTCACAGTCTAGAAGGGGGAGACAGAGAACAAAACCAAGCATATTAACAAAATAAAATAAATAGAATAGATATGTACAAGTAAAATAAATAAATAGAGTAATAAATATATACAAACTTATATACAGGTGCTGTGGGGAGGGGAAGGAGGTAAGGCGGGGGGGATGGGGAGGAGGGAGAGAGGAAGAAGAGGGCTCAGTCTGGGAAGGCCTCCTGGAGGAGGTGAGCTCTCAGTAGGGCTTTGAAGGGGGGAGAGCCCGATACCGCAGCCACGGCAGGGGCGTCCGCCCTCGGGCATTGGGCACCATTTTGAGTTCTGGGTTCTTTGTTTATGGCACCTGTTCAATGTTTCCTGTGCATCATGTGCTCTGCTAAGCATAAGGATAGATACAAGCTCGGACTGTGTCCAACCTGATTATCTTGTAGCTCCCCCTGAGCTTAGAACGGTGCTTGACACATACTATTATTATTAGATCGTGTCCTACATGGGACTCCTAATCTTAACCCCCCTTTTACAGATGAGGTAACTGAAGCACAGAGAAGTGAAGTGATTCACCCATGGTCACACAGCAGACAAGTGGCTGGTTTGGGATTAGAATACAGGTCTTTCTAACTCCCAAGCCCATGTTTTACCCACCAAGCCGTGCTGCTTCTCATGTATAGAGAGGACAGTGTCCCAACCCTCTAATTAGAGAATCAGCATGGCTTTAGTAGGAAAAGCCCAGGCTTAGGAGTCAGAGGTTGTGGGTTCTAACCCCAACCCAGCCGCTTATCAGCTGTGTGACTTTGGAAAAGTCACTTAACTTCTCTGTGCCTCAGTGACCTCACCTGCAAAATGGGGGTGAAGACTGTGAGCTCCGCGTGGGACAACTTGATTACCTTGTCTCTACCCTAGCGCTTAGAACAGTGCTTGACCCATAGTAAGCGCTTCACAAATACCATTATTATTATTACAGAGCGTGGGGCAGACAGACCAACATTCAGACACACAGAGGTGTAGACAAACCGAAAGACAGACAGACAGTGAGCATGCATCACCTGACACTCAGCCCACATGCCCCATTCATCTGTCAGGAAGGCGTCCTCTGTCCCAGCCCTTCGGGACTTTCAACCCGAAGTCCAGCAGTCATCCCCAAACCAGGCCAGACTTTCCCCAAAACTTAGGCTATCGATCTGTTCCCAAAACCTTTCCCCAACCAACTCGCATGTGCCCCCCAAACCCCAACCAGAAAGGCCAGTTCTAAGCCCCTCCCTCCTCAGACCCTCCCACCAGCCCCAAACCAACAAAAATCATTAGAACCCCCAGGACAGTCATCACCCCACACTCCCTCCCCAGTTTCCCAAATCCTCCCCAGGCAATGTACAACATATACACATCATTGGCAATGTCACAACCCATTAGGCACCTTTCCCTTGCCCCCCAACATGTGTATTTAAATCATTTCACAAACCCTGAATCAACCCCAACCCATCCACCGGCCCCTAATAGCCCTCCCCAACCTTCATTATCATCATCAGTGCAATAATAATCAGCAATCCCAACAATTTCAATCCCACACCCACCCTAAAAAAAGGACGGGGGGATGTAGCTGAAACAGCCAGAGCCCCCCTCCTTACCTGGACCCACAGCGGGCCATGCTCTGTCTCCTATCCTCTTGTAAAGGGAGGCAGGCCCAAATCAGGGGCCTTATATAGGGCAGGGAAAAGCCCAGAAGCCGCTGGGACCATAAAGGGCCAGTGCCTCCCCACCTCATTTAGAAGCACCTGGGTTGATTAGGGCTGAGGACGGGGCTGCCCTTCAATACTGAAAATGCCCTAGCTCAGGTCCCTTCCTTAACTCCATGCTAGCAGAGGGCTCTGCCCCGGGCAGCTGTCTGTGGAGGTGGGGTTGAGCAATCAGTTAATCAATCAATTAATTATACAAACATATTTACTGAGCTCTTACTGTGTGCAGAGTGCTGTACTAAGCGCTTGGGAAAGTAGGATGTAACAGGGTTGGTAGATACCTTCCCTGGGCAGCGTGGCTGAGTAGAAAGGGCACGGGCAAGGTTCAGAGTGATGGTATATTTTTGAGGAATTCCATTAGTTATGGAAACATATGACTCATTCTGTATTGATGCAGTGTCACGACAGCTTCTCTGGAAAAAATGGTAGCATCTTCATAATAATGGCATTTGTTAAGCGCTTACTGTGGGTCAAGCACCGTTCTAAGCATTGGGGTAGATACAAGGTAATCAGGTTGACACAGCCCCTGTCCCACACGGGGCTCACGGGCTTAATCCCCATTTCACAGATGAGGTGACTGAAGCTCAGAGATGTTCAGTGACTTGCCCAAGTTTGCACAGCAGACAAGTGGAAGAATCAGAATTAGAACCCAGGTCCTTTTGTCTCCCAGGCCCAGGCTCTATCCACTAGGTTATGCTGTTTCTCTTGACTGGCAAACTCTGCTTCTACAGCAGGTCCTCATTCAAAGGCTCTTCCAAACACACCCGGCCTTTCTGGGTTGTCAGATGGGGAAAGGATTCTTTTCCTTTCCCTGGTTTTCCTGGCAGCTGGACTCCCTCTACACTTCCTTTGCAAGTTAACACTCAGTGATTTCTGCTGGGTCACATTCATTCATTCATTCAGTCATATTTATTGAGTGCTTACTGTGTGCAGAGCACTGTACTAAGCACTTGATTGGGCTTTCTTTGCCTGGTTGATTCTGAGAAGCAATTAGTTACCATCTGCCTGTGTTTGTGTTTCCAGAGCATAGTCAAGAGCACTTCATCATCATCATCATCAATCGTATTTATTGAGCGCTTACTGTGTGCAGAGCACCCACCCCCTCCTAGATTGTGAGCCCGTTGTTGGGTAGGGACCGTCTCTATATGTTGCCAACTTGTACTTCCCAAGTGCTTAGTACAGTGCTCTGCACACAGTAAGCGCTCAATAAATACGATTGAATGAGTGAATGAATTTATGAGAAACTCAAGACCCTTGATGATGTTCTCAGCCTATGGAGTTGATAAAGTTTTCTGGAGGATTGAAATCATATTCTGTTTCCATGCCTCCTAGCTCTCTCCACTTCAGTCCACACTTCATTCAGCCACCCAGATCATTTTTCTACGAAACCATTCAGTCCATGTTTCCCTCCAAAACCTCCAGAGTTGCTCATTCAACTCATAATTGAGTTCAATTGAGTTGAAAAGGAGAAGCAGCATGGCTCAGTGGGAAGAGCCCGGGCTTTGGAGTCAGAGGTCGTGGGTTCAAATCCCGGCTCCGCCACTTGTCAGCTGGGTGACGTTGGGCAAGTCACTTCACTTCTCTGGGCCTCAGTTCCCTCATCTGTCAAATGGGGAAGAAGACTGTGAGCCCCCCGTGGGACAAACTGATCATCTTGTAACCTCCCCAGCGCTTAGAACAGTGCTTTGCACATAGTAAGCACTTAATAAATGCCATTATTATTATTATTATTATTATAATCAAACCAACTCTTTACCATAGGCTTTAAAGTCCTCAATCACCTTTCCCTTTCCTACTGTACCTCCCTGATTTCCCACTACAACCCAGCCTGCACATTTCACTCTTCTAATGACAACCTACTCTCTGTACTTCAATCTCATCTCCTCACCATCAATCTCTCACCCATGTCCTGTCTCTTCCCTGGAATGCCCTTCCTCTTCATAACTGACAGATGATCACTCTCCCTATCTTCAAAGCCTCATTAAAAGCACACATCATTCATTTGATATGTGAGTATTTGGGGACGATCTGCGCAGTTGTCCCTCATGGGAAAAAATGGGATTAAATACCTGTTCCCCTCCCCGTTTGATTGTGAGCCCTGCATAGGCAAGGGACTAGATCTCACCCCAGCATTTAGTACATAACATGGCACACAGTCACCCCCGAGAAATACCATTATCACAATGCCTCAAGAGTTTAAAAAAGGGCCCGGCACATAGTAAGTGTTTAACAAATACCATTAAGAAGAAATAGTCATAGCAGGGGCTTGGGAGTCAGAAGGTCATGGGTTCTAATCCGATCTCAGCCACCTGACTGCTGTGTGACCTTGGGCAAGTCACTTCACTGCTCTGGGCCTCGGTTACCTCCTCTATAAAATGGAGATTGAGACTGTGAGGGCCATGTGGAACAGGGACTATGTCCTACCTGATTGGCTTGTGTCCACCTCAGTGCTTAGTACAAAACCTGACACATAATAAGCATTTAACAAATACCACAATTATTATCCAGCACTTGGTACAGTGTCTGGCACATAGTAAGTGCTTAACACATACCAGAATTACTATTATCAATAATATTATTATTACTGCAGGATATTTTGTGTATTAAGTGTAGATAGTGGCAGTATCTCTTTATCAAGGACAGGAATCTTTCCCCTCATTCCCACCGAACAGTATGGCCTAATGGATAGACCACAGACCTGGGAGTAAGAAGGACCTGGGTTCTAATCCCAGCTCAGCCACTTGTCTGCTGTGTGACCTTGGGCTAGTCACTTCACTTCTCTGGGCCTCAGTTCCCTCCTTTGTAAAATGGGGATTAAGACGGTGAGTCCCATGTGGGATGTGGACTGTGTCCGACCTGATTACCTTGTATCTACCCCAGCACTTTAATGCAGTGCCTGGCACATAGTAAGCACTTAACAAATACCATAATTATTACTCCCAAGCTTCAAGGTTAGTTTTCCTCCAGGTCCCCTAGGCAGGCTAGACTGGCTCCCAGGCCAGGAGAGGCCCAGGAAGCTACTAAGGGGCTAGTGAGATACTATCCATCCTTGCCCACCTCGGGGTCCAAAGGATCAATGCCTCTAACCTGGCGTGGCTGAGTGAGGGCCACATCTCGGCACCAGTCTGGAGGTACTGCTCTTCAAATTAGTGCCCAATCTGAGAAAATGGAGATAATCAGCACCTAGCTAAATTAGAAGAGCACTTAGAAGAGTGCTTGGCACCTAGTAAGCACTTAACACCATAATTATTAGAAGGGGGACACCTTTAATCCGTGGCTGGGCTCCCAAGGGATTGTGACACTGCGGGAGCTGTGGGGTTTTGAAGAACAAATAAGATGGATGGGAGCGATCGATCCTTAAGCTTGGCTGGAAATACAAAAGTGCTGACGGGCACAGGTTTCAAAGGCTATTTTCTTTCGCTCTTTCTCCGATGCCTGGGGAAAACTTGCCACAAAAAGTCCGTGAGGATCAAAAGCTGATGTGAGTGAAGCGCTCTGAGCATTCTGGAAGAAAAGTGCCATGTGTGCTCGTTGTGGGCAGGGAATGTCACTGTTTATTGTTGTAGTGTATTGTCCCCCATGCTGGTCCAGACACCTGTCACAACTGGGCTCGACTACTAGTTCAGCAACCTCACTGATCTCCCTGTCTCTCTCCTCTCATCAGTCCATACTTCACTTGCACCTAAATTGTTTTTCTAAAATGTCCATCTTCATGCATCTCCTGCATTGCTTAGTGGAAAGAGCCCGGGCTTGGGAGTCAGAGGTTGTGGGTTCTAATCCCGGCTCCTCCACTTGTCAGTTGTGTGACTTTGGGCAAGTCACTTAGCTTCTCTGTGCCTCAGTTACCTCATCTGTAAAATGGAGATTAAGACCGTGAACCCCACGTAGAACAACCTGATAAACTTGTATCTACCCCATCTCTTAGAACAGTGCTTGGCACATAGTAAGCACTTAACAAATACCATCATTATCAAGTGCTTAGTACAGTGCTCTGCACACAGTAAGCACTCATTAAATATGATTGAATGAATTCCTTTCTGCTTCAAGCAGAAATTCCTAACCACTGGTTTTCCAACTCAGTCGTTTCTTCTTATTTATCCATATCTTCTCTCACTATACTCCAGCTTGCAATCTTTACTCCTCTGTGTCTATCTTATTCCACTTTTAAATATCTATGCCCTTCTGAAATTCCCTCTCCTCCAGGAAACTCTCTTTAATTTATTTTTTATACCTTAATTTATTTGTTTATATCAATGTCCATCTCTCATTCTAGACTGTAAACTTACTGTGGGAAGATAATGTGTCCATTATATTGCACTCTCCAAAGCATTTAGTACAGTGCTCTGACTCAGAATGTGCTCAATAAATGCAATTGACCGACTGAAACTCTCCAAGTTTAATTTCTATACTCCCAGGTTATAAATTCCCAACTGCCATTTCAGCACTTTTATGTCACCTTGATCTCTTGTATGTTTACAACCTCTAGTAGCACTTAAGTCTCCATCTTATATGTTCTATTACTTAAGTCCTAATTCTTATACCAATTCCATTTTTCTTCTTTCTTCTGTCTGAAAATTAGTTTAGAAACTATCACTCCAGATTGCACTGTAAGCTCATAATGGGTCCGGAAATGTGTCAACCAATTCTATTATATTATTATATTGTAGTCTCCCAAATGCTTAGTACAGTATTCCGCACACAATGAACTCTCAATAAATATGACTGATTGACATGTTTGAAGGCAGCGACCTTGTCTACTATCTCTATTGTAATCTCCCAAGCACTTTGTATTTTTCTTCCCACAGGAAGAAATTGATTTAGGTATTGATTGTGGGCTCCCATAACTCTCATCAATCAGTTAAGGAAGTATTTACAATCATCGTTGCAGTTTACGAAGAACTGTATTAAGCTCTGGGAAGAATGTACGCTACTTTGAGAGCAGAGCCGTGCTAGACCGGGCTGGACTAATGCAGGAGCGAACAGGATTTCTACCTAGGGGCCTTAGGCTCAGGGAGGCCTTAGCTGTCCCTCACATTCACATTCCCTCTTGACCTTACCTAAATGGCCACTACTTGGGGTCTTATGAAGATGTTGCCCTAAATAGACCTTCCGTAAAGGGCCACTGAAATAGCCCTGCTGAGCTTCAACTTCCCGTGAAGACATCCAACTTAATGGGAAGGAGAATGCATTCAGTTCTGCCATAATGTGCATTTTGTTTTCACCAAACATTTTGCTTAGCTCTTTCTTAGGGAATTAAGGAGTACTCTTTCACCATTGCGGGACTGTTTGGATTCAGCATGCTGGGATGTCAGAAAAACAGCTCATTTGTATTCCTCTGGTGTTGGAATGGGTGAGTTCTAGAGCATGCATTTTCTTTAAGGTAGGGCTTTGCGAGAACTGGACTGAGGTATCTCTGCCTAGTGTTTTCACAGTTTTTTTTATGGTTTTTGTTAAGCACTTACTATGTGCCAAGCACTGTTCTAAGCGCTGGGGTATATACAAGTTAATCAGGTTGTCCCACGTGGGGCTCACAGTCTTAATCCCCATTTTACAGATGAGGTTACTGAGGCACAGAGAAGAGAAGTTAAGTGACTTGCCCAAAGTCACTCAGCTGACAAGTGGCAGAGGTGGGATTAGAACCCACGACCTCTGACTCCCAAACCCGTGCTCTTGCCACTAGGCCACGCTGCTTCTCTAAGTTAAGACTTAAGGCTTCAGTTAAGACTTAAGACTTAAGAAAATTAAGGCTTCCACGTTATTATCCCATCTGCCCTCCAACCTGTTCCTTTCTTCTCAATGAATGAGGACTAACATGCAGGTAAAGAAACTGGAATCTGCATTGGAGATTTGGAAAAAAGCCAAATGAATGCAGCATTATAAATTTTTCTTAAACCTTCAGCATAGAAAAAAACAAGAAATTCAGACTAACTAGGTCTGGGCCCTTTGCATTTCAGTGTACCCCAGTTCTGATGCTTCAAATCCCTTTGTCCCTTATTAGAAAGACAACTGACAATCTAGTTCTCCAGTGCCTCACAGGGCAGTGGTCTCACTGGAGCCACTCAATGTCCCCTGGGCAAGTGGGGTCAGAGTTGTGGCAAGAGTCTGATGTGTGACCACATCTACTTCAGTCCTCTGACCCCTGGGGAACTGGAAGTGTCTCTAGTATTTAAATACATGAGAGAAGTTGGACTGCATGAAGATCCTTTAGACTGTGAGCCCATTGTTGGGTAGGGACCGTCTCTATATGTTGCTAACTTGTACTTCCCAAATGCTTAGAACAGTGCTCTGCACACAGTAAGCGCTCAACAAATACGATCGAATGAATTGAATGAATGAATGGGAGTAAAGGAACCAACCTTCATAACACAACCTTCATAACTGTCAGCAGAACAACCTTTGTTATGCTGATGGTACTACCCTACTAGCAGAAAGTGAAGAAGATTTGAAGGGCTTATTATTAAAGTTAAGGAGCAGAGCAAAGAGATGGTCCTGCATTTAAATATCAAGAAAGCAAAGACATGACAACTGGAAGTTTAAACATATTTATAGTGGATGGAGAGAAGATTGAAAAGTTGACAATTTTTCTCTCCTGGAATTGATAATCAGTAATAAAGGACCTAGTCGTCAAGAAGTATGCTGAAGTTTGATGTTAGAAAGATTTGCTATGAATAGCCTGGAAAATATTATGAAATGTGTTGATGTAACAATTGCCATAAAAATACAAATTATCAATTCTATGATATTTCCAGTGACAATATAAGGATCCAAAAGTTGGACAGTGAAAAAACAGGATAGAAAGAACATCGATTCTTTTGAAATGTGATGTTGGAGAAGGCTTTTGCAAATACCATGGACTGTAACAAATGTGTTTTGGAGCAAATTAAGCCAATGTGGTCTTTGGAAGGCCAAATGACTCGACTTAGATAAGCTTATTTTGGGCACAACATCAGGAGGACCAATTCTCTGGAGAAGACATTAATGCTAAGAAAAGTAAAGCGAAAACATGGAAGAGGCAGACCAGCAGCTAGATGGATAGAAACCATAATAACGATAATGGAAGAACCTTTAGCAAAGTTACAGATTATAGCAGAAGACAAGGCGTTTTGGAGAAAATATATCCATAGAGTCGCTATGAATTGGAAATGACTCAACGGCACTTGATAATAATAATACCTCACTCAGAACTAATGTATATCTATTTATACATTCTTCCTTCAGTAATTTATTTTGATTACTCTGTTTTTAATGCTTTCATGTCTGTCTTCCCTATTAGAGTATAAGCTAATTATGGGCAAGAAATGTGTCACTTCTTTGTCTTAGTTCAGTGTATTTCACCCAGAGGGTGCTCAATTCTTTTCCTCCTCCTCTTCTTCTTCCTCGTCTTTCACTACTTTCCCCTCCTCCTCCTCTTCCTAATGTATATTTATTTATACATTCTTCATTCAGTAATTTATTTTGATTACTCTGTTTTTAATACTTTCATGTCTGTCTTCCCTATTAGAGCGTAAGCTAATTATGGGCAAGAAATGTGTCACTTCTTTGTCTTAGTTCAGTGTATTTCACCCAGAGGGTGCTCAATTCTTTTCCTCCTCCTCTTCTTCTTCCTCGTCTTTCACCACTTTCCCCTCCTTCTCCTCCTTCTCTTCCTAATGTATATTTATTTATACATTCATCATTCAGTAATTTATTTTGATTACTCTTTTAATACTTTCATGTCTGTCTTCCCTATTAGAGTGTAAGCTAATTATGGACAAGAAATGTGTCACTCCTTTGCCTTAGTTCAATGTATTTCACCCAGAGGGTGCTCAATTCTTTTCCCCCTCTTCTTCTTCCTCATCTTTCACCACTTTCCCCTCCTCCTCCTCCTCCTCTTCCTATGTTCCCTCTGATCACTTTTTTCCCTCCTCCTCATCCTTTATCTTCTCTTCCTCTTCCTTCTTTCAATCAATACCAACACTTGGGAGAGTACAGTAGGAGTACAACAGTAGTGCACCCACTATTACTGTGGGATCCTGAGGGACACAGGGACCGGAAGGTTGCTCTTGGTCTGACTGATGACATCAACCAGAGCTTCTGGAAGGCTCGGACTCGATTAGCCCTCCAAAAATGACCCCAGCCCTAAGCTCAGTCATGCTTGTCCTGCTTAGGGGTTTCTGTATTCCCAGCAGAGTTCTCCCTGACCTGCAAATGAACTTTCATAAAAGTTCATAAAAATCAGCTTCTCTGGGGCACAGCCTTCCTTCTCATCCGTAGGTTTTCCTGTCTCATAGTGGCTTTTCAGGAAGCTTTTTTCAAGGGGTTCATTTTCAGGAAACAGGCCAAAGCCTCTCCACTGCCTAGTCTGGCTTTATTTCACCAGTTTGGGACATTTCTGGATCCAACCAGGCCCGGGGCCTGAGGAGCTGTCAGTCACAGAACCATCCAGCAATAGGAGCCAATGAGATACAAGTGATCATTAAAACAAAAACAATCAAACCATCCCTATTAGGAGCTGTGATTATTACTTAACAGCATAGGCGAGGAATGTGGTTGGAAAGCATGAAAATACCTCCCAACATAGATATTGCGTAGCTGTCTGGCTAATAGGTGATTTTACCTGATATATGGTTCATAATGCCCAGGCACAACCAGATGATGACATTTCATAATCTAACTCTGAATTTTTGTTAGCGCTGACGCTGGGAGGTAATTATAATATCTTCTGTGGCAGTAAGGTTCATTGCATGTGCTAAAACTGTGATGTGAAATTAATCAAATTTGAATGAAAAGGTCATTAGAAAGTAAAATTATTTTACTGATACCAGCAAAACACTATATGAGCATGAACAAACCTCTTTCGTGAAATAATGCCTCTAGTAATTCACTCGTTAGTGTCATCTCATTGGAGATATCTAATTAGTGGTTGGACCACGAAATAGAATTGTACTCCTAAATTTTTTTGCACTTTCAAAGCTTAACAGTTCAACATTAGATGATGCAGTATTTCTGTTCCAATAACACATTCAGCTCCATGTTCTAGTGGCCCCCATTCACAATAAATAATAACTGGTATTTGTTAAGCTCTTATTACATGCCAGGAACTGTACCAAGCATTGAGGTAGATACAAGGCAATCGGTTTGGATGCAGTCCCTGTCCTAAATTGGGCTCACAGTCTTAATTCTCATTTTACAGATGAGGTAACTGAGGCACAGAGTATTGAGGTTACTTGTCCAAGGTCACACAGCAGACAAGTGGTGGAGGCGGGATTGGAACCCAAGTCCTTCTGACTTCCAGGCATGCACTCTACCAACTAGGCCATGCTGTTTCTCCACCTTCCATCAGGTCCACTGAGAACCAGGTCTTCAGCCAGTTCCTTCTCTTCATTCATTCATTCAATCGTATTTATTGAGCGCTTACTTTGTGCAGAGCACTGTACCAAGCGCTTGGGAAGTACAAGTTTGCAACATATAGAGACGGTCCCTACCCAACAGCGGGCTCACAGTCTTTTTCCATAATCCAAGGTCGTTCAAGAACACAACTCCTACTTCACAGGAGAAGCAGCAGCAACTATGTATTGATCGCCTACCGTGGGCAGAACACTATACAGAGCTCTGCATTGAGAGCCTAATGAGCGCAGAGAACCATATTCGGTGCTTGGCAACCTACAATAGAATTAAAAGGCACGGTCCCTACCCTGAACAAATTCACATTCTCATGGCTAGCGGTCCACTACCGTAGAGTCTATTTAAGATCTACGATATCCACTTTGGGCTAACTGAATTTTCTCTCAAAACGATGACCTCATTTCCAGAGTAATTAAAAACTACAACATGCCTCCTTTCTCAAACTATGAGTCTCAATATTTCAATGCTGGATACCATATTTAGTATATAACTGTGTCCCCCGCATAACTGACCCACGCAGATTTTTAAAGAGGAATTATGTATTTTTTTGTCACAGAATTGTGAGCAGCAATAGTAGTGTTGGGTGAGTTGTATTAGTAGGATGAGAAAAGGTGAAACCAGGCGTGGAGAGTTAGTTTACCGAGCCTCTACTGTATGCAGCACTGGGGAAAGTGCCATAGAAGTAAGAGATACAGTCTCCAGCACCCCACCCTCTTTTCTCTCTCCACTCCATTCCCCTCCACGCAGAAAGGTGCCATCCTCACTGACTCTTTCCCACTCTCCATTTCTTCTTTCTTTGATTTTGGCCCAGAGACCACTACTGCAGGAGGAGTGGGAGTCTGCATTCCCGGGAGCCTCAGCCACCAGCCTGTAGGCTCCCCAGGCCAACTAGAAGTGCAAATTCTGAATGTCAGGGGGTGGTGGCATCAAATAACAGGGACAATCTCGACATGCATTGGTGTAGACCCTTAAGGGTGTCCTTGGTTTGGCTATAAAATGGAATCTAGAGCGTCTAACACTGGCTTTCTGCCTCTACCCTACAGGTGTTGAAATCTTATCCGGGCAAATGTGACTCTAAAGATTCAAACGATGCCAATAGTTCCATCTGCAAAAAGAGCAAGCATAGAGAGATTTTATCTTTGCTGATGGGTTTGTCCCACACAGGGCTACCTCTTAGTATCTCAATCTTTGTGAAGAGTTTGTTCAAGGAGTGTAATCTCTCACTTGTTTGCTACATACCAGGTTGGTCTGTCTGCTCCAGTGGTATCCAAATATTCCACCATTATGCCTTTCAGACTGTGCCTCATTGTATTTTTGAGTTAACAAAAAATAATGGCAGATTTGCTCAACACTTGCTATGTGTCAAGTGCTTCACTAAGCACGGAGTAGGTGCAGATCAGGTCAAATGCAGTCCCTTTCCCATGTGGGGCTTATAGCTTAAGCCAGAGGGAGAACAGGAATTGAATCTCCATTTTTCACAGCTGAAGAAAGTGAGGCAGATATTTGAGTGACTTGGACAAGATAGCACAGCAGAATAGTGGTAGAGCTGGGATTTCAACCTAGGTCCTCTGACGCACAGGTCTGTGCTCTTTCCACTGGGCCAGGCTCGTCTATTTTGTCCTCCCAGTTTGAGTGAACTCCCTTACTGGTTACAGAAGAGTAGCTACTTGGGTATCCTGTAGAGCTGTGTGAACCCCAATCAGCCTCCCTGGTGTTGCAGGACACCCTGGGCTGGAATTCTCTTTTCCTACCTAGGCTGGCAGGGACTGAGCCACCCATCCCCTTTAACACCAGGGACCCAGGGTTTACCACCACCAACGTCAGTGCCCATGTTAAAGGACATGATGTGCATCAAGCCACAAGCTTTGAAATGGTGGAGAGGCTTCAGTGACTTGTAACTAAGGATTTAATGTCTGGAGCAGGCCCTCCCCCTGCCATTCGACATTGTTAATTTGGGGTTTTGAATCTGTTGCTTGTGGTTGTCTACAACTGTTATCATTCTTTGAGAAGCAGCATGGCCTAGTAGATAGAGCACGAACCTGGGAGGCGGAAGGATATGGGTTCGAATCCTAATTCTTCCATGTGCTGCTGTGACCTTGGGCAAGTCACTTAATTTCTCTGTGACTCAGTTGCTTCATCTGTCAAATGAGGATTAAGACTGAGCCCCATGTGGACCTGGACTGTGTCCAACCTGATTAGCGTGTATCTACCCCCGCGCTTAGTATAGTGCTTCACATAGTAAGTGCTTAGCAAATACCATTAAAAAAATAAAGGATCTGCCTATCCATTCCTAGATTGTGAACCCTGTGGGACAGGGACTCTGTCTGGTCTGTTAATGGATACAGTAAGGGCCTGAGAGTCTAGGCCCAAGTTCTAATCCTGGCTCTGCCACATGTCTGCTGTGTGACCTTGGACAAGTCCCTTAACTTCTCTGTGCCTCAATTACCTCAAGCGTAAAAAATGGGAATTAAGAGTGTGAGCCCCATGTGAGACAGGGACTGTGTCCAACCTGATTAATGTCTATCTGCCCTAGTGTTTAGAACAGTGCTTGGCACATAGTAAGTGCTTAACAAGTAGCATAATTATTATTAGTAGTATTTATCTACATTTAGTAAAATGTTTGATATTTCCAGGATCTATTGGGTCACAGAGAATGAGGTGTGCCAGCGGCAGGATAATAGGAGCAAGCACTAAACCATCAACAGTCAAGGGTAGACAATTTGTTCATCTCTTCAATGCTCATTCCTGCAATGGGAATTGCACAGATGGGGGTGGGGAGGAACCTCCAGAGACTGACACTTGCATCACTCAAAGGAGAAACTTCCTATCAAAGGTTCAGACCTAAACCATTAAAACAAACGGTCTCTCAAAAAGGGTTCCCACAAACCATCATCAGAAGAAGGAGGAGACAAGACCGTTTACATCACCAAAAGAGAAAATGTCTCCAAAAGAGGGTTCATGCATTCCATCATTAAGGAACAGAGGAACGTGCTCATCATGGTGAACTGGGAACTAAGGGGTGGAGTTTGACAGCTTTGGGAGACTAAGGATATAAAAAGCAGAAGCCTTCACTATAAAGGTGAAGCAGATATTAATATAAATAAATTATGGATATGCACATAAATGCTGTGGGGCGAGGGAGGGGTGAATAAGGATGCAAATCCAAGTGCAAGTGTGGGTTGGAGAAGGGAGTGAGAGAAGAGGAAATGAAAGCCTAGTCAGAGAATCAATCAGTCGGTCGTATTTATTGAGTTCTCGCTATGTACAGAGGACTATACTAAGGGATTGGGAGAAGGCCTCTTGAAGGGGATGTACTTTTAATAAGACTCTGAAGTTGGGGAAAGTGATCATCTGCCCGATATGAAGGAGGAGGGAATTCCATGTTAGACATCGGTGAGGGATCGGCAGAGAGATGGATCAGCAGGTTGGTGGCAGGGAAATGAAATGTGTGCGCTGAGTTGTAGTAGAAGATTAGATAGGTAAGTTGGGAGAAGGCAGGGTGAATGAGTGCTCCAAAGCCTATAGTAAGGAATTTCTGTTTGAGGCAGAGGTGGATGGTCAACCACTGGAGGTTCTTGAGAAGTGGGGAAACACGGACTGAATAGTTCTGTTGAAAATTGATCCTGGTGGCAGAGTAAAGTATGGATTAAAGTGGGGAGAGATGGGAGGCAGGAAAGTCAGCAAGGAGACTGATACAGTAGGCAAGACAGGATTGGATAAGTGCTTGGATCAATGGAGTAACAGTTTGGATGGAGAGGATGGGGCAGATTTTAGCAATGTGAAGCTTGAACTGATAGTATTTAGTGACAGATTGAATAAGTGGGTTGAATGAGAGAAAGGAATCAAAGACAATGCCTAAGTTATGGGCTTGTGAAATGGGAAGGATGGTGGTGCTGCCTACAGTGATGGGAAAGTCAGGGGGAGGGCCGGGTTTTGGTGGGAAGATGATGAGTTCTATTTTGGACATGTTAAGTTCCAGGTGTTGGTGAGACAGTCAAGAGAGATGTCCTGAAGGCAGAAGGAGATATGAGACTGACGAGAAGGAGAAAGATCAGGGCTAGGGATTTAGATTTGGGAATCATCCACATAGAGATGGAGTCACGGGAGTGATTGAGTTCTCCACGGGAGGGGGAGAAGATGGAGAATAGAAGGGGATCCAGAGCTGAGCCACAGTTAGGGGTGGGAGGAAGAGGAGGAGCCTCCATATTGGACTGAGAATGAGTGAGCCAGAGTAATAGGAGGAAAACCAGAGTGGACAGTGTTAGTGAAGCCAAGGTTAGATAATGTTTCTAGGAGAAGATGATGGTCAGTAGTGTTGAAAGCAGCTGAGAGGTCGAGGAGGATTAAGAAGGAGTAGAGGTCATTGGATTTGGTAAGAAGGAGACCTTCAGTGACCTTTGAGAAAGCAGGTTTTGTGGAGTGAAGGGTGCAGAAGCCACATTTGGTTGTGGGGGGCTTGAGGAAAGGAAGTGGAGGCTGTGGACGTAAACAACTTTCTCATAGAGTTTCAAGAGAAATGGTAGGAGGGAGCTGAGGCAGTAACTGGAGGGAGTCATGAGGTCAAGGGAGGGTTATTATTAGGATAGGGGATACGTGAGTATGTTTGAAAACAGTGGAGAAGAAGCCATTGGAGTTGACTATAACTATCAGGGAGGAAAGAAGGTGGGGGCAAGTGTTTTGATGTGGTGTGAAGGGATGGGGTGGGAGGCACAGGTGGAGAGCACAGATTTTGGGAGAGGGACTGAACATCTTACCTTCCATCATAAGCTCTCCCCTTGTCCAACTTTCTTATCTCTGTCAATAAAACATCATCCTTAGACAGAAGTCTGCAAAATTGCTGCCATCCTCAAACCCTTCCTTTGAGCTCTTGTATCCAACTGCTAATCCTGATGATTCTTACTCCTAAACCTTTTCTATGTGCAATACTTCCTTTCCATCTAAACAGTCACCATCTTGGTTAAAGCACTCATCATGTCCTGGTGAAACTTCTTGGGTCCATACTCATCCTGCAAACTAGATTATCTTCTGGAAAGATTGCTCAACACACAGCTCTCTTATGGTTCTCTACACTATAATCTTCTTGTGGACCGGGACCATGCCTACCAACTCTTTTGTATCACAATCTCCCAAGAGCTTAGCACAATGCTCTGCACACAGTAAACACTCAATAAATTACATTGATTGACTGACTGATCTCTTCACTCCTCAACAACCTCCAGTGGGTGCCTCTGTAGCAAACAAAACTCCTTTTCATTACCTTCAAGGCTCTCTAGTATGCACATGAGGTTTGTTCCTAAACCAAAGTGTGTGTGTGGGTAGACCAGGAAACAGAGAGGCCACTTGGGATGGGATGAGGGGACTGAAGGCCATCTCTCCACTCATCATCCCATCTCCATGTTCCACATGGGATTCACAGTCTTAATCCCCACTTTACAGATGACGTATCTGAGGCACGTCCTCCTCAGATCCCCTCCTATGTTGTTTTACTGCTTTTCTACTACAACCCAGCCTGTGCATTTCATTCCTCTAATAATAATAATATAATAATAATAATAATGGCATTTATTAAGCACTTATTATGTGCAAAGCATTGTTCTAAGCGCTGGGGAGGTGACAAGGTGATCAGGTTGTCCCATGGGGGGCGCACAGCCTTAATCCGCATTTTACAGATGAGGGAACAGAGGCACAGAGAAGTTAAGTGACTTGCCCAAAGTCACACAGCTGACAATTGGTGGAGATGGGATTTGAACCCCTGACCTCTGACTCCAAAGCCCGGGCTCTTTCCACTGAGCCACGCTGCTTCTTTTCTCTCCCCTCTCCACCCCACTCTAATGCCAGCCTACTCACTGTACCTCAATCTCATCTATCTTGCTGCCGACCTCTCACTCACATCCTGACTCTGGCCTGGAATGCTCTCCCTTTTCTATCTGACAATCACTTTCCTCACCTTCAAAACCTTAATAAGATGTACATATTCATAATTTATTTATTTATATTAACGACCGTCTCCCCCTCTAGAATGTAAGCTCGTTATGGGCAGGGAACATGTTTACCTACTGTGTTATATTGTACTCTCCTAGCATTTAGTACAGTGTTCTGCACACAGTAAGCGCTCAATAAATGCGATTGATTGGAGTTGGAACAGATGCAAGAAAAAGACTTGGTGAAAGTGTGTTCAAGATAGTAACATTTCATTATTGAATCTCTTCAATAATTTTCTGTCTATTCTCATGTTCAAGATGCAAAGATAAAGATTTCAACAATTTTCTTTTTGGTTCAGATTTCTGTCCGTAGTACAAAAAAATACTTGAAATCTGCAGTTTAAGAGAACCTAACAGAAAAGACAAATATTAGACTGGAAATTATGGAATCTGATGAGTCAATAGGAAGAAGCCCTATTTCATGTCTGGCCTTTTAAATGGGATGCCCTATCCGTTGCAATAATTGAGTAGCAGAAGGTGATAGAATTAACTGCAGTTCTGCTAAACACCTACTTTTTGAAGATCCATATTGAACCGTTACTTAGGGACAGATCCAGCTCTGATATGGTAGAATTAAGTAAAATCAAACAAATGACAAGAATGAATCCTCATTCATAGAGATCACACCTGCCAGAAAAACCAAAACCTAAGCACTAAGGGCAGGAAAACTAAGAATACTTTAATCTGCATGTTCTCTGCAGGCAATTTCCGGACCATTTTTCATTTTTATTACTCTTTGGATTAACGTTCTGATCTGAGCTGTTCCACATTTGCTTTGATATACTCAAACATTGTCTGAATAAATAAATTCATCGTATCTAGCAATATTTTATTGGTAATTTATTACCTATATTAATATTTGTTTTTCTAATACATCTTTCACAGGGCTTTAAATTTTATCATATTCTCTACCTAGCAATAGAGCCATTTTCATTGCAAACGTCCTACAGTAATGGATGGCAGCCTTCAGGGGATACATTTCTGAGAAATTTATTTCACCTCATGCTGTTCAGCCACGCAGAGAATGAATTTGTTTCATGACAGATAAGGATGACACAGATCACTTTTAAAATGGTCTTGGGCACCGCAAATCCACATCAGGCAAAAGAAATGCAAGAATATAATATTTCTTTACATTACAGTTAATTTATGCAATGACCTGGTCTTGTGAGCAGTCAGTAAGTGAGTGTAAGTAAGCAGCTGATTTGGTTATTTAGGCTCCCAAAGTAAATGGATTATCCCTTCATGACGAGGAACAAGAAACAAAGGAGTCATCGGGTTTTATTCCACCAACAGTGAGTGGCTTTGCCTTTGCAAGCTCAGGCATTATTAATCATAAAAAATGACCCATTTAAAAACTCTGCTGTGGGGCTAATAAGCTCCATTTCTAACCATCCAATTGTGGACTGATGAGAAATTCACCCAGCTAGGCTTTGTGAGATCAGGCTTGGGTTAGATAGCAAGAAAGATCTTGGGTGAAACCCCAGTAGTATTTATTGAAACCAGCACCAGACCTTCCTTAGCCTGAGCATGTCAAAAGCTGCCACCTTGTCTCCACCTAGGCTCCCTGAGACTCCTCAGTGTTTTCTAACACTACCGGTGACCTCCCACACCAGGACTGTAATTTATTTATTTATATTAATGTCAGTCTCCTGCTCTAGACTGTAAGCTCCTTGTGGGCAGGGAATGTATCTGTTATATTGGACTCTCCCAAGTGCTTAGCACAGTGCTCCGCACACATTAAGCGCTCAATAAATATGACTGGCTGACTGAGTGACTGGACCCAAGGTCAGTCCTTCTGCAGTGACTTTCTGTCCCTCTCCGGAAGGGCAGTTTAAGCAGGTATGAGGACACCTCCCCTCTCAAGGTCATCATCATCATCATCAATCGTATTTATTGAGCGCTTACTGTGTGCAGAGCACTGTACTAAGCGCTTGGGGACTACGGGAGGGAGAGTCAAGCAGAGGCATATCCATTCCATTCCTAGCTTGGGCAGTGGCTAGCGAGTAGAAGGTAGTCTGCTACAAACTCACCTGTGCTGAGCAGCAGCAGAATGGGAGAGAGTCGAGGGCGGAGACTCTAGTTTACTGCTCAGAAGAAGGCAATGGTAAACCACTTCCATAATTTGACTAAGAAAATTCTATGTATACACTACCAGAACGATTGGAGATGGAGGTGGGGCATTCTGGAAGAGAGGTATCCATGGCATCGCTATGGATCGGAGACGACTTAACGGCATAAGACAAGACAAGAGGAGGACACCTAGTTCACAAGATATAGAGGTGTTTCAGATATAATAAGGTTAAAGTGTATTTTGCTAAGGCTGAAGGTTTTCACACCAGGAAAAAGCACCCCTCATAATAAACATATCTATTCTATTTATTTTATTTTGTTGGTATGTTTGGTTTTGTTCTCTGTCTCCCCCTTTTAGACTGTGAGACCACTGTTGGGTAGGGACTGCCTCTATATGTTGCCAACTTGTACTTCCCAAGCGCTTAGTACAGTGCTCTGCACACAGTAAGCGCTCAATAAATACGATTGATGATGATGATAATAAGCATGTGTCTAGCAAACACTTTTCAATTCAAAACCCCACCACTTGTAGTTCAAAAAGAGCATCAAATCAGACCCCACTTTTAGCAGAACCTTCTCTTTTCTTGATTTGTCCTTGAACTGTGCTTCTGTTTTTGGAACTCTAGCCTGGTTTAGTTAGCTCCATCAAGATGTAGGCATCTGGATCCACGTGCTTCCATCTCCACAGGGCTTTTCCAGGTGTCACTTTATGGTGTCTTGTTTAGACATAAAAACTTAAACTTCCTCCCTCCTTTCTACTTGAGCAGATCTCCAGTGATAGTGCCAAACCCTGTTTCTGAACTAGCATTTGTTCCTACTCCGACAATGCCATCCAGGTGAAGAATCCCCCCCACAAACCTCCTCTGCACTCGACCCCACCCTCCCCGCTGACATTTGGATGGCTTCCACTAATTTCTCCTTTGACAAACACAGGAGCTTAAAGGCTGTGAAATTGCAACTCCTTTTCCTTGAAGGACTTTTAAATTAACATTCTTTGTTTGGAAATCAGCTCTGGCGCTAGACAAATCCTAGGCCAAAGATACATTCTAATAGAAAATGCTTACTCTACACAAAGTTTGAAAGGGAGAGGCTTAGCTTATTTCTTGTATTTGCTCATCAATTCCAGTTCATCTCCCTTTACTAAGAGTAGTAGTATTAGTAATATTTATTGAGCACCCACTTGGTGCCATTTACCATACTCTTTCCATTCATTCATTCATTCAATCGTGTTTATTGAGCAGAGCACTGTACTCAGTGCTTGGGAAGTATGGAACAAAGAAGTGACATGTTCCCTGCCCATAAAGAGCTAACACTCTCCTGAGGGTAAGAAAGCTAAAAATATTTACAGTTGTAGAACACTCTAAATGAATAATTAATTAAATGTCTATAAATAAGTTCAAAAGTGCTAGAATAGATTTGTGAGTTCTGCTAGGTAAGTTCATGACTAGGTTCCTCCGCAGCAATGGGAAGCTAAGAATATGTAATTCCCAGTTGGCATTATGTTTTCTCATCTCTGTAGAAGGTGAATTACACTTTTGTCTAAGCAAATACCAAAAATTAATATATTAAATTTTCTCTCAAAAAGGGGATTATGGGGAAAAAATACTTCTATTTCTAGCAGGTATGCTACCCAAATTAATACCTAAGCATCAAACAACAGATCTGTACATTAACTGATAAGGAGTGAGAGCAGATAAAGGCCCAACAACAAGTTACTGCAAGCAGGGCAGAGATCACATCTACCAACTCTATTGCATTGTACTCTCTGCATACAATAAATGCTCAATAAATACCATTAATTATTGATTGACCAGTGAATTGATTTTAACTCCCAAGAGATGTCCACTCTACCTTTAAAACACTGCTAAAATCTGCCCTTTCCTTCCATCCGAACAGCTGCAATGGTGATCCAGGCATTTATCATATCCCACCTTGCCTACTGAATCGGCCTCCTCGCTGACCTCCCTGACTCCCGTCTCTTCCCACTACAGACCATATTTCATTCTCCTGTTCAGATCATTTTCCTAAAGAAATGTTCAGGCCATGATTCCCCAACTCCTCCAAAACCGCCAGTGGTTTCCTGTCCTCCTCCTCATCAAACAGTTACTCTTTACCACTGCCTTTGAAGCATTCACTGATGATTTCCTACTTCAGCCCAGCATGCTCACTTTGCTCCTCCAAAATAAGCAATGTTTTAGAAAAGTGATCCGGACTCCAGAGTGAAATGTAGACTGGGGATGGATGAGGCTTGAGGCAGGAGGTCAGCGAAGAGGCTGATGCAGTAATGCTTCCAGGCTATTCCCCCTCCCCTCTCAAACCCCAAATGGCCTTGCTAGCTGCTTAATTGGCAAGGTAATTGGCTAAGTGTTTATTCTGTGCAGAACACTGTACTGATTGCTGCCAGGCCAGGCCAGTGCTGAACCCAATAATGAGGAGTCAGGTTCTTAGGATAAAATAATAATCACTGAGCCTTCAAGGGGTAACCAGGCCCTGCCTCACACTGACATGCATCAGTGATGGGAGAGCCTGTCCCCACCCAGCAGGCTGACCCAGGTGTTCTTCACGTTCCTGTCTTTATGCAGTATTTGCCCAGTCACTGGATGATGCAGAATCTGGAACACTTCGCATTCCCCGCTGCCCGTTGTAACTCCCATTCCTGTCCCCACCACCACCTCTACTTCCTCTTTTTCTGGGTTGCTTATAGGGACATTAAGGAGAGTGCATCCATATGGAGAAATTTTCTCTCACTTTGTTTTGGAGTGATTTCTCCTTTTGTCTACCTTTCAAGTCCCACCAATCAGGATGACCCCGTCTGTAGGCCACTTTTCCCTATAAACCTGAACTCAAGATGTGTTGAGAATGAATCCCCAAGGGGCAGGATTCCCTAAACATCTGAAAGTGTCCTAGTGCTAAGTGGTGGAACTCCTTTAAGGTGTAGGCCTTACCTGACTAAGCCTTCCTTTCCTCTTTTCCCACTCCCTTCTGCTTGCCCTGACTTTCTCCCTTTATTCATCCTCCCTCCCTGCACAACAGCACTTCTGTACATATCCGTAATGTATTTATTTATATTAATTTCTGTCTTCCCCCCAGATTGCAAGTTCACTGTGGGCAGGGAATATGTCTATTTATTGTTAATAATAATAAATGTTGTATTTGTTAAGCTCTGACTATGTGCTAGGCACTGAATTAAGCGCTGAAGTGGATACAAACAAATCGAGTTGGACAAAGTCCCTGTCCCATGTGGGGCTCACAGCCACAATCTCCATTTTACAGATGAGGTAACTGAGGCACAGAGAAGTAAAGTGACTTGCCCATGGTCACACAGCAGACAAGTGGAGGAACCAGGATTAGAACCCATGACCTTCTGACTCCTAGCCCCAAGCTTCATCCACTAAGCCATGCTACTTCCCATATGGTACTCTCCCAAGAGCTTAGTACAGTGCTCTGCACAAAGTAAGTGCTCAATAAGTACAATTGAATAAATGAATGAATGAGTATATCGGAGTTGTGGGACCGCCTCAATATGCAAAAAAATCCTGAATATAGCCATATGTCAGCTACAAGAGACTAGAGGATAGGGGCATTCCCTCTGGTGTGCTGGGAGACCCTCAAATAGACAGAAAACCCTGAATTCAATCATATATGTGATACAAGTACTGTGTGCTCTGTGACTGGGGGAAGATTCCCTTCAGTACGTTGTGTACTACAGTGTGGAGCCCTAGGTTCCCTCGAGTGTCCGGAAAAGCTGAAGGATCAGAACCATAAGCCCTGCACCACAATGGATTCTTTCCATGTCAGGCCCCTTGCCGCAACACTAAGGAATGAGAGAGTATGTTAGGGTTAGGAGACATGATCTTTGCACACAGTAAGAGCTCAATAAATATCAATGATTGATTGGTTAGTCAGCCTTCTTTAATCTTTGTACCTCCAGTCTCTCCCCTTTTCAGAAAAGTCTACATGCTGGTACCTATATCATCTTCCTGAAACATCATTTAAAGAGCATCCATCCCCCCTCAAAACCCCCAATAGCTACCAATTTATTGTCCTGTCAAGCCCAAATTCCTGTCCCCTTGCTTCAGGTTCTCTATCAGCTCTTACTTCTTACCTCTACCACCCCACTTCAGACTGTCCGTTCTCTTCTCCTAAGGTACCCCCTTACTTGCGTCTCCCTCTCAAATAGCTGCCTCCTCCTATCAACTGTGCGTGTCCTTCACCCTGCACTGAAGTCCCTCCCCTCCTTAAATCAGCCAAACGATATCCCCAGCAACCTTTAAGGCCCTCTTAAAAAGCACCACTTCCCAGAGACATTATCTGACTAATCCACACCTCCCTGATCATGTCATCCCATCAGCTGTTTTAGCACAGGTCTATTCATTCATTTATTCCACTCAATTATGAATTTTCTTTTTGTTGTTAGCAATTTGCCCTCTTTTCCTTCCCGCTTACTATTTGCCAAACACTGTACTAAGCACTGGGATAGATACAAGCTAATCAGGTTGGACACAGTGCCTATCCCACATGGAGCTCACAGTCTTAATCCCTATTTTATGGATGAGGTAACTGAGGCAAAGAGAAGTGAAGTGAGCTGCCCAAGGTCATCCAGCAGACAAGTGGCAGAGTTGGGATTTGAACGCAAGTCCTTCTGATTCCCAGGCTCTTGCTCTATTCACTGGTCCATGTAGCTTCTCATCAGGCCATTCTACTTTTGCACGGATCACCTCACTCCCCTCAAAACCTCCAGTGGTTGATCATCTCTCTCCACATCAGACAGAAACTCCTCATCTTTGGCTTTAAAGCCCACAATCAACTGTCCCACCTTCAGCTCCTCTCTCACTACAACCCAGTCCACACAATGTGCCCATACTGTCTCTCACTCTCATTTTGCTCACTATCATCCTGTGCTCAGGCCCTCCCTTCAGTCTCAAACTCCCCCATTACATCCAACAACCAACTACTCTCCTATCTTTCAAGCCCTAATAAAATTACATCTCTCCAGGAAACCTTCCCTGATTAATCTCTCGCTTCTCATCCTGTTTCCCTTCTCTACTTGAGTCCAAATCCCCTAAGACAGTCAGGCAGTTGTATTTATTGAGCGCTTACTGTGTGCAGAGCTTAGGAGAGTACTATCTAACAATAAACAGACACATTCCCTGCCCACAATGAGTTTAGCCACTTAGGAACCATCCCTCACATCACCACAACAATTCTGTATATATCTTCATATTGGGTTGCTTCCCCTACTTATAATTGATTTTAGAGTCTGCCCCCCCCCCCCCCCCCCCCACTAGATCAGCAACTTCCTGGGGAAGGTTGACGGGCACAGCAGACTCCCTCCTATATACATGAAGCCCCAGTGCGGTGGGTGCTTCTGGCCATGTGATTGATCCATGTTGCTGCACACCCCCTTCTCCTGTGGAGAGATTGGGCTGGAAAGCACATATTTCCAGGCTCTCTAGTCTTAGGGTTGCTCTGATAGGATGAGGAAAATCTCCAAACCCTGTGTGATGCATCTACAGCCTCGTTCTGACACAATTTCTGAGCTTTGGTGGCAAGCCCTCTTGTTCCATCCAGAGAAGCAAGAATCCTAAGGCCTGGATCATGCCTCTGCCTATTATTTACTAGTTGACGAGAATCCACCTGATGTACAACTCCTGTATGGGGCCCCCTCCCTTACTGCCAGCCAGTATGAACTCTGGGAACGGCTCTGCGACCTGGGGAGCAGAATGAGTGGACAGATGTGCTGATAACAGCATTTCTGGGTGTCCCTGGGCCCCTAAGGTTCTTTCTAGAGACGATGGATGCAAGTGGAGATTTCTGGGCCTATAGATATGATGCTTCAGCTTTTCAAACCAAAAACGAGGGGGATTTTTGAGCAATGAGGTGCTGAAAAAACCCAATACATTTGGCCTCCGTTTTGAGATGAATTTAGATTGCACATTACTCATCGATTCCAGGGGCCTGAGCAATCACAGAGCAAGTGAAGGTTTGATCAATGGCTTGAGTCGCTTGGCCAGAAGCCAACCCTGGCGGTATTGCTACATTGCATTTCCAACTTTGAAATGATCTGATAAAGTTTCTTTAGTCCAAATGAAAAGCTTCATAATTCATGATTCGGACTTTTTCATCTGTTCTGAAATGATAACAGTTCAGCCTCTTGCTGAGTTTCAGAAAGCCTATTTAGAACACAATGAGCGAGTGCACTGAGCAAGTGTATTTTCTTAAATGGCTATTTTCACTCTTAATTCTGTTTCCTTATCCCAAACTAGAATTTCCCTCTTCACCCTCCCTATATTGCCTCTGACCCATTCTCTTCTCCTCCCTCTTTGCCTCCTCAGCACCCATCTTGGCACCGCTCCTGCCTCTTTCCCACCAATCATGCCTTTCTTGCCCTTCCATTTCAGCTTTATGAAACATGCCCTCCCCTCCTTCAAATTCACCTCCTCCAAGAACCCTCCCTGATTATAGCTCATCTTCCACTACCCTGGTCATGCCAGTTATTATAGCTACCTTGGACCTCACTCTCATGTGTATAGCAATCCAGCTGAATTTTATGGACTCTATTTCAGCCTCTCTCACTTTGAGATAATTCATTCATTCAATCAATCGTATTTATTGAACACTTACTGTGTGCAGAGCACTGTACTAAGTGCTTGGAAAGTACAATTCAGCAATAAATGTCGCACAGTTTATCTTGGCTTAGGCAAGTCATCATCATCATCAATCGTATTTATTGAGCGTTTACTGTGTGCAGAGCACTGTACTAAGCGCTTGGGAAGTACAAGTTTGCAACATATAGAGGCAGTCCCTACCCAACAGTGGGCTCACAGTCTAAGAGGGGGAGTCAGAGAGTCCCATCCCTTTAATGTATTTTGACTGACTAGTAGGGCGATTATAGCCCATTTCAATAGTTTTAGATAATGACATCTGAAATGACACCTGCTATGTGCAAAGCACCCCACAGGGTGCTGGGAAAAAATAATTCTGTGAGAATAACACAAAGCCCCTGGTCTTCAAAATCTAAGAATAAGGGGCTGAGGAAAGATGAAAAAAATAAGGAAAGATGAAACAATAAAAGCACCAAAATAACTTAACGGATGAGGACACAAATAAATGGAACAAACACAAATGGAAAAAGATCAATAAAGAGACTAGGGAGGACACAGTTTCAATCTACTAGTGTCTGAATCCAACATTCACCGAAGTCGTATCTGCAGCCACCGCATAAGCCACAGGAGAAGATGGGGCTGGAGAGGGCATGGGAATGTCTGAGTCCCTGGGGGAGCTACAGCTTTGCAACACTCTAATTGTTGACAAGGCCTCACACTGTTGGAGTTTCTTCATGATTTCTGGGCCAGAGCAGGGACTGGTGGGGTGTCCCGATGGTGTGGTGATGGGGCAGTGGAGGCTTCTGTGGTCAGGTGGCAAGGGGGACTGGCAGAGGCCTCATGGTGCTATCTGCACAGGTGGCCCAGGAGGCCGACGGACTCAGTCAAAACCTTCCAAATCCTCTATAATGTATGGAGGGATGTTGTCTCACCTTAATTCCCTAACAATTCCACTAGTACAGCGCATGTCGGGAGCAGAGGCCCAGAATAACATGGTGAGACTAGACTCGGCGGTCTAGTCCCACTGGGTTACTGGGGCTGGAGATTGATGTGTGCTCTGGCATTGCTTAACCCCTTTGCCTTCTATTGGGATGGAAGCCAAGGACAACAAAGTGGAAGGACTGAAGGGATTCCCAGGGATTTATGCTCAAGTCTGATGGCGTAGGAGCCTGTGAAGTTGCTCATCTTCATCACTGGTATTTGTTATGTGATTACTCTATGTCAAGCACTGTACTAAATGCTGGAGTAGATACAAGTGAATCAAATCAGAAACAGTGCTTATTCCATATAGGGCTCACAATCTAAGAAGGAGGGAGAGCAAATATTGAATCCCCACTGTACAGATGTGGAAACCGAGCCTTGGAGAAGTTAAGTGACTTGCCCAAGGTCACTCTGCAGATACATCACAGAGCCTGGATTAGAACCCAGGTTCTCTGATTCCCATGCCCATGAGCTTTCTGCTAGGCTATGCTGCTTCTCTTATTTCTCTTTTCTAATTGGGTCCCAAGCTCACTGACACTACCGATTCTTCCAGACCTTTAACTCCCTCATGAAGCCCCCAGTTTCTTCACTTCCCCATTCTCTTGCCATTTACGATCTTGCTAACGACTTTAACGATTAAATCAAAACCATCAGACATGGTTTTCCTAAAAACTCCCATTATCTCCCCCTCAGCTTCCCAATGCAATCTCCTGCCCCCCCTACATCCTCTTAATCAAACTTCTCAGTCAACAATACACACTGGCTTTAAACATATACCCTTTTCACCTGTTCCTCTGACTCTGTCCTCTCTCACCTTCTAAAATACTTGAACCCATTCTTTTAGCCTCTTTACCATAATCCTCAAATGTTAAATCTCTGGTAGCTTCTTCTCCTTCAAACATGCTCACGTATTCCCCATACTAAAAAGAATAACAACAACAACAACAAAAGTCCTTCTCTGAATCCCACTGCACCCTCCAGCATTATTTCCCTGCTCCTGTTCCTGTCCAAACTCCTCAAAGGGGTTTTAAACTTTTTCTGCCCCTACTTCCTGGTTTTCATCTCCTTTCCTGGCCCTCTACAATCTGGTTTCTGCCTTTTTTACTCACCTCTTTTTTTTAACCAAATATAAAAGACACTATTCCATCCTAAACCTCCTCAATCTCAATCAATCATATTTATTGAGTGCCTAATGTTTGAAGCACACTACACTAACCTCTTGGGAGAGTACAATATAACAGAGTTGGCAGATATGTTCCCTGCCCACAGTGACCTTATAGTCTTTTGATATAGTAGACTACTTTTTATTCCTGGGAACACTTTCCTGGAAATACTTTGAATGGTTCTTCTCAGTCTCTTTTGATGTCTCTTTCTCTTTCCCTTGGTCCATTACTGTCAGTGTTCCTCAGGGCTCTGTCCTGGGTCCCTATTTTGTCTTACTTTACACTCCCTCCCTTGAAGAGCTCACCTGCTTAGGCTTCTGCTTCAACTGCCACCTTTATACTGATGACTTTCAAATCTACCTCACTAAATCTGACCACTCACACCCTCTACTAGCTCACATTTCTTCCTGCCTCTAGAATATCACTTGCAGGTAGGTCCCATCAGTACCCTCAAGCTCCATTTGGCTAAAACTTGAACTATTCTCCTCAAGCCTTCCCCTCCATTTAACTTTCCCATCACAGTTGAAAACATCACGATCCTTCCTGTATTTGGAGGACTGTTATCTCCCTGTAGACTGTAAGCTGTTTGTTGTCAGGGAACATGCCTACATGTTATATTGTTATATTACACTTTTCCAAGGAATCGGTACAGTGCTTTGCACATGATAAGCGCTCAATATCACTGATTGAGTGACTGAAATTTTGGTATTATCCTGGTCTCCTACCTTTCTTTTAACTCCCATATTCAACATATAACACTAATGGTAATAATAATAATGATGGTGATAGTATTTGTTAAGCGTTTACTAAGTTTTATTCATTCATTCATTCAGTTGTATTTATTGAGCACTTGTGTGCAGACACTGTACTAAGTGCTTGGAAAGTACAATTCAGCAACAGAGACAATCCCTGCCCCCAACGGGCTCACAGTCTAGAAAAGGGGAGACAGACATCCGAACAAGTAAACAGGCATCAGTATAAGTAGAATTATAGTTATATATACATCAAAACAAGTAAACAGGCATTAATATAAATAAGAAGAATTATATATATATATATATATATATGTATATATATACAAATGCTGTGGGGCGAGGAGGGCGGGTAGAGCAAAGAGGAGTGAGTTGGGGCGATGGGGAAGGGGGGGGAGCTGAGGAAAAGCTTAGTACAGTGTTAAGCCCAGACTGAGCCCCCTCCTTCCTCTCCCCTTCCTCCCCCTCTCCATCCCCCCGCCTTACCTCCTTCCCTTCCCCACAGCACCTGTATATATGTATATATGTTTGTACGTATTTATTACTCTATTTATTTATTTTACTTGTACATATCTATTCTATTTATTTTATTTTGTTAATATGTTTTGTTTTGTTCTCTGTCTCCCCCTTCTAGACTGTGAGCCCACTGTTGGGTAGGGACCATCTCTATATGTTGCCAACTTGTACTTCCCAAGCGCTTAGTACAGTACTGTGCACATGGTAAGTGCTCAATAAGTACAATTGAATGATTGATTAAGCACTGTCCTAAGCACTGGGGTAGATACAAGATAATCAGGTCCCATATGGGGCTCACAGTCTTAGTAGGAGGAGGAGCAGGTAAGGAATCTCCATTTTGCAGATGAGGGAACTGAGGCATAGAGAATTTAAGTGGCTTGCCCAAGGTCACCCAGAAGATAAATGGCAGAGCTGGAATTAGAACCTAATTTCCCTGACTCCCAAGCTCATGTTCTTTCAACTAGGCCCTGCTGCTTCTCAGTGTATCTTAGAATATCTCTAAATCTTTTCAGTTCTTCCTTCCTAACTCTTACAGAATCCACCCCTTCCTTTCCATGCAAACAGATCATCATCATCAATCATATTTATTGAGCGCTTACTATGTGCAGAGCACTGTACTAAGCGCTTGGGAAGTACAAATTGGCAACATATAGAGACAGTCCCTACCCAACAGTGGGCTCACAGTCTAAAAGGGGGAGACAGAGAACAAAACCAAACATACTAACAAAATAAAATAAATAGAATAGATATGTACAAGTAAAATAAATAAATAAACAAATAAATAGAGTCATAAATATGTACAAACATATATACATATATACAGGTGCTGTGGGGAAGGGAAGGAGGTAAGATGGGGGGGATGGAGAGGGGGACAGATACCATGCTGCTTATCACAGCCCAGCTCGATTACTATTTCAGACCTCACCCCTTTTGAGTCCATACTTTACTCTGATACCTGATCTATTTTTATAAGACCCTATACTGTAAACATTTCCCCACTCAAAATCCTCCTTCTGACTGTTGGCTCTAAGGCACTAAATCAGCTCTCTCTTTTCTTCTCCCACTACAGCCCAGTTCACACCACTCATTCCTTTCAACTAACTGACTCACTGTGACTCAGTTTCTAATCTCCCAAATCTAACCCCTCGATCGTACCTTATCTTCTACCTGGAATTCCCTTCCCCTTCAAACATGCTGGGCCACATTTCTCCCCATTTTTGAAGACATCCTGCAACCGCATATCTCCCAAGAGACTTTCCCTGACTCATTTCTTTTCTCCTGATGCTGTGTCCCAGAAAATTCCACTTCAGCACTTCTGTGCCACTTGTACAGTTGTGTACTCACCACTATGTATAATATTTCTGTACATTGTTTATGGCATTCGTTAAGTGCCTACTATATGGCAAGCACTGTTCTAAGTGCTGGAGTAGATACAAGTTATTCAGATTGGATATTTGTACTATTGCTAAAGGACTAATATGCAATAAGATATCACGGCCCAGTAGCTAGAGCATGAGCTTGGGAGTTAGAGGATGTGGGCTCTAATCCCGGCTCCTCCACTTGTCTGCTGTGTGACCTTGGGCAAGCCACTTAACCTCTCTGTGCCTCAATTACCTCATCTGTAAAATGACTGTAAGCCCCACTTGGGTCAACCAGATTACCGTGTATCAACCCCAGTGCTTAGAATATTGTTTGGCACGTCGTAAGCGCTTAACAAATCCCATAATTATCATTATCAATCAATCGCATATATTGAGTGCGTACTGAATGCAGAGCACTATACTAAGAGAGTACAATATAACAGAGTTGGTAGTCACATTCCCTGCCCACAGTGGGCTTACAGTATAGAGGGGGAGAAAGACTTCAATATCAATAGATAAATTACAGCAATGTACATAAGTATGGATAGCATGTATACAAGGATACATACACACTTACATATATATGTGCCCATGTCCAACCTGATTTTCTTGTATCCCCCCCAGTGCTTAGTACAGTGCCTGGCACTTAGTAAGAGCTTAACAAATACCACAGTGATTATTTTAGAAGCAGCATGGCGTAGTGGATAGAGCACAGTCTTGGGAGTCAGAAGGTCATGAGTTCTAATCCTGGCTCTGCCACTTGTCTGCTGTGCGGTCTTGGGCAAGTCACTTCACTTCTCTGTGCCTCAGGTACCTCATCTGTAAAACGGGGACTGAAACTGTGAGCCCCACGTGGGACAGAGACTTTGTCCAACCCATTTAGCTCATATCCACCCCAGAGTTTAGTACAGTGCCTGACACAGTGTAAGCACTTAAAAAATACCATAATTATTATTACTACATATACGCAATATACACTTTTGCTTACACACTAATGCATATACACCCACACATGCTGTCGATCCAGTGGAAATGGCATAGCTCTGGGAATCAGGAAATCTGGGTTCTAGGCCTGGATTTGCAGATACAGGAATGTCTTCAAGTACTATACCACCAGGGATGAAGTCTTCTGACTGAAGATCCGGTTAAGACACTCCATGAGGTGGACAGGTCCTGCAGTAATATACAAAAAAAACCCTGAATAATTTAGGTAGAAAAGACCACCATGGCTCCTGAGTTGGCTACCACATTGACCTACAGTGCTACAGAGCAGCATGGGCCCTACGTTATTTTGGCTGTAAATGAGCTTTTGGCTATTAAATGTGTTTAAAACAGGTGGTGCCCTCATCACGACTTGAGTTGGCAGGTTCACATTTTATAAAGAGCTTCAAGACACCTATTCGCTCCACCTTGCTGGAATGTATTCCAGATTATGACCTGTGGTTTGCATGTTTCACCCCACTGCTATAGGCATTTCATAGTCAGGGAGAAAATTCTAATTTCTACTGGCTCAGTTGCAGGACAGAAGTAGGGCATTTTGCTGCCCTTGTCTGGCCAAGCCAGCTATTGTGAATGCCCTCCCTCCTGCTTCCACTGCAATCAATTATTTTCATCATGTTCTAGTGGGCTAAAAGTTGTAAATATTGGGAAACCATTTCTGGCCAGGTGCTTCATTTACACCCGAGTCCTTAAGAGGCTTGAGTCTCTGGCAGACCAACACCTCATCTTGTAAACCAAAATGACTCCAGATCCATTAGGAAGCAGTCACTACTGGGATGTAGGACCAGAGCACCTTCCGTTAGTTTGTAGTGCTTTGGTAGGCTTCCTAATCCAAATCATGCATTCCATTCTCTCATCTGTGAATTTAGATGGGCCCAGCAAATCTACAGCAAAAGCCAGCCTGGGTCTGTGGTCACCAAGGTTTGACAACCTATTCAGAAGCCAGAGAAAATCACTCCACACCTTTGTCAACAGCTCCTGTCGCCATCACTGGGGAAACCCACTGTCAGAGGCCATATAAGATTCTATAACAAGTCAACCAAATGGGCTAGTCCATTTTAAGTATCTAAAATGGGCCTATTTTCCCAAAGGGCAAGGATGTCATCCAGAGATCTCCTACTCTTCCCAGTCACTCTGTTCCAAGTGGGCAGTAGCCTGATCCAGGAGAAGAACCCAGGAGTGAGTAGAGGCAAGAAAAGCCATTATCTCGGTGACCCCAATGGCGTTAGAAAGGTGGAAACCCTCAGTGATTCTTCTGGAAATCAATTTATTTGCTGTTGGAAATGTAGAGAACTTCCCATCCATTTGTAACATGCACTAGAAGTTCTGTCTTTGCACAGTTGCATTCACCACACCTTGGGTCTCACAGTAATGAGTGGTATCTCCTGGGCTGGATCGCAAGGCAGTTTCCATTTTGTGCCAAGATCTATGTATTTTCAATCAGACAGACTCAGTTTTTTTGAAGGCCCTGGGGGGGACCCTGCCCAGCTTGCTGCTTTCCTCATTCTCTACAGTGATGCTGAGGCGATCGGCCTCAGTGGGGCTTTGTTACCATTTGGCATCAATCATTCTCATTTTTCCAGTTCAGTTAGTCAAGAACCTCCAGGCTTCATAGTTAATCTTCATTAAAGCATTACTGACTTTCATCAGCAATGAACTGTGGATTAAGAATAAATCAAGGCTGCCATCAGAGGACAATCTGATTTCTCTGTTTGAGTGTCACCAGTTTAATTTGCAGACACAGATTTTTAGTCTCTCAAGGATTCTCTTCAACACATCGGAAGAGTTAGGAATTCTGGTCTGGCCGCAATCTGAAAGGGTGACTTTCCTTCATAACTAGTTTTGTTTCTTCCCAGAGAGCTCAGAAGAGAGGCACCTGTGAAGTCTGATTACTTTCACTGTGACAGCTATTCCCCTGCTCCCTTCCCCATCTCCTCATCCTCATCTGTGTTAAATCAAACAGCTCAGTGAAATAAAGAAAATCAAATTACTGTGCAGCACTTAATAAATCCTCTTTGTATGCATGACTCTCTCACATGGAGACACCAAATAAGGTAATCAGTTTTCCCCCATCACACTGTAGAGATGAATCCTGTTCATTCTCTCCTAGAATAATACACTCACTGACCTTTCTTTTCTGGACGCTCTGCTCCTAGAAGCTCGACCTGTACCTGTCATCATTTGGAAAAGTCCCTCCTGTTTGTTGGGGCATACCTGAGAAAATGGAGCTGATCTCAAGGGAGAAAGGGTGAAGGCCCTGCATCATATGCTTTCAAAAGGCTCCATCGTGCTTTAGAAGGGGTTCAGAAGAAGGACCTTCAGCCCCACAGCACTTATGTGCATATCCATAATTTGTTCATGTTAATGTCTGTCTCCCCATCTAGACTATAAACCCATTTTGGGCCCGGAACATATCTATTAACTCTGTTGTATTGTACTCTCCAATCCCTCTCAGGGCCACACCTGGAGAGCTTCCAGTACTCTACCAGTCTCGGCTATTCCATTCCTTGCTTGGGCAGTGGCTAGCAAGTGGAAGACAATCTGCTATAAGTGAAAAGTCACCTGTGCTGGGCAGCAGTAGAATGGGAGATAATTGAGGGTGGAGGCTCGAGTTTACTGCCCAGAAGGAAGCAATGGTAAACCACTTCCATATTTTTACCAAGAAAACTCTATGGATATACTACCAGAACGATTGCAGATGGAGGTGGGGTGTTCTGGGAGAGATGCATCCATGGTATCGCTATGGGTCGGAGTTGACTCAATGGCATAAAACAAGAATTGTATTCTCCAAGTGCTTAGTACAGTGCTCTGCACAGAGTAAGTACTTAATAAATACCATTGATTAATTGAGGTTAACCCTGGTTGGGTCACCTGGGGAAGAAACTAAGGCCCTTTACAATCCAATATTAATCTGAGCCCTGGATGTCTGTTGACCCTTAAAGATGAAGATCCTTCTCTCCATTTCAAGTGAGAGCCTCCATTCTCTTCTCAGTTTCTATTTTTTAGCTGAATGGGCCAAGGACATGAAGGGGGTTGCTCCCCGAAAATGGAAGGGCCACCGAAGGAGAATTGGGTGAATTATAGCAAAAATGTGCTGCTCCCCAAATGGGTCTGGGAAAGACTGTGCCGTCATTTAAAACTCTGGCCTTGGGGCCCTTTCTCACTTTGGGATTGTCCTTGACTCTGTTTCCTAAAATAATTAGCCTCATGTACAGTGACATCCACAGTACCCCCTAAATAGTGGGACGGCATTGGAAGCAGATATATTTCACCATCATATAAACCAAATCTTTCAATCAGTGATACTTATTCAGTGTTTGATCTGGGTTCTCAAGGATCCATGACATTTTTCTGTCCTCACAATCCAACATTGAAGGCAGAAACTAAATTAATTACAGGTAGTGAGAAGTAACAGAATTTAAATATATGTTGTACATAAGTGCTATGGAGCCTATTCACATTTTATAAAGGGTAATAGAGTGGGAGGGACAGAGAAAAAAACCCCAAATGACTAGAAAAATGGTAAACTGTTAGTATAAAGATAGGTTTAAACCTTCAGCGCAATAGCCCTTGGATGTTGGATTTGCCATCAACCAATCAATCAATCAAGTAATCAGTGGTATTTATTGAGTGCTTACTATGTTTAGAGTACTGTCCTAAGCGCTTGGGAGAGTACAATACAACAACAAATAGTCACATTCCTGCCCACAATAAGCTTGCAGCCTAAATGGAGAGAGTCATTAATATAAGTAAATAAATTACAGATATATACATATGTTCTGTGGGGATGGGAGGGAGGATGAATGAAGGAGCAAGTAAGAGCAGCACAGAAGGGAGTCGGAGAAAAGAAAAGGAGGGCTTAGTCCGGGAAGGCTTCTTGGAGGAGATGTGTTTTTAATAAGGCTTTGAAGTCAGGCGAGAAATTATCTATCTGACATGAGGAGGGAAGGCATTTCAGGCCAGAGATAGGATTTGTATTAGAAGTCAGCAATGAGACAGGTGAGATCAAGGTACAGTGAGAAGGTTAGCATTAGAGGAATGAAGTATGAGGGCTGGGTTGTAGTAGAAGAGTAGCGAGGTGAGGCAGGAGGGGGATAAAGTTATTAAGTGCTTTAAAGCCAATGGTGAGGAGTTTTTGTTTTATGCAGAGGTAGATGGGCAACCACTGGAATTTCTTGAGGAGTGGGGAAACATGGTTTGAAGGTTTTAGAAGGAAAATGATTTGGGCAGAAGAATGGAGGAAGGACTGGAGTGAGGAGAGGCAGGAGGCAGAGAGGTCAGTGAGAAGGCTGATACAATAATCAAGGTGGGATAGGATAAGTGCTTGCATTAATGTGGTAACAGTTTGGAAGGAGAGGAAGGGACGATTTTGGCATTTACAGAAGTCCCGTGGGATTGGGGGTGAGGAGAATATCAAATGTCCAAAGGTTACAGATCCAAGTGTGCAGGTGTGCAGAAGGGAGAGCGAGCTGGAGAAAAGAGGACTTAGTCAGGGAAATCCTCTTGGAGGAGATGTGACCTTATTTGAAAGTGGAGAGAGTTGTGGCCTGGTATCATGGTCTAGCGGAAAGAGCACAGTCCTGGAAGTCAGAGGACATGGGTTCTAATCCCAGATCTGCCACGTGTCTGCAGTGTGACCTTGGGCAAGTTGCTTAACTTCTCTGTGCCTCAGTTACCTCATCTGTAAAATGGGGATGAAGACTGCAAACTCCATGTGGGACAGGGACTGTGTCCCACCTGATTACCTTGTATCTACCCCAGTGTTTAGAACAGTGCTTGTCTTTGTCCCTGTTTGTGCCACTGCTGATATACTGGTCCCCAATGCTTATTTTGTCTCACCTCAACATCACCCCTGACTTCTCAGAGCAAGCAGCTAGGTCAGCCCCACAGTGCATCCCGGGACCCACACTGACTCCCTGGCCAATCTAGGAAGAGAGATCAGTGTCATGGCAGGAATGCTTCCCACTGACACCATCTCCAACTCCCTGGGCCTTTCCTTACATCACCACCTCCTAAACATCCTGAAGGAGCTACTACCCAGCCCCCCTGCCAAAGGACGGAGGTGTTTAGAGGACAGAAGGGTTCAGGGGGATGGAAGGAGAGGGTAACAGGGATGGAGGGCAAGAGGCGGGAAGGAGGAGAGAACATGATGGGAGATAGCAATCAGTGCCATGATTACATAGTGATTACTATGTATCAAGCACTCTTCTAAGGACTGGGGTAGATACAAGATAATCAGGATGGACACAGTCCCTTTCCCATTTGGGCTCACAGTCTAAATTGGAGGAAGGAGGATTTAATCCCCATTTTACAGAAGAGGCATGGAGAAGTTAAGTGACTAGGCCACACTGCTTTTCAACTGTGATATCTTATCACAGTTTTCAATTTGACCATCCTCTCAGTCCGAAGCTGGCAACCTTGTCTTGATGCAGTATTCTCCACACAGTAGTTACTCAGTCAAACCATTAATTGATCAATTGATTTATGATGAGTATTACCATGGCCATTTGGATGAAGAGAAAGACATGGATCCTGGAAATATCATGGTGGGAAATCAACAGGTCGTGGTTACAGACTGAATCTAGGGGGGATAATTAAAATAATACAATAATTAAAATAATTTGAATAGCAAAGAAAACAAGCCATTGGGCACAAAATATTTTTAATGTGATTTAAATTTGAAAGATTCTTAACATCACTTTTCATCAGTTAGGCTAAGTGGTAAATGACTTGTGCACCAAATGCACAAGGTCCCTGGCCTTCATTTCTCCACTGCTCTACAACCCCTTTGTCTGGCTCCTATCACTGTCAGCTCATTCACACTCAATGCTATCCCCTCCTTTCTCCATCCCCAAGCCCCAGGCAAGTGTGACCTGTGAAACCCCTGCTCCGTCACTGGAAAGCTTCCTTTCATCCTTGACCCAGTCCTGACCCAGTCACTGCTCCTCCACACCATCACTGAAATCTTACTCTCCCCAGATGACACTGTCTCCCCTGCTGCTCATCCTCTCCCACTCCCCAACACTCCTGGGGATATTGGGAGGAGTTGGCCTGCTCCTTGCCTCCTTCTGCCACCTATTCATCATCCCTTCTCCTCCTCCTGTGCAGTGCTTTGCAGTTGTGCTCTGAAGTACAGTGCTCTGCACACAGTTAGGGCTCAATAAATACGATTGAATGAATGAATGAACTCTGCTGTCCAGGTCAGTCCCATGGTCCATTTGACCCAGGACTCTTGTTCTGAGAGCAGTTCTATAAAAGAAGGACATTTGGAGGCACCTGGTGATGGTTGCCCACACCGAACCCCACCCTCATGGTTTTGTGATGGACCATCCAACACCCCTAACTCTCCCCTCTGCATCCCTTAGCTTTCTTTCCAGTAGATCATGATGGCCTCTCATCTTTGAATTTAGTTAAATTCAATTTTTATGCTTCATATCTTTGTAACTTTTCCTGGAGAAGCTTTCAAAATTGAATCCAAGGCTCAGATCGGAGGAAATCCTCTTTTCCAGAGCTGACAAAATTTACTTGCTGGCTTCTTCCTTAAGAAACCAGTTAGATTGTTCTGTTGGTCATAGCAAATGAACTTGGTGGACAAAAATATGCCCCATTGTTTGCAAAACTGTACGGGGGAAGCCAGACTGCAAAGGGTCAAAAATTATAGGTGGAGAAGAAATAAAAGCAGTGGCTGTGTTTGACCTGCTCCAGGAGCCTATGAATGGGAGGAAAGTGATGGAGTGACACTATATGGGACCACAATGGGGAGGAGAGAGGTCTTTTAAAACAGAGGTATGCATCTTCTTTTCTGCCTGTTCTCCTAACCTAAGCCTCCCTATATTTTAGCAGAATTGACTATCAAATATCAGTGGAAGAGAGTCCTCCATGTTAAAGTGCTAATCACTTTAAAACCCGACTGGAAGTCGATCTACATGTGCAAATTAGCCGGCTACATTGATTTGTTTACATAACAGAAAACTCCATTGTCATGGAAATCTGAACTGTAGACTACCTCAACATTCACTATGTAATGTAATGTAACCCATAACCCTAAAATTAGCTGAACCCCAACCCAACATCATCCCTAATTCTGATTCCTAATCTTTGCCCTTTCAGCCATTTTTATCCCTGATGTTTTCACCAGTTACTGTCTGTGTAGGCTGGGGTTGTATTAACCTAATCAGTTAATAGAAAAATGGCTTTTTTGTTATATGAAACAAAAATGGCTTTGTCGGTATACGTGTTTCCAATTTCTTTTCCATGCAAAATGATGGTACAGCATGAATTTCTAGTAAAAATGCCCAAGTAGACAGTACTGCTCCAGGCATTAATGAAACTCATATTTATCTGTGAGGAAAGGGCCAGTTTATTCATGGTCCCCAAAAATGTTTTGTTCATTACTTCAGAGCAAGTTACAAAGATATTCACTCCTAAGTGAAGTAAATGTTTAGAACAGCAATAGAGGGGATGTTCAGGTAGAATTTTGGAAATGTGGAAAAAACATGGCAGATTTTTTTTTACCTCACTCCATTGGCAACCCTGACTCGTTCTCTGTGGAAAATGATGATGAGAGAATAAAAAGGGCTTCTTTATCCTTGATTCATCCAGGCTAGTTCTGTCACTGTACAAATGACTATACAACTATACAACTATAGTTTCCACATATGAGAACCACTTCAATGGTGTTGGCGATCTTGGTTTAATAGAGTTTCTAGCTTTGCTTTATCTTTGTCTAAAAATCCATGATATATCTGTCAATCAACACTGACAGGAACTGCAAGCCCACAGTTTTAATTAGAATTGTCACATTAATATAGATGATCCCCAAACCAGACATCTGGCAGTCCTTTATTTAGGGAGCTTTTACGATAAATTGAAAGGAAAATTGCAGTGCAATCACCCAAAAAGATATTCTTTGGGTGTTTCATCCCCCAAACAATGTGTTAGAAAGCAAACACTGGAGGTTACAAAAGGCTGGTTCTGAACATACAATCTCCAACTGAAAAACATCAATAATTCTTTTCATAAAACAGGTAACTATAAATAATCTCCAGTTTGGGGGAAAGGGTAACGGGGAGGAAGCGGCTTGTACATGACGGAAAAACCTGTAACATAAGGTACATTGACAGTGGAGCTGCCTTTTCTCTAAGCAACCTGTAAGAAAGACTAATTTACATGTGTTAAGCTACTCCTAATCATGTTATTAAAACAATTATAATCCTAGCGAAGGCTTAATAATAATGCTTGTACTTGGTAATTCTGGTACTGTTGCATTTTACGGTCCAGTTCCTACGTGTCAAGCACTGTGAGAGGTACAGCATAAGTAGACTGGTCACTGTCCCTGTCCCACACTTACAGTCTAAATGGGAGGGAGAACAAATGGGAAACTGAGGCACAGGTCACACCACTGGGAAGTTGTGGAGCCAGGATTAGAACCCAGATCCTCTTACTCTCAGGCCAGTGATCTTTTCACTAGGCCAAGCTGCTTTCGTTTATTATATTTAATGCAATCAACTAGACTAAAAGACAGGGATGTAAAAAGCTCTGAGAAACTATAATAGTGACCAGAGCTGGTTTAAACTACTACTAATAATGATAATGATAGTATTTGTTAAGCGCTTACTATGTGCCAAGCACTGTTCTAAGCAGTGGGGTAGATACAAGGTAATCAGGTTGTCCCACATGGGGCTCACAGTCTTCATCCCCATTTTACAGATGAGGGAAGTGAGGCACAGAGAAGTTCAGTGACTTGCCCAAGGTCACACAGCTGACAAGTGGTGGAATCAGGATTAGAACCCATGACCTCTGACTCCCAAGCCCGTGTTCTTTCCACTGAGCCACACTGCTTCTGCAGCGCAGAAGCGCTGAAGAAACTGAAAACTGCAATCAGTTTTCAGTTTTAATTTGACAGGAAAACTTTGGGCTTATTATCCATACCGGAACATTTATAAATTCCACTCAAACTATCAACATTAGAAAATCAATCACTATAATGACAGGAGAATGAGTAGTAAAATGATGAAAAATGAAATAAAATATAATTTGAGCCATCCCGAGGAACAATTATAAACCCTGAAAAATGTCAATATAAGAATGAATGACAAAAATAATGAAAAATGAAAAAATGTATTTTTATTTATACATTTCTTTTAAAATTCATTACAGCTCAACTTTATCATAATAAAATCAATTTATGTAAAATATTAAAATATAATGCAACATTTATATTTTTACATTGAAAGCGCAACTGAAATAACAAACTGGTGAGGAGTGTGGTGCGCCTGGTTCTCACATGGATCATCTCAAAGCATCTAAGCAGAATGCAGTCTGACTGCTGTGATGATAGGAAGGCTATGAGCAAAAATAGACAGTAAAAAAAACCCCCAAAACCGTAGCCACCCAGGTCACAGAGCAGTTCTTGAAGAATTTTAAATCCCCAACTACAGCTTACATGTGTAGAGGTGCATCAAAGTAAGAATAAGAATGAAAAAGCTGTTAAAGATGATATACACCCAAACAGTTGTAAAGCAACACAGCTTTATTTACAAAAGAGGACCAAAAATGTCTTGATAAATTGGGACTAAAGGCCCCTTAAAACTCATGAAGACATTCCACCACCCCTAGCTGTGACTCCAGATCTTGAACTAGATTCACTTATGAGATCTCCTGCCTCACCACCGCACATGACCCAGTTTAAAAAATCCCAGAAAGTGGTCTACATTCATTCATTCATTCAATCGCATTCATTGAGCGCTTACTGTGTGCAGAGAAATGTACTAAGTGCTTGGGAAGTACAATCAATCAATCAATCAATCATATTTATTGAGCACTTACTGTGTGCAGAGCACTGTACTAAGTGCTTGGGAAGTACAAGTTGGCAGCATATAGAGACGGTCCCTATCCAACAGCGGGCTCACAGTCTAGAAGGGGGAGACAGACAACAAAACAAAACATATTAACAAAATAAAATAAATAGAATAAATATGTACAAGTAAAATAAATAGAGTAATAAATATGTACAAACATATATACAGGTGTGGTGGGGAGGGGAAGGAGGGGGAGAGGAAGGAGGGGGCTCAGTCTGGGATAAAGAGGTGAGAGAGAGGTGAAAGGTGAGAGATGAGAGATAGAGAGCAGAGAGATGGAGAGAGACAAAAAGGGAAGAGAGAGATGAAACAGAAGAGAGAAGAGAGACAGAGAGAGAAAGGCAAGATGGAGGGGGAAGAGATGAAGAAGTGAGAGAGAGGTGAAAGATGAGAGAAGAGATGAGAGATGGCAAGCAGAGAGATGAAGAGAGACAACGGGGAGAGAGAGATGAAACAGAGAGAAGAGACATGGAGAGAGACAGAGAGAGATGAAAGATAGTGAGCAGAGAGATGGAGAGAGACAAAACTCTCAAAATGCCTCAGACAACCTACTGGGGGCCAATCCCTAAAATCCATCTCAACACCCAGAAGGGGAATATACTCATAATGACAAAGCAGTTTGAGGTCCTCAAAAATAGGTTTAATGCATAGACTCTGGGAAGGAGAAGGTTGTCCCTTTAAAGGAAAAATGTCTAGTGAAAGGAAATCTTACTTTTCTTGGACTCTTACTGAGTTTTTCCATCCCCCTGATCACCAGGCTTTTGAATGTCCAGTGATGGAGTATGCAGAGAAAATTTTCCTCATGCCCTGACAACAGACGTAGCAGTTGAGACACAATAACTCCCAGGGGGAGGAGAGGATGATCACCATGACAACACATCAGCTGGACCTGGAGATCAATCAATCATTCAGTAGAATGAAGTGGGGGTGATTGCAGGTAGATTTACAGTGTTATGTTGGTTGCTTGAACAGGGACCCAAGGTAGCAGGGGTACATAATCATTCCCCATCAGCTTGTGTGGCACCACGTCTGTGTACAGGGCAAAGTGTGTTAAATCCTCCAGTGATGTTGGCAGGGTAGGGGAATTGTCTAATGGGTAGACCAGATGATGCTCCTAGAATCTATGCCAATCACCTTCTAGTACAGAACTGATGATTAGAACCTGAAGGTTTAATGATCATCTAGACTGTGAGCCCACTGTTGGGTAGGGACCGTCTCTATATGTTGCCAACTTGTACTTCCCAAGTGCTTAGTACAGTGCTCTGCACACAGTAAGCACTCAATAAATATGACTGATTGATTGATTGATCTACATAGATGAGGGTCTTAGCTTCATTTGGGGTGGGTCACCATTCTAGCTGAAGATCACGTTCAACTTCTGCAAGAGGGTGGATAGATTCATTCATTTATTCAGTCATATTTATTGAGTGGTTATTGCATGCAGAGCAATGGATGAAGCACTTGGGAGAGTACAATACAAGAATAAACAGATATAAACTTATATATGTAGGCACTGAATACACCTGTGGTATTGTTGTCTCTTAAAGTTACAGCCCGTGAGTACTTAGACCACAAAACCATCACAGTTAAAATAAACTTGTGAAAGTCACTGTAGGTGAATATTGGCACCTGTCCTCCAGGTTGACATGCCTGCGTCCATGTCTGACATGATTGCTTTATTTCTTTGCATTGTATTTATTTGCACTTGGATCTTGAATAAGCATGGCTTATTTTGGTAGGTGGGTTGATAAGGGGGTGTCTTATTTTGAAAGATGGGCATGGCAGGGACATGGACTATTTTGACAGATAGTGTGTTTCCCTTATTACTACTGGAGGCACATTTGGCAGTCCAGAGGCTAAGGTGAAGGCCAGCCTTCCTGTTCAACAACCAATGACCTCTTCCAAGAGTGGCATTTCAGCCCAGTGACCAATATCTGTCCAGGAAGGATTTTTGCAGGAAGGACCATCTGGAGGAGGAATAGGCTGATCTGACTGGATCAGTTAGTAGAAGTTAGGTTTGGGAATATATAAATGGACACTGTGTAAGAGTCCAGCATCACAGCAGCTCATGAACAGCATCTTGGGACTAAGCGCATGCTTCTCAAACCTCCTGGGAAGGAGTAGGAATTAAGGCGGTTTGTGTAGATTGAACTGATGATCCAAAATCTTCTTACTACATCTCACTGGGAGTTCACTGGGGGCAAAATATGGAGAAAACAGGAGGGGGGTTCTTAAAGTTAAGGAAAAGGAAAGCCAAGAAAGAGAAAACCTTGATAGCCTAGGGTAGATGAAAGGAAAAGAGAAGTGTCCAATTTTCCCATTTCCCACTGGGGATTCACTGCTACTTCTGAGACTAGCAGCTAGGGAAGAAGCAACTTGGCAATAAGATGTTTTTAAATCCTCAAGACCATCAAAATCAATTTGACTATATGGTGCTAACTTTCTCATTGTGCCTTGTCTCGCCTGTCCCGCCATCGACCCCTGGCCCATGTCCTACCTCTGGCCTGGAATGCCCTCCCTCCTCAAATCTGCCAAACTAGCACACTTCCCCCTTCAAAGTCCTACCAAAAGCTCACCTCCTCCAGGAGGCCTTCCCAGACTAAGCCCCCTTTTCCTCTGCTCCCCCCTCAACATCCCATCACCCTGATTAGCTCCCTTTGCTCTACCCCCCTCTCTGCCCCACAGCACTTGAGTATATATGTACATATATAATTATAATTCTATTTTTTTTACTAATAATGTGTATATATCTATAATTCTACTTATTTATAATGGTGCTACTGGTGCCTGTTTACTTGTTTTGATGTCTGTCCCCCCCACCCCCTTCTAGACTGTGAGCCCACTATGGGCAGAGATTGTTTCTATTTGTTGCTGAATTGTAGTTTCCAAGCACTTAGTACAGTGCTCTGCACACAGTAAGCACTCAATAAATATGATTGAATGAATGAAATGAGCAACCTTTTCCTACTTAGATTGTGAGACCCAAGTAAATATCTATTTGCTTTTTTATCCCCCCCTCCTTCTCCTTTTCCTCTTACTCCTCCTTTTCCCTCTTCCTCCTTCTCTTTGTCATCCTTGTCCTTCTTCTCTTCCTCCTCCTCTTCTATTTAACTTGAATCTATCCCAGAGCTTGGAACAGTTCTTGATACATAGAAAACACTCAACAAATGCCATAATTATTAGTATTATTATTATCCTTCTCTTTCACTTTCTGCAAAGTCACTTCCATATAATAATGATGATGGTATTTGTTAAGTGCTTACTATGTGTTCTAAGCTCTGGGGAGGATATAAGGTGATCAGGCTGTCCCATGTGGGGCTCACAGTATTAATCCCCATTTTACAGATGAGGGAACTGAGGCACAGATAAATTAAGTGACTTGCCCAAAGTCACAGAGCTGACAAGTGGCAGAGCGGGGATTAGAACCCATGACCTCTGACTCCCAAGCCCGGGCTCTTTCCACTAAGAGCCACTCTGCTTCTCTGCAGTGAAACCCCCTCTAAATAGGCCACTGCCCAGCAATAAGAATTCCTTTCCCAGGAAACATGATACTATTTTCAGTACTTGAACTGGCCATTTGTGGAATTGACATCACAGCACTGGGCAAGGCTATACAGCCTGATGAAGGATGGCTCATTAGAGTAGCTTGTTTTAGGAGGTGCTTTTCCTAATTGGAGTGGCATCTAAGGCATCTAACTCCCCAAACCAAAAAGTCCAAATTGGAGCTAGAAAATCGCTAGGTTTAGGCCTTCCAAATTTGCCCAGAGGTGGAATCAGTGTCTGGAGTTGTTGCATTAATTCTGGCACATAAGCCTTGCTCTGAAACCCTGGTGCTATTTTCCGCTCCTGTCTGGTAACGTGGAGGATGACTGCATTTTTGATTGTTATTGCTGTTTTTCTTGGGTTTAGTCTTGAAAGGAAGTGAAGAAGAAAAGGTCACCCCAACCCCTACCAAAGTACTCTAAGTAATATACCCAGCAGGATCTGACCAAATGAAGATGCCTCAGAGGTATCTGCAGCTCTTGAAGACTCAGAGACATTTTGTTCTGTGACCACAGACTGCACCCATTCTCTACATCAGCCCTCTCACGATAATATGTGCCACTAGGCATAAGGAGACCTGATCAGAGAGTGTGGAAAACACAGTGTGAGCTATCACAAATAATGCAAAAACAACTGAAGCGTATATTCTGCTGGCAGTAGGTCATACCTTTTCTCTCAACTACTGGGGTCTAAGCAATACACATCCTAATGACAAGTGACCAGAAAAGGGAGCACAACTCTATTTTTATGGACAAAATGTGCAAGAGATTCTCTTACCCAGATGAAATCTCACTGTTCACAGGAGCAATCTCATCGTAGGCAGCATTATCAACTTTCAGCTGTATTAGATTCTACAGGGAAAAATTGCTATTAGGTCATAGTTATAAAATTTTGCATTTTTTCCTGTTTTCCAGGCCCTCCCTGATGAATCCAGACATTTAGCTGGCCTTTTTCGCCTGTGCTGGGCAACTGATCAAAGGCTAAAAATCAGTGATGGTGTGAAAAAGCTGACCTGCCTCTTTCTCACACCCACCATGATGAGGGTGAAGATCCACCCTACTAAACCTGCTTTCCTAACTTTTAGAATATTATTTCATCCAATCCCTTTTTTGAGACTGTGAGCTCCATGAGAGCCAGGGATTGTGATTAAATAATCATCCTTGAATCTTTTCCTACCCCTCAAATCTGTCCTGCACCACCTCAAAATGGAAATGGCTGCTGGAACTATGAAACAGCGATGAAAATTTCTAACCATAGCCTGTATGGGGCATTCCATGAGGTGGACAAGCTCATCAGGAATTATGAAAGTATCTGGTAATACAGATGGTGAGGATCACAATGAATACTACCCTGGCAACTGCCTGTTGGTTCACATTGCTTTGACACAGTATTGGCTCTATGCCGCAGGTGATTTGGTCATACACATGTTTTGCACCTTAAAATATTGCATACATGCCAACGTATGCTGGACCCCTGCTCCTATTCACTTGTTGTGCCCATTGCCCAAAACTCTGTTTCTTTCCCCATATGTAATTCATTTTGATGTCGGTCTCCCTAACTATATTGGAAGTCCATTGTGTTGCACTCTCCCAAGCGCACAGTACAGTGCTCTGCACACAGAAACCGCTCAATCAATATGATTGATTGACTGATTGATTCCTTGAGAGCTGGGGTCATGTCTACCAACTCTATTGTATTTGCTCTCCCAAGCACTTAGTACAGTGCTCTGCACACAGTAAATGCTCAATGCAGACCATTCATTGATTGATCGATCAGGCGTTCTCCTCATTCATTCAGAACTCTCAAATGGATGACATCTAGCCCCAGGACTGAATTAATGCAGGGGTTCAAAGGACTTAGTGACGGTGAAGGTCCCCTGGAATCTTGCTCCCTCCTTCCCTTCTCCTCCTTCCCACTCCCCCCACCCTCAGACAAAAGGCCTCCAGCCACTAGCTCACGAGGCTTCCCACAGCTCCCCTATATCTTTGTTGCTGCTCTGGTTGCTTGTGCTCTAATGATGTCTTCAAAGGATGGGTAGTGTAGGTACCCCCCAAAACCATCTAGCCCAGGGCCCCCAACATCAGTTAAATGTAATGCTGACTAGCATCATGATTTGGTCACATCTAGTTTTTCAATTTGGTCAAAAATATCTTTGCAATTCACAACAGTCTTATCCAGTTGTTCTAACCTGTCTGCTACCAAAAACAACTGGCTTTGGGAGATGTCTCTAACATCTTACTCTTGAAAAGAACAAACTAAATAATTAATTGAGCCTCTCAGCTATTTCCTTCCCAGGCCCCAGTAGCCAAGATAGTTGTCCCACCAGTTCCCTAACCAATTTCTGGGTTTTGATATCCTTGAAGACTCTTTCGATATTAGTTTTGGCACCCCTTTCAAGGTACTCATAGCCTCATTTCCTATATTTATGGACTTCCTTTTGGTTCTCACTCAGGTGAGCTTTCAAGTTTTGATTTTTACTCCCACCAGTTTGAGTTTTCCAGAGAATGCAGGTAAGGAAGTTAGTATGAAACAGTTCAAGAGGCTTTTCCTAATTAATGAAGATTTAGCTTGACAGTGATTTTTCTATCTAAGACTGTGACTGTTGAAGGATTAATTTTTCCAAGTGGGAAAAAACAAGTAGTTTTTGATGTTTACTTTAGGGCAAAGCTTGCAAGGAGATACGTGGTGGATATGTATTTTGTTCACCACTGGATTCCGCCTTGGGAAAGTACAGGAGTCTGTCATAGATTAAAACAGAAACTCCTTACCATAGGCTTCAAAGCACTCAATCCAGCCTGCACCCTTTGCTCATCTAATGCCAAGCTACTCACTGTTCCTCAATCTCTACTATCTCACCCCCAATTCTTCTTTCATGTCCTGCCTTTTACCTGGATTGTCCTCCCTCTTCCTATCCAACAGATGATCACTCTCCCCCACTCCTTCAAAATCGTATTGAAAGCACATCTTCTCACAGAGGTCTTCCCTGTACATATGCATAACTTTAGCTCACTGTGCGCAGGGAATGTGTCTACTAACTCTGTTATATTGTACTTTTCCAAGTGCTTAGTTCTGTGCAAAGCACACAGAAAAGGCTCGATAAATATGACTGATAGATTGATTTTGCTCTGGATCTTTTCAAATTTAGTGACTTCTCCCACTTCTCCCATCTCTTTCCCATCTTATATTTCCCTTAATCCTCCTTCTCATCATCATCATGACCACCCTTGTAGACATCACCACCATCATTACCACCAACAAGTATCTAAAGGCAACATTACCAGAGTGCCCTACTGAAGGAAGACTTCTTTTAGGAAATTCAAGATTTGAACGCGGTGTTTTCATTTAAGAAAGCCCTGAAGAAATATGATAGGATGATCAATAGCTCTTGTAAGTTTTAATGCTGGAGGTAAGATGAAAAAGGGATGGAATTTCAATGAATTCCCCAGGGGAAACTCTATATTTTCACATCTAAAGAGGTGATTTTCCAAAGAAATGAATGATGACATTTTCCAAACAAGCCCACACTTAAAGTGTCAACATCAGCTTCAGTGCTGAAGGCAAAACAGCTTAAAATATGCCAGCTGTGAATGGAAACAGACAGCTGGTGAGTAAAAGCTAGACTAATTTAGTAACTGACATTCCACAGCTATGATTTGTATGTAAAGAAAAACCAGACAATAAATATGGTCAAATCCCAGTTCAGCTCCCTTAATGGTTATTAATTGCTGCAGTGGAAATTTTACACTATTTGGATAACTTGCTTTATACTGTCATTTTATAGTGTACTTTAGTCTATATTCCCTATTTAGGTTTAGGTTGGTCTTTATGAAGAGCTTTAACTGAGTCTACAAATGTCCTTTTGTCAAAACACAAACAAACCCAAATCTTGATTTTCTAACCCATGGAATTGTTTTCAGTCTCTTCCAATTTAGTAATGAAGGGCTTACAGTGACCTCGTCGGTCCCAATTCACAAGTACCGATTGTTCTGAAGAGCTGCATGCTTGACTTTTGCTACTTACGTGGCTGGTGATCCCATTTTCTCCCCTCTCCTTGTCTCCACTTCCCTACCCTCAGGGCACTTCCTTAAGGGTCTCTTGGGAAGATAACACATGGTGTAGTGGATAGAGCACTGCGAGTCTGAAGGTCATGGGTTCTAATCCCGGCTCTGACACTGATCTGCCACTTGACCTTGGGTAAGTCACTTTACTTCTCTGCCTCAGTTCCCTCATCCCTAAAATGGGGCTTGAGCCTGGGAGCCACACGTAGGATCCAATTTGTTTGTATCCACCCCAGCGATCACTACAGTGCCGGGCACATTATAAACCCTTAACAAATACTATCATTAACAGGATGCAGGTTGAGGCCTGGAGGCTGTCTGTCAGTCAGACAGGGGCAGTGGGGTCAAGAGATGTGACATGGACAAAAGTGTGGGATAGAGGTAAATGCAAGGTGTTTGTCTCAAAGATATTTTCTTTGGTGGATTTGTCTTGAACGGACTGGATACTTACAGAAAAAATACCTGATCAGAAAATATACATGCTTTGTGTAAGATGGATCATTGGTTCTGATGTGGCGAAGACTTGAACAACTGTGGCCTGTCTGGTTCTCTGTTTTCCCAACTGTCTACCTGGTCCCTTTGTTTTCTGTGGGACAAAACATCCATAGACCACTAGATCCTAAGAGCCTGTCCAGGGAAACTTCCCATTTCTATGCCTCCTTGAATGTCAGACTTTTCCCCTGTCTCCTAGTCTCACTAATGACCGCTGCAACTGTTTTAGGAGTCTATAGAATTGAATCTTTGGTGAGTGCTTGCTTTCTGCTGACAGGTTTTCACAAGGTAACATTAGTGTGAAAAATACTTGAGTGTAGCCAGAATTAGCACCTCCCGGCAGGAAAGAACAATTCATACATTAGTGATATAAAATGAGAGTATACATCAGGGCCTAGTAAAGACCAGGCAGGCATTCCAATTTCAGAGTTTCTTGAGATGCTTTTGAAACAGGAATTGAACTATGTTACATGGTGGCACACTTTAACCGAGATTTTTAAAAATGTCCCTAGTATTAATAGAATTATTGAAGTCTTAAACTAAAACTAAGGAACAATTCCTATACATCTGTGGTTAGAGAAATTTGTAAATCAACACTGGGCTGGGAATGTCTGCTAATTCTGTTGTATTGTACTCTCCCAAGTGCTTAGAACATAGTAAACACTCAATCAGTACCATTGATTGATTGATTGATTAACACTGTCCAGGTAATAGAAAAACCCTAGAGTTGTGGTAAAAATTGTCACTATTCATTTAGTTCTTCCATAGTGTGTATTTTCTCTTCACATTTTGGATGGAACACTACTAGGGAATTAGAGAAAGTTCTACTGACAGTGTTCCCCTAACTGGATAGACTATGATGTAATGATATAAGAAAGAGTTGTAGACTCTTTGATATGGTTGGCAAGTTTTCTCTAAGTCAGGGTTTGTCTAGGATGTAAGCCTGAATTATAGGAAAACTGAATATAATGCATTGGTGTGTATGTATTCATTCATTAATTCAGTTCATTCAATCATATTTATTGAGCACTTACTGTGTGCACAGCACTGTACTAAGCACTTGGAAAGTACAATTCAGCAAGAGAGACAATCTGTGCCCACATTGGGCTCACAGTCTAGAAGAGAGGGAGACAGAGATCAAAACAAGTAAACAGGCATCAGTAGCATCATTATAAATAAATAGAATTATAGATATCTACACATCATTAATAAAATCAATAGAATTATAATTATAAATATGTACATATGTACACAAGTGCTGTGGGGCAGGGAGGAGGGTAGAGCAAAGGGAGGATCTTGGCAATGTTATGAAGGTGAGACCAGCAGGTTTTGGTGAGGGATTGGATATGTGGGGTGAATGAGAGATCGGAGTCAAGGACGACACCAAGATTACAGGCTTGTGACGGGGAGAAATGGTAGTTCAGTCCAAAGTGATGGGAAAGTCAGGGAGAGGACAGGGTTTGGGAGGGAAGATAAGGAGCTCAGTCTTGGACATGTTGAGTTTCAGGTGGCAGGAAGAAATCCAGGTGGAGATGCCCTGAAGGCAGGAGGAGATTCAAGCCTGGAGGGAGGGTGAGAGAACAGGGAAGGAGATGTATGTGTGTTTGTGTTTGTGTGTATGTATATGCAGCTTTCTGGATTGGGTTGAAGTGGTACTACCCCCTCAACCATCCATTCCTGTATGAAGGAAATTTGCTTTGGGAGCTCTGGGTTGGAGTGTGAAGCTGCTCTGAATGGAAAGCAAATGAATTGGTAGTATCCATACCCCTCCCAGGCAGAGGGAGGGAGGGAGGAAGGTCCTGGGGATAAGGATTTAGACAGGGGTTCTGCAAGGCCTGTTGACTCCTGACACAGATTGCCCCTACCCTGCTCCTGACTGATGCCATTATCTATCGATAGTGAGAATGAGGCCATCCCAGACTAAGCCCTAATTTCCCCTACTCCGTCCCTCTTCTGCGTCACCCTTGCACTTGGATTTGTATCCTTTAAATGCTCAATCTTCGCCCAACTCTCCACCCCACAGTATTTATGAATAGATCCATAATTTATTTTCATGTCTGTCTCTCCCTCTAGACTGTAAACTCCTTGTGGGCAGGGAAGATGTCTACCAACTTCTGTATTGTACTCTCCCAAGACCTTACCACAGTGCTCTGCACACAAGAAGTGCCCAATCAATACCAGTGTTTGATTGATTAATTGATTGAATTTGAGTTGGATGAGGTCTACCATGTCTTGAGTTTCCACCAGTTGCACTCCACGGTTTGAGCGCAACAGTGGGGGAATAAGAGTGTAGAGATGAACCGGGGCTGCAGGTTGGTGGTATGAACTAAATATCAGTTAGTAATCTACAGGACTCTCTTCCATTTCCCATATAAGAGAAAGACTTCATGGATGCATCCAAGATCATAAGAAAGGCACCTCTTAAACTGTACCATTGTCCATCGGTGAGGAGAGAAAGATGAATGGAGTGTGGCGGCCGTGTTAGGGAATGATTGCTGAACTGACCATTGATTCATATACTCCAAATCTAAGCTATCAGTATAACAAATGCACTGAAAAGTGGCATCCAAACTACTAAGGTGGCTAAATATCAATCTTCTGGAAATAAACCAGTGGGTATTTGATGACAATATCACAATAGCTCTTTGAGAACAAAGTTCCCAACTATGAGTGATGACTTTGGCAGTGAATGGGTGCTTTTTGTGTTGGCACTGTCTACCTTACAGCCATTAAGACAGTGGGTAAGGTAAAGTTTGGTTTGATTAAAGTGTCTCAGATATGAAAAAAAAACTACACCAGAAAATACATGAATAAAACCTCTTAGCGCCTCATAGTCACGTTAAGCAGAGGCTTAAAGTAAAATGTGCTGCAACATGAAGGTCAAGCAAAGAAAAGTTTGTGACCAGTGGTGGGATGTCAAAACTAATGAGCTCCAACGATAAGCCAATTGTCACCAAACTAGGGACTTCCATTCATCATAAGAAGTGAGAAGCAGCATGGCTTAGTGGAAAGAACAAGGGCTTGGGAGTCAGAGGTTGTGGGTTCTAATCTCACCTCTGCCACTTATCAGCTGTGGGACTTTGGGCAAGTCACTTAACTTCTCTGTACCTTGGTTTCCTCATTTGTAAAATGGAGATTAAGACTGTGAGCCCAACATGGGACAACCTGATTACCTTGTATCTACCCCAGCACTTAGAACAGTGCTTGGCACATGGTAAGCGCTTAACAAATAAAATTGTTATCATAAAGAAGGTCTGTGTTCTCATACACATAGCTATTGCATGGCTACGGAACAATCCTCATCACAGACAAAAAAGGGAATCCTACACAGATGGCAATGACATTTCAATGAACTCCTTTATACAATCAATAACCTTTGCAGCTAAAGCCATAATAAATGAAAAGCACTTAAATTGCTGGAATTGACAGAAATCAAAAGCATGAAGGGCACTGAATCCCTGTATGTCTGTGTGAGCTTTTATGTCTGGGCGAACTTTTCCTCAAATAGATAACTGAGGAAATTTATGTTATTTCAAAGATGCAATGATAACCACCATCTTCAAAAATCATTATTTCACAGAACACTTGGGAAACTATAGAGGAATCTGCATGCTTTCCATCAATGCCAAGATGCTAATCAGTCAATCAGCAAGAGTCAATCAATCAATCAATCATATTCATTGAACACAGAGAAGCACAGTTGAACTGCAACAAGAAAAAGAGGAATCCATCCTCTCCAGAAAAGGTGTTGACCCTGGGTACAAAAAGAGATGGGAGTGCCAAGAAGAGATTGAGAGCAGCCATCCTGGGGTGATAAGACCACCACCTCACCACAGGATCAGATTGAGGTTTTTGCAGTTTCAGAGATCAAGACAGCTGAACTAGCCATGACTTTTTTGCAAGAGCAGCAAAGACTCTCAACCACGGAGCACCAAAATACCCAGCCATATCTTAAAAAGCACCTCAGATCACTCCCAAGTGACTTTGGAAGAAGGAAAACCCTCCTCTGGGGAAGCATGGAACATTGGGAGAGAAAAAAGGGGGACTTGAAGAAACAGTGAGTGACTCGAACTCATGGGAGGGGGGCTCCCCAGGGGGTCAAGGAGAACCACCAGCTGGGATGCCAGTAGCAGACGGCAGTGGTCCAAAACGCTTGCCATATATATATGTATATATGTTTGTACATATTTATTACTCTATTTATTTTACTTGTACATATCTATTCTATTTATTTTATTTTGTTAGTATGTTTGGTTTTGTTCTCTGTCTCCCCCCTTTTAGACTGTGAGCCCACTGTTGGGTAGGGACTGTCTCTGTATGTTGCCAACTTGTACTTCCCAAGAGCTTAGTACAGTGCTCTGCACAAAGTAAGCGCTCAATAAATACGATTGATGATGATGATCTATTCTATTTATTTTATTTTGTTAATATGTTTGGTTTTGTTCTCTGTCTCCCCCTTTTAGACTGTGGGTCCACTGTTGGGTAGGGACTGTCTCTATATGTTGCCAACTTGTACTTCCCAAGCGCTTAGTACAGTGCTCTGCACACAGTAAGCGCTCAATAAATATGATTGATTGATTGATTGTCTTCAATAATCGTTGTTGCTTTGGACTCCTATAAATGACTTGTACTTCCCAAGCGCTCTGCACACAGTAAGTGCTCAATAAATACGATTGAATGAGTGAATGACTGTCTGCTCATTCTCTGGGTAGCTACGCTGGGTTGCTGGCATGGGGGGTTTGCAGCTTTGTTGGAGGGGTTTCTCTAACAGGAGCCCAGGTGGACTGTTGATGGGGGGCAGTTGTCAGCAGCACCCAGTACAGCATTTGTACCCAGTGGATGCTCAGAACACAGCCCTGCCACTGAAGGAGTTCAATAAATGCCGCTTTAACTATTTCTTCTGCCACTGCTGACTGAACTCCTCCCTTCCTTCTCTCCCCAAGTGAGCAGAGAACAGATGATGGATTTCAAGAACTAGCAACAAACCATATAATCATGTTGAAGGCCTACAAGATTATAATGATGCTCAGCCATCTCTAAGGCTGGGAGACCTGAAACAACTACCGAAGATGAGTTATGAAAAGCAGCATGGCCTAGTGGAAATAGCACGGGTTTAGGAGTAAGAAGGGCATGGGTTCTAATCCTGGCTCCACCACTTGTCTGCTATGTGACCCTGGGCAAGACACTTCTCTGTGCCTCAGTTCCCTCTTCTGTAAAATGGGGATTAAGGCTGTGAGCCCCATGTGGGACAGAGACTGTGTCCATCCCAATTATCTTGTATGTACCCTAGCGCTTAAGACAGTGCCTGGCACAAAGTAAGCACTTAACAAATATCACACCTATTATTTATTATTATTATCATGATTATTAAGTCGCCTCCAGCTCCTAGTGCCATTTCACCGGCACTGACGATGAGCCATGCTCAGTATGAAATGACAAGACAGACTCATGAACCACAAGTCAGCTACCAATGATCTCAGCAACACAACTCCATTGTACAGGATGTATGAGGAGAGTGATTAATAATAATAATAATTATGGCATTTGTTAAGTGCTTACTATGTGCAAAGCACTGTTCTAAGCACTGGGGGGGGGGATACAAGGTGATCAGGTTGCCCAACGTGGGGCTCACAGTCTTAATCCCCATTTTACAGATGAGGCAACTGAGGCTCAGAGAAGTTAAGTGACTTGCCCGAGGTCACACAGCAGACATGTGGTGGAGCTGGGATTTGAACCCATTACCTCTGACTCCAAAGCCCAGGCTCTTTCCACTGAGCCATGCCGCTTCTAGCAGCAGAAGACCCAAGCAGCTTCTGGGTGAGTTGATAGAGCACATGAAAGTAAACCCATCAAGAGAAAAATGGTCAATTATCAGTGAATCAATCCTATACCATTATTATTATTATTAAGTCCCCAGCCCCGACATATTCCTTTTCTCCCTGATGGCTCATATTGATACAGCTTTCCAAAAGGGCTATGGTGGTTAGGGTTGTTGGGAACATAGCTTAGGTGTGGGTTCTGGGTCTATCAGGAGCAGGGAGATGGCAGTGCCAATGTCCCTACCCATGCTCCCTGATAGACTCCAAACAGCTCTGTGTCCCACAACCTAGGGCCCTGGTGGGACTGGGATAAACCTATTGTAGTTCATGATGACAAGGATAGAAGAGAGACAGACTGCTGGGGTCTCAGGCTAACACTGTTCTTTGCCTCTCCCTGCAGGTACTTGTAATGCCCCAGCCAGAATTCATTCAATCGTATTTATTGAGCGCTTACTGTGTTCAGAGCACTGTACTAAGCACTTGATGCACAGTTATCCCCTAGGATGGGGTCCCTAGGGAATTGAGCCAATTGCGCATACACTAGGGACACCTTGCAGCATTGGCTAGATGGGTGTGGTATTGATTGATCACAGGGTGGTTATCCTGGAGCAGAGAAAGATCTTGATGTCGCTGGGCCTAGATAATAATAATGGCATTTGTTAAGCGCTTACTATGTCCCAAGCACTGTTCTAAGCACTGGGGGGATACAAGATAATCAGGTTGTCCCACATCAGGATCATCGTCTTAATTCCCATTTTACAGATGAGGTAACTGAGGCTCAGAGAAGTTAAGTGATTTGCCCGAAGTCACAGAGCAGACAAGTGGTGGAGCTGGGATTGGAACCCATGACCTCTGACTCCTAAGCCCGTACTCTTTCCACTGAGCCACACTGCTGATGCGAAACCTAATAATGAGGACTCAGGTTCTTGGGGTAAAATAATAAAAATGCACTAGGGCGAATCACCAAGCTTTCCCTGGGAAACCAGACAAGGCCTCAAAAAGCCACATGCCAGCAATGGAACTGCCTGCCTTCACCCAGCAGACTGAAACAGCATCTGGAACACCTCTCATTCCCTGATTCTGGTGCCACCCCCATTTCTATCCCCCCTGCCACCTCTATTTCCCTTTTTTTCCAGTTGCTTATATGGGATCTCAGCTCCCCCTCTCTTTCACATCACCTCGACTCACTTCCTTTGCTCTCCGGTCACTCCACCCGCCTCACAGCACTTATGCATATATCTAAAATTCTACGTATTTATATTGATGCCCGTTTATTTGTTTTGATGTCTGTCTCCCCCCCGCCCCCCCACCCAAGACTGTAAGCCTGTTTTGGGCAGGGATTGTCTCTCTTTATTGCTGTGTTGTACTTTCCAAGCACTTAGTACAGTGCTCTGCGTACAGCAAGCACTCAATAAATATGATGGAATGAATGAATGAATGAAAATAGAATATATATGTACATATATATATATATAGAGAGAGAGAGAGAGAGAGAGAGAGAGAGAGGGTTCTCACTATATATATATATATATTCACATGTAGAAGTTCCCTCTAAGTTGGTTTTGGAGTGATTTGTTTTTGTACATTTTATATTTTGGTTCCTGCTAATCAGAATGGCTCAGTCCATGGATCATTTTACCTGTAAACCTGTCAGGATATGCTGATGATGAATGCCTTCATGGGTAGGTTGCCTGCTATGGGGTGGAACACCCTGCAGGTACATGGAGGTTGTGGGACCCCTTCAATCATTAGGAAATTCTGAATATATCCGCACATTTCTTTGTTATGTCACGTGGTTAGAGTTCCCTTGAGTGACCAGAAAGTATGAGCCTAGTAAATGTCCTTGGGGTCAGATCCATGGGCCATGCACCATAATGGACCCTCTCTATGGTATTACTTGGCCCCTGACCCTTGACCCCTAACGCTTGACACCAAGTGCGAGAAACTACAACAGTGTCAAATACTATATGTGCACAGCATGGAAGGGCCTGTAGTCACACATGGGTGTTAACACCATAACCACACACACTTTAGGTGAGACCTCGCCATTGGTAGTACCATCATCAAGCCTCGAAGTTCAGACAGGACTAGTAATCCAAAATTTGAACCCGAATTTCAATGTTCAACCATGCCGGAAGTAGCATTCTACACTTGAGCTTGCTTATGGATCCAGTGACAGGCTTAATTTTTTTAAAAAATGGTATTTGTTAGTCACTTGGTGAGTGCCAGGCACTGAATTAAACGCTGGGGTAGATACAAGCTAATCAGGTTGGACACTATCCTGTCCCACACTGGGATCACAGTTTTAATCCCCATTTTGCAGATGAGATAACCGAGGCACAGAGATGTTAAGTGACATACCCATTGTCACACAGCAGACAAGTGGCCGAGCAGGGACTAGAATCCAGGTCCTCTGACTCTCAAGCTTTTGCTCTTTCCACTAGGACACACTGCATCCTCCAGAGTTTTTATTTGGTCATTAGCGATCCCAACGCTCTCTGAAAATTCCTGGACTGCTGGTGGCAGGGGGGTTGTCTGAGGGTTCTCTGCAGGAATGCATTGTCCTCAAAGAGAAAGCAAAGTCACCACATCATCCAAGACCAAGGTTTGGTGGAATCACTGCCGAGAATCCTAGAATGAGTCAAGATTTCTAGTGCTGAACTGCAAAATGCACCAGAGGGCAGAGTGACTTCATGTAGTCGTAGATGTCATCCCAATCCATAGGAGCCTTGGAAGCATAAACTGAGATGTAAAATGAGCCTTTCTCCTGCACATTCCTCCTTCTCCCCTTCGACTGGATATTTTCTTATTTATACAGCCCTGGAAACCTCTCTAAGATGCTTGTGTACAATGATTCCCCTTACCTATCCTCTCCTATCACCTCAGGGTCCCCAGAGGAAGAGGAATTGAGGAGCTGGAGAGAAGAGGGTGAAATTCATAGACTTACAGCGAACAATGGAAAGAGGGAAAGAATGGAAAGAAATATGCAATGGAAAGAGCTCTCATTTTGCACCCTGCCCTGATACATCCAGCCCCAAGGGAGTGATGGCTCACTGGTGGGACTATTGCAGCTGGCACTGCAGCTTCCAGAACACTCTCCTGTATGTCTCTACTGTTGTATCGATCAATCAATCAGTCATATTCAATGGAGCACTTATAATGTGCCGAGCACTGTACTAAGCACTTGGGAGAATAAAATATAACAGAGTCGGTAGGCGTGTTCCCTGCCCACAACAAGCTTACAGTCTAGAGAGAGGGACAGGCATTAATAGAAATAAATGATGCATATGTACATTAGAGCTGTGGGGCTGAGGGAGGGATGAATACAGAGTGCGGATCCAAGTGCAAAGGAGACATAGAAGGGAGAGGGTGAAGAGGAAATGAGGGCACAGTTGGGGAAGGTCTCTTGGAGGAGATGTGCCTTCAATAAGGTTTTGAAGGTAGGGACAGCGATCATCTGTCAGATATGTAGAGGGAGGATGTCCGGAACAGAGGTAAGATGTAGGTGAGAGGTCAGCAGCGAGATAGACAAGATCGAGGTACAATGAGTAGGTTCACATTACAGGAGTGAAGGATGCAGGCTGGGATGTAGTAAGAAATCATGGAGGTGAGATAGAAGGGGACAAAGTGATTGAATGCTTTAATGCCAACGGTGAGGAGTTTCTGTCTGATGTGGAGGTGGATGGGCAACCACTGGAGATTCAGGATCCTGGCTTCATTTCTCCTCTAAAGCTGGATTTACTCTCTTGATGAACTGCACATGAAGGAAAATCCACCCACGTACCTAAATGTTCTTTTTGACATTGTATCGTGTTCTATTCAAGTAGGTCTGCATTGTTGGAAACAAATGCTCTCATTTTCTCACAGCATCTGATGCAAAGTGCACAGTGAAGACGTGAGCTTTGGAGAAATCAAACATAGCTACATTCTGATCAGAGAAGAAATAATGTTTTAATTTGTGCACCACTTACTCTTTTTAAGAGTAGAGGAAGCCTAGAAGAAACACATTGGAAGTCAATCTGGATGAGAAGTCACACTGTTAAAAACATACATCTTTCCAGGTTACAACCAAAGATTCAATCTCAATTCCAGCCAACGCCAAATTTTGACTACTGCAGGCATAGTTTCTTTCACAATTTGAGGGAAAACAGAGTTGGATATTTTTACCCTTGCCCTCCTCAGGCATCGGCTCTGTGGCAGAGCGGTGAGCCCTGGGTTGCCTCCGCCATGGAGCCTTGTGTTTCGAGCTTCTGTTGCTGCTCCGGGTTTTTGTGGGGTACTTTCCCAGACTCCAAACCAAGGCTGGGTTGAGCTCTGGGGAGTGTGGAGGGAGTTCTGAGCCTTGTTGTCATCCCCTCAGCCCAGAGACAGCCCCACGGTGCAGAGAGGGGGTTCTGAACTGCTGCCATTGTGGATCTGATGCCACCCCTCCCCTCTCACCTGTGGTTCACCCTGAGGGCCCAAGCCACCGTTGCTTCGGGGTGCTTCCACCATGTGCAGGTGCCTCCGTGCCTGCCCGTGGGCCCCCCTGTTTCCTGCTGGTCCTGGGGCTTTTGCTCCCTTTCCACCCACACACCTCCATACCTAGGTGCCAATGACGTGTCCCCCAACCCCTGTTCCAGAGTTCAGTCTGTTCCATCTCCTGGAGCTGCTGTCACCCCAGAACACCTTCAACTTCCACCTCATAGCAGCTTGGGGTTGACAAGAGATCCCTATGTTTCCCCAGTGTCTTGGCGGTGTTTATGGGGTGCCCTCCTCTCTCCCCTCTGACCCGTGGCCATGTGGGTCCAAGATAGCAGATCGGACCATGAGGTAGCAATCAGCGGACCACTGGAGGAGGAACAAAGAGTGATAAATAGGTACCACTGGAGTCTGAGGGATGTCAACTGGAGGTTCTTGAGGAGAGAGGAGACACGAACTGAATGTTTGCATTGACCTGAGGGTGGAATGAATAAGTTAAGCAAATCCAAGTGCCAGGGCAGTGCAGAAGGGAGTGGGAAAAGAAGAAATGAGGGTTTAGTTGGGGAAGGCCTCTGGAGTATGTGGACTTTCAATAAGGCTTTAACGGTGGGGAGAGTATTTGTCTGTTAGATATGAAGGGGGAGGGAGATCCAGGCCAGAGGCAAGACATGGTGAAGAGGTCAGCAGCGAGACAGATGAGGTGGAGATACAGTGAGTAGGTTGGCATTAGAGGAATGAAGTGTACAGTCTGGGGTGTAGTAGGAGACCAGCAAAGTAAGATAGAAAGGGACAAGGTGACAGTGTTTTAAAGCTGATAGTAAGGAGTTTCTGTTTGATGTGGAGGTGGATGGGTGACCACTGGAGTTTTTTGAAGAGAGGGGAAACAGGAACTGAACATTTTTGTAGATAAATGACCCGAGCAGCAGAGTTATGTGTGTACTGGAGAAGGGAGAGACAGGAGGCAGAGAGGTCAGCCAGGAGGTTGTTAGAGTAATCAACGCAGTATATGTAAGTGCTTGGTGGTGGTAGTTTGAATGAAAAGGTAAGAAAGGATTTTAGTGATGTTCTGAAGGTTGAGAATAGAGAAGCAGTGTGGCTTAGTGGAAAGAGCAGGGGCTTGGGAGTCAGAGGACATGGGTTCTAATCCTGGTTCTGCCACTTGTCTGCTGTGTGACTTTGGGCAAGTCACTTAACTTCTCTGTGCCTCAATTACCTCATCTGTAAAATGGGGGTGAAGACTGTGAGCCCTACGTGGGAGAACATGATTACCTTGTATCTACCGCTGTGCTTAGAACAGTGTTTGGCACATAGAAGCACTTAACAAATACCATAATTATTATTATTATTATTATTTAGTGCCAGATTGAATAGATGAGTTGAATGAGATAGATGAGTCAAAGATAATGCCAAGGCTATGAGCTTGTGAGACAGGGAGGTTGTGGGTGCTATATACAGCCCCAGGAAAGTCAGGGGAAGGACAAGGTTTAGGTGGGAAGATGAGGAGTTCTGTTTTGGATATAAGTTTGAGATGTTGGAGGGACATCCTCTATCTCTTCTACTACCACAATCTTGTCTTATCTCACCTCAATTTCATCTACCTCACTGCCATCTCTCGCCCACATCCTACCTCTGGCCTGGAAGGCCCTCCCTCCTCATATCAGACAGTCAGTTGCTCTCCCCCACTTCAAAACCTTAATGAAGGCACATCTCCTACAAGAAGCTTTCCCTGACTAAGCCCTCCTCTTCTCTTCCCCCACTCCATTCTGCATCGCTCTTTCTTGCTCCTTCATTCATCTTCCCTCCCACCCCCAAAGCACATATGTATATACCTTTATATATCTGTAATTTATTTATTTATATTAATGTCTGTCTCCCCTCTAAACTGTGAGCTCGTTGATGGCAGGAATATGTCTGTTTGTTGTTGCATTATACTCTTCCAAGCTCTTGGTACAGTGCTTTGCACACTGTAAGCACTCAGTAAATGCGACTGAATGAATGAATGACTGAACATCCAAGTACAGTTGTCCTGAAGGCTGGAGGAAATGTGATACTGCAGCGAAAGAGATCAACACTGGAGTTGTAGATTTGGGAATTAGGAATTGTCCGCATAGCATTGGTAGTTGAAGCCATGGGAATGAGTTCTCCAAAGAGTGGATGAGGATGGAGAATAGATGGGTACTCAGAACTGAACCTTGAAGGATTCCCACACTTATGGGGTGGGAGGCAGAGGAGGAACCTGTGAAAGTGATTCAGAAGGAGAGGCCAGAGAGACAGGAGGGGAACCAGAAGAGGACAGTGTCAGTGAAGCCAAGGTTGGATAATATTTCCAGGAGAAAATTTGTTGCCGAATTGTACTTTCCAGGCACTTAGTACAGTGCTCTGCATACAGTAAGCACTCAATAAATATGACTGAATGAATGAGATGGGGGTGGGTGGAAGTGTCGAACACAGGTGAGGGGTCAAGGAGGATTAGGATGGAGTAGAGGCTGTTGGATTTCTCAAGAAAGAGATCATTGGTGACATTTGAGAAGGCGGTTTCTGTGGAGTGAAGTGGGAGGAAGCCAGATTGGAAGCTGCTCTGCCTTGGGAGTGTACTTAATGCCCTCAGGGGCAGCAGTACTGGGCAGAGGGCTGGAGAAAGAAAATCCTGAAAGGCTTTGCTCATCAGTTGGCTAAATGGGCTCAGGGTGCCAGGCAAGCTGGGAGGTTGGACAGCCCAATTAAGTGAATGATAGTCAGTGCTTAACATGCACATGCCCAAACACAAAACAGATTTTTCTCAAGAAATGCTTTTAGAAAGGCTCAATCCACTTGTTAGTTGGGGTGACAATTTAGGACATACTCTGGCCCTTTTTTCCAACTGAAAGAAGCCCCAAAGCCACTTGAAAGAGAACTCAAATTTTTGGAGGCGCCTGGCAGTGTTTTTTTTTTCTTTTCAAGGTAAAGGATGATGCAGGCTCTAAGTATTAATTTAGAGAACCCCCACAGTTTCACCATTTACGGTCCTGCCACCACCATTCCAAGACTTTCAGATGTATACTCCAGGGATCAGTTGGGAGCTCATTCAACTATTCCTGCTTCCAGAGAAGTTTCTTTTTCCCTTCCTTGTTCTGCCTTATGTAATGTGTCCCCAAAGACCGTGAATCTATCGTGCATTCTGCTCCCTCAGACTCTAGTGGTTAGTGAATTTAATGGGCTTTTAATGAGGTTTAGGTTAACAACAAGTTGCCAAATATCTACAGCAATAATATAGAAATAGGGCCTAAACAGTTCTCTGGTTTCAGCCGAGGAATTATGCAAAGCAGAAGTTAAATTTGAACAGTACTTAAAGGAAGATGCCTAGCCCTACAGACTAGTGACTTTCCCCAGAAGGAGTCATGTCCTCCTCTCCTAGTTCTACCATCTACCCCGCAGTTGTGCTGGGGTTTTTTCCTAATTTGCTGATGTGTCAATCTGGTTCTTCCAGCTGATCAAAATCCTCTATGGAGAATTATCAGCCACCTCTCCAGATGGATTGCTTCTCCTTGGTCCTAGCCCTCTGGAGCAAAAATGATAATGCTCCTCTTCTTGGCTCCTCCCTGTGATTGGCTTTGTTCCAAGTGATGCCATCAGGATAATGACTAACACTTAACAATTGAGTTGTCCCCTTTGTGGGAGTAGCAAAGGTAAGTGATTTCCAGTTTCCAGGTACAGGAAAAGTTAGGTTGATCATCAAAGTTCATTTTTAGTAAACTACTTGTGTGTGTAGAGCTTCATTGCCAGTGGTGGGAAGATATGGCCAAAGCTGAGGATTTCTAGCTGGGCTTATGTTTTACTCATCAGACTAATTCAGCCCTTAGGGATGATGATGATAAGAATAATAATAAATTAGAATTTATGAAGTCCTTACTGTGTGCCAAGATAAAAGGCAGTCAGGTCAGACATAATCTTCCTCTAATATGGGGCTTATAGTCTATGAGGGAGGGAGAACAAGTATTTTACCTCGGGAAACAAGCACAGACAAGTTGTGACTTGCCCAGCGTCACTTAGCAAGCAAGTGGAGGAGCCAGGACTAGAACTCAGGTCTCCTCACTCCCAATTTCATGTTCTCTGGAGTAGGCCATGCTGCTTCTCAGCAGCAGGGTTGTAAATGGAACCTATCTCAGGGGTGCATCTTAGCTAAAGGGCTCTTATTTCTTGAAACTGAAAATCTGTTAATATCATGACGAAAAATCTTTAATCAGATCAAGAATCTGAGTGATTTAATTTCACACTTATGTTAAGCAATAGTTTACTTAAAGTTTCCAGTCATATTTACTAGCAGCAAATACCAAGTTAGTTGTGGCATTTTAATCCTATTTTAGGAATGAAAGGGTTAATGTTGAAGGCACCTTAATGTTGAGGGCACCTAGTGGGGTGGTTTCCTAAGGTAACCAGTCAATCAATCATATTTACTGAGCACTTGCTATGTGCAGAGCACTGTACTAAGCACTAGGGAGAGTACAATATAACAATATAACAGATGCATTCCCTGCCCACAATAAGCTTACAATCCAGAGGAGACAGACATTAATCTAAATAAATGAAATGACAGATACGCGTATAATGGCTGTGGGGCTGAGAGGGGGGATGAATAAAGGTAGCAAATCAAGGTGACACAAAAGGGGGTGGAAGAAAAGGAGAAGAGTTCTTAGGGAAGGCCACATGGAGGAGATATGCCTTCAATAAGGCTTGGAAGGAGAGGAAAGTAATTGTCGGAAATGAAGAGGAAGGGTGTTCCAGGCCAGAAGCTGAACATGGGTAAGAGGTTGGCTGTGAGATAGATGAGATAATAGACAAAAGATCAGCTCCTCAGGCACTCAACAGGATTGCGTTTGAATTGTCAAGGCTGCTCTGATCTATGAACTGGAGCCAGAAGCAAACTGACTAGAAGCCCTACCCACATCTACAGGAAAGTGACTAAAAGCTGACCTGTGACCTCATCCTGATGACGGAATATGTTCAGAGGCAAAGATGACAATTTGGATGCCCCATGAGACTCATTTGAATGACCATGCCAAGAGTGTGTTACAAGCTCATGCTAAATCTGCACTGTAGACTGTGTGGGTGGGCAAGGAAGTGACCTATATTGCCCTGGCCTCTAATGGGAGCCGTGGGCAATAAGACTGTGAGCCCGGAGGCCGCCCAGGAAGCCTTAAGTTGGACTTGGCATGGTAATAAATGTTCAAATCCACACTCCTTCCTGCTATGGGTAACTGGGGGAGGGTACAGTGGGGTTGCAAACTAACTTGATCTGCTTCCTGTGTGACCAGAATAACAGGCCATCCTACTGACAGATAACTGGGTGTGGGGACTGCTGGCTAACACGTGCAATGGAGATCAGTTGGTTTTGCTCCCAAAGTAAGTACCGAAGTACCACATGGCTGCTCTAGACTAGGCACGGAATGTGTTTATCAGCTCCGTTAGATTGTACTCTCCCAGGCACTCAGTAAGCACTCAATAAATACCACTGATTAATTGCAGCATGGCTCAGTGGAAAGAGCATGGGCTTTGGAGTCAGAGGTCATGGGTTCAAATCCCGGCTTTGCCAATTGTCAGCTGTGTGACTTTGGGCAAGTCACTTAACTTCTCTGTGCCTCAATTTTCCCATCTTTAAAATGGGGATTAAGGCTGTGAGCCCCACGTGGGACAACCCAATCACCTTGTAAGCTCCCCAGCGCTTAGAACAGTGCTTTGCACACAGTAAGCGCTTAATAAATGCCATCATTATAACATAGTTTTCTCAGCCTTGGCCTCTGGAGTTTACTGAGCAACAGGCCTCACTGAGCACAGCTGGGAAGTTCTGGAGGGGACACGGTAACTGGGCTGAATGATGTCCAGCAGGGTCACTGGGGAGGGAAAGGAGCAAGGAATGGCAGCTGTGGCTTGGAAGTTGCTTCTGTTATATGGTTATGAATGCCCAATATAGTTTTGTACACAGTAAAGTCAATTTGGCCTAATCAATGAAAGGCACTAAACTGCACATGTGCTGTGTGCAGAGTAAGACTTCTCTCTGACATACCCCCTCCTCAAAAAACTGTCAGTTTTCAAGAACTTCTAGACTCTGCCCCTTTGTCTCCATCCAAACTACTACCTTACTGGTCCAAGGATTTATAACCCACATCAACTAATCTATGAGCCTCCTCTCTGACCTCCCTGCCTCCAGTCTCTCCCCACCCTAGTTCATACTTCATTCTGCTGCCCAGATAATTTTTTTTTAAAAAACAGTTCTGTGTACGTCTTCCCACTTCTTGAAACACTCGGATGGTTACCCATCCATCCCCACATCAAACACATCAGCTTTAAGGCATTTAATCAACTCTCCCCCTCCTACCTAATCTTCCTAATCTCCTACTACAACCTAATCTTCTCACTTCACTCCTCAACCTACTCAATCTACTGAAATCTTGTTTGGAATTCCCTCTCACTTGATATCCGACAGACCACTCACTTTACACATTACCACAGCTACACTAAAATCCTATTTCCTGCAAGAAGCCTTCATTAGCTAACCTCTCATTTCCCCAACCTATTTTGCCCTCCCCTCTCCATCACCTAGGCACTTGGGTCTGTACCCCTTACACACTTTGACTCACCCCTCCTTCAGCCCTATAGCACTTCAGTACACAATCTTGTGCTCGGTGGCTTCCCCTGTCTGTAATTTATTTAACGTCTGCCTCCCCAAGTAGATTGTAAGCTCACTGAGGAGAGGGATAGTGTCTCCCTACTCTATTGTACTCTCTCGGAGCACTTAAGACAGTGCAAACAGTAAATGCTCAATAATTACCATTCATTTATTAACTGATTGACTGGTTGACTACCCTGTGAGATGTTGAGCAGTATTTTTGGGGAGGAGTTCAAAGGTGCAGAAAGAATTAGCCTGCTACCAGATTCTCTAGGAAGAAAAGAGGAAGGCTACTGTTCAACTAAGATTAGACACATTCTGCACTAAAGTTAAAAATCCACTACCACAATCTGCAGAACAGATTAGCCTGCTACCAGATTCTCTAGGAAGAAAAGAGGAAGGCTACTGTTCAACTAAGATTAGACACATTCTGCACTAAAGTTAAGAATCCACTACCATAATCTGCAGAACAAGCTTCTACTCCTGTGAAGATTTATAATCATATTACAATTCCTCATTTAATTAATTTTGTGAATTCTGCTTTCAATTATTTTAACAAAGATGAAACAGTAGTAGTGACGTTTAAATTACAGTATTTAGCAAATTTAGAATATTAAGTATGTCATTTTTTCCAGAGGTTCTGAAATTGATCCTAATTTATAACATGAAGTCTATGGAAAAACTTACCCTACTATACAGCTGTTCCTGATTAATCTGTATTTTCAGGGAAAATACTCTTGCTGTAGCATGGAGTAGGCTTGTATTTTCACCTGCAACTACAAATGAGCTTAGGCACTCAGAATCATCTTCAATAATTCAGGACAGCTATCAATCAATCAGTGTACTAAGCACCGGGGAATACAATACAATAGTGTTGGTAGGCATAATCCCTGCCCTGAGAGCAGCTCTTCTACAACTTGCTCTTTAATCTACCAAAAAGAATATTATATTGCCTAAGAATTTGAACGCTGCTCCAGAAAACTGTACTTAAATACATCTTTGGAAATCAAACCAGCAATAACATTCATTGAGTGTTTACTGTGTGCAGAGTACTGAACTGAGCACCTGATAGTGCTAATGCAATAGATTTGGCAGACATGAACCCTGAAATGAACAGGGAGCTCACAGTCCAGAGGAAAGAGCAGATAATACACATAAAGCCGTTGGACAGTTTGGAGCCAAAGTTCGACCTTTACTTTCCTCAACCACTTCTATATGTAATATTATCGTACATTCCCGGTGGTGAGTTCGGTTCACGTCTCCCCACTCCTCAAATACCTCCAATGGTTGTCCATCCACCTTTGCATCCAGCAGAAACTCCTTACCATGGGTTTTAAAGCACTCAATCAGCTCACCCATTCCTATCTTACTTCACCGATTTCCTACTACAGACTAGCCTGGATGCTTTGCTCCTCATCTCCCCTACTCCCTCTCACTTCTGCCTTGCCTATACACTTGGATCCATAAGCAATTGCTACTTACCCCAACCTCAGTCCCACAGCACTTACGTACATACCCATAATTTATTTTAATATCTGTTTCTGACTTGAATGGTGCATCATGTTACTCTTGTTCCATGGAAAGTTCGGCAGTAGCAGTCCGATCAGTTGATTCAGTGACTCCTGGGGTTAGAGCCAAAACACACTTAGCAGCATTTAGTGGATGCTTGTTCCATTCCCTGTGCCTCTCCACTACCTTCTCCACAATGAAAAGGCTGGAACCTCAGAAATTAATCAGCATTAACGGCGGGATGACAACCTCTTTACTTGCCTGACACTTCTGCTCATTTTTAGACCTGATAATAACTTTCCTCCCTCATGACACAGAACAATTTCAAAATGATTGACACTAAATGTTATTATACTGCTAGTGGACTCGGAATTAATTTTAATCAAATGCTCTAGCAAAGACTTTAATTATGTTTCAAGCATGTTGCCTAAATATTGAAACATATTTTAGTAACACAACAAACCACTAATTTAAATTTTTACTGCTTATGATTACTGCTATATTAAAATTGCACATTCTTTAGAGCTAATGAAACATTACATTGATATTGCAATTGACAGCGTAGTTTTTTGAAATGCTAAATGAAATTTTCTTCTGCCAACAATCCCATTAAGCCTACCAAATATCTAAAACACGAAGCTTGGCTCTGCCCCTCTCCTAACTTCTTTTTTTGTCCTTACCTTTCCTGTCTTCCTTCCTGACCCCTCTATTCTCCTTACATCACCTCCTTTGTTTTTCCCTCTTTTATCACAGTTCATCACCATAGAGCATTGTGTGCAGAGCGTTGTATGGAATGCTTGGAGGACATTCCCAAAAGAACAAAACACAATTTTTGCCCTCAATGAGCTTACAATGTAGTGAGGAAGTTGTTATTAAAGTTGTTGTTAAACAACTGTAAGAGTTGTAATTAAACCTTAAAGTGGAGTTGGGGCCCTGGGCTGGATTATCTAGTTGGGGGGCCTGCTCTTGTGACCCTAGATGATATTATTACAGTGCTACCAGACAGAGTGGCAGCAGAGGTGGAGGGGAACTTTGGGTGACCGCATCATCATCATCATCAATCGTATTTATTGAGCGCTTACTATGTGCAGAGCACTGTACTAAGCGCTTGGGAAGCACAAATTGGCAACATATAGAGACAGTCCCTACCCAACAGTGGGCTTAGTAGTCGGGGGGCCAGGTGGCCTTTTGTCTGAGGTGGGAGGAAGAGTGAAAGCAGAAGGGAAGGAGGGAGCAGGATTCAGGAGTTAGGAGGTCACCCTGCCATGACTGATTAGGGTTTCTTGACACATTTCTTCTTCCCCCTCCCTCTCTACTCTTTGCCCTGTGGCTTGAGATTCTTAGAGTGGATGTGGCTGTGTCCCTCCACTGGGGTTGCTGGGGGAGGAAGAGAGTGGTGGGGATCCTCCCCTTTTCCCAAATCATAGTGAGACCCTTCAGTGGGGCAGGACCCCATCAGTAAACACACACACCTAGGATGCACGTGTCCCCTCTACACCACCTAAACACCATACACCCCTTTCCACATTTATTATTTGTTCAGTTACCTATCCCAACCAAGGAATCCATTAGATTCCTTCGGGAGATAAAGAGCTAGGGGGTGGCCCAGTGATTAGCAGTGGTTAGCACCTAACAATCAATACTATTTATCAGTTATATTTATTGAGCACTTACTGTGTGCAGAGCACTGTACTAACTGCTTGGGAGAGTACACTATAACAGACATGGTAGACATGTTCCCGGCCTACAGTGAGCTGGGTTAACCTCTTCCTCCCTCCTCCCAACCATGCATAGGCTAACTAAAAAGGGGGAGGTTGAGGCAGCCCAGATTGCAGGGAACTGCTGAGACAAGCAGTATCATTTCTCATACTGTCCCATTCCCTACAATTTAAAGGTCAGCATCCCCTTTATGAGTCAGACATGCCCTGCCAGGCTGCCTTGTGGTAGGCATTTTGAGAAGGACAACAACAACAACAACAACAATGGGTAGGGACAGTCTCCATATGTTGCCGACTTGTACTTTCCAAGTGCTTTGTACAGTGCTCTGCACACAGTAAGTGCTCAATAAATATGATTTTGAGAAGGACAACAACAACAACAACAACAATGGGTAGGGACCATCTCCATATGTTGCCGACTTGTACTTCCCAAGTGCTTTGTACAGTGCTCTGCACACAGTAAGCGCTCAATAAATATGATTGAATGAATGAATGAGTGAATAATTTTTAAAAATTGTGGTATTTGTTAAGTGTTTATAATAATAATAATAATAATAATGATGTTGGTATTTGTTAAGCACTTACTATGTGCCAAGCACTGTTCTAAGCGCTGGGGTAGATACAAGGTAATCAGATTGTCCCACGTGGGGCTCACAGTCTTCATCCCCATTTTACAGATGAGGTAACTGAGGCCCAGAGAAGGTAAGTGACCCGCCCAAGGTCACACAGCTGACAAGTGGTGGAGCCGGGATTAGAACCCATGACCTCTGACTCCCAAGCCTGTTCTCTTTCCACTAAGCCACGCTGTGAGGTAAGAGGGGGCAAGGGGATTGAGGGTTTTAAAGGCAATGGTGACAAGTTTCTTTTTAGTGAGGAGTTTTTGTTGTATTGTTCTCCATCTCAAGTGCTCAGCAAAGAGTAAGCACCCAATAAATTCCTGATTGATTACCTGAGCTCCTCCTCTCAAAAATGACCACTAGCTGGGTTTACTATGTGTCAAGCACTGTACTGAACTCTGGGGTAGACACAAGAGAAGCAGCATGGCTTAGTGGATAGACCACGGGCCTGGGAGCCAGAAGGTCATGGATTCCAATCCTGGCTCTGCCTCTTGTCTAAGTCACTTCACTTCTCTGGGCCTCAGTTCCTTCATCTGTGAAACGGGTATTGAGACTGTGATCCCTATGTGGGGCAGGGACTGTGTCTAACTCAACTATTTTGTATCTACCCCAGCACTTAGAACAGTACCTGGCACATAGTAAACACTTAACAAATACCATAATTATTATTACTGTACAAAATCTCAGCTCCCAATAGAGCTCAGTCTAAGTAGGAGGGAGAACCTGTATTGAATCCCCATTTTGCAGATTAGGGAACTAGGCTCCTTCCCTTCCCCACAGCACCTGTATATATGTTTGTACATATTTATTACTCTATTTATTTATTTATTTATTTTACTTGTACATATCTATTCTATTTATTTTATTTTGTTAGTATGTTTGGTTTTGTTCTCTGTCTCCCCCTTTTAGACTGTGAGCCCACTGTTGGGTCGGGACTGTCTCTATATGTTGCCAATTTGTACTTCCCAAGCGCTTTAGTACAGTGCTCTGCACATAGTAAGCGCTCAATAAATACGACTGATGATGATGATAGGCACAGAGAAGTCAAGTGACTTGCTGAAGTTCACCCAACAGACAAATGTGGGAATCAGGATTAGAACGCAGGTCCATCCGACTCCCAAGTCTGCGCTCTTTCCACTAGGCCACACTCCTTCTTTATAATGTTGCAGGAAATGGCTACGTCACTCTGTCAGTCAGTTGTACTTATTGAGCGCTTACTGTGTGCAGAGCACTGTACTAAGAGCTTGGGAGAGTAGAGTGTCCCTTCGGTCAATGGGGATGTGACTTTAGGGGTCATCTGAGTCCTCTGGAAACTGCAGCCCTGTGTTTAAGGCTTTTTGAGTCCCTGCATTAACTTGGCCCTGTTGCCAGTGGCCCAGCTGGCTATTAGGCACGCAGCCGGTCAGCCAGCTGCACAATAGCTAGTAGGAGCAAGGCGGTGCACTGAGCCTGCATCAATCCAGGACAGGCAAATTGGTAATTTCTGGAACTGCTCAAGTGGAAACGTCCTTTCAACGTTTATGGAACCCAGAATTAAAACAAAGCATCTCGCAAAAAAGCACACATTAGCATCAGAAGGAGGAGTAATCAAGTCCTCTTGCATCACCAGAGAGAAAGAGACTTCCGTTGGAAGTTCCTGCATCCTGTCTCCGTAAGGAGAAATCAGAACTGCTTGCCTCACCAGTAGTGGAATTTCCTTTGAAAAATGTGTTCTGGCACACCAACATCAAAAGAAGGGAGGGACTCGCTCATCATGCAGGACTCTGGGATGAACTGGGAGCCAAAGGGCGGAGTTTGGGAAGCATTTGGATGTTTGGCTTTTTTAGGATATAAAAAGCACAAGCTTTTGTGGCAGAGGTGTGCGTTTATCAGATTGGCCTGTGGGATTTAATCAATCAGTTGATCAGTGGTTCTTATTGAGCGCTTACTCTGCATGGAGCACTGTAGTAAGCACTTGGGGGAGTATAATGCAATGAAGTTTGTTTAATAAAGAGGCTCTGACTGTGAGCCCACTGTTGGGTAGGAACTGTCTCTATGTGTTGCCAACTTGTACTTCCCAAGCGCTTAGTACAGTGCTCTGCACACAGTAAGCGCTTAATAAATACGATTGATGATGATGAACCGTGATCCTGGTGTGTGATCTCTTTGGACATGGCTACCGAGAGAAACAACCCTGTTACCCAACGAATCACCGTTAGCCATAGGACTTCCTTCTTCACTTTCCAAGTCAAGGAATCATTTTCAGTGCTGAAGTTTTAGTCTTTCTCTCCTCCCTAAAGCTGTACTTGTATGTGAAATAGGATCTAGAGATTACATTCGTATTTGGTATATTTCCCTCTATCTCTTAATGACTGTGAGGATTAGGGTCAAGTGGAAAGACTGTGGGGAGTCCAACTTGTAAGCATGAGCTGAGCAATCAATCAATAAATCAGTGGTATTTATTGAGTGCAGAGCACTGTACTAAGCACTGGGGAGAGTACAATACAATGGAGTTGGTAGACATATTCCCCGCCCATACTGAGCTTACAGTTTAGAAGGGGAGACAGACATTAATGTAAATAAATAAATTCCATATGTGCTGTGGAACTGAATATCAAGAGCATAAAGTGTAGAGATCCAAGTACAGAGATGACACAGAAAGGAGAGGAAGAGGGGGAAATGAGCACTTAGTTGGAAAAGGCCCCTTTGTGATTGATTAATTGATTGATGTGACCTTAATAGGGCCTTTAGGCTGGGTAGAGTGGTGGTCAGGTGTATAGGAAGGGGGATGAGTTCCAGGTCAGATGGAGGATGTGGGAAAAGGGGTAGAGGTGAGATAGATGAAACTGAGGATAGCAAACAAGCTTGCACTAGAAGAGCAAAGTGTGTAGGCTGGCCAATAGCAGGATCATTCACCTTAGTAATAGGAACCCAATAACCCCCCAAAATGGGGAAAGTCCATAATTCAGTTTCCCTCCATTGTCTTCTGTGTTTCCCCACTCCCAGTTAATCAGTAAATCACATTTATTGATTGTTTACTGTGGACAGAGAAGCAGCAAGGCATAATGGATAGAGCCCAGGCCTTGGGAGTCAAAAGGTCACGGCTTCTAATCCTGCTACTCCTCTGCTGTGCAACCCTGGGAAAGTCACCTTACTTCTTTGGGCCTCAGTTACCTCATGTATAAAATGGGGCTTGAGATGGTGAACTCCATGAGGCACAGGGACTGTGTCCAACCCGATTTCTTGTATCCACCCCAGCACTTAATACAATGCCTGGCACATAGTAAGCGCTTAACAAATACCACAATGATTATTAATATCATTACAGAACACTAAGTGCTTGGGAAAGTAAAGAGTTGGTAGATATTCACACTCCTCCCTCCCTCTATTTGCAGCAATAGGTGGCTGAGAGAGCTGAGTGAGATAGTAACTTTGTAATAACAGTGAAGAGACCTCTCTAAGGACCCTTTTTTAAAGCTTAAATAATATTTTACAACGTAGACTTCAAACTCCATGTGTATTCTTCCTTATGGGCATCTACCAACTGTGTTGTACTGTAATTTCCCAGGAGCTTAGGACAGTGGTCTTCAAACAATAAGTGCTCATTAAATGTCATTAATTGATTGATTACAAATGTCCTGTGCTCTCACCAGGTAATGATGCTGCTGATGATAATGATGATGATGGGGTTTGCATCAAAAACATTACAAAAGCAGTTCATTCTGGTTCAAACACCTTTATTCCCTCTTTTGGCGGTCTCAGCCCAGGCCTGTTGGTCCAAGAATTGACTGTGTGTTGCCTGCAAATCTGGCTCTTATCCCTTTGCTGGTTTACATATCTCCATCCCTACCTGGCCCTCTCAGGGTCACACCTGGAATGTTTCCAGTATTCTACCAAGCTCGACTATGGCAGGGAGAGTCAACCAAAGGCATACCCATTCTATTTCTAGCTTGGGCAGTAGCTAGCGAGTGGAAGGCAATCTGCTACAAGTCAAGAGTCACCTTTCTTGGGCATCGGGGGGTGGGATAGAGTCGAGGGTGGAGACTCAAGTTTACTGCGCAGAAGGAGGAAATGTAAACCACTTCTGCATTTTTACCAAGAAAACTCTACGGATACACTACCAGAACAATTGCAGATAGAGGTGGGGCATTCTGGGAGAGATGTGTCCATGGCATCGCTATGGTTCAGAGGCGACTCTATAATAATAATAATAATGATGGCATTTGTTAAGCTCTTACTATGTGCCAAGCACTGTTCTAAGCACTGAGGTAGATGCAAGGTAATCAGGTTGTCCCACATGGGGCTCACAGTCTTAATCCTCATTTTGCAGATGAGGTAACTGAGGCACAGAGAAGTTAAGTGACTTGTCCAAGGTCATGCAGTAGACAAGTGGCAGAGCCGGAATTAGAACCCACGGCCTCTGACTTACAAGCCCATGCACCAAGCCACGGAGTTTCTCGATGGCATAAGACAAGATCACTACCTGACCCAATCAGTGTCCCTCTCTCTTACCCCCCGATTCCCTCCCCAAGATGGTTCAGCTGGTGCTGATCCTCTGTGGCTCGTTATTGGTTCCTGGGTCGACATTCAGTCAGTCAGTGGTCGTTGTCCTTGTGGGGCAAACCGAGACCCAACACCTTGAACTCGCTACCACCATGCCAAGGTCAGGCCAAGGTGCAGGGTTTGAGGTGCCTGGGGGAGGCCAGGTACAGGGTCAGATGTCACCCAACTCCAGACCGCAGGGTCCCCGCCACTGTGGGGATGAGCACTGGGACTTGAAGTGGCAAGTGGAGGAGAGGGGCCTGGGTGGGATCTGTGCCTGATTCCAGACTCCAGGTGGTCAGAGTCAGGGCTTCCACCACCGCAGGGAGGAGTGCTGGGCTGGACCTCTGCCCTGCCTCAGGGATGCCCCAGAAGGACAGATAAATGCAGCCTTAGCTTGGCACCACCTCTACAAAATCTTGGGAAGACTGTGGCGGCAACTGCTGTTGGAGCAGTCACTGGCTGGGGATTGAGAGACATGAGGAGCTGAAAACTCTGCTCCTCGAACCATGGTACCTGACCAATCTTTAGTTTGGTCTTTACGTTGCCTTAATGCTTTGTTTCACTTCTCTTCATGAATGCCCACTATCCCATTTTTACTACATTTAGCTTGTGATCCCCTTGAGGTACAAAGATTGTACATAACTTCCATTTGTGTACTCTTTCCTGGAATTTAGCATAGTTTTCTACACATTGTAAGCACTTAATACTACTACTCCCACTGATAATAATTACAGTGTTGAGCGCTTACTGTGTGCCAAGCACTGTTCTAAGTGTTGGGGTAGATACAAGGTAATCAGGTTGTCCCACATGGTGCTCACAGTCCCAATCCCCATTTTACAGATGAGGTAACAGGCACAGAGAAGGTAATTGACTTGTCCAAGGTCACACAGAAGACAAGTGATGGAGCCAGGATTAGAACTCATGACCTCTGACTCCCAAGTTTGTGCTCTTGTCCCTAAGCCATGCTGCTTCCACTACTGCTCCTACCTGACTCCTGAGCATGGGGGGCTAGAGTCAGGTTAGAAGGAGGTGGGTGAGCAGGGAGCATTGGTCCCATGACAGGGCTGACCAACCTCCCAATTTGGCCCAGATGCCCCATCATCTCCAGGCTGAGCTCTAAAAAGCAGGACTGGAGGAAGGACTCCTTGCTTTCTGACTCTGCAATACATGGGGCAGTGAAGATGGGGGCAAAAGGGACATGAGCCAGGACTCTGATCTCTGAGGAGGGGGGCAGAGGATGTCAGTCCCTGGACAGCCTGAGTTCTCTGGGTGATGAGCACACCTGTTCCCGCTCTTGAGGACCAAACTCAAGGGAGTTGGGGACCCTCCCCTCCACCGTCCACACCATGGGCACTACTGGTCCCTCTGCTGGATCTCAGAGAAGCTGGAGATCCTCCCCCTTCCCACTCCTGAGGAGGCCATTCACATGAATCCCACAGCAGTTGGAGCCTCTTCCCACTCCCAATGCCGCAGGCTCTCCTTTGGCTGGGATCCTGGATTCTGCCTGGCTGTGAAGCCAGCTCAGGTTAGGGCAGAATCTACTGGCTGGGTAACAATGTCTCTGCTTGAGAATGAGAGACAATTGCCAGCCCTGAGGCTTCAGGACTGAGAATGTGCATGAAGGAATTGATTATATGATTGAATGAATTATAGCACTAACAGTTTGTGCTGCCCCAGCTGGACACTCTCTTTTCCCTCCTCTCTCTTCTCTAGCTGGGACAGGGAATACAACAAGCAGGAAGGAAGGCAGAGGAGCAGAGAGAGGGACTCATGCAGAGCAATGTTTCCAGAAGATGATTCCTGCAGTGCAGTATGCAGTGTTTGGTAGGTCAAAGCGGGGCAGGGACTAGAGGCAAGGAGTCCAGTAAGGAGGGCGATCTAGTTATCCAATCCAGTTGTGATATGACAAGGACTTGGAAAGGGTGGTAGCACCTTGGGTGAAGAGGAAGGAGTAGAGCAGAGAAATATTGTAGAGGAAGAACCAGCAAGAATTAGCAGTTGATTGAATATTAAATAAAAAAAGTGAGAAGTAGCGAATAATAAGTATGATATTTTATCAGTACTGCCCTAAATGCTGGGGCTGGTACAAAATAAGGAGATTGGACACAATTCATGTACCACATAATAATAATAATAATAATAATAATAATATTAAGTGCTTACTATGTGCAAAGCACTGTTCTAAGCACTGGGGGGATACAAGGTGATCAGGTTGTCCCACATGGGGCTCACAGTCTTAATCCCCATTTTCCAGATGAGATAATGGAGCCAGAGAGAAGTTAAGTGACTTGCCCAAGGTCACACAGCCGATAAGTGGCGGTGCTGGGATTAGAACCCATGACCTCTGACTCCCAAGCCCGAGCTTTTTCCACTGAGCCACACTGCTTCACATGGGGTTCACACTCTAAGAGGGAGCAAGAACAAATATTTCATCCCCATTTTACATATGAGAAAACTGAGATAACAGGGATGTTAAGTGACTTGCCCAAGGTCACATAGCAGGCAAGTAGCAGAGCTGGGATTACAACCCAGGTCCTCTGTCACCCAGTCCCACGATCTCTTCACTAGGCCACACTGCTGGGCATTTCTGCGACAGGGAGGATGGTGGTATTAATGATGGAGATAGGAAAGATGCTCGGGGGAGTTGGTTTCAAATGGAAGTTGAGAAGTTCAGTTGTAGACATGTTGCGTTTAAGCTATCAGTAAGACATACAAGTGGAGAGGTCCTGGAGATAAGGGGAAACGTGGAATTGTAGATCACGTGAGAGGTCAGAGCTGGAGCGGTAGATTTGTTAATCACCCACTTTATTTAACTAGTCATTTTAACTAGAGGCATGTGTCTGTATGGCTGATAGGGCACTGAAGTCACAGTCCTCTCTCCTACCCCCAAACACCGGAGTCATTCAGAACATTCTCAGAGCAGGCTGCCAATAGTGCTAAAGAAGGAAGTTAGATTTGATTAATTTAGCCATTATCTTAACTTGGAGGTTATCTTAGACTAAATCCTATTTCCCAGCCTTATTCATTCATTCAATCGTATTTATTGAGCGCTTACTGTGTGCAGTGCACTGTACTAAGCGCTTGGGAAGTACAAGTTGGCAACATATAGAGACGGTCCCTACCCAACAGCAGGCTCAAGTATTGGTCCCCTGCCTGGCCTAGCCCCTGGCCCCTGATTTCTGTTCATCAAATTCTCATCTTGGCCTGTACTGTTTTGGACCTCCGTGGGCTTAAATATCAATCAATCAATCAATCGTATTTATTGAGCGCTTACTGTGTGCAGAGCACTGTACTAAGCGCTTGGGAAGTACAAGTTGGCAACATATAGAGACAGTCCCTACCCAATAGTGGGCTCACAGTCTAAAAGGGGGAGACAGAGAACAAAACCAAACATACCAACAAAATAAAATAGAATAGATATGTACAAGTAAAATAAATAAATAAATAGAGTAATAAATATGTACATATATCACCTTGCAAACTATGACTTCTGCACCATGGCCTAAGAGAAGCAGGAAGGGCTAGTGGGTAAAGCATGGGAGTCAGAAGGACCTGACTTCTAGTCCCAGCTTTACCTCTTTTCCAATGTGTAATCCTGGGAAGTTAAGTGCCCTGTGTGAGGCAGGGATTTTGTCCAACCTGATTTGCTCATGTCCACCCTAGTGCTTAGTACAGTGCCCGGCACATAATAAGCACATAAGAAATAGTGTTATTATTGTTATTATTATTATCATTATCATTACCTTTCCCCATTTGTGTGATTACTTACATCCCAATTTTGGTCATTATATTTTTGGGGAGTCTGGCACAGCCAAGGTCCCTGGGGATTTCACAGAATGAGCTCCTGAACGGAGTTTTTAATCCCATCTCTGCCTTGGTTAATATTGGAGGTACAGTGGTCAGGACTGCAACCTTCATTTGATGACATTCAGCTGAGTGGGCCCCAAGTTCAATCTCCCAAGGAAAAAGCTTTGGCAGAGTTAATAATGACCTTTTCTAAAGAGTGAGTGAACAGCAAGAAGCCGGAGGGATATAGATTGCAAGGGAATTAAAAGATAATATTTTCCAAGTGCCTTCTGATATATCCTGCCATATGGCTTTTTTTATTAACATTTAGACCCATGAAAGAGTAACGGCCTCATCAGAAAATATTTTAAGCGAAAATGAATAAATATGTGACATTTGTTCCTTTCTTAATCTCTCAGTTCAAGGGGCCAGGCAAACTTTTTCTTTAAAGAATTTCAAGAGGAAATGGGTTACAAGTGCATAAATACATATAGGCAAACCATGTACTCCCCAGAAATGGCCAATAAACTTTCAGCATTTGAAAATACGGGGTGCTCAGAGACCCTAAAAATGTGCAGGGTAAATTATTTACTGTAAGCTCTTTGAGGAATGTGTCTACCAACTCTGTTATATTGTACTCTCCCAGGTGCTTAGGACAGTGCTCTGCACACAGTAAGTTCTCAATAAATACTACTGACTGACATTTACAAATTCAATCAATCAACCAATGGTATTTATTGCGTGCTTACTTTGGGCAGTGTCAAATGAAAATATTCGTTTATTAAGTATTTTTATCATCTTAATTTGTCTTAAATTTAATCAATTATTCCCCTGGGTCAGGGAAAATGGGAGGAAGAAGAAGAGGAAATGTGGAGGAAGATAGTGAAGGAAGAAGTCGAAGAGGAGAGAAGATGGTTTGGAGTCTGGGAGCTAGAGATTCTGAAAGCATGCAGGTCTCAGTTTTGTCAGGTGCAAGAAATGTGACAGTGTGCAGAGGAACAGTTAAAATCAGTCAGTCATATATCATTGCTATTTATTGAGCACTTAAATGTATGCAAAACACTGTACTAAGACCTTGGGAGGGTACAATATAACAGACTAGGTAGACACATTCTCTGCCCACAAGGGGTTTACAGTCTAGAGGACTGTGTGAGTCTCTTCCTGGCCAGAGCCATCTCCTGAGGGGATGAGCTAGCCACTCTGCTTTGCCCCTCCACCCCGACTCCTTTCGGGGAACTACTGCTGCCTGGCCCTAAGGCAGGCCACTGAGTCTGCATGGCATCCCGGAACAAGTTACTGCGACTGCTAACATTACAAGAAACTGTTGGGACAGAGGAGGTGGACTGTTACTGCCTTCAAGACATCTTCACTTGAATGTCGTCGTATCACCTCAAACTTAACATGCCTAAAACAGAACTTCTTCTCCTCCCATCCAAACCCTGTCTTCCCCCTGATTTTCCTATCACTGTAGATGGCACCACCATGCTTCCTGCCTCACAAGGCTGTAACCTTGGCGTTATCCTTTACTCCTCTCTCCTTCAACCCACATATTCATCATTAAATCCTGTTGGATCGACGTTCACAATATCACTAAAATCCACCCTTTCCACTCCATCGAAACTGCTACCACGTTAATTTAATCACTTATCCTATTCCACCTTAATTAATGTATCAGCCCCTTTCTGACCTTGCAGCCTCTTGTCTCTCCCCACTCCAGTCCATACTTCACTCTGCTGCCTGGATCATTTTTCTACAGAAACATTCGGGCCATGTTTTCCCACTCTTCAAGAACCTCCAGTGGTTGCTCAACCACCTCCTCATCAAACAGAAACCCCGTACCATTGGCTTCAAGGCACTCAATAACCTTCCCCCCTCCTATCTTACCTCGCTACTCTCCTACTACGACCTAGCCTACTACACTTTGCTCCTACTACAACCCAACTCACCGCTGACTTCTCACCCATGTCCTGCCCCTTGCCTGGAATGCCCTCCCTCCTCATATCTGACAGACAATTACTCCCCCACACTTCCAAGCCTTCTAAAGGCTCATTTCCTCCAAGAGGCCTTCCCCAACTAAGCTCTCTTTTCCTTTTCTTCCACTCTCTTCTGTGTCGCCCTGACTTGCTCCCTTGACTTGTACTTCCCAATTGCTTAGTACAGTGCTCTGCACACAGTAAGTGCTCAATAAATACGAATGAATGAATGAGTGAATGAATCCCCCCTCCAAGCCCCACAGCATGGTTGCCATATCTGTAATTTAAATATTTATTTTAACGTCTTCCTCCCCCTCTAGACCGTAAGCTCACTGAGGGCAGGGAATGTGTCTATTATATTGTTATACTGTACTCTCCCAAGCGCTTAGTATCGTGCTCTGCAAACAGTAAATGCTCCATAAATACGATTGACTGACTGACTGCCTACCAGTGGCACTGTCCCCTTCTGCTCTCCAGCCTTTGGCCCCCAGCTTTGTTGCCCTGGAGGAGTTACTAACTACAAACTGTAAGGGTGCAACAATATCACTACAGCATGCAAGACACAAGGTTTAAGACACTGTTGCTGGAAGACACGAATAAGTGAGGCCACAGATACATGGCACTGTTGCTGCAAGCCTCATGAGCTGCAAGAATGTTGGGCTGGGGCTGCTAGACATGAGCTTGCACTGCCTCAAATCAAGCATACTTAAATTGTGAGGCCCATGTGGGACCTGATTATCTTCTGTCCACTCCAGTACTTAGTAGAGTGATTGCCACACAGTAAATGCTTAACAAATACCACAATTATTGTTGAAATTCTCTAGCAGATTGCAAGCATTTCTATTTGAAACTATTCATTCTAACCCAAACAAGGAAATTGGTGAATGAGAGGCTCATGAATGGATGACTATTCCTTGGCCAATAAGAAATTAATTGTTGATTTTCTCCTGAAAGAAAATGTCCTCAAAGCAGGAAGAATGGCAGTACTTGGCGTTGGGATTCTAAGTCCTGGGTTAAGGAACAGTTTTCATAGGCTCACACAAGTGAGGCAACAAGAATCCTCTCCTCAAATCACCGCCACTATCCCAACACTTGCATATTTAAAAACAATTGTAGTATTTTAATTAATTATTAGAAGTCAAGAACTGTTCTAAGCTCAGGGGAAGATATAAGATAACCCAATCAGTCACTGTCCCTCTCCCATATGGGAGTCTCAGTCTAAGTAGAAAGGCGAAGAGGTTTTGAACCTCCGTTTTATAGTTGCGGAAAGTGAGGTCCTGAGAAGTTGGTGAGTTTCCTGAGGTCACACAGCAGGCAAGAGGCAGAGGCAGGATTAAAACTCAGAACTCCTAATTCCCAGGCCCATGCTCTTTCCATTAACCGAGCCTGTGGTTCCCCTAGCAAGTCCTTCTTCAGGAGGGTTGGTTGTCGGGAACTTGGAGAGATTTTTCCTCTTCTCTCTCAACTCTTCCCTGACAGTTTGTCCCTGATAAATTTAAGTCTTACACATCCACTGCTCAGTCCAGACTTTGTATTTAGTGGTCTTAACTGGTTTTCAATTAGTTCCAGGAAAACAATAGGTTTTTAAGTGAGGCTTTTTAGCTTCAGCAGAAAGCTACAACTAGGATTGAAGTAGCCCGTTGGGTTTTAGTATAGAAATGATCAAAAATAGCAATAGTAGCTATGCAACAGTATATTGAATAAAAAGTCCCCTTCCCTTGAAGCTGAAACCTTTCCTAGAAAAGGGTGAAATCACTTTCCCCCGAATACCTCTTAGCTCCCTGTAGTGGTCCTGGAGGGTTTTCCTAATTCACCGGTGGCCTGATTCCATTTCTCCTTACTGTTCACGTCTCTGAATGGAAGTCCTCTGATCCACTCATCCTACCCAGGAAGGATTGATTACTGGTCGAAACACTCTGAAAAACACAAAAAGTACTCCCTGGCATTCTGCTCCTTCGATTGTCCAGCCCCAACTAATTTAAAATGATGTTCCTTTTTCTCCACCATCCTAGCCCCCTCCCTTTCTTCCTTAAACCCCACTCTGACTTTATTCCCTCAGGATGGCTCCTTTTGTTAATTAGCTTTTCCTTTGGGAGGGTATCCAGGAGCAAATGGGTGACCTCCTGTCTTTGGTGTAAGGGCTAGTTTTGCATTTACCATTTCAATGAGCTATTTAATCAGACACCTACTTGACCTCACTATTATATGAGTACATGAATATATGTATTCTTTAGATTCCCCTCGAGAGCTGGGAATCCTTAATAAGAACAAAGGTAAATGAATATTTTTTATCCTCCTACTCTAATATAGTTTCTTGTCTCAACTGACATAATGGAAAAAAAGAAAAGCATGCTAGAAATGAATAATTCTAGTCCTTCCATCATGCTAATATATTTATCTTAGTTTTATGGAAATCCGTATAGCAGGGTGAGTTGTATTATGTGGAAAATGCTTACCAGTGTGAACATGAATCTCTCTAACTAGAATGTATTGAGTAAAAGATCCCTGGTGAATTGTTTCCTCATGTTAAAGTCGTGTTCAGAATCAAGCATCTATTATTGCCTGAAAGCACAACTTCACTTATATTTAGTCAAGGTTCAGTCAAGTATGAGGACCAGCATAAAACAATATGAAAGGGAGCTGCTATCTTGGCTGCCCTTTTCATTCATTCATTGAATCATATTTATCGAGTGCTTACTGTGTGCAGAACACTATACTAAGTGCTTGGTAAAGTACAGTACAGTAATAAAGAGAGACAATCCCTGACAACATTCATTCATTCATTCAATCGTATTTATTGAGCGCTTACTGTGTGCAGAGCACTGTACTAAGCGCTTGGGAAGTACAAGTTGGCAACATATAGAGACGGTCCCTACCCAACAATGAGCTCACAGTCTCCAACAGCAAGCTCACAGTCTAGTTGGGGGGCGACGGAGGAGTGGAGAGACATATATCAATACAAGTAAACAGATATCAATATAAATAAATAAAATTACAGATGTATCTATAAGTGCTGTAGGGTGGGGAGAGGGGTGAGCAAAATGATTTGGGCCACATGATGAGTTGTAGGTAGTGACAGAAGATCACTGACCTGAGACCACGGGGACTGTAGCGGTCTGACTAGCTCTTAGACTGTGTCCTGAGTGTTAGGATGTAATAAGTTGACCACTTCATCTCTTTGGTTTGTACTGGTTGAAGCCAACTGCAAAGTAGAACAATTAGTTGCCTCCAAAATAGCCAAAATATGTTAATTGAGTGGCAGACAGAACATCTGAGGGAAGTATCCTTGTTGTATTCCTGATGATTATGGCTTAACAAGGTTCATTTTTGAAGAATGCATCTCTTTCTTCTGGGCAAATTGAGAAATATCCTTCTCTGCTGTGAAAGTTTACCGGCTACCAAACTGCAGCCCTGGGGCATTCTGATCATGACTCTGGGGAAGAGGAGGTGCTCCTGAGAAAACAGCAGAAAGGAAGTCCCAGCTATTGCCAGGAGAACTGCAAGGTAATCCTGCTGGGGTGTTGGGGGAAATGGAGAGGATGAAAGAGAAAAAGGGAGAGACAGAGGTTTTTCAAAGAAAAAGTGTAGTTCAAGAAATCTTCACTGCTATTTATGCCACTGGCACTAAAAAATAGGCCACTGTATGCTCCATTTGCACAGAGGATTCAGGAGATGCAAAATTACAATTAGTATAATTTTACATTTTTCTCATGAGTATCTCCCATTGTAAATGATGCATGAGCCTAGGCCCAGTCACAAAGCCTGAAAGCCTTTGGTAAAGAAATTGGTATTATTGCTAATAATCTGCATATTCATTCAATTTTATTTATTGAGCACTTACTGTGTGCAGAGCACTGTACTAAGTGCTTGGGAAGTACAAGTCGGCATTTGCCATTCATAGTCTCTCATCCTCTTTGCAGGCTCCTCTTTTCGGGAGGGTAGGAGCCTCTGTGATCCCATTCTCTCACTGAAGCACCAAGAACAATGAACCTGACCTTGGACAAGTCACTTAACTTCTCTAGCCTCAGTTACCTCATCTGTAAAATGGGGATTAAGACTGTGAGCCCCACGTGGGACAACCTGATCACCTTTTATTCCCCCCAGCTCTTAGAACAGTGCTTTGCACATAGTAAGCGCTTAACAAATACCAACATTATTATTATTATTACAAGTTGGCAACATATAGAGATGGTCCCTAGCCAACAACGGGCTCACAGTCTAGAAGGGGGAGACAGACAACAAAACAAAACATGTGGTCAGGTGTCAAGTCATCAGAATAAATAGAAGTAAAGTTAGAGGCACATCATTAACAAAATAAATAGAATAGTAAATATGTACTAGTAAAATAAATAGAGTAATAAATCTGTACAAACATATATACAGGTGCTGTGGGGAGGGGAAGGAGGTAGGGTGGGGGGGATGCCCACACTTAGGAAAAGGTACTGATAAGAAGTGCATAAGAAGGCTTGTTGGAGGAGGTAGAATTTCAGGAGGGCTTTGAAGGTGGGGAGAGTGGAGGTCTGGAAGATTTTGAGGAAAAGGAGATTCAGTGCAGGAGTCTCCAGCCTTGATCTCTCTCTTTCTGTGCAGTCTCACATTTCCCCTTGCTTACAGGTCATCTCTACTTGTGTGTCCTGCCGAAATCTCTAACTTAACATGTCCAGAACAGAATTCCTCATCTTCCCACCGAAACCCTTTCCTCTGACTCTTCTATCATGGTAGACAACACCGTCACCTCCCTGTCTCACAAGTCAGTAACCTAGGCACTATCCTCGGTTCATCTGTCTCATTCAACCCACATATTTGAACGGTCACCAAATCCTTTCAGCACTCCCTTTGAAACACCTGGAGCCCTCCTTTTTCTCTCTATCCAAACTGCTAGCATACTGATCCAAGCACTTATCATATCCTGCCTTGATTACTGCATCAGCCTCCTGATGGCAGGAGGAAATGTGAGGCTGCAGAGATGGAGAGAAGTCTGGGCTGGAGAGGTAGGTTTGGGAATCAGTCACATAGAGATAATAGTTGAAGCCATGGGAGTGAATTCATTTGCCTATCAACCTTCGCGTGAAACAAACACTCCTCACTATTGGCTTCAAGGCTCTCCATCACCTCGCCCCCTCCTCCCTCACCTCCCTTCTCTCCTTCTACAGCCCAGCCTGCACACTCCACTCCTCTGCCGCTAACCTCCTCACTGTGCCTCGTTCTCGCCTGTCCCGCCATTGACCCCTGTCCCACATCCTACCTCTGTCCTGGAATGCCCTCCCTCCACACATCCACCAAACTAGCTCTCTTCCTCCCTTCAAAGCCCTACTGAGAGCTCACCTCCTCCAGGAGGCCTTCCCAGACTGAGCCCCCCCTTTTTCCTCTCCTCCTCCTCCTGCCCTCCCATCTTCCCCTCCCCACAGCACTTGTATATGTTTGTACATATTTATTACTCTATTTATTTTATCAGTGATGTGTATATAGCTACAGTTCTATTTATTCTGTTGGTATTGACACCTGTTTACTTGTTTTGTTTTGTTGGGTTGCTGATTTGTACTTCCCAAGTGCTTAGTACAGTGCTCTGCGCACAGTAAGCACTCAATAAATACGATTGAATGAATGAATGAAAAATGATGAATGAATGATTTATTTATATTAATGTCTGTCTCCTCCTCTGGACTGTAAGCTTGTTGTGGACAGGAAAAAGTTTTACCGATTCTCATATTGTACTCTCCCAATTGCTTAATACTGTGCTCTGCAATCAATCAATTGTATTTGTTGAGTGCTTACTGAGTGCAGAGCACTGTACTGAGCTCTTGGGAGAGTACAATATAACAATATAACACACATTCCCTGTCCACAGTGGGTTTACAGTCTAGAGGACAAGCTTACAGTCTAGACCCTGTAAGCACTCAATAAGCATGATTATTTAATCAATTATAAATAAATAATTCATTTTTATAAAAGTCTGCTCTCTCTAGACTTGTAAGCTCATGTGGGCAGGGAACATGTGTACCAATTCTGTTGTACTGTACTCTCCCAAGCAGTCAGTACAGTGCTGTGCACACAGTGAGCACTCCTAAATACCACTGATGTTGATTAAGGAAAGTGACATGAGGGGATCGGGCAGCACCCATTTTGTGGAGGGAGGAGCTGAGGCCGGAGAAGCTGACCACAGCGGGCACCCAGCGGGCATCCAGAGTTTCTGGGAGAAACCAGGGTGGCAATCATCACCAGTGCCTTGTCAGTCCAGGGCCTCCTTCACCCCCGCAGTGAGGGCACCCCCCTGTCAGCAGGACCAGGAGTTCATGGGCAGGGCACTCCTTGACAGGGCCCTAGATGTCAGCCAGGAATAAGAATATAAATTATGGTGCTTATTAAGTACTTACTGTGTGCCAAGCCCTGAACTAAGAGCAGGGATAGATAGAAGAAAATCAGGACCCACATGGGGCTCACAGTCTAAATAGGAGGGAAAAACGTATTGACTCTCCCCCTCTAGACTGTAAGCTTGTTGCGGGCAGGGGATATGTCCGCTTAATGTTATATTGTACTCTCCCAAGTGCCTAGTACAGTGCTCTGTACACAATAAATGCTCAATAAATATGATTGACTGACTGACTGACTCCCAGGCATGTACTCTGTTAGACCATGCTGCTGAAATGCACTTTAAAAAGCAAAACAGTCAATCAACCACAATTTATTGAGTGCTTAATGTCTGCTGGGCACTGTACGTAGCCCTTGAGAAAGTAAAATGAAGAGAGGAGACGTGATCCCTGATTACTAGGAATTTCTAATGTAATTGCAGAGGTAGACATAAAATAATGTATTTCATTAAGCAGTTATTTTCTGGATTCCTGTTGAGACATTCCACTATGCCAAGTGCTGCGCATGATATTCTGGTCTGAACCTTCACCACTGATGGCATAGCTTCAGCATACATTCCGCCAAATCCGGCGATTTCACTTCCCCTCACAAACGAACCTAACAGGGCTATTACTTGCTTTATTGATTAATTTATGGATTTATGGATCAGTGACTCTCTATTAAGCCTGATTGGAGTTCATAAGTTGAATACCACCTGAAAGCATCTTAAGGGCATCCCATGTAATCATTTCCAACTTCCAACTTCCCTAATGTGAAAATTCAGTGAAACATCTCTGGATATTTAAAAACATGTTCCCTCATTTGCTCTAAAATCTGATATAACAGTGAGCATTCTACCAAGCATTCAAGATGGTCTGACACTTTTTAAAGGGCTTGTCTTGTCTTATGCCATCAAGTGTCCTCTGATCCATAGTGAAACTATGGACACATCTCTCCCAGAACACCCCACCTCCATCTGCAATTGTTCTGGTAGTGGATCCATAGAGTTCTCTTGGTAAAAATACAGAAGTGGTTTACCATTTCCTCTTTCGGGGCAGTCAACTTGAGTTTCCACCTTCAACTCTCTCCCATGCTGCTGCTGCCCAGCACAAGTGAGTTTTGACTTATAGCATTCATTCATTCATTCATTGTCATATTTATTGAGCGTTTACTGTGTGCAGAGCACTGTACTAAGCGCTTGGGAAGTACAAGTTGGCAACATATAGAGATGATCCCTACCCAACAGTGGGCTCACAGTCCTTCCACATGCTTGCCACTGTCCAAACTAGGATTGGAATGGATATATGCCTCTGCTTGACTCTCCTTCCCATAGTTGAGACTTGTAGAGTACTAGAAACTCTCCAGGTGCGACCCTGAGAGGGGTTTTAAAGGGCTAGGAGTCAGGGTAGAAGGCTCTAGGCTATGCCCTGCTGCTCTTCTCCTGGCTTCTTGGGACCTCAGTTTTCCCATATTTATAACGGAATGGTAATCCTCGGCCCCCTCTGCTTTGCAATGATTTAGGAGAATCTAATAGGGGACAACTGCCGGAAGAGCCAACCAAATGGTGAATATCATTAGGAAAAGGATAGAAAACAAAAGTGCTGACCATACCAGATTCTCCTCCTCCTCTAGACTGTAAACTCCATGTGGGCAGGGATTGTGTGTATGTTATATTTTACTCTCCCAAGCACTTAGTGGGTTGGATTATGTCCAACCAAATTTGCTTGTATCCACCCCAGCAGTTAATACAGTGCCTGAAACACAGTAAGTGCTTAAGAAGCAGCGTGGCTCAGTGGAAAGAGCACGGGCTTTGGAGGTCATGGGTTCAAATCCCAGCTCTGACAACTGTCAGCTGTGTGACCTTGGGCAAGTCACTTCACTTCTCTGGGCCTCAGTTCCCTCATCTGTAAAATGGGAATGAAGACTGTGAGCCCCCTGTGGGACAACCTGATCACCTCCCCAGCACTTAGAACAGTGCTTTGCACATAGTAAGCGCTTAACAAATACCATTGTTATTATTATATACCATTATTATTATGATTATCATTAGTAGTAGTAGCAGTAGCAGTAAAGTACACAGCACACAGTAAGTGCTCAATAAACATGATTGATTGATTACTAAGAGATGATTAGATCAAATGCACAGCCAACAACTTTGGCCTCCAACCACTATCTAGCTACTTATTTTAATGTTAATGTTTTATGGCTGTGTTTTTCGACTTTCTCTTATTGTTTGGTAATTTAATTCTAATTTTGTCAGGGAAGGGAAAAGATTCTGAACCTCTTGTGTGTCAGGGATGACTTCTGAATACTTTATCTTTCTCTACCCCAGCATTTAGTACACTATTTGGCACAAATTAAGCCCATAATTAATACAATGATAGCGATCACTGTAATAATGATAACAATATAATTTATGGCTGTATGAAAGCATAGCCCAAAGTTTTTTGTTGCTGCATCTTAAGAAGGGCGGGATAGAGTTGGGGAGGGAGGGAAGCAGGAAGATCACGGGGAGGAGAAGTTTCATATGAGGAGACTGAAAGGGTTAAGACCTCTTCAGTCTGGAAAGATTCAGGAGGAAAGGAAAAGTGATTGAAGTTTTCAAAACCAGGCTATCAACAGCCTGAAAATATAATCACTGTTTCCCAAATCCTATTCCATCCTGACTCTAGTCTGAAACTCCCTCTCTCATCATATCCAACAAACGATTACCCTCCCCACCCTTCTAAGTCTTCCAAGAGGCCTTAATAATAATAATGTAATAATGATGGTATTTGTTAAGCGCTTACCATGTGCCAAGCACTATTCTAAGAGCTGGAGTAGATGCAAGGTAATCAGATTGTTCCACGTTACAGATGAAGCAATTGAGGCACAGAGAGGTTAAGAGACTCACCCAAGGTCACACAGCAAATGACAGAACTGGGATTAGAACCCACGACCTCTGGCTCCCAAGCCCGTGCTCTTTCCACTAAGCCACACTGCTCCTCTGACTAAGCCCTCAATCCCTTTTTTTAATGATATTTGTTAAGCGCTTACTCTGTGCCAGGCACTGTACTAAGAACTGGGGTAGATACAAGCTAATCAAGTTGGTCACAGTCCATGTCCCACATAGGGCTCATAGTTTTAATCCCCATTTTACAGGTGAGGTAACTGAGCCCAAGAGCAGTTGAGTGATTTACTCAAGGTCATACAGCAGACAAGTGGCTGAGTCAGGATTAGAACTCAGGTCCTTCTGACCCCCAGGCCTGTGCTCTATCCACTATGCTCCCACTGCCTCTTCCTTATCCTCGCACTTGGATTTGCACAGTTTTTTCACCCTATCCTCAGCCCCCTCAACATCTATGTATATATTTGTAATTTATCTATATTAATGTCTGTCTCCTCCTTTTGACTTTAAACTCCTTGTCATTGAGGAACGAGTCTTTAAACTCTTATATTATACTTTCCCTAGTGCTTAGTGTTCTGCACACAGTAAGCGCTCAATACAAATGATTTCTTGATTAACTGACATATATACTTCATTTTTTAAAGATGACAATGCTGAAGGTGAGGCCTTATCCATGTCAAGTGCTTGGGAGAGTACAGTATGATAGAGTTGGTAGACATGATCTCTGCCATCAAAGATCTTACAGCCTAGTGGGAGAGACAAACTAAATAAACTACAGATAGGTCAAACAGTAGATTATAAGGATATGCACATAAGTAATGTGAGGCTGAGGCGAAGAGAGAATCAAAGTTCTTATGAAGCAGAGATCCAAGAGCATAGGAGATACAGAAAGGTGGGGAGAATAAATGATGAGTGTGTGTGAATGTGGCTATAAAATATTAAAAAAAAATTTGGTTTGACATCTTCCTGCATTTTTCACAAGTAAGGCTGGATCCTTCTTGTGCTAATGGGTTTGTCCTATAACTGGCCTGACTGTTTTTGATGTCGTCTCAATATCCTGGTCTTAATCAAGCTTTTGCTCTAGCAGAGTCAATCAATGACACTTATTGAGCACTTACTTTGTGCAGGCAGGGAGGTCAGCAAGGAGGCTGAGGTAATAATCAAGTCAGTATAGGATAAGTGTTTGGATTAATGCAGTAGCAGTGTGGATGGGGTGGAAAGCAGCATGGCCTAGTAGATGGAACACAGGCCTGAGAGTCAGAAGGATCTGGGTTCTAATTCTGATTGTCAGAGAGGGGGTTAGGCTTGATCTGTTGACTTGGGTGGCTGGCTCACGAAGGGGCTGACACAGGCTTAGAATAGGAAACCAGCACAGGATCAAACTTTAAGAAAGGCAGAGTTATGGCTGGAAGATAGGCACATGTTGAATCTGGTGAAAAGTTCAGGCTTACATAGCCCCATGGGGGAAAAGGGGCACATCTCCTCCAAGGAGCCTTCCCTGACTAAGCCTCCCCTTTCCTCTTCTCCCAATTCCTGTTGTATTGCCCTGACTTGCTACCTTTCTACTTCCCTCCTCCCAGCCCCACAGCACTAATAATAATAATGATAATGATGATGGTATTTTTTAAGCGCTTACTATGTGCCGAGCACTATTCTAAGCCCTGGGATAGATACAAGGTTATAGGGTTGTCCCACACTGGGGCTCACAGTCTTAATCCCTATTTTACAGATGAGACAACTGAGGCACGGAGAAGTTAAGTGACTTGCCTAAAATCACATAGCTGACAAATGGCAAAGGAAGAATTAGAACGCACGACCTCTGACTCCCAAGCCTGGGCTCTTTCCACTAAGCCACGTTGCTATAGTAATGTCTGTTTCTCTGCCTCTGGAACATAAGGTTGTTGTGGGCAGGAATGGCTCTGCTTATTCTTGTATTGTATTCTCTGAAGTGCTTAGTACAGTGTTTTGCACACAGTAGATACAATTGAATGAATGATCTGTAGATCCAGTGGCCAACGCAGGTTCCTCTAGTAGGGTATGACTCGCCAGCTGCCACCTCGCCCCCTCCTACCTCACCTCCCTTCTCTCCTTCCTCAGCCAAGCCCTCACTCTCCGCTCCCTGCTGCTAACCTCCTCACTCTACCTTGTTCTCGCCTGTCCCACCATTGACCCCTGGCCCACGTCCTTCCCCAGTCCTGGAATGCCCTCCCTGCGCAAACTAGCTCTCTTCCTCCCTTCAAAGCCCTACTGAGAGCTCACCTCCTCCAGGAGGTCTTCCCAGACTGAGCCCCCTTTTTCCTCTCCTCCTCCCCATCCCCCCCGCCCTACCTCCTTCCCCTCCCCACAACACTTGTATATATATTTGTACGGATTTATTACTCTATTTCACTTGTACATATTTACTTTATTTTGTTAATGATGTACATACAGCTTTAATTCTATATGTTCTGATGATTTTGACACCTGTCTACACGTTTTGTTTTGTTGTCTGTCTCCCTCGTCTAATCAATCAATCAATCGTATTTATTGAGTGCTTACTGTGTGCAGAGCGCTGTATTAAGCCCTTGGGAAGTACAAGTTGGCAACATATAGAGACAGTCCCTACCCAACAGTGGGCTAAAAGGGGGAGACAGGGAACAAAACCAAACATACTAACAAAATAAAATAAATAGAATAGATATGTACAAGTAAAATAGAGTAATAAATATGTACAAACAACTCATATAGACTGTGAGTCCGTTGTTGGGTAGGGATCACCTCTATATGTTGCCAACTTGTTCTTCCCAAGCACTTAATACAGTGCTCTGCACACATTAAGTGCTCAATAAATACGATTTAATGAATGAATGAATGAATGAATGAATGAATGAATCCACACGTTCAGAGCTGCGTTTAGCAAGTCATTAAAGCTTTAGTCCAGAGTGAATGGGCAAACAGCACCATCTAATCCTTAGTTGTTTATGTGTGACTATTGATACTTTTTTTTTAATGGTATTTGTTAAGTGGTTACTGTATGCCAAGCACTGTTCTAAACACTGGGGTAGAAGCAAGGTAAATCATGTAGGACACAGTCCACGTCCCATAAGGGGTTCACAGTTTTAATCCCCATTTTACAGATGAGGGAACTGAGGCAGAGAGAAATGGCATGGGTTGCCCAAGGTCACGCAGCAGACAAATGGCAGAACTGGGATTAGAACCCAGGTCTTTTCGTCTCCCAGGCCTATGCTCTATTCATTCAATCATATTTATTGAGCGCTTACTGTGTGCAGAGCACTGTACTAAGCGCTTGGGAAGTACAAGCTGGCAACATCTAGAGACGGTCCCTACCCAACAGCGGGCTCACAGTCTAGAAGGGGGAGACAGACAACAAAACCAAACATACTAGCAAAATAAACAAAAACAAAATACAAAATACAAACAAAATAAAATAAATAGAATATGTACAAATAAATAAATAAATAAATAGGGTAATAAATACATCAAACATATATACAGGTGCTGTGGGGAGGGGAAGGAGGTAAGGTGGGGGGGATGGGGAGGGGGAAGAGGGGGAGAGAAAGAAGGGGGCTCAGTCTGGGCCCTATCCACTTAATCCACTAGTTTCTATCCAATAGGCCACATTACTTCCAAGTTGTTATCTCCTCCGTGAATCACAGTCCTATTTCTTGGATGGGGATCTGAGTCCTGGTGTGCAGAGAGGTGTGGAGGGTGGGGTGGGGGGATTGGTGATTCCTTCCTTATGCAGCATTAAATCCTCAAACCCTCCGCCCACTAGCCAGTCAATAAAGGAGCGAGCCCACCATGCAGAGCTGCATGTGATGGGAAGAAACATTGTCTATACAACAGTCAGACCTCTGGGAAGGATGTTCTGGTTTTGGCTTTTGTTTCAATTTTGGCCGTTGTTTTCCCTTGTGCTTCTGTTTCCCCACCTTGAATTGTGAACCCTTGTGGACCAGGGATCATTTTCTTTCCAGAGATTAGTACAGCGCCTTGCACAGTGCAAGCTCTAATGAATGTTAGAATTGATTACTTGTTTGCTTGATTAGCCATTAATGTTTGCCTTTTGGCATGGGTGCTTAGCGTTTCTGACGGCAATTTGCTCCAGTCAAATGAAAGGATATAATGCACTGTTGCCACACTGCTGTACTCCAGATGGGATTCTGTTGCGAATGCTAATAAATTGTTTTTGCTATGAAAAAGCACAAATGCCATTTTTCCACAACATGAACATGGGGGAAATTGAAGCATCTCACAGTGCTGGAATTATGGACATAATGATGATGGTGGAGTGAGAGGCTGAGGGACAGAGTTGTAGCCCAGGAGCATGCCTATTTCTCTCCCATCCATGAAACAGGGGATCACTTCTGAGAATCGGAGTTGGGTTCCGTCACCTGGAAACACAGCCTAGGGATCAGGCTCCAGGTGAGTCAAAGTTAGATCTAAATCATGCCAAGCAAAACAGCAAAAGCCAGGCTCACAGTGGTATGCAGGAATGAACACACACCAAAACTCAGAGAAAACTGGGAAGAGCAATAGGCTCCTCTATTGGCAGCTGGATAAGTTTTCCAGTTATTGAGTAACACCAGGCTCTATCAGGTTTCAGGAGACTCTCCTGTCTCTCAGGATCATAGTTTGAAGAGAAACGTCACTGATAGCTATTGTCTCTTTGGGTTAGGAGGAGAGAACACTGTCTTTGTACTGGAATCTCTCCCACCCCTACTGGCACCCTGCATTAGATGGGTGTATGGGCTATTTTCTCGACCATACCTAGGCATTTGGGCAGCTAAGATTATGGAGAATGCCTCAGATTCCCTTGAAATCCTTTGGTTTGTTGGCAAACAGCCCATACTATACCCCTGACACCCTTGCAAGTTGGAGCTGGTTGGTGAACTCTCCCACCTTCCTGAGTTCACCCTCTTTGACTGAGGTAGCTCTCTGTGCACTAAGGCCACATGCTGCCTTGGGGCAGCATCTTCAAGACTATGGAACATCACTTGGGCCAGATGTTGACATCTCTAAATTGTGGAGGTAGGATGACCAGGGAGCCAATTGTCTCTCACAGTTTGAGGTGAACAGCTGACCCTCTTGAAACTGCCTTAGAAGAAATGGGTTCAGCAATCTTGGTCCAAGAACAGAGGACAATTTCTCTCTCAAGGCTGTGCAGAGATGCATACCCCATCATCAATCGTCATCATCATCATCAATCATATTTATTGAGCACTTACTATGTGCACAGCACTGTACTAAGCGCTTGGGAAGTACAAATTGGCAACATATAGAGACAGTCCCTACCCAACAGTGGGCTCACAGTCTAAAAGGGGGAGACAGAGAACAAAACCAAACATACTAACAAAATAAAATAGAATAGATATGTACAAGTAAAATAAATAAAAAAATAAATAGAGTAATAAATAAGTACAAACATATATACATATATACAGGTGCTGTGGGGAAGGAAAGGAGGTAAGATGGGGGGATGGAGAGGGGGACGAGGGGGAGAGGAAGGAAGGGGCTCAGTCTGGGAAGGCCTCCTGGAGGAGGTGAGCTCTCAGCAGGGCCTTGAAGGGAGGAAGAGAGCTAGCTTGGAGGATGGGCAGAGGGAGGGCATTCCAGGCCCGGGGGAGGACGTGGGCCGGGGGTCGATGGCGGGACAGGCGAGAACGAGGTACGGTGAGGAGATTAGCGGAGGAGGAGCAGAGGGTGCGGGGTGGGCTGCAGAAGGAGAGAAGGGAGGTGAGGTAGGAGGGGGCGAGGTGATGGACAGCCTTGAAGCCCAGGGTGAGGAGTTTCTGCCTGATGCGCAGATTGATTGGTAGCCACTGGAGATTTTTGAGGAGGGGAGTGATATGCCCAGAGCGTTTCTGGACAAAGATAATCAGGGCAGCAGCACGAAGTATGGATTGAAGTGGAGGGTGGGATGAGAATGGGAGATCAGAGAGAAGGCTGATGCAGTAGTCCAGACGGGATAGGATGAGAGCTTGAATGAGCAGGGTAGCGGTACGGATGGAGATGAAAGGGCGGATCTTGGCAATGTTGCGGACACACACAACCACACAACCATCCACACACACACACACACAACCACACACAAACACTCATGAGACTTTCCTGGGGCAGACCTGGGCAGCAGACTACTTGGTTACTGCTTCTCTGGGGTCGGTGGCTTTTCCCCAACATGGTTGCTAAGGTGTGGGGTGGACTGTTCTGTTGTCTGTCTCCCCCTTCTAGACTGTGAGCCCATTGTTGGGTAGGGACCGTCTCTATATGTTGCTGACTTGTACTTCCCAAGCGCTTAGTACAGTGCTCTGCACACAGTAAGCACTCAATAAATGTGATTGAATGAATGAATGAATTGAGGTTTTATAGCTATCTACTGAGCAGTGACTATGGCCTGTTGCTGGGCTCTGTAGAGAAATGGGCAGGTGAAGGGGTGGCTTTCCCCTTTGTTCCTCCCGAGGCCATGGAGCTTCTCCCCATGGAACAAGAAATGTGAATTTTATTGCTTAATGTTTGTCCACTGACCCGATAATCAGGCATTGGTTTGAAGTATAATTAAGTTGTTCATATCTGGCTTCACTAACTGTTACCAATAGAGACATTTTCTAACGAAACCCACCCGGGGTGATTCTCCAGGTAAGCTTTCAACTATTTCTTCAGAGCCTGATCCCAAGTGTCTCCCTACTCAGGGTGAGACTTTGGGATGGTGGGTCCAACACAAATACTCCATGGCACCCAGGGGCCTCTTACCTTTCTTGCCTGGTTTATAGTCCGACTCCCTTAGTAATAATAATAACGGCATTTATTAAGCACTTACTACGTGCAAAGCACTGTTCTAAGCGCTGGAGGGGTTACAAGGTGATCAGGTTGTCCCATGGGGGCCTCACAGTCTTAATCCCCATTTTACAGATGAGGTAACGGAGGCACAGAGAAGTTAAGTGACTTGCCCAAAGTCACACAGCTGACAATTGGCGGACCGGGATTTGAACCCATGACCTCTGACTCCCAAGCTTGTACTCTTTCCACTGAGCCACGCTGCTTCTCTCCCTTGCCCAAACCGGTTCTCAAAGACACCCACACTACCATTTTTGCAGCTCTAGGGTAGCAAGGAACTCAGAACATCCTGAGTTTCATTCATTCATTCAAGTCAGTCGTATTTACTGAGCACTTACTGTGTGAAGAGCACTGTACTAAGCACTTGGGAAAGTATAGTACAACAATACACAGACACATTCCCCACCTACAAGTAGCTTAGAGTCTAAAGGAGGGAGTCAGACATCAATACAAATAAATAAATTGCAGATATGCACATAAGTGCTGTGGGGCTGGGAGGCGGCGTGGGTGGGGGGAGAACAAAGGGAGGAAGTCAGGGCAATGGAGAAGGGAGTGGGAAAAGAGGAAAGGGGGGTTCAGTTTGGGAAAGCCTCTTGGAGGAGATGTACCTTCAGTAAGGCTTTGAAGTGGGGGGTGGAGGGGAGTAATTGTCTGGCAGATTTTAGGAGAAAGGACGTTCCAGGCCAGAGGCAGGACATAGGCCATGGGTCAATGGCGAGACAGGCGAGACCAAGGCACAGCGAGAAGGTTAGCACTAGAAGAGTGAAGTGTGCGGGCTGGGTTGTAGATGAGGTGAGGAAGGAGGGGACAAGTTAGTGGAGTGCTTTAAAGTCAATGGTGAGAGGTTTTTGTTTGATGTGGAGGCAACCACTGGAGGTTTTTGAGGAGAGGGGTGACAGCGCTCTGCACACAGTAAGCACTCAATAAATAATAATAATAATAATAATGGCATTTATTAAGCGCTTACTATGTGCAAAGCACTGTTCTATGCGCTGGGGGGATACAAGGTGATCAGGTTGTCCCACGTGGGGCTCACAGTCTTAATCCCATTTTACAGATGAGGTAACTGAGGCACAGAGAAGTTAAGTGGCTTGCCCAAGGTCCCACAGCTGACAAGTGGCGGAGCCGGGATTCGAACCCATGACCTCTGACTCCAAAGCCCGGGCTCTTTCCACTGAGCCACACCGCTTCATGGGTGGAGGGCCTTTCCAGCGTTTAGAACGGTGCTTTGCACATAGTAAGCGCTTAATAAATACTATCATTATTATTATTTTGGATTCCTCTGGTGGCCCGAGGGAAGCTACGACTGACTCAGTGGCCCGCCCCCATCGGCCTACACACCGGACCCAAATTTTCAGACGGGGCGGCCTCCGCCAGATCTGCTGAAATTCAAGTACGACCTCGGTGAGCGCCGTCAACGCGAAGAGGGCGACGGATGCCTTGACTTACTGAATCAATAAATGTCCTGAATATTTCTGTAGAAAAGTGATCCAGGCCCCAGAATGAAGTATGGACTGGAGTGGGGAGAGACAGGAGGCTGGGAGGTCAACAAGGAGGCTGATAGGATGAGTGATTGCATTAATCTGTTTCTCTTTGGGGTAGAAATTGGTGGATTCATTTAGAGAAGCACTTGGATTTGTTAATAAAGGAACAGGTTCTGCTTTAAAAGGCATTTCATCCAAATGCACTCTGAACCAAGGGTGTGTTGACACTTAAAGAATGAACGATGTAATGACCCAGGAAAAGCATTTGCCTCTAGGGGGTTTAGACTAGGGACTTGGAATTATTATTATTATTATTGTTATCATCATTATTATTATTATTATTATTTATGGCATTTATTAAGTGCTTACTACGTGCAAAACACTGTTCTAAGCGCTGGGAAGGTTACAAGGTGATCAGGTTGTCCCATGGGGGGCTCACAGTCTTAATCCCCATTTTACAGATGAAGGAACTGAAGCACAGAGAAACTAAGTGACTTGCCCAAAGTCACACAGCTGACAATTGGCGGAGCCGGGATTTGAACCCATGACCTCTGACTCCAAAGCCCGGGCTCTTTTCCACTGAGCCACGCATTACTCATTACTCATGCTCCATAGAGATATGACTATGTGAATGAATTCCCGGACCATCAGAGATTGTGAATTTTTGATTAAAAAAAAAGAATATGCTGACACCATTCCCATGAAGATTCACTGCTGCCTTGTAAATAATTAAAATTGATTATTTCAGTTCTAACGGTCTAATGCTTGGGAAGGTTATTAATTAGCAAGAAGAGAACAGGGAATATTAAATGTAAAATATTTTCATCAATAAAGCCAAGACGTTTACGGATTATTGTTTCTGTAGGTTCTCCTGTGGTTCTAACAGTTTTCCATGTTGCTAAGTTTGGTGGGCGATTGGGATTCTCTCTGCGTTTCTAAGTGTAAATCATTTTTGACCTTCAAAGAGCATAAGGTAGTTGCAGAGTCTAAACATGTTAAATCTTTAAGCTATGTTTATACTCATTTTGTAGGTGTTTTTATCTTCATATGGGCTAAGCTAGTTTCAGGAAAGATTGCATTAAATTCTAACTCTCTGAAGCGTGTTCAAGAGACAGTCTCAGACCTGGTTCATTTAGACTTTTTTGCACATAATAATAATAATGTTGGTATCTGTTAAGCGCTTACTATGTGCAAAGCACGGCTTCAGATGATTTTAAGATGGATACACTCTCACACACATATTCCCTTAACAGCACAGGGCATATCTACAGACAAGGAAGATGAAAAGAAAGTGTGATTAACTGGAAAAAAAAATGTGCCCGTGTGATCTCCCAAATATGATGGTTGTGTAAATATGGCATTGATTTTATGTTGGAGCATAAGTGATGTCTAGCTGGGTGCTTATGTTTTCAAAGAGTTTTTGCTGCTTTTCCATATTTTCAGAATCAAAAGAATGCACTGCTTCAGTCTTGGAAGTGACAAAGTTGCATTTGATAGGAAACAGACTACCTCTGAGTAATTACTGTATTCTGGGAAAGTACATTTAAGGGTATGCAGTGATTCAGGCCCATCCACAGAACATAAACCACCACAACGGTACTCAAGGCAGGAGCTAATCTAATGCATTGAATAATTAATAGTGCTTATAAAATGAATGGTCATTCAGGGAAACCTCACTAATTTAGTCTAAAGGCAGGTGGGGAGGAGACATAAACATAGTCCCCAATCGATCAACCAATCAATGGCATTTATGGAGTGCTTACTGAGCGCAGTGCACTGTATTAAGCACTTGGGATAGTATAATACAACAGAATTAGCAGACACATTCCTTGGCAAAGCATTAATACCATAATAAGGTCAGATCTATGGCACTTCCAGGCCAGGGTTCTCTTTCTAAGAGTGGCAACTGGGCATTTGGAAGGTCTTAAGAGTGGTTTTTCTCCTTGTTATTGAGCAGTATGGTTAGCGATGGACCTTCTACCGCCTCTAACCTACCACCTCTAACTTTCCTTCTTAATAATAATAATAATAATGATAGTATATGTTGGCACTTAAAATGTGCCAAGCACTGTTTTATACACTGGGGTAGATACAAGGTAATCAGGTTTTCCCATATGGAGTTTACAGCCTTAATCCCCATTTTACAGATGAGGTAACTAATACTGGGTTCTAGAGCATATGAATCTAACTAAACCTTTCTTGAATTTATTGATTAATGTATTTTGCAAAGTACCCTGGGTTAAGTGTTTCCTTTGTTTTCAAGCTTCAAAGGGGACAACTTTAGATCTGGTTAAGGGGACACTCTTTGACTTGGTGCAATGACTGGTGAACAACACCTTCACATTTGCCCTTTCTTGTTTTCACAATTTTTTTAACTTCAATCAAGTCCCCTCTCAGTCTCTTTTTTCCAGATACAAGAGTCCTAACCTTTCCAGTTTACTCTCATATGTAACTAATTTTACCCCTCTAATGACTTAAGTTTCCTTTCTGTTCACATTTTGGAAGAAACATTTAGTTGAGAAGCAACATGGCCTTATGGCTAGAGCACGGGCCTGGGATTCAAAAGGACCTGAGTTCTAAATCTGGCTCAGCCACTTATTTGCTGTGTGACATTATGCAAATCATTTTACTTCTCGGTTTCCTCAGCTGTAAAATGGGGATTAAGACTGTGAGCCCTATGTGGGATAGGGCCTGTGTCCAACCTAAGTAACTTGTATCTATCCCAGTGCTTGGTACAGTGCTTGGCACATAGTAAGTGCTTAACAAATACCGTAAAATAACACATTTCCTGGACTCAGCTCCCAGATTTCTCTCACCCACAGATAACAATGACCATGGCCATCTTAGCATCTTCTTTGGCCTAGTAGAATGGATTCTCAGGGGCCCATCACATCGAGGATGGGATAAATGCAGGGGCCTCTGGGATGTTAATCCCAGGTCTTTGGACTCAAGAGGAATTTAGAAGCACAATCCCACAAATATAACATTACTGCTGTAAGGAAGTTATGCCAAAGTACTGCTGTATGTGGTGATGATGATTATGATGATGATGGCATTTGTTAAGCACTTACTATGCGCAAAGCACTGCTCTAAGTGCTGGGGAGGATACAAGGTGATCAGGTTGTCCCACGTGGGGCTCACAGGCTTAATCCTCATTTTACAGATGAGGTGACTGAGGCACGGGGAAGCTAAGTGACTTGCTCGAGGTCACATGGCTGACAATTGGTGGAGACGGGATTTGAGCCCATTACCTCTGACTCCCAAGCCTGTGCTCTTTCAACTGAGCTACACTGCTTTTCACCACCCACAATCCCACCACCATCTTCAACCTCCTGCCTCCCTTCACTTTCTACCCCACATCATGGCCTGTCACCCAAGCCATCATCCACAGCTACCAGGCTGCTTCTACCAGTCCTTTCTAACCTCCTACTGTAGCCACCACCACTGCTCTTGCTTCGGCAGTCAATGCTACCATTACTGCTGCTATTGTTGCAGCCACTGCAGCTACTGCAGCCATTGCTACCCACATCTCGCAGCTTGCCACTGTGGTGGTGGCTCAGAGAGCTACTGCAAAGCAGTAGAGAAGCAGTGTGGCTCAGTGGAAAGAGCACGGGCTTTGGAGTCAGAGCTTAGAACAGTGCTTTGCACATACTAAGCACTTAATAAATGCCATTATTATTATTATTATAGGTTCAAATCCTGGCTCCACCACTTGTCAGCTGTCTGACTTTGGGCAAGTCACTTAACTTCTGTGCCTCAGTTACCTCATCTGTAATATGGGGATTAAGACTGTGAGCCCCCCGTGGGACAACCTGATCACCTTGTAACCTCCCCAGCACTTAGAACAGCACTTTGCACATAGTAAGCACTTAATAAAATGCCATCATTATTATTATTATTACTGCTTCCAGCACACCACCCACCATCCAATCCACTATACCTGCCACAGCAGCCTCTAAAGACTCTCACACCCAAGGGTGGGGTGTGAGTGTGTGTGCCTGTATGTGTGTATGTGTGCCTTTTCAGATGGGTTTTGAAACTGAGGAGAGCAGTGTTCTGAGAGCCTGGAAGGGAAAAAGAGTTAAAATCGGGTGGCGAGGTTCATCGGGGTGTGATGAAGCAAAAACTCCTCACTCTGGGCTTCAAGGCTGTCCATCCCCTCGCCCCCTTCTACCTCACCTCCCTTCTCTCCTTCTACAGCCCAGCCTGCACACTCTGCTCCTCTGCCGCTAACCTCCTTATTGTACCTCATTCTCGCCTGTCCCGCCATTGACCCCTGGCCCATGTCCTACCTCTAGACTGGAATGCCCTCCCTCGACACATCTGCCAAACTAGTTCTCTTCCTCCCTTAAAAGCCTTAATGAGAGCTCACAGACTGAGCCCCCCTTTTTCCTCTCCTCCTCTTCCTACCCTCCCCATCACCCCCCAGCCCTACCCCCTTCCCCTCCCCACAGCACCTGTATATATTTATTACTCTATTTTATTTGTACATATTTATTACTCCATTTTATCAATGATGTGCGTATAGCTATAATCTATTTATTCTGATGGTATTGACACCTGTCTACTTGCTTTGTTTTGTTATCTGTCTCCCCCTTCTAGACTGTGAGGCCGTTGTTGGGTAGGGACCATCTCTATATGTTGCCTATTTGTACTTCCGAAACACTTCGTACAGTGCTCTGCACACAGTAAGTGCTCAATAAATATGATTGAATGAATGAATGAATGATGCAGTCATGTCGTGCCACGTGGGATGGCATTAATGCCACTGGCTTTTGGCTAGGGCTTGGTAGTGGGAACTTGTGCAGTTGTGTGCCAGCTTGTGAGGTGTTTGGTAGCCCTCTTAGCCTGAACCTCTGTGGTAATCCAGCTCTGATAATAACCACTGGACTCTAGGGCACCGCTTTCAAATTACTCCTCCATGTGGATGGTGGTCACCATCCTCTTCATGATGAACATTGTTTAAGAATTAGGAGGTGTTTGAAAACCTAGATTAATTCCTCCTAATTACTCATCAGTCTCATGACACAACTCAAAGCTTTCCCATTTTACATCACTCTTTTCAAATGCTCAAATGGCAGTTTCTCATAACATGGTTTATTGCTGAATTTGAATAGCTCCTTCTCCAAGGTATTTTATCCATTATATATATCCTGCCTGTCAGTACCTCCTAAATCTAAACTGACTCAATGTCCATTTTATCTACCACCCATCATTCCCTCCCTCATTATGCAACTCCTCATGGCAGACAGTTACAAACTGCCACACATATTTCAATTCCACTGGAACAGATATTTAGCAAACAAAATTTTCCTCATTTCTCTAGGCCTGATAATACAGGACAGCTTCATCCCTCCCACTAAGTCATAGGGAATATAATGATTTGAGCTAGAGATTGTCCATTCATTAGTATGCACTGTGTTTTGAGCACTGTACTAGGGAATTTGGGAGCAAACAAGAAAAGTTAAGGATGTGGTTCCAGCATTTATGGAGCTTAGAGTCTAATGGGGGAGACAGGCAGATTCAACTTTGTACATACAATGGGAAAAGCAGGAAGAATTCATCCATCCATCAATCAATCAGTATTATTTATTCTTAACCTGTGTAAAGCCCCACCTGCATTTGGGAGTAAAAAAAAAGTTATTAGATGTGATTCCTGCTCTCAAGAAGCTTATAAATTCCAGGGAGGAGAAGGGGGGTGAGCAAGAGGTAGACAGTGAGAGAGAGGAGAATGAGGCATAGTGAGTAGGTTGGTATAAGAGGAACAAACTGTATGGGCTTGTTTGTTGTAGGAGAGAAGTGAGGATCAGTAAGAGGGAAAGAGCTGATTGAAGGCCTTAAAGGCAATGTACAAGCATTTCTGTTGAGGGTGAAGAAGAATGGACAACCACTGGAGTTTTTGGAGGACAGGGGAAACTTGGGATAAATGATGTTTTAGAAGAAATGATTTATTTGGGCAGTAAAGTATTGACCACAGAAAGGAGAGGCTGCAGGGAGGAGGCTGATGCAGTAGCCGAGATGGAATATGACAAATGTTTGGACCAGTGTCCCATTGGGTGGAGAGGAAGGGGTGGATTCTGGAGGTAGAACTAACAGGATTCGGTGGCTGACCAAGACACGTGTTGAAAGAAACAGGAGCCAAAGATAACACCAGGATTGTAGGCTTATGATACAGAGAGGAAGGTGGAGTTGTCAATAGTGATGAGAAAGTAAGGGAGGAGAGGGGTAGGGAGGGAAGATGAGGAGTTCAGTTTTGGAGATTTTGAGGCAGCAGCAGGACATCCAAATAGAGATGTTCTGAAAGCAAGAGGAAATGTGAGTTTGCCGAGAAGTAAAGTAGTTGGGATTGGTGAGATAGAATTAGGAGCCATCTGTATAGCAATGATAGTTGAAGTAGTGGGAGTGGATGACCTAAGGGATTTAATATAGATGGAGACTTCCTTCCTTTTCATAGCTCACGGATCACCACTCTCCCAGTCTTAAAAGTCCTACTAAAATCATATTTCCTGCAAGAGGCCTTCCCTAACTCTCTCATTTCCCCAACCTTTTCTGTTGTCTACGTACTTAGGTTTGTAAACCTTGTGAACTCTGAAACTCATCCCTCCCCTAGCCCTAAAGCATTTCCATGTTCCACTGCTTCCCCTAACAATAGATTTTAAGCTCCTTGAGGGCAGGAATCATATCTACCAACTCTACTGTATTAGACTTTTCCAAGAGCTTAGTACAATGCTCTGAACATGGTAGGTGCTCAATAAATACCACTGATTGATTGACTAAGAATGTGTCATCTGAAGTGTAAGCTCCATGGTATAAGTGTCTATTCTAAACTCTAGACTGTAAGCTCCAGACTGTGAGCTCCTTGTGGGCAGGGGGTATGTCTACCAACTTTGTCATATTGTAATTTCCCAAGTGCTTACTATAGTGCAATGCACATGAAGTAGGCATTCAATAAATATCATTGATTCACTGATTGATTGATCTGAAGAGAGCCAGTTTTCAGTGACAGAGACAAGGAGCAGTGATTAGGACAAGAATGGGTCAGTCATTCAATAGATCATTGGTATTTATTAAGATCTTACTATGTACAGAGCACTGTACTAAGCGTTTGGGAGAGTACAATACAATAAAGTTGGTAGACAAGTTCCCTGCTCAATATGAGCTTACTATTTATAGGGGGAGACAAACATTAGTATCAGTAAATAAATTGTAGATATTTACAAAAGGGCTGAGGGGCCTTAGGCAAGGTGAATACCAAGTACCAGAAGGTACAGATCCTAATGCCTAGACAACACAGAAAGGAGAGGAGTTGGGGAAAAGAAGGCTTAACTGGAGAAGTCCTTTTGGACAATAAAAAAAACTTTGAAGGTGGGTAGAGTGGTTATATGTCTTATATGGAGGGGGAGAGAGTTCCCGGGAGTGAAGGAGGATATGAGAAAGGGGTCATTGGTGACATAAATGAGATGGATGCACAGTGCTGGTACTAGATAAACAAAGTGTGCAAACTGGGTCGTAATAGGAATTCAGTGAGGTAAGGTAGGATGGGCAAGGTGATAGAGTGCCTCAAAACAGGTACTAAGGAGCTTCTGTTTGATGCAGCGATGATTGGGAAGATACTGGAGGTTCTTGAGGAATGGAGAGATGTGGAGATATGGAGAATGGTGATATTGTCTCCATGATGGGAAAGATGGGGGAAGACAGAGTGTAGGTCGGAAGATAAGGAGTTCAGTTTTGGATATACTTAGTTTGAGGTGTCACATCCAGGTAGAGATGTTCTGAAGGCAGGAAGAAATCCAAGACTGCCGAGAAGGAGAGAGGGCAAGTCTGGAGAGGTACATCAGGGATATGTACATATTTGCTGTGGGGCTGAGAGTGAGGTGAATATCAAGTGCTTAAGGGTAGAGTTCCAAGTGCATAGACAATGCAGAAGGGAAAGCTAGTAGGGGAATTGAGGGCTCAGTCTCCTCCTCTTGGAGGATATCTGATTTCAGAAGGCCTTTGAAAGTGGGGAGAGCAGTGGTCTGTAAGTTTTGAAGGGGGAGAGAGAGAGGAGGCCAAGGGGTTGGCAGTGAGATAGATGAGAATGAGGTACAGTGGTTGGTGTTAGAGGAGTGAAGTATGCAGGCTGGATTGCAGTGGGATGACAGAAAGGTAAGTTAAGAGGGAAAGAGGTGGCTGAGTGCCTTAAAGCCTATGGTAAGGAGATTCAGTTGGATGCGGGGGTGGATGTGTAAAAATTGGAGGTTTTTGAGGACTGGGGATATATTGACTAAATGTATTTTTAGAACAATGATCCACGGTGCAGAGAGGAGTATGGATTGGAGAGAGGAGAGACAAGAAGTAGGAAGGTCAGCAAGGAGGCTGATGAGATAATCAAGGCAGAATATGGTAAGTGCTTGGATCAGCGTGGTAGCAGTTTGGTCAGGGATGAAAGGGAGGATTCTAGAGATGTTGTGTGGGTAGAACCAACAGGATTTGGTGACAGCTTGAATATGTGTGTTGAATGAGAGAGATGAGTCAAGGATAATGGAAAGCTTATGGGTTGGTGAGACAGGAAGGATGGTGCTGTTGTCTACAGTGATTAGAAAGTCTCAGGAAAGACAGGGTTTGGGAAGGTGACTTCTGTTTTGGACATACTAAGTTGAGCTGTTGAAAGGACATTTAAGTAGAGGTGTCCTGAAGGCAGAAGGAAATGTGAGACTGGGGAGAGGGAAAGAAGATGAAAGGGAGTTGCCCACGATGGAGTGGCAGTTCCTCTATCTGCATGGGGCTGGGGTTATTGGACTGGGGACCAGAGAGGGAATGGTGTGAGTGATGGGTAGGGATTGGGAGTTAGCTGAAAGGGAATGGTGACACTGGGGATAAGATGATTGCCACCGTGGCCGTGTGAGACCAGCATGAGGGGATTAGAGGATGGGGATGGAGAGGATCATAGTCAAGACCAGGAAGTAGAAGCATGAAACCTTTGCACTCTGAAGTGGAGCGCTAGCCTAGAGAGAACATGGCAGACAGTCCCTAGTCCGTTTCTGTGGCGTCCTTTCGCCGGTCCGTTATGGCGGTTGTGAAGATGAGTTCCCAGCCCCAACAGGTGGGGAAGCATCTCTGATGTTATTCAGGGTGGGCCACATGGTTTGGGTGAGAGAGTAGACCAAGGGAAGGATCCTGAAGGATCTGGAGGTTTGATCTTGTGGTCCTAGGGACAGCTGGGAACTCATTATGGGCAGGGAATGTGTCTGTTTATTTTTATATTGTACTCTCCCAAGTGCTTAGTACAATGCTTTGCACATAGTAGATGCTCAATAAATACAATTGAATGAATGAATGAGTGACTGGATTCAGGCTGGGCCTTTGCAGTATAATAGTAGTATGGTAATGATGTCATTCATTAAGCGCATTCACCAAGGGGGCATTGCACACGAGAGACAGGCAAGTAAGAACACTGGCCAAGATGAAGATTCAAAAATAACTTCAAGACTTACAAGATGCCAACTCTCAACCTCCTTTCATTTACCAAGTCTACACTCTCCAAGTCTACTCAGGTCTTTCCTCTCCCTCTTCACTCCAACAGCCACTACACTGGTACCAGCCTGAATCTTTTTCCACCTTACATATCCTTTGCTGATTTCCTCATTAATAGTCTCTCCCCTCTCCAGTCTATTCCACACGCAGCAAGCGTGCGGCACCATTTCAGAGGAAACTCATATTTGCCCTGTGCATAACAGCTTGGCCACATGTCTGGCCACTCAATTTTCTTTTTTTAAATATCAAAATGAAATAAAAATTGCCTGAACCCATTTTCTTCTGGAAAAATATAGTTAAAACTCTAAAGTTAATTAAGTTAAAACATTTGAAAAACATTTTAATGTAAAACCATGACAATGATTTGACACTAGGATCAGTAATTGTTTATCTTCCCTCAATGGTTCATTTGAGGTAGAATCCAGTAATTGCCATCCATGGGAAAGGATCATGGTAAATCTTCTAAATGTCATTAAGCACCTGGATGTTCTAATCTTACTGGGTGGAAATGGAGACAATTCACTGGGTAATTTTCTCCTTCACACCAACACTAATATTTTATTGTTTAAGATTATATTTTAAATGAACCATTAAGTCTATAAGTGCCACATTAAGAAATTTATGCCCTGGGTGACTTGCATTACTAGCAGAGATAAATTTCTCTAGAAATTCCAGAACCCCCTCCAGGTTTTACACTGTTAGTATTACTAATCTACTGCCTAAAATAGTTTTACTACTCAGTTGGGAGTGCAAAGCAATATGCATACTTTATTTGCTAAGTGAACCACAATAAACTACAGGATAACTATGCTGAGCCCCATGATAAATCAAGAGATAATGGGTTTCGGTATTTATTAAACTTGGCAAAATTGACTAATACCCTCCCTTTTCAATGAAGATTTAAATTTCTGGGGTTAAAGTTAACTATCAACTTAATTTCTACATATGGAACTAAAATGATAAAGTGATCTTCATCTGTAATCTTATATACAAAATTCATCAGACACGCTGCACTGGAAAAAATACATTCCTCCTATAATCAGATTGATATTTCTGCTCCACCTACCCTCTCCCAACCAGTTCTGAGGGTTGTTTTGGGACAGCAGCCCTAATACCAAACAGCTCACCAGGGAACCACTTCTGGTAAATTTAAATTCAGCAGTGCAACAACAAAGAGAAATGAATGAAAAGAGAGACAATGACAGCAGTATCATGGGACATCACGGTTACTTGACTAAGATAAAAACAGTTGTTGAGAATAAATCGGGAGTAAATCAGTGGGTTGCAATTAAGGAATTAGAGCTCTGGACTGCAGTTAAAATGGAACTATAAAACCTCTATTGAATACTCTCATAGGCATTTCAAATAAATTATTTGGAACAAATAATAATAATGGTATTTGTTTAGCTCGTAGTGTGTGCCAAGGACTGAACTAAGTTCTGGGCTAGATACAAGTTAATCATGTCGGACACAGTCCATGTCCAACATGGGGCTCGCAGTCTAAGAGGGAGGGAGGTATTTTATCCACTTTTTACAGATGAGGAAACTGAGGCACAGAGAAGTTATGTGACTTCAGGTCACATAGCCCGTTGTTGGGTAGGGATTGTCTCTATTTGTTGCCGAATTGTACTTTCCAAGCACTTAGTACAGTGCTCTGCACACAGTTAAGCGCTCAGTAAAAACGACTGAATGATTAACAGACAAGTGGCAGGGCTAAGATTCGAACCCAGGTCCTTTTGAGTCCCAGGCCCAGGCTCTTTCCAATAGGCCACGCTGCTAATAATCGGGGCTCAGTCAGAGAAACCAGACACAAACTGGGAACCAGATAAACATTCTTGGCCTGCAAAGGATTCAAAATCATTTTGACAAACAAATCTGACAATTCCTGTGATAGAGACCAAAACGGGGAACAGAAGCATCCTCCTTCTTTCCATGAAAATCCGTTACAGGAAACCTAACTCAATAAATCTTGGATATTAAGCTGATGGCATTGACAAGGAGTAATACTGGGTTATAAATTGCTTTCAGTGATGTTCCTGTCATATAAACAGGCTCCTCCTTTCAACAAATGAATTCTCTTTTCCAATCTATTATGAGAATTCCCTTGACTTTGTTAGCAGGGATCCAAAGAAACTCTTTAGAGCCCTGGTGGAAGGGTGATTTGGATTTACTTTTGCCAGGAAACTTCCACCAGGGGAGATGGGATGAGGATTAGAAATATGATCCTGGTTGCCTGATTCCTCAGTAGCCTAAGACCCTGTGATGTTACTGCGGGGGACTTCAGCCCTAAATCCAAACAGAAAGAGCCCTAGGGTCACTTTAGGAGTGCCCACCAAGCCTTCATTGGGTCCTGAAGCCCCTCAGTTCTCCCATTTTTCTAATGCAGGTTTTGGGGCATCCCATTTACTGATGCCCAAGTCCCTGTACCCCTATTACTTTCACTGTCATTGACTGAAGTTAAGTATCCCTGAAGCCATAAAACCAGGTATGGGCCTGGAGTCAGCTGACCTGTGTTCTAATCCTGTCTCTGTCAGTTGGTTTGGGCCAATCTCTTAACTTTTCAATGCCTCAGTTGCCACAACCGTAAAATGGGGATAAAATACCCGTTCTTCCTCCTACTTAGACTGTGATCCCGATATGGGACAAGGACTATATCTGGCTTGATTAATTTATATCTACTCCAATGATTACAACAATTCTTGACACATAGTAAGAACGTAACAAATCCCATAATAAAAAAGACAAACAAGACTATGTGGTGGAGGACAGTTTACGGAGACAGTTGTGGGGTGCACCATCCTCTGGAAATGTCTCTTCTGTTTGGTGTAATGTCATTTGGATATCGAAATACGAATTACCTAGTGAAAGGTGCATGGGATTGGGAATCAGGATACCTGGGTTCTAGCCCCAGCTCTGCCACTGGACAGCTCTTTGACCTTGGGCAAGTCACTTAATCTCTCTTGGACTCAGTTTAATCATCTGTAAAATGGGGATAAAATGCCCTGTACTCCCCATATGGGATGGGGACTGGGTCTACTTTGATAATCCTAAACCTACCCAGCATTTAGTGCATAGTCAGTGCTTAAGAGATGCCTTAGGATCAGATATGAAATCAGAAATCATCATTCTCTGGCCTCCCAAATGTATTAGTGACTGGCTTTGGACTTCTGCATCTGAAACAGAAGCTTGTTTTTCGAACTTTAACATATATGCCACAGTATTGGCAACTAACAATGAAGAGAAAAAAAATTTGTGACCATCTGGATAGGCTCATTAACAGAAATCTTATAAACAGAGCATCGTGGGAGACCTCAGAGCACAGTTGGGTGACAAAGCTAGACTGTGGAAAAAAGTCATTAGGTAGATTCGAAATAGAAAGCTTCAACAGTCATGGGCTTTTTCTGCCCAGTGAATGGGCCAACCGTACTTCATAATCATTAATATGATATTTCAACCCCCAAATAAATGAAAGACATTATGGACATGTGTAAGGTCCAGAACATGCATGTCAAACATAAGCCTGCAGACCCTGTGTGCCTACACCAATAGCAAAAAAGCTTGGAGAAATTCAATTAGCCCTCCCTCACTTCTGTAAAACCAAATCCTGTTTATTGTATTCACTGAACTTACAAAAGTATTTAACAACATCCACAGTCCAGGGCTCAGAAAGTTGTTAAAGTAGCTAGGATGGCAAAATATCATATTCACTTGCATCAATTAATCAATCATATTTATTGAACATTTACTGTGTGCACAGCAGTGACAAGCTCTAGGGAGAGTGGGAAAGTAAAATATAACAGTTGGTAGACACAATCCCTGCCCACAATGAGCTTTCTGTCTAGAGGGGGAGACGGATATTATGATAAATAAATAATGAATTATGGATATGTAAATAAGTGCTGTGGAGTTGAGGGAGGGGTGAATTAAATGTGCCAATCCACGTGCAAAGGTGATGCAGAAGGGAGTGGGAGAAGAGGAAATGAGGGATTATTCAGGGAAGGCCTCTTGGAGGAGATGTGCCTTCAGTAAGGCTCTGAAAGCAGAGAGAGAGTGATTGTTGGATATGAAGAGGGAGGATATTCCAGACCAGAGGCAGGAGGTGGGCTAGAAGTCAGTGGTGAGATAAATATAGAGGTACAGTGAGTAGGTTAGCATTTGAGTAGCTAAGTGTGCAGGCTGGGCTGTAATAGGAGAGCACTGAGCTAAAGTAGGTGGGGACAAGGTGAATGAGGGCTTTAAAGCCGATGGTAAGGAGTTTCTGTTTGATTTTGAAGGAGATCAATCAATCAATCATATTCATTTAGCACTTACTGGGTGCAGAACACTGTACTAAGTGCTTGGGAAGCAGCGTGGCTCAGTGGAAAGAGCACAGGCTTTGGAGTCAGAAGTCAGGGGTTCAAATCCCGGGTCCACCAATAGTCAGCTGTGTGACTTTGGGCAAGTCACTTAACTTTTCTGTGCCTCAGTTACCTCATCTGTAAAATGGGGATTAAGACTGTGAGCCCCCCGTGGGACAACCTTGTAACCTCTCCAGCGCTTAGAACAGTGCTTTGCACATAATAAGCACTTAATAAATGCCATTATTATTATCATTATTATTATTGTTGGGAGAGTTGGTAGACAGGTTCCCTGCCCACAACAAGTTTAAAGGGGGAGACAGATAATATAAATGCATAAAGCATGAATAAGTACATAAATGCTGTGGGCCTGAGGTAGGAGTGAATAAAGGGGGCAAATCCAAGCCAGGGGTGATGCAGAAGGTAGTGGCAGAAGAGGAAATGAGGGCTTGGTCAGGGACAGCTTCTTAGAGGAGATGTGCCTTCAGTGAGGGTTTGAAGGTGGGGACAGTGATTGTTGGTTATGAAGAGGGAGGATCAAGGTACAGTGAGTAGGATGGCATGAACAGTGTGGCTCAGTGGAAAGAGCATGGGCTTGTGAGTCAGAGGTCACAGGTTCAAATCCCTGCTCTGCCACTTGTCAGCTGTGTGACTTGGGGCAAGCCACTTAACTTCTCTGGGCCTCAGTTCCCTCATCTGTAAAATGGGGATTAAGACTGTGAGCCTCACATGGGACAACCTGATTACTCTGTACCCCCCAAGTGCTTAGAACAGTGCTTTGCACATAGTAAGCGCTTAACAAATACCATCACTATTATTAGCAGAACAAAGTATTTGGGCTGGGTTGTAGTAGAAAAGCAGCCAGGTAAGGTCAGAGAGGGCAAGATGATTGAGTGTTTTAAAGCCAATAGAAAGGAGTTTCTGTTTGATGTGGAGGTGAATGAGCAGCCTCTGGAGGTTTTTGAGGAGTGGGGAAACATGGACTGAACATTTTTGTAGAATAATGATCTGGGCAGCAGAGCGAAGTATGGACAGGAATAGGGAGAGGGAGGAGTTGGGGAGATCGGTGAGGAGGCCGATGGAATAATCAAGGTGGGTTAGGATAAGTGCTTGGATTAACATGGTAGCAATTTAGATGGAGAGGAAAGGATGGATTTTAGTAATGTTGTTAAGGTTAAAGAGATAGGATTTAGTGACAGAGTGAATATGTGAACTGAGGCACCAAGAAGGTAAGTGATTCATTGTACCTAGTGTTTGGGGAAGTAAAATAGAAGCAAGAGAAAAGTTCCCTGCCATCAAGGAACTAATACTCTAATAGGGGAGGCAGAAAACAAAACAAAACACAACAATAACATTTAAACTAGAGCATTAAGAATAAATAATTAAATACAGATTTAACAATCGTTTTATACAAGTTCTGAGACTGGGCATAAATGGATACTTCTAGGGGTTGAAGAAATTAATCGGGATAGGCTTGTGGGAAGAAGGAGCATTTTAGGAAGGCTTTGAACATGGGGAGAGCTGTGGTCTTTTGGATTAGAGGAGTAAGGGAATTCCAGGCTGGGAGACAGTGTGAGCAAGGGACTGGAAGTGGAAGAGTTGTGAGTCAACATAATCATCACAATAATAATAATAAAAATTATGGTATTTATTAAGCACTTACTATGTGCCAGGCACTGTACGAAGTGCTGGGGTAGATACAAGCAAATCAGGTTATACACAGTCCCTCTCCCACCGTGGGGCTCATAGTCACAACACCACAATTATTTATTATTTATTTATAATCATTAGTGGTATTTTTTGAGTGGTTACTGTATGCAGAACACTGTACTAAGCTCTTGAGAGAGTACAGTATAGCAGAGGTGGCAGATAGGTTCCCTGCTCAGGATCCTACACTCTAGAGGGTTAGACAGACATTAATAGAAATTATTTTTAATATAGAATTTAAAGGTCTGCATATAAGGACCGTGGGGTTGAGGGGGGGATGCCCTTCAAATGCCCCAGTCACAGATCCAAGTGCAAAGATGGCACAGAAGGGATACAGAGCTGGGGGGAAAAGGGGTTAATCAGGGAAGGCCTTTGGGGGGAGATGTGATTTTAATAAGGCTTTGATGAGGTTGGTTAGAAGGTTCACTTCATAATAATATTGGTATTTGCTAAGCGGTTGATATGTCATGTACTGTTCTATGCACTGGGGTAGATACAAGCTAATTAGGTTGGACACAGTCCCTGTCTCACATGGGGCTCACATTCTTAATCCCTGTTTTACAGATGAGGTAACTGGTGCACAGAGAAGTGAAGTAACTTGCCCAAGGTCACACAGCAGACAAGTGGCTGAAGTGGGATTAGAATTCAGGTCCTTCTGACTCCAAGGCCCGTGCTCTATCCACTAGGCCAAACTGTTTCTCCACTGCAAAGTTGAAGAGGATAGATATGTAAGATAGGGAGAGTAGGAAGGCCTTGAAGCCGATTGCAAGTTGTTGCCTGATGTGGAGGGAATAGAGAAGCAGCATGGCTTAGTGGAACCAGCACGGGCTTGGGAGTCAGCGGTCACGGGTTCTAATCCCAGCTCTGCTGTGTGACTTTGGGCAAGTCATTTGACTTTTCTGTGCCTCAGTTACCTCATCTATAAAATGGGGATTAAGATGGTAAACCCCACGTGGGACAGCCTGATTACCTTGTATCTATTCCAGTGCTTAGAACAGTGCTTGGCACGTAGTAAGCACTTAACAAATACCATCATTGTCATTATTATTATTGTTAAATAGGAAGTCATTGCTAAGGAAGCTTCAGAAGGTGGAAAGGTAAGTGGTCACTGCAGGGTGGCACCTGGCAGGGACTGCCGGCATCCATCCTGATGCACTCCAGACGACCTACATCACTGTAGACAATAATACCACCATCTTTCCTCTCTCACAAGCCCATAACCTTGGCATTATCCTCAACTCATCTATCTCATTAAACCTATATATTCAATCTGGTATCAAATCTTGCCAGTTCTACCTTCACAACTTTTCTAGAACCTGCTCTTTCCTCTCCAACCAAACTGCTACCATCCTGATCCATGCATTTATTATTTCCCCTCGATTAGCCTCCTCACAGATCTCGTTAGCTATTGTCTCTCCCCACTCCAGTCCATACTTCACTCTGCTGCCTGGATCAGTTTTTTACAAGGATGAGTAAGCCAATCAAAAGTGAGGAATGGGAAGGATTCAGGGGGCCAGGAAGTTGGAGAAAAAGACCCTCAGCCATTTTGAGGTTAGTCATGTTCCTGGAAAGGCAGGACACAGGGAAGACTTGTAGCTGTGACCCTGGAAGTTATAGTGTGCAGGAAAGAATTGAAGATGATCCTAGAGGGCTAGGGTACCCAGAAAGTTCAGGATTCTAGAGATGTAGACTCCATAGGAACTGGTCCGGCCCCTGAATGGGGAGAAATGGCACAGATCTGCCCTTTCATCAAAGGACTTAGAGAGAGTGAGATTGGACCTTGGGATACCTGAGAGAAGAGGAAAAAGACCAGAAGAACATCAGCTCTGGTCTGTCTGCAGGGAAGTATAGAGGGTCCTGAGGGAGGAAAAGTGTTAGACCCAGGGAAAGGTGGTCTGAACTGGAATTCTGCTTGATTGTTATCTGATTAAGAACGCCTGCAAGAATATTATTAAGCATTATTGAAATCTCTGATCTTGGCGTCTGCCTGCAGTAGGGCTGAAAGAGAAGTTCCAGGTGCCAGGGAGACTCATAGACCTTGGAAGCCAAAGGACAGGAAGGAGTGCTTTCTGGGCGAGCTGTCAGTAGTCAGATCCAGGATGGGGATGGTAGGCTAGTCCCTGGCAGATGCCTGGGCTTGAGAAAAGGGGTGATGGCTGGGATAAAGCTGTAGGGAGATGAGATTCACTTGGCAGAGATTGCCCAAACTGCCAGTCCTGGAAATGGAAGAACTGGAGCCAACAGGAGAAACAGCATGGCTTAATGGATAGAGCATTGACTTGGGAGTCAGTGGGACCTGGATTTCAATCCCAGCTCTGCCACTTGTCTGCTGTGTGACCTTGGACAAGTCACCTAACATCTCTGTGCCTCAGTTACCTCATCCGTTAAATGGGGATTAAAACTATAGGACACAGACTGTGTCCAATCTGATTAGCTTGTATCTACCACAGTGTCTGGCACATAGTAAGTTTTTAACAAATACCATAAAAAAATGAACAAACAAAATAAAGCTGCAGTCTGAGTGCTCCTAAACTTGGATTTGCTCCCTTTGTTCACTTCCCCTCAGACCTACAGCACTTATTTACATACCCATAATTTATTTACATTTAATGTCTACCTCTCTAGTCATCTATAAATGGGTGGAGAAGGTGTCTACCAATCTCTGTTATATTGTATTCTCCCAAGTGCTTAAAACGGTACAGTATACGCTCAATAAATATGATTGATTGATTGATCGATTGACCCAGGGACTATTTAAGCTGGGATTTAGGGTTGAGAACCCCTGGGAACATCTCAGACATACTGTATGCACAACTTGATAATTTCAAGTCACCTGAGGTGGGACAGTCAAATGCTTATTTTCCTCAGGGCAGAAGAGTCCCTGGAGCTGCTGATAGCCATGGGAGGTTTTCGAGGAATGAAGAGAGAGAGGTGAGTGAAATGATGCTTGAAAATGTAGCAGCAGCAGTTAGGTGGAAGAAGAGGCTGCAGACAGGGGACCAATAAGGAGGCTGATGCAATAGTCTAGCCAGGATATGACCAGGGTAGTAACTGTTTAGGTGGAGTGGAAGAAGTGGATGTGAGAACTGATGTGGAGGATTGACTAGCAGGATATGGTATTGGACTGAATTTGAGAGCTGAAAGGTGATGAGGACACCAAGTTGTGGACTTTTGGGTAAGGGAGAATGGTGGCATGATTCAAGAAGATGGAAAGTCAGGAGGAGGAATGGGTTTGGGAGGGAAGAAGATGAATAGTGCTGATTTCCAGGCTCTCACCTAAATAGTCCTTTCTGAATCACCATCCCGATTTCAGCAGCAGCCAAACATTGATTTGCTGGCTAATAAGACAGATATTGTTAGAGTCACTAAGAAGTGCAGACCCAGTCTGTATTCTGTAAGAAAGTTATTTGGCCTAAACCATGGGACTTTTCTGACAAGACCTGTCAGAATAAAAGTGCAGATAGCTCCTTTTATTTCCTTTTTTGGTATCTGTTAAGTGCATACTATGTGCCAGGCACTGTACTAACTACTGGGATAAACACAAGCTAATCAAGTTGGACACAGTCTCCGCGCCACATAGAACGTGCAGTCTTAATCCTCATTTTACAGGTGAAGTAAACTGAGACACGAGAAGTTAACTTGCCCAAGGTCACATAAGCAGACAAGTGGCAGTGCTCAAATTAGAACTCAGGTCCTTCTGACTGTTAGGCCTGTGCTCTATCCACTAGGCCATGCTGCTTCTCCTCTGTCTCTAAGGAGCTAAAAGACCTCCCATAGGATGTGGTTCACTTGTTCCAAGATCCTCCCCATTCTGATCTCAGAATTGAGTATTGTTAATATTTTTATAAACATGGCTGCTAGGTTTATTTTATCTCACTGGTTTGGATGCTCATTGTAGACAGAAACTAGGTCTGTCTTTGGGCAGAATCTTTCTTGAATTCAGATCTCTTTTAAAGTTTTCTCACCTTTCCTTCATCACAAAGTCTGCACTGCTTTGGGGGTGCTTGGAAAATCTTGGCCTTTGGAGGCAGGATCACATCCTTCAGTTCCAAAGGAAATCACCCGGAATTCCTGAGGTGCCTGCCATTACTTTGTGGGGATGGTTTTGGGGTAACAGGGAAGCAGCATGGCATAGTAGATAGTGCATGGCCTGAGAGTCGGAAGGACCTGGGCTCTAATCCCATGTCCTCTACCCATCTGCTATGTGACCTTGGGCAAGTCACTTAACTTCTCTGTGCCTCAGTTACCTCTCTGTAAAATGGGGATTAAGACTGTGAGCCCCATGTGGGACAGGGACTGTGTCCATTCTGATTTGCTTGCATTCACTTTTGTGCTTATTAGAGTGCCTGGTACATAGTAAGTGTGTAACAAATATCACAATTTCTATTATTATTATTATTAGTAATAATAATAATAATAATAATAATAATAGCATTTGTTAAGCGCTTACTGCATGCAAAGCACTGTTCTAAGTGCTGGGGAGGTTACAAGGTGATCAGGTTGTCCCACGGGGGGTGCACAGTTTTAATCCCCATTTTACAGATGAGGGAGCTGAGGCCCAGAGAAGTGAAGTGACTTGCCCAAAGTCACACAGCTGACAGTTGGCAGAGCCGGGATTTGAACCCATGACCTCTGACTCCAAAGTCCGTGCTCTTTCCACTGAGCCACACTGTATTATTGTTGTTGTTGTTGTTGTTGTTGTTATTAACACTGGTTGGTGTCTTTAGCTTGTCTTGCCAAAAGCAGTGATGCTTCAAAGGGACGGTTTATGGAGTAGATGGAATTTACGGGGAAATGAAGGTCCTTCCAAACTTCCCAATTGTAGAATTTTCTGGAACTGACACCAATCCAAGCAACTCAAACCTCAGAGAAAAACACTCATGTTTCTCTCACAAATACTGTTGTTCAATGGGAATATTCATTCAAGGACCTAAAAAAATTATGTGCTAAAGAAAACTGAAATCCTTTACTTCCGGGCTTCCATTTTAGGAGCTCAAATGGCCTGGTTTGTTCAATTAAATCCTAATGCATTCCATGGCAATTGCTTCTGAGCTCCGGGTTTGCTCTTTGCTGAATCCTGGGTAACTTAATGAGACAGAATAAGCCTAATTAAAATGCACCTAGGATAGAAGGATTCAGGACCTCCAAAATGACTAAGACAAATTAATATTGTTAAGCCCAAGAGATGTATTATAAATTGCTCTTTATAGTTCCTTTATGCCTTCCAAGGACAATTTACCCCCTGCAGATACAACTGATATTTCAAATGGGTTACGGTGTCACCCTGCAAAATGCTTAACATACTGTTTACTGGCATCAGCTATGCTTTCACTGTTTAATAGTTCCTTGCTACTAAGGAAAATAATGGCACCTCAAATCCTGAAATTGGGGTGCAGAAAGGCATTAAGAGAAATGTTCATTAGGTGAACCATTCCACTTAAAGTTTATGGAGAGAAGGTGAGCCATTTAATGAAACATGTGGTTTTTAATTCATCCCATTTACCAAGCAGGATATCCCAATTAGATTATGGATGGAATCAATTCAGTTTGTTCAAAACATTCATTCGGTGGAAAGGCTGACTTGGAAAGTGAACAGTGAAATGATATTCTTCAGGACCATAACTGGTATCTTTATACCCATTCTCTTCTGGTTAATGCGGTCAATTTCTAGGATTGCATAAAATGGTCCTTTGTGTTCCAGCTATACTCTACAGAAAGTGAAATTCATCTATGAAGGTATAGGTGGCTGAATAAGCTAATAGTGGACCCAAAGGCTATGTTGGGTCAGAATCCCCAGCTACTACTCTCTCAATTGCTTGGCAATCCATCAGTGATATTTATTGAGTGCTTAATGAGTGCACAGTACTGGACTTTGGAGCGTTCAGTACAACAGACACATTTCCAGTCTCCAAGGAGCTGACAGTCTAGAGAGTCAACAGGTGGCCAGTTTTGGTGCAAAAATAGAGCTAAGTGATTTAATTTCCCCAGTGGATCCTCCTCTATTCATTTAACTACAGGAGGGACCCTGGGTTTGTGTTGAGAGTTTATTATCATGCCAAGAAGAGAAGCAGCATTGCCTAGTAGATAGAGCATGGGCCTGGGAGGAGACGACCTAGGTTCTAATCCTGGATCCGCCACCTGTGGGCTGTGTGACCTTGGGCAAGTCACTTAATTTCTCTATGCATTTGTTATCTATATAATGGGTATCAAAACTGTGTGCTCCCATGTAGGACATGGACTGTGTCCAACCAGATTAGCTTGTATCTACCCTGGCACTTAGTATGGCGCCTGGGACATAGAAAGTGCTTACCAAATACCATTAAAAAAAACCATCTGCAGACTGCCTGTCCCATTACCAGGTTTACAGAATGACTTAGTGGATAGAGCACAATAAGGACCTGCGTTCTAATTCCAACTCTGCCATTTGCCTGCTGTGTGAACTTGGGCATGTCACTTAACTTCTCTGTACCTCAGTTTCCTCATATGAAAATGGAGATTCAGTTCCCGTTCTCCCTCGTGCTTAGACTGTGAGCCCCTTGTGGCTCATAGAGACTGTGTCTGTCTTAATTATCTTATATCTATCCCAGCTTGTGTATGACACATAGTAAACACTTAAATATCACAGTCTCATTGCTTGCATTCATGAATCAGTCACTTCCCTTCTGACACAGTCTGCAATAGAGCAGGCTTAGTGAGTGTGGTTGTATGTTAACTGCCCTTGGCGTGACCATGCAAATGAGTCTCTTGTGATGCAAAAATCATTATCTTTGCTTCTTCCCATTTTGGTCACCATGCTGAGCCTACAGGTTCAGCTCAGGTGGCTGTGTTGGTATTCACTCCTGGTCAGTCCACATCCTCTACTCTGGCTCCCCACTTTGCTATCTGTTTCTCTTCTGCTGTTATCTGGAGAGCCAGCGTGTAAACCTCCCCACTCTGTTGCCACACAACTGATAATTTCCCAAAAGACATGCTAGCCTTTTTGGCTTGGTTTTCCCCATTAATATCTATCTTTACCCCATTGGATAATATATTTAGTAAAATTTGGTGATGGCTTTAAGTTCTATTTTGCAAATCTCTACCCTAGTGTATGTGGTTGCCTGGTGTAGAAGGGTACGCAGGCTCATTTTTATTCAGATTTATTGTCAGTCTTTATCAGTGTTCAAGGTGAGTTGCATTATAGCATGAGTTTTCCTTAAAGAAAATGGAATCTCCACATTATCAGAGAACAGATCATACGGCATGGAATCTGGGAGTTGGATTTGGAATATAGTTCCCATCTCCTAGGTAAGTCTTTCAACTCAATAGCATCATAGAGTCAGAGGACCTGGGTTCTAATCCTGACTCCACCACTTATCTGTTGTGTGACCTGGGACAAGTCATTTAACTTCTCTGCGCTTCAGTAACCTCATCCGTAAAAAGAGGGTTAAATCCTATTCCCTCCTACTACAGGGACAATGACCCCAATATGGGACAAAGACTCTGTCCAACCTGAATATCTTGTATCTACCCCTGTATTTTAAGTGCAGTGCTTAGCACATAGTAAGTACTTAAAAATATTATCATTATTATTACTCCATGCTGATGGCTATACTCTGAAAACACAGGCAAGAAGGCATGTAAATAAATACTAATTACTTCTCAGAATCATTAATGTATTATTGATCAATCATTAGCTTGTAGAAGATAGATATGTACCATGCAGGGAATGTTTCTGTTAATTCTGTTGTATTGTTCTCTTCCAAGTGCTTAGTACAGTGCTCTGCATATAGTAAGTGCTCAATAAATACCATTGATTGACAGCTTACGGTTACTCACAAACAAGGATCAAAATCATTAAATTCTGCCACCTTGGAACATAAGAAACTGCTTGCAGATCTTGAATTCAACAGCTACTAAAAATGTCTGGTGCCTAAAATTTCATCAAATAAACAGAGGGGCTGAAAATATGTTTTAATAAAAATTGTGGTGTTTGCTAAGCACTTTCTACGTGCCAAGCACTGTACTAAGTTCTGGAGTAGGTACAAGAAGATTTGGATGGACACAGTTCCTGTCCTTCTTGGGGTTAACAGTCTAGGTAGGGACGAGAATGGGTTTTTTGATTCCCATTTTACAGATGAGGAAACTGATGCACAGGGAAGTTAAGTGACTTGCCCAAGGCCATAGTGCAGGTAATTAGAACCAGGGTCCTGGGATTCCCATACCCTGTGTTCCTTCCACTAGCCATGCTGCTTCCCACAGTGCTCTGAATACACTCTGAAGCCAAACCTCCAGAAATGTGGCCTAGCCATGGGTCATCTGAGAAGCAGCGTGGCTCAGTGGAAAGAGCACGGGCTTTGGAGTCAGAGGTCACGGGTTCGAATTCTGGCTCCACCACATGTCTGCTGTGTGACCTTGGGCAAGTCACTTAACTTCTCTGAGCCTCAGTTATCTCATCTGTAAATGAGGATTGACTGTGAGCCCCACGTGGGACAACCTGATCATGTTATATCCCCCCAGCGCTTAGAACAGTGCTTTGCACATAGTAAGTGCTTAAGAAGTGCCATCATTATCATTATTATTATTATCTGAGAGACAGCAGCAGAAGACAGATCACTCTGAGAATAGCAATTATATATTGTATGACACATTTCTTCAAAGAGAGGATTTAAAAGATCAGGACACCAAGTGGCACAAACAAAGTGTGGATAGAGCAGAAGGACCTGAGTTCTAATTCTGACAATGCCACTTGTCTAGTGTGTAGCCTTGGGCAAGTCACTTAACCTCTCCGTGCCTCAGTTACTTCACCTGTAAAATGGGGATTAAGAATGTGAGCCCCATGTGGAACATGGACAGTGTGCAACGTGATTAAGCTCATATCTACCCCAAAGTTTAGTACAGTGTCTGGAACAGAGTAAGTGCTTAATGAAGCAGTGTGGCTTAGTGGAAAGAGCACAGGTTTGGGAATCAGAGGTTGTGGGTTCTAATCCCAGCTCTGCCACTTATCAGCTGTGTGACTTTGGGCAAGTCACTTAACTTCTCTGTGCCTCAGTTACCTCATCTGTCAAATGAGACTGAAAGCCTCATGTGGGACAAGCTGATTATCTTTTATCTACCCCAGCTCTTAGACCCGTGCTTGGCACAAAGTAAGTGCTTAACAAATATCATTATTATTATACGGGGAGCAGAATGGCCTAGTGGATAGAGCATGGGCCTGAGAGTCAGAAGGTCATGGGTTCTAATCCCAGCTCTGTGACTTGTCTGCTGTGTGACCTTGGGTAAGTCATTTCACTTCCTCTGTGCTTCAGTTACCTCATCTGTAAAATGGAGATGAAGGCTGTGAGCTCTTTGCAAGACAGGGACTGTGTTCAATTTAATTTGCTTGTAGTACAGTGCCTGGCACATAGTAAGCACTTAACAAATACCATTATTATTGTTACTATTAATGGATACCAGCATAATAATAAAAAATCTGCCCTGGATGCAGCTTTTAGCAAAAGTTCCAGTAAGGCAAAGGGCAAAGTTCACAAGCACATGAGGTGTAAGGGGTTGCTATCAAGGCATTTGTCGTATATGCATGCACAAATACAAACACTGATAGAATCTTTGTCAGTAGCCCCATATCCAAACCCTAGAACATCACTATAGTTAAGAACACAGTCAATTAGATCTGAATGCTATTCCCTCTCCCTGACTTTCCCATCACTGTTAACGGCACTACCATCCTTCCCGTCTCACAAGCCCGCAACCTTGGTTTCATCCTCGACTCCACTCTCTCGTTCACCCCTCACATCCAATCGATCACCAAAACCTGCCGGTGTCACCTCGGCAACATCCCCAAGATCCACCCTTTCCTCTACATCCAAACCGCTACCCTGGTCATTCAATCTCTCATCCTATCCCGACTGGATTACTTCATCAGCCTCCTCTCCGATCTCCCGTCCTCCTGTCTCTCCCCACTTCAATCCATAATTCACACCGCTGCCTGGATCGTCTCTGTGCAGAAACGCTCTGGACATGTTATTCCCCTCCTCAAAGATCTCCAGTGGTGGTAGCCTACGCAACCTACGCATCAGGCAGAAACTCCTCACCCTGGGCTTCAAGGCTGTCCATCACCTCGCCCCCTCCTACCTCACCTCCCTTCTCTCCTTCTACAGCCCAGCCTGCACCCTCCACTCCTCTGCTGCTAATCTCCTCACTGTGCCCCGTTCTCACCTGTCCCGCCGTCGACCCCGGGCCCACATCCTCCCCCTGGCCTGAAATACCCTCCCTCTGCACATCCGCCAAGCTAGCTCTCTTCCTCCCTTCAAAGCCCTACTGAGAGCTCACCTCCTCCAGGAGGCCTTCCCAGACTGAGCCCCCTCCTTTCTTTCCCCCTCCTCCCCACTACCCCCCACCTTACCTCCTTCCCCTCATCACAGCACCTGTATATATGTATATATGTTTGTACGTATTTATTACTCTATTTATTTTACTTATACATATTCATTCTATTTATTTTATTTTGTTAATATGTTTTGTTTTGTTGTCTGTCTCCACCTTCTAGACTATAATCCCACTGTTGGGTAGGGACCGTCTCTATATGTTGCCAACTTGTACTTCCCAAGCACTTAGTACAGTGCTCTGCACACAGTAAGCGCTCAATAAATACGATCGAATGAATGAATAAGTCTCTCTCTCTTTTCTTCTCTCTCTCCCTCTCGCTCTTCTCTTTCCCTGGTCATAAATGTGTCCCGGATATTTCAGTTGTTTTAAGTAACTGAATATAAATGGCACTTCAATAATAGCAAATTTTTCATCATATTAAAGAACAAAACCCCAGACACTGAAGAATCTTCTCTTTTCATTAGCTCAGCATGCAAGTATGATTTTATTTTCGATTAAAGCACATTCTGCCAAGATATTAGAAACTGCTCCTCTTGATGATTAATCTGATGCTTCAATGTTTCCTTTGAAGCAAAGGTAAACACTAATCAAAAATGTTTTGAAGTAATCGAAATGATAATGGTGCCTATTTATGAGATCTGTTATTTCACAGCTTAAATAGCAAAGGTCAAAGACAGATGAATGTCAAAGTCAGAAAAAACATTCTCCTTTAAAAAATAGGGAATAGTGATCTGTGGGATTATACATGAGCAACTGTTGGTCAGAAGAAGTAGTAATAATAATTTGTTAAACACTTACTATGTGCCCAGCACTGATGGGGTTGAAACAAGCTAATCAGGTTGGACACAGTCTCTGTCCCACATAGGGTTCACAGTCTTAATGCCCATTTTACAGATGAGATAACTGAGGCAAAGAGAAGTGACTTGCCCAAGGTCATGCTGCAGAAATGTATGGAACCTGGGATTAGACTCCAAGACCCAGGCTCTTTCCACTGGGTTCCTCTACAGCAATGAGACCAGAGAAAATCCCTTGCAAATTATGTTGAACTGTGAACCAGCACACGACCATTATGGCCAGTTTCAGAACTGCTCAGGGTCTATTTGAACTCTGACCCCTGATTCTTGGCCCCTGGCAATCTATAGGTTGAAGTCATGTCTTGAGGTGGTGAGAGCAGGTTCCAGGTGTCACTGGCCTAATTCTCAGACTGAAGATCATGCAACGTGCTCCTTTCATAAAATTCTTGGGTTGGCAGCAGTCTACTCACATGCTTTTAATTGGTTCCTGGTAGGGGTTCAGTTTGTTCATCTAAGTCTCTGTCAGTAATGAACAGATTCTGAGCAATGTTCATTGTCTGGATTCCTCCCATTAAAATATTGGTTTACGATTCATCCCTCAGACCCCCTCCTCTGACTGATTCCTCCAGGCAGAATCTGATTCATGGGAAAAAATGCTTGTTGAGCCCTCCCTTACCCCCAACGCCATACCAGAGACACAATCCCCTCTCGTTGTGTGGCAGTGGAGTGGTAGGAAAGTGTTGGGGCTGCTTATTCCAGGCTCCCAGAATCTCCTTTTCTTGTCCTTTCTCATCTCTGCTCTCACAGAGTGTCCTCCCAAATCTCAGCTGCTCCCTTGCACATGTGTGCAGGCATGCATGCATACACACACATACATACACACACCACTGATTCCCTGTCTGCCTTTCACTTTACTCAATATCCATTGTATCCCTGCTTCTCATGGCAACAGGTCATGTCTGAACAAAGTCACACTTGCTCAGTGTCCAGGCTTCCAGCTCCAGGATAACTGGGAGCAAATGAGTGGTTTCTGAGGAGTTGGTGTTGTGGGGTGGGGATGAGGGGGTGGAGCACGGAGGGTTTGAATATGGTTTTCACCCAGGTGGGTCCTAGGAGAGCCTTCTTGGTGACTGTCCCCCTGCTTCCCCACAAATCATTACAACACTCCCAGGAGGATACTTCCTTGCTGGGAGTATAGCAGGGAGCCATGAGCAGTCTTCCCAGGCCTTCAGCTCCAGGAAAATTATGGGTAAATTAGACGATTTCTAGGGAGGTGACTCTATGAAGGAGGGAGAAGGACACTGTTCCACCCTGCCTCCTCTTCCAACCCCACATCCCTAAAAACAACCCCAAATATCTGTAGGCTAGGAGAGCAGAATTTCAGAATTCTCATGGCTCAGATTCCAACAAACAAAACCTTAGCCAGTGTCCACTACAGCAGCAGCCTTCCTTGAGGTATTGTGGAAATGGTGATATGCCACCGGTGCTTTTCTCTTTCCCTCCAGTATAGTGCAAGACTCAGTGATGTGGAGGAAATCTGTTCCTAGAAAGACAGTATAGTAATGTGGAAAGAGCACAGGCTTGGGAGTCAGAGGTCGTGGGTCTAATCCCCGCTCTGCCACTTGTCAGCTGTGTGACTTTGGGCAAGTCACTTAACTTCTCTGTGCCTCAGTTACCTCACCTGTAAAATGGGGATTAAGACTGTGAGCCCCATGTAGGACAACCTGGTTACCTTGTATTCCCCCCCCCCCAGCGCTTAGAACAATGCTTGGCACATAGTAAGCGCTTAACAAATGCCATCATTATTATTACAATGTAACAGAAATGGTAAACACATTCTCTGCTCATAAGGAGCTTACATTCTAGTTGGGGAGACAGGTATTTACATAACTACAGATATGTTCATAAGTTCTGTGGGACTGAGGGAGGGGTGGAAAGAGGAAGCAAAACCAAAAGACAAAGAAGAGAGCTGGAGACTAAGAAATGAGGGCTTATCTGGGGAAAGCCTCAGAGGAAATGTGCTTTTAATAAGGCTTCAAAGGGGGGGTGAGTGATCTTTAGATGTATATGAAGAGGGAGGGCATTCCAGGCAGGATATGGGTGAGGGGTTGATGGTGAGATAGATGGGATCGAGGTACAGTGAATAGGTTGGCAGTACGGGAGTGAAGTGTGCAGGCTGGGTTGTATTAGGAAATCTGGGAGATAAGGTAGGAAGGGGCAAGATGTTTGACATCATTGATATTTTAAATATGGAGTAGACTTGAAAGTTTGAAGGCAGAAAGTAAGGAGTTAATGGAGAGTGAAATGTTGATGGTAACAGTGACAAAGGGATCAGACTTGGGAGGAAAATATATTTAGGAGGAAAGACCCATAAGGTGAGAAGAATAGGTAGAGGGGATGAGCTTATAGAGCACGTTGCAGGTCTTTTCTTAACAGCTGGGAAGCAGGAAGAGGAGGAGGAAGCAACAATAGAAGAACAATAGAATATATGTTGCCAATTTGTACTTCCCAAGCGCTTAGTACAGTGCTCTGCACATAGTAAGCGCTCAATAAATACGATTGATGATGATGAAGGTTGAGGGGTAGAAGGTGAGATTTGGGGAAGTTCATCCTTGATGGCTTTGATTTTAGCGACAAAGCCATTGGCAACATCATCAGTGGTTAGGGAAGGAGTTGGCAGGGGAGATTGGAGGTCCGGAAAACTTGATGGAGATTGGGGGCATCTGAGTCATTGAGGGAGGAATAGTAGAGGTGTTGAGCGGCAAGCAGGTGTCCAGGAATTGTGAAATGGCCTCAGATAATAATAATAATAATAATGGCATTTATTAAGTGCTTACTATGTGCAAAGCACTGTTCTAAGTGCTGGGGGGGGAATACAAGGTGATCAGGTTGTCCCACGTGGGGCTCCCAGTCTTAATCCCCATTTTCCAGATGAGGTAATTGAGGTACAGAGAAGTTAAGTGACTTGCCCAAAGTCACACAGCTGACAAGTGGTGGAGCTGGGATTTGAACTCATGACCTCCGACTCCAAAGCCTGTGCTCTTTCCACTGAGCCACGGGGTCTTGAATACAGAGGTCACTTTAGGGGTGAGGATGGAATTTTAAGGATGGGGTTAAGCATGAGAAAGCAGGTTAGAAAAGTGGGGTTGGAAAATGTCAAATAAGAGTCGGTGAGGCTAGAGATGAGATATTGCTCACTGAGAGAAACTAGGCTGTAAGCTCCTTGTGGTTGGGGAACATGTCTACCTACTCTATTATTGTGTACTCTCCCAAGTGCTTAGTACAGTGCTCTGTACACAGTAAGTACTTAATAAATGCAATTAATTGATGACTTAGAGATGATTGGCTCAAGTGCATGGACTAGTGATAAGGGGACCTGGATTCTATAATCTTGGCTCTGCCATTTGCCTGCTGTATGACCCTGGGCAAGTCACTTTATTTCTCTGTGCCTCAGTTTCTTCATTCATTCATTCAATCATATTTATTGAGCGCTTACTGTGTGCAGAGCACTGTACTAAGCACTTGGAAAGTACAATTCAGCAACAAATAGAGAATCCCTAACCAACAACGGGGTCTCAGTCTAGAAGGGGGGGGAGAGAGACATGAAAACAAGTAAACAGGCATCAATAGCATCAATATAAATACATAGAATTCTAGATCTGGATATATATACATCATTAATAAATTCATCTGTAAATGGGGATTAAATACCTATTCTCCCTCTCATACTTAGACTGTAAACCCCATGTACAACAGGGACCGAATGTGCAATCTGATTACCTTTAATCTGTTCCAGAGCTTTGTTAAATTCCTGGTGCAAAGTAAGCACTTATTATTATCATTATTATTATTATTATCGAGTGTGACCATGCTGATTAGTGGTTGAGGTGCTTCCAGAAAGAGTTCAGGGAGACAAATCAACCAATGGATTTATTCAGAGTTTACTATGTGCAGAGCACTGTACTAAGCACTTGAGAGAGTACCATAGAATTGGTAGACACATTCCCTGCCCATAATGAGCTACAGTTGACAGGGGAAGAGAGGGATGAAAGGAAAGAGGCACCTGAAGTGTCAGTGGGATCATCAGTATGGAGGGCGAAGTTTCCAAGGATCAGTCCCCAACAACAATGAACCCCCCTTCCTCCTGCAAAGTCTTATGATCACATAGCCTCCAAAAGGTCTTCCCCAATTAAGCCCTCATATCTTTGCCTAAGCACTGGAGATATGTTCTGTAAACACTAAATGTTCACCTCACCCTCAGCTGCACAGCATTTATGTCCATATATTTAATTTACTGTAATGTCTGTCTCCTGTCTAAGACTAAGCTCCTGGTGGGCAGGGAATGTGTTTACCAATCCCAAGTGCTTAGTACAGTGCTCTGCATGGAGGAAATGCTCAATAAAGATGATTGATTGATCAAAAATAGGAAGGTGATAAAAGCATCACCATCATCAAGAAGGGTGGTAAATAATAGCAAATAGTAGCTGAGTTGGTGTGGTGGAGATGGACAATGTGGACTCCAAGGAAGAGGAGGGTGATGGAGGGGGTGAGACAGACTGGGAGTGACACTGCGGAAAGAAGAGCAGATAAATCCTTCTTCTTTCCCTGGGAGGCAAGGAGCCTCAGGCAAGATGAAGCTCCCTTGGCAGGGAGTGGCTGAGGGGAGAGTGTCATTAGATGAGAGGCAAGCCTAAGTGATGGTGAAGAGGAGGAGTGAGTAGGCCAGAAACAGGTGTAGGATGAAGCTGGGAGACAAATCTGACTGAACTCAGGGATCTGCTCCCTGCTCTGGGCAATGCTAGAGACCTGGGGTCCTCGGTTCCCAAGCCATTTCAGTGCTGCCCTTTTCTCCCCCACCAGAAACCAGCCTCACATCCTGCTATTCAGAACAGCCCCCAAGGATTCAGAAAGCATACTGAGAGGGAGTATCCAAAGCTTGCAGGTTGGCAGACATAGCTACTTCCAGCCATCCCAAAAAGCCCAGCCTGAGGTGCCATCCTAATTAGTTCTGTGCCCTGCCAGAAAAACACCCTCTGTGGCCAAGAGATATCCAATCAGTTATACAATCAATCAACCAGGGTCTCATTTTTCTTCCCTTGCTCTGAGGTCAAGCCTAGAGAGAGGGATTAAAGAGGTTTAGCTCTTTTACTGATGCCACTCTGGGGCTTCTGGACAGGCTGCAGGATTGAAAATAAAAGCCACAAGAAGCAGCTACAGAAGATCCCCCTGCTGCCACCACAGCTGGGTTAGCAGTAGCTAGTCCTACTAGCCTGGGTGAGAGGAATAACCCTCCCCCTCCACACACACACCCCAGCTCTTCCAGGGCAGGGCCTGGCTGGAGCAGATGAGAGAGAAAATTCCTCACTCATCTCTCCTGCTGGGAACTCCCTCCACCTCAAAGCTGGTGAACCACTTTTGAAACCTGTTAAAAACTTCCTCTTCCATCACCAACCACACGCCACCTGTCACTCCCTGAAAAGCCTTCCTGTCACCTGTACCATTGCCACCGTGGTCCTGCAGAACATCTCTCAACGCACAAACTAAAAAGCTCAGCTCTTTCGAGGCACCCCCCCAGCCACGAGGCTGAAGTTGCCCAATGGGGAAAGAGACAGTTGACTGACTGACTAGTTGGAGCAAGAGTTGGACACCTGTTGGCCTGAGTCACTCCAGGTGTTCGAGGCAGCTTCCAGTAGTTGGAAACCCCTGGGGTGATCTGGCTTATGGTTTTCAGTTTGGAGGCCCCAGACACAGAACTGAAACCCCTCTCCTCGCCCACCGCATCCCCCACAGGAGTTTCCAGTCAGGAAACACTCTGGCCTGGATAGTACCAGAGGTTTCCAGCTCAGAGCTGCCCCTATCCCAGGGTGCAAATTCTGTAATTACTCTCTTTGTGCCCTACTATAGTGAGTCAGGATGCCTCCCAGGGTAGAACAGCCAGCCCAACTCTGGCAAACCCTAGCCCCATCCTCACCACTCTTCACTGAGTTTCACCATCAGTACCTGTACAGGTTGCAGATGGTAATAATAATAATGCTAACTATGAAATTTATTAGCGTGGCTCAGTGGAAAAAGCATGGGCTTTGGAGTCAGAGGTCAGGGGTTCAAATCCCGGCTCCGCCAACAGTCAGCTGTGTGACTTTGGGCAAGTCACTTAACTTCTCTGTGCCTCAGTTACCTCATCTGCAAAATGGGGATTAAGACTGTGAGCCCCCCGTGGGACAACCGATCACCTTGTAACCACCACAGTGCTGAGAACAGTGCTTTGCACATAGTAAGTGCTTAATAAATACCATCGTTATTAACATTATTATTATTATTGAGCACTTACTGTGTGCTCAGCACTGGAGTAGTTGCAAGGTATTCAGATTGGGACCAGTCCCTGTCCCACAAGGGACTCACAATCTATCATCCTCTTTATTGAAAAAGGAAAGTGAGGTCCAGAGATGTTAAGTGATTTGCCCAAGGTCTCACCACAGGTCAGTGATGGATCTGGGATTCAAACCCAGGTCTTTTGACTCCCAATCTTATGCCCTTTCCAAAAGAATGTACTTTGTCCCTATGGAAATTCTAGTAGTAGCAGCTGCAGCAAATGCCTACTGTGTGAAATGAACTGAACTAAACACTGGAGTAAAAAAAAACATGGATGGGAATTAAATACAGCACCCTGACCCATGAGGGGCTCACAATCTAAAAATTAGAGGGGCAGAGTGGGCTGGCAACAGTTGCATAAGGAATGATGAGACAGTGAAAATATAAAAAACAATATCAAAAACAAGGGGAATGTAAAATTCAGAAGCAATAGGACATTGCATCTAAAGGAGCAAGGTTTCAGGCTCCGAATCTGATTCACAGCAGGACAACAAACCCATCCCCAGCCTTCTCACTCTCTTGGTTGGAGAAGAAGGGGACAGCTGAAGTTCCAATGGGGTAGGGTTAGGTTTCTTACTTCCTTGCAGCTGGTCCTAGTGAACCTGAGTGAAAGGACAGATCCTTCCCACTCGGACACATCAATCAATCAGTGGTATTTATCGAGAACTTACTGTGTACTGGGAGGGTCCAGTACAATATTAATCAGTCAGTCATATTTATTGACTGCTTACTGTGCTCAGAGCACTGTACTAAACACTTGGGAGAGTACATTTTAACAGAGTTGGTAGGAATGTTCCCTGCCCACAATGACAATAGAACTGTTATTCACGATCCTGCCCACAAGGAACTCAGTCTACAAGATAAAAAACTTACAGAGAGTTGTTGGTACTCTCAGGCATTGGCAGTACTCTTAGGCTTGGGTAGACTCATTGTACTGAGGCGAAACCTTGACATTCATGAACTCAAAAACACAGGCATTCACACTTCTGTAATCCACTGGAGCAGCGTACAGACACCCACATCTCACAATCTCATGAGCCCCAGCTGGTCTCCCATAAACCAGGGAGTTTGGCACATTAAAAAGCATTTCTTATGTCAGTGACTCAATCAGCAGTATTTAACAAACACTTCATGGTAATAATAATACTGTTGGTATTTGTTAAGCGCTTACTATGTGCCAAACACTGTTCTAAGCACTGGGGTAGATACAAGGTAATCAGGTTGTCCCACGTGGGGCTCACAGTCTTAATCCCCATTTTACAGATGAGGGAACTGAGGCCCAGAGAAGTGAAGTGACTTGTCAAAAGTCACTCAGCTGACAAGTGGAGGAGTCCAGATTAGAACCCATGACCTCTGACTCCCAAGCCCGGGCTCCTGCCACTGAGCCATGCTGCTTACCCAGTGTACAGCACTATACTAAGATCTTGGAAGCATACAGAAGTTAGTAGACAATCCCTGCCCTCAAGGGGCTTTCCATCTAGCTGGGTAGACAGATACTCAAATAAATGACAAGTAGAGGAATAAAACAGAGTTCTAAGATATATACATAAGTGTTACTGGGTGGTTGGGGAGGAGGGTTGGAGTTTAGATGACTCAGAAGTGCTAAAGTGTGGGGGTAGCAGTGATTTTTTTTCTTTATGGTATTTGTTAAGTGCTTACTATGTGCCAGGCATTGTACTAAGCCCTAAGGTAGTTACAAGATAATCAAATCAGGTTGGAAACTGTCCCTGTCTCACATGGGGTTTGTAGTCTTAATATCCATTTTATGGATTACAGAGGGGTAACTGAGGCACAGAGAAGGTCACTCAATGCATGTGACAGAGCCAGGGTTGGAACTCAGGTTGTCTGACTCCTAGGTCTGGGCTCTTTAATTAGGGAAGGCCTCCTGAAGGAGATGTGACTTCACAAGAGTTTTGAAGATGGGGAGAGCATCTGTTAGATGTGAAGTATCTATACTCCATCTCTGTCTATACTCGCTCCCTTGATGGATTCATTCGCTCCCATGGCTTCAACTATCATCTCTATGCTGATGACACCCAAATCTACACCTCCTCCCCTGTTCTCTCTCCCTCCGTCCAGGCTCATATCTCCTCCTGCCTTCAGGACATCTCCACCTGGATGTCCTCCCGCCACCCAAAACTCAATATGTCTAAGACTGAGCTCCTTATCTTCCCTCTCAAACTATGTCATCTCCCTGACTTTCCCGTCACTGTGGACGGCATTACCATCTTTCCCATCTCACAAGCCCGCAAACTTGGTGTCATCCTTGACTCCGCTCTCTCATTCACCCCACACATCCAATCCATCACCAAAACCTGCCAGCCTCACCTCGACAACATCACCGAGATCCACCCTTTCCTCTCCATCCAAACCTTGTTGGTACAATCTCTGATCGTATCCCATCCCATCCTCCTGTCTCTCCCCACTTCAGCCTATACTTCACTCTGCTGCCTGGATTATCTTTCTACAGAAATGCTCTAGGCATGTCACCTCCCTCCTCAAAAATCTCCAGTGATTGCCTACTAGCCTTTTTAAGAAGCAAAAACTCCTCACTATTGGCTTCAAAGCTCTCCATCACCTTGCCCCCTCCTACCTCACCTCCCTTCTCTCCTTCTACAGCACAGCCCTCACACTCTGCTCCTCTGCCACTAACCTCCTCACTGTGCTTTATTCTTGCCTGTCCCGCCATCGACCCCTGGCAAACGTCCTACCTCTGGCCTGGAATGCCCTCCCTTCTCACATCCACCAAGCTAGCTCTCTTCTCCCCCTTCAAAGCCCTACTGAGAGCTCACCTCCTCCAGGAGGCCTTCCCAGACTGAGCCCCTTTTCCTCTGCTCCTCTTCCCCTCCTCATCACCCCTACTCCCTCCCTCTTCTCTACCCCCTTCTCCTCCCCACAGCACTTATGTACATTTGTTCATATTTATCATTCTATTTATTTTATTAATGCTGTGCTTATATCTATAATTCTATTTTCTATTTTGATGCTAATGATGTCTATCTACTTGTTTTGTTTTATTGTCAGTCTCCCCCTTCTAGACTGTGAGCCCATTGTTGGGTAGGGATTGTCTCTGTTGCCAAACTGTTCTTTCCAAGTGCTTAGTACAGTGCTCTGCACATAAAAAGCACTCAATAAATATGATTGAATGAATGAATGAAAAATTAAGAGGGAGTTTCAGGCAAGAAGGAGGGCATGGACAAGAGGTCAATGGCAAGAGAGATGAAAGAATAGCACAGGGAGTAGGTTGACATTCAAGGAATGAAATATGTGGGCTTGGTTAGCGTGGGAGAGGAGCAAAGGTACGCAGTAGGGAGAGGGCTGATAAAGTGTCTTAAAGTCAGTGGTGATGAGTTTCTGCTGGTTGCAGAGGGGTACAGACACCAATGAAGGTGTTTGAGCATATGAGCAAAATTATATTTCAGGGAAACAATCTTGGAAGGACAGTGAAGTCAGGAATGGAGCAGGGAGGGGCAGAAAGCAGGGGGGTCAACAAGAAGGCTGATGCTGTAAGACAGGGTAAGTGCTTAGATCATCACAGGAGCAGTTTGGATGAGGAGGAAAGGGCAGATTTTAGTGATGTTGTGAAGGTAGACCGACAGGATTTGGTGACAGAATGAGGATAATGTGAAGGCTATAAACTTGTGATACAGGGAGGATAGTGGCATTTTCTACAGTGATGGGAGAGATAGGGTTGGTGTGGGAAGATGAAGGATTCAGTTAGATTTATTACATTCGAGATGCAAAGATGCAAAGATCCAGAGATGCAAATTGATATTATACTAATATTTCTAAGATTCCGATGTCACCTTAGGAAGTGCAGCCAGTAGTCTTCAATAAGATCAGCAAATGGCCAACTCTCCCATCCTTCATTTCCTACTGCCTCTCTTGTCTGACCTCAGAACTAGGCTGAGACTAGTCTCCAGGCAATCCTGTGATTAATCAATCAAAACCAAAGCTGAGGAAGCATTGGCCCTGATATTGCTCTCTTAAAAATCTCAAACAGAAGGACTCTGGGAAGGGATCGGACCTTGTCCAACAGGTACATTGGCTGTGTTACTAGAGCACTGCTTGGGGAAAGCAGCGTGGGCCTGGAATAGAATAGAAAGAATGGATCATGGGCCCGGGAAGCAGAAGACTGTGGGTTCCAATCCTTGCTCCTCTACTTGTCTGCTGTGTGATGTTGGACAAGTCACTTAACTCCTCTCTGTGCCTCAGTTATCTAATCTGTAAAATAGGCATGAAGACTCTGAGCCCCATGTGGGACAGGTACTGTACCCAATCTGATAAACTTGTATCAACTCCAGCTCTTCTGGCTTAACAAATATCATTAAACAAAAAAAGCAAGATTGGTCTTGGCCATTTGCTCTCCATCTGTTTCCTTTACCTAACCCTTGCCTTTTATCCCCTACCTCCAATCCATGGACACACTTTGCTCTCTTCAGAGAATGCCTTTCCCCAAACCTCATCCTTTTCCCCAGCATCATCATCATCATCATCAATCGTATTCATTGAGCGCTTACTGTGTGCAGAGCACTGTACTAAGCGCTTGGGAAGTACAAATTGGCAACATATAGAGACAGTCCCTACCCAACAGTGGGCTCACAGTCTAAAAGGGGGAGACAGAGAACAAAACCAAAACCAAAACTTTTCTCAAAACAAAACCAAGTATACTAGCAAAATAAAATAAATAGAATAGATATGTACAAGTAAAATAAATAAATAAAGCACCGCTCAGGCCTTCTAGAATGACTATTCTGCACATCTCCAGCCTCTGATGTGGGAACCCAGTTGTTCAGGACAAGCGGGAGATAATAATGGCAGGAACGATCCCAGGGATGGATTCCTTTCCCATCCCTTCACCTTGGATAAGTGTTTGAAACCCCACAGCTCTACACTGGCTTTAACACTTCACCTTTGGAGCTGAACCAGCCCTTTGATCATCATGTTAATGAAGTCTCCCTGGCGGCAGCACAATCCTGGTATCCTGCACTTAGAATCCTGACCATTTAATCTCTTCCAATGCATAATGGAGCAACATGTGCCAGATGGCTCTAGAAGTGGTTTCATTGCCCTCTAGATTGTCCCGGGGAAATTAGATTCTAAATTGAAACAATGATCATATTTCTGTGGCATCTAGGAGGAGAAAAGTGGCATCTAATTCAGTAACAGACAAGGATGCAGGCTGAGTTCCATTGACTGATTCACCTTTCTCTACAACTCTGCTTCCTGCGAGTACTATTACCCTGGCTCATTCCCCTGGCAAACGGAAAACACTGAATTCTTGATTCTGGAGTGATGCCAGCAATTGAAAGAGTTAGCTTTTATTAAAAAACATTTCCTTCACATCAAATATTTAGAATTACACAAACTTAATCTGGCTATTGCTGGGCTGAAGTGACTTTGAAAAGTCCCGGTTGATCCTTGCTGTGCTGTTCTTGGCTGAAGAGATACGATACTTAAAAGAAGGTTTCACTGCCAAGAAATCCTTCTCTCCCATTAGGATCTTGTTTTTTTTAATTTGCCTTTTATCTTTTAGTTTACCTACAAACAAGGCGAAGAGGAAGCCAAGGGAGGGGATGAAATACTACCTGGGGATTCTCGCTTGGCCAGTGTACCCCTCTGGTGGTTCAGTGGGCACCAAAGTGTAGTATTTTAGGGGCTAGGCCAGCATCTAAGTACACTTCTTCCCTTTTCCCTCAAGTGCCTCAGATGCTCCAAGAGGAAAGAGAGCTTGTTACTCTTGGTTCCAGGCAGCAGATTGGTGGCTTCAAGGTGATGTTCTCCTATGCCTGATGGACAGAGGCACCCCCATCTAGCTTCATCAACAGTCTAACCCACCCTCAGCCTCTGCCATGACGCCGGGAGAGGTCTGAAGAGTCTGTTCCCCTGACAGATTCATCTTGGCCCAGAGGCACACTGTTTACAGAGGGGAAAGTCTACCTGCTTCTGTCCCAGGATAGTATTGGGCCTTGCAGTCTTCATTTTTGAGGACAGCACTTCTGCCATCTTTGAGAAGAGCCATGTGGATGCCTCAGCCATATGGTAGACCTGGGAGGTACCAGGTATCGTTATTTGCAGGAGTGCAATCCCCTGGAAAATGAAAGTCACCACTCTTTTATTTGGATTCCACCAAAACCAAACATTAGCTTAGAACCTGCTACTCCTGCCCCTTTCTCCATTTGCTCCAACTTAAATCTGATTGCTAGGCAAATATTAATGTTCAGCACCTTCCATGCCCCTTCCTCTGATTGGTTCCCCGTGCCAGGGATGCATCACCCTCGGATTGGTCTTCAGCGGTAGATGAAGAAAAGACTAGCCCAAGCAAGGGAGGATATGCTTAATGTGTTGGCCGTTGTTCTTATCCTACTGCTGAAAAGGTGGAGGAAATAAAGGGGAGCGTACATTCTGGGCCTCCAAGGAGGCCTAGAGTCCCCATAAGGGACGGGATGGAGGAGAGTGAATGAGGAACTCAGTAAAGCTTGGGAACCTCCAATGGGGGTGAGTGGAAATAGCTGGGACTGAAAGGAGGGTAGGGGAAGGAGGGAGCTCATTCCAGGCTCCCTCAAAGCCCCAAATCTCCCCCGTGCACCTCCATTGTTGAGGACTAGAGAAAGATGATTGCCCCTGGTCCTCCTTCTCCCATCTCCTTTCTTCCCCGCTGCTGGCTCAGGGTCTGGAAATGGGTGTCCCATCAACCCCTAGGCAAACTCCTTTTCTCAAAACACACCCCACGACTTAATTTCTGGTCTGCTTTTTATTGAACTCAGCATTCTATGCGGGGTCCCTGCCAACTGACACCTCCAGGAAATAGCTTTTCCATCAGTTTCTTGATGGCTTCCTGCACTCACTGGATTCTGCTTCTCATGGCTCCTGGAACTTTGGGTCATCACATTGTACTTAGGTGAAACTTCTGGACATTTTTCCCCACCAAGCATACATTCACATGGGCATTCATACACCCATCCTCCATCGGGAGAGAACTACAGATGGAAAGAGTGATGTCTCTTATCTATCAATGTCCCCTAGGTACTCACCCAACAACAAAAAAAATATGCAAATTCACTTCCAAAAATTACTGAGCAAATTTATTACTGGTCCTAAACCTTGTAGGAGTGGAGAATAAAGGATATGAAAAAACTGCAGTAGGAGTTAAGGAATTCTATGTGGCTACAATTTGGTATCCTCAGGCCAGCAAACTTTGTTTGTTACAGCACTCCAGTTTTTTCCCCATGAGAATTCCAGGAAAACTCATTAGCTTCTCTAATGTCCACAAACACTCAATGAGCAGAGTTTAACATTTGTATGTGTGAGGAACTGGAAAAAATTGGCAGGCATAACACTTGATCCAGTCTTCGCACAACTACCCTTCCATCAAAATATAACAATAGGTCGCAGCACTGGGCACATGGGCCAAGAATAATGAAAATATTAAGAGCTCTTTAATGCTTTTTCAGAGTGCGTACTGCCTCATGCAGAAATCTCAAATATCTTTTGATCCAGCCAAGCTCAGAAACACCCCTCTGCCTTTACTTACAAATGGATTGGGGCTTGCTTTGAACTGAAAGCCTCCTCCACTGGAAACAAAATGTCAGATTCAGCTACTGCCACAAAACCTTCCCCACCCCAAGAACCCCTACCTTCGGAGACACGGATCCAGAAAGGCCACAAGGATGGGGACAGAGATAGGATGGACCCCCAAAATTTCTGGCACAACTCCTGCTCCAGTCAACCCTCAACCCCAGCTTGCTCAAGTTGTGCCCCTGGTTTAGCTGCACCCTCGGGGCTGGTGGCAATAATAGCAGTGTTGTTTAGTAGAGGAAGTAGTGAATGAAGTGTGGAGAGGAGCCATAGGGAGCACCCTGGGGAACAAGGGAAGAGAGATCAGGAAAGTCATGAGGGCAGAGAGAGCCGGTTCCGTAATGCCCACTTTATGAGTCTGGTGTGATAAAGTAGGATCTGATGTTCTAACCAGAAACACAGGGTGAATTCAGAGATGTCTTAAATGCTGTTTGTTGAAACTTGGGCAGTTGTAAGTCAAGGACTTCCTAACTGTGGAAAAGCAAGTGCCTATGTAGTATATTATTTACAAAAACCTTCTCCTTTATATACTAGACATGAAGTGGCACGTGAAGTCATAGCCATTATATTGGGCCCACAGCACACTATGATTATGTCACAAAAGGGGTTTTCAGGCAACTCTAGAGTGTTTCTGTGAGGGATCCCCAGAGGGTCGTGTTGTTAACTTGGATGGAAAACATAGATGATTGTATTTGGGATGGATGATGATTACTGCCTCAGCCTCCTTGCTGAACTCCCTGCCTCTGGTCTTTCTCCACTCCAGTCCATACTTCACTCTGCTGCCTGGATCATTTTTCTACAGAAGCATTCAGTACATGTTTCCCCACTCCTCAAGAACCTTCAGTGCTTGCCCATCTATCTCTACATCAAACAGAAACATTTTACCATGGCTTCTTACCTCACCTTGCCGCTCTCCTACTATAACCCTGTCTACACACTTCTTCCTCTAATGACAACCTACTCACAGTGCCTCGATCTCATCTATTTTGCTTTCATCTCTTGCCCACATGATAATAATAATTTTGGTATTTGTTAAGCGCTATGTGCAAAGCACTGTTTTAAGCGCTGGGGAGGATACAAGGTGACCAGGTCATCCCATGTGGGGCTCACAATCTTAATCCCCATTTTACAGATGAGGTAACTGAGGCACAGAGAAGTTAAGTGACTTGCCCAAAGTCACACAGCTGACAATTGGCGGAGCCGGGATTTGAACCCATGACCTCTGACTCCAAAGCCCGGGCTCTTTCCACTGAGCCACACAGGTGATAGGTGAGACCAAGGCACAGTGAGAACGTTAACATTAGAGGAGTGAAGTGTGTGGGCTGGTTTGTAGTAGGAGAGTAGCGAGGTGATGGAGTGCTTTAAAGCCAGTGGTGAGAAGTTTTACTTTAATGGGAAACCACTGGAGTTTTTTGAGGAGTGGGGAGACATGTCCTGAACATTTTTGTCGAAAAGTGATCTGGACAGCAGAGTGAAGTATGGATTGGAGTGGGGAGAGGCAGGAAGCCGGGAGGTCAGCAAGGAGGCTGATGCAGCAATCCAGGCAGGATGGGATGAGCCTTCCCTAAGCCCCCATTTCCTTTCTCCCACCCCCTTCTGCATCACCCTGACTTGCTCCCTTTAGTCAACCCTGCCCCCCAGCACTTATATACATACCCATAATTTATTTATTTCTATTACTGTCTGCAAGCCTTAAATCCAGATTCGACCCAAAAGTGATGACTTGAGCCCCAGCAGATCAAGCCTGGCACAAAAATATTCAAATGTTTAGGCATATATTTTGAGGTTTCTGCTATCACTCCCAAGTGTGGTGTAGCATAGAAAAGACTCAAATCAGAAGTGCGTTCCAGGAACTTGGTTCTTGAATTTCTTCTCCCTCAATCAATCAAATCAATGTTGTTTATTGATTGCTTCCTATGAGCAGAGCACTGTACTAAGCTCTTAGGAGTGTACAATAGAACAGAGTACAACAGCGAGTTTACAATCTGGAGGGACGCTCCCTTGGAGAAGGCTCAATTGTGCTCAATTATAATAATAATTATTATAAATGTGGCATCTGCAAAGTGCTTACTATGTGTCTAGCACTGAACTACACTCTGGAGTGGATACAAGATAGTCAGATCAAGACCAGTCTTTGTTACACATGGAGCTCATAGCTTAAAGGGGAGGGAGAACAGATTTTGAAACCCCAATTTACAGATGAAGAAACCTCATTCATTCATTCATTCAATTGTATTTGCTGGGCACTTACTGTGTGCAGAGCACTGTACTAAGTGCTTGGAAAGTACAATTCGGCAACAGATAGAGATAATCCCTACCCAACAATGGGCTCACAGTCTTAGAGACATAAAGTGACTTGCCCAAGGTCACTCTGCAGAAAAATGGGAGCTGCTTTTAGAACTCACATCCTCTGACACCAGGCCACTTTCCTTTCCCCTATGCAGTGCTTCTTCTCATAGATGCCCACAGCATCTCTGTTTCCTCGTGACCAGACTGTACTGCAGCTTTTCTCCATTCGTGGTCCCTTTCTGCCCCTTGACCTTTCCTCCTTACCCTTCTTGATCTTTTTCTTACTGTCTTTTAAATACAATCAGGGACTTCCACCCTCCCTGGAAGGACCTAGCATTCTTTGTTCTTAGCCTATATCACTGAGCCAGTCTAAGCCCCTATTCTCTGCCTCTATCATGCCCTTTCCCCTTTCCCCTACTGAGCTTCAAGAGGGATATTAATCAGTACTTTTAGGCTTTGTTCTGTGCATGCATTTGAGGCAGCAAATGGTGACAGTTCCCATATCCCAATGTGTCTTTCCTCAATTTTTAAATTTGGAATAGAAAGATGTTGAAAAAAAACCCCAATATTATTAGAGCTTGCCATATAGCACTGCATCCATTATAGCTCCGAGAACATTAAAATCATTTTTTATGAGTCATTCATGCAGGTGGAAGGTTTGCAATAGCTGAGGTTATATGACCCCTGTGAGCTAAGAAAATTTGAGACTGACACAAAATGGCAAATAAATCACAGCATAAAAGGTCATTTAGACTGTTTCTGACAGTTTGGAACACCAGAAGGTCAGAAATCAACAGCGCATTGTTCTACATTGCAAGCATCGCTATTCTTCCAAGTCCCCGAGTAGGCTTTGGTAATCCAAAATAATTCTGTTGAAACCAGACAACCATTCAAAAATGGAGCTGCCATTAATCAGAGAAACTGAATGATATCTTTTTCTTCTTTTCTTTTTTATTTCCCTTACAAAGTCAAGACTCCATCCTTACAAAGGTCGTATTAATGCGGTCTAATGCAATATTGGAATAATTGATGTTCCTCTTCACAGATGATGAAATTTATGTTGAAAGGGTCAGGTCTGAAAAGCAAGAGGATCAATGATTCTGTTGTCCATCCCGAAAGGGAATACGAACCTGTCTTCAATTTCACTCGCCTGTTCATACGCCAAGGTCTCCGTGATGGGGTCTAACCCAAGCATGGCAAGCAGAGAAATGAGAAAATTGTACGGAGAATTAAGGCCCCCAGATGTTTTCACCCAAATGTCCTGTTCTTCCTTCCCTACTCCCGTGTTAGTGTGGAATGAGAACTCAGAGCCAGGTATACTCAGAAGTCACATTCAGACCTAGGGGGCATGGTACAGGCAGTGAAAATTAGCAGGTTCCAGCATCCCCACTGGTATAGTTCTACTCTGGTCACAAAGGCAAGGCAATGCAGGTTTTTTATAACATAAAATTGATTTATTGTTCTGTTTAAACTATTTACTATTCACCTTTGGCTGCAGCTCCCTGCTCTTGGCTCTCCTCTGTTCCGCTGAAGAAGCTTTTCTAGCAGCGCTAATGCCTCTCTAGTAAAGCCAGAGTACTGTCAAAAAGGGCTAGCCCCACCCATGGAGACAGAAAAAGAAAGTTTTTCAGAGAGGAAGTTACTCCCTTCTTCACACTTTCTCCAAGTCAAAGCCCATCTAAATTCCATGCCAATTATTTAGCCAATGGCACCATCTGGAACTAAGCCAATTATAAGAGAGGACTGGGAAAAAAGAGGACGGGGCAAGATGATCATCAGGGGTTTCGTCAACCTCTTCAACAGCTGAACCACACTGGCTCTAAATGGGGTGGGATGAAGAGGGGAGGGCTCATCTTCTTCCATTGTTTTTATCTCATAGGGAAAGTGGGAGAGGTGGGTCTGCTCCTCTTGCCACCCACTGCAGCTTTGGTCCTATCTTGCTGATTCTACCTCTCCTTCTCCCCCTTTGAATCTCACAGGACCCATCTCTATCACCCTCTACAAATACTATCTGCTGTTACCTCCCTACCTCCTGGTTCTGCTTCTCCATTTCTTGCTGATTGTATTGCTTTCCTTGCCTTCCAGATTTTGATCCTTTCTCCCACTCTAATCCCTGGGACTTCAGGCTCCATGTTGATAATAATATTGGTTTGTTTTACATATTTGTCAAGTACTTACTCTGTGCCAAACACTGAACTAAGCTGTGGTGCAGATACAAGATAATCAGGTTCCACAGAGGCTCACCCCTCAGTAGGAAGGAGAACATGTATTGAATCCCCATTTTGCAGATGAGGGAACTGAGACACAGACAAGTTAAGTAAGTTGCCCAAAATCCCACAGCAGGTATGTGGTGGAGCTGGATTTATCAGGTCCTCTGACTCACAGGCCTGTGATCTTTCCATTAGGCCATACTGCTTCTCTAGATTGATAACTTCACTGACCCTGCAGCCAGCTGCTTCCTTTCTCTCCTACCCTCAGCAGACCATTTGCTATACATCGCAGCCGTTCACCAGGATTGACACATGATTGATTTAATTAATTCATTTAATTGTATTTATAGGGCATTTACTGTGTGCAGAGCACTGTACTAAGTGCTTGGGAACGTGCAATACAACAGTGACATTACCCACCCACAGTGAGCTTCTAGTCTAATAATCTCTAAAGAATATCTGTCACTGACAATGTCCTCTTCCTGCTTTTCCTTCTCTCTGGCAGCTCATTCTCAGCCTCTTTCACTGGTTCCTCCTCGGCCTCCCACTCCATAACTTTGGGAGTCCCTCAAGGTTCAGTTTTGGGTCCCGTTCTATTCTCCATCTACACCTATTCCCTTGGAGAACTCATTTACTCCTCTGGCTTCAACTACCATCTCTATATGTTTGATTCCCAAATCTACAACTCCAGCCCTTATCTCTTCTTTTCTGCAGTCTCACATTTCCTTCAGCCTTCAGGACACCTATACCTCAGGTTTAACATATGCAGAACAGAACTCCTCATCTTCCCACTCGAACCCTGTCCTCCCCCTGACTTTCGCATCACTGTAGACTGTAACAATCAATTAATCAGTGCTATTTATTGAGCACTTACTATGTGCAGACAATGTACTAAGGGCTTGGGAGTATACGATGCAACACAGAATACAAAGTTCCTGCACATAACCATCATCCTTATCTAACGAGCCTATAACCTTGGCATTATCCTTGACTCATCTCTCTCATTCAATACACAGATTCAATCTGTCACCAGATCCTTTTGGTTCAACTTTCACAACATCGCTAAAATCCATCCTTTCCTCTCCAAACTGCTGCCATGTTAATCCAAATACTTATTCTATCCCACCTTGATTACTATAACAGCCTCGTTGCTGACCTCCCTCCCTCCTGTCTCTCCCGACTCCGGTCCATTCTTCGCTCTGCTGCTTGGATCATTTTTCTGAAAAATCATTGAGTCCACATTTCCCCACAACTCAAGAACTTCCAGTGGTTGTCCTTCCACCCCTGAATCAAACATAAACTCCTTAACACCAGCCTTAAAACAATCACCTTACCCCCTCATATCTTACCTCTCTAATTTCCTACTATTGTTCAGCCCACACTTTGCTCCTCCAATGCCAACCTACTCACTGAACCTCGATCTTGCCTATCTCCCTGCTGAACCCTTGCCCATGTTCTGCCTCTGGCTTGGATTCTTCTCCCTCTTAATATCCAACAGACGACTGCTCTCTCAACCGTGGGTTGATAGTGGATACAACCAGTGGAATAGATCTTGTCGGACATTTTAAATGGCAAACATGACATTATTAAGTGCAGTGCTTTCATTGATAGCAATAGTAGTAGTAGTGGCAATAATATGAATTTACTGGAAGCAAAGCATTGTGCTATATATTGGGAAGTAGTGCACAAAGGAAAGTAGAGTGGTGAAAGCTGTTAGCCAGGGAAGTTTTCCTTGAGGAAATGCGATTTTAGTTGGACTTTGAAGGTGGGGATAATGATTGGAGATTCCAGATTGGAGTGAGGGCATGAATAAGAGATCAATGGCCAGACAGAAGAAATCAAGGCACAATGAGTAGTTTGGTAATAAAGGAGTGAAATGTGCAGCCTGGATTGTAGCAAGAGAGGAACAAGGGTAGATAGGAGGGAGAGAGCAGAGTGAGTTCCTTAAAACTGATGGCGAGGAGTTTATGCTAGATGCAGAGATGGATGGGCAACTACTGGAAATTTTTGAGGAGTGGGGAGATGTGCAACAGTCAAAGAAGGAGAGATGAAACAATAGAAACACTAAAAACATCAAGCAATGACAAATATACACAAGATAAAAACTAACCGAATAAAAAAAATCAGTTGGGTTCTTGGCTGGAGGGGCAAAAGTACGGACTCTCTGTGGCTCAGAGTCTGACAGTCACAACCATAGCCACTGGGACCACCACCACAGCTTACCCAACATGGCTTTGTGAGGGCCTTAGGCAGCCATTGCTTCTGTGCTTCCTATCATGATGGATGCAAGGCCCAGGGAGGTGCAAAGAGGCAGCAGCATTGTGCTTCTGTTCTTTTCTGGGTTGTGAACGTGCATCCTTCTGAGTGTTAAGGTGTCAAACGTAAACAGAAACACTTCTGTAGCTAAAATCCATGGAGTCTAGCAATGCAAAGAGAACCAAAGCCAACAGCTAAATGAGGCAAAACAGAGTAAGAAACAAGGGAGAAAGAAATGTAATTCTGTGCTGGCTGATGAAATATCTGGGCTTTGTCTCTAAAGGGCTGTACTGGGCTTCTATAGTATGGATGCAATTTCAGACCCCAGAGGGGCACAGCAGGCAAGACTTTTGTTGTGTGACACATGCATCAGAATAGCAAGAAACTACATCAAGGCTTTTATTTAGGATTCTCCTGCCTCCTCCCTCCTAAACTAACATGGAGAAAGATACAAAGGTTTGCGTATCTGCACTGCATTTAGCAGTGGGTTCTCACTATGGTAAGTGGGAGTGGGGGAATGAGGGTTGGCAGAGCAATAAAAGGCAAGAGAAAGCCACTTTGGATCTAGACTACAGATCTTAAATGCATGTGTTTACTTTTCCTAGTCTTTCACTTTTGGCAACTGACATCTCCATTACTCCATGGGGTTGCCAATAATATGAACAAAAGAATTGAGAGTCCCAGTCAATAATAGCGTAAGACTGTAAACTCCCCCATTGGAGTAAAGTCCTTCAGGTGGAAATTGAGTCTACCAACTCTATTGTATTGTACTCTCCAAGCACATGGTACACAGTAAGTGCTCACTAAATACATTGATTGACTGGTTGTTTGTTATTGTGCAGACTGTCCCAAGTCACAAAACTGCTGGGACCTGTCTGGCCAGATGTACATGGAGTGCTTCCCCTTGCAATGAAGCAATGGCCCACCTTGCATTTTCCCTGCCCTGAATTTCAAGCTGTTTTCCACCTCTGGACTGTCTATTTGTGCAATGGACAACTGTAGATTTTTTTGCTGTTGCCGCTGTTGTGCTCTTTGCAAACTACTGAAAACGTATAAGGAAACAAAAGCAAAAGCAGGACCAGATACTGTAAACATCAAACTTGACAACCCGAAAGACAACAAACATTACGTGTGTACACTGTGGCTGTGGCTACTGTTCTTATTTTTTCAAATATATTTTTAAAGGTATTTAAGTGCTCACTATGTGTCAAACATTGTTAAAAGCACTGGGGTGGACACAAGTTTATCAGGTTTGACATAGTCCCTGACCCACATGGGACTCACAGTCTAAATAGGAGGAAGAGCAGGTTTTGATTCCCTACTTCACAATTGAGGAAACAAGCAGAGATAAATTAAGTGCCTTGGCCAAGATCAAACAACAGGCAAGTGGTAGAGCCAGGATTAGGACCCAGGTCCTCTGACTCTTCCTCTTTCCACTAGACCACACTGCTTCTCACAATATATAGAAAAAGTTTAACCTCCTCTGAAATCCTGGGTCAGATGATTAGGCTGGTCATAGCAGAATGTGTGTTAGTGGGCTGGATGTTGACTGTTCCTTTCCCATAATCAGAGGAAGCAGTGAGAGCAGTGCTTAACTTCAATCCTCCTGCACCATGAGACCATGGGACCTCTGAGCCATGACACCTGGAATCCATACTGCCCTTCCCTGAGTCATCTTGGGCTTCCTGACCTGCCACGATAGAGAAGAGCTGGGAGTGGCTGAAACAGCTGAAATATGCCTCAAAAAATAATAGAACACTTGGAAGACTGTGGCTATTGTAACCACTGGACTTTATCCTGACTTGACCGCTGCATCTGCCTCCTCATTTACCTCCCGGCCTCCTGTCTAACCGCTCCAGTCCATACTTCACTCTGCTACACTGATCATTTTTCAACAAAAATATTCAGCCCATGTCTCCCCACACCTAAAGAATCTCCAGTGTTCACACATCTACATTCCCATTGAGCAGAAACTCCTTACCACTGGCTTTAAAGCACTCAATCACCTTGCTCTCTCCTACCTCACTTCACTGATCTCCTTTTACAGCCAAGGCCACACACTCTGTTCCCCCAGCACTAGCTTACTCACTGTTCCCCAATCCCTCCTATCTTGCCATCAACCCCTTTCCAATGTCCTTGCCCAAGCCTAGAACTCCCTCCCACATCACATATGCCAGATTACCATTTTCCCCATATTATGGTCACTGCTCCTCCAATTGGCCTTCCCTGATCAAACCCTTTTCTCCAGCTCACTCTCCCTTCTGCATTATCTATGTATGCACTTGGATCTGTGACCTTTGAACATTTGATATTCCTCAGCCCCGCAACACTTAAGTACATTTCTTTAAAGTAAATATCATAAATTACTTATTTATATTGATGTCAGTTTCCTCCTCTAAACTGTAAACTCCTTATGGGCAGGGAATGTGTCAACTAACTCTGTTATATTGTACTCTCTGAGGTACTTAATACAGTGATTTGCACATAGTAAAAACTCAATAGTTGCCATTGCTTGATTGATTGAATGGACAACCGTGTTCTGATTAGTTATGGGAAGCAGCAAGGTGTAGAGGAAAGAATATGAGCCTGGGCATCAGAGGACCTTTTCATAGTAACTTTGGCAGTTGGTCTGACTCTTTACATGTCACTGAGGCTCCCTCTGGACAAGGAGAGTCTTGGTTGGTATGAGCCCGGGGGGAGGTGGGGCAGGGGTGGCGGGGAGGAGCTTGTGACAGTAGACACATTTCCTACCAAGAAGGAGTTTTCACTCTATAAGGGAAACAGACATTACTACAAATAGATAAATATGGAAATTCAATCATATTTATTGAACAATTTCTGTGTGCAAAGCACTGTATTAAGCACTTTGGAGAATACACTATAACTATAAACATGCACATAAATGCTATAGTGCTTAAAGGGTTCAGATTCAAGTGCATAGATAATGTGGAAGGAAGAGGGAGAATGGGAAAAGAGCTTAATCAGGGAAGGCCTCTTGGAGGAGATATGATTTTTATAAGACTTTGAATTTGGGGAGAATGGCGGTCTGTCATATACAGACGGGGAGGGAGTACCAGGCCAGATGGAGGACACGGGTAAGGGGTCAGCAGTGAGATAGCTAAGATGGAGAAGCAGTGAAAGACTTTTTATTTCCCACAAGGGCCGTCGTTTCCACACTCAACAATTACATGGGAAGCGGATGAGGGAGGATACAGCAGTCTTTGCTTCTGCAAAGGGCACCAAGTGCCTTATTTTTCAATGGTGGATGTGTGTTTCCTACCCAATGGCTGCTTAAAAGCTGCTTCAGAGAGTGTTCAGAATTCTCCTATTCCATGTTCACAGACAATACCCCGATTTCTGCTCAGCTGTCTCTCAACAATGGCTACTGATTTTGAGGGACCCGTCCAGAGAGTGGGAATAGGTTTATGTAACCCATCACCACTGAGGGAAAAGTAACTCTAGATCATACAGTACACAAGTGGTGGCATCAGGATTAGAATCCACGTCCTCTGGTTCCCAGGTTCATGCTCTTTCCGCTAGGTCATATTGCTTCTCAAAAAATTTATCTCCCATTTTACAGATAAGGAAACTGAGGCAAAGAAACTTTCAAGGAGTTTTTGATACACATTTGCGTGCACCAATACAGTTCTTACCATCAGTACAATATTAGACTTCAAAGTGCAGCTGCAAACACAGTAATCAAAAGTGAGAATTTAAATTACATCTATTGTTTAAAGATATTGTAACTCTTAACATTATGACAGATACTAGGGCAAAAATGTGTAATTCCAAATTGAAATGCCTTGTGTTGAAATGACTTCCGACACGTCACTTTCAGTTGAGATATCCTCAGTCAAATGAATGAGGAGAAAATGGGGTCATAGCAGTTAGGGCTAATTTACAAATGATTCAGAAAACAATCGCTATTCAGTTTTATTTGATTGTTAAATCCCTCTTTGGCAGTGAGGTGTTCACCAGCAGAGTTATTATCTGAGAGGGAAGTCATAATCAGAGGTCCAACAGCTTTGGAAATGAAACCAGTAAGGGAGAAGACACTGCCTAGATACAAGAAGAAAAGGAATAGAAAGAAAAGTTGACATGACAGGTCACTTGACTTCTTTGTACCTCAGTTTCCTCATCTGCAAAATGGGGATTTAATACCTGTTTACCTTACTTAACTTGTGATCCTGTGTGGAACAGGGTTGGTGTTTATGATTTGATGGTTATGTGAGGGTGATGAATCTGTTTGGCACAGAGTAACACAACAAATATGAAATGATTATTTATTAGGTGTATAGGGTCCAGATAGCATTCACAGTTACACAGGAGGAGGGAATGTGGAGCCAGAGAAGAAGTAGAGAGACAGGAAGAAGAAGCAGGGTAGACGGGGCCTTTGATGAGAGAGAGAGAGAAAATGAGAGAGAGAGAGAAGGATCAGCATTGCTTAATGGATAGAGTGTTGCCCTGGGAATTAGAAAGACCTGGATTCTAATCCCACCTCTGCCAATTGTCTGATGGGTGATGCTGTGCAAGTCACTTCAATTCTCTGGGCCTCAGTTACCTCATCTAAATACTGGGGATTAAGACTCTGAGTCCCACCTTGGACATGAACTGTGCCTAACCTGATTAACTTGTATTAGAAAAGCAGCGTGGCTCAGTGAAAAGAGCACAGGCTTTGGAGTCAGTGATCATGGGTTCAAATCCCTGCTCTGCCAATTGTCAGCTGGGTGACTTTGGGCAAGTCACTTAACTTCTCTGTGCCTCAGTTACCTCATCTGTAAAATAGGGATTAAGACTGTGAGCCCCCCGTGGGATAACCTGATCAGCTTGTAGCTTTGCACATAGTAAGTGCTTAATAAATGCCATTATTATTATTATTATTATTATCTACACCAGCACTTAGTACAATGCCTGGCACATAGTAAGTGCTTAACAAATATCTTTAAAAACAACAGGAGTCAGAGAGACAGGAAGAATAAGAAGGGTAGACTGGGTCCTTGACTTCTAAGAGACAAAGGGGGAGAGGGAGAGAAGGAGAGAGGGAGAGGGAGAGAGAGAGAGAGAGTGAGTGAGTGTTTGGGAAGGCAGTGGCCAAAGGGGGATTTAGTAATTAAATAAAATTGAACAGAGATCATTTTCTGAATCATTTTCAAATTAGTCCTAACAATTGTGACCCCATTTTCTGCTCATTCATTTGACTGCAGATATCTCAACTGAAAATGACGTGTAGGAAATCATTTCAATGCAGAGCTTTTTTATTCAGAATGACAAATTTATGCCCGAGCAACTGTCATAACCTTAAGAGTTACAGTGTCTTTAAACAATAGACATAGTTTAAATGTTCAATTCTAATGATTGTATTTGTAGCTGCACTTTGAGGTCTAATCTCAGCAGAGTAGTCAATGTGGATTGGAATAGAGAAGAAACCATCAAATTTCACTTCAGTAAGTAGCTCTCAGATGAGTGAAAAGGGAGAAAACTTGACCATATGGGCTTGAAGAAAGATTTGTCAGAGAGGAAGTGAAAATGACAAGCGAATGGAATGAGAGATTTATGGTATTTCTTAACTGCTAGCTATATATTAACCACTGTGATACCTGGTGGGGAAAAGCGGGCATAGACCATGTCCAGGATGAGACTCCTAAATTAAGTGGGAATAGACACAACACAGTAATAATAATAATAATAATAATAATAATAATAATTATTATTATTATTATTATGTATTTGCTAAGCCCTGTGCTAAGTGCTAGGGTAGATACATGATAAGCCACATGGGGCTCACATCTACTTAGGAGGGAGAGCAGGTATTGAATCCCCATTTTGCAGATTAGGAAATTGAGACACAGATACAGTCACTGTGTGACTTGCCCAAGGTCACACAGCAGGTAAATTGCAGAGATGGAATTAGAACTCAGGTCCTCTTACTCCCGGGCCCATGCTCTTTGCATGAGGCAACAGTGCTTCCCAATAACAATAACAGTGAATTATGAACAGCAATAAGTAATACAAATAATAATCCAAGATAATGATATTTGGTTAAATAAACAGTACTTAGAAGGTAGAGCCTTCAGGCTCCTAACCACTCCCAAACTGTCTTTAATGAGAAACCAATAGACATTCCTCAGCATTCCAACAGATCTAAAGAGTCTGGGAGTGGATGGGCTCCAGAGTTACTGATCTTAAAGGGGCTTCAGGTCACAGGGGTCCCAGTCCCTTTCATTCCCAGCTCTTCCAGGGAATAAGGACTCAATTCCATAGTGGCCTACAGGGACAATGACATATTCAAGGAGTCTGGTATTGGAGGGAGAAAGGAGACGGAACAATAGCTGAAAGGATAGAGGAGCCCAGAGGAGGCGATCAGAGCCTGTTTGCATGCTGAGAAAGAGTCAGAGGATTGGGAAGTTTGATGAAACCAATGGGAGATGGGGAAAAAGAGTGGGACCAAAGTGTTCATGAAGTGACCTTATGGGTTGGCCTTCTGGTGTATGGCTAACAGGAGCGGACACAGCGTAGGAAGGAATGGCTGCGGTGTAGAAGAAGAGAAATGCTATGGGGAATACACATTGGCAACAGCACATCTGATGGTATTATGAAATTGGTGGTATTTGTTCTGCAATTATTATGTGCCAAGGACATACTAAGTGCTGGGGTAGATACAAGATAATCAGATTGGAAACAGTGCCTGTCCCACGTGGGGCTCCTAGCCTAAGTGGGAGAAAGCCCTGATAAATTAATTGACACACCCAAGGTTGCACAGTAGCTAAGTGGTGGGGCCAGGATTAGAATCCAGTTTGTCCGACTGCCAGGCCAGAGCTCTTTCCACTAGGCAACACTGCTCCTCTTTATGGATCTGCAACCAGGCCCCAATAAAAAAAACCAGAAATACATGCTTTTCAATAGTTTCTCTTCATTTGGCCTTAATTCCTTTCTCTCTTGAAGGATTCTTTCCAAATGCTCAAAACTTGCTGGAACAGAGGGAGGAGTCGGGCATTCTACTGGTGCTCAATAAATGCCCAAAGCGCCAGCAAGAGAGCATGCCCCAGGCTACAGAAACACTGAAAGAGAGAAGAAGGCTTTGAAGAACTACTCTGACCTAGATGCCACCCTAAAAGTTGCTCATAGCCCCAGTTCTGATTTCTGGGACCAATGTCATTGAAAACGTTTCCCCTAGTCCCTGCTTCTGGCTCCAGATGGTAAATCAGGTGTTCTTGACCATTCTTGTAGTAAGAAACAGGAAATGCTGACACCCAGATCTACATCTCTGCCTCTGCTCTCTCCCTCACTCTCCAGGCTCGCATCTCCTCCTGCCTTCAGGACATCTCCATCTGGATGTCTGCCCGCCACCTAAAACTCAACATGTCCAAGACTGAAGTCCTTGTCTTCCCTCCCAAACCCTGCCCTCTCCCTGACCTTCCCATCTCTGTTGACGGCACTACCATCCTTCCCGTCTCACAAGCCCGCAACCTTGGTGTCATCCAACTCCGCTCTCTCATTCACCCCTCACATCCAAGCCGTCACCAAAACCTGCCGGTCTCAGTTCCGCAACATTGCCAAGATCCGCCCTTTCCTCTCCATCCAAACCGCTACCCTGCTCATTCAAGCTCTCATCCTATCCCATCTGGATTACGGTATCAGCCTTCTCTCTGATCTCCCATCCTCATGTCTCTCCCCACTTCAATCCATACTTCATGCTGCTGCCTGGATTGTCTTTGTCCAGAAATGTTCTGGGCATGTTACTCCCCTCCTCAAAAATCTCCAGAGTCTACAAATCAATCTGCACATCAGGCAGAAACTCCTCACCCTCGGCTTCCAGGCTTGTCCATCACCTCGCCCCCTCCTACCTCACCTCCTTCTCTCCTTCTACAGCCCAGCCCGCACCCTCCGCTCCTCCACCGCTAATCTCCTCACTGTGCCTCATTCTCACCTGTCCCACCATCGACCCCCGGCCCACGTCATCCCCCGGGTCTGGAATGCTCTCCCTCTGCCCACCCGCCAAGCTAGCTCTCTTCCTCCCTTCAAGGCCCTACTGCGAGCTCACCTCCTCCAGGAGGCCTTCCCAGACTGAGCCCCTTCCTTCCTCTCCCCCTTGTCCCCCTCTCCATCCCCCCATCTTACCTCCTTCCCTTCCCCACAGCACCTGTATATATGTATATATGTTTGTACATATTTGTTACTCTATTTATTTATTTATTTTACTTGTACATATCTATTCTATTTATTTTATTTTGTTAGTATGTTTGGTTTTGTTGTCTGTCTCCCCGTTTTAGACTGTGAGCTCACTGTTGGGTAGGGACTGTCTCTATATGTTGCCAACTTGTACTTCCCAAGCGCTTAGTACAGTGCTCTGCACACAGTAAGTGCTCAATAAATACGATTGATTGATTGATTTAGTACAACTTAAACTTACCATTTTTTTTAATTTTTGTTTTCATTTTAGTTTTTAGGAGTTACTGAAATTTTGTTTTATTTCAAATACGACTACACAAGTCAACATCTTATCAGAAGAAAGATCGGAAAATATTCCTTCAGTTCGTCGATTTACCATATAATGCCGACCATGCTAGGAAATGCCCTGTTCTCGTCTGGGAATTGTTGTCTGCCAGATTCTGCAGAGGCCTAATTTACCCATTTGAAGAGTGACATTCCCCGTACCCTTTTTTTTTTTTGTGGAGGGCGGGTGTGAGGGGGGGATGGGCAGTCTTTCAGAGGGCTTGTCTCATTTTATTTTAAGACTGCAAAATTACCCAATTTGTTCCAGCTACAACCTATAAATGTCATCTTTTCCCAGTGAAAATGACAAACACATAATTTAACTGTCACATATATGCTCAGAGAGTAAGGCAAGATGTTAAGTGCAACTGGCAAATAGAGCTCACCTTTGATGATTTTTATCGTAAAGTTTGGTCTCTGTAGAAGGAATACATATACAGGAAAAGGCATCAAAAATGGACAGGTATCCAGGTCCATGAAGATATGGTCGGTCAAGTTAATCAAGCAAGCAGTTAAGTTTCAGCACTGAGGAGAGTACAATAAAGTAAGTAAAGGTGATTCTCCCTTGCAAGGAATTTATAATCTGGAGGGGGAGACAGATAAGTAATCTACAGAGGAAGAAGAAGGAAAGGGGTACATGAATGAATACTTAAGCAATAGGGTATATGTACAGAAGGGCTATAAAAGTTTGTGAGTACACAAGTGTGTAGTTGGCAAAAAAGTGCAGAGGAAATAGTGCTGGGGAATGTGTGGCAGGGGAGGAGAAAGAAGAGGATGGATATAATCCCACAGCTTCAACTATCATCTATATGCTGAAGACACCCAAATCTACATCTCTGCCCCTGCTCTCTCTCCCTCCAGGCTCGCATCTCCTCCTGCCTTCAGGACATCTCCATCTGGATATCTGCCCACCACCTAAAATTCAACAAGTCCAAGACTGAGCTCCTTGTCTTCCCTCACAAACCCTGCCCTCTCCCTGAATTTCCCATCACTGTTGATGACACTACTATCCTTCCCGTCTCACAAGCCCGCAACCTTGGTGTCATCCTTGACTCCGCTCTCTCGTTCACCACTCACATCCAAGCCGTCACCAAAACCTGCCAGTCTCAGCTCTGCAACATTGCCAAGATCCACCCTTTCCTCTCCATCTAAACCGCTACCCTGCTTGTTCAAGCTCTCATCCTATCCCGTCTGGATTACTGTATCAGCCTCCTCTCCAGTCTCCCATCGTCCTGTCTCTCCCCACTTCAATCCATACTTCACGCCGCTGCCCGGATTGTCTTTGTCCAGAAACGCTCTGGACATGTTACCCCCCTCCTCAAAAATCTCCAGTGGCTACCAATCAAACTAAGCATCAGGCAAAAACTCCTCACCCTCGGCTTCAAGGCTGTCCATCACCTCACCCCCTCCTACCTCACCTCCCTTCTCTCCTTCTCCAGCCCAGCCCGCACCCTCCACTCCTCTGCCGAAAATCTCCTCACCATTAGGCCTCGTTCTCACCTATCCCACTGTCGACCCCCGGCCCAAATCCTTCCCCTGGCCTGGAATGCCCTCCCTCTGCACATCCACCAAGCTAGCTCTATTTCTCCCTTCAAGGCCCTAGTGAGAGCTCACCTCCTCCAGGAGGCCTACCCAAACTGAGCCCTCTCCTTCCTCTCCCCCTCCTCCCCCTCCCTATCCCCCTGCCTTACCTCCTTCCCCTCCCCACAGCACCTGTATATATGTATATATGTTTGTACGTATTTATAACTCTATTTATTTATTTTATTTGTATATATTTATTCTATTTTTTTGTTAATATGTTTTGTTTTGTTCTCTGTCTCCCCCTTCTAGACTGTGAGCCCACTGTTGGGTAGGGACCGTCTCTATGTGTTGCCAACTTGTACTTCCCAAGTGCTTAGTACAGTGCTCTGCACACAGTAAGTGCTCAATAAATATGACTTGAATGAATGAATGAATAATCTGCAGAAGACAGAAATGAATTAGGAATGAGGAGGAGGAGGAGCTGGAGGAGTTGTGATTTCAGAAGGACTTTGATGATAATGTGGAGAGCTGTTGAATTTAGGGTAGGGAAGGAGTTCCAGGCAGGGGGAAAGGGGTGAGTGAGAAACCGTTGGTGGGAGAAAAGAAAACTAGGCACAGTGAGAAGATAGCTTTGAGGAATAAAGAGTGTGAGCTGGAGTGTAATGGGAGAAGAAGTGTGGCTAAGAGGAAAGAGCCCGGGCTTGGGAGTCGGAGGTCATGCATTCTAATCCCAGCTCCGCCACTTGTCAGCTGTGTGATCTTGGGCAAGTCACTTAACTTCTCTGTGCCTCATTTACCTCATCTGGAAAATGGGAATGAAGACTATGAGCCCCACGTGGGACAACCTGATCACCATGTATCCCCCACAGCACTTAGAACAGTGTTTGGCACATAGTAAGTGCTTAACAAATGCTATCATTATTGAGAAGCAATGTGGCTCAGTGGAAAGAGCCCAGGCTTGGAAGTCAGAGATCATGGGTTCTATTCCTGGCCCTGCCAATTGTCAGCTGTGTGACTTTGGGCAAGTTACTTCACTTGTTACAGTTACCTCATCTGTAAAATAGGGATTAAAACTGTGAGCCCCACGTGGGACAACCTGATCACCTTGTATCCTCCCCAGTGCTTAGAACAGTGCTTTGTACATAGAAAGTGCTTAACAAATGCAGTCATTATTTTTATTATTACAAGAGAGTGAATTATCATTATTGTTATTTCTATGGTGCTTGTTATGCCCTTAACAACATGGCTTAGTGGCTTAGTGAAAAGAGCACGGGCTTGGGAGTCAGAGGACATGGGTTCTAATCTTGGCTCCATCACTTGTCTGCTGTGTGTCCAAGGCAAGCCACTTAACTTCTTTGTGCCTCAGTTACCTCATCTGCAAAATGAGGATTAAGACTGCAAGCCCCACGTGGGACAACCTGATTACCTTGTATCTAACCCAGAACTTAGAACAGTGTTTGGCATATAGTAAGCACTTAACAAATACCATTATTATTATTATTATTATGTGCCCAGTACTGTTCTAAATGGTGGGGCAGATACAAGTTAATCTGGTTGGACACAGTCCCTGTCTCACAGTCTGAGTAGGAGGGAGTAGGCATTAATCTTCCTTTTTTTTTTTTAACAGATAAGGTAACTGAGGCACAGAGAAGTTAAATGTCTTGCCCAAGGCCACACAGCAGAAACATGGAGATGGGTTTATGCAAGCCATCAGCCCTGAGAGAAAAGTAACTTTAGATCACACAGCAGACAAGTGGTGGAGCTAGGATTAGAACCCAGGTCCTCTGACACCCAGGCCTGTGTTCTTTCCACTAGTTCATACTGCCTCTCAGTGGATAAATAGGAGGGAGAGAACTGATAGGGCGGAACAGAAGCAATGGTAGCATGTTGCCTCTCCCTCCCAACCCACCAGACTGTGGAACGACATCACCAGCTGTGGCCTCCCTCCCTATCTTCCTTAAGAAGGATAGTTACAGCAGCAGCCTGTGACCTACTCCAAATTTAAAACCTTAGGAAGGCTGTAGTGGCTGCTGAAGCTGTAGTAGTTGTGTGGCTACGGTTTTCATTTTTGGACTTCAATAATAATAATAGTAATAATAATAATATTTGTTAAGTACTTACTATGTGCCAAGCACTGTTCTAAGCACTGGGGGAATACAAGATGATCAGGTTGTCCACGTGGGGCTCACAATCTTAATCCCCACTTTACAGATGAGGTAACTGAGGCACAGAGAAATGAAGTGACTTGCCAAAAGTCACACAGCTGACAGTTGGTGGAGCTGGGATTTGAACCCATGACCTCTGACTCCAAAGCCCGGGCTCTTTCCATGGAGCTATGCTGCTTCGATGCCTGGGGAATCTGAAATTCTGCTTTTCTCTTCATTCTCAATTGTTCTCTTTGCTTTATTCTTTGTATTTTCATTGTCCTTGCCTCTTATACTCTTCTTCTGCTTTGATTGTTTCAACCCCTGCAGCTTGTAAGCTCCTTATGGAGCTTACAGTGTCTTCCAACTATATTGTATTGTACTTTCCCAAATGTATGCTACAATGTTCTGCACACAGTAAGCACTTAACAAATGCCACAGTTATGATAATTATTATCAGGGAAGGTCAAGGTATTGAAGGTGGCATATCTGACAGCTTATTTCTGTCACAATGAAGCAGGACGGTGGGGCAGATCGCTTCCTACTCAACTGATCTTGTACTTCTGTGTTTGAGGAAACATTAAGGAACGTGTGGGTTGGAGTGAGAATCCATGAATGAACAACTGTAAAAGTATTCTAGCTCAACAAATTTTGAACATCATCAACAGGTTTTGTTAGTCGACAGCTCTGGAGACACATAGTCCCACATAGGCATCTTAGACTGGAAGCTCAATGTGGGACAAGGACCGTGTCCAACCTGAAAATCTTGTGCTAACCCTAATGCTTAGTGCAGTGCTTGGCACCTTGCCGGTCTTTAACAAATATCACAGTTATAATGATTGTGACGTGCAAATGATTATGGACTGCTTTGTGGATTCAGCTCAGCACTTTGTGATGACAATAGATCTGAATCAATCGGTCATGTATATGGAGCACTTACTAATTGCAGAGCACTGTACTAAACACTTGGGAGAGTACAACCATATAGCAGACACGTTCCCTGCCCACATAGAAAACCTACACTGGGGAGACTCTACTGCAAGCAAAGGTGTTCACTAGCAACTCAGAACTTAATACTGTTATAGAATTCTGCTACCTAGGTATTGTCCTATCTAACAAAACACAAATAGATAAAGATATACACAACAAAATGTACAAAGGCCAGTATGGTCTTTGGCAGACAGCAGGATGAAGCATGAAAACGACAGACACTGAGCTCCGCTCCATGTGGGTATAAAACTGTTGTGGTGTCCAACCTCTGACAACAGAATCCAGTTTCTCGATGGATTTCACTGGCATCACCTTCAGACAATTCCCATCATTAAATGACAGGACCAAATCAACCAATCAATCATATTTGTTGAGTGCTTACTGTATGCAGAGCACTGTACTAACCACTTGGGAGAGTAATAATAATAATAAGAATATTTGTTAAGCGCTTACTATGTGCCAAGCACTGTTCTAAGCTCTGGAGTTGATACAAGGTAATCAGGTTGCCCCACATGGGGCTCACAGTCTTAATTCCCACTTTACAGAAGAGGTAACTGTGGTCCAGAGAAGTTAAGTGACTTGCCTAAAGTCACACAGCTGACAAGTGGCAGAGCCGGGATTTGAACCCATGACCTTTGGCTCCCAAGCCCGGGCTCTTTCCACTAAGCCACGCTGCTTCTCACAGAGTGGGTAGACACATTCCTTGCCCACAAGGAGCTAACAATCTAGAGAGGGAGACAGACATTAAATAAATAATTATGGATATGTAAATAAACAAGAACAGGAATTGGAATGTAGCCAGCACCTAGAAATCAATTCTAATGGTCACGTCAAGGAGAGGAAAATGGATAACAGCAGGAAACCCAAGCAGGTACTGAGTGTTGAACTGAAAGGATCACACTGTAACACTCTGGTCACTCTTTGGGGTCTAAAGCCAGTTTGTAACCGGGTCCTATTTTTCACAGTTATTAACAACCATGATACTGAGGATTCCAGGCACAAACTGAAGAAACTATCTCTATGCTATGGACAGCATCAGATATACATATATACTTGGTGTGTAAATGGGATTTCCTATGCTTGATCTACTTTCAAATTTCCATGGTAGGAAATACTATTTTTGCAAGAGGTACTCTGAAGTTGAGCTCCCAAACATGAATCCAAGAGCCTTCCCACAGCCTCTTGCAAAAAAGAGCCTCTTTCTCCATCAATTGGTGAGGTTCAGGGAAGCTGCTGAAGGACCTGGGAAAATGGATGATAAATTATTTCCTAAGATGGAAGCAGTGGCAGAAACTCCCTCCTGCTGGCTTCTTCAGAAGGTACCTGGAAAAGATTTCACCCATCCTGAGATTTTTGAAAGTCCTTATATTCATTGTTGCAGAATGAACAAAATGTCCTGGCTTCTAGTTTAACCAGTGCAAATCTTATATTGAGAGAATGCTAAAATGAAATGAAATAAAACTGAAACATAACATGCATGTGTAGGAAACTGAATGTGCGCTTGGATATATTAATCCATTCTCAGTACTAAAGCAAGGTGATGCACGTGATGGGGGAAAAGACAGAATGGAAAGCATATTTAATTTCCTCTTCAGTAATAAAGGAGAAAAAGAATCTTGTAAAGATAAAAAAGAGGTGCTAAGCCCATTTTGAACAGACTTGCTTGGCAGAGAAGACCACGTTTGAGTGAAGCAGGAGTTATTTTTAATAAGGGGAATCAAGAAATATCTTACAGTTCTTAGATTTCCAAGGACAGTCTTTAGGGTGCAGAAAATATTAAAAGTACATGTCAGTACTTATCCCCTAAGGTATTAGTTTCTGATTTTTCTTTGATATTGATGTAGCTTACAAGTGGCAAGGAAGAAATCAAATATTTAATTTTATACCTGAGGAAAGGCTCTCAAATAACCAGCATTTTTCATGTTTTGCTACATGGAATACTACAATTACCACAGGTATCAAAATGTATTCATCATCATTATTATTATTTCATTCTAAACTGGCTGAATCCTCCACCCCATTTCTGTGTTTCATAGTTACTGAAAGTGTTGATGGAGTTGGCAATCCTCATAGTGCAATAGGAAAGAGACTCCATCATTCTAGAATCAATTTCTTGGACTTTATTTGAATCAGTTTGATTCTGAGTTGGTCGATTTGTATGTTTCAGGGAAGGATAAGACACTCTCCAGTCTAGCACCATTTTCTGCCATCTTTGGATATGGGGTCTCCAAAACTTCATCCTAGGAAGACAAATGGCAGCTTTTCCCAGGGCAGAATTTTCTTTGTAGAGAGCCAAGAGGGATGCAGTCTCCCTTACTGTCATCATCATAATCACTTTCCTAACATCACAAAGAAACCTCTTCAATTCAAACCATTTATCAGGTGAAGGGCAGGAGTTAAGGATGGAGTATTTGTTCCCATGGAAAATTGATTCTTTGGAATCTCTCTGAGGCTTTAGATTGTCTGTGATTCTGGAAGGGCCCTGCCTACCAGGTGAATACAACTCTTCTACAACTTTCTCCCATCTGCCTCTGGAGCTTATTCTACCTAGAACTTGAGCCAAAAAGATTTGGGGTAGTGACAGAATTATTCCTCCACTTTCCTCCCTCTCACTGTTCATGGCACCCCAATGTCCCTGGCTCAGATTCCCAGGGCTTTGCTTGAACTGTGACCTTATTCCCTTCCATGTTCTGATTCCAGTAGGGGCCAGGTAGGTGGAGGGGAAGAGTGAAACTTTGGAGAAGGAAGAAAGGTAGGATTGTCAAATGGTCCATCCTTAAATCACTTGGATTTATGTCCAAATCCTCCAAGTATCTTGTTGGCACCATCAGAGAGATGTAGAGTCTTAGACTAGAAGGACCCAGGCACTGCTGACCTAGTAATGGACTTGCTCATGTTCTTGTCCTGTCTTTTGCATTGCACTCTCCCAAGAGCTTAAAACAGTGCTCTGCATGCAGTAAGTGCTCAGTAAATAGTTGATATAATCAATAATATAATAAAAATATATAATAAAAATATAATCAATAAATAATCAATAAATGATTGATTGATTCATGTTCATATGTTTTTAATTGCATTCTGTTGAGAACTGAAAAATTATGTGAGCTAAGTCTCTTTTTGAGTTAGCTAAAATGACTTTTAGTCTCTCAGGTGTAGTGGAATGCATCTGTTCCTAATGATCCTAGGAGTCTTCATGTTAGGAGGCAGACGGCTGGATTCAGTGAACTCTGGAATCTTCTATCAGTTTTGTGATGCTGGAGGAGTTTTACAGTTTCCATCAACAGCAAAGTGGAAAGCAAACAATTTTTCTGTTAGGGTTATTATATTGGTCTCCATATTTTAGCAATTATAACTTCTAAACATCAGCCTAAGGTGACTTGTCAGATAATGCATATAGTTCAAATTTTTGAAAAGTAGACATAAAATGGATAAGCACGAATTCAACCATTATCCTCAACTTAATTCCTGTGTTTTAATGATCAACCAAATGAATCAATGACATGAAAAGGTGCTGAGTAATACCGCCTGGGCAGAGGGAACTGCTCTGACATTGCAGGATGCATCACAAACCACTTCTTCCACACACCAACCAGGTCTCCAATCAAAACCAGAAGAGAGATTTATAGGCGAGAGCCCATCTATTCTTCAGATTAGCCTCTACACAATAGATTCCTCTTGATTGAGTAGAGGAGACTATGGGCAAAAGCTGGTCTGGCTGTATTAAAGTCTGGTTGGAACTTGATGTCTTTGAGATTGAAGTTGTTAATCTTGACTTTTGGAAAGGCAGCAATTAGAATGGTCAGCAATGAACTTCAAGACATTTAATTGTAGGCAATTGATCTTTTACCAGTTAATGGGACAGTTGTGAACCAATTGAGTATTTGGACAAATTTCTCGAGTGTAAATCTGTACAAGGCATTCATTCATAGTCATAAATTTCAAATCTAGTATTTTCAGTTGCATTTAACCGCACTATAAATAAAACAATATAAATGATGTTGTGTTAAATTTAGTTTTCAAATACTGTAAATAGTGGGTTGGATTTGTATTATCAGACCCAATTTTTATTTAGCTTATTTGATCCTCTGGGGTCCATCTGCTAAATTCACTGAAGCATGGGGCTGAATTTAAGGTCATATAGAACATATTCCAAGCTAATGGAAAAGATCACTCATTCTAAGCCATAGTAAATGAGCCTTATGAGCAATACAAACTGTTGCTATCAGCCTGGAAGCTGTATTTACTACCAGGGGATCAGCTCTTTATTTTTAATGTTTGATTGTTCCTATAAATATTTAATGAAAATAGTATTAGATGATTCAGCTGAGTGAAAAAACTGAATACACAAGTAACTAAGGAAGCTTACTTAATATTCACTAAATGAAATGGCATAATCATTTATTTTACACATTCCATGAGTCCTCAGAGATATTTTGTACTTAAAAAATTTTAGCACTATTGAAAAGACTGCACTGATATCACACATTAGCTCTCAATTGATTTTTTTTTGCCAAGTAGGCTAATAATATATACTGTAGAAGGGTAAAGAATAATTTTATACTAAAGATATTTTGAGTTTAATAAGATCACTTTTATTCTTTAAACTAACTTGTTTTAAAGTTAGTTAGTGTAAGAGTCACCAGAAGCCTTAACTTTACAAGTAGAAATTAGCATGATTTGTCTGTCATGCCCAAGATAGAAAGTTACCACAACAATGTGTACATTTTATAAACTGAGAAAAGCAAAATTTCCACACACCAGTCCAGGCAGGTTTTCAGTGCTGTTTTAGAAGGGAAGCAGAGAAAAATCTGTCTCTAAATCTGTCTTCTAGACCGCAAGCTACTTGTGGGCAGGTAATACATCTACCCAATCTGTTGTATTGTATTCTCATAAGTGCTTGGTACAGTGTGCTGCACACCATAAGCCCTCAATAAATACAATTGATTGATTGATTGAAAGGTAAGAAGCCATGATTAGCTGAAGTTAAAAATCCCTCCAAGTATTTTTCTATCCAAGTCAGTCGTAAGCTGAATAATTTTACTAAGTTCTGCTACCTAGACATCACTGGATAAAGAGGTAGAAAATTGAATGAAGATGATATTATGTTTCTTATTATTATAATACTTATTACTTCTTAAGCACTTACTACGTGCCAAGCACTGTTCTAAGTGCTGAGGCAGATACAACTTAATCAGGTTAGACACAGTCCCTGTCCCACACTGGGCTTACTTTCTTAAACCCCATTTTACAGATGAGGTCACTGAGGCACAGAGAAGTTAGGTGATTTGCTCAAAGTCACACAGCTGATAAGTGGCAGAGCTGGGATTAGAATCCATGACCTCTGACTCCCAAGCCCGGGCTCTTTCCACTAAGCCATGCTGCTTCTCTCTCTATATATAGATGATACATATATGAAAATATATATAATATATATATATATATATAACTTTATATATATATATGAACTTATGAACTTTTGATACCTTCCTTAGCATTCATGTATATATATATATATATATATATATATATATATATGAATGCTAAGGAAGGTATCAAAAGTTCATAAGTACTAGAGATGGCTGAAGGGATGATATGGCTCAGGATGCTAGGATATTAATCAGGGAAAGCTTGTAGGAAGGACACTGCAGCAATGGATGGAATTTCATTCATTCATTCATCCAATCTTATTTATTGAGCACTTACTGTGTGCAGAGCACTGTACGAAGCTCTTGGGAAGTACAAGTTTGCAACATATAGAGACGGTCCCTACTCAACAGTGGGCTCACAGTCTAGAAACTGTGAAATTTCTCTCATAGATAAGAGCTAGGACTTATCCGTTATTCCTACTCTTTCATATTGTACTTTTCCAAGTGTGTAGTACAGTGCTCTGCACAGTGTAAGTGCTAAAGAAACACCATTGATCCGTTGATTTATCATTTATGAGGGGAGATTCCAATCCACTATTATCTTGCTCTTCCATATGACATTCAATATGAGTCCTAGGAGATACTGGTGAAGCTGCTTCTGAAGTTATACATTAGATGGATAGTATCATCAATTGTCATCAGTGATATTAGATTCAGGTTTTAAAAGCCATATAGGAGGTTGGACATCACGGCAGTATTATAGGCCTTCGAGACCTTGCTGCCCCATTGTAGATATCCTTTTTCCATCGGTCTGCTGTACAGACACATTCCCTGCCCACCAGGCACTTACAGTCGAGAAGAGGACAGCTGCTAATATAAATAAGTAAATTACAGATAGATACATAAGTCCTGTGGGGCTGAGTAAGGGGTGAATAAACGGTGAAAAAAAACGGTGTGGCGAAGAGATAGATGAGATTGAGGTACAATGAGTAGGTTGGCATTAGAGCAGTGAAGTATGCAGTCTGGGTTATAAAGTAGGAAATCAGAGACATGAGGTAGGAGGGGACAAGGTGACTGAGTGCTTTAAAGACAATGGTAAAGAGTTTCTCATTAATGGGGAGGTGAGTGGGTAACCACTGGGGGTTCTTCCCTAAAGGCCTACCACATTAATTGAAGCACTTTTCCTATCTTGCCTTGATTACTGTGTCAGCCTCCTTGCTGACCTCCCAGCCTTCTGTCTCTCCTCACTCCAGTCCATATTTCATTCTGCCGCCTGGACCATTTTTCTACAAAACTGTTCAATCCATGTTTCCCCACTCATTGAGGTGGTCCATCCTTCTCTGCACAAATAGAAACTCATTACCAATGGCTGTAAACCATAACCCTTCTATCTTGCCTTGCAACCACTAACCTTCCTGAGGTTTTAAGGTGTTGTTCCCTTTACTTTGTGGTGGTGGCAAGCAGGATGGGATGGCATCACTTCAGTGGCACAGTAGGGAGCTAGCACTTGTTCCTGAGGGGGTCACATGGCTGGGCACAGAGCATGCTAGTGCAGGTGGAGGGTTCCTCAGTCATGGGGGTGGGGGCTGAGGGCATGCAGCGAGGCCAGGCTGAAATTACCAGGTGTTTCACTCAACTGGAGGTGAAGAGATTCTGAGGAGGCACAGCAGCAACATTAATACCCACCCTGGTATGTGCAGAGCATCCCAGGAACAGGCCAAGAGTTTGGGAAGCCATCCTCCTAGAGGTGATAACTGAAGTGAGTGGATGAGCTCTCAGAGAGAGTGGGTGTAAAGTGAGAAGGGTAGAAGACCTACAGTAGACTTTGGGATGCCCACAGAAAGAGGATGAAGGCCAGGGAATGAAACTGAGAAGGAGTAGTCAGAGTGGTAGGAGAACTAGGATAGTATTTTGTCAGCAAAGCCAGGTTCCGATAGCACTTGAGGATGTGGGAGTGGTCCATCATGTCAAAAGCACTTGAGAAATGGAGGAAGGTCAGGATGGCTAGTACTGAGGTCTTTGGTGACCTGGGAGAGAGTAGTCTCAGTGTAGTGGAGCAATGGAAAGCCAGACTGCAGGTGGCAGAGAAGAGAGTTGGAGAGGAAATTAGGGCGGTGGGTTTATATGACTCAAACTAGGAGTTTGTCTAGGAATGAGAGCAGGGAGATCAGAAAGTAGCTGGAGGAAAACACTGGGTAAGAGGAGAGACTGGCATATGTTTGAATGAGGAGAAAGAGACATTGAGAGGTTGAAGATGGCTGTGAGGCAAGGGAGGAGAGGAGGAGTAAATGATTTTAGGAGGTGAGAGAGGATAGGGTCAGAGATAGAAGGTAGGGTCAGAGGTACAGGTGGAGGGGATGGATTTAAGGAGCAGGTGATAAATCTCCTTTTGGGAGACAGCTGAGAAGCCGGAGAATGGTAAAGAAGTAGATGTAGAGTGATGGGGAGATTTGGCCAAGTTGGTGAAATATATATAAAAGTTTCCAGCCATGTTCCTACTCTCCTTGTCCTAATAAATTGGAACCCAATTGCTAATGGAGTTTGGATGCCAAGTGCCCTCCTTATACAGTCTTCTCCATTTTATGAAAAATCCTTAATACCATTTAATTCACCCATCTTCCTTCTATTGCAAAGTGAAAATGAGGCCAGGTGTTGCCTGGAAATTGAAACTCCTTCATCTTTCTCTTTCCTCTCAAAAAAATGGGATACTTGAACTATATGCTCTCAGAATAATTTCCTTTGTTTTTGAAGCATCTGGTGCAATCTGGGTGCTTTGTGAAAATGTTACTAAACAGGCTTAGGATAGAACAGCTCTGAAGCTAGGCTAAATGAATCAGCTTAGGCATCCAGGGTCCAAGGACGCTGCCTCCCACTCCCCATCTGCCATATCCAAAGAGAAGAACCCTTCCTAGGGGAGGAGGGAAGCAGAATCTCCTGAAGCAGAATCTCTATAGTGTGGGGAAGACTTTAACTTCTCCAATTCAGGACAAAGATGGTCCCTTCAGGAGGAGGGAGGAGCCATGGAACTGTTCCCTCCAGCCATGATGTCCTATCATATTTGTTGTTACTGTCATTATATGACTTAACTGCTATGTGACCTTGGACAAGGCATTTCTCCATGCCACAGTTTTCTCATCTGTAAAATGGTGATTCTACCCCAGTTCTCTCTCTCCCTAAGACTATGAGCCCAATGTGGGACAGGGATTATGTCCGGCCTGATTATCTTGTATCTATACTGGGGCTTAGTACAGTGGTTGACACAAAGTAATTTTTTTAACACAATTATTATTATTATTATTTCTGGCTTTAGGCCAGATCTGTACAGGGAGGGAATTCCAGGTCATCATCATCATCATCAGTCATATTTATTGAGCGCTTACTGTGTGCAGAGCACTGTACTAAGCGCTTGGGAAGTACAAATTGGCAACATATAGAGACAGTCCCTACCCAACAGTGGGCTCACAGTCTAAAAGGAGGTCGAAGGTAGAGTTGGAACAAGAGGTAGGTGGTGAAAGAGATGACAATAAGGCATGAAGCATGTGAACTGGGGTTCAGTTGGAGAACAGCAAGAAGTGCAGAGAGTTGATTGAGTACTTAAAGCAAATGGTCATAAGAACAGAAATGGGCAATTGCTGGGGGATTTTGAGGAATGGAGAGAAATGTACAGCAATGTTTTAAGAAAATGATCCAAGCAGTAGAATGAAGTGTGGTCTGGATGGGGAGAGACTGGATGCAGGGAGAGCAGTCAGTCAGTATTTATTGGTGCTTAATGTGTTCAGGGCACTGTACTAAGTGCTTGGGAGAGTATACTATAACAATATGCAGACACATTCCTGACCCACAACAAGCTGTCTAGAGGGTGAGAAAGAAATTAATATAAATGAATAAAATTACAAATATATGCATAAGTGCTGTGTGGCTCAAAGCAGGGATTTCATTCATTCATTCAATCGTATTTATTGAGCGCTTACTGTATGCAGAGCACTGTACTAAGTGCTTGGGAAGTACAAGTTGGCAAGTCAGGGCTACAGAGAAGGGAGTGGGAAGGCGGGAAAGGAGGGCTTGGTCAGGGAAGGCCAAGAGATCTTTGAGGAGGCTCTATCATGAACATACAATATGGAAGGAAATACGTGAACTCTTTTCAGTTTCATACACGTGGTTAGGTTCTCGCTTTAGTTATAGTCTTCATTTTCACTTGTCACTCTAATGATGATGCAATCCTATTCATGCATGATTCTGAGAAAGATAAGTGAAAATACAGGTGGATGGTGTAAAGTATTTATCCAATGTTAATGTGAAAAAACAGAGACACAGTTTCACTTGGCCCTTCCCCAGAAGGGTTCTCACTAGCTCAATTACTGACATCTTTCTCAAAGCTACTGCACAAACTAAAAGGCAAGGGAAGTGACTCTGGAAGAGCTGTATTGGAAGGAAACATCATCCAGGGAAAACATGATCATTTAGAGCATTCTAATGGAATGTAAAAGTCAGAATCGTGGTGTGGTTCTCAGCTTGCGAAGTCTAGTATCCCAGATTGGGGGATCAGTGAGAGGCAGGAAGACTAAGGACTGTACCTAGATCTTATCTATCTCACCTCCGAGCTCTCACCCACATCCTGCCTCTGGCCAGGAGCATCCTTCCTCTTCATACTCAACAGACAATTACTCTCTCCACTTTCAAAGCCTTATTGAAGGCAAATCTCCTCAAAGAGGCCTTCTCTGAATAAACCCTCATTTCCTCTGCTCCCACTCCCTTCTACATTGCCCTGATTTGCTCCCTTTATTCACCCCACAACCCTAAGCCCCACAGCACTTATGTACATATCTGTAATTTAATTAACATATTTGTTAAACGCTATGTGCTAGATACAAGGTTATCAGGTTGGACATAGTCCTTGTCCCACCTGGGCTCTCAGTCTTTTTGGCCATTTTACAGATGAGGTAACTGAGGCACAGAGAAGTTAATTGACTTGCACAAGGTCACACAGTAGAAAAGAGGTGGAGCCGGGATTAGAATCCAGGTCCTTCTGACTCCTTGTCTCATGCTCTATCCACTAGGCCGAGCTGCTGGACTTCAAATTCTTCCTTGACCCATCCCATCTCCTGTTTACACCTGCCCTAACACTATTTAATAACTTCCATGTTTTCCTTCTCCATTTTTGACAACTCTGACCCTTTACTTAATAGTTTCCCATGTAGGGTTATTATTTTTGTTTTATTAGGTAACACCCATGTGCTGCCCACTCATTCAATCACTCAATCATATTTATTAAGCACTTACTTGTGGCAGGGCACTGTACTAATTATAATCTAGAGGGGGAGACAGATATTAATATAAATAAATTATGGATATGTACATAAGTACTGTGGTACTGGGGCAAGCATGGTGAATCAAGTGAGCAACTCAGAGCTAAGCAGAAGGGAGTGGGAAAAGAGTGGGGAAAAGGGAGTGGCTTAGTCAGGGAAGGCCTCTTGAAGGAGAGGAAGAGGAAAGGAGTGTCACTGTCAGATATAAAAGGGAGGACATTCCAGGCCAGAGGCGGGATGGGGCTGAGTGGTCGGCAGCGGGGTAGATGAGATCGAGGTACAGTGAGCAGGTTGGCATTAGAGGAGTGAAGTGTGCAGGCTGGGTTGTAATAGGAGAGTAACTAGTTGAGTCACGAGGGGGCTAAGTGATTGAGTGCCCTAAAGTTGACGGTAAGGAGTTTCTATTTGATATGGATGTGGATGGGCAACCACTGGAGTTTCTTGAGGAGCGGAGAAACATGGACTGAAAGTTTTTGTAGAGAAATGATCCAGGCAGCAGAGTGAACTATGGACTGGAGTGGGGAGAGACAGGAGGCGGGATAAGATTAACATGGTAGAAACTTGGATGGAGAGGAAAGGGAAGATTTCAGTGGTATTGTGAAGGCTGAAATGACAGGATTTAGTGATAGACTGAATATGTGAACGAGAGAAATGGGTTAAGGAAAACTAGGTTATGGGCTTTTGAGACAGGAAGGATGGAGGTGTCATCTACAGTGATGGGAAAATCAGAGGAAGGACAGGACAGGAAGGACTTTTGTTTAGGTCATGCTAAGTTTGAGGTGAAGACAGGACATCCAGATAGAGATGTCTTGAGGGCAGGAGGAAATGCAAGGCTGCAGAGAGGGAAAGAACATGTCTGGAGATGTGGGTGTAGAATGGAGAATAAAGGGGACCCCAAACTGAACCTTGAGGGACACCCAGAGTTAGGGGGTGAGAGGTAGAGGAGGAGTCCATGAAAGAGACTGAGAATGAACAGCCAGAGAGAGAGGAGAAAAACCAGGAGAGGACAGTGTCAGTGAAGCCGAGGTTGGATAATGTTCCCAGGAGAAGGGGGTGGTCCACAATATCTAAGGCAAGTGAGAGGTTGAGGAGAATTAAGACTCACTCAGCTTCGTTGGCTCTTCTTGCAGCCAGGGTTTATCATCACAGCATGCAACCACTTAAAGTCTTCTATAAACTGAGATTTCCCACTGACACTAAACATTTGGCTCATTGTTATTTTACCAGGACAGAAAGCCTGTTTTTTTCTTTTTCCAAAGAGGGCTTTAGTAAGCCCCTTCATAAGGAAATGGAAACTTCTGGGGTAGTGTTGAAGGGAAATTCTGACTTTTAAAGTTTGAGAAAATTTTCATTGCAGCGATAAGCAGTGCTTGCTTGGTTAAATAAATTGGAGATGAGACCTATGATTTTAAATGAAGAAACTTATTGCTTATCAAGTCTGGAGGTAAATAGTATGGATTTGAGAACAGTTGAGGACAGGAACTTAAATTATATTAATCTGTAATCATGTTTCCTTTGTAATATTAGAATACACTCTTTGTGTGTGTATTTAGTGAAACCTTCATTGACTATTGAAGGAAAGTAGGACAGTGAACCCCAAGAACAAGGAGCCAAGAAGAAGACAGCTGTAGGAATAAACAGTCCATGAAATTGCAAAAAAACACATTTCAGCAATGTTTAAACGTAGGTTTCCTTGGGAACATTTAAATCAATTTCATTAAATTGGAGAATATTTCCTTAATTCTATTGACTACCAATAAATCAAGACAGGCAGCATGGTCTGGTGGAAAGTGCATGAACCTAGGGGTCAGACGACCTGGGTTCTAATTCCGGCTCCTCCACTTGTCTGCTGTGTGATCTTGGGCACATCATTTAACTTCTCTGTGTCTCAGTTACCTCATCTGCATTAAGACTGTGAGTCCCGAGTGGGACATGGATTGTGTCTGACCTGATTATCTTGTATCTAAACCAGCATTTAGTACAGTTCTGGTCACTTAGTAAGTGCTTAGCCAAAACCTTACTACATTTTAAAATTACTATATTTTAAATTTAATTAAAAATAAAAAAATTAAAATGAATCAATGGTGTTTATTGAGTGCGTACTATGTGCAGAGCACGTTCCAAATGTTTAGGAGAGTCCAATACAACAGAGTTGGTAGACTAGTTCCCTGCTAACAAGGAGCTTATAGTTTATACGGAGAGACAGACATTAAAACAAATAAATTAATTGCAGCTATATACATAATTGCTGTGGGACTAAGGGTGGAGTGAAAATCAAGCTCTTAAAGGGCACAGACCTATAAGTGTACAAGTGATGCAGAAGGGAGAGGAATAGTGGGAATGAGGACTTAGGGAAGGCCTAACTTTACCACAACGAGGAGTGATGGTACATATAATTTTCTGGATGACTTTACAAGATGGCAAGATGAATCCAGAATTGTTGTTTTAGCATTGGGCCTGAAATGACAATGCTGGGAAGAAGGAGTGTTGTCACTGCCATTTCTCTGTTTGAGCCCTGTCAGGGCCCTTTCAGCTGTTTCTCTGTTAGACAAGTTCTAACAATTGACTTCGGAGATCTACCAGGGGTCTCCTTTTTTTCCTCTTTGCTCAATCAATCATATTTATTGATTGTTTACTGTGTACTGAGAACTGTACTTAGTGCTTGGGAGAGTTGGTAGACATGTTCCCTGCCCACAACAAGCTTACAGTTCAGAGGGGGAGACAGACATTAATATAAGTAAATTATGGATATGAATATGTGTTGTGGAGCTGAGAGAGGGGGTGAATAAAGGGTGCAAATCTAAATGCAAAACGGAGTGGGAGAAGAGGAAGTGAAGGCCTAGACGGGGAAGGCCTCTTGGAAGAAATGTGCTGTTGGTAAGGCTTTGAAGGTGGGGAGAGTGATTGTTGGCCAGATATGAAGAGGGAGGGTGTTTCAGCCCAGAGGTATGATGTGACAAGAGGTAGGCAGAGCGATAGACAAGACTGAGGCACAATAAGTAGGTTGGCATTAGAGGAGTGAAGATTGTGGGCTGGCTTATTGCAGGAAAGCAGAGAAGTAAGATAGAAGGAGTCAAAGTGATTGAATGTCTTAAAGCCGATGGCAAGGAGTTTCTCTGTTTGATGAGGAGGTGGATGGGCAATGACTGGAGATCCGTGAGGAGTAGGGCAACATGAACTGAATGTTGTTTTAAGAAAGGGATCCTGTCACCAGACTGGAGAGGGTAGAGACAGGAGTCAGGGTATCAGCAAGAAGACTGATATAATAATCAAAGCAGGATGGGGGGAATGTTTGGATTATTGTAGCAGCAGTTTGGATGGAGAGGAAAGGGTGGATTTTAGCAATGCTGTGCAGATTTAGTGACAGATTGAATATGTGGGTTGAATGAGAGAGAGAGGAGTCAAGGATTAGGGGCTTGTGAGACAGGAAGGATGTGGTGCTGTCTACAGTGACAGCATCTTCCTCCATCTCTTACTCCCCCTGCCATGCCTCTCATAATTCTCTTTTCTACTTCTTTGCTTCTTCCAATCCTCCCCTTCCTTCCTCTATTCCTTTTCCTCCCCCAGTCCCTTTTCTCTTTGAGCGCCACATCAAAAATGGGGAGAAACCACCCACATAGAAAAATCCAATTCTCCAAAACTCATAGGGAACATATTCACACAATAATGATAAAAGGGGTATTTCAGTAACACAATTCAGTCAATCAATGGTATCAATCAATGATATGGATTAAGAGTTTATGTGTGCTTAGCACTCTACTTGGTGTTTAGGAAAAAACAATACAGTTGAGTTGATAGGGGCATTCGCTGCCCATAAGGAGCTCAAAGTCTGGAGGGGGAGACAGATATTTAAATACATTACAAATAGGGGAATGGGAGAATATAAGAATATGTTCTTATAGGGCCTCCTCCTTAATTTCCCATCACAGTTGACAGAATCACCATCTTCCCAGTCCATTCATTCATTCATTCATTCAATCAATCATATTTACTGAACGCTTACTGTGTACAGAGCACTGTACTAACAGCCTGAGCATTATCCTTGAATGTTCATTGTCTTTCAATTCTCAATATTAAACCTATCACTGAATTCTGCCCATTTTTCTTCCACAATATTTCCCAGATCGATCTATACCTCTCTATTAAAATGCCCTCCAACTTGGGTCCAGACACTTGTAATATTCCAATTAGAGACTATTGGATCGGTCTTCTCAGTGGTTTCCAGTTCTGGTGTCCAGAACTCTTTTGTAGAAAAATGATCCAGACAGCAGAGTGAAGTACGGACTGGAGTGGGGAAAGAGAGGAGGCCTGAGAGGTCAGTAAGGAAGCTGATGCAGTAATCCTGGGGGCGGGAGGGACATGATTCATTCATTCATTCATTCAAATGTATTTATTGATGCTTACTGTGTGCAGAGTACTCTACTAAGCATTTGGAAACTGCAATTCAGCAATAAAGAGAGACACTCCCTGTCCACAACAGGCTTATAATCTAGAGGTGGGGGAGAAGAGTGACTGTATTAACATAGTAGCAATATGTCTCTTCTCATAGCAGGCTAGTGCATTTTCCTCACATTTGCCCCATGGTGAGCCATGTGCTGAGAAGGTGGCACTTTTCTTTCATTCAGGGGGAAAAAAAATTATTTCTTGTGTTTTTTGTTCACAAATGGCTCCAATGCAAATGCCATTATTGAGTTGGCTGATATATAAGGTTTGAGGAATGCAAACACTTTATGGGGAAAGGAATGAAAGATGATAAGAAAGGACAGGTGAGGCAGCTGCTGTCAGCAGCAAGGGAGCAAAAGCATATTCTCCTTGAGGTTAATAGATTGGGAACAGCAAATAATTGGAGATTGTCTTAGAGAATAACAGATGAAGATTATGTTCAGCAAGCAGGAGGACAGGAACTCTGGGAACAACTACAAAGAAACAAGCAAACACGGAGATGGGGAACAATTTTGATAAGAAGGAACCCATGAGCATAAAGGAATGAATGAGATGGGGAAAAGAGGGGTTAAATGGGGAAGATCTCTTGGAGAAGAAGAGACCTTAATTACGCTTTGAATGTGGAGAGGGTGGTGGTCTGAATGGCTAAGGAGAGGATGTGGATAAGGGGTCGGCAGCAAGATAGGACACAGGGCACAGTGAGTAGGATGGCACTAGAGGAGTGGAGTGTTCAGGCTGGGCTACAGTAGGTTAGTGAGGTGAGATAGGATGGGGTGAGCTGATTGAATGCTTTAAAGCCAGTGGTAAGGAGTCTCTGTTTAATGCAGGGGTGGATGGACAACCATTTGGAGCTTCTTGAGGAGTGGGGAGACATGAACCAAACATTTCAGTTGGCATTAGTCTCCTGTCAGTGGCATTGGGGAACTTAGCATTCCCATTCTTGGAGTCTTTATTCATGGTTGTGCCACGCTCAGAGGCAACGGTGTATTGAATTCTGAAGAGCCAATCTAATGCCTCATGCTACTTCAGTCTCTACCTCTGAGGGATTTACTTGTCTGGATATTCCCCAGGAATTAGAATTCTGTATGCTCTGTGTTACGGCATGTTTGTACAAGAGAACAATTACATTTCTGGCCTGTTAGAGAGTATGCTTGCCTTGCCAGAATAATTAGCAGTGCCCTTAGAGTATCTCAGCTGTCACCTAGAGTCACTGCACATGGGAATGAAATTTAGGGAAAAGTTTATACTGCAAAATTGTTAATTGCATTTTGTACCACAGTACACAGCCATGTGGAGAGTCAGCCCCAAGGAAGGAAGGAAGTTAACAGTTCCCAGCAACCAGCAGTCTCTGTCTCTCTAGGTAACCATGGGGATTGCAGCTCATCTTTTTCAGGCTGAGACCCCTTGCATCAGCCTGATTCATTCAGTCATTCAATTGTATTAATTGAGCGCTTATTGTGTGCAGAACACTGTACTAAGCGCTTGGAATCTCCTCACTGGGCCTCGTTCCCGCCTGTCCCACCATCGACCCCTGGCCCATGTCCTACCTCTGGCCTGGAATGCACTCCCTTCACACATCTGCCAAACTAGCTCTCTTCCTCAATCAATCAATCAATCAATCATATTTATTGAGTGCTTACTGTGTGCAGAGCACTGTACTAAGTGCTTGGGAAGTACAAGTTGGCAACATATAGAGAAAGTCCCTACTCAACAGTGGGCTCACAGTCTAGAAGGGGGAGACAGAGAACAAAACCAAACATACTAAGAAAATAAAATAAATAGAATGGATATGTACAAATAAAATAAATAAATAAATAGAGTAATAAACATGTACAGACATATATACATATACACAGGTGCTGTGGGGAAGGGAAGGAGGTAAGATGGGGGGGATGGAGAGGGGAGCGAGGGGGAGAGGAAGGAAGGGGCTCAGTCTGGGAAGGCCTCCTGGAGGGGGTGAGCTCTCAGTAGGGCCTTGAAGGGAGGAAGAGAGCTAGCTTGGCGGATGGGCAGAGGGAGGGCATTCCAGGCCCGGGGGTTGACGTGGGCCAGGGGTCGATGGCGGGACAGGCGAGAACGAGGTACGGTGAGGAGATTAGCGGCAGAGGAGCAGAGGGTGTGGGGTGGGCTGGAGAAGGAGAGAAGGGAGGTGAGGTAGGAGGGGGCGAGGGGATGGACAGCCTTGAAGCCCAGGATGAGGAGTTTCTGCCTGATGCGCAGATTGATTGGTAGTCACTGGAGATTTTTGAGGAAAACAAAAGGGGCATTTCAGTAACACAAACATTCCTCCCTTCAAAGCCCTACTGAGATCTCACTTCCTCCAGGAGGCCTTCCCAGACTGAGCCCCTCCTTTTTTCTCTCCTCCTCCCCTCCCCATCACCCCCTCCTCCCTCCCTCTGCCCTACCTCCTTCCCCTCCCCACAGCATTTGGGTAGATTTGTACATATTTATCACTCTATTTTATTAATGATATGTATATAGCTATAATTATATTTATTCTGATGGTATGATCATCTCTCTACTTGTTTTGTTGTCTGTCTCCCTCTTCTAGACTGTGAGCCCATTATTGGATAGGGACCGTCTATATGTTGCCCATTTGTACTTCCCAAGTGCTTCTACAGTGCTCTGCACACAGTAAGTGCTCAATAAATACGATTGAATGAATGAATGAAAGTACAATTCGGCAACAAATAGAGACAATCCCTACCCAACAACGGGCTCTCAGTCTGGAACGGGGAGACAGGCAACAAAACAAAACAACCAGACAGGCACCAGTAGCATCAAGATGGATAAACAGAATTATAGATCATCATCATCATCAATCGTATTTATTGAGTGCTTACTATGTGCAGAGCACTGTACTAAGCACTTGGGAAGTACAAATTGGCAACATATAGAGACAGTCCCTACCCAACAGTGGGCTCACAGTCTAAAAGGGGGAGACAGACAACAAAACCAAACATACTAACAAAATAAAATAAATAGAATAGATAAGTACAAGTAAAATAAATAAATAGAGTAATAAATATGTACAAACATATATACATATATACAGGTGCTGTGGGGAAGGGAAGGAGGTAAGATGGGGGGATGGAGAGGGGGACAAGTGGGAGAGGAAGGAAGGGGCTCAGTCTGGGAAGGCCTCCTGGAGGAGGTGAGCTCTCAGTAGGGCCTTGAAGGGAGGAAGAGAGCTAGCTTGGCGGATGGGCAGAGGGAGGGCATTCCAGGCCCGGGGGATGACGTGGGTTGGGGGTCGATGGCGGGACAGGCGAGAACAAGGTACGGTGAGGAGATTAGCGGCAGAGGAGCGGAGTGTGCGGGGTGGGCTGTAGAAGGAGAGAAGGGAGGTGAGGTAGGAGGGGGCGAGGTGATGGAGAGCCTTGAAGCCCAGGGTGAGATATATACACATCCATAATAAAATACATAGAATAAGTATGTACAAATATACACAAGTGCTGTGGAGCGGGGAAGAGAGGGAGTAGGGGTGATGGGGAGTGGAGGCGGAGCAGAGGAGGATGCTGACACTAATTCCTTATTCTGCCATGGGCCTATCAGTCCCAAGGATCGCATCAGAGAATGCAAGAGTATCCAGCTCCAAACTTCAAATCCGCAGGCTCTGTGGAGGGAGCAGCTGTCACCTTCCAGCTGCTTGTCCCATCCAGGTTGAGAAGATAGAAGTACAGAGGACTTGACTGTATTGAACAGGGAAGTAAGAAGGAAGGGGGCTGGCCTAAGCCCATCCTTTCATTCATTCAATCATATTTATTGAGTGCATACTGTGTGAAAAGCACTGAGTGCTTCATCACTCTACCCCACCATCAAAACATTATCAGAACACAACACCTCCAAGAGGCCTCCCCTACCTAAACCCTCATTTTCTCTTCTCCCAATACCTTCTGCATCACCGTTGAATTTGCATTTATACCCGTATTCAATCCTCCTTCAGCCCCATAACCATAATTTATTTATATTAATGCCTGTTTCCCCCACTAGGCCGTAAGCTTGTTTTGGATCTACCAACTCTACTGTATTTGACTCTTCTAAGTACTCAGTTCACAAGCATGGCAAAAACAGGGTGAATAGAAGAGGATGAGACACAGCATGGCTCACTGGAAAGAGCCCGGATTTGGGAGTCAGAGGTCGTGGGTTCTAATCCCCGCTCTGCCACTTGTCAGCTGCTAGACTTTGGACAAATCACTTCACTTCTCTGTGCCTCAGTTACCTCATCTGAAAAATGGAGATTAAGACTGCGAGCCCCAGGTGGGACAACCTGATTACTTTGTATCTACCCCAGTGCTTAGAACAGTGCTTAGCCCATAGTAAGCGCTTAACAAATACATAACAACAACAGTGATAGTACCACAAATTCCTACTTTACTCTGATCAGGATGTAGAAAGGATCCCACAGATTTCCTTCATTTCTGATCCAGTGAGCCATTCTGACAAAGATAATTAACCTGCACATGAGAGAGAAGCAGCATGACCAGGAGAATAGAGTCTGAGCCCCAGTTCTGCCTCTGGACTATTTTGTAACTTCAGTCAAGCACCTGGGTAGGGTGGGTACTGTGTCCAATCTCATAAATTTCTTCCCAGGGCATAATAAGCACTTATTAAATGTCATTATTATTATAGTTGCTGTTGTGCATGTTACTGTTGTTGCCATTATTTTCCTGATAATCTTAGGGAATTTCTCAGAAAAGCCAAATTTCCTTGGCAATTTCTAGGACCTTGGTTTAAAGCTGTGAAGATCTAGGCTTGCTGCATATTTCTGGTATCTTTTGTATGGCCAAAATTACCATACTTACTGGCACAATTGACCCACTTTTTCTATAATTTTAACAACCCTGAAACAAGGTGGAGGGCTATTATGTGGCTATCATGTGGAGACTTGAGTTTATTAATCAGGGAAACTGTGATAAACTCTCTTTCATTGTACTCTCACAAACAGTGCTCTGCACAAAGTAAACTCTCAATTGAATATGATTGATTGATTGACTGGTAAATATACAGAATGCTTATCACTATATCGATGTAGTGGGGGGAAAAGGAAAGGAAAAAAAGGGGAAAAGGAAGACAAAGGTAAGTGGGCACTTGAGGCTGTACCTCAATCAAACAATGGTATTTACTGAGCGTTTACTGAGGAGGGAGTACTGTACTAAGCTCTTGCAAGAATAATAATAATAATAATGGCATTTAGTAAGTGCTTACTATGTGCAAAGCACTGTTCTAAGTGCTGGGGAGGTTACAAGGTGATCAGGTTGTCCCATGGGGGGCTCACAGACTTAATCTCCATTTTACAGATGAGGTAACTGAGGCACAGAGAAGTTAAGTGACTTGCCCAAAGTCACATAGCTGACAATTGATGGAGCCGGGATTTGAACCCATGACCTCTGACTCCAAAGCCCGTGCTCTTTCCACTGAGCCACGCTGCTTCTAGGAGCTCAAAGAGGACAGGGGGAGGAAAACATTAAAGTAAGCTACAGATTAATATGTAAATGAGTGCTTCAAACTGTAAGCTCATTTGGGCAGGAAAAATGTCTGCTATTTTTTTTGTGTGTGTTGTAGTCTCCCAAGCACTTAGAAGCAGCTAGGTTTAGTGGAAAGACCACGGGCTTGGGAGTCGGAGGTCGAGGGCTCTAATCCCGGCTCTGACACTTGTCAGCTGTGTGACTTTGGGCAAGTCACTTAACTTCTTTGGGCCTCATTTACCTCATCTGCAAAATGGAGATTAAGACTGTGAGCCCTATGTGGCAAAACCTGAATACCTTGTATCTCCCCCAGCACTTAGAACACTGCTTGGCACATAGTAAGCACTTAACAAATACCATTATTATTATTATTATTATTATTACAATGCCCTCCACATAGTAAGCACCCAATAAATACCATGGATTGATTGATTGATTGTGGGATCAGGGGAGGGGTGCGTTTAAGGGGTTCAGATCCAAGTACATAGGTAACACAGAGGGAGAGTGAGTAGGGGAAATGAGAGATTAGTCAGGGATGACCTCTTGGAAGAGGTGTGATTTTAGCAGGACTTTGAAGGTGGGCAGAGTGGTAGATTATCGGATATGGAGTGGGAGGGAGTTGTCAACCACAGGGAGGACATGGGCAAAATTGGCATTGAAATAGATGAGATTGAGATAGAGTGAGCAGGTTGGCATTATAGGGGTAGTGTGTGTGGGCAGGGCTGTAGTAGGAGATCAACGAGGTAAGGTAGAATGGGAAAGGAGTTTCTGTTTGAGGAGAAAGTTGATGAGCAGTTGAAGCATACAATTTGCATTTTGCTAAATTTAATTTAATTACATTTAATGCCCTTCAGCATATTGCTTCCTGTGATGCCAGGTGAGCCAGACTGATAGGCTCCAAATAATAATAATGATGGCATTTGTTAAGTGTTTACTATGTGTGAAGCACTGTTCTAAGCACTGGGGGGGGGGGGAATACCAGGTGATCAGGTTGTCACACGTGGGGCTCACAGTATTAATCCCCATTTTACAGATGAGGTAACAGCATAGAGAAGTTAAGCGACTTGCCCAAATTCACACAGCTAGACAAGTGGGAGAGCCGCGATTAGAACCCATGACCTCTTATTCCCAAGCCCGTGCTCTTTCCACTGAGCCACGCTGCTCTCTCATCCCATCCAAATGAAGACCTAAGTGTTGACAAACCCACAGGAGTCCAGCAGCAGAAGACAATGGAACTGTAATTAGTAGATTTGGGCCATTTACCTGGAAGAAGCTCAGTGTAGCAGTCAGCAAGAATAGTATAAAGGCTGGGCGGGGGAACGCCTGCTGATGTTGCTTGCTGTTATCCAAAAGGACAACCGAGACAGCCCTGGCAGAGGAGACTTTTAGATTCCCGTGCTGGTCCAGGCGTGTACTTGGCTGCTCAGTTTCCTCCAAAGGGAAGTGGTGACATCCTGGGCGGAAGAACCTTTGGCCGGGGAAACCTGGGACTGATCATCCCACTGTAGGAAATTCTCAATGTCCCTTGGTTGATGGCTTAAATAGTGTCAAAGATCTCATCAGCCCCGGGTTGAGGGCTTAACAGAAGCAGGATCCACTGCTCTTGATGTTTTCCTGTATGTTAATAAATATTTTCTACTGTAATACTGAATGTTGTGGTTTATTTCATCAGTAAAGCTGAGTCACGAACCCCCTTATCCCTAATTCATTCATTCATTCAATCATATTTATTGAGTGCTTACTGTGTGCTGAGCACTGTATTAAGTGCTTGGAAAGTACAATTTGGCAACAGATAGAGCCAATCCCTATCCACCAACAGGCTCACAGTCTAGAAGGGGGAGACAGACAACAAAACAAAGCAAGTAGACAGGCACCAATAGCATCAAAATAAACAGAATAATAAATATGTACAAATATACACAAGTTCTGTGGGGCAGGGAAGGGGGTAGAACACAGGGAAGGAGTAGGGGTGATGGGAGAGGAGGAGGAGCAGAGGAAAAGGGAGCTCAGTCTGGGAAGGCCTCCTGGAGGAGGTGAGCTCTCAGTAGGGCTTTGAAGTGGGGAAGAGAGCTAGTTTGGTGGATTTGAGGAGGGAGGGCACTGCAGGCTAGAGGTAGGATGTGGGCAATGGGCCGACGGCAGGACAGGCGAGAATCAGGCACAGCAAGGAGGTTAGTGGCAGGGGAGCGGAGTGTGTGGGCTGGGCTATAAATGGAGAGAAGGGAGGTGAGGTAGGAGGAGGCAAGGTGATGAAGTGCTCTGAAGCCAATAGTGAGGAGTTTTTGCTCCATAAAAAAGTTGAAAGGCAACCTCTGGAGATTTTTGTGGAGCGGGGTGACATGCCCAGAGCATTTCTGTAGAAAGATAATCCGGGGAGCAAAGTGAAGTATAGACTGAAGGGGGGAGAGACAGGAGGTTGGGAGATCAGAGAGGAGGCTGATGCAGTAATCCAGTCAGTATAGGATGAGAGATTGTACCAACGAGGCAGCGGTTTGGATGGAAAGGAAAGGGTGGATTTTGGGGATGTTGTGAAGGTGAGACCGGCAGGTTTGGTGACAGATTGGATGTGTGGGGTGAATGACAGAGCAGAGTCAAGGATGACACCAAGGTTACGCGGGCTTGTGCGACGGGAAGGATGGTAGTGCCGTCCACAGTGACGGGAAAGTCAGGGAGAGGACAGGGTTAATTGACACTAATGGAATGTGAACAGTTGCCAAAGACAGTTTTTGAGGACTAGGGAGATGTGGATGTCAATTATTCATTCAATCACATTTATTGAGCACTTCACTGTGTGCAAAGCACTGCACTACAGGAAGTATGTGCATATCCTCATAATCTGCTGCTTCCCTCACTTGTTTTTTGTTTTGCTTTATGGTATTTGTTGAACATGTACAATGCTCCTCAGTATCATAAGTGCTGGAGTAGATACAAGAAGTGAGGGGGCTATTTATTTCAATATCTGCTTCCCCCACTAGACTGTAAGCTCCTTGAAAGCAGGGATTATACCTATCAAGAAGCAGTATGGTCTAGTGGAAAGAGTTTGGATAGTGGAAGAGCCTGAAAGTCAGAGGACACGGGTTCTAATTCTAGCGCTCCCACTTGCTTGCTGGGTGACCTTACGCAAGTCATTTACCTTGTGCCAGTTTTTTCAACTGTAAAATGGATAATAAATACCTGTTGTCCCTCCGATTTAAGACTGTGCGCCCTATGTGGGACAGGGACAGTGTCCAACCTGATTAACTCATATCTACCCCAGTGCTTAGAATAGTGCTTAACACACACGCATTTAACAGATACAACAATAATAATAACAATAATAATAACAATAATAGTAATACTAGCTCTACTGCATTGTCCTCTTCCAAATATTTGATACAGTGCTGTGCACACAGTAAATGCTCTATAAATATCACTGATTGATTTACTGATTGCATTCTAGCCATCCTCTTCAGCGATACCCAATAGTGATGAACTAGTGTGTATAATGCCCAAAGAGCTTCTTCAAGTATACATCACAAGAAAGAATATGATGAGTTCACAAGTTCTTCATCTCCATAAGTGCAGGTGCAGGCTCAGACCATTTGGTTATAGTCTAACTAGCAGATTCATGCAAGAATGCCTAAAGCTATCATGTGATACCTGTCTGTTTGCCAAAGCGATCAGAATTTTCACACCACACTCAGGCCACCTCTGGCTGAGGTGACATTGTCTCAGGAAATGGGATTCATTTGATGCCCACCTCCTTCCCAGAGTTGGATGGTACCTGATTGGATCCATCTGGGAATTGAGTAGGTTGGAAGATTACCTTGCTTGTTTTGGAAACATGATGTGTGTGTCGGGGGGCACGCCTCCTTCATGGCCTGCTGAGGAACTGGCTGCATTGTGGGAAGTTTACTGAGTTAAAAGAAAATCAGACTGGGTTGCATGTGACAAGCATGTGTCAGATAAGTGTATGGGACATGCCATTGCCCAAGTCTTTTCAGAAATGGTAATATCAACAATCATTTCCTATCTCAGGAACAGCCTGAATCTTTTCAATATATCCATTCTGACTGCTGTCAGAGACTATTACCCATATCTTCTAGACTGTAAGCCCATTGTTGCGTAGGGACTGTCTCTATATGTTGCCAACTTGTACTTCCCAAGCGCCTAGTACAGTGCTTTGCACACAGTAAGCGCTCAATAAATACGACTGAATGAATGAATCTTTGGGTCCTACATTCTCCCTCATCAATACTCTTTTTCCACTAGGATGTTTTGTGATTTCACTGAGTCGGTAGTGAAACAAGGAACCAGGCAAAACATGATGAGGAAAATGAGAGACCAATTAGGATTTCTAAAAAGCCACAGAAACAGGAATGTGGTTTTCACTGTGGGGAGTCGTCAAGTGTTTTCATCTTCCAGTGCCAAAAAGTCTCTTTTATTTCATTTGGCATTTCCTTTCCTTTTCTTGCATCCACATCTAGTCCTGTTCTGGGACACTCTGCATATACAATTTCAAACTTCTCTGACTTTCTCTTCTAGGATTATTGTCATATGGAGAGTGATAGTTGTCAAGAGAAATGTTTCATTATTTAAAAAAAAAATTCTGATAGTTGTAAAGAGAAATGTTTCATTATTTAAAAACAAAATTCCCAACCACTTAAATATCCATATCCTTCCAAGGCTGTTATTTGCTGAATTCCTTATTAAATATCACTTTTGGCTCTGACAATATATTTGGAGAATCTTCTCAACATGCCACAAGAAATGAATTTCTAGGATGCAACTAGGTGACAGTTTCACTTTGATTATATTTATGAGGGAACATGACAGCTGTTTTACTATTTTCATGAACAGACAGACAAATCTAATAGTCCCTCACTTTGGGATAGCAGTAGAGTTGTCTGCCAATCTTTCTTTTTTGCTTTTTGACTACATTTTAGAGCTTTCATTTTTTTCTTCTTTTTCACTTTTTGGGGAGAACACTGTGTCTTCATAATCCATTTTGCCCTCTGCATTCTTAAGCCCAGCGCTTAGAACAGTGCTTTGCACATAGTAAGCGCTTAACAAATGCCAACATTATTATTATTACTGGGCCCAGGGGCTGTCAGTAGTGGTGTGGCTATCCAGTTTTCCATTGTAGGCGAAATGGCATGAGGTTCCAACTGTGGAGCTCTTTCACTTGTTGTTCTCATTATGTTTGTCACTCAACCATTCAATGGGCTGAAGGTAGGGAAGTGCCCGACAGTGATGAAAATGACAGGCTTCAGGCTTTGGATTCTCTCTAAAGCAAACACTGGTTTGTAATCTGCCCCTTACATATAGTTCCCCCTCACCAACTGATTAATCTCCCTGGCAGGACATGATTGGTAGAGAATTTGCTTTTTGAGTTCCTTGTCTGCCTTCCTCCTCCTCTGATTCATTCCCTGTACCAGGGATGTTTCCTGTGGCAGTGGAAGACAGAGAAGTGGGGAGGGGACAGCAGAAGTGGAGGAAATGCGCATTTTCATTTTCCTCCAAACAGAGACTAGTGGAAGAATGTGTTGTTAAAGGGGTTTTTCAATCAATCGTATTTATTGAGCACTTACTTTTTTATTAATAGTGTTTACTCAGTGCTTACTATGTTCCAGGCACTGTACTTAGTTCTGGGATAGATAAAAGCTAATCAGACTGGACACAGTCCATAGTCGCACAGGGGGATCACAGCCTTAATCGCCATTTTACAGATGCGGTAACAGGAGCACAGAGAAGTGAAGTGACTTGCCTGAGGTCACACGGCACACAAGTGGCAGAGCAGGGATTAGAATCCAGATCCTTCTGACCCCTAGGCCATGAGTGTGGGTACTTGGCTCTTGGGAGAGGATAATTTAACAGAATTGGTAGACAAGTTCCCTGCTCACAAGGAGTTTACAGTTTAGAGCTTTCTACAGTCTAGAGTCTCAGCCCTAAAACCCACCAAAAGAGTCCTGGAAGTCTCTTTAGGAACCCCAGAGCCGGACTGAGGTCTGCTAGTGCCAGTGTCGGTGCCCCTAGTTCTTCTCCTCTTGAAATGGACATTTGGGGTCCATTTCTGTTCAGTGCACTGCAGTCCCAGAACCCCTATCACTACTACCACCATTAGTTTGAAGCCCATGTGTCTCCCCAGCAGCATGGGAAGCAGCGTGGTTTAGTGGCAAGAGCCAGGGCTTGGAAGTCAGAAGTCATAGGCTCTAATCCCGGCTCCGCCACTTATCAGCTCTGAGACTTTGGGCAAGTCACTTCACTTCTCTGGGCCTCAGTTCCCTCATCTGTAAAATGGGGATTAAGTCTGTGAGCCCCATGTGGGACAACCTGATTACCTTGTATCTACCCCAGCGCTTAGAATAGTGCTTGGCACATAGTAAGCACTTAACAAATACAATCATTATTATCCCCAAAGACGTAGAGGTCATTAGGGATTAGCCTGCCACCTTCTTCCTGGGGCTTGGCTGCAGGGAGCCCGTGGACAAAGCTCCCGCTCCCACGCCCACATCTCCTCAGGTCAAGTCAGTCAGTCAATCGTATTTATTGAGCACTTACTGTGTGCAGAGCAATGTACTCAGTGCTTGGGAGAGTACAATAATAATAATAATAATAATAATGGCATTTATTAAGCGCTTACTATGTGCAAAGCATTGTTCTAAGCACTGGGGAGGTTACAAGGTGATCAGGTTGTCCCATTGGGGGCTCACAGTCTTAATCCCCATTTTACAGATGAGGTAACTGAGGCCCAGAGAAGTTCAGTGACTTGCCCAAAGTCACACAGCTGACAAGTGGCGGAGCCAGGATTTGAACCCACAACCTCTGACTCCAAAGCCCGGGCTCTTTCCACTGAGCCACAAATGTAACAGACATATTCCCTACTCGCAGCAAGCTGACAGCCTAGAGGGGGAAACAGACATTAATATAAATGTTTTATATTGGAGAAGCAGCTTGGCTTAGTGGAAAGAGCTTGCACTTGGGAGTCAAAGGTTGTGGGTTCTAATCCCAACTCTGCCACTTGTCTGCTATGTGACTTTGGGCAAGTCACTTAACTTCTCTGTGCCTTAGTTACCTCATCTGTAAAATGGGGATTAAGACTGTGAGCCTCATGTGGGACAATGTGATTACCTTGTATCTGCCTCAGTGCTTAGAACAGTGCTTGCCACATAGTAAGCACTTAACAAGTACTATTATTATTATTATTATTATTAAATAAATGAATTATAGATATGTACAAAAGTGCTATGGCGCTGGGAAGGGTGATTAATAAAGGGAGCAAATCAGGGAGAGGATGCAGAAGGGAGAGGGAGAAGAGGAAAGAAGGGCTTAGTCAGGGAAGGCCTCTTGAAGGAGATGTGCCTTCAAAAAGACGTTGAAGGTGGGGAGAGTAATTGTCTATAGGCTATGAGGAGGGAGGGCTTGGGTGAGAGCTCGGCAATGAGATGGACAAGATTGACATAAAGTGAGAAGGTTGGCATGAGAGGAGTGAAGTATGTGGGCTTGGTTGTAGTACAAGAGTAGCAAGTTGAGGTAGGAGGGGGCTAGGTGATTGAGGGCTTTAAAGCCAATGGTAAAAGTTTCTGTATGATGCAGAGGTGTACGGGTAACCACTGGAAGGTCTTGAGGAGTGGGGAAAGAAGGATTGATTGTTTTTGTAGAAAAATGATCTGGGCAGCAGAGCAAAGTATGGCCTGGAGAGGGGAAAGACAGAAGGCAGGGAGATCAGCAGTGTTGTTCAGTGGAAAGAGCACAAGCTTTGGAGTCAGAGGTCATGGGTTCAAATCCCAGTTCCACCAATTGTGGGCTGTGCGACTTTGGGCAAGTCACTTAAATTCTCTGGGCCTCAGTTATTTCATCTGTAAACTGGGGATTAAGACTGTGAGCCCCAGTGAGACAACCTGATCACCTTGCAACCTCCCCAGCACTTAGAACAGTGCTTTGCACATACTAAGCACCTAATAAATGCCATCATTATTATTATTATTATTATCAGCAAGCAGGATGATACAGTAATTAAGACGGGTCTCTGTAGGATAAGTGCTTCTCAGGCAGCTGAGAAGTCGAGGAAGATTATGATGGAGTAGAGGCCACTTGATTTGTCAAAAAGGAGATCATTTGTGACCTTTGGTAGTGTGGTTTTTGTGGAGTGCAGGAGACGGATGCCACATTGGAGGGGGTCAGTGAGAGAATTGAAAGAGAGGAACTTGGGACAATGCTCAAGGAGATTGGAGAGGAACGATAGGAGAGGAATGATAGGAGATAGGGCTGACCAGGGAGGTGTAACCTATTCTCCTCTGCCATTCTTGAAGATTCAATGACAGGTCGGCAAACTGAGCCCCCTCCTTCCTCTCCCCCTCCTCCCCCTCTCCATGTCCCCCACCTTACATCCTTCCCTTCCCTACAGCACCTGTACATATGTATATACGTTTTTACATATCTATTACTCTATTTTACTTGTACATATTCTATTTATTTTATTTTGTTAATATGTTTTGTTTTGTTCTCTGTCTCTCCCTTCTAGACTGTGAGCCCACTGTTGGGTAGGGACTGTCTCTATATGTTGCCAACCTGTACTTCCCAAGCGCTTAGTACAGTGCTCTGCACACAGTAAGCGCTCAATAAATACGATTGAATGAATGAATGAAGTCAAAAGCACTTCTTTGATCCACCAGAAAATTCTTGCAGATCAACAAGCTAAGGGCATCTTCAAATGTCTTTGAGACAGCAGTACGGAAATTGCTCTTAGCAGATGCCTGTCCAGGAGGCACACAGATGAGATGACATGAAAATTATTATGAATCCATTTGCAGATTCAACAGAGTGCTTTGGATTGTCAATTAGTCTGAAGAAGATTTAATTATACATCAGCTCCAATCTGGAAAACCCTACTCGCAACCACAGGTTTTCAACAGCAACAGAGAACATAAAACTGACATCAAATTCTGCCATTTAAGCTGTTCGCTATGCAACAAGGCATGGAAAGAAAAAGAGAGAGAAATAATAAAAAAGACAATAACGACTTACCCCACAGTACAGTCACCCATGAATCATGCAACTCAGAGATACAGACATTATGGTTCGATATGTTTCCACAGGATACAGTCATTCCAGATACATAAAACCTGGGATTTTTTGACATTTCCCCTTTGAAATAGTCTCTCCGCTACCAGCTAAAATTCTGGAATAAGAAGTCTTGCATACATTTCAAAGAAAGCAAATGAATTTATAAAAATGACTGAAAGACCCTAGTGAAGAAAGAGTTTGAAGGGGTGAAGAGATGACAAAAGGAATTGGCCTATTCATTCATTCAGTTCATTCAATCGTATTTATTGAGCACTTATTGTATGCAGAGTACTGCATTAAGTGCTTGGTGTAGTGCAATACAACGATAAACGGACATATCCCATGCTCATAACGAGCTAACAGTCTAGACAGTAAGGATGATGGTGCCATCTACAGTGATAGGAAAGTCAAGGGGAGGACAGGGTTTAGGTGAGAAGATAAGGAGTTCTGTTTTGGACAAGTTAAGCTTGTGATGATAGAAGGACATCTAAGTAGAGATGTCTTGAAGGCAAGAAGAAATGCGAGACTGCAGAGAGGGAGAAAGATCAGGACTCGAGATGTAGATTTGGGTATCATTCGCATAGCGGTGGTAGTTGAAGCCATGGGATTGAATGAGTTCTCTAAGGGAGTGGGTGTAGATGGAGAATAGAAGGGGACCCAGAGCTGAGGGACTCCCACAGTTAGGGGTTGGGAGGCAGAGGAGGAGGCCGCAAAGGAAATACAAGATACTTTTTGAAGACAAGAAAAAAGTTGGAAAAGTCTCCCCTGCTCCTCCTCTCCAGTCCCTCCCTCTTCCTTACTCTACTTCAACTTTCCCATCTTTCCTAGCTGTATCTCAAGAGGAAATCTCCCACTTCTGCTCAAAATCCACCTGCTCCTCTGACTCCTTCATGTTGCCCCTTATCAAAGCAATTGTCCTCTCCCTTCTTCCCTCCCTAACCACCATCTTCATCTGTTCACTTTCCAATAGCTTCTTCCCTACTGCTTCAAAGCATACTTATGTCCCCATGCTAAGAAAACCTTCCCTTGACTTCACAGCTCCATCCAATCCTCGCCCCATCTCCCTTTTATCATTCCTCTCCAAACTACTTGAGTGAGTTGTCTACACCCTCTGTCTCCAGTTCCTCTCCTCCAATTCTCTTCTTGACCTCCTCCAATCTGGCTTCCACCACCTTCCATTGAAAACTGCCCTGTCAAAGTTCATCAGGGATCTCATTCTTGCCAAATCCAGTGGCCTCTACCCCATCCTAATCCTCCTCACCCTCTCAGCTGCCTTGAACACTGTTACCCATCACCTTCTCCTGGAAACATGATCTAACCTTGGCTTCCCTGACAATGTCCTCTCCTGGTTCTCCTCCTAGCTCTCAGACCACTTATTCTCTGTCTTTTTTGTAGACTTCCCCTCTGCCTCCCAACTCTTAACTGTGGGAGCCCCTCAGGGCTCAGTTCTGGCTTCCCACTTACACCCACTCTCTTAGAGAACTCATTTGCTACCATGGCTTCAACTGTCATCTCTATGAAGATGATACCTAAATCAATATCCTGAGCTCTAATTTCTCCCATGAGCTGCAATCTCATATTTCCTTTTGCCTTCAGAACACCTTTACTTGAATGTCCCACCAGCATTTCCAACCTCACATGTCCCAAACTGACATCCTTAAATTATAATCCAACCCCCTGTCTTCCCCCTGTTTTTCCCGTCAATGAAAGTAATACTCCTCCCTATCTCACAAACCCATTACTGTGGCACGGTTCTTTCATTCCACCCACTTATTCAATCTGTCACCAAATCCTGTCAGTTCTATCTTCATAACATTGCTAAATCTGCCCTTTTCATTCCATCCAAATTGCTACCATGCTGATCCAGGTACTTATCCTATATTACCTTAACTATTTCATATCCCCCTTCTAGACTGTGAGCCCATTTTTGGGTAGAGACCATCTCTATAGGTTGTCAACTTGTACTTCCCAAGCACTTAGCAGTGTTCTGCACACAGAAAGCACTCAATAAATAGGATAGAATGAATGAATTTGCTTCCTCACTGACCTTCCTGCCTCCTCTCCCTGCCCACTCCAGTCTATACTTTACTCTGTTGAATGTACCACTTTTCTAAAAAAAACCTTTTAATCCATGTCGCTCCATTCCTCAAGAACCTCGAGTTACTGCCCATTCACCACTGCGTCAAACAGCAAGTCCTTCCCATTGGCATTAAAGCACTCAGTCAACTTGCCCTTCGTGCCTTACCTTACTGAGTTCCTACTATACTCCAGCCTACACACTTCCCTCCTGTAGCTCCAGCTCACTCATGTGCCCCAATTTCATCCATTTCACCTCCAACCCCTTTCCCCCTTCCCTGCCAAATACTCCTGACCACCACTCTCCTCACCTTCAAAGCATTATCAAAGCACAACTCCTCCAAGACACTTTTCCCAATTAAGCTCTTTTTTGCCTAGCTCCCTCTCCCTTCTGTTCACCTATGCACTTGGATCTGTGACCTTTGGGGATTTGATATTTGCTCCATCATCAGCCCCACAGCCCATATGTACATATCTTTAAATTATATGTTATAAATTATTTGTTATTTATATCTTTCTCCCATCTTGACTTGTTATGGGCAAGGAATGTGTCTCCAACTCTGTTGTAATGAAGTCTCCCACTTGCTTAGTACAGTGCTCTGCATGTAGTAAGTGCTCAATAAATATCACTGATTGATTAATTACTTGGAATGTCCTCCCTCTTCATATCCCACTGACAATCACTCTACCCACCTTCAAAGCCTTATTAAAGGCACATCTCTTCCAAAAGGCCTTTCCCCTACTAGGCCCTGATTTCCTCTTCTCCCACTCCCTTCTGCATTGCCCTTTCACTTGAATTTGAACCCTTTATTCACCCCTCCCTTAGCTCCACAACACTTATGTACATTTCATAATTTATTCATTTATATTAATGTCTGTCTCCCCCTCTGAACTGGAAGCTGTTTAATAATAATAATAATAATAATGATGGGATTTATTAAGCACTATGCGCAAAGCACTGTTCTAAGTGCTGGGGAGGTTACAAGGTGATCAGGTTGACCCGGGGGGGGGCTCACAGTCTTAATCCCCATTTTACAGATGAGGTAACTGAGGCACAGAGAAGTTAAGTGACTTGCTCAGTCACACAGCTGACAAGTGGCGGAGGCAGGATTTGAACCCATGACCTCTGACTCCAAAGCCCAGGCTCATTTCCACTGAGCCACGTTGCTTCTCTTTGTGGGCAGGGAACATGTCTATCGACTGTTACACTGTACTCTCCCAAGTGCTTATTACAGTATTCTGCACACAGTAAGCACTCAAATAAGATTGACTGAAAACTCCTCATTAAGTTGCAGTCAGCAGTACACGTTTCTACTCTTACAGCCATCTGCAAAGATTCATGATTATAGTAAAACTACTCATTTAATGTTGTGATGTTATGCTCTGAATTACTTTAGCAAAGATTAAGCGGTAGTTTAGTGATGCTTAATGTAAAAGTATATAGCATATAAAGGAACTTCATATTAGTTTTCCAAATGTTTTGGAATGGATCCAAATTTATAACATGTAACTCTACGGAAAAACACAGCTTATGATACAGCTGTTCATGAATCAGACATGTTTTCAAGGAACACATCTCATCTGAATCATGGAGTATATGTGGGTATAATTCAGTGAATAAGACATAAGTACATGATGTCTCCCTACCTGATGGGTTTTTTTTTACTTCTTTTCTTCTCTCTCCTCTCTGGTTTGTCTTTGTACATCTCTCCATTCCCTTGTTTTTTCTCCTTTCCTCCTCCTACAGAGGGGATGTCCTATGTCTCTCTCCATCTTTAGAGGGTATCAGGACTGGATTCTCCAGGGGCTAGGGTTTAGTTAAGCCTGTGAAATCCACTCACCACATGCTGGATTCCATTCTGAGACTCTCCTTCTCTGATGGATTAGAGGACTCTCCTGCAAGCTCTGGCGTTCTTCTCCAGGACTTCAAGTGGCTTGCCACTTTCTCCACAAGTAGAGAAGAAATCATTCCATGAGCCACTGTGGTGACTGGTTTAAGGTGATGACACAGATGTTACTACTAATTCTGGAAAAATCAGTTCTCTCTTAAATCCAGGGATTGTTCCCTGGAAAGCATTCTATAGTCCACCTCACTACTTCCACGTATGTGCAACTCTGCCTAATATCACACATCTTCAGCCCCATCTTTAACCCAGTTGTGGAAAATCAGAGACTTCCATTGCAATCAAATTAGGAAAAAGGGTTGATTAGAGATAGAGTCAGGATTAGAGTTAGAATTAAGGTTCTGGTTAGAACAAAGATGAGAATTATTCTACTGCTAGAATTAAGAGTAGGATTAGAGTTAATTAAAGGTAGAACTTTAAAACAAGGGAAGTCTTGTCAGGCTGAAACTTAGGGTTAAGTTTTAGTTAGACCAATTTAAAGTTAGAGTTTAGGTACAGACATTTTGATGATGTGGCTATCAATGGTGGAATGTTGGAGGATGACTGTTGATTTTCTTATTGTAAGAAAGTTTGTTTACAGTTTATTGAGTTCCCAAACCATGATTAACCACACCTCCTAAGGTTATAAATGTCAACTATAGAATTCCAACATTTAGTGCCCCAAACTGTTCCAAGGATAGAAATTCCTTCTTTCGATTTAAACTAAACTTGGAACTTACAGAAGTATAGTCAATCAATGGTTTACTGTGTGCAGATCACTATACTAAATGGTTTGAAGAATATAAAACTAAGGAGTTGATAAACACGATCCCTAGGAGCTTGCCATCTAGAGGAGATGGCACAGAATTCTATTTTCTTTGTAAGTTTGCAGTCATTATAAAATATTTCACAATTTTACATGTGAGCCATAGGGACAGTTACCATTCTACATTCCTGCATTCTACACTTCAATGAATAAATCAACCAATCATAGGGCACTGTACTAAGCATTTGAGAGAGAACAATATAAAAATATAACAAAGCCTTGGAGAAGCAACATGGTCTAGTAGATAGAGCACGGATCTGCGAGTCAGAAGGGCCTGGGTTCTAATCATGGTTCTGCCACTTGACTGTTGTGTGACTTTGGTAGGTCACATCACTTCTCTGTGACTCAACTACCTCATTTGTAAAATGGGAATTAACACGGCGAGTCCCATGTGAGACAGGGACTGTGTCCACCCCAACTTGCTTATATCCACCTCAGCTCTTAGTACATTGCAGAGCTCACAGTAAGCTTAACAGACATGACAGTTATTATTATTTTGATTTCTTTTCATTTTGGGGTTTTTCCTTGTTCTTGATCAATCGTGGAAAAGATTTCCCAACCCTTATTAGGTCAATCATATACTCATTAATGGCTTACCAAATGGGTGAGAGCACAATGTACACACTTTCTCATTCTCTCTCTCTCTTTCTCTCTCTCTCTCTCCCCATATACATATATGTTAGGCAGAGAACATATATATATATATATATATATATATATATATATATATATATATATCTGTCCTTTATGCATGTATAAAGGAAAACTGTATAGTTGTTCTTCATATTAGAAGACACCGCTGATGGTGAAGTTCACATATGGGTAAGTAGTTGGTTGGAAAGACCAATGTGGGATCCATAGTCCTGTCCACATTGAACACACAAAAATAGTGTCCCTTGTTGTGTTGTGCTTAATGTTTGTGGCAACTGGCACTGTTTTCTCTCTTGTCTTGTCTCTCCTTCCATGTAACCCTTTTGCTCCAAGAGAACCAATCTCTCCTTGATACCCAGTACTGCACTCTGCAGATCTACCCACAGAAATTGGCACCCAGTTTTGTGTTGGACTGCTCTCCCTTCTTTCAGTTTCACAATTTCAGCACTTCATACAGCAGCTGTTTGGGTATCCTGTTATCACTCATTCTCCATACCTATCAGTCAGTCAGTTGATTGCATTTATTGAGCATTTACTGTATGCAGAGCACTGTACTAAGTGCCTAGGAGAGTACAATATAACAATAAACAGACACATTCTGTGCCCACAAGTTTACAGTCTAGCAGAAGAGCATGGTTATGTTACAGTGAGCATAGCTTTGATGCTATGAGACTATGATCCAGCACTTGATTCTCTGTGATCTTGTCTTGCAATTTGATATTGAGTCTGGCCCATCAATTATGGTGGGGGAACTAGTCAAGAAGCTGGATGTGGCACCTATATATGGCCCAAGTCTCTCAGCTATAGAGATGGTTGAACAACATCACAACTCTGTAGCCCTTTAGTTTTGTCTGGAGCCCAGTACCATACTGCTGCTGTCTTATCTGTTATTACATCATTGGTCAGTCTGCTTATAGGTAGCCAAATTCTGTCCTAGCTCTTAGACAATTCAGAGGTCCTATCATTATGTATTTTCAGTCGTGTGTATGACTTCCCTGGTGCACACTGATATATCACCTCAGTTTTCTTGAGATATATTGTTAGCCCAAAGCACCTGGCTGATTCACTCAAGCAGTTTAAAATTGATAGCATTTATTCCTGGACAGTGGGTTTGCATGGCTCTGTTTTCTGCATACAGATGGTGTCTCCTGCTGTTGAGAATGCAGGTATTCTGCTCTGTAACCACGTGTCACCTATTATCCCTCTGGAACATTTCACAATGTGTGCTTCTGGGCCACAGGTACACCTTGGTGAGAGAGTGTGGATGACTCAGTATAAGCCATCGCCATTACACAACAACAACTCAAGCTCATGTTGTGCTGGTGGTAAGAAGCAGCGTGGCTTAGTGGATAGAGCATGAGCCTGGGAGTTGGAAGAACTTGGGTTCTAATCCCAGCTCTGCCACTTGTCTGCTGTGTGACCTTGGGCAAGTTACTTCACTTCTCTGTGCCTCAGTTATCTCATCTGAAAATGGCGATTAAGACTGAGCCTCCTGTAGGACAGGGACTGTATCCAACCCGATAGACCCCAGTGGATACCATCAGTATCCACCCCGGGCATGTAGTAAATGCATAACAAATACCACAATTATTATTATACCTTTCCTCTCATCTATTGGTGCCAAAGCAAACCTCATCTGAAACGCTGTGCAATTCTATTTTCATGGGCAGTGTGTAAGTGATTCTTTCTCAAAAGCACAAAGGTTCAATCTCACCATCATAGTGTCAACTTTGAATTGTAGGACAATTCTAATATAAACTTAAATGACATTGGCTTGCCAATTTTTCTACTGTTATTTGACAAACTGAAGTGCTGCTTAGCCTGGATCTGAGCCAGGTCCAAAACCTTCACTGAGAAGTTGAAGGTTCCACATGATTTAGGTAGTGGTACTGGCCACAGTCATAGCTGCAGTGTATTTATCATCAGCTATTTATTGAAAACCCCCAGAAACATAAAAATGTTAAATTTTACTCTTGAGCCCCCCCCCCCCCCCCCCCCCGCCAGTTGTAAAAATTAAAATGTTCAATAGGGGCCCCAGGGCTCTGCATGCCTTTGGGCTGATGTGAAAATGCTTTCAGGATGAGTGCAGGATGGTTTTTCAGATGATGCAGAGTTCCAATATTTCATCTGTACTTAGTGGCAGCACATCACAGTGGTGACATCTCTGGTTATCTCTGGTCAAATACTGCAAGCCCGCTGACAATGAGTTATCTCCCTGCGCTAGACAACGGCTCCTGAGTCAAGAATGGGTATGTGTGTCAGAGCGGTGCAAACAGTTTGTCAGGCCCAGGAAGCCACCATGAATGCATGCATGTGAGGATGTATGTAGATGTGAGTCAGTGCATGTGTATGTGTGTTTATGAACAGATTTGGTCCTTCCCAAGTTCTTAGTACCAAGCACTGCAACCCGTGAGTATTCAGTGAATGCTATCAATGATAATACTACTACTTTGTCTAAGGGGAGCATGGGAGTATCTGTGTGTATGTAAATGTGTGTGTGTGTGTGTGTGTGTGTGTGTGTGTGTGTGTGTGTGTGTGTGTGTGTGTCTGCCTGGGTTTGTGAAGGTGCAGGCATGTTTTCTGCTTCCCTCCCTTCCCTTCTTTTCCCGCTGTGCTCCCTGAGTTCCTCTCCCCTTGTATGATCTTCACTGTGACCCTGGAAACCAGCCACACTCTCCACTGGGACTATCTGGCATCTACAGAGCACCCCACCTGATTCCTTCCAAAAGCAGGCATGACACTCACAGACTGCACTGGGGAGAGCAGAATGCTTGTACTGATCATAGTCTCTGGACACGGCCTGGATCATCCCCAGGCACAGTGATAACAACACACAAGTTTTTGAAATCTGGCAAGGATGTTCTAGGATTAGCTTCAGCTCACTCTGCTTTTAGGTCATGTCTAGGCCCTGAGGGAGTCAAACAAGTAAAGTTCCAAGTTTCCCATACGATAGATAAGAGTGGCAGATTTCAAGCTAAAGTGCCCTTCAGTAGGCTGCTAACTCCTGCAATTTTTAATGGTATTTTTTAAGTGCTTATGATGTGTTCTAGATGGTTCTAAGTACTGGGTTAGGTACAAATTAATTAGGTCAGACAGTTCCAAATGGAGCTCATAGTCTAAGTAAGAGGGAAAACAGGTATTTAATCCCCATTTTATATTCAAGAAGCCTGAGGCACAGAGAATTTAAGTGACTTGCCCAAAGTCACACAACAAGCAATTGGGTTTTAGAACCCAGGTCCTCTGACGCCCAGGCCCTTGGTCTTTCTACTAGGCCACATTGCTTCTCTAATTCCAAGTATTGTGGCAATTGTGTATCTACTCAATGGAGCAGCTCAATGGTAGACACTGCGCCCATAGCTTCGCCTAGTCTTTGATCAAATAAAATCAATATTTACATTTCTTTCCTATAAATGGCAGGGAAAAGACAACGTACATCAGCCAATGTTTAAGTTCAGTCTTAGGCTTGATTCTTGCACTCTTTGTGACCAAGCTGGAGACTAAGCCAAGAAGGTAACCACAAGGAATTTTGTGTGTGTGTGTGTGTGTGTGTGTGTGTCTCTGTGTGTGTGTGTGTGTGTGTGTGTGTCAGAGAGAGAGAGTATGTACATGTGTGAGTGCACAAAATATTTGCAACACTTTTGTCTCTGCAATGGGTAGCTAGTTAGGGTAGTGACAGGGCATTAGGCTGATAATAATCTAAAAATTAATTAATTAATAATTATTAATTATAATTAATAATTATAATAATTATTATTAATACAAATAATGATTGGTAGTGGTATTTGTTAAGCACTTACCCTGTGTCAAGCACTGTACAAAGCGCTGAGGTAGCTACAAAACAATCACATCAGACATAGCACCTATCCTGAATGAGGCTCACAACAGTTACTTAATTCCCATTTTACTGATGAGGACCTGGAGGAACAAAGAAGTTAATTGTCTCACCCAAGACACGCAGCGGGAAAGTGACAGAGCTGGGATCAGAACCTGGATCTCCTTGCTTCTAGTTCTGCGCTCTTTTCCCCTAAACCATGCTGATTAGAAAAGAGTTAAGCTTGAGGTGAGGGCCTGACACTGCTGTTACCTCATCAACTTAGCTTCTTCTACCCTTACCTAAAGCAGTAATCTGTACATAGTAAGTGCTTGATGAATACCCTTGATTGACTGAAAGTCCCAGTGGTTTTTGCTAGTGGGTGGATTGGGAGTTCCTTGTGAAATGGCAGGTAGGGTTCCATTCACTAATGTTCACTGAGATTCAACCCAACCCCGGCAGGTTGTTCCAACAGCAAAGACCTGAGGCATTTACTGGAGTCCAGATGTGGGAGCCTCTCTCAGTTTTTACTTTTTTTCTCTAGAATGGTTACCTCAAATCCACCCGTCCTTCTGGAACAGTCCCACTCTTACAAGCACATACTTCAACAGAGCGGTGATCTTGACTCAAGTCCTAAGCACCCAGGGAAATAATTCTCCCAGAACAAAAACAGTAAGCCAAGAGATGTGAGATTCTAATTTTGAAGATTGTGCCCTTGCATAAGGGAAGTGTGCTTGACTTTACCACCATCTCCTCTTTTATTCAGAGTTCCTCTTGTAATCCTGTTCTATATTTTTTCATCTTTTGAGATTAAATGGGTATTTTCCTTTACTAAAAGAAAAAAGACTCTGGGAGTTGCCAGCAGACCTGAACATTTAAATAAGTTGAAGTTTTACCCCATTGTGGCCTCCTCTTGTCTCCTCTTGCTGCTTTCCTAAATCTGAAAGCTTCATGTAGCTGTTTAATCAACCCTTTCTTTTCCTTGGTCAAGATGACATCTGGCAGGAGGTCCTTACTATCAAAATGTGTACCTATTTGTCTTCTCATCTGTTGGGGAAGCATTCATTGCAATGGGTGAGCAGAGACAAGTATCATTCTTTTTGGCCAGCAATGAGGATGGACTTGCATGTCACTTTCAGTTAGTAGTTTGTCCAAGGTTTAGAGGGACAGACAATTCCTGCCATTTCCTTCCCACCTTTTGCAAGTTTTACCTTTTCATTCCCTGAATTTGGTCATGATCTTTGTAAGTCTTGCTTTCCTGTCCCCGTAAACTGGCCTTTATTTTGTTTATCTCCATAAGCAGACATGTTAAACAGACTTGGTTGGACAATCATAATTTCTCCAGGCAAACCTCCAGAGAAAATTTATGCTGCAGTGGAGATTATGTAGCTATTCTCACATACACTGGTGAGGTTGGAGTCTCTTTTCAAGAATGCAAGATGGGCCTTTGCCCCGAGATTTCAGAACTGATAAAGTGTGCAAAAGAATGGATTATAATGACAGTGGTTTATGCAATGCCACTTGCATTATCTCATCCCTTCAGTCACATTCCCAGTGGGCACAGAGTACAACGATCAAATTGGTAAGAGAGATGTAGCCAATTTTAGAGCCAGTATAGCCTAGTGGATAGAGCACGGGCCTAGGATTCAGAAGGACCTGGGTTCTAATCCTGTCTCCACCACTTGTCTGCTGTCACTTGACTTCTCTGTTACCCCGTTATCTGAGAAGCAGCATGGCTCAGTGGCAAGAGCCCGGGTTTGGGAGCCAGAGGTCATGGGTTCTAATCCCTGCTCTGCCACTTGTCAGCTGTGTGTCTTTGGGCAAGTCATTTCACTTCTCTGAGCCTCAGTTACCTCATCTGTAAAATGAGGATTAAGACTACGAGCCTCATGTGGGACTACTTGATCACCTTGTATTCCCCCAGCACTTAGAACTGTGCTTCGCACATAGTAAGCGCTTAACAAATGCCATTATTACTATTATTATCTGTAAATGGGGATTAAGACTGTGAGCCCCATGAGGGACTTGGACTCTGTCCAACCTGATTACCTTGTATCTACCCCACCTTTAGAACAGTGCTTGGCAAATAGTAAGAGCTTAATAAATGCCATAAATAATTGGAAAATGCATGTAGGTTTTATATATGTATATGTGTGTGTTTGTGCACGCATGGACCTAGGGCTGAAGCGGTTTCATCAGGAAGTACTGGGTGCTCACACTCTTACTCAACGGGTAGTAGCCCTTTTATCTGCCATGGTCTTGGCTGCCCACATTAGCCAGCTATTTTTCAGGATTCCTGCTAGGTTTGTCCACCTTATTCAGTCAGAACCCTTCACCACTAAGGGTAGAGTCCTAGCAGGTATTCTCCTACTTGCAGAACTGGGACTAGCACCTGGATTATCTGATTGCCAGTTGTGTTCTTTCCCTGAGCAGCAATCCTGTGGTCATAGATGGTTTAGCTTCTCTCCCAATGGGAGGATAAAACAGATGTGTCTCATGGAGCTACTATAAAAATTTACTATTTAATGATTGCAAAGCACCTTGAACATATAAAATGTTATAAAATATTATCTGGGATCGATATAATAGTTTTGGTATTTATTAAACCAAGCACTCTGATAGATGTAAATTCATCCATTTGAATGCCATTTTTTTTCTATACAAGGCTCACAGTCCAAGTGTTGGTTGAGGAGCCACAGAATGTGGTTCTCCAGTAGCTGCCTGGAGGTAATAATAGTAATGATAATAATAACTGTGGTATTTGTTAGCACTTACTATGTGCCAGGCACTGTGCTAACCATTGGGGTGGATACAACAAAATTAGGTTGGACACAGTCCTTATTCCACATGTGTCACAGGCTTCAAAGGAGGGGAGAGTGATTGTCTGTCAGAGAGTGTTCCAGGCCAGAGGCAGGAGATTGTCAAGAGTTCAGTAGCAAGATAGATGAGACAGAGGTACAGCGAGTTACCATTAGTTACCAGTGGTTAGCATCAGAGAAGAGCCGTGGCTCAGTGGAAAGAGCATGGGCTTTGGAGTCAGAGGTCATGGGTTCGAATTCCAGCTCCACCACATGTCTGTTGTGTGACCTAGGGCAAATCACTTAATTTCTCTGTGTCTCAGTTACCTCATCTGTAAAATGGGGGTTAAGACTATGAGCCCCACATGGGACAACATGATTACCTTGTAACCTCCCCCCGCCCCATCCTCAGAACATTGCTTTGCACATAATAAGCACTTAACAAATGCCATTATTATTAGAGGAGTGAAGTGTGTAGGCTGGTTGTAGTAGGAAAGCAGGGAGAGGAGGGGGCAATGTTATTTAGTACTTTAAAGCTGATGGTAAGGAGCTTCCGTTTAACGTGGAGGTGGAAGGATAAGCACTGGAGGTTCTTGAGGAGTGGGGAACATGGACTGAACATTTTTCTAGAAAAATGATCCGGGCAGCAGAGTGACATATGGACTTGAATGGGGATTAACAGGAAACAGGGTGGTCAGCAAGGAGGGATAGGAAAAAAGCTTTGATTACTGCGGTAGCAGTTTGGATGGAGAGGAAAGGGCAGATTTTAGTGGTGTTGTGAAGGTTGAACCAAGAGGATTTAGTGTTGCCTTCATGGACAGGTTCATCAGAGTGAGTCATTCAGAATTAGGACAGGTGCACTGATGATAACAACATGTCGTGGCTGAATTAGATCAAAGTGTGGGACCATCAAGCAGTCATTGATTACTTTGGGTATTGAACTGAATGTTTTGACAAATAATGTCTTCATTGTGAAGTTAACATTCACCCACCATCATTCTTAAGGAGGTTTCCCAATCCATTAAAAAAAACCCCCAAAACTGTAACCAACATCACCTTCTTCCTTGCTAGATTCCTTAGGAGGTAGCTGTCAGCTTCTCGAATTTCATATTAAAGTTAGGTTGTCAAAGTTCCAGATACATTTTACATCTGACTAAAACATCTTTTTTACAAGAGCCTCCTTGTCATCTCAGGTCATAGTTGGGACTCACTCCCCCTTTAATGAGCCATTCTTCATAAAAAGCTTGTTAAAAGAAATCCAGATTCACTTTAAATAGTTGATTTAAGATGTATTTTCAATAGAAAAATACCTATTTATTTTATTGTGATAACAGAATTCTCTTTCAATTTGAATAGATACTGGATAGCCAACTGCGGTATTTTTCACTTGGAATTATTATCAGCTCCCAGTTTTTTCTTTAAGGAAATATCAGCAACTGATTTTTAAATTTTCCATTATTTTAATTATTCGTTTCCTCTCATTAAAGAGAATGATTTTCTTACGTTGATATTTTGCTTGACATTTATCAATGTCCTCCCGGGTGGCTCAAATGCTAAGTGAACTGGATGCTTAGATATTAGATTTAATTTTTATTTTTCTTCATTTTATTATTCTATGTCCTCTCTTCACAAGTAGTACTTTTCCTACGTTCATATTTTGCATCGTAGCCTGGTTAATAAATCCAAGATTTTTCATTCAAATTAAAACTTTAAGTCAGGTCCAGTCTGGAGAAAACTTCGATTTTTCAGAGTTTCTAACACTCCTGTCTTTTAGCATCTTTTAGCACTTGTTAGTGAGTTAACAAGTATAAGTTAGTCTTCATCATGGTTGCTTAATGAAAGTCAGCACCCCTGACTTGGTACCTTCTCCATCAGCCTTGTCCAGCTCACTACTGCTTTGTCAATGTCATGTCTGGTCAGCTCTTTGGCGATGACCGCTTGTTCACCACTCAGGACAGTTATTTTGTGACAGCAAATATTTCAAGAAGCAAGTAGGAGCTGAGTGAAGAGCATGGCCTATCCACCCTCAGCCCTCCCACCGCGGCCGAGAAATTCCCTGCGTGCTCTGTGCATACCGGGGCAGGGTATAAAAGCCACCATTCTGCAGGCTCTCCCACCACCCAGAGCCGGCACCAGCTCCCCTCCTCCCTGTCAAGGAAACTCCATCCTGTCCCATTTTCCACCGCCCTGACAGGAAAGAGAACTTCACCTGCAGCATGAGGCCTCATATAAGCACTTACTGTGTGCAAAGCACTGTTCTAAGCGCTGCGGGGAATACAAGGTGATCAGGTTGTCCCATGTGGGGCTCACAGTCTTAATCCCCATTTTACAGATGAGGGAACTGAGGCTCAGAGAAGTGAAATGACTAGCCCACGGTCACACAGCAGACATGTGGTGGAGCCAGGATTAGAACCCATGACCTGACTCCCAAGCTCAGGCTCTTTCCACTGAGCCATGCTGCTATAGTGGATAGAGCACAGCCCTGAGAATCAGAAGGTTGTGAGTTCTAATCCCTGCTCTGCCACTTGTCCGCTGGGTGACCTTGGGCAAGTCATTTTACTTCTCAGGGCCTCAGTTGCCTCATCTGTAAAATGGGGATTGAAACTGTGAGCCTCATGTAGGACAGGGACTGTGTCCAACCTGATTTACTTGTACCCACCCCAGTGCTTAGTACAGTATCTGGCACATAGTAAGTGCCTAGTAAAAACCACAATTATTATTATGATTATTTTCATCATCATCATCATCATAACTTGAGAAGCTCTTTGTGGGTAGGTATCATCTCTGCCAACTCCATTGGATTGTACTTTTTTGTGGTATTTGTTAAGTGCTTACTATGTGCCAAGCGTTGTTAGAAGAGCTGGGGTAGACACAAACTGATCAGGTTGGACTCAGTCCATGTCCCACATGGGCCTCACAGTCAATCTTAAATCTTAATCCCCATTTTACAGATGAGGTAACTGACGTCCAGAGAAGTTACATGCATACTGTATCCACAAGTACGCCCATAGTCAGACAGCAGTCAAATGGCAGAGCTGGAACTGGAACCCCTGTCTTTCTGACTTCAGGCTTATGCTGTACCCACTAGGCCATTCCCAAGCCTTTAGACTAGTAAATAAGCACTCAGTTGATTGACTGAAAGCTAGTGACTGTGAAGCCACTGCTATGGAGGAGAAATTATGCTCCTCAAGCAACAGGTTCTTGCCAACTTAAGTTCATATTTTGTGAATTGCACATTTGTCCTTGTCCTTTATGCTGTTTTAACATTTTAGTGTTTCACCGATCCTGATATGTCTGTCTTCTGACTTTCCCAACATACTGTATTCATATGGTGAGCCCCTCGGGGGACAGAGTCTATGTGAAATTCCCACCTGTATACTCTTTCCCAGTGCTTAAATCCATGGTTCTGCACAAAGAATGCTCCTACTACTATTCATTCGTTCATTCATTCAATTGTATTTATTGAGCCCTTACTGTGTGCAGAGCACTGTACTAAGCACTTGGAAAATAAAATTCAGCAGTAGAGAATGGGCTCACAGTCTAGAAGGAGGGAGACATATCAAAACAAGTAAATAGATATATACACATTATTAATAAAAATAAATAGAATTGTAATTATAAATAGGTACATATATATACGTGTTGTGGGACGGGGAGGGTGGTAGAGCAAGGAGAGTGAGTCAGGGCGATGGGGAGCGAGTCAGGGCGATGGGGAAGGAAGGAGTAGCAGAGGAAACGAGGGGCTTAGTTTGGGAAGGCCTCCTGGAGGAGGTGAGCCTTCAGGACTACAAATATTACTACTATTATAATAACTGTGGTATTTGTTAATTGTTTACTATGTACCAAGTACTGAGCAATGGGTTAGATGCAAGATAATCAGGTCAGACACAGCCTCTGTCCTATGCTGAGTAGATGAACTAAATAAGAATGGGGGAGGAGAATCAGGCAGTGACAATGTTAAAGGAATCCTGGGGATCTTCAGACTCCTCTCTCTTGTTGCCCATTCTCTGCACTTTATAAGGCAGAATCCCCAGTAAGAGCCAAACTTGCTAGCACAGTTTGGTATGGCCATTTTGAAGACATCTCCATAAGGTGCCAAGCAGTGGCTCTCTTGAGAAGGGCTAGAAGGGATACAATTTTAGGGTTCAGCCAAGGCCCACATAAATCCAAGGCCTTGATCATTGCTGTGTTTATCTTGCCCTACCTGCCTGGGACCTGGCTTTGAAGAATGAAAACACCCAGAATCTTAACTAGTGAAGCAAGAGTATCCAATACTTACTTCCTGTCTCATACCTTCTCTGCATGCAAATAGGAGGAGGAGGAAAAGTCTCTGTGAAACTCAGTGTCAGGTTTAGCATTGTCAGTGCTGGGAAATCAATAATTCAGTGGTATTTATTGAATGCTTACTGTGTGCAAACACTGTACTAAGTGTTGAGAGTACAAAACAACAGAGTTGGTGGACACAATCCCTGCCCATAAGGAGTTTACAGCCTAGGTGGGGAGACAGACATTAAATAAATAAATGGGAAAAGAAATAGGAAAGAAAGCCAAACTCTAAGTAGGGATATACCTACTTAGGAAGGAAATGGTCAATGGGAAAGAAAGCCAGATTCCAAGGGAGGGAAGGAGGGAGAGAACATGAGAGCCCAGGAATCTTTGAGTGAATTGGAACCCAGGAAACTGGCTAGTCCCTGAGAATCAGAAAACATGGCCTTAGCAGTTAACAGCAGCTTCTCCCCTACTCATTTCTGGGATTCATTAATCAATCAATAAATCAATCATATTTACTGAGCACTTGATGTGTGTGAGCTCAGAACTAAGTGGAGAGCACAACAGAGATGGTAGACATGATCCTTGCCCACATGGAGTTTACAGTCTAGAGGTTTCACTGCTTAATCAGTTATCTTCTGGTTTCCTCTCCACTGCCTAAGCATGCCCCTAAAACCCTATAGCATTTAAGCACATGTCTTGATACTCCACTGCTTCTCCTTACCTGTAATTTCTTTTACTGGGGTCTCCCTCATAATATTGCAAAATCCTTGAGGGCTGAGTTCATGTCTACTAACTCTATTGTACGCTCCCACGAACTTCGTACAGTGTTTTGGGCTCTGCACAGAGTAAGTGCTCAATAAATACTATTGACTGACAACCAGGTAAGGGAGTTGAGACAAGACCCTAATTGAAAATTCTAAGCACGAAGCAGTCTCAGTTTGGGTCCATAAGGGAAATGACATTTTATGATAACTCTGTCAGGTTTTTGAGGAAGGACAATCTTGCCAGATTTCACTGGAATGAAGCAGGAGTCTAGATGGCTTCCAGTGGATGATACAACATTCTTGAATTCACTTCCACTCCTGATCCGGTGAAATCTTAATCTATGTGGATTTTCCTCTCTTACAGATGTGTTTAATGGATACCAAAATGGAGACTCAAAAGGGTTGTATTTTTCTGGTTTTATTAGGCTGAATAATAGAAATCATAAGATTTCTTCGTTTTTGGACATTTGCCTCCTAACCCAGTAGACACAGTGATGCAGACAGGTATGATTTCCTGCCTTCTCTCTCCTTCCCTCCCTCCTACCATCCCTCTTGGCAAAAGCTATTCCCACCAATTCCCCCATCCCTCCTCCTCAGGCCTCATACTGGTCCTTGGTCCCTCCCTCCTCACTTCTTATGACTGGCCAAATCCTGAAATTTTAATCCACTGCGGCATTGTCTAGGGGTTTGGTGGTGCTCACCAACAGCTGTTCCATCAACAGGGCCCAGAATATCTTGTATCAGCACTCCAAGGGGACCCAAATTCATCTCCTGCTCAAAAGTGCCATTAGAGCACTTAAACACTCAGATGCCATGGAAACAAAAAAGCAGCGAGGCCTAGTGAATTGAGCACAGGCCTGGAAGTCAGAAGGGCTATAATTCTATTTATTCTAACGGTTTTGACACCGTTCTGTTCTATTTTGTTGTCTGTCTCCCCTTTCTAGACTGTGAGCCTGTTGTTGGGTAGGGACCATCTCTATATGTTGCCGACTTGTACTCCCCAAGCACTTAGTACAGTGCTCTGCACAAAGTAAGCACTCAATACGCTTGAATGAATGAATGAAAGGGCCTGGGTTCCAATCCTGGCTCTGGCACTTGTCTGCTGTGTGACGTGGGGCAAGTCACTTATTTTTTCTGTACCTCAGTTTCCTCATCTGTAAAATGGGGATTAGCGCCTCATTTGCGACAAGGACTGTGTCCAATCAGATTAGCTTATATCTACCCCAGGCCATAGTACTGGGCCTGGCACTGTACTCCCCTTCTAGACTGTTAGCTCACTGTGGGCAGGGAATGTGTTGGTTATATTGCTATATTATATTATCCCAAGTGCTTAGTACAATGTTCTGTGCAAAGTAAGGGCTCAATTAATATGACTGATTGGCAGATAGTAAGCTCTAAACAAATACCATAAAAAACCTCCCCAGATTCTCCCTACACATAAAATTGAAGCAAAATGCCACCATAATCCTGTTCCATTTTTATCCAGTTCTTGGGGGGTGGGGGGCCCAAGTCCGGCCAGCCTCCTTCCTTGTTTCCCTGCTGCTGCCAGCTTCTAGGGTCAACTCTAGCCTGATATTTTCCTTTGGAAAAGCTCTCGTCTATTACTGGACCCCATCACTGAGACCCCAGCTGAGAATATGAGCTGATTTGGATGTCACATCCACCTGTCCTTGCTCTTGGCAGTCTGGGCCAGGGGACAGTTAGGGGAGGGGTTCTCCAGGGCTGGGCACCTGGGACCCCAAATCTCCTATCATCTTTTGAGGCATCCCCCCCATTCCTCCTGTCCCCTCTTCCTCTGTTTCCTGGACTCTTCACTTTCCACCCAGGTATGATCCCACTCATCCCCTTTACTGAAAACTGAGGATCAATCGCTTACGAATCCCCAGTGATTCTACATTTACAAACCTGTGAAAATCACTTAATTTCCATTTAAACTAAATGCCTCATTGATCAACCTATAGTTCAGTTCATTACAAATCCATTTGCAGTTGATGAAGCATATTGGGATGGGACTGCCTTTCCCAGGGGGCTCCCATTATTGCAGCTTCCACACCTCATTGAAACCAAGCAGACCTGATCAGCCCTGCGAGCCTGCAGGTCTGCTTGCAGCATTGCCTAGTGGATAGAGCACGGGCTTAGGCGTCAGAAGGACCTGGGTTCTAATCCCCACTCCACCACTTGTCTGCTGTGTGACTTCAGGCAAGTCACTTAACTTCTCTGTACCTCAGCTGCCTCATCTGTAAAATGGGGACTAAGACTGTGAGCCCTATGTGGGACAGTGACTGTGGCCAACCTGATTATCTTGTATCTACCCCAGCATGCAGTATAGTGCCTGGCACATAATAAGTGCTTAACAAATACCATGAAAAAGAAAAGTGATCCAGTTGAAAAGGTATTCTGCTACTGTCATCTCTTGGTGAACTGCTTTGCTTTGGGGAGGAAGCGTCAGGAGGTTCCTCCCCATCTCTGACATCAAAGGAAAGGATAGTGGTAAGTGGGAGCAGGAACATAAGATGAGCAGAAACACTAACTCAGCATGTGTCAGTTTGGAACAGGGCTAGAGCAGACAGGCATTGAAGAGAGAAGACCATTCCATTCTCACCAATAATGAGCCATAATAATAATGATGGCATTTATTAAGTGCTTACTATGTGCAAAGCACTGTTCTAAGCGCTGGGGAGGTTAAAAGGTGATCAGGCTATCCCACAGGGGGCTCACAGTCTTAATCCCCATTTTACAGATGAGGGAACTGAGGCCCAGAGAAGTTAAGTGACTTGCCCAAAGTCACACAGCTGACAAGTGGCAGAGCTGGGATTTGAACCCATGACCTCTGACTCCAAAGCTGGGGCTCTTTCCACTGAGCCATGCTGCTTCTCTGATTTTCTTTTCGATTACTGATTAGCTTACCTTATCCTGCTTCTGTTTATCCTTTCTTTCATATCTATTCCCCATGTTTTAGGCTGGAGATTCTGAGGTTCAGGGTTCACCTCAGAACCAATGTCTATGGATTCACCCCAAAGCTCAGCATAGTGTTTTTTGATAGTTTAAGTCCTAATAAATGCTGTTATCAATTGTTGATTGTTTGATTTATATTGCTCTGCCATTCCTGGTCCTTAAATAATCTCCATTACATGCATTTGATTCTCTAAATTAATTTAGCAGGGATGCAAATATTATAATAATGTCTCTGCCCCAAATTCCAGATCCTCTGGCATCTGAATGAGAAACTGAAATAAAATTTAGTAGTAGAATGAAGATCTTCAGGTATTTTTGTAAGATGCAATAATTGAAGGAGCAATAGCACCATTAAATTATCCTTTGACTTTGTCTAATTAGATTAGATTAGGAAAAATAGACTCATCCTTCCACATCACTCAGCTACCTGGAAATAGGGGTTTGGACCATCTAAACCTCTCAGTTCTGGGATTTGACTATTCCTTGATCTTCTGATGATATGTTCAGTTTACTCATTAACCTTCATATATCTACCTTCATCAATACCCAATGCTTAGTACAGTTCTTGGCACACAGAGTAAGCCTTTAACAAATACCAATATTATTATTATTACTATTATTATCACAAGGTTTACTTCAGTAGATACTTGCAACGATGGGTGTTAAAGAACTCAATCATCTTCCCCCGCTTCTCTCACCTTGCTACTCTCCTACTACAGCCCAGCTCACACATTTCACTCCTTTTCTCCCACTCCCTTCTGTGCCACCTTAATTTGCTCCGATGAATAAACTGATTTATTCATCTCCCTCTCCCAGCCCTACAACACTTATGAACATATCTGTGGTTTTATTTATTTATATTAAAGTCTGTCTCCCCCTCTAGACTGTAAGCCCACTATGAACAGGGAATGTGTCTCATATTGTTATACTGTACTCTCTTATACTCTCTTATAACAGTATATACTGTTATACTGTACAACTTGCAATAAATATAATGAATACAAATACAATAAATACAGCTGAATGACTGACTGACTGATTTGGCTCACTTCAGGGGGCCATATTGCAGCCTTTACCAACTTTTACCAACTTTTCCACACCCTGAAAACTTCCTGTTACTAATTACCAGAGGTGTGCCCCACGCTGATGCTAAACACATCAAAGTCCCACAGTACCTCAGATGTTCTTGTCAGCCAATGTTCTGGCACTCATTCACCTTCCGAGGATGCTCAGGGGCCACCTGACACCTGTACATTTCCTGTCAGCTGCTAATTCTGGGGGTGGATAGCTTCGGGGGGCTGGAGGTGGGGGAAGCTTTGGCCATTTGTAGATTTGGTCATTAGTGGAGTGGGGGTGGGTGAAAGCATACAGTTATCCCATACCACCTGGTCTGTTTCCAATTTTAGGTGCTTTGACATCTCCTATTCCTGACAGAATTGTCCTTCTGCCATGCAGATATCTATCCAAAGCCAAGCCACAATCTGGGAGGCGGAGGGGAAAGGGCTCAGAACCCATTCTTCCAGAAATGTACATGACAGTAGTAATAGTGGTAGAAATATTTATTGAATGTCTATTTGGTGCAGTGCTTGGGAAATACAGAAGAACTAAGTGCCTGCCTAAGGGGAGCTTACATTAATGATTAATGTACTCAGCATTGTGTGTGTGTGTGTGTGTGTGTGTGTGTGTGTGTAGTGCTGTGTTTCTCCAGGATATTTTATTTTATTCATGATATTTCTTATTCATCACTTACTAGGGGCCAAGTATTATACTAAGGATTGGGGTTAGTTACATGGTAATCTGATCAGGCCAAATCCTTGTCCCACATAGGACTATTCAATCAATATGATTTACCGAGGGCCCACTATGTGCAGAACACTGTACTTAACACCTGGGCAAGTACAACTAGAAGCAGCATGGAATAGTGGCTAGATCACGGGCCTGCGAATCAGAATCTTGTGGGTTCTAATCCAGGCTCTGCCACTTGTCAGCTGTTTGACCTTGGGCAAGTCACTTCACTTCTCTGAGCCTCAGTTTCCTCATCTGTAAAATGAGGATTAAGACTGTGAGCCCGATGTGGGACAGGGACTGTGTTCAAACTGATTTGTTTGTACCCACCCAGGCACTTAGTATAGTGCCTGGCACAAAGTAAGTGCTTAACAAATACCACAGTTATTATTATTATTATTATTATTATTATTATTATTATTATTATTATTATTACACTAGAATTAGGAGACATGATCTTTGCTCTCAAGGAGCTTACACTCAAGCAGCGGAGACAGACCCTTAAATGAAGTACAGTGAGGTAAAATGTTAAATGCCTCTCATTAAAGGACTCAGGTTCAGGCTCATCTAAAAGGCAAAGCTTAATAGGTTTTTCTTCAGAACCATTCCAGCAAATTTCACAGACTGAACAGAACAGCATGCACCTGGAATGGGGAGGCACTCCATGAGCTTCCTTAATTCCCTCACAGCTACTTTTCTACTTGGAAAACTAAAGTAGCCTTTTGCTTCTGGCTCTGAAGCAGCTTCTCCTGAAACACCAGGTTCCAAACACACTTATCCTTCATCAGATAAAGCTGAGACTGTGAAGATTTCCTTTAAAAATGCCCACCACTGTTGCCAGCTTCCAGATTTTCCTCTCAGAGTTGTTAAGGTTGTCAAGATTAGCCTTTTTGCCTTTGAAAAACAGGCTCTGGGTGATTTTTATTATTTAACATGATGGTAGGAAATGCTAACTAGGCATGGTTTCTGAGTCTGCTTTTCCCTTGAGCAATAAGGAAACCATCCCTGGAAATGAATTCTATACTTGAAAGGCAAGCCAAAGATGCAGGGCGTGTGAGAAGCTGGATTATCCTGGTGGCCTGACACAGATCACATGGAGGGCTGTAGCTACCATCTTTCAGCTCTAGTGACAAACACATTTTGTTGTATTTTTCAAATCTGAGTTATGGGGAAGATTCATTGCCAAGATTAACAGAGTCCTCAGTACTCAGTGTGAGAAGAAAGTTTTCTTATTCTCTTCCCCCAATTTAAAAAATAAGAAGGTCTTTCCTGCTGATGCTTTTAAATGGGTTCTCTGTGTTTTGGGAAATGAATGAATCCAAGACAGATAATTAATTGTTGGCTTGGGCGAGTGGGCAGTCTAGAGTTGAATCCATATTGTGTCTGTCATTGACATAGAAAGGTATTCATTTATCCTCTGCCTGTGACTGGTCGAGCTGAGCATATTGCCTACTCTGTGCAGGGAGCCAGACCAATGTACACTGGGGTCAGAGTGAGGCAGCACATTCTCATAACTCCTGAGGAAAGAATGCAAGTCTGTGTAGGACACTAAAGGTGGAGAGAGGTGAGAGGCCCAGAAAGGCCAGTACTAGAAGCCTGGAGAGATGGGTAAGTGCCATATGCTATCCTGCTCCGAAGGGCTCTGGGAAAAAACAGAGGGGTTGGAGTCCCATAGGTCTAGCAAAGCAGCAACTTAAATAAAAGACATTTTCTTGGGAAGATACCCAGGAACTGAATGCGGCTACATAATCTTTTCATTTCATCAATTTACCCTGTTGCTAGGATATTAGAAAACAATCATAAATGCATTAAAAATTCACAACAATTTTACCAATCATTGATATTTACTTGGTACTTACTGTGTTCAAAGCACTGTATTAAGCTCTCACAAGAGAACAATACATTAGATTTGGTAGCCACGTGTGTCAAGGGTCCTTAAAATGGCATAGAGAGGATCCTCTGTGGTGTGGAATATATGGTTCTGAGACCAAGGGCATCTATTATTCTTGGGTTTTCCAGTCAGTCCATCAGTCAATCACTTTTTAGAGTGTTTACGTGTACAGAGCACTGTTCTAAGGTTTTGGGGGAGTACACTATAACAGAGCTGGTAGACATGTTCCCTGCTGGTTTTGTAGAAAAATGATCAGGGCAGCAGAATAAATTAGGAACTAGAGTGGGAAGAGACAGAAGGCAGGGAAATCAATGAGGACGACGATATGGTAATCAGGCTAGATGTGTTAAGTGCTCTTCAGAAACCTTCAACCTCAACATTATATTTGACTCCTCTCCCTTTCAACCCACATACTCAGTCTATCATTAAATCATGGCTGTTCTTTCTTTGCAGCATTTCCAGAATTCACCCCTTCATCTCTAAATAAGCTGCCACTACTGAGGTCCAAGCACTCATCAAATCCCAACTCGGTCACACCTCAGCCTCCTGGCAGGCCTCTGCATCCATCCTCTCCCTTCCCTAGCCAATATTTCATTCTACCATCTGGATAATTTCTCCAAATCACTGCTCTGTACACATCTCCTCACTCTTTGAAAATCTCCAGTGACTGCCCATCCATCTCTGCATCACACTGAAGCTTCTGACATTGGCTTACAGGCACTCAATAAGCTCTCTCACACCTAATTACCCTTTCTTCTCCTATTCTACTCCAGCTCAAATGTTTTATTCCTCTCAAGCCGACATGCTCAGTGTGCCTTGTATTCACCCCTGGCTGCTGACCTCTTGCTTGGACTCTCCCTCCCTCTTCACATCTGGCAGACCACTGCTCTCCCCATCTTTAAAATCCTTCTGAAATCACATCTCCCATTGGCATCCTCTGACTAATCTCTCATCTCTCCAATTCGACATCCCTACCAAATGCTATTCTGTGCTTCTGTACTACATAAGCATTTGGGTATTCCCATCCCACCCATATCACTTATGTGATTTTATACTGATATTACCACCTCCTAGTTGTAAGTTAATTTATGAAATAATAATAATCTCTTCTGTGAATCGCTGGCTTTTCATGGCAAGAGAGTTTGCGTATGCTGATGAAGCTTAGAGCTATGCCACAGAAGGCTACCCATAATGGAAAGATCTAAGCCCCTACATCAGAAAAAGTCAATTCACATGTGCTAGGCAACAGCAGCATGAGAAAGAGTGAAAGGTGGATGATCAAGTGATTAAAACATTGATCAAATACATACACTGGCAGAGGCTCAAGTTTCTACTGCGTGGAAGAAGGCAATGGTAAACCACTTCCATATCTTTACCAAGAAAATTCTAAAGATACACATACCAGAATGAATTTGTGACAGAAGATGGGACATTCTGAGCTGAGGTTTTGTCCATAGAGTCACTATGTTGAAGAGTATAGTTTGCACCTCCCATAAACAGCATATTAAACTTAATGCCCTTTGGCATATCACTTCCTGTGATGTAGGTGAGCCAGACAGATAGGTTCCTAGCCAAGACCTAAATGTTGACACAACCACAGGGGTCCAGGGGAGATGTCTTCTAAGAGCAGATGATAATAGAACAGTAATTGGTGGAAGAAGCTCCTTGTAAAGGTCAACAAGCATAGTTAAAGCCTGGGGGGGAAACACCTTTATCTGTTCCTTCCTGTTATCCAAATGGATGACAGAAACAGCCTGAACAGGAGACCTTTTAACAGGGTATACCTGTACTGGGACTGAATACAGACTTGGGACTTGATCACCCCGTGGTAGGAAAGTCTTGAAGCCCCTGGATTGGGGCCTTAATAGAAGCAAGATCTGTTGCGCTTGATGTTTTTTGTAAATAAATGTTTCCTTACTGTGGTACTGAATATTGTGGTTTATTCCACCTATAAAGCTGAGTCACAAAGCCCCCATCACTAACTGACTCTACTGGGACATAACATATGGGTAGGAAATGTCTCAGTGACATTTGAATAATAGTAATAATCACAATGATAGTAATAATAATAATGGTGTTTGTTAAGCACGTATTATGTGCCCAGCATTGTTTTAAGTGCTGGAGTAGATACAAAGAATTCAGGTTGGATACAGTCTTTGTTCCAACCAGGGTTCACATTCTAAGTATGTGGGAGAACGGGTCTTGAATCCCTATTTTACAAAAGAGGAAACTGGGGCACAGAGAAGTTAAGTGGCAGAACTGGATTAGAGCCCAGGTCCTCTGATTCACAAGCTTGTCCTCTTCCCACTAAGCCATGCTGCTTTAGTGTCTGTTTCCCCAGCTAAATGTTTATCTCCTTGAGGGCAGGGGTCAAGTCTACTAATTATATTGCATTCTCCCAAGTGCTTATTATGGTGCTATCTACCCCACAGACATTCAACAAATACTATTGACTGATTGATTGAAGATTGAAGGTGGTAAAGAAACCAGTGAAGGCAACAGTGATGAAGTTGAAGCAAAAAGTAAAGGATGATGGAGAAGATGAAGGTCTTCTTGACAAAAGCATTAATGAAGAAAATAGCATGCTGTATACTGATTAATTTACCTAAAACCTCTTTCCTTTCAGTCTGTATTATGTACCATTATTAATAGTAATAATAATGATGGTGGTATTTGTTAAGTGCTTACTATGTGCCAAGCACTCTTAGAAGAGTGCTGATGTAGATATGAGGTAATCAGGTTGTCCCACATGGGGCTCACAGTCTTAATCCCCATTTTGAAGATGAGGTAACAGGCAAAGAGAAGGCAAGTGACTTGCCTAAAGTCACACAGCTGACAAGTGGCGGAGCGGGGATTAGAACACATAACCTCTAACTCCCAAGCCTGTGCTCTTTCCACTAAGCCATGATGCTTCTCTAAAAATCATCTTTGTAAAATTCTACTGGGGGCAATTCCATGAGGAGCTTGGAGTGCTTTGGGTGATGATGCAGAGGTTAATAGACTGATGCTTAAGGCATGCAGAGTGAACGCAATAGGAACAGGAGTAGCACAGGAGGAGCCACAGCAGGTGGAGGCAGAATATTTCCAGCCAATAGGAAAATGAATGCAAAAGGCCTGAGATGATAGTTGTATGTAACCTGGATGAAATTTGAGTAAATATAAAATGTTATTTATTATTAATCAATCTATGGTATTTATTGACCATTTAGTGTGCACAGATCACTGGACTGAGCACTTGAGAGAGCTCAATGCAATATGGTTGGAAGACCTGATAACTGCCCTCAAGGAATTTACATTGTAGTGGAGAGTATGAATATATGTTTATTATAATATAAATCTATCTTAAAAGTAAAATTACACACCATTCCTTCCTTTCAGTAAAGGAATTAATGATGTCATAATGATGGCAATAATTCCATCACAATCCATCTTTATCAACTGCTTCTTTAAGGGCATTCTTATATTAATTTCCATTCTGCCTTTTACTTTCATTATTTGCTGTTACATGAATGACTGATGACGTGAGTCATTTATTCATTGGTGAATCTGATTCCATGAGCTGATTTGTGGGCCATTTTAGTTATAGAAAGAATCCCACCACATTTGTCACTTAATAGCAATGTGCTCTTACGTTGTGTAGGTGCACATGGCAATTGGTAAAACAGTTTTTCTTTGTTTTTCTGAAAACCTTTGCCTCCTCCACACCCCCAGACGGGTGCTTTGTGTGAGATCCCCCCTGACTCCCTCAATCAATTAACACTATTTATTGAGCCCCGTCCCCCTTATATGTGCAGAGCAGTATAGTAAGCTCTGGGGAGAAGAGAGGAGAAGAGAAAGAGGAAGGAGGAGGAGGAGCAGGGGGTAGAGTAGCAAGAGGAGAAACAGCAGTGTGAGATTTAGGAGGAGGAGGAAGAGAGGAAGGAGGAGGAAGAGGAAATGATTTCTGACATTGGGGCAATTGCAACCTAGAGATGGAGAAAAATAAAAATATTTTACAAATAGGAGGAAGAAGTGTCCAAGTTGTTGAGTACGTAGACTGTTCCAATATGCAAAGGGGTAATGATTTCAAAAGTGATAAAGTTGTTTAAAAGTGCTGAAAAGATAGTAGAGAGAATGTGACCAGGGAGAGGAAAAATAATGTAACGATATGTACGTAAGTGTTGTGGGGTTAAGGAAGGGGTGAACTTCAACTATTTAATCAACTATTTAATCAATCAATCATATTTATTTAGCATTTATGGTGTGCACAGCACTGTACTAAGTGCTTGGGAGAGTACAATATAACACTACTGCAGATACATTTCCTGCGCACAATGAACTTACTGTCTAGGAAAAGGAGACAGACATTAATATAAATGAATAAATTATGGATATGTACACAAATGCTCTGGGGCGGGGAGGGGAGATGAATAAAGGGAGCAAGTCGGTGATGCAGAAGGGAGTAGAAGGAAAAGAAAAGTGGGATTAGGCAGGGAAGGCCTCTTGGAGGAGTTTCTTTCATTCATTCATTCAATCGTTTTTATTGAGGGCTTACTGTGTGCAGAGCACTGTACTAAGCACTTGGGAAGTACAAGTCGGCAACATATAAAGATAGTTCCTACCCAACAACAGGCTCACAGTCTAGAAGATATGCCTTCAATAAGGCTCTGAAGGAGGGGAAAGTAACTGTCTGCTGGATATGAAGAGAGGGGGCATTCCAGGCCAGAGGCATGACATGAGTGAGAGGTCGTTGGCGAGATAGATGAGATCAAGGTACAGGGAGTAGGTGGGCATTAGAGAACCAAAGTGGGTGGACTGGGTTGTAGTAGGAGGGTAGTGAGGTGAGGTAGGAGGGGGCTAGGTGATTGACTGCTTCAAAGCCAATGGTGAGGAGTTTGATGTGGAGGTGGATGGGCAACCACTGGAGGTTCTTGAGGAGTGGAGAAACACTGCCTGAATGTTCTTGTAGAAATATGATCTGGGCAGTATTATGAAATATGGACTGGAGTGGGGAAAGACAGGAGGCAGAGAGGTCAACAAGGAGGCTAATACAATAATCAAGGTGGATTAGGATAAGTGATCGTAATTAACTTCGTAGCAATGTGGATGGAGAGGAAAGGGCGGATCTTAGGGATGTTGTGGAAGTTGAGCCAAAAGGATTTAGTGATAGATCGAATTTGTGAGTTGAATGAGAGAGAGGAGTCAAGGACAATGCCAAGGTTAAGGGCTTGTCAAACAGGAAGGAAGGTGGTGCTGTCTACAGTGATGGGAAAGTCAGAGGAAGGCCAGGGTTTGGTAGGAAGATAAGAAGTTCAATCTTAGCCATATTAAGTTTCAGGTGATGGGAGGACAACTAAGGAGAGATATCTTGAAGGGAGGAGGAAATATAAGACTGCAGAGAAGGAGAGAGACTAGGGCTGGAGATGTAGATTTGGGAATTATAAATCATAGAGGTGGTAGTTGAAGGCATGTGAGTGAAGCCAAGGAAGTAGGTGGACATGGAGAATAGAAGGTCACCTAGAATTGAAACTTGAGGGTCACCCACAGTCAGTGGGTGGGAGGCAGAGAGGAGCCCGTGAAATAGACTGAGAATGATCAGCCTGACAGGTAAGAGAAGAACCAGAAGAGGACAGTACCAGTGAATCTGAGGTGTCCCAGTATTTTCAGGTGAAGGGGGTGGTCAGTAGTGTTGAAAGCAGCATGACTTAGTGGAAAAAGCCCAGGCTTGGGAGTCAGAAGTTGTGGGTTCTAATCCCAGCTCTGCCACTTATCAGCTGTGTGGCTTTGGGCTTAACTTCTCTGTGCCTCAGTTACCTCATCTGTAAAAGTGGGGATTAAGACTGTCCACAGGGGACAACCTGATTACCTTGTATCTACCCCAGCACTTAGAACAGTGCTTGGCACATAGTAAGCTCTTAACTAATATCATTATCATTAGGATTTGGTAAGAAGGAGATCATTTGTGACCTTTGAGAGGGTAATACCTGTGGAGGGAAGGGGATGGAAGCCAGAGTGGAGGAAGTCAAGTATAGAATTTGAGGAAAGGGACTGGAGATAGAGGTGTAGACAACTCGCTCAAGGAGTTTTGAGAGGAAAGATAGAAGGAAGTTGGGGTGATAACTGGAGGGAGGCGTGGGGTCAAGGGAGGGTTTTTTAGGATAGGGAAATGTGAATATACCTGAAAACAGGGGGGAAGAAGCCATTGGAGAGTAAATAGTTAAAGATGACAGTTAGGGAGGGAATAGGGAGGTGACAAGGGCTTTGATCACGTGTGGAGGGATGGCACCTAGGTAGAGGAGGTGGATTTTAAAGGAAGGCAGGAGGTTTCCTTTTGAGATACCACTGGGAAAAAATGGTAGAGTTGAAGAAGGAGCAGGCAGGGGGAGGAACAGGGGAGGGCCAGGGGAGACTCTGGGGAGATCATGCCTGATAGTGTCAATTTTCTCCATAAAGTAGGTGGCCAGGGTAACATGGGCAAGGTATAGGGGAGGTGGGGGGACAGGAGGTTTGAGAAGGGGGTTAAATGCCTGGGACAATTAGTGAGAGAAATAGGCAAGGCTTTCAACAAGGATGGGGAAATAACTGTGCTGGGCAGAGGAGAGGCAGAGTTAAAGCATGTAAGGATAAACGGAGTGGACGAGGTCAGTCTTATACCTAGATTTCCCCAGTAGTGCTCTGTGGCTCATGCACTAGAGTAAAGAAAGCAGACTGTAGAGGTGATCTAGGGCTGTAGATCAAAGATAAGAACAATGACAGAAACTATTAAGTGCTTAAAGGGTTCAGATCCAAGTGCATAAATGCTCTCATTGCATAGGGAACATTATAGCTTATGTTAAATCTATAAAATTCCTACTGTTGATTTAAAATTCTGACACATGACTGCACTCCACCTTTCTGAAATCAAAAGAGTTTCTAATTAACAGCCATTAAATTAAGTTGGAAGATCGCAGCAGAGATGCAGAGTTGGATTAACTCAAGGTTTCATGGGGCTGAAAGTGGTGCCTAAATAGATCTCTCCCAAATGTCCTATGTGCACATGTAGCATCTCTGGCATGGGCCTGAAGTTCTCACCCTCCCCCTTGCTCCTCTTCGGTCAGCTCCCTCAGATTCTGCACTTGGATTGAGGCCATTTAAAATTTCTCCATTCTTAATTTATTCCTTCCAGGCTTGTACACTCCAGAGCTGGAAGATGAAGTATGTCTGTATGATCTCCTCTGCTTCCCTTCTTTTGTGCTCCCCCTCCCAACTCTGGGTCCCTCTCGAGGTAAAGGAGAGGGAGAGTGGTGGGGACATGATAAGGGTGCTGACTGCATGAACTTCGTCTGATTGGATTACTGCCATCCTGAATGTCAAGTGATGGGATGAAATTTATAGCACGGTTATGAGCTGCCACAATTGATTGGTTACTGAGAAGATGAACCACATGTTCCCCATCCCCTGCTCCATTATCCCTACCACGGGAGAGGTTTGAAGCAGGCTTCAAACCCATGGGGGTGCTAATTAGGAGGCAATGGTAAACTACTTCCACATTTTTAAAAAGAAAACTCAATGGACACACTACCAGAACGATTGTAGACGGAGGTGGAGCAATCTGAGAGAGCTGTGTCCATGATATTGCTATGGGTCGGAGATGACTCGACAACAGGAGACAAGACAATATGTTAATCCCTCACTCTGTGTCAGGCACTGTTTTACGTGCTGGTGTAGATTGAAGTTATTCAGGTCAGACACAGACCCCGTCCCACTTGGGGCTCACAGTCTGAGAAGAAGGATTAGGTAGGATCAGAAACTTTATTAAAACTTTATTAGAGATGGAGAGATGAAGGGATTGCCTCTGAAAAAAATCAATATCCTTCCCCATCCCCAGTCCCATTGCTATGGATGGGGTTTAGAGCTGGGCGGGCTGCTTCTCCACTCCCACAGCTCCTTGGGGCATGCAACTATGGAGGGGAAACAGAGAGGAGGAGGAGGAAGGGTCAGGAGAAGGAGAAACTGCCAAATGTCCCTGAGGAGCTGATACTGCCTTTAGGCTCCCCAGCTCCTTGGGGTGCAGAGTCTCAGAGGGGGACAACAGAGGGAGATAGTAATGACTCCCTCCCCTCCCGCAGCCCCAAGAGCAGCAGTGGCCACCACCACTGCTGGTCTAGGGGCAGTAGCAACAGCTCTCCAGCTCTCCTTAAATGACCCGAAGACCCTTAGCTGTGGTGGCCCAAACTGAGGTCCCCTCTGCTGCAAAAATCAGCTCCAGGGTCAACCTTACATGCTTCACTTTCTGAGGAAATGCTTTCGTCACACTGAAATCCTTCCTCCCATGCTTCACAGAAAGTCACTCCTTCCTCTTCTCTGGCTCCTCCTCCTGCTTTCCAGATCGGATGATCTAGTAATTCAAACTTAAACATATACTGCTGAGAAGACAATTAAAATTGCCCCCTTAAAGGATTTCACCTGAATAACATGCCATAGTGGGAAAAAAAAAAGAACAAAAAAAACACACACACACACACACACACACACACACCTCTCTGCAATAAAAGCTCACCTTCAGACTCCAAGTTTATTGTGGAGGTAAACTGGGATGACTGTTCATGATACTATGCTACTTCCAGGGTTTCTGCTGAGTTCATCCACCATACCAGTTACCCTAGCAGATTTTTCAATCAAAAACTTCATCCCTGAAGACTTAGTCCCAGCAGCCACTCACAATACTTCTGAATGTTTCACCCCCTACCTCAGCAGTTATGTAAATGGTACTGGGAAACACTATAGGAATGATCATCCAGATAGCACCCTTGACCCATAGAAGACTCATGGTCAACTGAATCAATTAATGAATTGTATTTGAGTGCTTAATGTGTTAAGAGCACTGTATTAAGAGCACTGTACTAAGCACTTGAGAGAGTACAATACAACAGAATTAGCAGAAAATAATAAGCTTACTGTCTGGAAGGGTGGAACTGGTGATGAGGATTCTAGGAAAAATGAAACAGAGGCAACAATTCCAAATTATTCCTGTCCCACTGGCATGGAATAAGGCCTGAGGCTTCAGACAATGGGAGGGGAGCCTGGCTACCTAACATGAAGATTTTCTGAAGAGGAGAATTGACAATTGGAAGAGTCCTGTTGGTCAGATGATAACTTCCCAAAATGTGCATCTTTGGCCACCTGTAACATCCATGTTAAGCTGGCCGTTGTGGGGTAGAGGAGTTAAACCAGGAGTGCTAGGGGATTTGTTGACCTGTATATAGACCACCCCAGCCCTGTGGTTGAAGGTTCTGTGGACACCTACTTGGCCCAAAGCTTATCCTTCAGTTCTAACTCTCATTAATAATCTATCATTGGTATTTATCAAACAACTTACCACATGCACAGCACTGTACTAAGTGCTTACAGATGAATAACCCACCAAACTCAGCCACAGGACAGCATTCCCTTGCAGTGTCCCCAACCCTCTCCCCCAGCCTTCATGAGCAGGGTTTTCTGTGGAACTAACTGTAGGAAGACCCAGAGAATAGCTCCAATTCTCACTTCACTAAAGCCTTCTGATGGCCTCCCTGAAAGGGAAAACTGTTTTGGACTCTTAAGCTTTCTCTCTTTATTAAGTTCCATCCGTGATTCTCTTTGCCCCTCCCTCTTCCATCCTCCCAGGCATTAGCTGCAGTCTCTTTCCTAATGGTCTGTGACTGTGTTTATTAAATAAACATGGTGCAGCTGAAGGCAGCACCTGGTTTGAGTCATTGAAAGGCGAATGATTGTCTGAGAGATCTTCCATTCAGGTTAAAATGTCATGGGGGAACTCGAATTGCTCCAAAGGGGAAAAGGCGAACGTTTAGTATTCGGCTCTTTTTTGACAACACATTATCCTCCTCTCTATGCTGATCACAATCTGCTCCATTTCTGTTCAAATTCCCCAAATATGATTTCACACCTGGACCTTACAGGGAACTAATACGTGATTTACAATTCAGAGTGATTCAAGACAGCACTGTGTCTCTTCCCATTCTGCAATTTCTCCAAAATGATGGAAAAATAAAGACTTCATTGCCTTTTCATGTGAAAGTGCATTAATAGGCCTCAAGGAAAGTGCCTCCATCAACAAGATCGTGAAGAAATATCTCCTTGCTGCCCTATCTTAGATAAAAATAGCCTCAGAGAGCACTAGAACTAATATTCATTCCAATGCAGTGTTGGAAATATGCAATTAATAATTCCAATAAAGATGTCAATAAAAATAAATCAAAAGCAGTAAACATTTTTTTCTCAATAAAAATCTGCCAGTCTTGCCTCTAGGGATGGTTGGTAGATTTAACATACAATATAATTCATTGTACTTCGTAATGGGGAAAGGCTTGGGAAATGTTTTCAAACACAATGCCATTAATAATTTTGAAAGGAGATAGAGAAGGATGCTTTATAATGAAAAAGAAATGTTTAGTTTATCATAATCTTCATCCTAAATTCAAATATACTAGAAATGCTTATCTACTGAATATGCAATTCCTTTTAAATGTTCAGGTCAGAGCTTTGATTGATTCCCCAAAATTATCCTTTTATTATCTTATTCATTTCCTGCCTCAGGGATAAGCCGTAGCTTTCAGGCCCCATCCCTCCTGCAGGGTCAGAGAGAAAGAATGTCTCTAAGAGACATTTCTCTTTCCTGTCCAGTTACTCCTGCTTTCCCCTATGTCGTTCAGCTGAAAATAGAAAATGGCCATCCAGAGTTCACACAGTTTGGTTGAGTCTCATGACCTCCCAAGATGAGACCAGCCCCACCCAGCTGACCACTGAACAGTCTAGCACTCTAATCCTCGACTGGGTGGCCTGGAGAGGATATCAAGAAACATCACTGGACAGAGAGGGTGTGATGGAAGAGATTAGGGCCTCCCCAAGCCTCAGAAAATGAGGGGCTGACTGACTGAATGATGGACTGACTGAATAGCCGGGAATGCAGCTGCAGGCTCCAGCCAGTACAGTTTAGGAAATGATCCCCCAAGTATTTCACCACCATTACTATTATCTTCATCAGTGGCAGTAGTAATAGCCATGGAGCAAATAACATTTTCAGAACACTAGATCTGAGTCTGTGCTGCGTACAAAGCACCATATGGTGGGCAGGATATTGAATTGGGTGTGTTAGAAATTACTATAGACATAAACTATACCCATCCTGCCATGAAGGTGCCTGCAGCCTAATACCGGGAGTGAGACGGGCCACCTTAAGTTTGGTTTCACCCCAAATTTGATTTTTATGAAGGTAGAGTCATCTTCTGCTTCCCTGGAGACTTGAAGAAGGAGTTCAAAGGGCTGCCCCTCATGTGATACACATCACTCCATGTCACATCCAGAACACAGCACAGTGACATCACGCGCTGCTTCATCAAATCATGTTGTCTTTATGTGGGTGATGTCATCACATTGCATCATTTTGTCCATTAGTGATATGATGATTTTTCAGATTTAACAGGGCCCTAAAACCCTACTGCTACCCTGGGCTTTGGATCCACCTGCAAACCCATCTTGGGCCACGGAACAAGGAGCTCCATTGCTTGCATCTGAAATTCCCACCTCTTGGATCAACAAACCCCACTTTCATTAATTCATTGTCGTATTTATTGAGTGCTTATTGTGTGCAGAACACTGTACTAGGCACTTGGGAGAGTGCAATTCAACAATAAGCAGACACATTGCCTGCCCATGAGTTTACAGTCTAGAGGGAGGGAGGAAGGCATCAATACAAATAAACTACAGACATGTACATAAGTGCTGTGGGCCTGGAAAGGGGAGAAGAGCAAGGGGAGCAAGTCAGGGTGATGCAGAAGGGAGTGGGAGATGAGGAAATGTGGGGCTTAGTTTGGGAAGGGGTCTTGGAGAAGGTGTGCCTTCAATAATCTTTCAAGGTTGGGAAAGTAAATGTCTGTCAGATTTGAGGACAGAGGTCATTCCAGACCAGAAGCAGGATGTGGGCCATGGGTCTGCAGTGAGACAGGAGAGATTGAGGCACAGAGAGGTTAGCACTGGAGGAGCGAACTGTGCAGGCTGGATTGTAGAAGAGAGGTGGGGTGAGATAGGAAGGGGGAAGGTTACGGAGTGCTTTAAAGCCAATGACGAGGAGTTTTTGTCTGATGCAGAGATGGATGGGCAGCCACTGGAGTTTCCTGAGGAGTGGAGTGACATGTCCTGAATGTTTTTGTAGAAAAATGATCTGGGCAGTAGAGTGAAGTGTGGCCTGGAGGCTGGGAGGTCAGCAAGAAGGCTGATGCAGTAATCCAGGGGAGAAAGGATGAGTGACTGTATTACCAAGGTAGCAGCCATCCTCACTGCTCTTCTCTTCACATTCCCTGTGGCAGCCTGCTGCCCTCTGCTCTCCCTATCTTTCCTCTGTCTTCTGTGCTGGGATTCCACCCGGGATGCCCAGTTTCTAAAAGATCTGATCAGCTTTCCTGCCACTTGCTTTCCTCTGCTAGTGCTGTGCTCATGGGGCAAAGGGAGCCCAGGTTAATGGGATCTGTTCTAAGTGCCCCAGAAGCTTCCTCCCAGGTGAAGAACCCAATCCTGGCAGGGCACAAAGATCCTGAGTTATGTCACTGCCTTTCCTGAGGGCACAGGCAACTCTACTCTCTCCTGAGCCTCAGTATCCCTGGCCTGTCCTAGGTAAGGCATCCTTGCAGCCAGCTATCACTGTCTGCCAGTCCCACCTTCTCGAGTCTCCTGGTCCCCAGTTTCTCATGATCTACTCCAGTGCTTAGATCAGTGCTTGATACATAGTAAGCATTTTAACAAATACCACCATCATCTTAATAATAATGGTCCAGAGCAGAGAAAGGGGAAGAGATGTAGGAAGAAGGGGTGAATTTGAAATGTCAGAAGTTGGCCTGGTGTTTGAATTTCCACCAAAAGAGCTTTGCAAACATGATAGGAGCAGAGGAGCTATTCTGTGGAGATGATGCAGGGCTGGGAGTTGGTGGTATGAGAAGAGTAGAAGAGCAAGGAGTGAGGTAGTTGACATCAATCATTTGTATTATCATTATTATTGTTATTAATTGAGGGCTGACCATGTGCAGAACGCTGTACTAAGTGCTTGGTAGAGTTCAATATAACAATATAACAGACATATGCCATGCCAACAACAAGCTTAGTCTAGAGGGGGAGGCAGTTGTTAGTATAACAGAAGCAGCATGGCTCAGTGGAAAGAGCACGGGCTTTGGAATCAGAGGTCATGGGTTCAAATCCCGGCTCCACCACTTGTCAGCTGTGTGACTTTGGGCAAATCACTTAACTTCTCTGTGCCTCAGTTAACTCATCTGTACAATGGGGATTAAGACTGTGAGCCCCATGTGGGACAACCTGATCACGTTGTAACCTCCCCAGTGCTTAGAACAGTGCTTTGCACATAGTAAGTGCTTAATAAATGCCATTATTATTATTATTATTATTATTAATAGAAGCAGCGTGGCTCAGTGGAAAGAGTACGGACTTTGGAGTCAGAGGTCATGTGTTTGAATCCCTGCTCTGTCACTTATCAGCTGTGTGACTTCGGGCAAGTGACTTCACTTCTCTGTGCCTCAGTTCCCTCATCTGTACAATGGGGATTAAGACTGTGAACCCCCTGTGGGACAACCTGATCACCTTGTAACCTCCCCAGCGCTTAGAACAGTGCTTTGCACATCGTAAGTGCTTAATAAATGCCATTATTATTATTATAAATGAACAAATATATTATGGATATGTACAAAAGTGCTGTGGGGCTGAGGTGAGGCTCGTGAATAAAGGGAGCAAATCAGAGTGACACAGAAGAGAGTGGGAGAAAAGTAAATGGGGGCTTAGTCAGGAAAGGCTTCTTGGAGGAGTTGTGCCTTCAATAAGACTTTGAAGTTGGGAGAATGATTGTCGGATATGAAGAGAGAGGGCATTACAGGCTAGGGGCATGATATGAGTGAGAGGTTGGCAGCAAGATAAATGAAAGCAAGTTACGGCGAGCAGGCTGGCTTAGAGGAGTGTGGGCTGGGTTGTAGTAAGAGAGTAGCCAGGTGAGGTAGGAGTGGGCAAGGTGATTGAGTGCTTTAAAGCCAATGGTGAGGAGTTTCTGTTTGATGAAGAGGTGGATGGGCAAACACTAGAGTTTTTTGAGGAGTGGGGAAATATGGACTGAACATTTTTGTAGGAAAATGATCCAGGCAGCCGAGTAAAGTATTCATTCAATCACTTTTTTTTGAGCATTTACTGTTTGCAGAACTCTATACTAAGCGCTTTGGGAGAGTACAATACAACAATACGCAGTCACAATGAGCTTACAGTCTGGGGGCAGGAGACAGACATCAATAAAAATATATACGATTACAGATATTACCTAAGTGTTGCGGTGCTGGGATTGGGGAAGAACAAAGGGAGCAAGTCAGGGCGACGCAGAAGGGAGTGGGAGATGAGGAAAAGTGGGGCTTAGTGTGGGAAGGCCTCTTGGAGGAGATGTGTCTTCAATAATGCTTAGAAGGCAGGGAAAGTAAATGTCTGTCTTATTTGAGGAGGGAGGGCAGTCCAGGACAGAGGCAGGATGTGGACCAGGTGTCGGCAACAAGTCAGGCGAGATCAAGGCGCAGTGAGAAGGTTAGTACTAGAGGAAGGAAGTGTGCGGGCTAGGTTGTAGGAGAGAAGCAAGATGAGGTAGGAGGGGGCAAGGTGAAGGAGTGTTTTAAAGCCAACTGTGATGATCTTTTGTTTCATACGGAGGTGAATGGACAACTGCTGGAGTTTTTTAAGAAGTGGAGTGACATGTCCAGAACTCTTCTGTAGAAAAATGATCAGGGCAGCAGGTGAAGTACATACTGGAGTGGGAAGAGACAGGAGGCTGGGAGGTGAGCAAAGAGGATGAAGCAGTAATCCAGGGAGGGTAGGATGAGTGATTGTTTAAACATGGTAATAATAATAATAATAATGGCATTTATTAAGTGCTTACTATGTGCAAAGCACTGTTCTAAGTGCTGGGGAAGCTACAAGGTGATCAGATTGTCCCACGGGGGGCTCATAGTCAATCCCCATTTTACAGATGAGGTAACTGAGGCACAGAGAAGTTAAGTTACTTGCCCAAAGTCACACAGCTGACAATTGGTGGAGCCAGGATTTGAACCCATGACCATTCATTCATTCAATCATATTTATTGAGTGCTTACTGTGTGCAGAGCACTATACTAAGCGCTTGAGAAGTATAAGTTGGCAAAATATAGAGATGGTCCCTACCCAACAATGGGCTCACAGTCTAGAAGGAGGAGACTGACAACAAAACAAAACTTGTAGACAGATGTCAAAACCATCAGAATAAATAGAATTATAGCTATATGCACATTATTAACAAAATAAATAGAATAGTAAATATGTACAAGTAAAATGAATAAAGTAATAAGTCTGTACAAATATATACAAGTGCTATGGGGAGGGGAAGGAGGTAGGGCTGGGGTGGACGGGGAGGAGGAGAGGGAAAAGGGGGCTCAGTCCGGGAAGGCCTCTTGGAGGAGGTCAGCTCTCAGTAGGGCTTTGAAGGGAGGAAGAGAGCTAGCTTGGCAGATGTGTGGAGGGAGGGAATTCCAGGCCAGGGGAAGGACGTGGGCTGGGAGTCGACAATGGGACAGGCAAGAACAGGCACAGTGAGGAGTTTAGTGACAGAGGAGCGGAGTGTGCGGGCTGGGCTGTAGAAGGAGAGAAGGGAGGTGAGGTAGGAGAGGGTGAGGTGATGGAGAGCCTTGAAGCCAAGAGTGAGGAGTTTTTGCTTGATTCGTAGGTTGACAGGCAACCACTGGAGATTTTTGAGGAGGGGAGTGACATGCCCAGAGCATTTCTGTACAAAGATAATCCAGGCAGTAAAGTGAAGTATAGACTGAAGCAGACTCCAAAGTGGACCACTGACTCCAAAGCCTGTGCTCTTTCTACTGAGCCATGCTGCTTCCCAGTTTGGATGGAGTTGGACTGGAGTGGGAAGAGACAGGAGGCAGGCAAGAAGTTTGGAGGAGAGGGCAGTGATCAGGGAGAGGATTTGTACCTGTAGGTAGGAAGAGTTGCAGGAAGTCAGGTAGGACTAGGTGGCTGGGGGCAACTGTGGGAAGAGAAAAACTGTGCAGTTTTGATAAAGTGACAAGCTATGAGTCTTTAATCAGAGAGTGATATTTCCAAGTTGGAGGGGTTGGAAGTGGCATAGTGATTTGTGATGATGAGATCCAATCTGTCCCTCAGGTGCTGCGGTGGGGTGTGTGGGTTGTGGGGAGAGGGATCAGCTCCTGCAGGGTTCTACAATGTCCTGACCACGCAATTAGTCACCAGGTTGTTAGAGGTGACTGAGAGCTACTATTAGGCTAACACCACTAAGCCTGTTTTTCATCAGTGTCATGAAATGCCCAGTATGGTAATGCAGGACTCTTTGGCTGACAAAATCTTTCCATCTCTAAGTCACTTTCATTGGACCATCTGGGTGGCTTCAAACAACCAAGCCCAAAGTTTTGATGTCCATTTTATATTTATGTTGTGGCTTGTTTCCATAAGACTTCAGTAACATTTCTGCATAACTTTGTTTTTAGTAATAATGGTATTTAAGTGCATGCTCTGTGCCAAACATCATGGTCGATATAATGTAATTGGTTCAGACAACTGCTGTCCCACATAGACTTACATTCTTCATGTGAGAAAGAGCCAATATTCAATCCCTAATTTATAGATTTGTAAACTGAGGCCCAGAGAAGTTAAGTAAATGGTCAAGGTCCCAAGGCAGGCAGATGGAGGAGCCAGGACTAGAATTCAGTTCTCAATCCTCTTCTTTTACCACTAAGCCGCACTGTCTCTTGTGTCTTCATCTTCAGGAACCCTGGGCTTCTCCATAACACTATTCCTGGTTGAGCTGGAGTTGAACCTGCCCTGTCTAAACTTTTCACCATAACCCAGCTTGAGGATGTGATAAAGGACCTGGAAGCTGCAGTCGGGGTAGATTTCTTATCTTCCAACCCACACTCTGTTAGCATCATCGTACAGCTCTGAGGCAGTCATCTAGCTCTATGCGTCACTGTCCAGAAATCTATTTAATCTTTCTCAAGGCTTCTGACATGTCTCAGGTTTTCTCTTTAATGATCCTAACTATAATCTTCAAGTAGCTATAGTAGTAACAGTAATAGCAGCAGTAGTAAACCCATATGGTTCAGTTCACTATATTAAACATCAGGGAGGTACAAAATGAAGAAGTGACACATTCTCTGCCCACAAAGAGCTTGCACTCTAATAGAAGAGGTGATCATAAACATATTTCCAAGAATAATAAATAAATAAATGATTAAATAGACGAATGAATGAGTGAACGAGAGTGCTGAGGATGGGCATAAATGAGTTCAAATGTGTTAGAGTTACCTAGTGGATTTACGTGGCTTAGTTTGCTGGGAAATTAATTGGGGAAAGTGGGACTTTAGGAGGACTTTGACTATGGGGAGAGCTGTAGTTTATAGGATGTGGGAAGGATCAGAGTTCCAAACCAGGGTAACAGCATGAGTGAGGGGATTGAGGTAAAAGGTTGATAGTAAGACTATCAACTAGAAGGTTGGCTTGAATGGAGTGAGGAGAGCAGTTTTGGGAATAGAGGATTAGGAAGAGTTACATTGTATTGTACTTTCCCAAGTGCCTGTAGAGTGCTCTGGACTTAGTAAGTGCTCAATAAATATCATTGATGATAATGAAGAGAGCAGATATATTCGGTGGGGTGAGTTGGTGGAGCGCCTCAAAACAAATTGTGAGGAAAGTTTGCTTAATGTGGAGAGACTCAGGAAGCCAGTAAAGGGCTTTGAGAAGATGGGAGATGTGGAAAAATAATGCTTTGAGAAGATGATTCATATAGCAGCATGGGATTTAGATTGGAGGAGGGAAAGACTAGAGTCAGGGAGATCAGCACGGAGGCTGATGTAATAGTACAGCTGCAATATGACCAGAGATTGTACCATGTGGGTGGCAGTTTGTGTGGAAAGGGAGGATCAGATCCAGGAGATTTTGTGTAGGAAAAACTCCAGGACTGGCAGGACTTGCCAGTTGACTGGATGTGAGAATTGATACAGTGAGAAGTTGAAGAAGACACTAAGGTTGTTAATTTATTATTATTATTTTATTATTATTTTATTATTTTATTTTATTTTATTTTATTTATTATTAATTTATTATTTATTATTAATTTATTATTAATAATAGCATTTGTTAAGTTCTTACTATGTGCCAAGCACTGTTCTAAGCACTGAGGTAGATACAAGATAATAAATTTGTCCCACGTGGGGCTCATAGTCTTAATCCCCATTTTACAGATGAGGTAACTGAGGCACAGAGAAGTTAAGTGACTTGCCCAAAGTCACACAGCTGATAAGTGGTCAGAGTCAGGATTAGAACCCATGACCTCTGACTCCCAAGCCTGGGCTCTTTCCACTAAGCCACGCTGCTTCTCCATGACAAGGACATGATAAGGAGAGTGGTGAGGATATCAACAGTGCTTTGAACATAGTAAGCACTTAACAAATGCTTCTAGACTGTGAGCCCGCTGTTGGGTAGGGACCATCTCTAAATGTTGCCAACTTGTACTTTTCAAGCACTTAGTACAGTGCTCTGCACACAGTGAGCACTCAATAAATACGATTGAATGAACGAATCAACTGAGATGCAAAGTTAAGAGGAGCAGTGGATATAGGGGAAAAATGAGGAGTATTAAATGTTATTAATTTAGCCCTTTACCCATGCATATCATGTTGTGGATTATAGGTCCCCATTTTGGAGTTTTCTTAAACTAAAAAAATTAAAAACTGATTTTATTACAACAACAGATTTTGGGAATGTAATTAAGTGTCACTCAACTACAGCAGGCTCATGCAAGTGGAATGATTTAATTATCCCCTGCAATGGTTCAGGCACAGAACTGGCACACAGAACAGCTCTTTGTGCTAGTTTTCTTAGCAAAAATGAGCACTTTCACAATGGATACTTTATTCAAGTGACTTAGTGGGAGAAGAAATGTAGAAATGGATTTATAGAATTTGGATGTTTTGGCCACATACTGTTTGTCAGAACATTCAAACTGATGAATGCATTCAAATCCTATTGATAATATCTACCAGAATATCTCCCATGGTGAGGGATTTCAATACTTGTTCATTTTGACCTTAGGATCCTCATGTTCCTTTATCATGATTTTTTATTTTAATGGCATTTATTAAGCACTTCCTTTGCACCCTCTCAAAGGTCACAAGTGATCTCCTTCCTGCCAAATCCAACGGCCTCTTATTATTAAGTGCCGTCGAATCGTTTCCGATTCATAGTGGACTCCATGATATACTTTTTCCAGAATGTCGTGTCCTCTGCCATAATCCGCAACCTTTCTAACAGTTCTTCCTTTATCGTTGTTATGGTCTCTATCCATCTAGCTGCTGGTCTGCCTCTTCCTTGTTTTCCCTGGACTTTTCCTAGCATTAGTGTCTTCTCCAGAGAATTAATCCTCCTGATTATGTGTCCAAAATATGCTAATCTAAGTCGAGTCATTTGGCCTTCCAAAGATCATTTTGGCTTAATTTGCTCTAATATCCATTTGTTTGTTTCTCAGGCAGTCCATGGTATTCGCAAAAAGCCTTCTCCGGCACCATATTTCAAAAGAATCAATGCTCTTTCTAACCTGTTTTTTCACGGTCCAGGTTTTGGATCTATATATTGTCACTGGAAACACCATAGAACTGATAATTGGTATTTTTGAGGCAATTATTACATCAGCACGTCATGACTTTTTCCAGGCTCTTCACAATAAGTCTTCTTAACATTAATCTTCGATATATTTCTTGACTACTAGTTCCTTTATTATTGACTATCAATCCCAGGAGAGAAAAATTGTCAACTACTTCAATCTTCTCTCCATCCATTACAAATGTGTTAAAACTTCCAAATTGTCATGATCTTTGTTTTTTGACATTCAAATATAGGCCCATCTTTTTGCGCTGTTCTTAATTTTTAATAATATGCTCTTCAAATCTTCCTCACTTTCTGCTAATAGGGCTTTATCATCAGCATAATGAAGGTTGCTTATATTCCTTCCTCCAACCTTTACTCCCCGCTCATATTCATCCAATCCGGCTTCTCTCATTAGGTATTTGGTGTAAAGGATGTAGATCTAAGGCAATAAGGTACATCCTTGTTATATCTTTATTAATGGGAAACCAATCTGTTTCTCCATATTCTGCTCTGATTGTAGCCTCCTGTTCATCATACAGGTTCCATATTAATGCAATTAAATGGCCAGGCATGCCCATTTACCTTAATGTGCTCCAGAGCTTCTTGTGATTTCTTGTGATCCACTCAAAGGCCTTACTATAATCAATAAAGCACACGCTGACTTCCTTTTGATATTCTCTTGTCCTTTCAATTATCCAACAGATATCAGCAATTATATTTCACATCCCTCATCCTTTCTGGAATACTGCTTGAACATCAGGCAATTCATGTTCCTTATAGGTCTCCATTTGATGCTGTGTAACTTTCAGCAGTACCTTGCTGGCATACGAGATCAAGGAAACTGTACCATAATTGTCGCATTTAGTTGTATCTTCTTTAGTATTGGAACATAAACTGATCTCTTCCAATCAGACGGCCATTGAGTGTTTAGCCATTTCTGTTGACATAATTTGGTTAGGACTTTAACCGATTCCTCTACAGCTTCCTGAAACACCTCAATAGGAAGCCTATTAAAGCCAGGTGTCTTATTTATGGTAAGACAGTGTAAAACTGATCTAACTTCACTTTCCATGATGAATGGCTCTAATTCAAAAGAAACTTCAACTATTTCTTGTATAATTGCTTTCTTTCTGTTATAGTTCCTTTGTGCATTCCTTCCATCTCTGTTGGATTCCACTGGCATCATTTATCACCAATCTAGCTTTACTCTTGAAAAAGCCAATCCGAGGATGAAATCTTCCCTTAATTTTCTTAATCTTCTGAAATAGTGATCTTATCCACCCACATTTGTTACTGACTTCCATTTCTTTACATATGATGTTATAATATTCCTGTTTGTCCTTCCTGGAAGAGTGTTGGAATTCTCTGATGAGTTCCTTAATCAGGTTCTTTTGTCCTCTGGTTTTTTGCTTCCTTCATTTCTTTGGCTAATTCCAGAGCTATGTTCGACATCGACATGGAGTAGCAACGGTCTCTACTTCATCCTAATCCTCCCTCAGCCTCTCAGCTGTCTTAAACACAGTCAACCACTCCCCTCTCCTGGAAACATTATCCAACCTTGGCTTCACTGACACTGTGCACTATTCTGGTAGTAGAATACTGTGGTCTTATGATGGCAGCAAGATTATGCCTCTCTTTGGTTTTCTATGTCTTATCCGATGATGCATAAGGACAAACATAAGGAAGAGGAGGAGAATGATACAGTCTGTAGATATTGTTTGAGAGAACATTCTTTCTTTGAATGCCTGTACTTGTTGGAAACAGAATTTGCATTTTGCTTTAAAACATCCATCAGACAAAATGCTGGCATTCATTCTTTTCTGTCAAATGTTTCACTTATTCCCTGTTCTTTGGACAGCTTAATAAGAGGTGTTTGATCTCGAGAGTGCTGCTATAAAACTGCTTCATTTACTTTCCAATTCAGCCAGCATTTCCTGACGTCTGAGTACAAGTCACTTGATAAGTAACCTTCCCCTTAGTTACTTAGCTCTCCGGCTGCTTCTTGACACATGAAAATAAATATTTCTCCTAGGCTAATGTGCATCTGTGTTTCCTCTAGAGAATTCATTTACTATGGTATTGAAATGCCTGTTCTCCTTCAGAATGAGTAATGATCTGGAGACATTCCTGAGGAGGAAGGGGTTTTATCTGCATCCCAAGCCCACCTACCCCTAGTTGATTGTCCATAATCATAAGATTATTTAATCATAAGGAAAATTCTTTTGTCTGATGGCGGTCAACATATCCCTGGATCTCCTCAGCTATGGAATCCCAGTTTTCATCATGCATTATTCTTAGGTTGATTTCTATATCCTGTCACAGGTTTTTTTGTAGACTTCCACTTTGTTGTGATCTGAAAGAACTGCTAGTTGTTACTGATTCTTTTCCTGATTATCTGCAAGTAGCTTAGAAAAACTGAGTTGCCTCTCTTAAACCAGTATTTGGGCTGTTGCTTTGCCACACCCAGTCCTGATGACTGCTCAGAAACACTCCGCTAATTCATTTGGGCACGTGCATATTGCCCTGATATGACCGGCAACAATGAAGCAGCGTGAGACACAGTGTGGCTTAGTGGAAAGAGCATGGGCTTGGGAGTCAGAGGTCATGGGTTCTAATCCTGGCTCAGCCACCTGTCTGCTGTGTGACCTTGGGAAAGTCATTTAACTTCTCTGTGCCTCAGTTACCTCACCTGCAAAATGGGGATTAAGACTGTGAGCCCCACGTGGGACAACCTGATTACCTTGTATCTATTCCAGAGCTTAGAACAGTGCTTGGCACATAGTAAGCACTTAACAAATGCCACAATTCTTAATTAAAGGAAATGCAAATTATAGAAGGATCTAGATAGGTTCATCCTATTGACTAGAAATGCTCATGTTAAAGAGCAGGTCAAAGAGAGCTGGGGGGATAGACCAAGAGAAGTCAGGAAAACTGAAGGAAGGGACGGTAAGGAGAGAAGGGAAGCTGGGCAGGGTCACCAGGGAGGGAGAAAATGTTCACTTAACACCTCAAGAAATTAAAGTCAGCTACCTGATTGTGGAATTTCTCAGATTCTGCTGCTGTCTGGACTATACAATAATATAGAAGAAGGAGGACAGAGTTTAGAAGCATAGAAGCTTGTGAAGAGGCTTTTATTGTAATCCAGAAAAGAAGAAGGAGTATGGACCACATATGTGACTGCAAGGATGGGGGAAGAAGTGGTAGTGGTATGTGAATATTGTGGACGAAGACCTGGTAGGGGGCTTAGACATGGAAGAAACGTATGAGGTGAAGGAAAGAATGGCTCCTCACTGTCAATTGTTCCCCCATCCTGGAGCTTCCCCTCAATACATAAGCCAGATCATAGCTCTCCACATCCTCAGTGTCCTCCTAATTAATTCTTAACACCCAATTACATCAACCAAATACAACAACGGCAACAATAATAATAATGATAATAATAATAATGTTTGTTAAGCATTTGCTTCCCTCTCAGGATCACACCTGGAGAGTTTCCAGTAATCTACCAGTCTAGGCTATGGGAGGGAGAGTCAAACAGAGGCATACACATTCCATTTCTAGGTTGGGCAGTGGCTAGCAAGTGGAAGTCAAAACTCACCTGTGCTGGGCAGCAGTGGCATAGAAAAGAGTCGAGGGTCTTATGATGAGACTCAAGTTTGTGGAGAAACAGCATGGCTTAGTGGAAAGAGCACGGGCCTGGGAGTCAGAGGATGTGGGTTCTAATCCCGCCTCCGCCCCTTGTCTAGTGTGTGATAATGGGCAAGCCACTGAACTTCCCTGTGCCTCAGCTACCTCATCTGTAAAATGGGGATTAAGACTGTGAGCCCCATGTGGGACTACCTGATTAACTTCTATCCAACCCAGTGCTTAGAACAGTGCTTGGCACATAGTAAGTGCTTAACAAATGCCATACTAATAATAATAACATTCCTTTTGACACTGGCATATGAAAATGAATCCTTGCCATGGTAACAAATATGCCCCATATTAGGGCTCATTTCTATTTTGGAGCCTGACTCTTGGTGACCCAGTTCAATTAGTTACCAATGGAATTTGTTGAGGGTCTACTGTGTGCAGAGCACTGTACTAGAAATTTCGGAGAGTATGATGGAATTTGAAGGCAGTATTTTTGCATTCAAGGAATTTGCAATCCAGTTAGAGAGACAGACATTGAAATAGTTTAGAAACAGGAAGAAGAAAGAAAAGTTGATATGTGTACATGCTAGTGATGACAGTGGTAGGGTATGTAAGTTGATATGTACTGCAGTTGGCTGTGAGAACACGAATGCACAGTTGGTGCAAAAATGCTGAGGTCGTAATTGGAGAGATGCAAATGGTAGGGAGGGAAAAATAATTTGATCCAGGTAAACTTCACATAGGAGTTCTGGTTTCAGAAGGGCTCTGTTGAAATGGAGCACTTAAATCTGGTGTACTTGAAGGGGTAAGAAGTTCCAGGCTGGGTGAAAGCCACAAATAAGGTTTCAGAGTGGAAGAGATATGGAGGAGTCATAGAGAGTAGGTTAATTTGAGAGAAATTGATAGGGCAAGCTAGGGTGCAGTGGGAAAAAAGAGTAGATAAGTAGGAGGGAAAGAGTTAATTGAGTGTCTTAAAGCCAATGGTAGGGAGTTTCTGCTTAATACAGAGAGGAATGGATGTCTATTGGAGTATTTCAAGGAGAAGGGAGACATATGTGCAGAACGATGCTTTAGAAAGGATAATCAGGGCAGCATATGTGGGGCTGGAGATGAGAGAAACTGGAGACAGGGAGTCCATTAAAGAGGCTGATACAGTAGATGAGCAGGAATATGGTAAGTGCCGGGGTCAACGTGCTACTTTTGTGGATGGAGCCCATTGTTGGGTAGGGACCGTCTCTATATGTTGCCAACTTGTACTTCCCAAGCACTTAATACAGTGCTCTGCACACAGTAAGCGCCCAATAAATATGATTGAATGAATGAATGAATGGAGAGCAAGAGGCCAAGCAATCCTTCCCTCAGTTGCTGGTCACAGACTTTTCTGCCTACCTCAATGCTTCAAGATCTACGACACTACCAAGCTATTTGAAGCTGTGCTACAGTGTTCAGATCTTTCTTAAATAATACCTGTCACCTTGGCCATGTGGTCCCATTATAATAATGATGGCATTTGTTAAGCGCTTACTATGTGCAAAGCACTGTTCTAAGCACTGTGGAGGATACAAGGTAATCAGGTTGTCCCACGGGGGGCTCACAGTCTTAATCCCCATTTTACAGATGAGGGAACTGAGGCTCAGAGAAGTTAAGTGACTTGCCCAAGGTCACACAGCAGACATGTGGCGGAGCCAAGATTCGAACCCATGACCTCTGACTCCAAAGCCTGTGCTCTTTCCACTGAGCCAAGCTGCTTCCATTAGTCACCTAGGCCCTCAATCAGTTGTATAATTGCTAAATTTATTGTTTATTTTTGTTTTTACCTTTTATAGTAGTAATAATAATAATAATTAAGGTATTCATAAGCACTTACTATGTGCCAAGCACTGTTCTAAGTGCTGGGGTAGATACAAGATAATTGGGTTGGACACAATCCCTGTTCCACACAGGGCTCACAGCCTTAACCCCTATTTTGCAGAGGAGGGAATGGAGGCACAGAGAAGTTAAGTGACTTGCCCAAGGTCACACAGCAGACAGGTGGTAGAGGCAGAATTAGAACCCATGACCTTCTGACTCTCAGGCCCATGCTCTATCCACTAGGCCATGCTGCTTCTCTAGATCTGTATTTATTTAGCTATTTCTCTATATCTACAGAGATAGCTCTCTATATCTACATCTCTATATCCTTATATCCAAGCTCTTACCATTTGACATAGTGCATCTTATCAGTCTTCGTCTGCTTTCGTCTCTGCCATTAGATTGCTAGCTGTTTGAAGGCAGGAAGCGTGTCTCTTACTTTTAATGTATGTTTTGCAGGTGCCTAGAACAGTTCTCCACACTCAGATGGTCTCCATAATAATAATAATAATAATGACTAATTATGGTATTTGTTAAGCACTTACTATGTGCCAAGCACTACAAAGTGCAGGGGGGGATGCAAGCAAATCAGTTTGGATACAGTCTCTTATCCCAAGTGGGGCTCACAGTTCCAATCCCCAGTTTCCTCTGTGAAATCCCCATTTCACAGGCAATTGAAATGACTTACCATACGTCACACAGCAAAGTGGCAGAGCAGGGATTAGAACCCATGACCTTCTGACTCGCTGTCCCATGCTCATCTGCACACAGTAGGTGCTCAGTATAGTATTCAATGCCCTATAGGTACCCAGACAGTGCTTTACAAATAGTAAGCACTCAGAATAGTGTTTTGGATTCATTAGGGACACGGGAGTGTTCTCAGTACTTAGTAATAATAATTAATAATTGTGGTATTTGTTAAATGCTTACTATGTGTCAGGCACCGTACTATTCGCTGGGGTGGATACAAGCAAATCGGATTGGACACAGTTCCTGTCCAGTTGAGGTAAATGAGGCACAGAGAAGTTAAGTGACTTGCCTAAGGTCATACAGCAGAAAAGTGATGGAGTTGGGATTAGGATCCGGGTCCTTCTGAATCTCAGGCCCATGCCCTATCCGCTAGGTACGCTGCTCATTATAATTGCACAGTGCTCAGCTGATGCTCAATAAAGGCCTCTGCCCTGGTGTGAACTTAAAGGAATACTTCGATCTTCTCAGCAAAGAAATGGTCTGATTAAAATTGCTGAGCAAAGTTTCATTAGTTTTATTACTCTGTCATATCTATTATAATATGTGACCTATTCTGAAACAGATCCAATCCATTTCCATAAGAAGACCTTGAATTATATTATGTAATTTGTCTTAGTACAGATTTACTATCTTATTAATTCACTGTTGTTTAAATCATCTTTAAAAAAACAAAAACCTCTCATACCGTTTGGTTAGTTAATGAAGTTCTAAATTCAACACTGCTCTTCTGACCGCAGTGCTGTGGCACTGGGAGCCAAGGAGAACAGGGAAGTCTCAATCTCTCCAGAATGTAGTGGGATCCATCTCCCAGGTGATGCGGGTGATATTTTAAAATAGAAGGCTTGTTTTCTTGCCTGCTGTGGACCTAAGCACTAGCCCTCCTTCTTACATATTATTCCTCAGACTGGTGGGTCTTACTTGGGTGTCTGTGTCGAAGTAACAGGGGATGCAGCTATCCACTCACCACTTCCTCAGAGCCAGCTACACCCGCCCACTTCTGCCCCCAAGCCTTCTCTAGACCTGACTGAGCCAAATGATTGTCCCGGAGAAGCAGTGTGGTCTAGTGGCAAGAGCACAGGCTTGAGTATCGGGGTCCACTTTTTTTAGGATAGGGGAGACATGAGTATTTTGAAAGCAGTTGGGAAGAAGCAACGGAAGAGCAAGAAGTTGAAGATGGTCATCCAGGAAGGAATAAGGGAGGGTGTGAAGGGTTGGGATTGAAGGCATAGTTGGAAGGGGTGGATTTTGAGAAGACGCAAGAGATCTCCTCTTGAGATACTGCTGGGAAAGATGGGAACATTGAAGAAGGGGCAGGAGGAGGGAGGGACTGGAGAGAAGCATGGGAGATTTTAGAGAGATCACATCTGATCTTTGCTTTCTCCATAAAGTACATGGCCAGGTTATTAGGGACAAAAGATGAGAGGACAGGGGTTTGAGGAGGGAGTTAAATTTCTGAAACATCTGGCAAAGAGAGTAGGCATGGATGTCCATAAAGGTCAAGAAATATTGTTGCCGGGCAGATAGGTAAGCAGAGTTAAAGCAGACAAGGATGAAGTTTACATGGATGAGGCCGGCTTGATATCTGGATTTCCACCAGAGGTGCTCTGTGGCTCACGCATCGGGATGAAGGATAATGCTGTGGAGGTGATCCAGGGCTGTAGGTTAGTGATTCAAGATCGACAGAAGGATAGGGGAGCGAGTGAGTTGAGTTCTGCAGAGAGGGAGGTGTTAGATTGTCAATTTGATTGTTAAGGGAGGAGGACTGGCAAGATGGAGATAGGGCGATAACTGGAGGAAGCTGGGGGTCAATGGAGTATTTTTCTAGGATGGGGAGACATAAGGATGTTTGAAAGCAGTGGGGAAGAAGCCACTGTAGAATGAATAGTTGAAGACAGCAGTCAGGGAAGGAAGAATCATTCAATCATATTTATTGAGCACTTATTGTGTGCAGAGCACTATACTAAGCACTTGGAAGAGTACAATATAACAGCATAGTAGACACATTCCCTGCCCACAACGAGGGAAGAAGAGATGGGGCAAGTGCTTTGATAAGATGCAAAGGGGTCAGAGACATAGGTGCAGATGAACCAGGGCTGCTGGTCAGGGAAAGGTAGCTTAGGCATGGAGACTAGATGGGGCATGATGACTCGAGAAAATTAAGATTTTAAGCACCCTGCAGGTCGGGGACTGTATCCAACCTGACAATCTCAAATTTACTGATGTGCTTAGTACAATGTCTGGCACATAGTAAGAGCTTAACAAATGCCATTAAAAAAAAAAATCCATTAGGATACCCAAGCAGCTGTTTGGTTTTCTGAAGTGGGACAACCATAGCCAGGGCAGGCAAATAGAAGAAAACTTCAAAGACACAGTGAAGCAAAACCTCAAATGTTGTGGCAAAGCAGTGGACAGCTGGGAGACAGTCACCAAAAATCTTCAAGCTTGTCATGTGGTAACCAGAAACGGGGTGACTGCTTTGGAACATAGATTTCAATACCATAACACCAAGAAGAAGAAGCAAAATCAGCACCAGGCGCCGTGGGTAATAAATCCACTTGTGCAGTAAAGGGCTATCTTTACAGCTCACAATGCAGAAGGGACTGTAAATCACACTTGGGTTTGACTGATAAAATCTCACGCTCAGCAGTCATCCTCACATCTGAGGGAAAGCTCTCCATACAGATGGGTGAAAGTAAACCTCGAATGTCGACAGTAAATGTCAATCAGCATTAGAGAAACTGACTCCCCTCACTCTGAAGAATTTTGTATAACACCAGCCACATTGTCCAGGAGCACAAAGGGACATGGCATGTGAAGAGAATGATTTTCACATCCCTGACTGATTTACAGCTTCTTTTGGATTACTGACAGCAAGAGCAGTTTTCTGCAGTGTGTGCAGAAACAGTGAAATAAACTGTTAAAATTGCTAACTATCCCTATACAAAAGGGCTTTGTAATTAGAAGACAGCAGTAGAAAAAATTCCAAATCCAGAAAATTAAGACATTCATTGCCTGCCTATGATCAGCAGTTCACGCAAACAAAAAGGTGTCAATGGGCTTTCAAAAATATCTGACAGCCACAAAAAGGAGATGGAAACGGCACCTAGAATTTTAGAGAAAATTAGATCATCAATTAAGTTTTTGGCATCACAAAAGCCTGGCTAACAGAGGACATGCTGATGAAAGTGGAAATTTTCACATTCTTTTAAGACTAAGGTCACCATTTATAACTGGGTTAGATAATGGGCTAAAATGTTGAAATTAAAAATGGATTTCACATGTGATTCACATTGCATTACTGAAAGCTATTATAAGCAACATCATGGGAAATCACTATTTAACTATTTTAGTTACTGGGACTAGCAATATTTCTATCCCAGAACAAACATCCCTATGGAAAAGATAAAACAAATGGACAAAGGAAATAGAATGGAGGAGCAGTAAGGGGAAAACAAGTAAATGCTGAACAGAAACCTACTGTATGGAGCTTGGCATAAGGTAGGAACGGGCGCTAGGGATAATTCTGTCCCAGAGGAAGAACAAAAGACAAGTCAGTAAGGGAAGACTCATTGAAATTGTTTTCATCTGTAAAATGAAAATGATACTCCCAAATCTCCTAGCACTAGATAGAGGATCATCTGCATATATTGAACATATCCCATGCCTTTCTGCATACCCATCTTGCCACGCCTGTAGAACTTGAGATCAGCAAATGCTTAGTCTGATGAGACAAGAGCCGTATAGTGAAGAGTAAGTTTACTGTAACCAGGGAGATAAGAATCTGAGAATAGAAAAGTAGTGTTGCCTAATAGAAAGAACACAGTCCTGGGAGTCAGAGGACCTGGGTTCTAATCTTTGCTCTGCCACTTGCCTGCAGAGTGACCTTGGGCCACTCACTGAACTTCTGTGCCTCAATTTCCTCATCTGCAAAGTGTATATTCAATGGCTGTGCTCCCTCCTATTTAGACTGTGGGACTGTTTTCAACCTGATATCTTGCATTTACCCCAGTGCTCGGTGAACGCTAAGTGCTCTGTAAATGTTATTATTATGTAAAGTACATTTCATTAGGGTCTAAAGTAACCCAAGACCACTCCCAGAAGCCACAAGGACTAAACTCCTGCTGATCCTCTTCCATCTCCAATGGAAGTGAGAGAGTTTGCTGGTAGCCTGGTAATGGAGAGTCTGTCAGTCAGTCCATCATATTTATCGAGCACTTACTGTATGCAGCGCTCTGTACTAAGCACTTGGGAGAGTACAATATAGCATAACAGATACATTCTCAGCCCACAACAAGCTTACAGTCAAGAAGGGGAGACAGACAAGAGTTGCCAAGTTATTTCCGTTCTTATGCCTGGCTCGTCCCTACCCTCCTGCATGCCCTGAACTAAGTGGTGGGTTGCCAAGAGGTGCAGTGGGAAACATTTTCTCTCCACACACAAATCTATGCAATGACTAAACACCACTCAACCTACCACTTCAAGCAGGGTGAATCAGGCTGCCTGCATCTCAACCTTGTGTGTTCGCAGCCAGGCTCTTCTGCTCAGCCCCATTTCTCAGACCTGCAGGGTCATGTTAGTGAAGATGGGAAATCCCTCACAGAGTCTGAGACTGTGTAATGCTATCGCCTATGAGACTTCTGAGAATCTGAAAATCATTCATTGATTCAGTACTGAAAGATGCTTATCACCTGATTAGAATCAATTTTGGGTGATTTGAATGATCTATTAGAACAAGTGGAAGAATTTTCTGTCTTTGACAAAATAATCCTGGATCCTTTAGGGTCCCAGAACAATCACAGAAATTAGCGTTGTTCATTATGCCTAGTGGAAAGAGTATGGACCTGAGGTCAAAGTCTTGGCTTCTAATCCTGGCTCTGCCACGTACCTGCTCTATGACCTTAGACATGTCACTTCACTTTCTTGTGACTCAGTTCCCTCATCTGCATAATGGGAATTCAATACCTGCTCTCCCTCTTACTTAAACTGTGAGCCTAATGTGAAATCTGATTATCTTGTATCTACTCCAATGCTTAGTAGGTCTTGGCACATAGTAAATGCTTAAAAAATACTATTCTTATTCTTAGTATTAGTGAGCCGGAATTTCTAACATGTGGAGGTGACAAAGTTGGCATTTGGAAATCCACACTTCCTTTGAAGACCATGTCATCCACTTCTGCCACACAATCCAGTTACCAGTCACCATCAACTAACTGCCACCCAGGATGTTTTTGCACTCATTCATTTATTCAGTTGTATTTATTGAGTGTTTACTGTGTGCAGAACATTGTACTAAGTGCTTGGGAAGTACAAGTTGGCAACATATAGAGACAGTCCCTACCCAACAACGGGCTCACAGTCTAGAAGGGGGAGACAGACAACAAAACAAAACATGTGGACAAGTGTCAGGTCATCAGAATAAATAAACATAAAGCTAGCTGCACGTTATCAACAAAATAAATGGAATAGTAAATATGTAGAAGTAAAATAGAGTAATAAATCTGTACAAAGATACGTACAGGTGCTGTGGGGAGGGGAAGGAGGTAGGGCGGGGGGGTGGGGAGGAGGAGAGAAAAAAGGGGGCTCAGTCTGGGAAGGCTTCTTGGAGGAGGTGAGCTCTCAGTAGGGCTTTGAAGGGAGGAAGAGAGCTAGCTTGGCGGATGTGCAGAGGGAGGGCATTGCAGGCCGGGGGAGGACATGGGCCGGGGGTCGATGGCGGGACAGACGAGAACGAGGTGCAGTGAGGAGGTTAGCGGCAGAGGAGCGGAGGGTGCGGGCTGGGCTGGAGAAGGAGAGAAGGGAGGTGAGGTAGGAGGGGGCGAGGTGATGGACAGCCTTGAAGCCGAGAATGAGGAGTTTTAGCTTGATGCATAGGTTGACTGGCAGCCACTGGAGATTTTTGAGGAGGGGAGTAACATGCCGAGAGCGTTTCTGCAGAGAGATGATCTGGGCAGCAGCTTGAAGTATAGATTGAAGTGGGGAGAAACAGGAGGATGAGAGATCAGAGAAGAACTTCCTGAACCATTTTGATCCTTTTTTTTCCACATTCCCTCTCTCTTTCTCCATCCCTACATTGGTCTTTGGGGACTTTAATACCCATGTAGATGTTCCTGACAATGCTTTTCCTGTTCATTTCCTCTCACTGCCCAACTCCACTGACCTCTTATTCCACCTATGTCACCCACATACAAACTTGGACACACATTCAATCTCATCATCTCTAGTCAATGACCTCTGTCCAATTCTGAAATCCCTCTATTGGACCTAATACTCCTCACCTGCCTTCTCTCCTAAACATGTCCTCCCCGCAAATCTGTCCTGTTACCCCAAAGAGATCTCTGATCTTTTAACCCCATCCCATTATCCCCTCCCCGCCCTTCAAAGAGGCCTGCCCAGACTAAGCCCCTCCGTTCCTCTTCTCCCACTCCCTTCTGCTTTACCCTAACTTTGTTCTTCCTCTCTCCCAACCCTACAACATTTATGTACAAATCTGTAATTTATTTATATGTATTGATGTCTGTCTCCCCCATCCCAGACTGTAAGCTCATTGTGGGCAGGGAATGTGTCTGTTTATTGTTGTATTGTACTCTCTAAGTGCTTAGTACAGTGCTCTGCACACAGTAAGTGCTCAGTGAATACGACTGTATGAATGAATGAAGTGGGAGAGGGGTCAGAGGAGAGGTTGACAAGATCAAGGCACAGTGAGAAGGCTAGCATTAGCGGAGCAAAGTGTGTGATCTGGGTTGTATTTGGAAAGTAGTGAGATGGGATAGGAAGAGGCAAGGAGATTGAGTGCTTTAAAGCCAATGGTGAAGAGTATTTTGTTTGATGCAGAGGTAGATGGGCAACCACTGGAGTGTTTTGAGGATTGAAAATAAATCCTCAATATTTTTGTAGAAAAATGATCTGGGCAGCATGATCTGGGCAGCAGAGTGAAGTAAGGACTGGAGGGGGGAGAGACAGGAGGCTGGGCGGTCAGCAAGGAGGCTGTTGCAGTAATCCAGGCAGGATAGGATGAATGATTGTATTAATGTGGTAGCAGTTTGGACAGAGAGAAAAGGACAGATTTTAGTGATGATGTGAAGGTGAGACTGACAGGATTCTCATTTCCAGGCCCACGCTCTATCCAATAGGCCATGCTGATTGATGTCCATTCTCCTAACATGTCCCGCCCAGCAAAGCTGATACTTTAGTGCCTGACTCCCCTAATGCACTGTAAGATCCTTGAAAGCGGAGAACATGTCTTCTAAATCTTTTATACTCTTCTCAATGCTTTGTACTGTGCTCCATATACAGTAAATGCTCAATAAATTAAATTGATTGATTGATTGTTCCATTTCTACATGGTGTTATAATTTTCTTTCTGGCACACCTTTTTCTGTTTCCTTTTAGCCCTTTTCTTTTCTCTTGTCCCCTTCTCCCTCTTCCCTCCCCTCCCCCCGCCACAACCATCTTCCTTTTTTCTATCATCTTTTTTCACAAGCCCACCTTTCCCAGGAAGTTTTCTGCCATCCCGCTGGAAGGCGAGGCTGGAGAAAGAGAACCAGTGGCCTGCCCCTCCTCCAACAGCCTGGTGGGAACTCGGGATGGGCGAAAGGGGAGGTAGAGGAATCTAGTAGGAAAATATCCACCTGGGAATAATCCACTCCTAAAGAGCTACCTGATTTATACTAGATCTCCCCACTGAGATATGGAGGGAGAACCCTGAGTACCATGGGCTCTCCCTGCTAAGGATGCCATGGTTAGTGGCTACACCATGGGCCTGGAGTCAAATGGTCAGGGGTTCTAATCCCACTTCCACCACTTGTCTGCTGTGTGACCTTGGGCAAGTCACTTCACTTCTCTGTGCCTCAGTTACTTCATCTGTAAAAAGGGGATTGAGATTGTGAGCTCTATGTGGGACAGGGACTTTGTCCAACTTGATTTGTTTGTATCCACCCCAGTGCTACAGTGCCTGGCACATAGTAAGTGCTTAATAAATATCATTATTATTATTATTATGCCCCTAAGAACTATAGAGGTCTCTCTCAGGAATGAGACAACTCTCCATTGACCCTCAGCAGACACTTTGCACTGTGCAATGACTTTACACACCCCTGACCCAGAATGTTTTTTCTCTAGGATTCCTGAACCTCCACTTGTTGCATATGAACTCTGGCCCCTCATCAGACATGGCACTTCGAAGCAGGAACTGCAGCAGAGGGAAGCTCGGACCTGTAATTGGGAAAAATGGATATAAGGGGCTGGTACTGTTTTGTAACTAAAAACTGGTAGGTCCAATACAAAACCAGACGAATGGCCATATTAGCTGAGGTGTCTCCAGGCCGTGTTGGTTGCCCTCTGCAGAGGGTGAGGTTTACAGAGAAGTCCAGTCCAAGGCAGGAAGGGCCAGATATCTCCCAGGGAGGCCAGTCTGTGTCATAAGAGAACATCTTATCCAGTGGAATCCAAGAACTTGGAGGAGCCCCACCCCACCTGCAAGAGGTTAGCAGTGTGGCTGGGATACCCTCTCACAGTTCTACTTGCCGAACCTCCAAACCAGCTGCAAGGGAAACAGTGGATACATGGGTGTGTCCTCAAACACACTCAGGTATCTCCTATCCTAAAAAATAACACTCCCTTGAATCCATGGTACCCTCCAGTTATTGCCCCATTTCCCTTCTACTATTCTTCCAAACTCCTCAAATGAGTTATTCACACTCATTGCCTCCACTTTCTCTCCTTCACATCTCTCCTTGACACCCTGCAATCTGACACCTCCACTATATGGAAAGTCCCTCTTTATTGCTGTATTGTATTTTCCAAGCACTTAGTCCAGTGCTCTGCACACAGTAAGCGCTCAATAAATATGACTGAATGAAAGAACTGTTGGAATTCCTCAAGATCCAAATCTGGATCCCCTCCTATTCTGCATCTATTCACAGTCCCTTGGAACTTTCCAGCCCTGATTTCAAAGCCTTATTAAAGGCACATTTTCTCCAAGAGGTCTTCCCCAACTATGCCTTCATTTCCTCTTCTCCTACTCTCTTCTGCATTGACCTTGCACAGGGATTTGAACCCTTTATTTACCCCTCCCTCAGCCCCACAGCACTTATGTACATAGCCATAATAAATGCATTTGTTTATACTAATGTCTGTCTCCACCTCTAGACTCTAAAATAATTGTGGACAGGGAACATGTCTGTTATATTAAACTCTCCTAAGCATTTAGTACAGTGCCCTGCACACAGTATGGGCTTAATAAAAACAATTGATTGATTGATTGATTGATTGATTGACTTCTCTGCAGGCTCACATTTCCTCTCGCTTTCAAGACATCTCTATTTGGATGCCCTGCCAACTCCTCAAATTTAACATGTCCCAAACAGAATTCCTCATCTTCCCACCCAAAGCCTGTCCTCCCCCAAACTTTTCCATCATTACAGACAATATCACTGTCTTCCCTGGCGCACAAGCCCATAATCTTGGTATTATCCTCAACTCATTTTTCTCATTCAACCCACATATTCAAACTGTCACCAAATCCTCTAGTTTTAGTTTCACAACATCTCTAAAAGTTTTCCTTTCCTCTCCACTTAAACTGCAACCATGCCAAGCACTCATCATATGCTACTACTGCATGATTCTCCTCGCTGACCTCTGCCTCCTGTCTCTCCCCTTTGCAGTTCATAATTAACTCTGCTACATATATGATTTTTTTAAAAAGCCATCAGCCCATGTCTCCTAACTCCTCAAAAACCTCCAGTGGTTGCCCATTCATCTTCACAATAAAAAGAAGCTCCTTACCATCAACTTTAAAGCCTTCAATCAGCTCTCCCCTTCCTATCTTACCATGTTGATTTCCCACTGCACCCCAATCCTCCAACTTCACTCATCCAAAGTCAATTACTCACTGATCCTTGATCTCATCTCTCTTGCTGCCGATCCTCTGTCCACACCCTCTCTCTGGATTCAAACTCTTTCTCCCTTCATTTCTTCTAGCCTGTCAGTTCCTCTAGACTGTGTGAGGTCCTTTTTAAAATTGTATTTGCTCAGGACTTATTATGTTCCAGCGCTGGGGTAGATACAGGCTAATTAGGTTGGACACAGTCCATGTCCCACATGGGACTTGTAGTATTAATCCCCATTTTACAGATGAGGTAACTGAGGCACAGAGAAGTTAAGGGACTTGCCCAAAGTCACACAGCAGACAAGTCATGGAGCCTGTATTAGAACCCAGGTCCTTTTGACTCTCATGTCCATGCTCTATCCATTAGGCAATGCTGCTTCTCATGCTGCTGCTCCTTGTGGGCAGGGAATGTGTCTAGCAACTCCACTGTATTGTACTTTCCCAAGTACTTAGTACAGTGCTTTGCACATGATAATTGCTTAATAAATATCATTGATTGATTTTTTTATCTGACAGGCAATGACCCTCTCCACTTTTATAATTACACCTCCTCCAAGAAGCCTTCCCTGACTAAGCCTTCATTTCCCCTATTGGCCCTCCCTTTTTTGTCAACTGTGTACTTGGATCTGTACCCCTTAAAGCACTTGATATCTCCCTCCAGTGCCGCAGCACTTATGTACAAATTCCTATATTCTGCCATTTCCATTATCTGTAATTTAATATATTGCATTTCTCCCCCTCTAATCCTTAATCTTGTGAGCAAAGAATGTGTCTACCAACCTTATTTTATTATATTCTCCCAAGCTCTTAAGGCAGTGCTCTGCACACAGTAAATGTTCAATAAATTCCGTTAATTGATTGACTGGATTCAGGATGATTGCCATGGAACTCTTCTGAGTACCTTAAGGGAGGTATTGGGCTGTCTGTAATTTAACATGGAATAAATGGGGAAAGCACATGTTAGGGCTAACCTCAGAAACACAGTAAGAGCCAGGAAGAGTTTACCCAGGAGGGGGAAGTTGGAGGTGGAGTAAAGAGAGGAAAGGAAGGAGGAGCAGGAAAAAGATGCCTCAGCCTCTAGGTTGACTACAGACCCACTGTATTCAGTGGGCCCAGCTGCCAGTGGACACTGTTTTCCTCCAACTCCAGTACTGCCCAGCATCCAAGAGTCAAAATCAAGATGAAAGCTGTGCTCATACCTAAATGTCAATTTCAATCTCTGCATTTGTTCCAGGCATTGCCTTTCCCAGGAATTAGGGCTTGCCTCTGGCTGTCGTAGCTACTTCCAGAGAGCTTTTCAAGGCTTCTGAAAATCCATCATTAACCTCAACAGCCTAACAACATCCTGGGACAGTTTGGAAGAAGGGTTTTCTGGAATGAAAGGTCCTACAGACAAGAGTTTTGTAGGTCTCTACTTAAGATACACTGTGAAGGAGGGACAGTCAAGGTTTGAGGGCCCTGGCTCTGGAGTGGCTGGGATTTTCTATGTTGCTGGTGGGGTAAATCAGCTCCAGAATATCTACTAGAGTGACTACGTCAAAAGCAACGAGAAATGTCAAAGGGCAAAGAAAGCCGTGAGTGGGAGAAGTAGTTACTCCTTGGGGGTGTAGACAGCAGATGACTGCCACAGGCAAATCCCAGAGAACTGAAGTTGGGAAATACAAGTGCCTTGATTTACAAGGAGGAGAGGAGATGGACCTTACTCAGGATGTCAGAAAAAAGTCAGCGGAATGAGGACAAGCAGAAGCCACCAGGAAGAAGAATAAAATGTCCCTCTTCCATGTGGGTTGGATATTGGTTCCCAGAGTATGGGAACTGGTGGCCTGGATATGAAACTCATAGAAAAGACTAGGAGGGAAAGGCAGTCACTGATGATCAGGAAGGAAAACAAGCCCATCTTTTCACCCAATTAACTACATGCTGATGGCACAATACATTATCAGAAGCCCCTACTTAATTATGGTATTGAGTGCTATGTGCCAAGGGTTTGGGTTGGTAGCAGGGAGAAATTCCAAGATCTCTTTACAGTGTTCATTGACCTAACAAAAATCATATGACAACTTCTACAAATCTCAATTTTTATGCCCATTAGGCTGTCTTGAGAAATTCACCAAGACAGTATTTATGAAGAATTTACTGTGTTCACAGCACCATACTAAGTGCTACCAAAAAATGCACAAGTTAGCATTAGTCACAGATCCAGGCCCTTCAGGAGCTTACAGTCTAAAAATAAGACGTGACAGCTTTGGCAGTAGACACAATAGGAAAGATAAAATCACGTGAAATCAAAACAACATGACAGACAAAGCTCAGAGTCCAACAAGTCCAGTTGTAAAAGATCCACTCAGGTCACTGAGAATCCACTCACATTCAGAGCTTCCCAAAGGACTAACCTTCTATGAAGCTGCCACTGTCCCACATGGGCCTGAAATCCCACACAGCTCAAGATGCAAGTGGCATGTTGGATCCAGGGATTCGTAGTGGTGAGGTGAGAAAGCAGCAGTGGGTCTTCTCTCCCTCTGGACTGTAAGCTCATTATGGGCAGGGAATGTATCTACTAAATTTGTTATACTGTTATACTCTCCCAAGCTCTGCGCAAAGTTGGAGCTCAATAAATATGAGTGATTGATTGATTGATTGTCATTTTCACTTGGCAGATCAATGGAAAGGTACTGCTACTCCTTGGCATTCTGGTTGGTCAAGTGAGTTGCAGGAATACTATCTGACCCTTTCTTCATCATCATTACAATGAAGCAGAGTTGTGTTGTTTCTCTGTGCACAGTAAGCCCTCAATATATATGATTGAAAGTAGAAGTAGTCATAATAATGAATTTGTTAAGCACTCGCTATGTGCCAAGCACTGTTCTAAGCAATGGGGTATAAGCAGAGTAATCAGGTTGTTCCACATGGGGGCTCACACTTTTAATCCCCATTTTACAGATGAGGTAACTGAGGCACAGAGAAGTTAAGGGACTTGCCCAAGGTCACATAGCAGACAAGTGGCGGAGCTGGGAATAGAACTCACGTCCTCTGATTTCCAAGCCTGTTCTCTTTCCACTAAGCCATGCTGCTTCTCTATAGTAGTAATAATAGTAGTAGTAGTAGCAGCAGCAATAGAAGTAGTAGTAATAATGATACTAGTAATGTTTCTGAGCAACTTCTGAATACACTGTGCTCAACTAAGAATTAGGAAAATTTAAACAGAAGCAAATAACCTGTTTGTAGCTTATATGGAGCTTGCCCTCTAATTGGGGGAAAGAAAAGAAAATAATAATAATGATAATAATTGTGGTATTTGTTAAGTGCTTACTAAGTGCCAAGCACCGTACTATTTTCCCCCTGTAGTTATTTAGAGAAGCAGCATGGCTCAGTGGAAAGAGCACGGGCTTTGGAGTCAGAGGTGATGGGTTCAAATCCTGGTTCCACCAAGTGTCAGCTGTGTGACTTTGGGTAAGTCACTTAACTGCTCTGGGCCTCAGTTACCTCATCTGTAAAATGGGGATTAAGACTGTGAGCCCCCCGTGGGACAACCTGATCTCCTTGTATCCCCCCAGCGCTTAGAACAGTGCTTTGCACATAGTAAGCGCTTAACAAATACCAACATTATTATTATTATTATTATTATTAAGTGCTGGGGTGGATACAAGCAAATTGGGTTGGACACAGTACCTGTCCCATGTGGGGCTCACAGTCTCAATCTCCATTTTACAGATGAGCTGAGGCATAGAGAAGTAAAGTGACTTGCCCAAGGTCACACAGCAGACACGTGGCAGAGCAAGGATTAGAACCCATGACCTTCTTACTCTCAGGCCCGTGCTCTATCCACTCTGCCATGCTGCTTGGAATCAGAATAAATGAAACATAACGTTCATTTGAATTTACATAGATACAAAAGTTCTGAGTATGGGCATAAAAACTAAATATATGAGTATAAAAGGCAGCAGGATGTTGATAAGAACTGGAGGAGGCATGTTGGCCCATCTCCCACCACAGCAAACAAAATACCAACAGCTTTCTCCCTTTTACACATTGGTTTTTTTCAGCTCATCAGCCACTCTTCTTGTGCTTTCTTTTATTATTTTCTCCTCCCAAGCCTACCTGTACCTCCCTCTCATCACATCCACCTAAGACTCTGTTCTCACTCATCTCCGAGCCAGGAACTCTGTTCCCTGCCAAAATCCACCAGAACACTGTTCTCCTCACCGTCAAAGTCTTCCTAAACTTTCACCTCTTCCAGCAAATAGTCCTTTTTAAAAAAATTATATTTATCAAATGCTTCTTATATGCCAAGCACTGTTCTAAGCACTGGGGTTGGTACAAGCTAAGGAGATAGGGGCTCACAGACTTAATAAAGTCTGTTCCCATTTTGCAGACGAGGGAACTGAGGCACAGAGAAGTTAAGTGACTTGCTCCAGGTCACACCAGAAAAGTGGAGGAGCAGAAATTAGGACTCAGGTCCTTCTGAATCCCAGGCTCATGCTCTATCATCTAGGTCATCTGCTTCTCAATTTAATGATTAATTCACTAAGCCCTTAATTAATTCTCAAAATTTAGATTTAGTATCCACTTAATACCCATTCCAGTGCTAAGGTATTTATTCATACCCATCCTCAGCTCTTCTTGTGTTGTGTATATGTAATATTTCTGTTGGGCATTCAACTGTTTATCCTGATTTTGTTATTCATGTCTGCCTGTCTTGTTTCCATTGTTCTTTGTGGATGGAGAAAATGGTTTGTGTTTCTGTTTTACCTCTTTAAATGCTCAGCAGAATGCATTGTGCTTAGTAGACACTCGATAAATATCGTGATTACTACTACAACTTCCATCCTTGCGAATATTAAGAGGATTTGCAAGCTAGAGTCAGAACTGAAAGAGTCAGACTCTTTCAAGTGTACAAGTTATGAGGATCATCTGGAGTCTTGAGACAATGATGCCAGAACTAAATGTTCTAGAGGCACAAACAAAAGACATGCAAAGAAATATTAATCACTTTGTGAGGCAGAAAAAGAATTATTATCTGGCAATACATTTTTAAAAAGCCAAATTATGTGCCAGCCTATTCAATAGAAACACCCTACCCACGTATTTCAGCCGTGGGTGTTGCCGTTCTCAAATCTGAAACTGTGATCTCTGGGCATTTGATCTTCATCCCACCCTCAACCCCTCAGAACTTGTACATATATGCATATCTAGAAATAACACAATATAAATTATTTATTCATATTAATGTATGTCTCCCCCTCTAGACTATAAACTCAGTGTGGGCAGAAAATGTGCCTACCAACTCTGTTGTACTGTATTCTCCCAAGCCCTTAGCTCAGTGCTCTGTACTCAGTAAGCATTCAATAAATACCATTAAGGACGACAATTTCAAGTTGACCAGAATCTCAACCTGAGGTTTTACATAAACATAGACAGAGGGGTAAAAATTGATTCACACACACACACACTCTCTCTCTCTCTCTCTCTCTCTCTCTCACATGTATTTCATTTTCAAAGATGCTGCTGCTGATATACTCTGTCACATCATTTGCGTGAAAGAATAGCAGCTTGCTATACTAATGGCTTGTTCCATTTATAATAATAATGGCATTTATTAGGTGCCTACTATGTGCAAAGCACTGTTCTAAGCGCTGGGGAGGTTACAAGGTGATCAGGTTGTCCCAAAGGGGGTTCACAGTCTTAATCCCCATTTTACACATTAGGTAACTGAGGCACAGAGAAGTGAAGTGACTTGCCCAAAGTCACACAGCTGACAGTTGGTGGAGCCGGGATTTGAACCCATGACCTCTGACTCCAAAGCCCGGGCTCTTTCCACTGAGCCACGCTGCTCCTCCATTTGTCCTATACAAGGCATTTCTCTGGTTTTGAGCCTGCCTCCTGGTGTCCTGGTCTTTATGAAGCCTTTCTTTCCATCTGAGAGCTCAGAGTCAGCAGAAGGATCAAAACGGGGACTGGTTAAGCTCAGGTATCTGCATTCGGCAGCTTTTCGACTTCTCTACAAACTTGGCTGAAGACACGATTTTACAGTAACAGCTCTGAGAAGCAGCGTGCCTTAGTGGACCTGGGAGCCGGAAGGACCTGATTCCAATCCCGGTCCACCACATGTCGGCTTTACGACCTTGGGCAAGTCACTTCACTTCTCTGGGCCTCAGTCCCCTCATCTGTAAGATGGGGATTAACAGTATGAACCCCATGTGGGACAGGGACTGTGTCCAACCTGATTTGCTTGTAGTCACTCCAGTGCTTAGAACAGTGCTTGGCACATAGTAAGGACTTAATAAGTACCATAATTATTATTCCCATCACATTCTTCTCACAGTGTAGGCCTCAATAACTGAAACAATTTAAAGTATAGAAATTATTTTTGCCAGTAATTAACTTCTCCAATGTTCCTGAGTCAATTCTACTTTCTACCCATCAGCAGGTAAATTTTTGAAAACCTTAATGGGCCATTTGCTGCGAACCACAGTGCAGTTTGTTTTGGAAGAGAGCAGATTCTGAGCCCATTAACGTCCCAAACCTCAGTGTTTTCTCACCCTAGAACTTGGTTAGGAATTGTCCAGTCCTGAAGGACTGGAAGAATCCACTTCTCTCAGTGGGATAGGTTTCTGTTAGGCTTCTTGTGAGAATTATGTACAGAATGTAAAATAAATGTTAAGTGTTTGACGGCTTATGAAGCTGGGTAACATTGATTAAATACCTGAGGGACAGTCATCTCTTAATTGTGGCTTGAAGGATGAAAAATCTCTGGCCCTTGTTTCTCTTCTGTGAGAAACTAAAGTCAAATAGGACTTAATAAAATGCCTCATGCTTTGTGTGGGGACAGCGGGAGGTGTGGGAACGGAGTAAGCAGAGTGAGTTATGTGGCAGGGGTGGCAACACATGAACCCAAGAGCTTGAGGGAGCAGAAGCTCAGGAGGAGGGGAGAGACTCTCCAGATTGCTGCTTCTCCCTAGCCTGGGTGAAAATTGGTCAGAAACTTGCAAAAGCCATTGAGCAGCACAGCCTCCTGACTCCTCCAGGCACCTGTTGCCCACTGCCCTCTGTCCCACCCCCCAACACCATTGCAGCTCCCAGGGACTTTGGTACCCTTCTCTACTGGACCACAATGCTGCTTCCCTAGGATTTCCTCACAGGTTCTCAAGGAACTTCCATCCAGATCTACCTCTACCACCCTGGCCAGAAAGAGAAAAACAGCCATCCCCACAAAACCTCAGGAAGACCATGATGGATGCAGCTATAGCACTGACTGCACTGTAGCTGCGGATGGGACTGGGGGCTCTGAGGTATAAGGAGCTGGAAGTTCTCTCCTTTTGTCTACAGACATTTTTGATTGCCTTTATATTGTCTTAGCCTCTGGTTTTATTGCTGCTATGTTTATGCTGCCAGTCCTCTCTCCCCATTTTTTTTTTTTTTAGATTGTTAGCCCCCTGAGGGAAAGGAATCGAGTTTAATTCCCACCTGGGTATTTTTTCCTGGTACTTAGCAAAATACTCTGCAAATAATAACCATTTAATAAATGCTACTATTATTATTACTACTACAAAAGATTTATTTTAAGGACAGTGGGAGTGGAAGTATATTTTCAGACATTATTATTATTAAATGCTGTCAAGTCAATTCCAATTCATAGCGACTCCATGGATATACTTTCTCCAGAACATACTGTCCTCTGCCATAATCCACAACCTTTCTAATGGTTCTTCTCTTATCGTTGTTATGGTCTGTATCCATCTAGCCTCTTCCTCTTTTTCCCTGGACTTTTACTAGCATTAGTGTCTTCTCCAGAGAATTAGTCCTCCTGATTATGTGTCCAAAATATGCTCATCTAAGTCGAGTTATTTGCCCTTTCAAATAATCCATTTGTTTGTTTTTTGGGCATTCCACAGTATTCACAAAAGCCTTCTCCAACACCACATTTCAAAAGAATCGGTGTTCTTTCTAACTTGTTTCTTCAATATCCAGCCTTTGGATCCATTCATCGTCACTGGAAACACCACAGAATTGACTATTTGTATTTTTGTGGCTGTTAAATCATCACATTTCATGACTTTTTCCAAGCTCTTAATAGCAAGTCTACTTAACATTAATGTTTGGTGTATTTCTTGACTATTAGTTCCTTTATTATTGATTATCGATCCCAGGAGAGAAAAATTGTCAACTGTTTCAATCTTCTCTCCATCCACTACAAATGTGTTAAAACTTCTAGTTGTCATGATCTTGGTTTTCTTGATATTCAAATGTAGGCTTTTTTTCTTAACTTTTAATAATAAGCCCCAAATCATCTTCACTTTCTGCTGGTTGGGTTGCATCAACAGCATAACAAAGGTTTCAGACATACATTCTATTTCTCAATCACATCTTGAACCACTCGCCTGCCATATGAATTTGGGGACCTGGAACAAGTCACCAGCAGACAGAGAGGAGAAGCAGTGATAGCGGAGAGAGGTTGAGTCCCATATTACCTTCTGTACCCCATTTTCTGCTTTCCTGCTCTCTGAGCCTTGTAGTTAACTACTGTGAATCTTTCACCACTCTGGGAAATCTTCCAGGCCCAGGACAGTTCACATTCCTTGATTTAAATCGGGTCCACTTTATCCCCAGTCTGTAATGATTTGGGTTTGGAAAGCTGCAGCTAATAGGTAATTGAGGCCTCGCTCTTTATCCAGCCCAGACAGAGGGATTACAGGAAGGCCCTCTGTGCTCTCTGTTCAGTTATCATTTCACAAACTGGGCCAGGCCGTGACGGTGAGGAGAAATATGTCTCACACAACCAGCTGGACACACATTTCACTCTTTCCAGCTCAGCACTGACCCACTTTTCTGACTAAAGGGGCTGCTGATTGTGGCCAAAAGAATTGTCTGACTGAAGGATGGCAAGTATACCTTCACACAGTAAGCACTCAATAAATGCAATTGATTGAAAGGGCTTGAATGGTAACTTTGTAAGTAATGGAGACCGCTGTTCTTCACCCCTTCTGAGACAACAAAAATAAACAAACTGGAGAAGCAGCTGGAGGGAATTGGGTTAGAACACTGAGGTCTGCTCCCCTGGGATGGCCCAACAGGAAGGTGTTTGGATCATCTTCTCTCCTTGCTTTGCCCATAAGACCTCTCTGGCTAGGCGGGGTCAGTGGTGGAGGAGAAGGCATCTTGCCAGAGCTGGAACCCAGCCAACCAGGTGGGAAGCAGTGTGGCCTAGTAGACTGAGCACAGGCCTGCGAGTCAGAAGGCCCTGGGTTCTAATTCCAGCTCCAACAATTGTCTGCTGTGTGACCTTGAGAAAGTCACTTAACTTCTCTGGGCTTCAGTTACCTCATCTGCAAAACGAGGTGAGCCTCACATGGGACATGGACTGTGTCCAACTTGATTAGCTTGCATCTACAGTGTCTGATACACAGTAAGTGCTTAGCAGATGCCATAAAAAAGACAAAAAGAAAAAAGAAACACAGTTGAAGAGCCTTCCACAGGGGCTAGGAGCAGGCCAGATCATCCACGGAGGTTTAAGTGGGGAAGATTCCAGCAAAACATGGGAGAAGAAATGGCACTAGAAGTACTGTCTTCCCAAGGGGTCCAGCTGCATCTTTGGGGAGCAGGATTTGGCTGGAGGGGTCTATAGTGGGTCCAGGGACATCAACCTGGATGCCCAAGATAACAGCTTCTGAAAACAGGAGCTGGCCCTCATTTCTGAAATTGAGCACCCAATTAGATCATCAAATTCAGATTGTTCTAATTATTCTTAAGTGAGGCTCTCTAACCAAATGGAGAAGCTAATGTAGATTTCCTAGATTTCACTCAAAGAGCACTCCAGACCATGAGAGATGTGTAAATGAAGTGGTAAAATGTTGCCTTTCATTGAGCAGTATTTCTTCTTCCATAGCTTCTTTCTGCAAACACTTCAACACAAGACCAGCCTAATTGTCTGATTTAGTCATATCAGAGCTTTACATAATTAGTACCCAACAGAGAATTATAATAATAACAATAAATGGTATTTGTTAAGCACTTACTATGTTCCAGGCACTGTCCTAAGCACTGGGATAGATGCAAGATAATTGTGTTGGACCCAATCCCTGTCCCCCATAGGGCTCCCAGTGTTAATCCCTATTTTACAGATGCAGGAACTGAGGCACAGAGATGTTAAGTCACTTGCCCAAGGTCACACAGCAGACAAGTGGCAGAGCCAGGTTTAGAACTCATGACCTTTCTGACTCCCAGGGCCGTGCTCTTTCCACTAGGCATGCTGTAGTTGGGGGTTAGCAGTGATGGCAAAATTTGCCAGAGGTGCTCGGGCCCAGAAGAAATTAGAATAGGCCCAATTAAATTATATCCCAGACAAAATAAAAGCTGATTTAGCTTTCCCTTCTAATTCCTTTGTATGTTTGTTTTCATTTCTGTTTTCATAGAGAAGCACCATGGCTCAGTGGAAAACAGCACGGGCTTTGGAGTCAAAAGTCATGGGTTCAAATCCCGGCTCTGCCAATTACCAGCCATGTGACTTTGGGCAAGTCACTTCACTTCTCTGTGCCTCAGTTCCTTCACCTGTAAAATGGGGATTAACACTGTGAGCCATGGGACAACCTGATCACCTTGTAACCTCCCCAGTGCTTAGAACTGTGCTTTGCACATAGTAAGAGCTTAATAAGTGCCATCATTATTATTATTATTATTAGAAAACGTCAGGACACTTTACATGCATATTTTAAGAGAAAATTCTGTGGTGTTTGTCCAGTCAAAAGTGAGTCAAGAAGCAGGTAATGTGGTGTTGGTATTTGGGAGTGGGACCCTCCCCTCCTCCACACAATTTTAACTGTCTGAAATGTGCCTAGATGGGCCTACATTTGCATGTCAAGAAAACAAAGATCATGACAACTGGAAGTTTTAACACATTTAACACATTTTAACACATTTAACAATGTTAAATGTTAAATGGGGAGAAGATTGAAATGGCTAACAATTTTTCTCTCCAGGGATTGATAATCAATAATAAAGGAACTAGAAGTCAAGAAATACACTGAACATTAATGTTAGGAAGACTCGCTATGAAGAATCTGAAAAAAGTTATGAAACGTGCTGATGTAACAATTGCCACAAAAATACAAATTATCAATTCTATGATGTTTCCATGGACAGTGAAGAAACAGGACAGAAAGAACATCAATTCTTTTGAAATGTGGTGTTGGAGAAGGCTTTTGCAAATACCATGTACTGCTAAAAAAAAAGGATTTTGGAGCAAATTAAGCCAAAGTATTCTTTGGAAGGGCAAATGACTCGACTGAGACTTGTATACTTTGGACACATAATCAAGAGGTCTAATTCTCAGGAGAAGACACTGATGCTAGGAAAAGTCCAGGGAAAATATGAAAGAGGCAGACCAGCAGCTAGATGGATAGAGACCATAACAATGCTAATGGAAGAACCTGTAGAAAGCTTTCAGATTATGGCAGAGGACAGGACATTCTGGAGAAAGTATATTCATGGAGTCGCTATGAATTGGAAATGACTGGACGACCCTTAATAATAATAATGTGCCTAGGCTCTTTGGAAGCTTTTGGGCAGATGGATTGGTTGCTCTGCCCCCCCTCCCACCGTGGATAAAACAGTGCTTTGCACATAGTAAGCGCTTAATAAATGCCATTAAAAAACCCCACCAGGAATCTGTAATATTCATTTATTCCCTTTCCTGCAGGAATTTAAATTGCAGCAGGCGGTCAAAGTAAGTTTCTGTGATTCTTTTCCCTGTGGCTCAGTCAAGAAAACTCCATCAAGAATAATTCCCAGAAATGTAATATAGTTATAAGCTCCTTGGTGGGCAGGAATTGTGGCTATCACCTCTGTCATAGTGTACTTCCCCAAGCATTTACTATGGGGCTCTGCACCCAGGCAGGTCTCAATGAATATAATTGATTGATTGAACTAGGGGGCTCCCCTTCAGTTCCTTCTCTTTCATTCCCCTCCCGGACCTGCTCTTCAGGAGGTGGAGGAGAGAAAGAGTAACAATTAGCCAACCTTGAGCCTTGGGGATTTCCTCCCCAACAAGAGATTTAGGTGTGGACTTGGAGCCAAAGCCAACACTAGGGATTCCTTGATGTTTGAACGTGGATCCGGATGGAATTCATTAGACACATTTTGGGAAAGGTGGTGTTAATGTCTTCTCAGATCTTCCTCGATTAACTCTAGAGAAACCCCAGGGAACATCTTCCCCAATGACGAACAAGAATCCTCGGTCAACATTTTCATTTTTGCTTTGTCTAATGATTTTCTGCCTTTGCAACTGTTTATTTATGAATCCCTCTGCTATTTTCTGCATACCCAATTCGCATGGTATAATTAAAAAAGCAAATGAAACTGACCCCAGCAACACTTCTACACGCAGGAAAAGCCCCAAGAAAGGTTAGCCTTGACCAAAAAGGCCAGAGTGGTGGTTTCCATCCAATCTCTAAGTGGCCAGAGAATTACAAAGGGCTCTAGCCCAGGTTCTGCTCTACAAGAGTTGTCCAAAGAGATTGCAGGATGCAGCTCAGAGTGAGGATCACAGGGCAGGGAGCACCTGCCCCTTGAACAAAGTGCCCTAAGATACAAAATTACCTGAAACAGAAACAGGGTAATCCCCATTCCCACTCTGTCCCTGATGGAGCTCAGCTTTGTGCTTGCTGAGAGAGAAGAACTCAGAACGTAGACTGAAGCACTGTGGATTTAGCTCATCTGGGATTCATTCATTCATTCAATTGCATTTATTGTGTGCTTACTGTGTGCAGAGCACTGTACTAAATGCTTGGAAAGTACAATTTGGCAACAGAGACAATCCCTACCCGGATGGCACATGAGGACTGTGGGTACTAGTGGAGGTTCCAGACTCCTGCAATGCTCCTCAACCAATGAAACCTGAAGCACACTGCTATGTTGCAGGTCCTGTTTCCAAGATTTGAATAAATTAAAACCTAAAGAATTTTCCCCTTGATTTCTGCCTTGATGCAAATTCGAACTCTAGGCTGGACTCACAGCTGATTCCCTCCAAAGGGAGCAGGAAGTATCTGAGAGAGCAGCTGGACAGGGAGAGGCTGACAGGAAGTTTTGAAGGTGGGGAGGAGACAGAGAGAGAGAGAGACAAAGAGAGAGACAAAGAGAGAGACAGAGAGAGAGAGAGAGAGAGAGAGAGAGAGAGAGAGAGAGAGAGAAAGAGAGAAAGAGTGGAGAAAAAAAGCAAGTAAGGTAGGGAGAAGGGGAGATTAAGAAGGATGAGAAGGAAGGTAAGATAAGGAGGAAGGGGAGGAAAACAAGGAAGAAAAGGAGGAAAGGAAGAAAAGGAGAAAGGGAAGAAAGAGGAGGTGGAAAAGCAAGGGAGAGGCAGGGTCCCTCCCTTAGCTCTTCTTCTCAGCTCAAAAATCATCCCTGGGGAAAATCTCACAGATGATGCTACTGAACTGCAGGTTAAAGGAAGACCCCAACAAGACAATTCGAGACATCTAGCATATAGGAGTGGGCCCTGAGGTGCAGGTGGCCAGCGTAGATTTCAAATGGAGGTGGGAGATGCCCTCATGAGGGATGGCTAGGAAGGATGAGAGAGTGTATATGGTAAACAGAATTATTTAATACTGGGTCTGTGAGGGGGAGATTTGGGTTTTATGCCTGAAGGTTTCAATTTTGCCAGTGAAGTAGACTGAAGAGATGGGAGCACTGGGGGTTTAAGGAGGGAGTCTCCTAACTCCACTGTACTCTTCCAAGTACTTAAGAGAATAGGCTTGGGAGTAAGATCATGCATTCTAATGCCGGCTCTGCAACTTGTCAGCTATGTGACTTTGGGAAAGTCACTTACCTTCTCTATGTCTCAGTGACCTCATCTGTAAAATGGGGATTAAGACTGTGAGCCCCACATGAGGCAACCTGATCACCTTGTATCGTCCCCAGCACTTAGAAAAGTGCTTCACACATAGTAAATGCTTAACAAATACCATTATTGTTATTATTATTATTGTTCAGTGTTCTGAACACAATGGATGCTCAAAACATCAATCAATCAATGGTATTTATTGAGCGCTTATTATGTGCAGAGCACTATACTAAGCCCTTGGGAGAGTACACTAACAGCAGAATTAGCAGACATGTTCCCTGCTCATAATGAGCTTATATACTATACTACAATTGATTGATTTGATTAGTTTGAAGACTAATAATAATAATAATAATAATAATAATAATAATAATAATGGTACTTGTTAAGCACTTACTATGTGCCAAGAACTGTTCTAAGCACTGGGGTAGATACAAGGTAATCAGGTTGTCCCACGTGGGGCTCACAGTCTTAATCCCCATTTTACAGATGAGGTAACTGAGGCACAGAGAAGTCAAGTGACTTGCCCAAAGTCACACAGCCGACAAGTGGTGGAGCTGGAATTAGAACCCACAGCCTCTGACTCCCAAGCTCGTGCACTTTCCACTAAGCCACGCTGCTTATCATTCTCCCCCTCTAGATGTATGCACCTTGTGGGCAGGGAATGTGTCTGTTGAATTGTCCTCTCCCAAGAGCCTAGTGCTGTCCTCTGCGCACATTCATTCATTCATTCATTCAATCGTATTTATTGAGCGCTTACTGTGTGCAGAGCACTGTACTAAGCACTTGGGAAGTACAAGTTGGCATCATATAGAGACGGACCCTACCCAACATCGGGCTCACAGTCTAGAAGGGGGAGACAGACAACAAAACAAAACATATTAACAAAATAAAATAAATAGAATAAATACATACAAATAAAATAAATAGAGTAATAAATACATACAAACATATATACATGTATATACATATATACAGGTCACTTAAAGCCAATAAGGCCTCAGGTGGTTACTAAGGTACTTAGTACTTAGCACTTAGAACGTGGTTGGCACATGGTTAGCGCTTAGCAAGTACCATAATTATTATTAATATCTGACAACCACGACTCTCGCCATCTTCAAAACCCTCCTAAAATCTTACCTCCTCCAAGAGGCCTTCTTTAAGCCCTGATTTCCCCTATTTGTCCTCAGTAAGTGCTCAGTAAATACCACTAATTGAAAAGGGTTTACCTGGACAGCAGGAAGCTCTTTACATGGGCTAAAAGCAATAAATGACAACATTACAAATTTAGTCTTCCATTCTTACCCTATAAGCCGGAAATTATCTGAAGCTTTGAACAAGATCAACAATCAGGAGAGGGGCTGTTTTCCTGGCAAAGGCCTTTGGGAAGACTAGGATACTAAGAAACAGGCTCAAAAACAGAGTCTGGCCCTGTGTGGAACAAACCTGTCAGTGCTGCAAGGATCTATACTCTCATGCAAACAAGGTGGAAGGGTGCATTGATCCCACATCTGTCTTTTCATTTATGCTAGCTCCTATGGAAAGGACCTCACTGTCAAGGTGTTATCTCAGAAATAAAGAACAGCTGGGTCTAATCTGATTATCTTGTATTTACACCAATACTTAGCAAAGGGCTTGTTATATAATAAGCGTTTGAACTGTGGCATAAATAAATGAGAAGAGAAGCTGCAGACTGACTGTGGTTATGCTACTGTAGATTCCTCTGCTTGCTCCCAGGCCTGAGCTACGGGAAAGAATGGTATTATCCCAAATCAGCCTTTCTTGAATACTTCCTTGAAAGACGTCTTGTACTAGCATCTCTAGCTCCTAACATTTAATTACCCTGTTCTTCAGCTAATTCTTCTTGTCAGGAATCTTCTCACTCTGCCGACTTGACAGGCCATTATCCTACTTGTTAAGAGGATATTTGGGGGTTTTAAATCTTATACTTGTCGACAGAAAAGTTGCCAAGGAAGAAACAATGGAGAAAACGGGTCATCCCAATTTGCCCTGCTCCATTTCAATTAGGACAGGAGCGATACATGAAAAATGGTTGGAGGGCTGGGGAGAATCGGCATTGTTCGAACCTCAACCGCACTAAGAAACGTATGCAACCTGTGCTAGCAAATTGGAGAACACAAGTGATGAGTGAGCTAGTGTTTTTGGGAGGAGGAGCTTGAGGCGAAACCCAGGATAAAGGGGCAAGGTCAAGCAAGTGGAGCAGGTGGGAAAGAGGGGATTAGGGGCAGGGAATTGAAAGGCAGCACTGGCTGGTTTCTCACCACTGCTGTCCCCCTGCTTCCACCCAGCCTCCAGTTCACCCAGGGCTAGCAATGCCAAGGATGACCCCGGTGGCTGAGATCATTTTTCTAAAACATTGCTCTGCGGACCTCCTACTGTTACTCATTGCACATCAAGCAGAGACTCCTGACCACTGAATTCAAGCTCTTTGTTTGCCATTTATCCACTCTTTTATCCCACAACACCCCAGTTTGCACACTTCATTCCCCTCAAACCAAATGACTCACTGTGTTTTGATTCTCTCCCTCCTGTTTGGAATCTCCTTTTCCTTCACATCTGACAGACCACTCCTGTCCCCATGCATCTTCAAACCCCCTTTCAAACCACATGCCCTCCAAGTGGTCTTCCCTGCTTAATCTCTCAGTGTGTCTAGTGGAAAGAGCATGGGCCTGGGAGCAGGGGACAAGGGTTCTAATATCAGCTCTGCCACTTGTTTGCAGTATGACTTTGGGCAAGTAACTTTTCTGTGCCTCAGTTCTCTCATCTGTGAAATGGGGATTAAATCCTCCTCCATCATACTAAGACTGTGAGTCCTGTGTGGGATAGGGACGGTGTTCAACCTGATTATGTTGTATCCATCCCAGGACTTCGTTCTGTGCTTGGCACATAGTAAGTGTTAAACAAGTACAATAGTAATAATAATAATAATCTCCCTACTCTATATGTCCCCCAAAAACCATTTCAGCAGTTCTGCACCATCCTAACTCTTGGGTACTCACATCATCCCCATAGTACTTATGTACCTAGCGTTGGACTCTATTACATCCACCTATCCGTTAATTAATTTTGTTGTCTGTTCCCCCCAGCTACATTCAATCAATCAATCAATCAATCATATTTATTGAGTGCTTACTGTGTGCAGGGCACTGTACTAAGCACTTGGGAAGTACAAGTTGGCAACATATAGAGACAGTCCCTACCTAACAATGGGCTCACATTCCATGGACTATAAGCTCCCTTTAGGCAGGGAACATACCTACTAATTCTATTATACTACACTCTCCCAAGCACTTAGTACACTGCTCTGCAAATGGCAAGCACTCAGTAATATTGATTGATCCATTGATTGATTGACCTGGGCCTGGTGGATGGTTGGGGTCTCTCTCGCCTGCCTTTCCCTTCAAGCCCACCCAGTGGAAATGTAATGTACTCCCCGGGTTCCCAGTGGACTGTTCACTGCTTCGAGAAACAGCTACAGACCTCAACAGTCATGAACTTCTGAACATTGGTCTAAAGGTCTGAGACCCATATCTACCATCCTCACTTCTGCCTGTCCCTCTTAAACTGAACAGGGCTTGACACCCAAAGTGGGATGTTAGGGGAGGGTGGGGTCTCCTCCAGCTGTCCCGGTGCTCAGTTTGAGGAGAGACCACCAAGACCTGATGTCTTCCCGCTCAAGAGCCCATTCAACCCACCTGCTTTCTATGTCTATCCACCAGATGCATGGAGTCCAGTTTGCTCTATGCATTTCCCTGACTTGACACAAATGTAGGCCATTCCAAAGGATGGTTCCACTGGTTTATGGAGCCAGCAGATGAAAGTTAGCCAAGTCAGTCCAGCCACAGATTCCCTGGAGGAATGTCTTTGCCTCTCTTCCATTGTGACTCCTTAGTCTACTTCTCCTGCTTTGGTGAGTAGTCTGTTACCTCAAACCAAAAGTCTGCAAGGAGAAGATCAAAAGTAAAGTGCTTCACGAACAATGACCTCTTGGTCTCTGGCTGGAATGGCCAAACCTCATGAATTGAAGAGCCACAAAACAGAAACACAGTGTGGCTGAGAGCCACAGTTACCTGGATGATAAGCAGTGGTTCCGAAACCAGCGGGAGCACAAATGTTCCTCTGTGGGGGTGAGGAACAGACAGGGTGGGAAGCAGTAACGGCAAATTGACCAGGGCAGGGGTTGATGGTGGTGGCACGTGCCACCTCACTCACTAGTCTGGGTCCAGGAGGGTGAATCCCTGCCACTGAAAGAGCTAAAGCAATGGCACACTCCAGGTTGCAGCCTCAAAATGATCAACAGTAAAGCGTGAGTGTGAGTTGCACAGCAAGGAAAGAAGTACCATATTCAACTTGTGAGCTACAGTTTCATCATCTCTGGTCAGTGAAATTATTATTTTGGGGAGCTTTGAAGACAGAATGTAAAGTTGGCTGTAGTCCAGAGGTAATGAGTTTTAGTCCCAACTTCCAGCATCTGGGACCCTAAACGCCGGGGCCCCTGTTTTGGACTTAGTTCCTCAAGAGCATCAACAATGCCTTCCGCTTCTGTTTGCCCCCAGTTGTATGGCAAACTGCTGCCCAGTACCCAGTAGCTCAGTATACTGCTCTGCACTCAGTAGGTGCCCAACATGGTGTCCTGTATATAGTTAGTCCCAAAATGGTGTTCTGTACAAGTAGGTCCCTGTTACAGGGCTTTGCCCACAGTAGGTATCTGGTACAGCACATGGTGGACACTCATTCAATACTGCTAGAGATGATTAACCCAGTCCATTAATTAATGAATCATGTTGACTCTCCCAATTAAACTAGAGTTAGGTATTTAGCTCAAAGTCAGTTTTTATCTTTCTGATAATTTCCACAGTTCCACAGGTAACCCACGTTGCCTTGTGCTTCCCTTGTAGAGGGGATTAAATGTCATTTCAATTTCATCTGGGGATGATTTTGGGTTCTCACAGCCTGTAAAGTATGATCCGTGCAACACAAATGCTGAAAAATATTTTCTTCCACTCAAAATGAGTTAATTTTTTCCTGGTGCCAATGTCACCTCAGGGGGTGTACCACCCATTTATGTGGAAGGCTAGTCAGAGCTTCTCCTTGGCACAATGTAGACATGGCCTCATCCCCACTCCTGTCAGCATTGAACTGGATAATTCAGGCTTGATGGCACCTTGACTTTCCTAACTCCCTGCTGTGTCTGTGTGTTTGAGGCTTTAGGGAGATTTCATCTTTCCATAAAGATCCTTCTCCTGGGGCAGGGGAGAGGTAGGTGCAGGTTGGTGAAGATGATGTGGCTGAGGGGCGGGATGGAGTTTGGGTTTCTATTGACAACCCAAGAAGACTGTCTTGGGTAGGAGGGAAGGGCCGGAGGGTTGGGGTAGTAGTTTGAAGGGCAGCATTCAGACCTAGAGATTTGTCTGAGACCTTCACCACCCTCTAATAATAATAATAACAATGGTATTTGTTAAGCATTTACTATGTGCCAAGCACTGTTCTAAGTGCTGAGATAGATATAAGGTAATCAGGTTATCCCACCTGGGGCTCACAGTCTTAATCTACATTTGACAGATGAGGTAACTGAGGCACAGTGAAGTTAAGTGGCTTGCCCAAGGTCACACAGCCGAACAGTGGCAGAACCAGGATCAGAACCCACGATTTCTGGCTCCCAATCAATCAATCAGTTATATTTATTGAGCACTTACTGTGTGCAGAGCACTGTACTAAGTACTTGGGAAGTACAAGCCTGTGCTCTTGGCACTAATACCTTTCTCTGCTTGCCACACACCTTAAGGCAGCATCTGCAAGATCTCTTGGGCCTCCTTTTTCAGAGATGGAGAAACCAAGGCCAAGACTTGGGGGCAGAAGCATGAAGTGGCCACGTTGACACCACCCGAGTTGAGGCTGGGCATTGACCAGAGATCTCTGAAAACAATCTGACAGCCGATGTAACCAAATCAGGCCACGCTTGATTACTTTCCTTCTTGGCGGTGTGCCTTAATAATAACAATAATAATGATGGCATTTGTTAAGCGCTTACTATGTGCAAAGCAGCTGCTACTGCTTGGGTCTTTGTGCCACAGTGCTGCGCTCCCTGGCCAGTGAGTTCAGGGAGTGAAGGCCTCCTGGTTCGTGACCCATGGCCGGTAAGCCTAGAAACCAGCTCAGGCCAGGGATCATGAGGATTCCACACCGGTGGGCCCCTCTTTTGACTAAATGATCAGTGCAGCTGACTAATTTTTGCCTGTTACTAACTCTCAGTTGAATTTTAGAAGTGATTATCACTTCGAGGAGTGCTTTCTCCCTTTGAGATTTACTAATCGACTCGGCTGGAAAAGAGGGGGCTGGAGGGAGGTGGTGAAAAGAAAAAAACTCAGCTGAGACAGAGCTTGTGTGATTCCTTGTGTCAGATAAACTGTATTTAATGAGTTGTAAATTGTAAAGAATACATTTCATTCTGCCTTTGATATTTTTATGTGGGGGATATATTTTATTATTATTTCTTTGGGGATTGGGACCGGAGAGGAGGAGGCAGGAAGGTTACACAATAGAGTGAGGATCCAGGGAAGCATGGCCATCCTCTGCTCTCCCCTAAGCCTTCCATGGCCTACTTAGCCTCTCAGTGTATCAACCTGGGGCACGAGGATTAAGAAACAGCTTGGGCAGTCACTGTCAGTTGGTGGGGAGATGCTGCTGGCAAGGCCAGAAACAGCCAGGGAGCTACACGGCCTAGCGGATGGACCATGGGAGTCACAAGGACCTGGATTCTAATTCCCCGCTCTGCCACTTGTCTGCTGTGTGACCTTAGGCAAGTCATTTCACTTCTCTGTGCCTTAGTTCCTCATCTGTAAAATGGGGATTAAGACCGAGCGCCTCATGTGGGGCAGCGACCGTATCCAACCTAATTTGCTTGGTGCTTAGTAAGCACTTAACAAATGCCACCGTTATTATTATTACTATGGCCAGGTCATAGGGCAGCTGCATAATCTCCCACCATCTTCTGCACCTCCTTGCTGGTACTGATGAGAGAGTTGAGGAAGGGAAGTGTGGTTAAGGGACTAAGCAGCTGGTCAGTGAAAGGGATGCAGCATGGCCTAGTGGAAAGAGCAGACTGGAAGGCAGAGGACCTGGGTTCTCTTTTGCTCCCAAGTGCTTACTAGAGTGCTCTGCACACAGTAGTATGCACTCAATAAATGCCATTGATGGAATGATTGATTGGTTCTGATCACAGCTTTGTCACTTTCTGCAAGAGAGTCACTTACCTTCTCTGTGTCTCAGTTTCCTCATCTGTAAGACTCTTGTGGTCAAGAATTGTATCCACCACTCTCTTGTAATGTGCTCACCCAAGAGCTTAGTACAGTGCTCTGTACACAAGAGGCACTCAATAAATGTCATTGATTGACTGATTGATTGATATAAAATGTGGATCTTTCTCTTCAGACTGTGAGCCCCACGTGGGACAGGGACTGTGTCTGAACTGATTGTCCCATGTCTACCCTAGCACTGAATACTGAGTTTGGTCATATTAAATGCTAAGCAAATACTGCAATTATTACTAAGGGGGAGGAGGTGGGATTGGGGAACAGATTGTGAGATGGCTCCAGGTTGTAAACAAGCGTCTGAAACCCCAGAAGCCCATCTCTGGATCAGGTTTCAGGGGAAGGATCGGTGGGGAGACGCAAAGGATAGGCGTCTCTGTCAGAGGGGTGAAATTACGAGGTTGGGGGCGGGCATGGAGAGCTTGATTCTTCTTCTATTACCTCCATTGTCTTTCCCCTTCCCACTTCTCACCATCAGCCTTTGACACCACTCCTGCTGACTTCCTGTCAGGGTCAGGGTCAGAGTCCAACTCGCTAGCTGAACTCCGGACTCCAGGGGATGGAGAGGGGGAGGTTTGGGGCAATTGATTGGGTATTCCAAGATGATCAACAGGTCTTTGAATAGAAAACAAAACTGATTGCCTGGTGTGAATTAGACAAAGAACTCTTCTCAGTTCAGCTATTGTTTGAAAGAGAGGTGCAGGGAGTGAGTATGCGTGTAGGGATGTCTGTTAGCTGAGAACTGTGACCTGTGGTCATGGCCTATAGCAGCCTGCAGTAATCAGCCAGTAGATTTCCAAGGCCGAGGAAGAACTGCAGCTGGACTTGGCCTCATTTTAGAATAGATTTTTCTGGAAACGTGTCTGTTGAGTTATGTCCCAGAAGACAGAGACTTAACCTATTCTTGCATATGTCTTTCCATTCCTTAAAAACTCCCCATTGCTACACATTCCTCTGTTTCAAGAAGAATCTCCTGATCATTGATTGCCTTCAAGGCACTCAATCAGCTCTCTCCATCCTACCTATCCACTCTCCTTTTCCACTACAACCCACCCCACAAGCTAGATTTCTCTCAAGCCAGTCTATTTTCTGTGCCTCATTCTCACATCTGTGGTGCTGACCCTGTTTTTTATGGTATTTGTTAGGGACTTACTTGGTGTGAGGCACTGTTCTAAGCTCTAGGGTAGATTCAAGGTAAACAGGTTGGACACTGCCAAAGTCCCACATGGGGCTCACAGTCCTAATGCCCTTTTACTGATGAGGTAAATGAGGCATGGAAAAGTTAAGTGCACAGCAGACAAACGGCACAGGTCCTTCAGACTGGTGCTTCTCTTGCTCCCACCTCCCTTTCTGCCTGAAATTCCCTGCTCCTTCACTTCAATCAATCAATCAATGCTATTTATTGAGCACTTACTATGTGCACAGGTGCATATATACAGGTGCTGTGGGGAAGGGAAGGAGGTAAGACGGGGGGATGGAGAGGGGGACGAGGGGGAGAGGAAAGTCTGAGCCTCTTCTTTCCTCTCCCCCTCGTCCCCCTCTCCATCCCCCCGTCTTACCTCCTTCCCTTCCCCACAGCACCTGTATATATGTATATATGGTTGTACATATTTATTACTCTATTTATTTATTTATTTATTTTACTTGTACATTTCTATCCTACTTATTTTATTTTGTTGGTATGTTTGGTTCTGTTCTCTGTCTCCCCCTTTTAGACTGTGAGCCCACTGTTGGGTAGGGACTGTCTCTATGTGATGCCAATTTGTACTTCCCAAGCGCTTAGTACAGTGCTCTGCACATAGTAAGTGCTCAATAAATACGATTGATTGATTGATTGATTGCACAGCATTGTACCCCTTTTAGACTGTGAGCCCACTGTTGGGTAGGGACTGTCTCTATATGTTGTCAACTTGTACTTCCCAAGCGCTTAGTACAGTGCTCTGCACACAGTAAGCGCTCAATAAATACGATTGCTGATGATGATGATTGTACTAAGCACTTGGGAGTGTACAATTCAAGAGAATTAGTGGACGTTCCCTGCCCATAATGAGCTAACACCTAGAGGACTGTCAGACCACTGCTCTCCTCATCTTCAAAACCCTACTAAGAACACAACTCCCTTTGAAGGTTTTCACCAATTAGTTTCTCACCTTTTTCAATCTATATAGCATTTAAGTGCTTACTATATGCCAGGCACTCTACTAAATGCTGGGGTAGATACAAGTTAATCAGTTTGGACACAGTCCATGTCCCACAAGGGGCTCACAGTCTTAAGGGTGGGAAGAGATGTAGATGGTAGTGATACTACTGCCAGAGCAGCACCCAACCATCCACTGCCAGGGCTCCTGGGCATGTGAACTGAGCACATAGGAGCCGCTGAGCCCCAGGGGGACGGGGGCACCCTGTGGGGAGCTGCACCTTGGGTTAGGCACTGGGCTGTCAGCCACACACCTGGACTGCTGCCTGTTGGGATCCCAAGTGAGGTTGATATGCTTGATAAGTTGATACGCTTTAGGTTGATAAGTGAGGTAGAGAAGCAGCGTGGCTCAGTGGAAGGAGCCCGGGCTTTGGGTTCAGAGATCATGGGTTTGAATTCCGACTTCACCAACTGTCAGCTGTGTGACTTTGGGCGAGCCACTTAACTTCTCTGGGCCTCAGTTCCCTCATCTGTAAAATGGGGATGAAGACTGGGAGCCTCCCGTGGGGCAACCTGATCACCTTGTTACCACCCCAGTGCTTAGAACAGTGCTTAGTAAGCGCTTAATAAATGCCATTATTATTATTATGCTTCCTCAACCTAGGCTTGGGGGGCTTCTGGAGAGCAACCCTTGCCCCGTGAGGAGTCTCCAAGATGGAAAAGGATCCCAAGCTGTGCTGCATCACTGGGAAACAACCAATGTTCTGAACAGTCCCCTCTCCTCTCACCCCCAGCATACATACACATACACAAAAGAACAAATACACATCCAAGACTCGAGGCCCTGGCTGAGTGGCTGTACCTTCAGGGACTTAGAGAGGCAGGGCACACAGCCCTGTGCAACTTGCCAACAGCACCGGGCTCAGGGCAGCATGACTGCCTTCCTCCCTAAAAGAATGGGCAGAGCACAGTGTACTTGCTGCCCATCCACTCCTCCAAGATGTGAAATGGGATCAGTGTCCTATGGATAGTCGGCTGCTGCAGGACAACTAGGCTGCTGCTGGAAAGGTACAATAAGCAAAGCCCTGAGCTCTGCTCTGGCTCTCTGCCCTGCCCAGAAGATAGGAGCATATTATTATTATCATTATTGTTATTCTTATTATATTATTAATAATAATAATAACAGTAATGATTGAGGTATTTTTTAAGTGCTTAATATGTGCCAAGAACTGTACTAAACATTGGGATAAATACCAGCTTAGTAGATAGAGCAACGGCCTGGCAGTCAGAAGGTCATGGGTTCTAATTCCGGCTCCACTACTTGTCTGCTGTGTGACCTTGGGCAAGTCACTTCACTTCTCTGGGCCTCAGCTCCCTCGTCTGGAAAATGGGGATTGAGAATGTGAGTTCCACGTGGGACAGGTACTGTGTCCAACCTGACTTGCTTATATTCACCCCAGGGCTTAGTATAGTGCCTGACTTAACAAATACCATTGTTATCAGTGCTTAGAACAGTGCTTGGCATGTAGTAAGCACCTAACAAATGCTATTATTATTATTATTCTCTGGGCCTCAGTTAACTCATCCATAAAATTTGGATTAAGAGTGTAAGCCCTATGTAGGATAGGGATTATGTTCAATCTGACTAACTTGTTTCTACTCCAGCATTTAGAACAGTGCTGTGCTTAACAAATACCATCATCATCATTATTAGTATTATTATTACAAGCTAATTGGGTTGGATACAGTCCCTGTCCCACATAGGGTTCACAGTCTTAATCCCCATTTTACAGATGAGGTAACTGAGGCACAAAGAAGTTAAGTGACTTCCCTAAGGTCACACAGCAGGCAGGTGGTGAAGCCGGGATTAGAATCCCAGTCTGTCTCACTCCTAGGTCCATGCTCTGTCCAGTAGACCTTTCCCCTAGAGTCCATCCATAGTCTCGGCAGAGGGAATCAATTGTTTCCATTAGCTTCCTCTCATTGGCATCCTTATCCGTTCACTGCAGCAGCAGGTGAGACAGTGTGATCTAGTGGACTGGAGGTCAGAAGATAAAAATAATAATAATGATGATGGTATTTGTTAAGCACTTACTATATGCCAAGCACTGTTCTAAGCTCTGGGGTAGATACCAGGTGATCAGGTTGTCCCCCGTGGGGCTCACAGTCTTTATCCCCATTTTACAGATGAGGGAACTGAGGCACAGAGAAGTGAAGTGATTTACCAAGGTCACACAGCAGACAAGTGGCATAGCTGGGATTAGAACCCGTGACCTCTGACTCCCAAGCCCAGGCTCTTGCCACTGAGCCATGGTCCGGGATCCAGCTCCACATCTTGTGTGCTGTGTAACCTTGGGCAAGTCAAGTCAGGGTTTGGTGCCTCAGTTTCTTCATCTATAAAGGGGAATAAAATACTTGTTCTCCCTCTCTCTTAGAATGTGAGCTATGGGTGGGTCATAAGCTGTATCAGAGCTCATTGTCTCATACAAAAATAATAATGATGATACTACTAATAATAATTTAAAAATATACTTGTTAAGCACTTACTTTGTGCCAAGCACTGTTCTAAGCACTGGGATAGATACAAGTTAATCAGGTTGGACACGGTCACTGCCCCACAAGGGGCTCACAGTCTAAGTATCTAGCATAATATTTTGCACATTGTAAGCATTAAGTATGTACCACTGTTAATAGTAGAGATGCTGCTGCATGTCTCCATTCCTCCCCTTTCATTAACTACTTTCCCTGAGAAAGTTGCCCCAACCCCAACTGGAGGAGTTGCCAGGAGGGAAGGCCAGGAGACTTAAGGAGCTCCATTGCTCATTGTGTTCACAGGAAACCCAGGCCTGCTGAAGCTTCTGTGTCTAATTAGAGCCCTGCCCCTGCCCCACTCTGGGTGGGGAGATAGTCAGGGAGAGGGAAGAGCAGTATCCATCAACTGTTGTCCCTGAAAGCCCCAGTCAGAGATGCTACAGAGGCCACTCCGGAGTGGTTTCAGCCCCATATGGCCTTCTGGCAGAGTCAATCCTGGTAGAGTCATCAGCATAAATGACACTGTACATTTCAGGTGATCACTCCTTTGTTAGGAGTAGTCTTACAGGAGAGCCGCTGAGTGACATCATCACATCAATGGGAAATTAAACCCCCAGAATATTGCACTGGGATATAATTGAGGAACAGGACGAAGAGCAATGTGAAGATATTTATCTGCCAGTTTTGCTCCTGCTTCCAAGGACAGTTACTGTACGGTTGTTGGAGGTGGAAATTGCCAGGAAAGAGTCCCATGGCACATGGTCATTCTGCTGTCACCCCTCACAGAGTCTGTAATCACTACGAAGGATGAAAGCCCTAGGGACAGGGTGCACTGCAATTTCCTTTCAGAGTTTGGAGCCAAATAAATTGAGATTTCTATTTCTTTTTGCCCCTTCGAAACTATTCTTTGCAATAAAGAGTCAATTTCCTTTTGGAAACTGCTTCCTGAAGTCAGAAACAAAGTTGCCCAAACCACTTGAATAATGGGGAGAATGGAAATGTTGCCATTCAGGATGGATTCCAAATCCAAATTTCATTCCTCTTGTTATTTTTAGAGTCTCCTAGACAAGACCAGACAAATGTCTTTTTAAAGGCCATTGGTCTAAATTGTTGAGGTAATTAATGTGTTTAGTGAAGAGCTTCTAAATTGAATTTTCACTGACATCTCCATCAGCATCTGTCAAACTGTCACCAGAGCAACCAAGTGGCCTGTGGTTCAGAGACTTTGGGGTAGTGTCTGACGGGAGACCGACTAGCCAGCAGACTTTCCTGTTGCTGCTTGCTCCCAAGGTTCAATCAATAAATCAAGCAGTGGTATTTATTGAGCACTTAATGTGTTCAGAGCACTGTGCTAAGCGCTTTGGAGAGTGCAGTGTAACAGAGTTGGTAGACTTTACTTGCCCACGACGAGCTTACAGTCCAGAGGGGGAGACAGACACTAATATAAATAAATTAGAAGTATGTATAGAAATGCTCTGGGGCTGAGGGAAGGGTGAACAAAGGGAGCAAATCCAAGTGCAAGGGTGATGCACAAAGGAATGGGAGGAAAGGAAATGAAGACTTAGGGAAAACCTCTGGAGGAGATGCTCTTTTAATAAGTCTTTGTAGGTGAGGAGAGTGAATGTCTGCCAGATATGAAGAGGGAGGGCATTCCAGACCAGGGGCAGGATGTGGGAGAGGAGTCAGCAGCAAGCTAGATGAGATCGAGGTACATTGGGTAGGTGGGCAATAGAGGAGTGAAGTGCTTGTCTGGTGTGTAACCTTGGGCAAGCTACTTAACTTCTCTGTGCCTCATTTGATTACCTTGTATCCTTGTACCTTGCATCCTCCCCAGCACTTAGAACAGTGCTTTGCACATAGTAAGCGCTTAACAAATACCAACATTATTATTATTATTATATCTACCCCAGAGCTTAGAACAGTGCTTTCACATAGTAAGTGTTTAACAAATACCATAATTATTATTATTGTGTGTGAGAGCTGGGTTATAGTAGAAAATCAGAGAGATAAGGGTGCAAGGATGATCGAGGTCTTTACCATCAGCTTTAAGCACTCAATCACCTTGTCCTCTCCTACCTCACCTCTCTACTTGCTAACCACAACTCAGCCCGCTCACTTGGCTCCACTAATGCCAACCTTCTAACTGTACCTCGATCTCATCTATCTTGCTGCCGACCTCTCACCCACATCCTGTCTCTGGCCTGGACACATTCCTTCTTCATATCTGACAGACAATTACCCTCTCATCCTTCAAAGCCTTATTGAAGGCACATCTCCTCCAAGAGGCCTTCCCTAAGCCCCCCTTTCCTCTTCTCCCATTCCCTTCTGCATCACCTGGACTTGTTTCCTTTATTCAGCCCCCATCCCAGCCCTACGGGATTTATGTACATTTCTGTAATTGTATGTATTTATATTAATATCTGTCTCCCCCTCTGAACTGTAAGCTCAATGTGGGCAGGGAATGTGTCTGTTATATTGTTATATTGTACTCTCCCAAGCTCTTAGACAATGCTGTGTACCCAGGAAATGATTGACTGACTAAAGCCAATGGTAAGGAGCTTCTGTTTGATGTGGAGGTGGTTGGAAACCACTGAAGGCTCTTGAGGGGTGGAGAAACATGGACTGAACAGATTTTTAGAAAGAATTATCTGGATCTAGTGGTGAGGGCCTGGGAGATCCTTGAAAGGGACAGTAGGGGATGATGGGGAGCTTCCATGTGGTTGTGGGAACAGCTAACACAACCACTGGGTGCAGAGCAGGTTGCAGAGCAGTGGAAGTGAAGGTTTCGGTTTCTTTCTATGATCCTGACCCTATCCCTACCTCCATCCCCATCACTTTCCAGCCATCCTGTTCCAATTTATTTCTGTTCCTCTTTCCAATGTCATCTTACATCACTCCCTATCTGTTCTGCTGACGGAAGCTTAGGTGAATGTAATTGGGGGTTGGCCTTGGATAATCACTTTTTATGGCTTGCCATTGTGATATTTCCTTGCTTTACCTCTGGAGGATTTGGTTTTAACAGAATGGGTTTTTTTTCCAAATATCATTCCCAGTGAGTTGGAAAAAAGCGTGTTCTCCTCCATGATGTGCCTGCTGGGGCTCAGAGCCTGACAAAGTTCTGATCTCATTCATGCTGCTCCTTGCCTCCCAGGGAGGCCCTCACTCACACCAGCCCCTCTTTCTTAGATGAGGAGGACTCGGTGGCTCCACTCGCCAAGTGCTTTCTGACCGACAGATGGAAATCTCAGATTGGATGATATCACCTCTCAGTGTGAACTGGGCTGAGATCGCGCTGAATAATAAACTTCCCATTTAGAAAAGCAGCAAAGTGATGAGGACTGGGACACTGCATTTTGATTAGAACGTATTTGGAGCTACAAGCTGTTACCCTAAAAGCACATCCTTGTCCACAGAACATCTTTGGCTGTAAGTAGCTCCCTCAAGTTTTGCAGTAGCCTGGCCCCTTCCCTGTTCTGGTCTTCCTGAGGGTGGTCATACCTGGATGCATTTCTGCTTTCCAAAGGCAACTCAAGTCAAAGTGTCTCCAAATTCAGGGATTTCTGGTGGTCCTGCACTGAGGCAGGATTTGCTTTCCCTCCCTCCACACAGTGGGGTGTGGAAACAGGCAGAGCTGAGTGACCTGGTGGGCGGCGGGTCTACCTCAGCAGCTAGGCTGGAGGAATGACTTATGGCCCTGCCGTCAACACACTTGGCCCCTCAGAGTACTGATGAGGGAGCAGATTCTCAGCTCTGGAAACTTCTAAGCCTTTCTTCCTAATCTATTTGAGGGGCTAGTCTAGCTGGAACCATTTCATTTCTCCCTATTTTCTTATTTCTTTCTTGGTCCAAAAAGGGCCTCTTGCAACTTTTGTATGAGATTCCATTTTGGTGGCCCCCATTTGGACTTGGTCTAGCCAAGGTGTTATGTGTCCTTCCAGGGAGAAGTTTGAAAAGCCAGTCTTACTGAAATGTGTGTTTCCTTTTTGCATTTCAGCCAAGTTATTGTTAGGAAATTAGAGACTATTCATCTGACATGAGCTTGTTTGGAGACCAGATGTCAAAAAGATGGGTCAGGAAAAAAAGTGGGGGGGGGGGGGCGGTACTGGACCCCAAAAGCACTACAAAGCATGCTTTCTATAATGTAAAGTTTTGAAAGAAAGCGACCTGTGTTTTAGGAGAATTTAATGTATTTCTTTGAATAAGAATTCAAGGCTATAAATATTGATCTTTATACCTCCTTTCTCCTATTGTGTTCCAAACACCTTGTTAGTATAATTTCCAAGATATAGAGGATGTACGACAGGAAAGTTTCCCACTGCATCATGCAACTATTCCTCCATCTCTGTCCTAACTATTCTGTTCAAACTCCTTGACCTGCTTGCTGATATCCAAAATGCCTCCATTTCCTTTCCTCCAACTCTTTCCTTGACCTTCTACAGTCTGGCTTCTGCCTCCTCTACTCCACTTGAACTACTCTCTTCAGTTTCACCAAATACCTCTCCTTCACCAAATCCAATGAATGCTACTCCATCTAAAACCTCCTTAAACTTTCATTAGGCTTTGACACTGTGGGCCACACCCTTCTAATCTTGTTTTCTCTGACAATCCTATCCTGGCTCTTCTCTTACCTTTATTGCTGCTCATTCTTGGTTTTATTCCCTTGCTTTTCTTCTGCATCCGAGTTCCCTTGATAATCTACACTCACTTTCTTGGGGAGCTAATCAACTCTCATGGCTTCAAATCTCAATTATATGTGAATGTCTCTCAAATCTACTTCACTTACCTTGACCTTTCTCCTTCTCTGGAATTTAGAATTCTCCTCATGACTCCGGGATATTTCTACATGGCTATCCGACTCAAGCTCAACATGTCCAGAATTGAACTCTTCAATCTTCCCTTTGAAATCCTCTTCTCTTCCCTTCACTGTTGACCACATCATTATCTGCCCTGTCTTTGAAGCCTGCATCCTTGGCATTATCTTTTACCCCTCTCTTTTTTATGATATTTGTTAAGTGCTTGCTGTGTGATAGGCTCTGTTCTAAGCAGCACTGGGGTGGATACAAGATAATCAGGTTGGACATAGTCCCTGTCCTACATGGAGCTCACAATTTTAATTACCATTTTACAGATAAGGTAACTGAGGCACACAGAAGTAAAGGGACTGGCCCAAGGTCACACAGAAGACAAGTGGCTGAGCCGGGATTAGAACTCAGGTCCTTGTGACTGCCAGTCCCAGGCTCTATCCATTAGGCCATGCTAATTCGCTCTTCCCTCTCTCTTTCAATCTCATATTCAATCAGTTACCAAATCCCATTGGTTCTTTTCTCAAAGAATCTCAAAAATTCACTGCTTTCTCTCCATCCAAATTAACACCACACGGGTCCAAGTACTTGTCATCTCAACTCGACTACTAAATCAGCCTCCTAGCCAACCACCCTGCTTCCAGTTTTTCTCCTCTCCAGTCCATACTTCACTCTACTGTCTGGAATCATTTTCTCATATGTGCACATCTCCCTGCTACTCAAAATCCTCCAATGATTGCCATTTTCTCTCTATGTCAAGCAGAAACTCCTGATCATTGGTTTTAAAGCATTAAATCAGATCTCTTTCCCATACTTAAACTCACTCCTCTCCCACTACATCCAAGATTGTCTGCTTCACTCCTCTCAAGTCACTCTACTCAGTGTACCTTGCTCTCTCCTCTCTTACTATTTACCCCGGTTCATTCATTCATTCATTCAATCGTATTTATTGAGCGCCTACTGTGTGCAGAGCACTGTACTAAGCGCTTGGGAAGTACAAGTTGGCAACACATAGAGCCGGTCCCTACCCAACAGTGGGCTCACAGTCTAGAGGGTTCACACTCTCCTTCTTATGCAGCAGACTACTACTTTCCCAATTTATAAAATCCTCCGGAAATTGTATCTTTTGCGTGGCTCAGTGGAAAAGAGCATGGACTTTGGAGTCAGAGATCATGGGTTCAAATCCTGGCTCTGCCAACTGTCAGCTGTGCGACTTTGGGGAAGTCACTTCACTTCTCTGGGCCTCAGTTACCTCATCTGTAAAATGGGGATAAAGACTGTGAGCACCCCTTGGGACAACCTGATCACCTTGTAACCTCCCCAGCACTTAGAACAGTGCTTTGCACATAGTAAGTGCTTAATAAAAGCTATCATTATTATTATTATATTTTCCAGAAGGTTTTCCATGATTAATCTCTCAACTCCCTACCCTATTGTTTTCTCTTCACTTCAGCATTTCAGCTAAGCACCTGGGTACACAAACCTCTTTTTCTTTTATATATGCATCTTCTATTTCATTGCTTCCACATACATGTAATTCATTTTAGTGTCTGTCACCTTGCTATATTTTAAGCTCTTTGAGGGCAGATATCATGTTAGGATTTGTCCAGGTGCTTAGTACAATGGAGGACACAATAAGGGTGTGGCTTATTAATCTAGAATTCCCACTACATATGATAGACTTCTAGGAAATCTTTGCTGCTTGGATTCTTCTAATTGAAACACTGGTTTCTGCTCTACGCCTTCCGCCCCTTTTTCTGATTGGTTCCCCCCGGGCAGGATTTGATTGATGGGCAAATCTGCATATTGTGTGTTTGTCATGATCTAATTGATGGTTAAATCTGCTGGTTCAATACCCCGTGCTCATGATGTAATCTTCTCTGGTTTTGAACATGGGAGGGTGAGTATGGTTACCAGGATGCCTTCTCTTTTAGACTGTGAGCCCACTGTTGGGTAGGGACTGTCTCTATATGTTGCCAATTTGTACTTCCCAAGCGCTTAGTACAGTGCTCTGCACATAGTAAGCACTCAATAAGTGTGATTGATGATGATGATGATGATGATGTAGTTTGGATTGGAAGAGAAAGAGGGCTTTGTTTCTTGCCTTTCAAATCTGATGTAAAGTCATTATCTTTTGAAGACCAATAATCAACTGCAACACGAGGGAGGGTATGCGAGAACCAGTTCCACTGGTGCCGCTACCTGAAGTATAAGCTAACCCGGTCAGAGAAAAAGATTGCCCAAAGTCACACAGCAGGCACGTGGCAAAGCTAGGAATCGAACCCAGGTCTTCAGGCTCCCAGGCTTGTGCTCTTTCCACTAGGCAGCTCCACAGCACTTATGTACATATGTGTAATTTATCAATAATTTATCTATTTATTTATTTATTCATATTAATGTCTGTCTCCCCCTCTAGACTGTAAGTTCATTGTGGGCAGGAATGTGTCTGTTTATTGTTATGTTGTAATAAATAATAATAATGATGGTACTTGTTAAGCGCTTACTATGTGCAAAGCACTGTTCTAAGCACTGGGGGGATACAAAGTGATCAGGTTGTCCCACCTGGGGCTCACAGTCTTAATCCCCATTTTACAGGTGAGGGAACTGAGGCACAGAGAATCAATCAATCAATCAATCAATCAATCATATTTATTGAGCGCTTACTATGTGCAGAGCACTGTACTAAGCGCTTGGGAAGTACAAATTGGCATCACATAGAGACAGTCCCTACCCAACAGTGGGCTCACAGTCTAAAAGGGGAAGACAGAGAACAGAACCAAACATACCAACAAAATAAAATAAGTAGGATAGAAATGCACAAGTAAAATAAATAAATAAATAAATAAATAGAGTAATAAATATGTACAACCATATATACATATATACAGAGAAGTTGAGTGACTTGCCCAAAGTCACACAGCTGACAATTGTTGGAGCTGGAATTTGAACCCATGACCTCCGACTCCAAAGCCCGTGCTCTTTCCACTGAGCCATGCTGCTTCTTCTGTACTCTCCCAAGTGTTTAGTACAGGGCGTTGCATTCATTCATTTGTATTTATTGAGCACTTACTGCATGCAGAGCACTGTTCTAAGTGCCTGCACACAGTAATTGCTCAATAAATACAATTGAATGAATGAACTAGGCTAAGTGCTATTCCTCATTGGTGTTATTGGTGGAGGCCACTGACAGGGACCTCAATGCCCAGTGTGGTGCCTTTGGGAAAGACCTCATTCACTCCCATGGTTTCAACTACCACCTTTTTGTGGATGATACCCAAATTTACATCTCCAGCCCTGATCTCTCTCCCTCTCTTCAGTCTTGCATTTCCTCCTGCCTTCAAGACATCTCTACTTGGATGTCATCTCACACTTGTAAGACATCCCATACTTAAAATATCTAAAGTAGAATTTCTTGTCTTACCACCAAATCCCTGTCTTCTCCCTGCCTTTCCCATCTTCTTGTCTCACAAGCCTGTAACCTTGGTGTTCCCCTTGTCTCCTATTTCTCATTCAACCCATATATTCAATCTATCACTAAGTCCTTTCAGTTCAACCTTCACAACATCGCTAAAATCTGTCCTTTCCTCTCCATTCAAAAACTGCTACCATGCTAATTGAATCACTTACCCTCTCCTTCCTTGATTACTGTATCAGCCTCCTTGCTGACCTCCCAGCCTCCTGTCTCTCCCCACTCCAGTCCATACTTCACTCTGCTGCCCAGATCATTTTCCTACCAAAACGTTCAGGCCACGTTTCCCCATTCCTCAAGAAAACTCCAGTGGTTGCCCATCCACCTCTGCATCAGGCAGAAACTCCTCAGCATTGGCTTTAAATCACTCAGTCACCTTGCCTCACCTTGGTATTCTCCCACTACAACCCAGACTGCACACTTTGCTACTCTAATGCTAACTTTCTCACTGTACCTCGATCTCCTCTATCCCCACCAACCTCTCACCCATGTCCTGCCTCTGGTCTGGAATGCTTCCGTCCTCAAATCCAACAGACAATTACTCTCCCCCTCTTTCAGAGCCTTATTAAAGACACATCTTCTCCAAGTGGCCTTCTCTGACTAAGCCCGCCTTTCCTCTCTTCCCACTCCCTTCTGTGTCACCTTGACTTGCTCCCTTTATTCATCCCCCCTCCCAGCCCCACAGCACTGATGTACATATTTGTAATTCATTTATTTATACTAATATCGCCTTCCCCTCTAGACTGTAAGCTCACAGAGGGCAGGGAATTTGTCTGTTTTTGTAGTATTGTACTCTCCCAAGTTCTTAGATGGTGCTCTGCACCCAGTAAGTGCTCAATAATACAATTGACTGACTGACTGACTAAAGCCAATGGTAAGGAGCTTCTGTTGAATGTGGAGGTGGATGGGCAATCACTGGAGGTTCTTAAGGAAGGGGAAACATGGACCAAGCAGTTTCTTTAGAAAAATTACCTGGACCTAGTGGTGAGGGCCTAGGAGAGCCTTGAAGGGGATGAGGGGGGCTTCTATGTGGCAGTGGGAATGGCTCACACATCCACTGGGTGCAGAGAAGGTGGCAGGCCAGAAGAAGTGAAGGTGTGGGTCTCTTTCTATGACCCTGACCCTATCCCTACCTCTGTTTCCATCTCTTTCTAGCCATCCTGTCCCCGTCCAAATTTATTTCTGTTCCTCTTTCCAATTTCCCTAGGCAGTTCTAGGACATCAGAGCAGCAGAAGGGTGTCTACCAAGGGGGATCGAGAAGCTGCAGAAGCTAAAAAGCATGGCCTACCAGGAGCAAACTGATAGTGAAGATCTGACTGTGGGAAGTGGGGAAAGCTTGAGACTCTGGGATGCACCTAGGGGCTGTGCTCTGTGATGCTCCGGGGGGAGGTGGGAGAGCATGCCTGATGTCCAGAGCAGGCCCCATGCTGATGTCTCTGCTTCCCTGGGGCTCCACCACAGAGCTTCTCCTTGGGGGTAACTCCAGACATGGGGCCTCCCACCGGGTCAACTCCATAGGGGGGCTGCTTGGCTGAGAGCACAGAGGCAGGTACTGTTGAGTCCAAACAGCTGACAGTCCTAGAGGAAGGAGAAAGTGTAAAACCCACCAGCAGCAGTGAGAAGGCTTCATCCCTGACCATATCAGACTTCACTTGCAGTGAAAGGTCTGGCAAACCCAGCATTGTTTATTAATAATAATAATAATAATAATAATAATAATATTTTTTAAGGGCTTAAGTTAAGCAAGCACTGTTCTAAGCACTGGGGTGCATACAAGGTAATGGAGTTGCCACACGTGGAGCTCACACTCTTAATCTCCATTCTACAGGTGAGGGAACTGAGGCACAGCAAAGTTAAGTCACTTGCCAAGATCACACAGCAGGCAAGTGGCAGAGCCAGGATTAGAACCCATGATCTCTGACTCCCAAGCCCTTGCTCTTTCCACTAAACCACACTGTTTCTTATAATTATGGTATTTGTTAAGTGCTTACTATGTGTCAGGCACTGTACTAACCGCTGGAGTGGAGAAAAGCAAATCAAGTTGGACATAGTCCCTGACCCGTGGGTCTCACAATCTCAATCCACATTTTACAGATTAGGTAACTGAGGCACAGAATGAAGTCCAAGGTCACACAACAGACAAGTGGTGAAGCTGGAATTAGAACCCATGACCTTCTGATTCCCAGACCCCTGCTCTATCCACCTCGCCATGCTTCTTGTCAGTTTGGGATCGTATACTCCCCTGAATTTGAAGAAGCGAGGATCAGGTAGTAAACTCCCTTGGTTGTGAAGAAGGGGAAAGCAGCAGTGATGTAGTTGAGACTTCATATCTGCGTGCTATGGATTGCAGAGGGGATGGTGGACTCCATGTTCATCTCAGGGAGCAGTTAGCATCAGGACAGTTAGGACTGGCTTTATGGTTCTGCTCGAATTGAGGACTAATTGTAAAAATTGGTTGATTGTCTGCTTCCTTACTTGAAACTGTCCTGTTGCTTTTGACAGAAACCAATGGCAGATCATGCAGCTGATTTGCAAAGTGAATAAGAGCTGCTCATGACCATATTCATTAACTGGCAGCTAAAGGCTCACCAGCATGTGGTTGCCTCTGTCATCTCTAGTAAGGCTTAGAATTGCTTGCATTTGTGGCTCTGGTGAAGGAAATTTTACCCAAACATGAGGGCCAAGTCCTTTAGGTGAATCAATCTCTTATTGGCACACTCTCACTTTGGTATAAACCTTTTACTTGAACTTTCTCCTGTTTTCAAGTTTGAAGAAATACCAGAAAAAATTAGGTAGATTTTATATTTGACTTAAGATTTCAAAATGGAAGTTTGTACAATATTGCACTATGGGCTGTCCAAGACATTCATCACAAGACCAGCAATTTAATGGCATTTGCTAATTTTATTAAACTTCCAAAATGTTGTTTAGGTTTTTAATTTTTTTTTTCCTAATAGGTTGAGACATAAATCACTTCTGCTTAGAAAAACAAAATCTGATTTCAGAATATCTCACATGAAATACATGAAATATGTTTTACTGACTGAATTGGAAGGAAGTTCAATTTCAAACCTTCACAGAGGATCGGTAAGTGTGCCAGGGTACAGTTTACAAATATAACAGAATCATAAGCCCTGTTTGCTGTATGCTGTTCTTTGATCCATCAATAAATGATATTAATCAAGGACCTCCTTTATGCAGAGCCCTGTACTAAACATTTGGGGGAGTTCAATGCAGTGAGTAGACATATACCCTTCCCTCTAGGAGCTTAGAGTATAATGGAGAAGGCAGACACTGAAATGATTTATAGACAGGAGAAAGATGGAAAAGGGGATGGTGCATGGGTTAGTGCTTTTGTAGCTGCACACAAGGGGACTGGGGCAGAGACTGTGGATGGTTCAGCTAACCCATATCTACTACTGGAAAAACAATACAAATGCACATCCTACTGAGAGAAAACCTAATCAAAGGTTGCACATGAGTATTTGACTCAAGGCATTAGAACTCAGCTACTGAAGAGTTGTAGCACTATTCCGCTATTTAGCCTCAACTTGGATGGCTGAGATCCCCTAGTAAGGGGAGAGAGGCTAGGAAAGACCCCTAATCATTGTTTCCAATCAATCAATCAATCATATTTATTAAGCACTTACCTTGCACAGAGCACTGTACTAAGCCCTTGGAAAAGTACAATGTAACAATATAACAGAGTTGGTAGACACAGTTCCTGACCACAACTAACTTACAGTCTAGAGGGGGAGGCAGACAGTAATATAAATAAAGTAATTATGGATCTGTACATAAGTGCTGCAGGGATGAGGGAGGAGTAAACAAAGCGAGCAAATCAGGGCAACGCAGAAGGGAGTGGAAGAAGAGGAAATGAGGGCTTAGTCAGGAAAGGCCTCTCAAAGGAGATTTGCTTTCAATAAGGCTTTGAAGGTGGGGAGAGTAAATGCCGGATATTAAAAGGGTGGGCATTCCAGGACAGAGGCAGGATATGGGTGAGATTTTGGGACAAGATAGATGAGACTGAGGTATAGAAGATAGGTTAGCATTATAGGGGTGAAGTGTGCAGGCTGGGTCGTAGTAGGGGGGCATCGAAGTGAGGTTAGAGGGGACAAGTTGATTGAGTGCTTTAAGGCCAATGGTAAGAAGTTTCTGTTCGGTGTAAAGGTGGATGGGAATTCACTGGAGGTTTCTGAAGAGTGGGAAACATGGACTGAATGTTTTTGTAGAAAAAATGATCCAGGCAGCAGAGTGACGTGTGGACTTGAGTGGCTAGATACAGGTGGCAGAGAGATCAGCAAGGAGGCAAATCCTCTTCTAAACCCAAACTAGGTTCACCAAATAACTATAATGGATGAGTGAACTAGGTAATAGAAAAACATGTTCAAACTTGCCAAGTACAGAGAAGAATATAGCTGTATCATGGATATTCAGGAAGCATATGACTTAGTGGAAAGAAAACAGGCTCCCAGGCCTGGGTTCTAACACCCTCTCTATACGTTGTCTGCCATGTGACCTTGGGTAAGTCACTTAATGTCTTAGTGCCTCAGTCAACTCATCTGTACATATATATATATATATATGTATATATATATATATATTTGTACATATTTATTACTCTATTTATTTATTTTGCTTGTACATATCTATTCTATTTATTTTATTTTGTTAGTATGTTTGGTTTTGTTCTCTGTCTCCCCCTTCTAGACTGTGAGCCCACTGTTGGGTAGGGACTGTCTCTATATGTTGCCAACTTGTACTTCCCAAGCACTTAGTACAGTGCTCTGCACACAGTAAGCGCTCAGTAAATACGATTGATTGATTGATCTGTAAAATGGGGATTCATGTAGCATGTGTGCTATGTCCAATCTGATTCCCTTGTATTGACCTAGGGGCTTGGTATAGTGCCTGGCACACAGTAAGCACTTAAATAACAAAAAGAAAAAAATAAGCTAGGAACAGATGAGACCATTTCTTGCACAATTAGAAGAATGACCCCTGTTACATATGAGCTACCCTGATGTGGAGTTGCTGGGGGAATAAAAATTACATTTTCTGGATAGGAAATATAATTAGCAAATTAGGGGGCCAGGAATGAAGTGAGAAAATAATAATAATAATAATAACAGTGGTATTTGCTAAGCACTTACTATGTGCCAGACACTGTACTAAGCACTGGGATGGATACAAGCAAGTTGGGTCAGCCACAGATATAGTCTTTGTGCCCCATGGGACTTACAGTCTTAATCTCCATTTTACAGATGAGGTAACTGAGACACAGGGAAGCAAAGTGACTTGCCCAAGGTCACACAGCAGACAAGTGGTGGAGCTGGAATTAGAACTCAGGTACTTCTGCCTCTCAGGAAAGTACTCTATCCACTAGGCCACACTGCTTGGATCAGAAGTGTAACATTCAATTCCCTCCTGGCACTTCGGCAGAATTGATTTTCTGGTTTGTAACCTACCTAACAAGGTAGATGTTTAATCTGAAAATGAGTGGATCTTTGAGAAATTTGGTCATGCATAGTCATACTGTGACAGAGTAAACGATAAATCATATTTCAGAAAGCTGCCCAACAACACAAAATGACTAGGAATTTCTCAATTTCTCATGGGGACAAGTGATGTCTAGGAGTAATGCAGCTTAGAAGTTTGGTAATGGTGTCAGAGACAATCACTTCCATGTAGCCTTTTTTTTCTGGTATATATTAACTGCTTACTATGTGTCAAGCACTGTTTATGTGCTGGGGTAGATTCAAGATAATCAGGTTGGACACAGTCACTGTCCCACATAGACTGACAGTCTAAGCCAGGAGGAGGAGGACTTAATTCCCATATAACAGTTGAGGTAAGCGAGGCACAGAGAAGTTAGGTGACTTACCCAAGATTGCAAAGCAGACAAGTGGCAAAGTTGGGATCAGAACCCCAGTCTTCTGACTTCCAGCCTATGCTTTTTCTCATGGCTTCTCAATTCTAGTTCCAGAGCTATGCCAATAGGAACTGTGGCCATTCCTATTATGTGGACATCCTTCTCCTTTCAATTGAAGTGGGCCCTTGCTTTTCGTCAAGTACCATCTCATCACCAATTAGAGCCTAAAAAGTCAGAGGTAGTTTCTATCCACCAAAATAATTCCCAGTTATTTGTCTTTTTGAATTTATTTGTCTTTTCACTAACAGCACAAGTGGATAGAATTTTATTGTTTGTAGTTCTGTCTTTCAAAATGAAACATCTCTCCATATAGCTGAACAATGAACCTTTCTTCATAGATGTATGTGAGCATATATATATATATATATATATATATATGTACAGTCATATATGGCTTCAAGTTTGAAGATGATGGTTGGTGAGATAATATCCATGTGTGCAAGTATGGCTAAAAAACTGATGTGAGACAGACATTCCCTTCCACACAGTCCACATGGATAAATCACCCTTTTGAGGTGCTGACGCATTTGCTATTTGCAATGTGCTTAGCTGTGCCCAATTTCAGCTTTATCATACAGCAATTGCTTAGATAAATCTCCTTGCATTCATTCATTCATTCAATCATATTTATTGAGCATTTACTATAATAATAATAATAATGATGGCATTTATTAAGCACTTACTACGTGCAAAGCACTGTTCTAAGTACTTGGAAGAGTACAAGATAACAATAAACAGACACATTCCATGCCCACAACACAGAGTCTAAAGGTGGGGAGACAGACATTAATATAAAAAAAGAAATTACAGAGATGTATGTAAGTGCTGTGGGGCTGGGAGGTAGGATGATAAAGGGAGCAAGTCAGGGCAAAGCAGAAGGGAGTGGGAGAAGAGGAAAGGGGGCTTAGTTAGGGAAGGCCTCTGGGAGGAGATGTGCCTTCAATAAGACTTTGAAAGCAGGGAGAGTAATTATCTGTGGGATTTAAGGAGGGAGGGCGTTCCAGGCCACAGGCAGGACAGCCTGGGATCAGTGGTGAGATAAATGAGACTGAGGTGCAGTGAGAAGTTTAGCATTTGAAGAGCGAAGTGTGCGGGCTGGTTTGTAGTAGGAGAGTAGCAAGGTGAGGTAGAAGGGGGCAAGGTGACTGAGTGCTTTAAAGCCAATGGTGTTGAGGTTCAGTTTGATATAAAAGTAGATGTCCTGTTATCCATGTTCCCCACGTCACATCTGGCACAGGAGTATTGCTGTGTGGAATGCCTTAGTGCTGGTAAGCTGTCTGCATACCAGGATCTCACTGTTGGTAATCTTGTTTGCAATTTTATGTTGACTCTTAGAGAACACTAATGAAAATGCTGCAGAAGCTGGATGTGTCTGTTAGTAGATGCAGGCCTCAAAGTCTTATAAGCGGTATAGACCTTCAACTTGGAATGGAGCTGGGTGTCTATCACCACAGTCTTTCTATCTCTGTCAGAAAATCCTGATCTGTTTCTCTACTTCATTGCTTATGTATGCATCCCTGGGGTTAGTTTAGGTTATTCTTTAAGAAAGTTAGGAACTATCCACTGGTGCCTCTCTCCCTCTTAACATGAAAGCTTTTCATCTACTCTTCTCTTAGAGAAGATAGTTTCATTCAATCACATCTAGTCTGCTGAAACACCCCAATGACCCGGATAAGCAGCTGGCATTTACTGAATCTCTTGACTCCTTGACATTTTTACCCTAGCACTGCAAACCACGGCTGAGCAAATGATATTGCCTGAAATTCTCTATTGGGACTCTGAGCCGGCATGACCAAATTGATGAAATGCAGCAGCCCACGGGCCCTCTTCAGAGAGTCAGAGATAATATTCACTTTTTATTTTAAAATGGAAAATGAAATGATCTTTACCAGTGCTCCTGAGATAGAAGTCATTTCCAGTGAAGCTGCTAGAAGTCTCAGAGCCCATTTTCTGCCCTCTCCCATCCCGGATGACCCTCAGTCTGCCAACTTTAAGTTCCTCCCCTTCCCCTCGCCCACAGGCCTGCATACCCCTCACAGAACTGATACACTCCGACCTTCTGGGGCCACTGGTCTCAGTTCCCAAAGGAAACCTCACAGGCAATTTGGGAACCAATAGTATGCAGCATTGTCGTCAACCCCTGGCAACTCCAAGTTACTAATCCAGTAAGAGTCAGCTGGATTTCCTAAACTTGAGCAACGTCACTACAGTTTAGCAGAAAAACGAGAAACCCCTGTAGGTGCTTTGCAGAGATTCTGTTAGAGTGCAGAAATATGGCATTTTTTTCTTCCCTAAGCTAAATCCTTCAGTATTGACAGTGAGACAGGCCTTATGCCTCATGGCAGCCCGCTGGTACGTAATCCTTATAAATTGAGTCTTTCTGGGAAGTAGACATGTATGTCCCTGTTCTGTACTTGAAATACAGATTTGCCCATTCTTAGCTTTCTATGTTTCTGTCTCCTCTCTTCTTAGCAACAGTAACCTTCTAGTCAATCAGCCATTTATGGTCTCCAGGTTGGTAGCTGGCTATTCTCAATTCTGTATCCTAATGGCCCAAATCCTACTTAGATTTTGTTATTCAACTGTCAGCAGAAAGGGGAAGCATGAACAGAAACTCCAGGATGATCAGGAGACCAAGTGGCAGATTTAAAGACAGTGACAGGTGCTGAATGGGGCGACGCATCATTACTGCAAAGGCCAACGTCTCCGGGCCGTCAGGTTGGCTGGGACTGTTGGTCCCAGAACTGTAGGTTCAATCCTGGCTGCTGGGGTCAGATCGTCCCATCAAAGCGATGCCTTCAAAAATGAATGATGGCTGTATAGTTCCACAGAACTCTCAAAGTGCAAATGGCTGCCAGTTCATCTATAACCAGATTACTTTGTCTAAGACAAGGTGGTTTACACTCGTTTAAACTATGCTCATGCTCCCTCTGGTTTATAGACTGAATTTCTCTTAAAAACTGAGCAAATGGGTGTTCTGACCCTTGTTCTTTTCTCTCTGCTGTTGATCCCTCGCTCGTGCTTTCCTCCAAAAGCCCAAATGGCCCAGAAGGACAAATATTCCGGGCAGCAGATCAAGACTTGTAGCAGCCAGCTGCTTGTCACCTCTGCCAAGAGCACAATAACAATAATAATGATGGCATTTTTAAGTGCTTACTATGTGCCAAGCACTGTTCTATGCACTGGATGGGACGCCCAGTCTGTCTTCACAAATCTGTGGAACTGGTGAGTAACCCACTGAATGCTTGAGGGTGGAAGTTAGGGCTCTTGGCCACGTGCATCTAAAGCATATCTGTATTCCTCACAAGTGGAAAGCATTTGTGGGTGGGAACTAGATGTTTCACTACATGTGAGTAACACAAAAGTAGATTCCTCCCAAGTGGGAAGCTTTCTTGGATGGGAGCTAGATGCTTCACCACTTAACACTGAAGTGAATTCCCCCCAAGTGGGAAACATTCACAGGCAGGAACTTGGTGCTGTGCTATAGGTGAGTAATATATAAGTGGATTCCTCCCAAGTGGGAAGCATTCTTGGGTGGGAGTTAGATGCTTCAGCATGTGTGAGTAACACATAAGTGAATCCCTCCAGAGTGGGAAGGGTTCGTGGACAGGAACTAGGTGCTTTGCCAAGTGTGAGTACCTTATAAGTGTATTCTTCCTCAGAGGGAAGTTCAATTCATCACATGTGAATAACTAAAAATAAGTGTACTACTCCCAGAAGGGAAGTTCAATTAGCCACGTAGAATAAATTTTCCTGGCTCAGCCTTTCTGCCTCCATTCTCTCCCTCTCGCTGTGCAGATCCTCGAACCCATCCCCGCACGATGAGCAAAAACTATCCTTCTACAACTCAGCCTGCATACTTCGTTCCTCTAGTGCCAAGTTTTTCATTGAACCTAGATCTTGTCTATCTCTCTGCCAACCTCTTGCCCACATCCTGCCTCTGGCCTGGAACACTCTCCCTTCTCATATCCAACAGCCAATTACTTTCTTCCCACTTCAAAGGTTTATTGAAGCCACATCTCCTCCAAATCACCTTGATTTGCTCCTATTTATCCCCCTTCCCAGTCCCATAGCACTTATGTACATGTCTATAATTTGTTCATTTACATTAATATCCGTCTCCCCCTCTAGACTGTAAGTTCACTGTGGGCAGGGAATGTGTCTGTTATATTGTTTTACTGTACTATCCCAGCTGACTGAGCCAGCTAGGATCTGGGTGAAGTGGAAGGCTCTGATCTGGATGGACATTAGGTTTCACCTTCCCAAGACTCTGCCTGGTTCCAGGGGAGCTGTTGTTGACTATTTCCTTGCTGATTCATCTCATGTCTGATTTGGAAACTCAATGCAGAGTCTGCTTTGAGATCGAAACTTTCCTTCCTGATTACCTTCCTCCCAGCCCTCAAGATACTGAGCTTCTCCATTGCATCGTCTGGTACTAGTCCCGGTTATAATGGTAGCCAGGAAGGTAAGGATGCACAGTCTTGGGTTCAGCAGGGCCTCAGAGAGAAAGGGCATTCCAGCCTATGCCCAAAGATGCTTCCTTGAAAGAGAGATTGAAGAACAGCTCCATGAGCCCTCCAGTATCAATCAATGGTATGGGCTGATAGCTTACTATGGGCAGAACACTTTACTAAGTGCTTGGGAGTGTACAGTACAACAGAATTAGTGGGCACATTCCCTGTCCATAAGAGCTTACAAACTAGAGGTGGAGACAGACATTAATACAAATAAATAATGCATAATATATAATTTAAAGATGTGTACATCAGTGTAGTCAGGTAGGGGTGGGTTGAATATTAAATAATAAGAATAATAATTGTGGTATTTGTTAAGGGCTTACTATGTGCCAGGCACTGTATTAAGCTGTAGGGTGGATTTAATCTAATTGGGTTGGACACAGTCCCTGTCCACCTGGGGCTCACAGTTTCAATCTCCATTTTATAGCTGAGGTAACTGAGGCACAGAGAAGTAAAGTGACTTGCCCAAGGTCACACAGCAGACAAGTGTCAGAGCCGGGTTTAGAACCCATGGCCTCCTGATTCCCAGGCCTGTGTTTTATCTACTATGCCATGCTGCTTCTCCACTATGCCATGCTGCTTGTGACCAAAGGTCACAGATCTAAGTGCATACATGACACAGAAGGGAGAGAAAGCTAGGGAAAAAAGATCTTAGGAACAAGTTCAAGATCTTGGGGATGGTAATTACCAATAAGGACTGGGAAAGGAGAGAACTGGGGAGCCCATTAGAGAAAGAGAAGCCGGGTGATTGGAGCGGGCAGGAAGAAAGAAAATGGAAGTGGAGTTGATGAGAAGCAGCGTGGCTAAATTGAAAAGAGCCCAGGCTTGGATGTTGGAGGTCGTGGGTTTTAATCCCAGCTCTGCCAAGTGTCTGCTGCATGATTTTGGACAAGTCACTTCACTTCTCTGTGCCTCAGTGACCTCATCTGTAAAATGGGGATTAAGACTGTGAGCCCCAAGTGACTTGCCCAAGGTCACACAGCAGACAAGTGGCGAAGCCAGGATTAGAACCATGAACTTCTGATTCCCAGGCCTGTGCTCTATCCACTAAACTATGCTGCTTCTGGTATGACCATTCCTCTTCACAATGCTCCACAACAGTGCTCTCTCTTAATCACACAACCAACCAGTCAGTCAACTAATGGTATTTATTGTGTGTTGCTATTTGAAGAGCAATGCTGTTTTTGCTTGGGAGAGAACTCATGGTAAAGATGGAAAACATCATTCCTGTCCTCAATGAGCTTCCAGTCTACTGGGCGATACAGTCTTTAAAATAAATTATAGTTAGGGAAAGTGAAATGGTATAAAGATATGTACATCAGTGCAGTGGGACTGGGCATGGGGTGAGTATAAAAATTAACTAATTCATTCACAATCATATTTATTGAACACTTACTGTGTGCACAGCACTGTACTAAGCACTTGGGAGGGTACATAACAACAATAAACAGTTGCATTCCCTGCCCACAATGAGCTTACAGTCTAGAACAAGGGAAACATACGTCAATGCAAATAAATAAAATAAAATTACAGGTATTTAAATAAGTGCTGTGGGTCTGGGAGAGGGGAAAAGCAAAGGGAGCAAGTTAGGGAAATGCAGAAGGGAATGGGAGATGAGGAAAAGTGCAGCTTAATGTGGGAAGGCCTCTTGGAGGAGATGTGCCTTAAATAAGGCTTTGAAGGCAGGGAGGGTAATTGTCTGTCGGATTTGAGGAGGGAGGGGGTTCCAGACCAGAAGCAGTATGTGGGGTCGGAAGCAAGGCACAGTGAAAAGGTTAGCACTAGAGGGGTGAAGCGTGCGGGCTGGGTTGTAGAAGGAGAGAAGTGAGGTGAGGTAGAAGAGGGCAAGGTGGTGGAGTTCTTTAAAGTCAATGGTGAGGAGTCTTTGTTTAATGCAGAGGTGGATGGGCAACCCCTGGAGTTTTTAGAAGAGCAGGGTGACATGTCCTGAACATTTCTGTAGAAAAATGATCTGGGCAGCAGAGTGAAGTATGGACTGGAGTGGGGAGGTCAGCAAGGAGGCTGATGCAATCAATAATCCAGGTGGGATAAGATGAGTGATTGTATTTATGTGGTAGCTGTTTGGATGGAGAGGAAAGAGTGGATTTTGGCAATGTTGTGAAGATGAGACTGACAGGATTTAATGTTGGATTGAATATGTAGGTTAAATGACAGAGAGGAGTCCAGGATAATGCCAAGGTTACGGGCTTGTGAGACAGGAAGCATGGTGGTGCCATCTACAGTGATTGGAAAGGGGTATAGACACAAGTGCATATGTGATGCAGAGGATAAGGCAAGTAGGTTAGGGAAGACCTCTTGGAGGAGACATGATTTTAGGAGGGCTTTGAAGATGGGGAGAGTGGTGGTCTAAGGAGAAGGGAGTTCCATGCCATAGAGAAGATGTGGGCAAGGCATCTGTATTGAAATCGGTGAGATCAAGGTACCACAATAAGTTGTCATTAGAGAAGTAAAGTGCACAGGCTGGGTTGTGAAGGAGATTAGTGAGGTGAGGTAAGAGGTGAATCCAAGTGTGAGCTAGAGGGATGCTTTTGGAATGTAATCCCTCCTTTGGGTAGAAGCAACAACAAATGGAATGTATTGGGGCTGTTGTGAACCTCCTCAAAACGCTGCTCAACTAATACACTAAATAGAGGGTCGAAGAAGGGGGTAACTGGTAGGCATGACCCAGACTCCAGCCAGAATGAGGAGATTAGCCTATCTAAACATCACAATCACCTGGTGTGATTGACACTGGTTGGAGGGAAAGCAACTTGTTTATATTTTAATCAAAATGAGGTCTCTGTAAAGAATCATTTTGGTTTCCTTAGTGCTTGGTAATTCCCTCCAAATTAGTGTGGCATCCTTTGATATAGATACTCCTGCACAGGTTACACCGTAAATCCCCAAGATCAACTCCCTGCACTCTATCAGCAGAGGACCGCGTTCTTTCCCATGATAGCTAATGGGACAATGACTGCTGTTTGGTTTTGAGGGCAGAACCATTTGCCTAAAATAATGGGTGAAAGAGATTATTCACCTTCTGCTTCACAGCCTTGGAAATGTGCCAACTTGTACTTCCCAAGCGCTTATTACAGTGCTCTGCACACAGTAAGCGCTCAATAAATACGATTGAATAAATGCTATTCAGATCTTTCAAGTACTGAAAATTGCCTACTTCTGTTGTTACTGACTGAAGGCTGAGACCCAAATTGAAAATTGTACCACATGTAAATCTGGCGCCCGCAATCCTCACCACCAAAGTGCTGATTGATCAGGGCCAAGCTTGGCTGGGTTTAAACTAATGCCTCTGGACAGCTTATGGCTGGGGAACCTTTGTGCTAGACAGTTTATAGCTCCAGGACCTCTGGACTGTACAGTTCTATAGTTCATGGTCTTGGTATCTATGAACTGGGCAGCTTATAGCTTTAGCACCTCTGGGCTTGGTGGTTTATAATTTCATCTGACATCTAGGAATATTCTGCTTCAGGTTAGGTGTCTGCAGTGTTCTGTAGCCCTGGCACCTCTTTCTTTATCAATTAAGCATTGATCCAGACTCTCTGTCATCAACTCTGGGAAGATTCAGCAGGTGAACATCATTTTTAATTCCTTGGTACCTTGCCAGATTTAAAAATGGAAGCATTGTGATGCTATATGGAGGAAGACTATTTGATTAGGATTAATCAAAAATACAAATTGCAATTCGCTGCTTGAGATACTAAGATTTGGTCTTTCCACAAATCCACTGACTTAATAAAAATCATTGCAGGACTAAGATCTGGTAGTAAGGACACAGAGTTTTCCTCTGATGCCTGTCGTTTCTTTCTGATTGAAATGTCACATTCGACTGTACAGTATTTCATATTGCATTATCCCTCCAGCTTTATTTAGAATGATTATTAGTCAGGCACTGGTGGTTACAATGTCACAAAATCCAGAGGAGTTCAATTACCACTTGTGACTGATCATTCTTAGAAACAAATTATCACTCTATTCATCAGCGAGATTAACACTTACAATCACAGTCTTGAAAGAAAAATTACTTCTGCAAATTAGCAGAGCCAAAAAACAGTGATAAAATATTTGGGATTTCACTCGAGTTTCCATCAGCAATATTGCTAAAGAATGATTGTCTACCACTGCCAGCATTACTGAGATTGTTTTGTTCTCATTCTCACTGCAGAAGCATCAGAAAGCAGTAGGGCCCTAAAACGAGGAAATTCAGAAAACAGCATTCTAACAGGTTCCAAATTAATTGCCATTGTTCATACCCTGGTACTAGTATACCTGCTGTCACTTTCTTTTACTCTCTATTAATCAAGTTGCTTAGCAGTAGTTCTGGAGAAGCAGTATGCCCTAGTGAATAGACAGGGCAGGGTCTGGCAACAAGAAGGACCTGGATTCAAATCCCGGCTCCACCATTTTTCTGCTGTTTGATCTTGGGTAAGTCACTTCACTTCTCTGTACCCCAGTTACCTCATCTGTAAAATGGGGATTAATAATAACTGTGGTATTTGTTAAGTGCTTACTATGTGCCAGGCACTGTTCTAAGTGCTGGGTAGATTCAAGATAAGCCGGTTGGGCACAGTTCCTGCCCCACATAGGGCTCACAGTCTTAAGCCCCATTTTAGAGATAAGGGAACTGAGGCCCAGAGAAGTTAAGGGACTTGCCCAAGTTCACACAGCAGACATGTGGAGGAGCCAGGATTAAAACCCAGAAGCACATGATCCCCAGACCTGTGCTCTACCCACTAGGCCAAGCTGCTTCTAAGGCTGCGAGCCGCATGAAGGACATGGACTGTTTCCAACCTGATTAAATTGTATTTGTCCCCGGTACTTAGAATAGTGCCTGGCACATAGTAAGCACCTACAAAATACCATTAGAAAAAGAAAAAAAGAAAAAACTGATAGTAATGACATTTATTAAGATGTTTGTAATTTTCAGGTCCTGTTTGGGAGAAACGCTACTTATAGTGTCTTGAGTATGTACGTTTCATATTTCCCAAGTACAATATCCCATCGTTTTTCTCATTTTATCCTCAGAACAACCCTGTGAGATGGAAAGGTAGGCATTATTTTCTCCATTTTACAGTAAGGAAATTGAGGCAGAGAGAGTTTAAATGACTTGCTAGAGGTCACCCAGCAGAACAGTGGGCAGAGTTGGCACTATAAGACAGATCTGTCTCTCAATCCAAGGTTATTTCCAGCAGCTTCCCACAGTTAGTATATTCAAGCACTTATTAGATCAGCAGTATGTTATGGCTGTTGGGAACAAACCCTTGGTCTTCTTATTGTGCCAGGTAGGGCCATCCTTGACCCTAATCATCACAGCTCTTCCCATTTTGTGCTATTGGCCTGGTTTTCTCTGTTCCTTTGCCCAGGAGGGTGGGGGCTGGAAGTACCTTTCTAGGAAGCAAAGTGTGCGGATAGGAGGACTTGAGGCCACACAGCTGGTCCTCCTGCTGCTGCTGTATAAGTCAGCCAGGATGAATGTGACAGCAGGTATATTTGCAAGTGTGGTCCCATATCCTGGGAGCACATCCATAAACTGACAATAGTTGCTGTCTCTAGAAACAGGAAAACATTCTACTATCAAGCGCTTAGTCCAGTGCTCTGCACACAGTAAGCACTCAATAAATACGATTGAGTGAATGAATATCACTCGACATCCTGCTCTTTCACATTTGGTTACCCCGCATCATAACACAAGCGCTTAGTACAGTGCTCTGAACACAGTAAGTGCTCAATAAATACGAATGAATGAATATCACAAGCTATCACAGCTCCTAATAACACCACAGAGTGCTTCAACTACATTGACTATATATCATTTCAGAGCTGGCGAAAGTACTTTTATTAATTACTTCCATTTTCCAAGTTTTCTTTCTTCCACTGTTAAAGCTGTATTTTGTTTTCAACTCACACAGAAGCCCAAAATCCCTAAGTGCTTCAGGGTGCATTTGTGTTTGTCAGAAGCAAACTACTAATACTAACGAAGCTATTGCTCAGGAACCAGTGCTGACAGACAACAAATGAGAATATCCTCCCCAAGGAATTCCATCAATGTCCTCAGGAACCAGAACCAGGCTAATGTTGAGGTGTTAAGGCACTGATGACTAGGACCCTGGGATCATGCCCCGCATCCTTAACTGCCCTCAGAGCCACACCAATTGAGGTGGTAATTATAGGCCTCCTTACCCTACCAAGAGGGATTTCACTGGGACAGTCTAAAGCACCTGTACCAGAGCCAACTAAAATGACCATTGTGCTTGCACAAATCAGGGACTGGATGGTGCCACTGAGGTTGGAGGTGGAACTGGAAACTGTCCCCTCCAACAAATGACTTCAGCTCATTTCCATTTTCATTTTGATATGTAATAGGCTGAGGATTTCTGTCTGACACACCCGCATGTGTACAGCTAAATTAGATCATTATCCCTGTGCTGTGAATAAATACGTCTCACAGAGTTTCTCTCTAGAAGCTTGGTAGACTCTGGTTTCCTCTAGAAACTGGGCAGACTCTGGTTTCTCTCTAGAATCCAGATTTGGAGAGAATGAGGTGCTGAATCTATCCTATCAGAAAGTGAAATCCCTGATGAAGTTGATCTTTGCCAGGAGCCATTGGAAACACAACCCTTATGGGCCCCTACCAATAAGATCAGAAAATTGGGCTGAGACAATTGCTTAATTCAGCAGCTTCATGTTCCCTTCTTTGTCCATATTCAGCTGGTTCTCTCTTTTAATCCTAAAAGCCCACATTTCTACTAGGAGATGTAGGTTACCATTAATTGGCTCCATTTAATGCCCAGGGTCTGAAAAATGGAGCTGGGGAAGGGCATTGCCCCAGTTTCTGGGGAAAATCCCACAGAAGAAACAGTCTTAACTGAGTGGAATAAAGAGCATAACTACCAAATTAACAATTTCAAGCACTCCATCCTCAACTGGAAGTAACCCTGATAGATAAATTCTACTCTGCTCCCCCAGTAACCTAGCATGGAGTATATATAATATTATATTATGCTATAATATAATATTTCATTTCTATACAGGACACATCTGTTCAGTCAGGGAGCCAGCCCTGCCTCTCTGGTTCTCTGCTTGTCGCTGGCATGCTGACAACCACCTCCCACCAACAGTGGACAAGGTTCCTGTAAAAGAACCCCCCCAAAAAGGGAAAGAACCTGCCCTTCACCCTGGAATAATTACCAATCCAAGAATGAGATGACATGACGTGACAAGAGGTCCACAAACATGCCGTTTACTGGCTTACTTTTACAATGGTGCAGGGATCAGTGGACCTGCAGAGTAAAAACCATTGACTCCTAGACACATACATTCTCCAACACTCTTTATTCTCCCCCTGTTCCACTCTGAATGTGGGCCTCCTCACCTGTGATGTCTGTGTGGGCCATCTGAGGCATTCCTGAGGTTTGTCCACACATTTTGAGGTGTCCCTTGGTTGGGAGCCTGTGTCATCCTTGAAAAAAGAGTCATGATGGGGTCACCTAGTATGACCTTCTTGGGCTGTCTAGAGAAAAAACGGGGGGAAAGTTTTCCTGCCCCTTCACTGCTGATGATATTGATAGTTTTCCTCACGGTGTTGGGATTACCTAGGTTTACTGCAGCCCTATTGTGCTTGAAATTGCTCCGATCTTACCATCCTTTTGTGTTCTATTTACTCTTGTGCATCCCCTGGTACCTGCCCTGGATGCATAGTCATTCTTTTTGTTACTGCCAGGAACTGTTGACTCCACCTCATTCTCCTGTTACATTTTGAGTACCCCAACATCAGCCATATGAACCCTCATCCTTAATGCCTAGCAGGGATCCAAATGGGGTGTGGCATGAAAAGCTCCCAACCATGTGGACATGGATCACATCTTCCAAGTCTCTTGTGTTATACTCTCCCAAGTACTGAGTACAGTGCTCTATATACAGTAAGCACTATTTAGACTGTGAGCACCATGTGGGACAGGGACTGAGTCCAACCTGATTAACTCATACCTACCCTGGGGCTTGGAACAGTGTTTGCCACATGGTAAGTGCTTAAAAAAATACCATAAAAATGATTGCTTGATTATTATGTCCATATCTGTAATTTATTTATTTATATTAATGTCTATCTCCCTCTTTAGACTGTAAAGTAAGCTTGTTGCAGGCAGGAAACATATTTGTTCACTGCTATTTGTACTCTCCCAAGTGCCTAGTAGAGTAAGGGCTCACTCACCAAATACAACTGAATGAATGGAAAAAAGTGTTGGACCAACATAGTGGAGAGGAAAGGGTGGATTTTAGCAATTTTGTGAAAGAAGGACTGATAGGATCTGGTGGCAGGCAATATGTGGGTGGAATGAGAGAGGTGACTCACGGACAATGCCAAAGTGACAGGCTTTTGAGATAGGGAGGATAGTGGTATTGTCTACAGCGATAGGAAAACCTGGGGGAGGATAGGGTTTTGGACATATTTAGTTGGAGATGTCAGTGGGACAATTAGGTTGAAGTGTCCTGAAGGCAGGAGGAAATGTGAGGTTGCAGAGAAGGAGAGAGCTGAGGGCTGGAGATGTAGATTTGAGAATCATCTTCATAGAGATGGTAGTTGAAGCCATGGGAGCAGAATGAGTTCTTCAAGGGAGTGGGTGTAGATGGAGAATAGAAAGGAACCCAGACCTGAACGTTGAGTGACTCCCACTGTCAGAGGGTGGGAAGCAGAGGAGGAGCCAGAAAAATAAACTGAGATGGCGCGATCAGAGAGATAGGAGGAGAACCAAGAGAGGACAATGTCAGTGAATCCAAGGATAAATAAAGAGGCAAGGAGAAGGGGGTGATTGACAGTGTTGAAGGCAACTGAGAGGTCTAGGAGAATTCACATCTTTTGGAAATGAAGGCCAGTTATGTAAATGTGTTCATTTGCATATATGTTTCTAAGAAATGGTAAGTTAGAATTAAAAAAAAAAGGGTAGGCTTGGGGATCTGGGCTGTCCCAAGTGAGGCAAGAAAGGTGTGAAACAAAGGGGACTTGGTAAGGTAGTATTTTGGGGTGCCAAGAGAGGAGCAGCAATGTTGCACTGGTAGCTTTAAGAGCAGGGAAGGAAAAACAGAAGTGAAAGATAGGGATTGATGGGGGACAGAGCTAATCTAGGCAGGAGAGCTGGCTTCATCTGACATCACCATGCTGTCAGGTAAATGCTGAACCATGCCTTATAATTATACTTTCCCTTTCTTTTGTGAAAACTCAATGCAAACCTGGTCAATTGGAAACTTTCATGATCTTTGCAAACAAGGGCTACAGTGCTCCATATCTGTTTGATTTTGTTGGAAAAAACATATTTTATTGCAATGCAAAACCTGAATATATGTTGCCAACTTGTACTTCCCAAGCGCTTAGTACAGTGCTCTGCACACAGTAAGTGCTCAATAAATACGATTGATTGATTGATTGATTGAATACTGCCTCCAACCAAGCCTTTCTTTCACCCAAACTGGGTGTTTGGGTTCAGTGACCTAACAATCTTTCTCCACTGAAGTGTCAAATGCAAAGTTCTGAATTGTGAATCTGAGGTCAAAGTTTGTGATCCTGTTGCCTTCCCCTTCCATTAAATTTTATTATCCAATAGCCAGTACTTTTTCCAGGGTATAAATCTTCTTATTAGGTGCCTCTCATACTCGACATCATGCTTACTGTAATGTCTCCTTTGAGACATTTTGGCATTTCAAATCTATATTTCCAGGAAATTTAGTTTCCTTGATAGAACAGTTTCTTTTCCATTCAAAATGGAAAAGTGAACATTGTATTGATAGAGGTTTTGGGTAACAGTCTCAATAACTGACATTTATTGGCATGAGGGAGAGTGCGAGGAAGTTTTGCGGGAATTATAAAATGGGTTTTTTAACTGTATTTCAGGGGTAAATTGGTTCATGATATTTTAATTAGAAAATCACTATAGGATGTAAAATTATAGAACGTTCAAAAATGGATATAAGACACTTCAGCTGCCCTTCAAGAGATGCCTCATCTTCTCTTCAATTATCTTTCAATTATCCTTCAAGGATAGATCTACGCTACCCTGCTCATTCTAATGAGGCAAAAGAAATCCTGATTAATCCCGTACCTTCCCAGTCCTGCCAATGATTCGATAACTTCAGAACTCTTGTACATTTATTTATCTGTGTATTTGTAGATGGTTTGCTTTCCTGCTTCTTTGTATCCTAACCCATTTTTGTGTTTGGGTTAATCGATATCCACAGTCTCCCCAAATTAGATTTTAGATTATTTTAAGGATCAGGTTTTCTACTTCTCCATCTGCTACCCAGCTTCCTACTTCAGAATTCTGCACACGATAGGCTCCCAGTACAATGCTCTGCCCAAAGTACAAGGCTCCACACACAGTTAGCTCCCAGTGCAAAGTTTTGTGCACAGTGGGGTACCAGCATAGTGTTCTGTATATTGTGGGCTCCTAATATTGTTCTCCGCACACAGAGGGCTCCCATTAGAGTGTTCTGAACACAGTGAGCTTCCAGTACAGTGCTCTGCACACAGTGGGAAGCTGTTTAGTTTAAGGTTTGGTAGGGGCCAGGGTTTAAGATTTTATTATTATGGTTTCTCTCCCTTAATGACTTCTCCAAGTCATTTGCAGAGATCAAGCTATCTTGCTCAAAAAGCTAACAAGAAATGCCTTTCTAGAAGATGGAAAACTGCATCCTCATTATCATCATAACCATCGTGAACATTATCATCAGTAGCAATGATACTTGACCCAGATGCAGCCAGGCAAAACTGCTCCTTTTAGTTTCCAACTGAATAAAACAGCTTACTCACGTAAAGTAATACCCTACCTTTTATTTTTTTTCATTCCTGAGGACTCCAGGCATATATTTTCCATCATCCTGGGAAGCTCTTATCAGGATGGCCACATCACTAGAAAGCCGATTATTAAATGGGTGGGAGCATTTCATGCCACACCCCATCTGCAAAGTTTTCCTGATGGCCTACAGTTGGATTCTTGCTGATCCCAGCTGTGCATTGCTGGGAGTCACTGAAACCCTTTGAACTTTCCAAGGTTTCCCCATCACCATCTCACCACAGTTTTACTCCCTCCTACTTCCCTGTTTTTTCTCAAGAGGAGGTCTCCTGCTTATTCTCTAAAGCTACTCCTTCTCCCTGTGCCACTGACACTGTCCCTTCTCACTCCCTAAAAACACCAGCCCCCACTCTTCTCCTCTTCCTTTCTGACAACTTCAACCTCTCACTCTCTTTGAGACTTCCATACTTGGAGAGCTTGCTGTAATCCTATTAAAGTTTTTCTAGACTGGAACAACTGTTCCCCGTAGCCTGGGAAGGCCTCTTGGAGGAGATAAGCTCTCAGTAGGGCTCTGAAGGGAGGAAGAGAGCTAGTTTGGCGGATGTGTGGAGGGAGGGCATTCCAGGCCAGGGGGATGATGTGGGCCAGGGGTTGACGGCGGGACAGGTGAGAATGAGGCCCGGTGAGGAGATTAGCGGCAGAGGAGCGGAGGGTGAGGGCTGGGTTGTAAAAGGAGAGAAGGGAGGTGAGGTAGGAGGGGGTGAGGTGATGGAGAGCCTTGAAGCCTAGAGTGAGGAGTTTTTGCCTGATGCGTAGGTTGACAGGCAGCCACTGGAGATTTTTGAGGAGGGGAGTAACATGCCCAGAGTATTTCTGCACAAAGATGATCCAGGCAGCAGCGTGAAGTATAGACTGAAGTCGGGAGAGACAGGAGGATGGGAGATCAGAGAGAAGGCTGATGCAGTAATCCAGTCTGGATAAGATGAGAGATTGAACCAGCAAGGTAGTGGTATGGATGGAGAGGAAAGGGCAGATCTTGGCGATGTTGCGGAGGTGAGACTGGCAGGTTTTGGTGACAGATACAAGAATCAATACAGGACTTTAGAGATGCAGCCTATTGGATAGAGCATGGACCTGGTAATCAGAAGGACCTGGGTTCTAATCCCAGCTCCACCACTTTCCTGTGTGACCTTGGGGAAGTGACTTCACTTCTCTGTACATCAGGTGTAAAACAGGAATTAAGACTGTGAGCCCTAGGTGGGACATGGATTGTGTCTGATCTAATTAGCTAGTATCTACCCCAGCGCTTAGAACAGTGCCTGGTTCATAATAAGCACTTAACAAATACCACAGAAAAAGTCCTCCAAGTGTCCTGATATAACTGCCAGAATCAGCAACTACAGATGCTGAACTACCGATGGTCTGACCTTCTTATGTTTGATGTCTTGTTGAACAGCTCTGTATAAACCTGGCAAAAAATTAAATCCACTTAATCTTGCTGTGTAATTCTTTTAGTCACCATGTATTACTGTATGCACTTGAAACTGGAAGTGATTTAAAAACTCACACTGGTTAATAGCATGCCCAATATATGTCTTAAAACTTTGCTGCAAAGTGCTAATACTTTCAGGGAACTTGATTGATGCAGTTTCATTTTGTTAGAACGATGCATAGCAATCAATTTGCTGTACTTATAAATACCAGTTATCAAAGTGACAGAGAAAGGGTAAGACAAAATACATTAATCGTAAATGCCTGTTTTTTTTCAAACTTGGAAAAATCTTTTAAAGATTTTCCATTCATAAGGTGGCATTATGTTGGCCTTGGTACTGCTGTTTCCTTTGGGCAGATGTAACTGTGAAGATATTAATGATCTTTTAATGGAAACTAAAAGATAAAGCCTGGAAATTCAGCCTCTCATTCTGCCTTCCTTAAATTGCTAATGAAGATATGTCTCCTGTAAAATGAAACCTTCCATATTCACTTGTTTTACTAGATTTATGGCTCCGATTTATGATGTATGATAGTTACTGGAGGTCAGAGGATCAATGTTTGTGGGCTCAGAAGCTTCTGAAGTTATAAATTTGACCTCTTTCCTAGGTAAAGATAGCCCCAATGCCCCCAACAAATGTTTGCTTGTGCCCAATTTCCTCCCCACGTCTCCAGCATCCAGTGGTTTCTGCAACCCCGCATCACCGCCCAGCACCTCCCAGCCCCCCAACCTGTAGCTCACCCTTATATTCTATTTCTGAAGTTTCAATGTGACAGAACCCACCGCTGTTTTGGTCCTGACCACCGTGGATTGCCCTCCAACCCTCACTCCATAACCTTCCACTGCTTAAAAGTCAGATGGTCCAGTTTGGGGAATTGAATGAATCTGACAATGTGGTTTGATGGTCAAGCCTTTAGGTGATGGGATTTATTGGTCGAAAAACCAACAGCATGGCACAGTGGATAGAGCACGGGCCTGGCAATCAGAAGGTCATGGGTTCTAATCCCGGCTCCGCCACTTTTCTGCTGTGTGACCTTGGGCAAGTCACTTCACTTTTCCATGCCTCAGTTACCTCATCTGTAAAATGGGGATTAAGACCGTGAGCCCACGTGAGACAACCTGATTACCTTGTATCTACTTCAGTGCTTAGAACAGTGCCTGGCACATAGTAAGTGCTTAACAAATGCCATAATAGCAATAATAATAATAATAATAACAAAACCCTGAATTTCTCCCAAAGCCATCATTAATAAATCAGTCAATCAATGGTATTCATTTAATTAGTCAGTCAATCATATTTATTGAGGGTTTACTGTGCAGAGAACTGTACTAAGCATTTGGGAGAGTTCAATACAACAACACATTCCCTGCCCACAGTGAGCTTACAGTCTAGGGGGGGAACACTTCCTGTGTGAGGAGCACTGACAATAATTATGGTATTTGTTAAACGTTTACTATGTACCAAGTACTGTTCTAAGCACTGAGCACTATTCTAAATGTTGTACACAGTACAGTGCCTGGGAGAGTACAGTATGACAGAGGTATTAGAAATGATCCCTGCCTGCCTATAAGGAGCTTACAGATTAGATAGGGAGACAAACATTAAAATAAATTATAGCTAGGAGAAATGGCAGCGTATAAGGATATATAACAAGTGTTGTGGAGTTCAGCGTGGGAGGAATATTAAGGGATTAAAGGGTACAGACTCAAAGTCATAGGTAACAAAGAAGGGAAAAAGAATAAGGGAAATGAGGGCTTAGTGAGGGAAGGCCTCTTGGAGGCAATGTAATTTTAGTAAGGCTTTGTAAGTGAGGAGAGTGGTGGTCAATTGTTCATTACCAGGTGCCATTGTTTCAGTGAGATACTGCCCTCCCCAAACACAACTACCACAGATGCTAGTTACCCAGTCCTGGGACAAGTTTGGGGCAATGAAAGGACAGGCAAAATTCAGTCCTGCTAAAGTGGCAGCTTTTTGGTTGTCATTTGATCTCCTGAGCATTCCTATAAACTGCCCCAGCCCCGGAGATGATGCTGGGGTTTAGAAAGATAACCCTAACTAAAGGGAATACCCTTTAAGGATGGTTAGACTGAGGATACGTGACACCGTATTTCAGATTGCTCTTATCCCAAATGGAAACTACATCCCTAAATGTCTTTGTGGTATGAAGATGATGCTACTGTATGTTGTGTGTCGGTGAAAAGACGAATGTGTGACTGACCCTCCTGCACTGTTGGTGTGGAAAATACTTCCTTTCTGTGCTAATACTGCAACCTGATTTTTGTGAGCATATGCTTGTGGAGAGCAACTCCTTGCCTGATTACTACCTCCCTGGCTGGTCTGTCTACTGCCATAGTTTTCAGACAGTTCCCGGCATTTTGCATCTTTGGAGATAGTGTTGACAGGTGTATAAATCAACTCAACACTTCTGGCTTGTAGATGTTCTCTTTTAGATCACTTACAGTAGCTGCTTGAGTACTACTACTACTAGTACAGTGACTCACACATAGTAAGTGCTTAACAAATACAATTATTAGTAATAATAATATTAATAATGGCAATTATTATGTGCTTACTATGTGCAAAGCTCTATTCTAAGCACTGGGGAGGTTACAAGGTGATCAGGTTGTCCCACGTGGGGCTCACAGTCTTAATCTGTGTGACTCAGTGGAAAGTGCCCGGGCTTTGGAGTCAGAAGTCACGGGTTCAAATCCCAGCTCCGCCACTTGTCCACTGTGTGACTTTGGGCATGTCACTTAACTTCTTTGTGCCTCAGTTATCTCATCTGTAAAATGGGTATTCAGACTGTGAGCCCCACGTGGGACAACCTGATCACCTTGTAACCTCCCCAGCGCGTAGAACAGTGCTTTGCACATAGTAAGCACTTAATAAATGCCATTATTATTATTACTATTACTAATAATTGTATTTGTTAAGTACTTACTATGTGCTAGTCGCTGTACTAAGTACTAGGGTAGATGCTAGCAAATTGAGTTGGACACAGTCCCTGTCCCACATGGGGTTCACAGTCCTAATTTCCATTTTGTAGATGAGGTAACTGAGGCACAGAAAAGTTAAGTAACTTGCCCAAGGTCACATAGCAGACAAGTGATGGAGGGGAGATTAGAACCCAGGCCCTTCTGACTCCCAGTCCTGTGCTCCATCCACTAGGCTATGCTGCATCTCCATTCATTCAATCGTATTTTATGCTGCGTCTCCATTCATTCAATCATATTCACTGAGCATTTACTGTGTGCAGAGCACTGTACTAAGTGCTTGGAAAGTATAATTCAGCCACAAATAGAGACAATCCCTACCCAACAACGGGCTCACAGTCTAGAAATCCTGCTGTCATCCATCCCCCTCTCTTGTCTAGCCCCATGGAGGTGTTTGCTAGTAGCACTGCCTCAGTTCTGGTGAGTTGATTATATTCCAGGGTCCACCTGGATACCCCTTCCAAAGGTTAAGGTTGACTATCTAACAGCCCTAATTTTTTCCTCTTCATCTCTAACTTTTCCTTCAGTAACACACTACCTGAATTAAAAGCAATTTCAGCAAATATCCTTTGGTCATATGATCACATAGAGAAAAGTGCTGTAATGCACTCATTTAAATATATAGGCTTTGGGATCTTGAAACTGTTTTTATGATTGTCTTGGGAAATTTCATTAGAAGCAGGTAGCTTTCAGCAGAGATACTTGATTCTAGGTTTTAGTCCCATAAAACAACTTACTGCTCAAGAATCACCCTATAAATCCTTGAGATACCATTTATTTTAGACACAAGCATTCTTTTAGTTATAAATGTTCCACACATCTTCATTTTCTGTTTATATGGGTGTCTACAAACATCCAATGGCAAATTTATTTTAAAATAAAACTAATTCAGTCAGAATAAAGCTCTTTGAGAAATATATCCCCATATTCATTTTTCTTTTTGACACAGTGATATCTTGTTGTACATTTTAAAGGAGTGACAATTGTTTCCATCACTACTCTCTTGTCTTTGGAGCATCCTTATTTGAGAGCTGTGTTTGAATGAAGAAATGGTGTCTGCTGTTGTGAATGTCCATGAGCAAAGTTGTGAATTACGGGTTATTCCATGTCCAGTAATTTTAAATAAACAGGCTTCATTTTCATTTGGTTTTTCAGAGAAAACAATGATAATAAGATCTTCGTAGTTAGTTGATTTCAGCAGCCAAGCCAAGCTTGAAGGGGATAGCCCTCTTTAAGGAATACAATCTTTCAGAAAAAAAAACTATTATAACAAGGGATGGAGTCCTGTTGTATACTCCTGTGAGAGTGGGGTGGTGATTGGTTCCTGGTAATTGCTTACTGGCCCGTGAGTCAGGAAGGTTGTCTACAGGGATGGGAAACTCACAGGGAGGACAGGGTTTAGGTGGGAAAATGAGGGGTTCTGTTTTTGAATTGTTAAATTCAAGGTAATAATAATAATGATGGTATTTGTTAAGCACTTACTATGTGCAAAGCACTGTTCTAAGCACTGGGGGGATACCAGGCAATCAGGTTGTCCCACGTGGGGCTCACAATCTTAATCCCAATTTTTCAGATGAGGTAACTGAGGCACAGAGAACTTAAGTGATTTGCCCAAAGTCACACAGCTGACAATTGGCGGAGCCGGGATTTGAACCCACGATCTCTGATTCCAAAACCTGGGCCCTTTCCACTGGGCCACGCTGCTTCTCTAAGGTGTAGCAGGACAGCAAGTAGAGGTGTCCTGAAGGCATGATAAAAATGCCAGACTGCAGAGAAAGAGAGAGATCGGGGCTAGAGTTGTAATTTAGGGAATCAACTGCACAGAGACTGTAGTTAAATCCTTGGGAGCGAATGAGTTCCCCAAAGTGAGTGGGTTTAGATGGAGATTAGAAGCCCAGAACTGAGCATTGAGGAACTCCCATAGTTAGGGGGTGAGAGAAGGAGCCTATGAAAGAGACTGAGAATGAGTGTCCAGAGAGATAGGAGGAGAACCAGGATAGCACAGTGTCACTGAAGTCAAGGCTAGCTCAATCAATCAATCACTCAATCAGTTGTATTTACTGAGCACTTAATGTGCAGAGCACTGTATTAAGTGCCTGGGATAGTGCAATATAACAGAATTGGTAGATGGGCTCCCTTCCCACCAAGAACTTACATTCTAGAGGGGGAAACAAACATTAATAGGAATAAATAAATTATAGATAGGTACCTAAGCGCTGAGGGGGAATATTAATTTTTACAAGAAGGCGATATTTCATAGTGTTAAAAGCAGCTGAGGCACCGAGGATGATTAGGATGGAGTAGAGGCCAATGAATTTACCAAGAAGGAGATCATTGGTCATTTGAGAGGGCAGTTTCTGTGGGGTGAAGGGGCTGAAAGCCTTATTGGAGGGGGTCAAGAAGAGAATTGGAGGAGAGGATGTGCAGGCAGTGTGTGTAGACAACTTGCTCAAAAAGTTTTGAGAGGAAAGTTAGAAAAGAGATGGGATGAAAACTAGAGGGAGCGTGAGGTCAAAGGAGAGTTTTTTTCAGGGTAGGAAACATGAGCATGTTTGAAAGCAGTAGAGAAGAAGCCACTGGAAGTGATCAGGGATGGAAACAGTCAGGGAGGAAAAGTGGGAGGGGGCCAATGTTTTGATGAGGTTTGAAGTAATCGGGTCGGAAGTGCAGGTGGAGGGGGTAGATTGTGAGAGAAGGCAGGAGATCTTCTCTCGAGACACTGCTGGGACAGATGGAAGAGTCAAAGAAGGTGCAAGAGGAGAAAGGTATTGGAAAGGAGCAGGGGATTTTAGGGAGATTACATCTGATGGCTTCAATTTTCTCAATAAAGTAAATGGCCAGGCTACTAGGGGCAAGAGGTGTGGGAAGATTCAAGGATGCAGGGTTTGAGGAGGGAGTTAAACATCTGAAAAAGTGCTGAAGGCAATGGGCAGGGAAGTGAATAAGGATGGAGAAATAGTGTTGCTGGGTGGAGGATAGGGCAGAATTGAAGCAGGTCGGGATGAAGCATGGAAAGAGCCCAGGCTTTGGAGTCAGAGGTCATGGGTTCAAATCCCGGCTCTGCCAATTGTCAGCTGTGTGACTTTGGGCAAGTCACTTAACTTCTCTGGGCCTCAGTTACCTCATCTGTAAAATGGGGATTAAGACTGTGAGCCTCCCGTGGGACAACCTGATCACCTTGTAACCTCCCCAGTGCTTAGAACAGTGCTTTCAACAGAGTAAGCGCTTAATAAATGCCATCATTATTATTATGAAGTTGAGCGAACAGCAGAACTCCACCGCCCCTACACGGGAGTGAAGGAAGTGGACAGTGGAGGTGATCCAGGACTGTGGGTTAGTGGCTTGAGATCGGCAAAGGGATAGGGGAGCAAACCAGTAAGAGAGGTTGGTGTTGAGGGTGACAATTTGTGTGTCATGAGAAGGTAGTTTGGGTATGAAAACTAAATGGGGCATGATGACTTGAGAAAATTGGTGCAGGTCAAAAGCTCAGAGGTCTCTGAAGGGGAACAGGACATATTTTGGGGGAGGGCATGTTTGGGAGAGAAGGCAGGTGAGTAGGTTGTTGTCAGATAGATGCCTTTAAACAGGACATCTTTTGTGTGTGCAGTAAGCTCAAAACTGAGGGCCCACAACATCCTATTCTCTCTGCTACATAAACAGCATCAGTGGTGTCTCCTTTGAAAATGAAGGACACTGAAAAAGCGGTAAAGAAGCTATGTTTCTAGGGAAAATCTTCATGTACTCACAGACCTCTTGGGATGTTGCTGTTCTGAAGTGAAAGAAGGGCAGGAATTGCTGGAAGGAAAATTAAAGGCACTCTGGGAGTTTGCTGGTGGCTGAGGCTTGTGTAACTAATGATTTACCTGGATGCTTAGTCACGAAAACAAGCATCCTGCATTTACAACCTGCCTGATATACATATGATCTTTGAAATTGGTTTGTTTATCTATTAACCTTTCCAGTCTCCCATTTTCTGTCCCTCCTGTTCTTTTGGCATGTTACTCATTCTGCTTTCCTTGCCATTTACAACCGTAGTTTTCTCTATGGGAATTTTATTTCTTTGGCAATTGCTATTATTTCTCTGGCAATTTTCTCTTCTTCTGGGGACTTGATCTCCATTAAAACAGTAGCAGTGCTTCACTCTGAGGTGATCATAGCCCGTCCCCAGCCTGGGCTGGCAACCTGTGGAGCTGGGAAGTGGTGGAGATCACTGCATCGTACTGGGATCAGGGAAGGCAACAGGGAGATGGAGAGGGATTTGGAAACTGGGTTTGGGCTGCTGGGGGCCTTCCTCTTGGGAATAAGAGGCTTGGATTTTAAATCACTTAATTAGGGCATTAGTAAATTTGCCCTTCCCCACTCTTTCAAAGTTCATGAGAGCAAAGAAGGTGAGGAGAGGAGGCCTATGTGGGGCAGAAACTGTCTAACAATAGTAATAATAATAACAACTGTGAAGCAGCATGGCTCAGTGGAAAGAGCCCGGGCTTTGGAGTCAGAGGTCATGGGTTCAAATCCCGACTCCGCCAATTGTCAGCTGTGTGACTTTGGGCAAGTCACTTAACTTCTCTGTGCCTCAGTTACCTCATCTGCAAAATGGAGATTAAGACTGTGAGCCCCCCGTGGGACAACCTGATCACCTTGTAACCTTCCCAGCACTTAGAACAGTGCTTGGCACAAAGTAAGCACTTAATAAATGCCATCATAACTTTATTATTATTGATTCTGGCATTTGGTAAGTACTTACTATGTGCCAAGCACTGTACTAAGCACTGAGGTAGATGAATGCTAATCAGGTGATAATAATAATAATAATCATAATTGTATGTAAGTACTTACTATGTGGCAAGCGCTGTACTAAGCACTAGGGTATATACAAGATAATCAGGTTGGGCACAGTCCCTGCCCCATGTGGGCCTCACAGTCTTAATAAAGTCAGTCAAAGTGTCTGTCCTACATGGAGTTCACAATCTAAGTAGAAGGGAGAACAATTATTGAATCTTCACTTTACATATGAGGAAACTGAGGCCACAGAGAACTTAGGTGAGCTGCTCAAGGTTATACAGCAAGCACTACCATCCTTCCCATCTCACAAGCCTGCAATCTTGGTGTCAAGCTCGACTCCGCTCTCTTGTTCACCCCTCACATCCAATCTGTCACAAAACCTGCCAGTCTCACCTCTGCAACACTGCCAAGATCTGCCCTTTCCTTTCCATCCACACCGCTACCTTGGTGGTTCAATCTCTCATCTTATCCCAACTGGATTACTGCAGCAGGCTCCTCTCTGATCTCCCATCCTCCTGTCTCTCCCCACTTCAGTCTATACTTCATGCTGCTGCCTGGATCATTTTTGTGCAGAAACCCTCTGGGCATGTTACTCCCCTCCTCAAAAATCTCCAGCGGCTGCCTGTCAACCCACGTATCAAACAAAGCCTACTCATTCTCAGCTTCAAGGCTGTCCATCACCTCGCCCCCTCCTACCTCACCTCCCTTCTTTCCTTCTACAGCCCAGCCCGCACCCTCTGCTCCTCTGCTGCTAACCTCCTCACTGTGCCCCGCTCTTACCTGTCCCGCCATTGACCCCTGGCCCACATCCTCCCCTTGGCCTGGAGAGCCCTCCCTCCACACATCCGCCAAGCTAGCTCTCTTCCTCCCTTCAGAGCCCTACTGAGAGCTCACCTCCTCCAGGAGGCCTTCCCAGACTGAGCCCCCTCCTTCCTCTCCTCACCCCATCCCTCCCGCCTACCTCCTTCCCCTCCCCCCAGCACCTGTATATATGTTTGTACAGATTTATTACTCTATTTATTTTACTTGTACATATTTACCATTCTATTTAGTTTATTTTGATAATATGTTTTGTTTTGTTGTCTGTCTCCCCCTTCTAGACTGTGAGCCCATTGTTGGGTAGGGACCGTCTCTATAGGTTGCCAACTTGTACTTCCCAAGTGCTTAGTACAGTGCTCTGCACACAGTAAGCACTCAATAAATACTATTGAATGAATGAAAGTAAGTGGCAAAGTCAGAATTAGAACCCAGGTCCTCTTTTCACTAGGCCCTGCTGCTTCTCTAATCTGATTATACCTACCCTGGAGCATAGTACAGTACTAAATAAATACCACAGTGCATCATTATTATGATTGGTAGGGTGAAGACTGACCTCAGAGAGTGAGATATTCAAGTCCCAGAATGCTGAGGGACCTTGACTGGGTGAGGATCAATCAATCAATCAATGGTATTTAATGAGCACTTTTTATGTGCAGGACACTGTACTAAGCATTTGGGAGAGTACAATACAGCACAGGATGGAGGAGGTTCCAGTCTTGTGTGGAAGGCCAAGCAGTAATAATAAATAATAATAATGATGATGGTATTTGTTAAGCGCTTATGATGCGCCAAACACTGTTCTAAGCGCTGGGGCAGATACAAGATAATCAGGTTGTCCACGTGGGACTCACAGTATTAATTCCCATTTTACAGATGAGGTAACTGAGGCACAGAGAAGTGAAGTGCCTTGCCCGAGGTCACACAGCAGGCAAGTGGCAGAGCCAGGATTAGAACCCATGTCCACTGACTCCCAAGCTCTTTCCACTAAGCCATAGGCTGATACAAAGTGGACTGCTCAATTTACTGGGGATGTCTGTCCATTGCCTGTCAATAATACAGATCAACCACCAACACTTAAGTCTGTAAGCTCCTTGTGGGCAGGGATCATCTAGAGCTACTCTTTTGGTATTGTACTTTTCCAAGTGCTCAATAAATACCATCGATTCATTGAACTTGGGCCAGTCCTGAATCTGTGCTACGTTCTGTAGCCCTCACCGTCCAGAACTGCCAGTTTCTGGAGCCTCCACCTGCCTCCCCACATTCCGAGAATCTCCAGGGTCTCCAGAGGGTTTGCCATTCTGTCCAGTTTACAGCTTTACTTCCTTTTAGCTCTTCAAAGTGCAATCAAATTCAAAATATAAGGAGAAACAGAGCATGTGGCGAAGCAGCTGATGCTTCACAGGGTGTACACACACAAACACACACACACACACACACACACACACAAAATGAATGAGGACTAGGCCAGTTTGAGGATCCGAGCCAGAAATGTGACAGCAAAGTGCCAACTTATTTGCCAGAAACACGTATGCAAGAAAGAAGATTCACTTTGGTAAACATTGCTCCTGACAGGTAATTCCCAAATTCTTCCCAGCCCCTCCACCCTTCTGCTAGCCCTGACAGATGAAAGGCAGAATTGCTGTGCAGCTGCCCAGGGTTGAAGCCAGTTTTCCCGATCCATCTTGTCCTGGCTCACAATTTCTGCTCTCCTCCAGGCCATGGGGGAAATTGTTGGAGAAGTAGACCGGACATGGCTGTGAAGTCCGTGGGTGGAAAAGCTATACGGTCAACTTGTAAGGTTGTTTATGCTAGGGGTCTGCGTATAGTATGTGTGTAGTATGCTATAGGGCAAGACACTGTCCCATCCCTGTTCACCAAGTGCCCGATTCGTTAGTTTGATTTGTCAAGGCCCAGCAGGAGTGGCCAGTTCAGAGACTGCTACAGCTCTTGGTTGCCAACAAAGGAAGCATTGGACTGGAAGCCAGGATCCCTGGGTTCTAGTCCCATTCTCCCTCTCATCTATTTTGTGTGACATAGTTCTATCATCAATGCACTTGGATCTGTGCCATTAGGGCAAGTAGGATTCACTCTGTCCTCAGCTCTACAGCACTTTCGTATGTTTCTGTAATGAATTTTCATGTAATGACGGTCTCCCTTTCTAATCTTTCTAAGCTCATTTTGGGCAGGGAACATGTCTACCAACTCTATACTCTCCCAAACGCTTAGAAAAATGATCTGCACACAGTAAGCATTTGTTCATTCATTCATTCAATTGTATTTATTGAGCACTTACTACGTGCAGAGCACTGTACTAAGCACTTGGAAAGTACAATTTGGCAACAGATAGGGACAATCCCTACCCAGCAACAGGATCACAGTCCAGAAAGGGGGAGACAGACAACAAAACAAAACAAGTAGACAGGCATCAATAGCATCAAAATAGATAAATAGAAATATAGACATAAGCACATCATTAGTAGCATAAATAGAACAATAAATATGCACAAATATACACAAGTGCTGTGGGGTGGGGAGGGGGTTAGAGCAGAGGGAGGGAGTAAGGGTGATGGGGAAGGGAGGAGGAGCAGAGGAAGAAGGGGGCTCAGTCTGGGAAGGACTTCTGGAGGAGGTGAGCTCTCAGTAGGGCTTTGAAGGGAGGAAGAGAGCTAATTTGGTGGATGTGGGGAGGGAGGGCATTCCAGGCCAGGGGGAGGACGTGAGCCAGGTGTCGACGGAGGGATGGGCAAGAACGAGGCACAGTGAGGAAGTTAGTGGCAGAGGAGTGGAGTATGTGGCCTGGGCTGTAGGAGAGAAGGGAGGTGAGTTAGGAGAGGGCGAGGTGATGAAGAACTTTGAAGCCAACAGTGAGGAGTTTTTGCTTCATGCGAAGGTTGATAGGCAACCACTGGAGATTTTTGAGGAGGGGAGTGACATGGCCAGAGTGTTTCTGTAGAAAGATAATCCAGGCAGCAGAGTGAAGTATAGATTGAAGTGGGTAGACAGTAGGTTGGGAGATCAGAAAGGAGGCTGATGCAGTAATCCAGTCGGGATATGGCGAGTGACTGTACCAACAAGGTAGTGGTTTGGATGGAGAGGAAAGGGGGAATCTTGGCGATGTTGTGAAGGTGAGACGGGCAGGTTTTGGCGACGGATTGGATGTGTGGGGTGAATAAGAGAGTTGAATCAAGGATGACACTAAGGTTGGAGGCTTGTGAGACAGGAAGGATGGCAGTGCCATCCACAGCAATGGGAAAGTCAGGGAGAGGACAGGGTCTGGGAGGGAAGATAAGGAGCTCAGTCATGGACATGTTGAGTTTTAGGTGATGGGTGGACACCCAGGTGGAGATGCCTGAAGGCAGGAGAAGATACAAACCTGGAGGGAGAGAGAGAGAACAGTAGAGGAGATGTAGATTTGAGTATCATCTGCATAGAAATGATAGTTGAAGCCATGGGAACGAACGAGTTCACCAAGGGAATGAGTATAGATGGAGAATAGAAGGGGACCAAGAACTGACCCTTGAAAAACCCCTGCAGGTAAGGGATGGGAGAAGGGAGGAGCCAGTGAAGGAGACTGAGAATGAACGGCCAGTGAGATGAGGAGAGATAGAGTGGTTAATTGAGCAATAAAAAAGGGAGTAAATACCTACTCTTCTTAGCTCTCATTCCATGTGAGCCTGGGACTGTATCTAACTGGACTATCTTGCTCTTACCTAGTATTTAACGCAGTGTTTGGTTCAGAGGAAGTGTTTAGTAAATAACACTGAAAACAAATAACAAGCATCCATTTAGGTTAGCCTGTTCTGATAGAAGGAAGATAACAGTGGGAGCTTGGACTAGAGGATGAGTAAATGCTTATATATTAGAGCATGTAAGTCAATATGTGTGGAAGAACTGTGGGTGGAGGAGCATGCCTAAGTGTGGAGATGACCCAACAGTGTTGAGTTGGCAGTTGGAAGAGCAGAACCTGAGAGAAGAAGAATTAACCAAAGAAGCTTCCCCCAGGAGGTGGGGTTTTATAAGGGCTTGGAGGAAGGAGCGGGCTGTGGTCTGGGAGATTTGAAGGGAGGTAGTGGGGGGACAGGGGAAGGGATTCCAGTCAGGAGGAAGGACTTGAGTAAGTGATCAGAGGGGAGAGAGATGAGACTCTGTGAGATCCCAGAACAGGTGTAGTTGTTGTGGTCTCTCTACTACCAGCTAAAATTTGGGGATTAAGAAGTTTGGCATCCACTTCGAAAAAAGCAGATGGATCAAACGTATTTATTGAACACTTACTATGTGTACAGCACTGTACTAAGTGCTTGGGAAAGTACAATACAACAGAATTAGCAGACATTTTTCCTGCCTTCAGTGAGCCTACAGATGAATTTACAAATGAGAAGCAGTGTGGCTTAGTGGAGAGAGCACGGGCTTGGGATTCAGAGGTCGTGGGTTCTAGTCCAGGCTCCACCACTTGTCAGCTGTGTGACTGTGTAACTTCTCTGTGTCTCAGTTACCTCATCTGTAAAATGGGGATAAAGACTGTGAGCCCCAAGAGGGGACAACCTTATTACCTTGTATCTACCCCAGCACTTAGGACAGTGCTTGGCACACAGTAAGCACTTAACAAATACCATCATCATTATTATTATTATTATCAAAATGATTGCAGAACACCCTGATGGAGAGGGGAGTGTTAATCTGTGGAGAGATCATCAGAAGGATCGGCTTGCTATTAGGTGATTTATGAAGACATGAAAATTAGGCACATTTTTTCCTAAAGTTGAAAAACATCTACCACAGTCAGAAGGACAGCATCTACTTTTGTAGTCCCCTGAAAGATTTATAATCATGCTACAACTCTTCATTCAGTTCAAGTGGTGAAGATACACTCTGAGTTACTTTAACAGAGAATAAACTATAGTTTAATGATGTTTAATATAACCCTATACAGCACATGAGGTAATTTTGCATTATTTTCAGAAGTTTTGGAATAATAATAATGATAATAATAATAATAATAATGGCATTTAGTAAGCACTTACTATGTGCAAAGCACTGTTCTAAGCACTGGGGAGATTACAAGGTGATCAGGTTGTCCCACGGGGGGGCTCACAGTCTTCATCCCCATTTTACAGATGAGGGAACTGAGGCACAGAAAAGTTAAGTGACATGCCCAAAGTCACACACCTGACAATTGGTGGAGGCGGAATTTGAACCCATGACCTCTGACTCCAAAGCCTGTGCTCTTTTCCACTGAGCCACACTGCTTCTCAATAGATGCCAATGCATTACACGCAAGATTATGGGAGAATATACTCCTCGATACAGTTATTGAAGCCATATCCAGGATTTCTAAGATCACCTAGGAAACACCTCTACTAGGTGCTTGATGCATACGATGGAAGTACAGAATACCATCCCTGCACTTGACAATTTAATGAAAGAGACAGGATGATACCGTAGATAGATAGGAACGCATTACACAAAAACAATAGAAACCAAGGGGAAAATGTAGTTACCTCTGATACCAACAAAAGTCAATGAAGTAGAAAAAATAAACAGCTATGCACAAGAAAACTAAAGGTAGCAGATGGAATGAGATGGTTTAGGGAGGAGGAATTAGGCAGTGAATGCCTCCTGGATTTGGTGGCTCTTCAGGAGGCTTTGGATTTGGGCAGGGGGACCAGATTTGGCAGCTTTGAATGAGGAGGGAGTTCATTGCAGGGATAAGGGCATATGCAGTGGATTGCACAAGGGAGAGTTGAGAGCAAGATCTAGTTAGGACACTAGCCTGTTCCTCCCCAGTGTACATCTGTCCACCACTTCACTTGAATTCTGTGCACCACATCAAATGTGATGAAGGCATTGAAAGGGAAACAAATGATGAACTCGTTTAGTTGAGGCTCATTACCTCTTCTTGGATAATTAAACTCCACTCCAGCCAGAAAAATCTACTTTCGGTGCCCAGCACGTTTCCTCCTCTCCCAACCTGAAATTTCACATGTACCATCCCACCTGCCATCCATCCCTCCTACCTTTACTTCCACTCTCTTCTCAGCTGAACCAGTTCCCTCCACTGTGGAAACAGCTCACTTGCCGCCTTCCAGGAGGTGGTCAGTCATGTCCCTCAGAAAGGTAGGGCCCACGCCCTTCCTCTTCTTTTTCCAGGTGCCCAAGCCCTGCATGGGGATGCCTCTTATTAGCAATAATTCACACCTGATAGCTCTTTCCTCAGTACTTAGCTGGTTTTGTCTTATCTCCTCAACAGATGGGCAGGGATAGCAGGGCCTGGGTCTTCTCATCTTTGCTCTATCCCCTGATTCCAGCTCAGGGCTCTCCCCTAGCAGCCAACAGCCACTGACTCACAGACCTGACTCCAATCCCAATTACCTTGATTCTCGAGGCAGCTGCTCCTGCAGAGGCCTTTAGAGCCAGTTTTTAGTGTGACAGGGCCAATGTCTAGAGGAGACACAGCCCCTTTAATCATTGGCTGCTAAAGGTGAGACTGCCCTTGAACCTCCAGGATGACCTAGCTTTTGTTCATTCATTCATTCAATTGTATTTATTGAGCGCTTACTGTGTGCAGAGTACTGTACTAAGCGCTTGGGGAGTACAAGTCGGCAACATATCCCTACTCAACAACGGGCTCACAATCTAGAAGGGGGAGTCAGACAACAATACAAAGCAAGTAGATAGGTGTCAATACCATCAGAATAAATAGAATTATAGCTATATACACATCATTAATAAAATATAGTAAATATGTACAAATAAAATAGAGTAATAAATATGTACAAATATATACAAGTGCTGTTGGGAGGGAAAGGGGGAGGGCAGAGGCAGAGGGCGATGGGGAGGGGAGGAGGAGAGGAAAAGGGGAGCTCAGTCTGGGAAGGCCTCCTGGAGGAAGTGAATTCTCAGTAGGGCTTTGAAGGGAGGAAGAGAGCTTGTTTGGCGGATGTGTGGAGGGAGGGCATTCCAGGCCAGAGGAAGGACGTGGGCCAGGGGTCGACGACGGGACAGGCAAATGAAGCACAGTGAGGTTAGCAGCAGAGGAGCAGAGTGTACAGGCTGGGCTATAGAAGGAGAGAAGGGAGGCGAGGTAGGAGGGGGCGTGGTGATGGAGAGCCTTGAAGCTGAGAATGAGGAGTTTCTGCTCAATTCATTTTTGAATGATTCATGATTTTGAATCATTTAGAATCATTGATTCATGATTCGTTCATTTTGCTTGATTCATTTTGCGTGTTCTTGCCTCACTTCAGACAGTGGCAGCAGCAGTATAGCAGGTATGTCCTGGTAATTTGTCAGGCTGATCTCCCACTGAGTTCAACACTTCTGTTCCCTTCCCTCCCTGTCCCCTGCCACTGAGCTGGGCATCACAACCTCCCCAGATCCAACTGGGCTGGGCTTGGGCCTTCCGTCCAGGCCCAAGCCTGGATCCTAGAGACATTCACACTTCAGAGAAGGTCTGTTGGTATACTGAGGTATCCCTTGTCTCCAGCAGGTAAAAGGGTACTGTTTCATTACTGGGCTCTTAGGAGAGAATGGAACTCTCCTGCTAGCTGCATGATTCACCAAGAGAAGTGGCTACACCAATCAGGGAACCGGACTTCGATCCATAGGTTCCCTCCCAGGACCAGGGGTGCCACGCAAGCTAAACAATCTTATTTCCTTACCCCTTACCAGGTATAGATGTGTCAGACACTGTACTAAGCACTGGAGTAGATACAAGCTAATCGGTTGGATACAGTCCATGTTCTGTGTGTTGCTCACACTCTTAATCCCCATTTTACAGATGAGGTAACAGGCATAGGGAAGTTAAGTCACTTGTCTAAGGTCACACAGCAGACATGAGGTGGAGCCAGGATTAGAACTCAGTGACCCTGATTCCCAGGCCTGTTCTTGTTCCACTAAGCCATGCTGTTTCTTGTTGTATCCACACCTTGTCGAGAGCAGGATGTGACCCCTACTGAGAGCTCACCTCCTCCAGGAGGCCTTTCCAGACTGAGCCCCCCTCTTTCCGTCTCCTCCTCCTCCTCCCCCCACAGCACTTGTATATATTTGTACATATTTATTACGCTATTTACTATATTTATTTTATTAATGATGCGTATATAGCTATAATTCTATTTATTCTAATGGTATTGACACCTATCCACTTGTTTTGTTTTGTTGTCTGTCTCCCTCTTCTAGAATTACAAATAATTCAAAAAGGTCTCAACATCTTAAAGCACAAACCTGGCTCCCGAAGCCAGGGACAGAGGGTTTCTGGGAGAGCCACTAATGCAGCTGAAGCCAATGGCAATGGATCTCTGACACTCACCACTGACAGTGCCACAGCTCAGAAGGAAAGTTATGGGACCAGGGCCTAGGCCAGGCCACGGCAGAGTGATCTGCTTTGAATTCTTCTACATCTGGGCCAGTAGCTCTTCCTGTGTCCTCTAATCACCCCCGCCACTTAAGCCTCCACCTGGAGGGTAGGAGATGAGTTTGGGGTGAGCAGAGGAAACAGAAAACAGAAGGCATACAATGTGGGATGCCTCAGGTTGGCAGGAATAGTGTATAAGCAGATTCTGGAAATTCTAAATGAAGATGGCACAGCAAATCTGAGTGTGAGGAGGGAAAGCAGACAGGATGATACTCCGCAACTTATATGGGAGAAACTGAGGCCCAGTGAAATCCACGTCCCTGCCGTTGCTCTTGAAAGCCTGCTATCAGACATCAATCCCCCAAATGCCTGGTGCAAAGAATTCAGTTTAACCATTTAGCCAGTTTAGGTTAAAGAGTTGCTCAGAAAAGGGCTGCTTATTCTGTCATCTGAAGTATTGGCTCACCAGAGTCCGAGAAACCTTTGTCTAAGAATTTGTGTTTGAATAGAGGAGGGTCATCTGTACAATCCTCATTACCACCAGGAATCCTTGTCTAATGATCCAGCTCTTCATCCCAAAACCCCGGTTGACATTTCTCATGGAAAAAGAATGCTCTGCTTTTGTTTCTTTTGAGTCAGCTGTAGCTTGCTGTCTGCACATCCGTTGCACCATGGTTGGAGGTTTCTGGGGGAAACCTTTCAAGGTGACAATGAATTTATTTATTTTAAAAGGTTTCTTTCCTGAATAGCAGCATTTGCTTTCTTGTGACATTTAAGGGATGCCTCAGGTTCGCTTTTCTGTTAGTTTTATCCTTCTTTGTTAGTTTTCCACAAAAACATTCAGTCCAGGCCTCCTCAAGAACCTCCAATAGTTGCTCATCCACCTCTGCATCAAACAGAAACTCCTTTCCATTTGCTTTAAAACCTTCAATCTCCTTGCCCCCGCCTGCCAGACCACCACTATCCCCACCTTGAAAGCATTATTAAAGTCACATCACTAAACATCATTAAAACTCTCCCTTCCCTCTCCATGCAAACTGTTACCACATTAATCCAATCACTTTTCCTATCCCACCTTGATTACTGCATCAACCTCCTATTTCTCTCCACTCCAGTCCATACTTCACTCTGCTGCCCAGATCATTTTTCTTCAAAAATGTTCATACCATGTTTGCCCAATCCTCAAAGAACCTCCAGTGGTTGCCCAAGCACCGTTGCATCAAAGAGAAACTCCTCACCATTGGCTTTAAAGCACTCAAGACATTGCACCCTCTTAACTTACCTGACTACCCACCTACTCCAATCCAGCCAGCACACTTCACTCCTCCAGTGCTTTCTCACTGTACCTCAATCTCATATAATTTGCTGCTGACTTCTCACCCTCTGGTCTGGATTGCCCTCCCTCACATCTGGCAGAAAATTACTCTCCCCCTCATTCAAAGATTTATTGAAGGCACATCTCTTCCAAGAGGCCTTCCCTAAGTCCTCCTTTCCTCTTGTCCCACTCAACTCTGTGTCACTCTGACCAGCTCCCTTCATACAACCCTCCTCCCAATCCCACAACACTTCCATATGAATCTGTAATTTATTTATTTGTATTAATGTTTGTCTCCCCATCTAGACTGTAAGCTCATTATAGGCAGGGAATATGTTTGTTGTTGCATTGTACTCTCCCAAGTCCTTAGTACAGTGCTTTGCACAAAGTGCTCCATAAATGCAACTACTGACTGACTGACATCTCCTCCAGGAGGCCTTCCCTGATTGAGCCCTGACTCACTTTCCCTAGTGCATCATCTGTGTACATGGATCTGTGACCTCTCTGGTCATTTAATATTCACCCCACCCCAACCCCACAGCACTTATGGACATATCTTTCAATCATATGTTATAAATGATTTATTATATTAATGTCTGTCTCCCCCTCTGGACTGTAAGCTCATTAAGGGCAGTGAATATAACTGCTAATTCTGTTTTATTGTACTCTCCCAAGCGCTTAGTACAGTGCTTTAAACATAGTAAGTGCTCAATAAATACCACTGATTAATTGATTGGATGACCAAAAATCATTGCCTCTGTAAATCAGGAGCTTCATCAATTGACTTATCAGTGTTTTTTATTGAATGGCTATTGTGTATGGAGCCAAGGCCATGGTAAGAGATGGCAAGAGAGGTCAACTCAGGGTGGCCCACAGCAAGGGTGACATAGTGCTTCTGAATCTCTTATGATGACCACCACTTAGACATTCAAGATGGCACCTGCATTCAACTTTCTTATCATGATGCTTCCAACTATGAAAAGGCAACTCCAACCCCTCCTTCTGTGCATGCAGACCTACCAATTTACTTTGGCCTTTACATGGACTCTCTGCTTCCCCACCTTCAGAAACAAAGGAGTCTTTTTAAAAGTTTTGCCTTGTGAAATTTATTTATGTGTCAAAACTTTTCCCCACCTTTCCCCCTCCTCTCCTGCTAAACTTTGTTCAATCATATTTATTGAGCGCTTACTGTGTGAAGAGCACTGTACTAAACTTCCTTGATCTCCAGAGGTGGCTTGGAGTAGTTTGATTTGGGGGGCCTGGGTCTTCGGTTTTTCTTTTCTGAAATTGGGCTGCCAGGTAGTCTAGGGCAGGGGTTTGGGGTTGGAGTCGAGGAAAGGAAGAGGGAGTACCCAGGCCTGGCTGTCCCTGGGATGCTTCTGGGAGTTCCCAGCCTTACTTCCCATCTCAAATAGGCTTCAGAGTCACTTTAGGAGCTTCTGTATCTCTGTTGGCTTCTGCTGGGTCCTATAGTCCTACACGTTTTCCCTACTTGGGTCAAGCAGAATTTGGGGGTTCCCTGACTAGAGACCCCCATGTCCGGCACCCATTTTTCATGTCTTCAGCCTGGTTGCAGGAACCTCATGGAGAAAGGACTCCCTCCCCTTCCCTTGGCTTTCCAGGCTTAGGGGACCATCAATCCAAACATCGTATTTATTGAGCACTTACTGTATGCAGAGTATAATACTAAGTGCTTGGGAGAGTGTGATACAAAAAAGCTGGTAGACCCTTTCCCTGGCCACAACAACCTTACAGTCTAGAAGGGGAGACAGATATTAATATAAATAAATAAATTATGGTTAGGTACATAAGTACTAGGAGGCTGAGGGAGGGGTGAATAAAGGGTGTAAATCCAAGTGCAAATGTGATGCCGAAGGGCATGGGAGAAGAAGAAATGAGGGCTTATTAGGGGAAGGCCTCTTGGAGGAGATGTACTATAATAAGGATTTGAAGCTGGGGAGAGTAATTGCCTGTCAGATATGAAGAGGGAGGGCATTCCAGACCAGAGGCAGGACTTGGGAAAGGTGTGTGTGACGAGATAGATGAGATCAAATAAAGTGAATAAGTTGGCATTAGGAGAGCCAGGTGTGCAGATTGAGTTGTAGTGGGAAAGCAGTGAGGTAAGATAGGAGGAGGCAAGGAGTTTCTGTTTGATGCAGAGGTGGATGGGCAACCACCGGCTCTGATCTGATCCAGGAAGCAGAGTATTGTATAGACTGGAGAGGGGAGACAAGATGCAGGAAGTCAGCAAGGAAGCTGGCTCAGTAATAAAGGCAGAATAAGATAAATGATTGGATTAACATGGTAGCAGTTTGGACGGAGAGGAAACGGTAGGTTTTAGTGATGTTGTGTTGGTTGAACTGACAGAATATGATGACAGGTTGAATGTGAGGGCTAAATGAAAGAAAAGAGTCCAAGATATCACCAAGATCATGAGCTTGTGAGACAAGGAGGATAGTGGTCCTGTCCATAGTAATGGGAAAGTCAGGGACAGGGCAGGGTTGGGTTGGGAATACGAGGAGCTCTGTTTTAGACATATTAAGTTTGAGGTGTCTCATGGCCATCCAAATAGAGATGTCCTGAAGGTAGGAGGAAATATGAGATTAAAAAGAAGAATCAGGGCTGGAGATATAGATCTGGGAATCGTCCACATTATAGGTGGTAGTTGAAGCCATGGAAGCAAATGAGTTCTCCAAGAGAGTGGGTGCTAATGGAGAATGAATGCAAGAACCAGAACTGAACCTTGAGGGATTCCCACAGCTAAGGAGATGGGAGGCAGAGGAAGAGCCTGCAAAAGAGACTGAGTGAATAGCCGAAAAGTAGGAGGAAAACCAGAAGACAGTGTCAGTGAAGCCAAGGTTGGTTTACGTTTCCAGGAGAAGGGGGTAGTCCGAGTGTCAAAGGCAGCTGAGAGGTCAAGGAGGATTAGGATGGAGTAGAGGACATTGGATTTGGCCAGAAGGAGATCACTCATGACCTTTGAGAAAGCAGTATCGGTGGAGACTTTTAATAAGCACAGTGAAATTGCCTCGGGAAGAAGGAAAGGGTACAAATTGCAAAGTACCAGGTGATGAGGGAATATATATAAGAAAGACAGTTAGGCATCAGTAAGATAACTTTCACTGCACTGCAGGAGAAGCACAAAGAAGCTCACCCCATTCCTGTTGATATGAACCCAGCCCAACTCTTCCTTGTTCCTAAAGAACTGAAGTGCCCTCCCCTCTGCTCTCAGGCAAGAGAGGGGGAGAGCTTGTGTGTATGGAAAGGGGAGGTCATTGCTTAATGTGGGACAGTAAAGGAGCATGACTAGCACTTTGGGAATTAGGAAATTGGGTTTCTTAAGTGCATTCAAGTTATTTCAGTTGAGATCTGGGGAAGATGATCTTGTGACTCCCAAGGAACAACGATCTCTGGATCATAGGTCACAGTTTGGGGAGCTGGATGGCAAACGGGTTGCTTGTCAGTCAGTCCAGGGTAAGGGCAAGGAGTGGCCAAGGGGAAGGCTTTTTCCCAAGATGAAGTTTCAGCTTCCTCTCTGCCCTTCATCTTTCCCCACTCCTTCCAGATGCATCCAGTGGCCTGGTCCTCAAATGACCACCCCGGGCTCATTGATTGCCTGGAGATATTGTGTCAGGTCAGCAATCTCAGATGCCCAGCTCTCTCAAGTGAGGGGCACAGGCTTTCTGAAAAATCATAAAGCAGAAAGCACCGTTCAATTTCCTAGGATATTGAGTATTTCAATAAAAGCAGCCCTTGGCATTTTTTAAGATGGGTAATTTTATCTTTTCACAATAACACACTGTGGATAAACAAGCATTGCAAGTGCTGAATTTCAGGGTTGCCATCTATTGACTCTGAGATCCTACTTGAATGCTCCAATTTTTCTATAATACAGATGGAAACATAATACTCCTTCATACATACGAGTAAGTAAAGATCTCTAAAATATGAAGTCAGTGACACAGGATAAATTTATGAAGATATGTGATATATTGCTGTAAATTAATTCTCCCCTCAACATTTTAGCCTCTCAACACATTTCCATAGAATATCTTTTTCTGGAAGCAGTTAAGTAGGGTGAAGTTACAATATAGTCTCTAAAATATCTGCTGTAGCATGTGTTTTCTCTCCTGCATTTATTGTACTGTGATTATGACTAATCTGCTTGTTGATAAAATGGAATTCTCGTGGCTCAGTGGAAAGAGCATGGGCTTCGGAGTCAGAGGTCATGGGTTCTAATCTCGCCTCCAGCACTTGTCAGCTGTGTGACTTTAACTTCTCTGGACCTCAATTACCTCATCTGTAAAATGGGGATTTAGACTGTGAGCCCCACGTGGGACAACTTGATTACTTTGTATCTATCCCAGCGCTTAGAACAGTGCTTGGCACATAATAATAATAATAATAATAATAATAATAATAGCATTTGTTAAGCATTTACTATCTGCAAAGCACTGTTCTAAGTGTTGGGGAGGATACAAGGTGATTAGATTGTTCCACATGGGGCTCACAGTCTTCATCCCCATTTTACAGCTGAGGTAACTGAGGCACAGAGAAGTTAAGTGACTGGACCAAAGTCACACAGCTGACAATTGGCTAAGCCGGGATTTGAACCCATGACCTCTGACTCCCAAGCCTTTGCTCTTTCCATTGAGCCACACTGCTTCTCATTGTAAGCGCTTAACAAATACCATCATTATTAATTCTGAACTGTACTGTCAACCCCTTCTCCCAGAATGGGGACAGCCCCTCCTCATTAATAAAAATCACCCTTTTCTGTAGCTTCCATATGTCGTGTTTCATTCTTTAATCCAAGTTTCTTGCACAACCCTCATCCTTGCCTGTCCCTGAATTGTAGTTCACAAAACGAGGGAATCAGAATTGTGGGGTAGCACTGAGGATATGATTTAAAGGGAGGAGAAAAGTGAACCTGACACTGAGACAAGATTAGAAAGATGTGTATCTGTAATGACTCACCCTGGCTATCTCTATTGCCCTGATGGCTCTACAACAAATATAGTTAATCTTTTCTTTGGCTTCCTGGCATTATACTATCCTACATGAACCTTTAAATACAAGGGTCAGATGTAAAGTGGAGGAAAGTACAGAAAACATTCCAATGGCCTTGGTTAAACCAGTACTTTTGAAGTGAATCTTATATTCTGTTTTCACTGACATTTGTAAGCTCATCTCTAAACTGTAAGCTCACTCTATTCGGTAAACGTACCTATCAACACTCCTGTATAGTACTATCCCAAGTTCTTAGTACAGTGGTCTGCACAAAGTAAGTGCTCAATAAATACCATTGACGATATATATTGATAGATGCTAATTAGCTAAATGAACATGTGGACAAATATACGCGCATATGGACATACTGTGCAAATGCAAGTAGGAAGACAGGAGTGTAGCCCATTGCAAACTGCCCGCAATAATTTTGCCAACAAAACCTGTTTACAGTCACAGTCAAAGGCTTCTGGAAGGCAGAGAGGTAAGGAAACACAGTAAAATAACATACAGAGCCCATCAGTCAGGCAATCAGTGGTATTAATTGAGCACTTTCAGTGGGTAGAGCACTGAAAAAACACACCTGGAAGAGTACAGCACAGTAGCAATCATAGAACTAATCTCTATCCTTATCCCTATCTATCCCTTTCATTCTATGTGGGATAAACCCACTAGTTCACAAGGATCCTTCCTCCCTGAAAACAGTGCAGGACAGGCGTTCCAGCACACAATCTTTATATGGCCGAATCCACACACAGAAAATACTTCAGCACCTGAAGCATCATCTTTGTAAACCAAAGACACCTAAAATTATGAAAAATTCAGGTAGGAAGATTTGTATACAACAGCCAAGTATTAAGAACAGAATTGTGGGGTGGCACTGAGGATATGACTTAAATGCATAAATGTTCTCCCCTGAACATTTTAGCCTTTCATCGTATTTCCATAGAGCATTTAAATATCTTATCTTAGACACTTAGAGATATCTTGGGTATCTTAGAGACTATATTGTAACTTCACCCTACTTCACTGCTAAACCCTTAACTATGGAAGGAATACCAAGCACAGGGAACACTGAACTCTTCCATACTGATCTCTCCCAGGAATCCTCCCTCCTCAAAAACCTCAATTGGCTTCTCATTTCCTTCCATATCCAACAATGACCCCTCATGATTGTTTTCAAGCCTTTCCACCTTTTCTCTGCTTCTCACATATCAGATCTCTTTACCTACTACTCCCTAGTTCACTCTCTTCATTCCTCCCAAGGTCATCATCTAACTATGCCTCCTATGGACTCTCCTGCCCCCACCCCCTCACCCACCCCTAGCCTGGAAACTCCATCCCCCACCAAATCCGGCAGAACACAACTCTTCCCATGTTCAAAGCCCTGCTCAAATCCCACTTCCTCCAACAAGCCTTTCCCAGTGAACTCCCTTGTCCAGGGTTATACCAGCCCAGAGGCCACCGCTGGCACATATGTAATTGATTTTGCCCTTCCTTGGCATTTATGTATATATGGGTAATTAACTGGACAATCAAAACTACCACAACCGTATATAAATATACATATGGACCTCAGTTACCTCATCTGTAAAATGGGGATTAAGACTGTGAGCCCCACATGGGACAACCTGATCACCTTGTAGATTCCCCAGCGCTTAGAACAGTACTCTGCACATAGTAAGCGCTTAATAAATGCCATCATCATCATCATATGGAGTGCCTACTGTGTGCAGAGAACTCATTTCTCTACTTGTAAACATTTGGATGTTTGATTTCTAGCGTGGCTCAGTGGATAAGAGCACGGGCTTTGGAGTCAGAGGTCATGGGTTCAGATCCCAGCTCTGCCAACTGTCAGCAGCTGTGTGACTTTGGGCAAGTCACTTCACTTCTCTGCGCCTCAGTTCCCTCATCTGTAATACGGGAATTAAGACTATGAGCCCCCCGTGGGGCAGCCTGATCACCTTGTATCCCCCCAGCGCTTAAAACAGTGCTTTGCACATAATAAGCGCTTAACAAATACCATTATTATTATTATTTTATTTTGTTAGTATGTTTGGTTTTGTTCTCTGTCTCCCCCTTTTAGACTGCGAGCCCACTGTTGGGTAGGGACTGTCTCTATATATTGCCAATTTGTACTTCCCAAGCGCTTAGTACAGTGCTCTGCACACAGTAAGTGCTCAATAAATACGACTGATGATGATGATGATGATGATTATCTCCACATTAGACTATAAGCTTCTTGGAGGCAGGAGATAGGCCTTACATTTTTGTTGAACTTTTCCAAGTGCTTAGCACAGTTCAAAGCTGCCAGTGAGCATTCAGTACCATTAGTATTATTACTAGTACTACTACTACTACTGGAAGAACAGGAATAACACGCAGAAGTGAGCATATGCCCAATGGCAAACACCCGTGTTTTATAGTTAGTCCACTCACTCTCGCCCACCTAACCAGAAGTGGGAAGTATGGCAGCACGTGTGCTCGTCAACTTTGCAGAGAAGAGAATTTCACACCCACAGGTGAAATCATTTTGCTTTTTTTTAAGTGTTACTATCTCCAAGCTTTGAACAGCAGTGTAAACACTCTCAACCATTGCGTTTTTGCTTTTAATGCTGCAGGGGGAGAGCATTTCTCTAATTTTTTTTTAATGTAAGCATTCAGGATGAAAACAGTTGGATATCTTTCCCCTCCCCTCACTGCCCCCACCACCGCCCTCAGCTCCAACCCATTTTCAATACACAGGTAAAAATGTTAGGGATGTATACTCCAGTCTTGTTCTATTAACTTGTTAATGTCTTCTTTTCAGGCCTTGCCGGATATGCTAAAACAATAATCCTAGAGAAGCGGCGTGGCACAGTGGAAACAGCCTGGGCTTTGGAGTCAGAGGTCGTGGGTTCAAATCCCGGCTCCACTAATTGTCAGCTGTGTGACTTTGGGCAAGTCACTTTACTTCTCTGTGCCTCGGTCACCTCATCTGTAAAATGGGGATTAAGACTGTGAGCCCCCTGTGGGACAATCTGATCACCTTGTAACCTTCCCAGCACTTAGAACAGTGCTTTGCACATAGTAAGCGCTTAATAAATGCCATTATTATTATTATTATTATTATTATTATTAGTCTTTGCTGTAACTAAGTTTCCCCACAGTCACACCCTTCTAAACTGTAAACTCACTGTGGGCAGGGAGCATCTCTGCTAATTCTATTGTACTCTCCCAGGTGCTTAGTGCAGTGCTCTGCACACAGTAAGCACTCAATAAATACATAAATAAATAAATAAATGGATTGATAGATTGATCACACAGCTGCCTGACACCAGCTTGCAATCTAAATCAGTCAATCATATTTATTGAGCGCTTACTGTGTGCAGAGCACTGTACTAAGCGCTTGGGAAGTACAAGTTGGCAACATATAGAGACAGTCCCTACCCAACAGTGGGCTCACAGTCTATCTAAACCTCAAAGTACACTTTTTTAGGACAGACAATACCTGGGAGATTTTGAATGCAGAGGAGAAGGAAATGCTGGCGAAAGATCAGGTGAAAATGCTGGTTAGAACAGGAAGAATAGATGGGGTCAGAGACTCAGGAGGAGGTGGGAGACCTCAGCCTCCTTCCTGATCTCCCTATATCCACCCTCCCACTTCTTTGGCCTATATTTCACCTTTCAAAAATGTCCACTAAAGCTCATCAGTCCCTCCCTCAAAAATATATCTGTATTTTATATTTGAAAATGACATGCTGACAGTGAAACTCACCTATGGGTATATATGGGAGTTTAAAGGCCAAGGGATAGGGAGCCACATTTCTGAACATAACAGGCCCACAGACAAGCTGTTCTTTGTTGTGCTTTCAGGCATGGTGTTTGTAGCATGGAGCAATGTTTTCACTTTAGCCTCTGTCTAGGGGTCTTTACAAGGCTTCTGCTCAAAATAAGTTGTTCCTTTATTATCAGTGGTGCTTATTGAGTGCTTAACTGTGTGCAGAACGCTGCACTAAGCACACAGGAGAGTACAATAAAACAGAGTAGGTAAACACAGTCTCTGCTCACAAAGAGCTTAGTCTAGAGGGATTAACTGTGATTCCCCAGGCTGTCTGCCAGTTTTATTCCAGCTTTTAATTCTGAAGGCTTTGCTTTCCTGTGCCCTTAAAGCATGCCCTTTGTCTCCTTTGCTCTCAGTCACTCCATTAGAGAAGCAGCGTGGCTCAGTGGTAAGAGCCCGGGATTGGGAGTCAGAGGTCATGGGTTCTAATCCTGGCTCTGCCACTTGTCAGCTGTGTGACCTTGGACAAGTCACTTAAGTCTTTGGGCCTCAGTTACCTCATCTGTAAAATAAGCATTAAGGCTGTGAGCCCTAAGTGGGACAACACGATTAGCTTGTATCCATCCCAGTGCTCAGAACAGTGCTTGGCACATAGCGCTTAACAAATATCATCATTATTATTATTATTATTATTATTATTATTATTGTCTCAGGTCATCATACAGCAGCTGTTTATATATCCCACCATCATACATTCTTCTCATATATATCAATGCAGCTGTGGTTAGGTGATCTTCCCCTCTAGATTGTAAACTTGTTATGGGCAGGCTTGTTATGCCTGCTAATTTGTTGCACTGTACTGTCCCAAGCGCTTCGTACAGTGCTCTGCACATCATACATGCTGAATAAATACCGTTGATTGATCATAGTTTTTCCACTTCATCCTAAGAGTTTTCTGTTTGTAATCCTGTCTAGCCTCTTGACATGGAGTGATGTCATATCCAAACCAGGAAGGAACAACAATTTAGAGGTTCAGTGAAAAATAGTCTAAACCAATTGCAGCATTACATTGCTTTGGGTGATGGATGCAGCAAAGAGACCAGTCTGGGAAGCAGCAATGAAGAGAAAGACTGATCTTATTAAGCAAAAGCTGCACAAAAATTTGGTTTCTGAGAGGAAGGCTGGGAAAAAAAGAGTCAGACCCTATACAGAACTAACCTATTTACTAGGTAAGGAGCTAATGTAGTAGTAATGGCATTTATTTAGAAGTTACCATGTGCAGAGTACTGGACTGAGTGCTGGAAAGAACATACAGATCATGTTATATATAAGAAACACAGGAGGGATTGTTGATCACAAATCCAACTTCTGAGTCACACTTCCAAACGGCACCAACCATAACATTAACTTTAAAACTAGTGCTGTCCAACCTTCTCCATGGCTGTGAGGTTCAGAACCTCTAAAGACCCCACATCTGTCATCTGAGCACATCCACATGGAGTGGATGGGGGCAAGGCCAAGGGATTCAAAAATCACAGCTGCCATCCCCAGGCCGAGCCAGGGGCTGTGTCCCATTGAAAGAAGGGGAGCAGCAGGAGCACAGGCTGGCATTTCCCCCCCTCCCCACCCTGGGGTGTCCCCCATACCCAATCTGGAGCCATGGCACCTCTTTGGGGGATTGTCGGTGCTGCTGATTGCCAATGGACGGCGGGCGGTGACCCACCACTGTGGTGCAGGCTCCAGGCTGGGTTCTCAAAAGAGGATTGGCTCTGGGTTGGGACGAAGTTCTCTCCTTGACACACACAGTATGCACACCCCCATGCAGCCCTCATGAATCCCCTGTATATACCCGCACGCAGCTCCAAGATGGGTGGTTTGGCTTAGTGCGAACAAACAGCACACAAAAAACATCTGCTCTGAAACAATTCCCAGGGGGAACAGTTGACTCCGCACTTACTTGCATGCCAGTGTGCCCTAGCACAAACCAGTTCCACCTTCTTTCCACCCCCGGCCGGAGCAGAAGCTAATGTTTACAGCGAGCTTTGTCAGCTCTTCATCTATTACATTTGAAGTTGCCATGTCTGATGATGAGGCCCTGTCCAGGTGTGTGATTGAGACTGAAAAACCAGAAGCAGGATCCACACAGGCTCCTGTACTATTTACAAGTAGTAGTAACAGTATTTAGTAAGCATTTACTATGTGCACAGCTCTGTACTAAGCACTCAGGAGTACACAGGTGGGAATTAGACATGGTCCCTGTCCCTCAAACGGCTCAAAATCTATGATGATCCTTATTAAAGTAGTGGTCTTAGCCCAGCTCGGACACATCCCTGCCTTCAAAGCTGTCTCCCTATGTCCTGATCTTCATGAAATGTCTGCTCTAGAGAAGCCTGATGCTACCAGCCAAATTCCATCCATCCGCTGCTGCTGTCTCCCTGTTAACCATTACTGTGTTGCATTATAGCTCATTATGGGCTGGGTACATGTCTACCAACTTGTTGTGTTGCGCTCTCCCAAGTCTTAATACAGTGCTCTGCACAGAGTAAGCACTCAATACCACTGATGATGATGATAATGATGATGATTGAATGACGCTTCCTCATAACTTGAAAATTTTGATTCTGCCCTTGTGAATTGAAGATGCCCCCTTCCCATTTGGAAGCTTTTTGGATATCTAGCTGCTGGCATCCATTCTCCTCAAGCATCCCACCTAGCAAAGCCATGTTACGGTAAGCATTGCTTTTATTTTGCTACTGGGGATTTGGACTGTGTTGTCCCATTAGATGTTGAGTTTGATTCATACAAAACGTTGAGGAAACCCCTCCAGGATCTGGATGTATCTTCTGTAGAGAGCACTGGAAGGGCTAGCGGCCATGTAGAATGTTGGGCAACTCAACAACCTTATACGCTTTCAACTGGGTGGGGTAGCTGAGACCTAATTGCCACCACATTCTGTCTTTCAGTCTTTTGAAGGGCTTCCTGGCCTTTATTTTTCCGATTTCTATTTCTTTAGCTCTCTGAGCACTAGAAGAGAGTATATAGCCCCGGAAGCACAATTCAGAGGCTTCTTTGGGTTTGGTGTTGTTGATAGACACATTTGGGTGGGTGTGGGATTTCCTAGGTTACAGCGGGAACATGGTTTCAGTTTTTTCCAAGCTTTTGTGACACCATAGCACTGTGCTGCATCTGAATTATTTTCAACAATGTACGTCTGCTTTTTTTTCCTCATACGGTAAGTTTTTCAAGGACAGGGACCATAGGTCACATTTCCTTGAACAGGTGACAAACTATTCTAGCAATGCCCAGTTCTCAAAAGGACCAACTGGACATCCGGTCAATGCTATTGATGCAAGATGATAAAGAGGTTACCTTGCTGAGGCCGGAGATGGTAGCCCTCAAAAGAAGTCAAACTTCCTGTTGAGCCTCTCACGCCAGTTTCGACCACAGTAATGTGGTAGAAAGTGCAGGTGTCTGGGCATCAAAGATCCAGATTCCTATCCCACCACTGCCCCTTGACTGCTGCTGGGACTCAGGCAGGTCACTGACCTCTCTACCACTCAGTTTCCTCATCCAAGAAATGGGGATAGGCTCTCCATCACCTCGCCCCCTCCTACCTCACCTCCCTTCTCTCCTTTTACAACCCAGCCCTCATCCTCCATTCCTTTGCCACTAACCTCCTCACTGTGCCTCATTCTCACCTGTCCCGCCATCGACCCCTGGCCCACATCCTTCCCCTGGCCTGGAATACCCTCACTCCATACATCTGCCAAACTAGTTCTCTTCCTCCCTTCAAAGCCCTACTGAGAGCTCACCTCCTCCAGGAGGACTTCCCAGACTGAGCCCCCTTTTTCCTCTCCTCCTCCCCATCCCCCTCACCCTATCTCCTTCCCCTCCCCACAGCACTTGTATATATATTTGTACAGATTTATTACTCTATTTATTTTACTTGTACATATTCACTATTCTATTTATTTTGTTAATGACGTGCACATAGCTATAATTATATTTATTCTGACAATTTTGACACCTGTCTACATGTTTTGTTTTGTTGTCTGTCTCCCCTTCTAGACGGTGAGCCCATTGTTGAGTACAGACCATTGCTATATGTTGTCGACTTGTACTTCCCAAGTGCTTAGTACAGTGCGCTGCACACTAAGTGCTTAATAAATACAATTGAATGAATGAATGAATACCTGCCTTTCCTGATCTTATAGGGATATTTTGAGGACAAAAAGAAGTTCATTAATTTGAAAGTCCATTGGGAATACCAGCACAATTAAAAAATCAAGATAATATGTTTCTACAGTTTGGTTTTATCATGGTTTAGTCAGCTACCGTTATGTGAAACACCTAAAGCTCAGACTGGAACTGAATCCCAGGGGTGAAAACCTCTCCTTTACCATTAAAGGAATGTTTATTGATTTTGCTGGTGTCCTTGTTTTGCTCATTCAGTATTTTGTCTTTTCCATGTTGTTGCTTCTGTGGGGACTGTCACCAGTTTCACTCTGGGTTTGATCATTAATTCGTTCAATTCATTCATTCAGTTGTATTAATTGAGAGCTTACTGTGTGCAGAGCACTATACTAAGTGCTTGGAAAGTACAATTCAGCAATTAAAAGAGACAATCCCTGCCGACACCGGGCTTTTATCCAGCACGACCTGTGGGATTTATGCATTTATTTATACCAATCCTCAGGACTTATGTATATATGTATAATATTGTGGAAGCAGCATGGCATAGAGGATAAAGCACCGGCCTGGGAGCCTGAGGTCATGAGTTCTAATTCCCACTCCTCCACTTGTCTGCTATGTGACCTTGGGTAAGTCACTTAACTTCTCTGTGCCTCAGTTATGTCAGCTGTAAAGAGGGGATAGAGACCGTAAGCTCTATGTGGGACAGGAACTGTGTCCAACACAATTTGCTTGTATCCACCCCAGGGCTTAATACAGTGCTTGGTACATATTAAGGGTTTAACAAATACCATAATTATTATCATTATTAGTTAGTATTCTGATTTATTCTGACATTTCATCTTGAAATATTCACTATCGGATCCTGGTTCTTCCTATTGCTTGCTCAGGTGTACGTTTTGTTTTATATTTGTCTCCTCCATTAGGTGGTAAGTTCCTTGAGGGAAGGAAATATATTTTGTGTTTCTCTTCTACTTTTCCAAGTGTTTCACCCCGTGTGTTGTCTTCCTCCTATTCATTCATTCATTCACATTTATTGAGCGCTTACTGTGTGCAGAGCACTGTACTAAGTGCTTGGGAATTACAAGCTGACAACATATAGAGACGGTTGTTACCCAACAACGGGCTCACAGCCTAGAAGGGGGAGAGAGACAACAAAACAAAACATGTGGACAGGTGTCAAGTCATCAGAATAAATAGAAGTAAAGCTGGATGCACATCATTCACAAAATAAATAGAATAGTAAATATGTACAGGATAGAGTGATAAATCTGTACAAATTTATATATAGGGGCTGTGGGGAGGGGAAGGAGGTAGGGCGGGGGGAGGAGGAGGAGGAGAGGAAAAAGGGGGAGTCTGGGAAGGACTCCTGGAGGAGGTGAGCTCTCAGTAATAATAATAATAATACCAAAATTATTATTATTGCATTTATTTTCCTCTCCCTCTTTCTTCTCTTTTCTCCTCTTCTTCCTTCTCCTTCTCATCTTCCTCCTTATTTTATCAATCAATCAATCATATTTATTGAGCACTTACTATGTGCAGAACACTGTACTAAGTGCTTGGGAGAGTACAATGCAAAGGAATTAGCAGAAATGCTCCCTTCCCATGATGAGCTTACACTGTAGAGGAGATGGACATTAATATGAATGAATAATTAATTTATAATATATAATTTAAAGCTATATACATGTGATGCAGTGCAGTGTTTCTCAAATATAGTGTCCACTGGAAGTGAGTGTTTCTGATCCCCAGTCCTACTTGCATCCCCCAAATTCCTGCTTCTGGCCATTTTCAGATAGCTTTCTGACTGCTATATCAAAATGTCTGGGGATTGAGTTCCGTGGATAATGAAAATATATTGGAAATTGATGAAGGTTTGGAGACTGGAGCCAGCAAAAAATCTCAGGAGATAAATAGTGGGTCTGTTTGGGAGGGAAAACCGAGAAACATTTAGCTTCCCTAGGCTGATGCTGAGGAAACGAAACAGAGGTTAAGTGGCTTGGAATCAATTTCACACAAGATAGGTAATGCAGCTGGATTTGTAAGAGGAGTCTCGGTGAAGATTGAAGGCTCATGAATAAAATACAGTTACTAAAATGGGTCAGATTGTAGATTTTTGTCAGTATTGAAGGAAAATGTGTTTGGCTTTCCAACTCTCAGTGAGGAAATGAGAAGAAAGGTTTGCAATTGGAAGGATGAAGCGAAGTGCCTGAACCTATTGCCATCATAAATCAATCTACAGCATTGAACAGCAACTCCTGGGGGCAGAGCACTGTACAAAGTATTTAGGAGAAGAATTAGTAGAAATGATCTCTGCCCTCAAAGAGTCTACAAATTAGTGGGGGAGGGTGGGCAAATACTAAAATAAATTTCAAAAGGGAAGAAGTGGTAAAAGTATAAACGTCTTTGCAGAAGTGCCACTGAGGGGTGGGAAGGTGAGTGGGTACCCAAGTGCTTAGGTGATGCAGGAGTGCTGAAGTACCAGCTGGGGGCTGATATTATGGGGTTGGGAGGAGATGAGAAATTAATCAGGAAAGGCCTCCTGGGGGATATGTGATTTCAGAAAGGCTTTGAAGACGGGAAGAACTGTGGTCTCTTAGATGTGAAGGAGTGGGTAGGTCAAAGCAGAAGGGAGGGGAGAAGATGTCGGTGCCAGGAGATAAAAGAATGAGGAACAACCAGTAGCTGGTTTGAGAGGAAAGAAGCAGGTGAGCTGGGGTGTACTTGCAGAGGAGGGAGATAATTAGGGGGAAGAAGGCCTTAATGCCAATGGTCAGGAGTTTATGCTTCATGCAGTGGTGGATGGGCAAGCATTAGACGTTTTTGAGGGGTGGGGAGGTGTATGCAGAATGATGTTTTAGTTATATAGGCAGCAGAGTGGTATATGGACTGGAGCAGGGAGAGACTGGAGGTATGGAGGACAGCAAGAAGACTGATGCTGTAGCTGAATTGGGCTATGGCAACTCCTCAAGCGAGTGAGTGTACATTGAGATGAAAAGGAACCCCAAATGTGAGACTTGAGGGTCATCCACAGTTAGAGACTGGAGGAAAAGGAAGAGCAGGTGAAGAAAGTAAGAAAGATCGGCCAGAGAGGTTAGACGGAGAACCAGGAGAGGACTGGAAAAACCAAGGATGGATGATGTTTCTTGGAGAAGGGTGTGGTCCAAAGTGCCAGGGGCAGCTCAGAGACTAAGGAAAATTAGGGCCGAGTAGGAGCCCATTTAATTTTTCAAGAAGGAGGTTGTTCGTGATTTCAGAGAGCGCAATTTCAGTTGAATGAATGAGGCAAAAACCAGGTTGTAGAAGTTGAGGGACTCCCCTCCTCCCCCTCCCCATCCCCCACCTTACCTCCTTCCCCTCCCCACAGTGCCTGTATATATGTATATACGTTTGTACATATTTATTACTCTATTTATTTTACTTGCACATATTTATTCTATTTATTTTATTTAGTTAATATGTTTTGCTTTGTTGTCTGTCTCCCCCTTCTAGAATGTGAGCCCGCTGTTGGGCAGGGACCGTCTCTATATGTTGCCAACTTATACTTCCCAAGCGCTTAGTACAGTGCTCTGCACACAGTAAGCGCTCCATAAATACGATTGAATGAATGAATGAAGTACAGGCAGCAGGTACATATAACCTGCCTTCAACAGACTGCAAGACAGGATGTGGAGAGAGCAGGTCATCATGACCTATAAGATCTATAATGCTGTTGCGGTGTTCAGTTCTTAAATGGCTTTGAAATGGCTTTGAAACAACTTGTTGATTAAGTGCTATTAAGTGTTATTAAGTATTAACTATGTGCAGAGCACTGGACTAAACACTTGGCAGAGTACAGCACAAGACAGTTGGTAATCAACTGTTCCCTGCCCACCAGAAGCTTACAGTAAATAATGCATAAGGGTTGTGGGGCTGAGGGTGGGGTGACTATCAAGTGCCGAAAGGATACAGATCCAAGTGTGAAGCTGATGCAGACAGGAGAAGCACTTAGTACAGTGCTCTGCACACAGTAAGCACTCAATAAATACGACTGAATGAATGAATAGGAAGGAGTAGAGGAAATGAGAGCTTTGTTGGGGAAGGCCGCTCTATTGGGCCTGAGAAGCTTAATGAACGAATCGATGGAAGTGCTAGTGCCACCTGCACTTTCTTATTTGTGCCAGCCATTTTCTCACCAGAGCAGTGGGTGCAACAAGTGTGAAGATAGGCAGAGGTGCTATTCATTGTGAAGTGCCTGCAAAGACTTTTCATACCAGAGAATTTTTCACGCAGAGAAGCAGTGTGGCTCAGTGGAAAGAGCATGGGCTTTGGAGTCAGAAGTCATGGGTTCAAATTCTGGCTCTGCCAATTGTCAGCTGTGTGACTTTGGGCAAGTTACTTGACTTCTCTGAACCTCAGTTGCCTCATCTGTAAAATGGGGATGAAGACTGTGAGCCCCCTATGGGACAACCTGATCACCTTGTGCCTCCCCAGTGCTTAGAATAGTGCTTGGCACATAGTAAGTGCTTAATAAATGCCATTATTATTATTATTATTATTATTATTATTATTATTATTATTATTACCAAACCTATTAATGGCTGAAGTCACTGTCTAATATTTTCAAACAGCACTGCAATCCAGCAAGGGGTTGCCTTGCTAGACTCTATCATCTTTGCTCTGCACACAGTAAGCGCTCAATAAACACGATTGAATGAATGAATCTGTGTCTCCTAGGATTGTTGGATTTGTTGGGCTCTCAGTCTCCAAGACCATGAAAGTCTGTCCCTGTGGCAACAGGACCATTCTGCTCTTAGTGTATTTCTCAGTCTTTTTCCTTTAGATTGCTTTTGTGTTTTTATTGTTTCATCAATAACTACCATTTCTTGATTCATGTTTCCCAATAGGCCTGTCTCCAATGCTTTCGCTCTTATTTTTAAATTATGAGCACTGTGAGGAACAGTGAGAATCTTCAACTGTCATCTGTATGCTTTTCCCAGGATGAGGCACAATACAGGATGGCCATTATAGAAAGACCATGTGGTTTGGGAGTCAGGATACCTGAGTTCATTCATTCATTCATTCATTCAATCATATTTATTGAACGCTTACTGTGTGCAGAGCACTGTACTAAGCGGTTGGGAAGTACAAGTTGAAAACATATAGAGACAGTCCCTACCCAACAACGGGCTCAGCAGCTCTGCCACTTATCACCTTTTTGGAAAAATCACTTAAACTCTCTGTGTCTCAGTTTCCTCATCTGTAAAATAGGGACACATTCTTTGCTCTTCCTACTTCTTAGATTGTGAGTCCTTTGTGGGACAGGGACTGTGTTAGACCTAGTTATCTCAGCACTTAGAACAGTGGTTTGGACTATAGTAAACCCAATAACTTAACCATTATTACCAGTAAGTACTTAAACACTACTATTACTACCACCATCCTAATTTACCAGCTTTTTCAGGATTCCTCCTTGTTCTGTCAAGCCCATGTTTATCATACAGAAATCTCATCACTGATGTCATAGCAATAATCCACATTTCCCCAGTTTCAAAGCTGGGACAAGAAGTCAGTTCTAATTCACGCTGCCATGCTATTTCCACTGTACCTACAACAGGGCTACAATAGGTAGTAGAGTGTGGCTATCAGGATGAAATAACTAACTAAAGTACAATTGATTTTATCTATAAAAGACCTGACGATGGGTCTAGATGCATTCATTCAATCCACATATTCAATCGATCACTAAATCCCGTCGGTTCCACCTTCACAAGATCACTAAAATCTGCCCTTTCCTCTCCATCCAAACTGCAACCAAGTTAATACAATCACTTATCCCATCCAGTCTTGATGACTGTACCAGCCTCCTTACCGTCCTCCCAACCTCTTGACTCTCCCCACTCCAGTCCATACTTCACTCTGCTGCCCAGATCATTTTTCAACCGAAATGTACAGTGCACTACTCCCACTTCTCAAGAAACTTCAGTGGCTGCCCATTCACCATCACATCAAACAAAAAGTCCTCACTATTGACTTCAAAGTACTCAATCACCTTGTCCCCTGCTACTTCACCTTGCTATTCTCTTACTACAACTGAGCCTGAACATTTCACTCCTCTAATGCCAACCTCAATCTCACCCGTCTCACTGCCTGGAATGCCTTCCCTCCTCAAATGCAACAGACGATTACTCTTCGCCCCCTCAAAGCCTCATTGAAGGCAAATCTCCAAGAGGCCTTCCCTGACTAAACCCTCCTTTCTTCTTCTCCCACTCACTTCTGTACCACCCCTGACTTGCTCCCTTTGTTCACCCCCCACTCCCAGCACCACAACGTTTATATACATATCTGTAATTTCTTTATTTATGTATTTAGACTGTAACTTCACTGTGGGCAGGGAATATGTTTATTGTTATATTGTATTCTCCCAAGCACTTAGTACAGTTTTCTGCACACAGTAAGTGCTCAGTAAATACTATTGAATGAACTGAATGAATGAATGAACAAACAAATAGAGAGAGGGAGCGATGAAGAGAGAGGGAGAGAAATTATCTATCTATCTCTATAGATATACATGGCATCAAACACCACAGTAAGCACTCAATAAATACAATTGATTGATTGATTGATTTGAAAATTGTTCAAGATGTTGTCCCCCAACTCTGTTGTACTGTACTGTCCTAAGCATTTAGCACAGTGCTTGGCACATAATGAGTACTCAATAAATACCATTGATGATGCTCCCCCTTTTAGACTGTGAGCCCACTGTTGGGTAAGGACTGTCTCTATGTGTTGCCAACTTGTACTTCCCAAGTGCTTAATACAGTGCTCTGCACACAGTAAGCGCTCAATATGATTGATCAATTGATTGATTGATGATGCTGTGACATCCAACTTTCTATACAGCTGTGAGACCTGGGTTGGACACATCCAGATTCCAGTGCCTCTTCACCTTTGTCACTTATGTATCACGCTAAACATGAAATGGCAGGAGAAGGTTACAAGCAATAAGGCCGTGGAATGCAGTCAGCTCATCAGCATTGAACTGGGGAATGGGAGAGGAAACGGGATCTCATACTCGACCTGTTTCACCCTTATTGACTATCTGCCATCCCTTATGCTGCCAATCCCAGACCAGTTTGTTGTAGAGAACACAGACAACATCTTGCTCCGAGTCAGGTACCTTAACTCTCATTCTCTCCCAGGAGGTCTCAATATACAACCGACGGTCCAGTTGTTGAGTGTGGGCAGGGTTTTAACATCTGTACATTTACATAAACCCACCCCAAGCTGACAGAGCAGCTCCCCTTGGCCCTTCCGAAGTTGCTCCCATGGAAGCTAATCATCATTAGACCCCTTGCCGTCAGTTAAGTTCTATGTTTCCTTTTCAGCAGTTGAGCAAGAAGTTGACATCCTTTGGTCTTCAATGGTATCCGTTCTTTGCTCTTAGTCCCTCCTCCAATCTCAAGGCCCGATTCACCATCATGGAGCCATGGAGACTTGGTGCGTGTGTGGGAAGGGAGAAAGGACGGTCCTGGGCCACTGGACACAGTCCGACAGTCAGGCCAGGCCCTGGGACTGAAAGGGGACACAGAGAGGGTTGCTGGATGTGGGCACGGTCGCACCTGCTGAACACCATGGAGGTGATCAAAAGTGGCGGTACCCCCAGCCTTCAGAGTGTACTATAGTTCAGAGGGGACTGGAGGTTGCAAGGGGTAGTGTCAGCTCCATGGTTGTGACAGCTCAAAGACCCCTCTGTGGATGGTGGTGCCTACCTCAGACCACAGGGATGACAATGTTGTTTGAATCTCTCACCCTAGACCACTGAGCTTCACCTAGACCATGGAGGGGAAGAAGCAGGGGTTCTGTACATTGTTGACTGAGTGCCTGCCGTATAAGAGGATCTGCCTTATGGAGAAGCAGCGTGGCTCAGTGGAAAAGAGCAAGGGCTTTGGAGTCAGAGGTCATGGGTTCTAATCCCAGTTCTGCCGCTTACCAGCTCTGTGACTTTGGGCAAGTCACTTAACTTCTCTGTGCCTCAGTTACCTCATCTGGAAAATGGGGATTAAGACTGTGAGCCCCCCTTGGGGCAACCTGATCACCTTGTAACCTCCCCAGTGCGTAGAACAGTGCATTGCACACAGTAAGCACTTAATAAATGCTATCATTATTATTATTATTATCTGGTGTTTTCCAATTTTTCTTCACAATCTCATCAGGCATCATTGAAGATGTTCTGTTCAAGCTGCCCTCTCCATTTGATTATTTTTCCCTGAAGGAAAAATCCCCTTAGTTTCCTTCCATTACGGAGGCGGCATGGCCTAGTGGAAAGGGTATGGGACTTGTAATCAGAAGAGGGGGTTCTTCCGGCTTTTTCAGTTACTTTCTGTGTGACTTCGGGCAAGTCACTTAGCTTCTCTATAAATGAGGATAAAATATCTGTTGCCTCTCTTCTAAACACTAAGCCCTATGTGATAGAAGGACTGTGTCCATCTTGATTATCTTATATCTACCGGAGTGCTTGGGACATAGTAAAATCTTAATAAATATCATTATTACTATTATTATTGTATCATCTATGTTATCATTATTATCGTTATTATAACGTCTACCTTTTGGGTGCCAGCACTTCCTTTGAACTGGATCATATAAAATTACGTTCGTAAGGCACAGTGACAAATCTAGGGCTTCAAATGGAGCCTTTCTATGCATCTTGTTGGCACCCAATAACTAATTAGTGGTGAAGATGATAATGATGGTGATGATTACAATCATAAGAAAGACAAGGAATATTAGTTGTGGCAGCCTTAACCTAAATTCTTCCACCTACATAGACAGAAATAGCAATACATAAACTGATGGAATGTGCCCTCAGCATTGTTCACGAATATTATCTCTGCAATTATCACAACTGAACAATTCATGCTTTATTGTCAATTTCATGTGATATTACATTTTCCGTACATTTAATCTTCCACATTCACGGAATATTTACTGTGGTTCTTGTCTTAAGCATTTTCTGCGTATGCCATGGTAGAAAATTATAGTGTTAACATAAATCTTCCAAATGTAGAATTGACAATCCAACATGAAGGCATAAATCTTTTCCCTTAGAAATGTTTGTAGAGATTCAGTGAGGCTTAATAAGTGAGTGTCAAGCCCTCTAGAGAGTCGCTTTCCACTCTTTGACCCACTGTCAGTTTGTTGACTTGCAGGGATGCCTTTGTGTAGGAAATGCCATTCTGCAAAGGTGGGCAAGGGCAGATGCCCATCACCCCTAGGTCCCCCCCGCCCTAGCTCCTTCCCCTCCCCACAGCACCTGTATATATGTTTGTACAGATTTATTACTCTATTTATTTTACTTGTACATATTTATTATTCTATTTATTTTATTTTGTTAATATGTTTTGTTTTGTTGTCTGTCTCCCCCTTCTAGACTGTGAGCCCACTGTTGCGTAGGGACCGTCTGTATATGTTGCCAACTTGTACTTCCCAAGCGCTTAGTACAGTGCTCTGCACACAGTAAGTGCTCAATAAATATGACTGAATGAATCAGAGGAGGTAGGAGACTTTCAAAAGGCTGAGGATTAAGGAGTATTCAAGCATGAATCTGCCTGAAGAAAACTGAGCTTACAAGAATCTCAGAAAACCGGGGAAAAAAATCACTCCCACTAATCCTTCCAAGATAGTCTCCTCAAAGAGGCAACTCAGAATCCACCCAACGAGAAGCAGTGTAGTCTAGTAGATACAGCATGATCCTGGGAGTCAGAAGGACCTGGGTTCTAATCCCGGCTTTCCTCTTGTCTGCTGTGTGACCTAAGTCACTTTACTTCTCTGTGCTTTGGTTACCTCATCTGTAAACTGGAGATTAAGATTGTGAGGCCCATGTGGGACAAGGGGCTGTGTTCAACCCGATTTGTTTGCATCCGCCCCAGCGCTTTGTACAGTGCTGGGCACATAGTATGCATTTAACAAATGCCACAGTTATCCATTCATCATCCCCAACCCAATTCCCTCCCTAGATTCCATGCTTAAATTCACCGTCAGGGTCCCAAGATGTCACATGGCCCCATTCCTGCCCTTGGACTTTCTCTATGTCTCTGCTCCTTAAGCATTCACATCTGCAAACTGCCCTTCTCTATTCCCAGCCTGAATCACGGCAATGGCCAAAGAGCCTGTGTCCCCATCTGAGGAGCTTCAAGAGGCAGCAATGTTCACTGGGAATCATGTGCGGCAGTACTATTTCCTCCTCCAGGGTGCTTTTAAGTAGTTCACTATTAATTCAGTGCAGAGTCCTGGGAAAGTACTAAGAAGATGAGGCAGACACATGGTCCCTAGCCCCCAAGGGTCTCACAGTCTAAAAATAAAGCAAGGAAGTTAGGGGTTGGTGAAAGGAACTTAAAGAAACGGGAACAAAAATGCAAAAAACAATGATGATGTGGGAGCACAGTGGTCTGGACTTTACATTTGCCACCTCTCTTCAGACTGTCCCTTCTGAGCTATTCTGCCTCTAGGACTGCTTCACTGTTTCCTAACCATTTTGTTTAAATGAACAAGCATAACTCCAATGACTACAGTCCCTAGGAGTGGTAGAATACAAAGGGGTGGAATGTGAATGACCTTTAGACCTAGACTCTATTTTGTTTAGCCAAGCTGCCATTTACTCAAATGGGGTACATCAGGGATCCTCCCCTCTTTTATTTCATCCTGTCCAAATGTCTGCCTTTGACATGCCATGGTCTTGAGAGAGGATGGAGCAGTTCCTCCCTTAGCAAGGTCAAGACCTTTACTGCTGCTTGTCTTCGAGTATATACACCTTGAATTGTGCTCTATGATCACATGTGAAGCTCAGATGTTCTACCAACTGTATATAAAGAAAGTCTCTATTGTGTGGAGTTGAGCTAGTCTTAACTAATAGAGAAAACTCTGCCTGTCAACCACTGCTCCCTAAAGCATGGGTAGAAATAGACTTGTCTCTGACATGCCCACTTAAAGACAAAGCAGAGTCTGTGAAGTTTTCTTGGGCAGTAATTTGGTGTCGTGGCTCAGATGACAATGCTTGACAGTGGCCCGAAGGAGTCCATCTCTCAATAACCCCAGGCACACAACCTAAAGATGAGAGACCTTTTGAAATCTCTATTGGGGCTCAGAGACAGAAGAATTGTCTGCTGAGACTGATTCCCGGCTGACAAACCTTGAATGTCTTCCCTGACTGAGCCTTCAGTCTGAGGGGATGGAGGGCATCATAGGTCACAGGGTATCAAAACCACAAGGTGTAGATAAGCCTTCAGTTTGAATAGATGTAGGGCGTAGTAGGGTGGCTAGAGAAGCAGTGTGACTCAGTGGAAAGGGCACGGGCTTTGGAGTCAGAGGTCGTGGGTTCAAATCCCGACTCTGCCAATTGTCAGCTGTGTGACTTTGGTCAAGTCACTTCACTTCTCTGTGCCTCAGTTACCTCATCTGTAAAATGGGGATGAAGACTGTGAGCCCCTTGTGGGGCAACCTGATCACCTTGCATCCTCCCCAGTGCTTAGAACAGTGCTTTGCACATAGTAAACACTTAATAAATGTCATCATTATTATTAGGGCGTCAAAGGCCCGGGGCACCAGGTTAGATGCAGGGCATTGTAGGGCACTGGGAGCCACGACAGTTGAAGAGGCACAGGTTGCCAAACTGCATTAATCCTCAGGAAGCTGGAAAGAGACAGCCTGAAATGGTACCCATCCCTCTGAAGAGAACTCTGGCTTACTATATATGTAAATTCACTGTGGATCAAAAACTTGCAAATTCTTTGATATCTGGAATTTTATACCCAGGATAACCCCGCTAAACAGTTCCCCCAAGAAGGAACCCTTTAACTAGATAAAATAGTTCACCTTCATGGAGCATTAGAGTCTAAATTAGGTAAGATAGACCAAGGTCAGTGGGGTTGATTGGTATGATGAAACTTCTAAAAAACTCCAGGAATCCCAAGTGAGGAGTCTTAAGGACTCCCAGGAGAAAGTGAAAAAAATCAACATTCTTATTTTAAAATATGTCCCGGCTTGTTCTCCGTAGCCCCCAGTTCTCAATGGTGGGCGTAAGTGGGATCTCGAAACCCAAGTCTTATTGACCCGTGACAGATTTGTTAACAAGTGAGGGACAGAATGACCCCAATGTGCTGCTCACACACCTAGAAAAGGAAGATCGGAGACACTCTCGATGAGATGTGGGTTGCGTAACTGCCCGCTGTACAGAATTGAGGGAGTTATGGGAAGAATTTTATAAATGGAGAAATGTAAGTAAGATTACAAAAGGAAAAGGGAAACCTGCACTTTGAGATTATCGACGACTGCAATGCAGGTGGCTGCCAATAAAGAGGGAGAGGTGCAGAGGAAAATCATCATCATCATCATCAATTGTATTTATTGAGTGCTTACTATGTGCAGAGCACTGTACTAAGTGCTTGGGAAGTACAAATTGGCAACATATAGAGACAGTCCCTACCCAACAGTGGGCTTACTAAAAGGGGCTCGTTAGCAAAGGAATGAGCTGGCAGCTAAGTGGGCAGTGCTACAGGTTTCAGCCAATGTTAAGACTCACCATGCTGCTGTTCTGAAGCAAAGGTTAGCATTCCAAGTAGCTAAGGAATTGGAGGAAGGAGGAAGTTCCCAGTGAAAGAACAGAAGATCAGACAAATTAAGCATAGTGGGTCGTGCATGGAGGGTGACTACGGTAAGGACCACTTGGGCCCTCTGCCAGATTTGGCACTGCTGCCCTCCGAGTCCAATGACCAGGCACCCATGTACATCCCAAAATGGCAGGCTAAGTGCTTATACCTCATCATCAAGGAAGTAAGGGACCCATTGAGACCAAACTTGCTGAAGTCCTTCCTTTTTATTTACTCTGCCCGGATCCCACTCCTCCCAGGGTCTGAGTACTGAAAGCTATAAAATGGGATCACATCTGGGGTACTTCTGGAATTGAAGTATATATTAAATCTGCACTAACCAAGTTTAAGTTGCAGGCACCAAAACAGCATCTCATGAAAAAGCAGTTTGAGACCTACACTCACTCCCTTGGTGACCTCATTCGCTCCCACGGCTTCAACTATCATCTCTACGCTGATGACACCCAGATCTACATCTCTGCCCCTGCTCTCTCCCCCTCTCTCCAGGCTCGCATCTCCTCCTGCCTTCAGGACATCTCCATCTGGATGTCTGCCCTCCACCTAAAACTCAACATGTCCAAGACTGAACTCCTTGTCTTCCCTCCCAAACCCTGCCCTTCCCTGACTTTCCCATCTCGTTGACGGCACTACCATCCTTCCCGTCTCACAAACCCGCAAACTTGGTGTCATCCTCGACTCTGCTCTCTCATTCACCCCTCACATCCAAGCCGTCACCAAAACCTACTGGTCTCAGCTTCGCAACATTGCCAAGATCCACCCTTTCCTCTCCATCCAAACCGCTACCCTGCTCATTCAAGCTCTCATCCTATCTCATCTGGACTACTGCATCAGCCTTCTCTCTGATCTCCCATCCTCGTGTCTCTCCCCACTTCAATCCATACTTCATGCTGCTGCCCGGATTGTCTTTGTCCAGAAACGCTTTGGGCATGTTACTCCCCTCCTCAAAAATCTCCAGTGGCTACCAATCAATCTGCGCATCAGGCAGAAACTCCTCACCCTGGGCTTCAAGGCTGTCCATCACCTCGCCCTCTCCTACCTCACCTCCCTTCACTCCTTCTACAGCCCACCCTGCACCCTCCGCTCCTCTGCCACTAATCTCCTCACTGTGCCTCATTCTCGCCTGTCCCACCATCGACCCCCAGACCACATCATCCCCCTGGCCTGGAATGCCCTCCCTCTGCCCAGCCGCCAAGCCAGCTCTCTTCCTCCCTTCAAGGCCCTACTGAGAGCTCACCTCCTCCAGGAGGCCTTCCCAGACTGAGCCCCTTCCTTCCTCTCCCCCTCGTCCCCCTCTCCATCCCCCCCATCTTACCTCCTTCCCTTCCTCACAGCACCTGTATATAAGTATATATGTTTGTACATATTTATTATTCCAGTTATTTATTTATTTTACTTGTACATATCTATTCTATTTATTTTATTTTGTTGGTATGTTTGGTTTTGTTCTCTGTCTCCCCCTTTTAGACTGTGAGCCCACTGTTGGGTAGGGACTGTCTCTATATGTTGCCAACTTGTACTTCCCAAGCGCTTAGTACAGTGCTCTGCACACAGTAAGCGCTCAATAAATATGATTGATTGATTGATTGAGACAGATAGTTTGTGCTCTAGCCTGATGCTTAAGTCCCTGGAATGATAATAATGATGATAATAATAATAGTTGTAATAATAATAATGGCATTTGTTAAGCACTTACTATGTGCCAAGCACTGTTCTAAGCGCTAGGGTAGATACAAGGTAATCAGGTTGTTCCATGTGGGGCTCACAGTCTTAATCCCCATTTTACAGATGAGGTCACTTAGGCACAGAGAAGTTAACTGACTTGCCCAAAGTCACACAGCTGATAAGTGGCTGAACTGGGATTAGAACCCATGACCTCTGACTCCCAAGCCCATGATCTTTCCACTAAGCCACACTGGTATTTGTTAAGCACTTACTATGTGCCAGACACTTTACTGAGCACTGAGTTGGATCCAAGTAAATTAGAAGGAAGAACGTCAGAGACTCTTTAGACTCAGCCAAATGAAGAGAAGCTCCTGAAACTGACTGGATAGCATCGGTGTTTTGTTTTAAGATGCCGAAAGGATTGTATGAATGTGTTGGGGTACAGTGCACCTTTCTTTCTATGCGAGGCTGTGTGTAAGAGTGGGTTATGTTTAAATGAAGTAGTCAGTATGGTGAAAATGTGTATTGTTGGGAGAAATTCCTAACAGAATTTGGGTAGCCTCACACGTCCAGAGCCATTTTATTGGTTTCATGTTTCTAATCTCTCCCTTCTCTCAGCAAATTTTTGAAATCAGCTGGTTAGTTGCAGGGAATCTACAACTGAGGCATGGGGTTAATCAATCTAACCAACCTCCTTTCAGGGCCTTATTTGGAATAAGAATACCCTGGAGGGCTGGAACTGTCAGTTTAAAAGGATGAAGAGAAAAATTGTTTGAGAGAAGGGACTCCCTCAAGCTTGTTCGTCTTTGCTTGTTACATTGGTCTTTTGGTTCAAATGATTCTTTAAGATAAACTGCCCACTATATTAAAGTTTAAAACAATGAAAGCCCTGCCATTGACCCTCTTGTTTGGACCCTGGTGGCTGAGGAGGCCCAACCATGAAGAGAACAAGTTGGCCCAAGCTGTGTTAGTCCAGAAACACAGAGTCCACTTTCATTCTATTGCCTATTCTATTGCTGCAATAGCTGCCTCTACTGCCTCTGTAGTGGGAGGTTCCACCACCTCATTTTAGGTTCTCTGCTTTCTGTCACCATTCCTTATGTGGTTGTGACCCCCTCGCTGGAGTCACAGACCCAACTCCTGTCACCATCCCGATTATCAAAGTATAAGATGTTACTTTTGGGTTTGCCCCTCATCACTGTGGCCCAGTGCCCTATGCTGAACCCAGTGTCTTGACTAACCACTCACAAGGACTAATTGTCAAGCACACCAGCGCACACCAGCTGGCTACTTCCAATGTTACTCAAAGAAATGTTCTGGCAGATAATTCCTTCATCATTCATTCAATCATACTTATTGAGCGCTTACTGTGTGCAGTGCACTGTACTAAGCACTTGGTGCCTCCAGAGACATAGCCCTTTACTCCCGTTGCTGAAATTTCCTCTGCCATTTATGAACCCTCCTTTGGGACTATGGATTTGTACTTCCCAAGCACTTAGTACAGTGCTCTGCACACAGTAAGTGCTCAAGAAATATGATTGAATGAATGATTTGGTTTCTTTGCAGAAAGCTGCTCCTGTCACAGAGCAGTTTGCCTGGATAGCAGCAGGCTGCACCTGCTCCCCTTCAGGCTTATGGGTTGCCCATGACGGCTGCACTGTAACCAATTCAATCTCGCTCATCTGGCCCACAGATTGGGCCATATGAGCAAAAGGGGGATGATTGTATCAGTGAGAACATTTTGGTTTGCGCCCTCATTTCCCAAGGTTGTGGGATAGTATAGTGGCACTTACTCAATTTGTCAGCAGTATAATGTTAGGAAAACTCAGAAGGTATGGATAGCCTTTCATCCGCCACCCTGGAGTCCCTTTGTAGATATCCAAGTTGACTTTTTTATGGTATTTGTTAAGCATTTTCTATGTGCTAGGCACTGTTCTAACTGCTGTGGTAGATACAAGATATTCAGGTTGGATACAGTCCCTGTCCCACATGGGGCTCAGTCTTAATCCCCATTTTACAGATGAGGTAACTAAGGCACAAATTACTGAAGTGACACTCCCAAGATCACACAACAAACAAGAGGTAGAGACTCTCAGACATGTGACATGACTCTCAGACATGTGCTCTATCCACTAAGCTACACTGCTTTTTTAGTGAAATGCCCAAATGTTGTCATTATATGTTACTGATGCTTTTTCCAAATGGACCGAGGCACAGCCATGTATAATGTGCAAAAGCTGGTGCTGGACCCATAGTTAAACATCTCTTAAAGGATTTTAACCACCGATTTGGAATTCCACTAAAAATCAATAGTGACCATTGAATGCACTCATGGGACAAATTTTGAAAGAAGTCTGTCAGGCCCTAGAAATATATCAGAACTTCCACTGCCCAAACCACCCACATCTAGCTAGTGCAGTGGAAAGACAAAATGAATTGTTGAAATGTATCTCAAATGGCCAGATGCACTATTTCTACTACTTATGAGCATGAAATACAATTGAATGAATGAATGAGAGCTAGTGGCAATAGGAAAATAGGTCTGAGCCTGCATGAAGTACTCATGGGCTGCCCCTTAAGGACTTCTGCCTCCTCTCCACCATCAATCTTGCAAAACATGCAGCTCACAGACAATTTGCTATTAGATTATTGTAGATCACTAATGAAAGTTTTGCTTTTTTTGTCGTGGTGAAAACCAGGGGAAAGAAAGAAACCTTGGGGATGAGGAGTTTAAAGAGCTGCACTGTTTTGTGTTCAATGTCTAATCATTCTCTGTAAAAGCATTTAGAGAATAGAATGCCACTGTGTACACTTTAGACTGCCTCCCCCTCTTTTCAAGTGCTTAGTACAGTGCACACAGTAAGCGCTCAATAAATACGATTGAATGAATATCCACCCAAAACTTAGTCCAGTGCCTGGTACACGGCAAGCACCCAAGGAATACAATAATAAGAATAATGATAATAATGACAATGATACTAGTAATGACCCACATCTGCACACAGACATTTCTCCCAGCCGCTGTATCTTTCTGCCCAGATAGACTCCGGTCTAATCCCCATAACCACAGTCTCTCCAGAACACATGGAAAACCTGCTCTCCGCGAAGCAACTAGGCCCTGGACACAAGCATCTAAACAACAGTGCTGATTCCTGCACTGACAACTGCATTCATCTGGGTGAAAAGGCTTTGGAGAAAGCAGGTGCTTCCTAAGTCTTGCTTCTTTTTGTCTTGGTGAAAACCAGGGGAAAGAAAGAAACCCTGTGGGCAAGGAGGTTATAGAGCTGCACTGTTTTGTGTTCATTGTCTAATCATTCTCTGTAAAAGCATTCAGAGAATAGAATGCCACTGTGTACACTTTAGAACACTTTAGACTGCCTCCCCCTCTTTTCTCCTCCTCCCCCCTCCTCCTCCCTAATGCATTCCCCGTTGAAATGGAGGTAGAGGCAGAGATAGTAGTTGAGGCACATGCTCTCTTCCTCCCTTCAAAGCCCTACTGAGAGCTCACCTCCTCCAAGAGGCCTTCCCAGACTGAGCCCCTTTTCCTCTCCTTCTCCCCATCCTTTCCGCTCTAGTTCCTTCCCCTCCCCACAGCACCTGTATATATGTTTGTACAGATTTATTACTCTATTTATTTTACTTGTACATATTTACTATTCTATTTATGCTTCTAGCTTTATTTCTATTTGTTCTGACGACTTGACACCTGTCTCCATGTTTTGTTTTGTTGTCTGTCTCCCCCTTCTAGACTGTGAGCCCGTTGTTGGGTGGGGACCGTCTTCTGTATGTTGCCAACTTGTACTTCCCAAGTGCTTTGTACAGTGCTCTGCACACAGTAAGCACTCAATAAATACAATTGAATGAATGAATGAAGTACATTTGGAGTTATCACACCCGCGTTCAGGAAGCCCTCCCAAAGGAACCAGTCTCACCCTGCCAGTTTCTACAACCAGGGGAGTGGGTACATGTCAAGGTCCACAAATGAAAGGATGCTCTGGCAGGGTGGGAATCTTGCTGGAAAGCTAGTATCTGCTAAGCCTTGTACATGTCCAGGAGAGTGAACCAGTGTTTTTTCTCTCTGAAGTTGGATTTATTCATTGATTCATTCATTCAATCATATGTATTGAGCACTTACTGTGTGCAGAGCACTGTACTAAGCATTTGGGAAGTACAAGTTGGCATTTATTGCCTTCACTACTTAAATAGCAGGGTATAGCTATATATCTAGATAGATATGTATATATATATCATTATATATAATATATATTATATATAATAAATGCACATAAATATACAGATAAAATAAAATAGATAAAATGTAAACTTATATGTACAAAAGAGCAACAGGAGTTTGAGAATGTAAACATGCTGGTGTGGTACAAACGTGCTGAGGTGCTAGTTAGTAGGATTAATTTAATTGGATGGAGGGGAATCTAATTGGAGAAAGCTTCCTGGAGTAGGTGGAATTTCCGAAAGATTTTTATGATGGGGAGACTTGAGGTCAGGAAAATCTGGAGTGGGAGGGAGTTCTAGGCAGGAGGAGAGGCATCAGCCATGGATCGGATGTGGGAAAGCCTGGAACAAAACACTGCAAGAATGTGAGTTTGGGAGGAATGGAAATTGAATGATAGGGGATAGTGAGAAAACAGAGTGGATTGCTAATAAAAAGAAAGTTAGTGGAATTCCAGTAAAGTCAATGGCCATGAGTTTCTGTTTGATGTGTCTAGGAATGGGTAAACACTTGAAGAATTGTGAGGACAGGAAAAGAGTGTCTAGAAAATGCTTTAGAAAGATGATCTGAGCAGTAGATTTAATTAAGACTGCAGAGGTGTGAGGCTGGAGGTAGGGAGACCAGTGAGAAGGCTGATACAGTATTCTAGCAGGAATATGACAAGTAACTGGTCCAGAGAGGGGCCAATGAATATTGAGGAAGAAGCGGACCTGGGAAATGTTGTAGAGAAAAATTGACAGGATTTGTCTGTGCTCTGAATGTGTACACTGAAAGAGAGAAAAGTCACAGAAAATGCCAATGTTATGGGTTTTGTAAGAGAGAGAGGAGAGAGGGAGAGAGGGAGAGAGAGAGAGAGAGAGAGAGAGAGAGAGAGAGAGAGAGAGAGAGCTATATGTATTTAGAATTGTTAGTGTATTCCATGTTTATTTTGCCCTTCCACTTTCACAGATGGTTTTGATGGTTCAATGTTGATCTGATTTCATTTTACTGAGCTTTCAGGATTATTCTTGGACTTTAGGTAGGTGGTTTAAGAATTTTCATTATTTGCATTGACAACAGGTTGAATGTTCTCTCCATGGTTCCATTGGGGTGACCTACGCCTACTGTTGGTCACGAAAATCTGAACAGCACATAAATATGTATAGCTGAGCTTGGTGGTCTAAAATGAAACTTCTGTACCTGCATGCATTGGGCTAAGATAGATGTACAGGTAATATTTCATCCCATACTATGTGCACCTAAAGAGTGCCCATTACTACACCAATACTATTGTCATTTTTTTCTTCTTCTTTCTGATTTCACCATCTTCCTGAGGGATCTGCTCTGAAATAGCCCCAGCATTCCTGAATTGCCTCACATCAGGCCAAAATCTATGTCTGCGGCCCCTTCCTGGGACAGCCACTGCCAATCAGCACTCAGAGACAATGGTTCTAACACCTGAGATCTACTTTACTGAGGAATCCTGAATTGGGTAGTGCCAGGACATTTTATTGAAAACCTCTTCACTACTCCTGGCAATGACATCGCAACCCGTGGTAAACCCAAGGACAAGCTCTGAAAAATGCCCCCAGCCAGGACAAGTCCACAAGGATTATGGACTCACAGGCCACTCTGTCCAGGATGTCAGCCTCCTGTTCCTCTCAGATGTTGCTGCCTCTTTGGTTAGTAGCAGACAGTGGCCTGGACTGGCAAGCCCATTTATGATGCTAGGTAGGGTGGGGGAACTGACCTGGGGACAATAGTGCATCCTTACATTGGCCTGGCTTCACCCACAACTGGACTAATGTCATCCTGGGAGCAAATGCCTGGGACTCTGGGAGCATAAGGGAACTAGGCAGAGTCCTGATGGTTTGCAGAAAATGGGGACAACACTCTGAGCCATGTTTTTTAATGGTATTTGTTAAGTTCTTACTATGGGTAAAACACTGTTCTGAAATCTGAGATAGATACAAGTCAATTAGACTAGATATAGTCCTTGTCCCACATAGGTATCACAGTCTAAATAGGAGGGCGAACAGGAAAACTGAGTCACAGAGAAGTCAAATGACTTGCCCAAAGTCATACAGCCAGTAATTGGCAGAGCCAGAATTAGAACCCAGGTCCTCTGATTCCCAGACCTGGGCTCTTTTATAAAAATAATAATAATAACGATGGTATTTATTAAGCACTTACTATGTGCAAAGCACTGTTCTAAGCGCTGGGGGGGATACAAGGGAATCAGGTCATCCCACAGGGGACTCACAGTCTTAATCCCCATTTTACAGATGAGGGAACTGAGGCACAGAGAAGTTAAGTGACTTGCCCAAAGTCACACATCTGACAATTGGTGGAGCCGGGATTTGAACCCGTGACCTCTGACTCCAAATCCCATGCTCTTTCCACTGAGCCACGCTGCTTCTCTACTTTAGGCCATGTTGCTTCCATTTCGAAGGGAAGTCCCTTGAGCTCAGTAGCTACCAAATCAATTCAGAAGTCATTAGATCAGTTCAAACAACCATACATACCTGAGCTGGAGCAGGGAAACAGAAGGAGAAGGGCAACCAGAATGACTGGGTGATGGAGTCGCTAACTGAAAAAGTAGGGCTTATCAGCCTGGGGAAGTGCAGACTGAGAGAGGGCAGGATTAAAGTTTACAGAATCATGAGGACAGATGAATACAGAATTGTTTCTCAAATCCCAACCCACCAGGGAGCTTGAGGGTAGCAGTTTCACATGTAAGCATTTCTTCACTCAAGGGAGATGAGCACTATGGAAATGGTTCCCTCAAGAAACTACAACTGGAAAATGCAGCAACTTCCATATAGGGATTTGGATGAGCAGCCCATGCTGGGTCACTGTAGAGTGACCTGGAGAGTCAGGGGTTTTGAATGGTCCTACCCATGAGGGACAACTGTCACATGTCTCCTACAAGCATCCCAATGTGTCCCTATCATGACAGAGACTTGGGCTGGAGGATGCAGGATGCTGACACTCATCAATATGTTCTGTACAGAAGCCTCACCTGCTGCCTTATTTATAGTTAGACAGCAGATTTCAAGTGCTAGGGATCCTTCTCAGCAGCATCAAATTCATTTCAGTAAAATAAAAACACTTTATTCTGAGTAAAACCTCTCACAATGGCGGTTGGGCAAATTGAAGCCCACTTGGAGTTGTCACTGAGCTTGAAAACATATGTAATGGAAAATGTTGACAGTTTTCTGAAAATCTTTTCTTTTATGTTTTAAACCCAAGTCTCTACCACTTGGTTGTTTCTTTATCTTTAGAGTGATTTAAATGGTATTTGACTTGAACTGAGGTGCAGGAAAGCCCAGGATTGTTTTTCTAGTCAGTTTCCCACTCACATCCACCATCCAGTTTGAGTTTCTGGAATCTTAGTCACTTCATACTTGGTAGAGTATGAATCATAATGTCAACCCCGTGTTCCAAACCCTAAGGTAAACACCTTTCCTTGTGTAGGCCTGAGGCCCCAGAGACCATTGGCTCCCTCTTCCCAAAAGGGGGGCACATGTAGGGGGGTCATGGCCCTGCAGAAAGTGGAACCCTCAGTCTGGGGACAGATAGCAGTCAGGATGCTGGTCCTGAAGGCAGCATCGTCTGGCCTTGTTCTTCTGCAGTGGCTGGCAGCCCTTAGGAAGGTTCCAGGTCCTTGCCCCACTGATCCAGTATGCCGTCTTCCTCCTGCCACCTCCTAAAGCCCACTTTCCCTTCAGCTCCCCTTCGTTCCTTAGCAGTTGTTGACAGGGACCTTCCCTGCGTGAGAAGAAGTGAGTGTGGGCTGGATATAGGCAAATGGTAATTTAGGGTCCAGGAAGTGAGGAGATTGACTGGAGAGAAGAGGTATAGGGCATGGAAGGGATAAATCCAAGCGACGGTGGCAGTTTACATTGCACTCCTTACTGGGGTGAACTTCTTTCTGCTCAAACAGTGAACTGGTCCTGCTCTCCTGGGCATTTTCACTCTGCTCTATGGTAGTCACCTCAATCCCCTCTCATACTCAATTTTAGTAGACAGTGTCAGCTCATCCTTCCAACCCCACTACCTTCCTGTCATTCCTCAGGTGACTTCTGTCCTCCGATGGCATATCCCGGTTTTTCCAAATGGCAAAGAGCTGAGAGCTGGGATAAGGCCTATCAGGGCAGACATGGGATAAGGCGTGTCAGGGCTGGCATGAAATTTGGGTGAACGTTAACCCAGGCAGTGAGATAGGGGAATAGAAACCCAGTCAGCAGGCTTTTTTCTGTTTCAGAAGCTGCAGGAAAATTTGTGTCTGAACTTTAAAAGTTGAGAAATAAATACGTGAGGATTTATTTTTTAAATTACAGGACATAAAATAGAGATTGGGAGGCTAAAGATAAAGAAAAAGGGTCAGTACAGAGCTAATTAGAAAAGATTGTTCCAGTAATTATCTTTTTAACTTCACAGAAAGACCAAGAGAGTTTATAAAACTCTGGTGAATATGTGAATTTGAAGAGACTAAACAGAATCCAAATCAGATCTGTGATCTAGTCTAGGTGAGAACACAAGTTTTCAGCCTCATCTTTTAGGCCTGGGAATATAAATTTGGAAACATATTAACAAAAACTCTAAGGCAGGTAATAGAGTTCAGTTTTTCTCTTATTTAGAAGCAAGTTATATCGTAATCCAAAAATGGAAATTTAGTTAGTGGTATATATTATTCCTAATATTTATTCCATGCTTACTATGCACAAGGTGCTATACTAAATTACTGTTTCCAGAGTACTGCTCTCAGTGCTTGGAAGAGTATAGTAGACCCAGCTCCTGCCCTCACAGGCTTTATAATCTAATGGGGGAGATAGGACACAAATTCATTTGCAGATAATTTAAGACAAGGTCAGTCAGTTAATTACAGTAATTGAGCAATTACTATGTGCAGAGCATTGTACTAACAGCTTGGGAGAGTACAATACAACAATAAACAGACACATTCCCTGCCCAGTAAGTGGCAGAAAGCATGTGTAACACAAGAATGCCTTAGAAACACATTCCCAAGACTGGTAGTCAGGAGGCTCAGGTTCCAGACCAGATTCTACCACCTGCCTGCCATCTGGCTTTGGATAAATCAGTTTCCTCATCTGTACAATGGAGATGTAGTACCAGTACCAGTTCTTCCTCAGTCTTTGACTGTGGGCCCATGTGGGACAGGGACTGTGGTTCAATCTGATTATTTTGTACCTAAAACCAGCACATAATTGTTGAATTAAGTGCCGTGATTATTTAAATGAAAATAAGTCCGTATTAAATGATAAACATGTATCAATGAGATGAATGTCAAGGTCCTTACACTCCCTAAAGGGAAAGTGTGTTCTAGAACAGTAAGGCCAGTTGCTAGATTTAGCTATGTAATTAGTGACAGAATCACTCCAGAAATAGCAGGTCGTAGTTAGTTGGAAGCAGGTGGCCTCGTGGAAAGAGCAGAGGGCTGTGAGTCAGGAGACCTGGGTTCTATTCCTAGTTCTTCCACTTGACTGCTGGTTAACCTTGGGCAAGTCCCTTAACTTCTCTGTCCCTCAGTTTCCTCAATCGTAAAATGGGGATTTCACTATCTGTTCTCCCTCACCCTTAAACTGTGAAACCCATTTGGGACAGGGACTGTGACTAGTCTGATTATCCTGTTTCTACCCCAATCCTTTCCCCTCTCAGGGTCACACCTGGAGAGTTTCCAGTAATCTACCAGTAATGACAATGGGAAGGAGAGTAAAGCAGGGGCATACCCATTCCATTCCTGGCTTGGGCAATGGTTAGGGAGTGGTAGGGAATCTGAAACAAGTCAAAACTCACCTGTGCTAGACAAATGATTGCAGATAGAATTGAGGTGTTAAGGGAGAGATGTGTCCACCGAGTCACTATGGGTCAGAGATGACTTGAAAAGTATAAGACAAGACCCCAATCCTTAGCACAATGCTGGCTTTTAGTAAACGCTAAATGAATGCCATAATTACTCATATGAAGGTATTTATTAGAGCACCCTCTGAAGTGCAATGCACTGAATCAAACACTTGGAAGGTGTTACAGAAGCGCAAGATATTTTTGGTACCCATTTTCTGATGGGGGAGACAGACAGAAATATTCACATGCAATGGAATCAGAATAAATATGATTAAATGTGCAAGTAAATATACATATATGCATAAGTCCTGTGGATAGGCATAGAGAGATACATAAGTGTAAATGGGACTTAAAGGCTGATGAGATTCAGGGTACGGATGATGAGTCAGGAAAGACTCACTGAAGATGGAAATTTAGGAGGTTTTCTAAGATGAGATCTGAGGTCTGGTGGACTTGTGGAGGAAGAAGGAAGTTCTAGATTCTGGGAACAATGTGAAGAAGCGGTGAGAAGTGGGCAGGATGAGAGCAAGATACAGCCAGGAAGAGGGCTTCAGAGGAGTAAAGAGAATGATCAGGAGAAAAGCAGGTAAGGAGAATCTATAACTAAGGTGGAGAGAGATGGTGGAGAGTGTGCTTGATGTGGAGGGTGATAAGTAACCATCGAAGAGTTTTGAGGAGAGATACTTTTTTGAGGAAGGTGATTGGAGCAGCAATGTGGACTGGATATGGGCAGAGGCTAAAGAGAGGTAGATCAGAATATGAAACACACTTGGATCAGAATGATTGGATAAATATCCATATGGATGGAGAGAACTGGGCTAAATCATGAAATGATCTGAAGAAAAATTGGCTGGTTTTGGCAGCAGGTTGGATGTGAGAGCAGAATGATGGTGAGGAGGCAAGGATGACACCATGGTGGCAGTCTTCAGTCACAGAAATACCTGTGATGTCAACAAGATGGGAAGCTGGGAGGAGGGGTGGATTTAGGAGAGGCAATGAAAATTTCAGGTTGGGACATGTTGAATTGAGATGCAGGCAGATCATCTAAGTGGAGATGACCTGGAGGGAAGAGGAAATGTGGGACTTCAGAGCATGGGAAAGATCAGGACTAGAGAGGTAAATTTGTGAATCATCTGCTTAGATATGGTAATTAAGCCATGTGAGTGACAACCCACCTTTGAGCCCAACCACTGCACTCTCTAGTCATCACCCTATCTCCTTTCTAACATGCCTTTCCAAACTCCTCAAACAATTTTACACTCACTACCTCCACTTCTTCCTTTCCAACTTTCTCCTGGATCCCTTGCAATCTGGCTTCTGCCCCCTCCACTCCACTGAATCTGCCCAAAGTCACCAATGATCTGTTCCTTGCCCTATTATTTGGCCTCTATTTCAGCCTAATCGTCCTTGACTTCTCAGCTGCCTATGACACAGTGAGTGTCCCCCATTTCCTGGAAACAATATCTAAAATTGAATTCACTGACAAGTTATTCTTTACTGGATTTCTTCCTACTTCTCTCACTTCTTCTCAGACTCTTTTAAGGACTTTTCCTCTTCCACCCACTCGCTAACTGTGGGATCCCTCCAGTCTTAATTCTGGGTCTCCTTCAAGTCTTCATGCACCCAATCCCTTGGAGAACTCAATTGCTCCCACGACTTCAACTACCACCTTTGTTCGGATGACTTCCAATCTTATCTCTCCAGCCCAGGCTCTCTCTTTCTTTGTCACCTCATATTTCCTCCTGCCTTCAGAACATCTTTACTTGAATGTCCTGTTGACACCTCAAAAAATCAGTCTATCCAAAACTGAACTCCTAACAGCTTCTCTGTCTCTCAAGCCCACAACCTTGACTCATCTCTCTCCATCAACCCATATATTCAGTCAGTTACTAAATTTCGGTTACTTTGCAGAGTAGGCCTTGGTGGAACAAAGAGAATAAAGACAAAGTCAGGGTGAAATTAATACACAAAGATTTCTGTGCCAGCACATAAACAGGAACCAGACTCTGCCAAGGTAAGACCAGGAATCAAGGGTTTTTCCTCTTCCCAAAGTCAGTGAAATTAGGTTGAAAAGTGGCTGATTCCTTAGGCAGGTCTTGACTGGCCTGTTTGGTTCCTTCAGCTTCTCAGATCATGCAACAAGTAAACAAGGGCATCTGGGGCTGGGAGGGTCCTGGCAAGACAGGTTCTTAGTGGGGAAAAGATTGGGAGGTGATGGGTTTCCATTGCCCTAATCCTAGATTTGGAAAATGACCTTTATTTCTTTGTGGTTTGCCTTCAAGGTCCATGGCACCCACTTGTTAGCTCGTTGTGGACAAGGAATGTATCTTTATCTGGCTTCCCAAGTACTCTCCCAAGTACATAATACAGTACTTTGCACACAGTAAGTACTCAATAAGAACGATTGAATGAATGAATTAATTGCAGAGAGGGCACTGTTTTGAGCATGTGGGAGCCATTTTGTTGGTTGGGAATTCATTGTGCAGGCGACTGTTTTTGAACCCTTGAATGGCAACATTGAGGAGGGAATTCAAGAGGGATCTGGGCTGTTCTGCGGGGCAGACTGTTGGAGGGAACATGTCGGCAGGGTGGGGCACAGAGGGTGGAGAAACCTCCCCTCCATGCATTACCCAGGGGAAGGCTTGGAGCAAATGGGCAGCTGCCATGATGCCTGGGGCAGTGAATCAGGAACCACTGTGACTCCAGAGGCGGGGCCAGATGGAGGGCAGTCAGCATCACGAATCAGCGCAGCCACCACAAACCACTGCAGCTGCCACAAACCAGCTAAAGTTCACTCTGGTAGTCCACGATGCCCCCCATGGCCATCACGAACCACTGTGGCCACCATGAGCCAGCTGGACTTCTCAAACTCTCTCCTCCACCCCAAACGTAGAACCACCTCTATGAACCTGGAGCAAATCGTTGGTGGGGTAGCTATGACTATTGTTGTGTGTTTGTGTGTGTGTGTGTGTGTGTGTGTGTGTGTGTGTGTGTGTGTGTGTATTTTCCCTCATTTAATTAGACCAATAATTGAATAAAGCTCTCTCCTTTGCACAATGGTGGCTTGGTTTTATTTTGAATTTCTCATAGACAGCCCAGCCTAAAAAAAAACTCTTGGTCATTACATCTGATTAGGATCTGTCTCAGACATACTGGACCAGTTAGGATACTCCCCATCTTTGAGGTCAATTAGGATACTGGGCTTTCCCAGCTTTGGAGAAGGAGCTGGTTTGGAACCCACCTAGCAGGACCCAAGACAACCCCAGCTCAGGAGGAGGGGCTCGTTTGGAATCCACCCAAAGCTTGTTACACACAAATTGGCAATGAGGAAAGCTTTTACTTAGGATTTGTCTTGAGTGCCTGAAAGAATCTCAGTCGGGGCTCATGACATAAAATGGCAATGAGGAAAGTTTTCAAATAGGACTTGTCTTGAGTGCCTGATAGTAGGGGAAGGTGAATTCCCGTAGACGGGCTCATGCCAGGCACCTTAGCCGAATGAGATGCCCCATGACTGTAGTGGGGCAGGGAAGGTTTTACAACATCAATTTATGTTCAAATACCATACAATTTATTATTTAGGGGCCTGACCCAGGGAAAACCTCTGTGTGGGCAAGGTGGAGTGGACATCAAAAAAGCCTGTCACAACTCCTTGAGCTCCTGGTTGTGAAACACAGCTCTTGCTTGGCCAAAGACAGAGGGTCAGGCTGTGGGTTCACACATCCTGACTGAGCCACACAACCTGCTAAACTTTCAGTGTTGCACTGGCCACTTTATTTGATGTTATGGTAGGAATGGAGGGGAGGATTGAACAGCCTCAAACTTTCTATGTCAATTAGGTAACATAGTGTTGGTGTGTTCCTGACAGATTTACAGGGTGCTGAAATGGAAGTGAATTGCTTTACTTCATTTATGTCAGGCCTATGACTAAGGACCATGGTATTCAATTCCCATTAGTAATCTGTATCACTCTTTCATTTCCCAACCCCTGACTTCATAATCATTTACCCTTCCACTCTTAAGTGTCATGTGACTGGAAGTGGTCTGCATCTGGATGGCTCTTAGAAGGGCACCATGAGTCACTCTGTACCTGATTTTAAATTCCTGTTTGACTGAAGTGTAGTCTCATCTTCCTGTGTGCTGAGGAGAATGCAGGACTGCAGTGAAGTTCCGTTCTGGAAGTAATAAAAGACACTGCATCCTTAGCCTTCAATCCTCGGTAGAGTTTTCTGCTTCTGCTTTTTCTCTCTTGCACTTCCCCATTCCCCTCTTCCCTTCCTGACTACCATTTTCAACTGTTCGCTCTCCAGTGGATTTGAAAGTTTGGAGGTTTGCTTTCAAACTTGCTCATGTCTCCCCTATTCTAAAAAAATCCTCACTTGACCACATGGCTCCCTCCAATTATCACCCATCTCCTCCTGCCATTCCTCTTCAAACTCCTTGAGTGAGTTATTTACACTCACTGTCTCCAGTTCCTCTTCTCCAATTCTATCCTTGAACCCCTCCAATCTGTCTCCAATGCAATCCACAGAAACTGGCTTCTCAAACACCACAAACGACCTCCTTCTTGCCAGGTCCAACAGCCTCTATTCCATCGAAATCCTCCTCAACCTCTCAGCTTCTTTCAACATTGTCAACCACCCCCTTCTCCTGGAAACATTATCCAACCTTGACTTCAATGACACTGTCCTCTTCTGGTTCTGCTTCCTACCTCTCTGGCCACTCACTCATTTGTGGGCTTCTCTTCTGCCTCCCCACACCCTACAATGGCAGTCCTTCGAGGTTCAGTTCTGGTTCTTCTACACTCCATCTACATCCACTTTCTTGGAGAATTCATTTGCTCCCATGGCTTTAACTACCACATCTATGAGGATAATTCCCACATCTACATCTCCAGTCCTGGTCTCTCATTCTCTGCTGTCTCCCCTTTCCTCCTGCCTTTAGGACATCTCCACTTGGATGTCTTGCCAACACCTCAAACTCAATATATACAAAACAGAACATATTTTATTTTACCCAAACCCTGCCCTCTCCATGACCTTCACTGTAGACAGCACCCCCATCCTTCCTGTCTCACAAGCCTGCAACTTTGGCAATATCCTCAACTCATCTCTCTCATTCAATCCACATATTCAGTCTGTCAGTAAATCCTGTTGTTCAGCCTTCACAACATTGCTAAAATCTGCCTTTTCTTCTCCAAACTGCTACATTAATCAAGTACTTATCCTATCTCACCTTGATTACTGTATCATCTGCCTTGCTTACTTCCCTGCCTCCTGTCTCTCCCCAACTCCAGTCCATAGTTCACTTTGGTGCCCAGAACATTTTTCTACAAAAACGTTCAAGCTATGTTTCCCCACACCTCCAGTTGTTGCCCAACCACCTCTACAACAAAGTTGTCTTATCATATTTAAATCACTCAACTAGCCCCATCCGACCTTACCTCACTTCTTTCCCACACACTATGCTCCTCTAGTGTCATCCAGCCAGCTGTGCCTCATTCATGTCTATCCTGCCTCAGTACAAGCGCACAGTACAGTGTTCTGCACACAGTAAGCGCTCAATAAATATGACTGAATGAATGACTCTTGCCTCTGACCTCTCACCCACATCTTGCCTCTAGGCTGGAACATCTTCCCTCCTGATATCTGACAAGCGCTCTTCCCACCTACAAAGCCTTATTAAAGGCTCATTTCCTCCAAGCCTTCATTTTATCTTCTTCCTTTCTGCATCTACTTACTCCTCCCTCAGCCCCACAGCCCTTAGATACATATCTGTAATTTATTTATTCCTAGTAGTATCTGTCTCCCCCCTAGACTGTAAACTCACAGTGGTTTGACACTCTTCCAACTCTGTCATATTGAACTCTCCCAAGAGCTTAGTACAGTCCTCTACACACAGTAAGTACTCAATGCATATGTGACTCAGTGGAAAGAGCATGGGCTTTGGAGTCAGAGATCAGGGGTTCAAATCCCAGCTCCGCCAACCGTCAGCTGTGTGACTTTGGGCAAGTCACTTTATTTCTCTGTGCCTCAGTTACCTCATCTGTAAAATGAGGATTAAAACTGTGATCCCCCCTTGGGACAACCTGATCACCTTGTAACCTCCCCAGTGCTTTACACATAGTAAGTGCTTAACAAATACCATTATTATTATTATTATTATTATTATTATTATTATTATTATTATTGATTGAAATGGGCAAAGGTGCTGATTTTTTTCCTGTTTTTTTCTAAAATGGAAGTCTAAATAATGTGGCAAGGTTCATGGTAGTTACCCGCCTCACATGGTAAACTCTCACTGCAGGTGAAAGGAAAAGCAAAAATTCACAAGACTGCTACAGTCCAAAGCTGCAGAGGAGAAATGACTATGCAGTCTCTAATTATGAACAAGGAGAAGGGGCTATGTGGTCTCTAATAAGAATTTAATACAGTTTTCTACACACAGTAAGCACTTAATAAATATTATTGAATGAATCACGAACAGGGCCCAGGAGAAGGGACTTTGTGGTAACTGATCACAGGTCGATCCCAGGTCCAGATGGGGGTTACCTATGGAGTTCTGAATATTTCAAAGTTGTCACTGAATTACTTTTGTTATCTGGAACAATTGATGATTGACATTTATTGATGACCCTACATTTTAATGTTTGATTTTAAATATTTGATTTGTTGCTTCCCTCCACCTGAATGACACCCTTAAAAATAAGGTTGCTAAACACAGGCCTAAAGTATGTTTGCTCCGAAGAAGCCTTTAGTAGCCATGTAAACAATATCATTTATTTTACATTCATAGCAAGTGATTTAATTAAGCTCTGTTTGCTTTACGGAACTCTGAAGGATTTTTCAAGTAGGATGGATCAACCGGCAGATTTTCTATGTCAATCAACATCATTCAAAACCCCAATGACACATCAGTCTCAAGGAGAGGAACAGAAACTGCCCTGCTTCTCCACCAAAAATGTCATATTGTGACAGTAATAAGATTCAAGTTTTGATCTCAATGCCTACTTTATTGAGACTCTATCCCTCAAAAGAGCTATCTTTCAAATTCCAGTGTAGAACCCTGAACTCCGACACATATTCCACACCAAAATATGAATATCAAAAACTGTTGAGTTATTATAAATGAAGAGTTTGAATTCAATGGCTATATATACACACAACATGGTGCAGCTGTTAGATGTGGAACTGCTGTCAATAAATGATATTTATCACACTGTATTAAGTGCTTGGGAGAATACAATGCAACAGAGTTGGTAGTCATGTTCCCTGCCCTCAATAAGCTTACCATATAGAGGGGGTGAAAAAACATTAAAATAAACTACAGCCTGGTATGTCCATAAATGCTATGAGGTTGGTAGAGAGGTGAATATCAATCAAAGTGCTTAAGCATAGAGACCCAGGTGCATAGGTGACTAGGAAGGAATGTAAAATAGGGTGGAGTGGAGACGACCACTTGAAGGAGATATGATTTTAGTAGGACTTTGAAGATGAAGAGAATGGTGGCCTGTCAGACATGAAGAGGGAGAGAGAGTTCCAGGCCACAGGGAGTGCAAGAGGAAGGAGTTGACATTGAGAATGATGAGTTAGTGGTACAGTGTGTAGATTGGTGTTTGAGGAGCAAAGTGTGTGAGTTGGATTGTAGTGGGAAATCAGTAAGGTAAGGTAGGATGCAGAGAGCTGAATGAGTGCTTTAGAGCCAATGGTGAGGAGTTTCTACTTGATGCAGAGGTGAATGGACACCCATCAAAGGTTTTTGAGGTGAGAGGTGATGTGGACTGAATGATTTTTTTTAGAAAAATGATCCAAGCAGTAGACTGAAGTATGGACTGGAGATGAGCGAGGAAGGAGGAAGTGAGGTCAGTGAAGAGTCTGATGCAAAAGTCAAGGTCAAATGAAGTCAAAAGTCAAATAAATAATCTATTTATTTATATTAATGTCTGTCTCCTCCTTTAGACTGTGAGCTCACTGTGGGCAGGGAATGTGTTTGATGTTGTATTGTACTGTCCCAAGCACTTGGTACAGTGCTTTGCACACAGGAAGCGTTCAATAAATACGATTAATAATAATGTGGGAAACGGGTGTTTGGATGAGCGTGATAGCACTTTGGGAGGAGATCAAGGGATGGATCCTAGAAATGTTGGGAAGGAAGAACTGATAGGATTCTTTGACAGATTGAATATGTGGGTTGAATGAAAGAGATGAGTTGAGGATAATGCCTAGATTAGGAGCTTGTGAGACAAAGAGAATCGTGGTATTTGTCTACAGTGTCAACAGAAGAGATCTCAGGGAGAACAGGGTACGTGTGGGAAGATGAGAAATTCTGTTTGGGACACGTTACGTTTGAGGTGTCAGAGCGATATCCAAGTAAAGATGTCCTGTGGAAGGCTGCAGGACAGAAAGGGAATGTTACTCCAACTGATAAGTCTCATGAAACACCCCCAAATGTGGGTTTAGAATGCCTCAGTGTAAAAGGAATTTTGAAGTTTAAGAAAAGAAGAAGTAAAATATAAATCAAATAAACCTGATTCAATACACTACTGATCCTACTGTTGAGCTTTTTTGAGACATGTAGTGAAAAGTCAGCCTCTTGACTAAAGCAGCCTGAAAGCATTCCAAAAAAGTAGCCACTCTTTCTTAATCTGAGATACAGTATTAATTTTCTTATCACTACGAATTGTCTACTTTAACAGTTTGACAATTATCCTGCCTATCAACCCGTTATGCTGATTTAATAAGAAAAAATCCAATTATACCTGCATTATATATGTCTTGATTAGGGTCATGAAGATATATTCATCACCTTCCTTAAAAAAAAAAAAAGACATACATTACAGGGTGGATGGCATTCTAAGAAAATATAGATTATCAAGTATTAAGCACGATGGAAAAGAAACCCCACATTTCCCTGGTTAAAAGGACAGTTTAGGAATGACTAACATGGTACACATTTAGTTATTTATCCATCATTTCCATGTAAATAATTTCCAAATTCTCTAACCATCTTTTTTGTCAATTAAGGCAAGATTTTCTAAAAAAAAAAAAACCATGCTCTACTAGACGGTATTTCTATGAATGAAGTGTTTTGTATGTCCCCAGACTGTGTTTGTTGATATGGTCTCTCTTCACCTATTACTGAGGACTGAAGAATGGTCACTCTGCAGCCCGCTGCTGGTGGAAGGCATTTGCTCTCATTATCTCTTATCACTGCATAATTTCTAAATTTATCGACCAAACGATCAGTCAGTGATATTTGTTGAACATTTACTGTGTGCAGAGCAGTGTACGAAGCTCTTGGTAGGGTACAATGCAATAGAGTTGTAGACATTCCCTGCCCACAAGGAGCTTGCAGTCTAAAGGAAGAGACAGACATTCAAATAAATTGTACATAAGTGGTATGGGGCTGAGAGTAGGGTGATTAGCAAGTGCTTAAAGGGTACATTCAGATGCATAAGTGAAGCAGAAGGAAGAGGGAGTGGGGGAAAAGTATTTGTTTTCCCAAACCCATCCTCTCTCCGACTTTCCCATCACTTTTGACAACACCACCTTTCTCCTTTTCTCACGAGCCTGAAACCTCAGCATTACCCTTGATTTATCTCTCTCATTTAAGCTGCATATTCTGTCAGTCACTAAATCGTGTTGGTTCTACATTGCACAGCATCTCTAGAGTCCTCCCCTTCCTCTCCATTCAAACTACTACAATGCTGATACAAGCACTTGTCAAAGCCCAGGTTAACTACTGCATCAGCCTCTTCATTCACTTCTCTGCCTTCAGCTTCTCTCATCTCTGCCTTTAATGTCTCCAATCTCTAACTTAGACTCTTCCATCTCCACCTTCAGTCTCTCCCCTTGTGAAGCAATATGGCCTACAGGCCTAGAAGTCAGAGGACCTTACCATTTAAAGCCGATGGTAAGGGGTTTCTGTTTGATGCGGAAGTGGATGGGCAATCACTGGAGATTTCTGAGGATTGGGGAAACATGGCCTAAACATTTTCGTGGAAAAATGATCCAGGCAGCAGAGTGAAGTATGGACTCGAGTGGGGAGAGACAGGAGACAGGGAGGTCGGCAAGGAAGATGACACAGTAATCAAGGCAGGATAAGATAAGTACTTGGATTAACATGGAAGCAGTTTGGATGGAGAAGAAAGAGTGGATTTTAGCAGTGTTCTGGAAGGTTGAACCAACAGGATTTAGTGATAGATTGAATAAGTGGGTTGAATGAGAGAGAGGAGTCAAGGAAAATGCCAAGGTACAATACAATGCAACAGAATTTGCCAACACAGTCCCTGCCCACAAGAAGCTTACTGTCTAGAGCAGGAAATAGGCATCAGTTTAAATAAATAAAATTAGATACATACATGATTATGACATTTATGGAATATCAATATGCCAACAAGTCTTTCTGACTGAATAAGAGCTTCCCTGCTTGTGCCAGGGTAACCTTCAGTCCTCCTCATTTTCCTATGCCAACCAACAGTGGGCAACCAGTCCAATGCCACACTTTCTGCATAAATTACAAACTAAACTTATTAAAAATGAATTATCCCAATTTCACAGACAAACCAAAATTTCCAGACATATAAGAGTAGATTGGCAGGCACCAACTCTGATAGCCACCTAGTAACCCTGGGTAACAAAATCTAGAGTAATTTATCTGATGCTGGCCAAGTTTAGCTCAATCTGGCCACTAGCTCAGCTCCAGAGCCTGTCCATGGAGCAGTTCCTTCTCTGTGCTGACTGGTGGCAAATCAAACCCATCCAACAGGGTGATGCTAGTCGAACAGCTTAAGGTTGGACAGGAAAAAACATATTTGAACACACAAACCCAGCAAGCCCATAGCTCATGGGAGGAACAAAGCTAGGTTGGCAGATATTAGACAGCTCCTGGGTAAAATAAGGCCCATTCTTTTGGGACACATAATTAATACTTTGAGCTGAAAGACCATCTCTGTGTGATTGTCAACTGCCAAGACAGGCCTGCTGGATCATACATGACAAAATAAATCATGCTGATTTCAACGAGATTATTCCTAAACACATTTCTCTCTTCATATTTTGAAAACGGAATTTTTCCGTAGAACAATTTGTTATCAAACAACAAGTCCATGATAACTTTTTCAGACGTCGTGAGCTTTAATTTTCCAATGGCTATTATCTTGGCCTTGCCAAGGCCTACTGGTGAGGGAGAAGGGGAAATAATTGATATCAAGGGTAAAATCAGCACTTTGGCCCATTGCATTTCCAATAGACAAGGGTCAATTCAATCTCTCCACCAGCAAGATTGAAAGAGTCAAGGTGTGGGAGACGGCCATCAGCTTCTCAAACACAATCCAAAGTTGGGGCACATGCGAAATGCTATCTGCAGGGAAGGGTGTATAGCTCAAAGTCTATGCCCAATACCGCAAAGCGGAGCTCCTAAAGAGCAGAGTGAAGTGAAAGAAAGGATTTGTTTTATTGGTGACCCCCATAGAATTGAGTTTTACTGTAGCTACAACTCTCTTTCTGGGATAGGATTCTCACCATACTAAATACTTAATGTATGAGGACACACACTAAATTCTGTAAGAAATGCTAAGTGTTGAATGCTAAATTTTCCAATTCCCTCAAACAGGGACTCTTCCTGTACCTGAACTTAGAGTGGCAGTGTTCTCTAAGAGAGGAGGGGTGATCATGGGAGGTGGAACAGCACACATGTGGAGAATGGGTTTCTGCAGGGAAGAAGAGCCAAAGATGAGTTTCCTTTCAAGGAAACTCAGGATCCCAGAAATAGCCTCATCTGCTTCAGTACTGGGAGGGAAGAAACCTTACTACCAAAGAGTTTCAGAGAGAAATGCTGAATTTTTCTCTTTGTCCTTAACATATATCCTAGCATGTGCTGTTCATTCTTTTTTTTTTTGGTACTTCTTAAGTACATACTATGTGCCAAACACTGTACTAAGTACTGGGATAGAAACAAGCTAATCAGGTTGGACAAAGTCAATGTTCCATATGGGGTTTCCAGTCTTAAACCCCATTTTTATAGATGAGGTAATTGAGGCACAAAGAAGGTGAGTGACATGCCCAAGGTAAAACAGCAGACAAGTGGAAGAGGTGGGATTAGATCCCAGATCCTTCTGACTCCCAAGTCCATGCTAGGCCAGGCTGCTTCTCTGAGACTCCCAGAGCCATGTGTGACAGCACCTATCAGGGATTTGCATTATCCTTAGAAAAAGAACATAGTTCTCTGGGGATGTTCCAGTGTTATTCCACTCAGTACGTTCCCAGATGATCCTGCAGTGGATACACGGTGCTGCAGTATGTATCTCTAAATGTGGTTGATGACAGAGAGGCAGTGTGGTCTATAGCAAAGAGGAGGAGGCCTGGGAATCAGGAGACCTGAGTCCTTGTCCTGTCTTGCCCTCTCATTTTCTGGGTAATCTTGGCAAGTCACTAAATCTCTCATGCCTCCATTTTTATATAATAATGATGATGATAATAACGATGGTATTTGTCAAGAGCTTATGTGTCAAGCATATGTGAGCCCTGTGTGGGACACTGACTGCATTCAACCAGATTATATTGTATTCACCCCAGGATTTAGAATAGTGCCTGGTACATAGTAAGCACTTAAACACCATTAAAAAAAGAGCACTGTTCTAAGTGCTGAGGTAGCTTCAAGTAATCACATTGTACATAGTACCTTGTCCCACATGGGACTGACAGTCTAAGCAGAAGGAAGGACAGGGAATGAATGCCCATTTTACAGATGAGGAAACTGAGGCACAAAGAAATTAAATAATAATAATAATAATAATAATAATAATAATGGCATTTATTAAGCACTTACTATGTGCAAAGCACTGTTCTAAGCGCTGGGGAGCTTACAAGGTGATCAGGTTGTCCCACGGGGGGCTCACAGTCTTAATCTCCATTTTACAGATGAGGTAACTGAGGCCCAGAGAAGTTAAGTGACTTGCCCAAAGTCACACACCTGACAATTGGCAGAGCCAGGATTTGAACCCATGACCTCTGACTCCAAAGCCCATGCTCTTTTCCACTGAGCCACACCGCTTCTCTATGACTTGCCCAAGGTCACACAGCAGTCACTTGGAAGAGCTGGGATTGGAATCCAGGTTTTCTGAGTTCCAGGCCCATGACCTTATCATATCTTATAATAGGCCACACTGCATCTCCTTCCACATCCAAATAATGGGGATAAAATGCCTGTTCTCCTTGTTCTTAGACTGTCGCACCCATGTGGGACCGAGACCATCTGATCGGACTGTCTTGTTTTAATAAGACTTAATAAATGTCAAGATGATGAGGATGATGGTAAGTATTAATCAAGCTTTTGTAATCTCATGGTCAGACTCTTGAGTTTGCGGCCTCACTAGTCACCCTGCCTCCATTTCATACTATCAATACAATGGGAGCATCCAGCTAAACCTGATGGTTGGAAGCCCATTTTCCCAATGGAGAGCTATAGAAACTGATTGGGCCTGTGCGCCCCTGTGCCGCTAATGGTCACTAGCCAATGAAGGGGGCTGATCAATCAATCATATCTGTTGAGAACTTACTATGTGAAGAGCACTGTAGCTAGTGCTTGGGAGAATACAGTACAACAGAATTAACAGACCCATTTCCTATGCAAATTGAGGTTACAGTGTAGAGGGGGAGACAGAAATTAATATGAATGAATAAATAATTGATAATTTAAGGATTTATACATAAGTGCTGTGGGATTGGAGGTGGGGCGACTTTCAAATGTCCAAAGTTCACAGATTGAAGTCATATACCAGATCTCCTGGATGTCTGCCTCTCCAGCTATGTAGATATCCCTTGCCCTGCCAGAAGCCCTGAAACCTTCAATGGGAGGATGTGCTCCAATTGTTAAGCCCCCCTCTCCTGCAGAGGAATGAGGAAAAGGGGTGGTTTGCAGAGAGCATTCTACAGGTGCTTCCCAGAGCATGAAGCAGTCTGGGAATTTCCCGGCTCCCCATCCTATTCCAACACTGAGGACACACCTGGCCCTAATCCTGCACCCAGAGTCACACTGCTAAAGCCATGCAAGAGCTATTGGTCCTTGACATCTCCAGGTAAAGTTTGCCAGGCTGTGCAAGCAATACACACCCTCTTCCCAGCCAGAGCCTTGGGCACTGGACAAGGAAGAGTCAAACTAAGTCTGATCATCCCCTCCAGACCCCCAGTTACCTCGGCAGTTTAGGTTGCTACTTTTTAGCATACCCTGGCCCAAAGGACAGATTGGGCTTGGACTATGTCTGTCTTCCTGAAAATCCTCCAATAGTTCTCCATTTCCTTCCACATCACACGGACACTCCTGACCCCTGACTTCAAGCCTTTCCAGCAGCTTTTTCTCATTTGATGGGGTCTCTTAATGGGAAATGCTGGTCTATCCTTAGTCCTAAGGCTACAGAACTGAGACCCTGCATGGAGGAATTGATTTCAGTGCTAGGGGTTTGCTCAGAGCCATCCACACTCTCTCTTCCCTGCCAGCACTGTCTCTGCAGCAGTCCAAAGTGCAACAAGTAGGAGTGAGTTAATTTTCAGGATTCCTGCTGGGCCCATCCACCTTGCAGAATATCCTAGTTTATCCTTTTGTCAGAAACATTTACTATGGACATTATAGCTTCCTCATTCAGGACTGGGACTAGAACTCAAGTCTCATGATTCTCAGAGAGGTTCTTTCCAGCAGACAACTACTCTCCTCTACTGCTTCTTCTTGCCTCAGGCTCTTCACTACTCACAGAGGAACTTTTTTGTTCACCCAACCCACGTTTGACTACCTCGTTCTTGCCCTTGCTCCCTTCCTCCCCTTCAAGTCTGCCAAACCATATCCTTTCCCAACTTCAAAAGTGTATTGTTAAAAACCACCTTTGATGAGGAAGATTTACCTCTTTAATTGTCATCACCTTAGTCATGACACTCTCGGCCTCAAGGCTCTCCATCACCTCACCCCCTTCTACCTCACCTTCCTTCTCTCCTTCTACAGTCCAGCCCGCACACTCCACTCCTCTGCCACTAACCTCCTCACTGGGTCTTGTTCTCAACTGTCCTGCCGTCGACCCCTGGCCCACATCCTTCCTCTGGCCTGGAATGCCCTCCCTCCACACATCCGCCAAACTAGCTCTCTTCCTTCCTACAAAGCCCTATGGAGAGCTCACTTCCTTCAGGAGGCATTTCCAGACTGAGCCCCACCTTTTTCCTCCCATGCCCATCACCCCCCCGCCCTACCCCCTTCCCCTCCCAACAGCACTTACATATATTTCTACATATTTATTACTCTATTTTATTTGTACATACTACATTTATTTTATTAAGGATGTGTATATAGCTATAATTCTATTTATTCTGATAGTATTGACACCTGTCTACTTGTTCTGTTATCTATCTCTCCCTTCTAGACCGTGAACTTGTTGTAGGGTAGGGACCGTCTCTATATATTGCCGATTTGTATTTCCCAAGCACTTAGTACAGAAATCTGCACACAGTAAGCGGTCAATAAATACAATGGAATGAATGAATGGCATCCCATTAACCACTCTTAGAAATTGCATATATTTTTATCTATTTCTGGGATGGTGGAGGTAGTGATGTGAGAACACTTTTGGCCTACAGTAGGCATGGATCCACCCTCTTTAGGTCCATGCAAGGACAGGGATGCTCTTCCTGGACCATTCCCCAGCCCCTGCTGTGGGAGCTATCAGGCCCTCACCCTGATGATATACTGACCCACTCTCCATCTCCTCTCCTCCATGTCACTCTGCTCCCTCTCTCTCTTCCACCACTACCACCGCAGCTGCTGTTGCTGCCACTTGTAAGCGTAAAGAACGGTGGCCTTTGACTTAGCAGAGTGCAATGAGGTTGCTCCTCCTTTTGTGGAATTTCCTACATACAATCTGGAAAAGAGAAGAAGGTAAGGCCTGAGACTTTGTAAACCTTCTTCCACCCTGGGACAGGATCAAGGGCCTGAGACTAAACCAGCATCACATTGGGCTGTTTCAGTCCCATGGTCTCCACTTGGTAAACTTAGCCCTGGCCACTCCTACCTAGCAACAATATAGTTATAAAGTGAGAGATGAACCAATTCTAGCACGCTTCTCAGTGAACCAAGACAGTTCCCACATTGACAGGATTTGGAAAAATGTACCAAGCAATTTTGATGATTAAACTCCATCCATTTATTATATTAGATTGAAAGTTATTTACTCTTTGGAAGATACTGCGTAGCTAATCTTTGCTGAGTGGCCTGGAAATAGTTGTTCTCAACTAGACCCGCTGGCCAACTCAGCACCTGGCAGGCAATTGGATGGAAGCTGCCAATTGGGAATCTTCCCTTCCTCAGCTGCCACTGGGGATGTGATGATGATAATGATGGTGGTATTTGTTAACCACTTACTATGTGCCAAGAACTGTTCTAAGTGCTGGGGTTGATACAAGGTAATCAGGTTGTCCCACGTGGGGTTCACAGTCTTAATCCCCATTTTACAGATGAGATAACTGAGGCACAGAGAGGTTAAGTGACTTGCCCAAAGTCACACAACTGACAAATGGCAGAACCAGGATTAGAACCCATGGCCTCTGACTCCCAAGACTATGCTCTTTCCACTAAAACATACTGCTTCTCTGTGCCCACGCTGGGGAGTGCTGTCATCTCCCACTTTTTTCCTCCCTCTAGAGATCTCTGGATTGAATGCCTTTCAAATAACGAAGAAAGTTTTGTCCTGAAAATTTTGCAAGGTCATGCTTCCCAGAGACTAACGAGCACTGCAATGTTAAGTGACCAGAAAAGGTGATGGCTTCATGCCCTGGGCAGCTTAAGAACATCCATATGATCATCCAGCCCAGATGTCTGTCTCCAGTAGTGTCACAAGGGTCTTGAAAAACCAAGAGCTATGTCCTCTTGTACTTCCATCTTGATGAGTGGTGATGGACCATTCTACACCCTTATCTCTGTCTTCGATAGCGTCACGAGCCCCCTGTTTGTACCAACCAAGACCTTCCTGGACCTGAGAAGCCTCGGTGACATAGTGGAGTCAAGCCACACCTCTGATCACCAAGGTTACTATAGAAAATTTTTCACTTAGTTTTACCAACATGCAAGGGAGTAACACATACACACTCTCACTCACTCCACTCACCAAAGGCCCAATACCAGCCTGCTGGTCAAAGGAGCCCATTCTGCCAATGCTTCATCTTTCTGCTTCCAAATGCTTCTACTTTCTGCTGCATCTGAATGTTGCTCTCCTGCTGCTCTCTCACAATTCAAAATGAGCACCTTTTATCGGCGTTAGGTGTCACAGCTGTGGCTCTATGTGCAGTCACTGATTGGTCCAGGTCCATTACTGGGTAGAACAGGGAGAGAAAGCCATGCCTCCCTCCATGCTCCACCCCCACAGGCCAGCAATCACCTGCACTCAAGTAGAGCCCCATCAGTGCCTACACCAGTCTCTTCCTTGTTGTTTGTGGGATCACAAACAGTCACTAATGAGGCAGCTATAAAATCATCATCATCATCATCAATCGTATTTATTGAGCACTTAACTATGTGCAGAGCACTGTACTAAGCGCTTGGGAAGTACAAATTGGCAACATATAGAGACAGTCCCTACCCAACATTGGGCTCACAGTCTAAAAGGGGGAGACAGAGAACAAAACCAAACATACTAACAAAATAAAATAAATACGATAGATATGTACAAGTAAAATAAATAAATAAATAGATAGATAGAGTAATAAATATGTACAAACATATATGCATATATACAGGTGCTGTGGGGAAGGGAAGGAGGTAAGATGGGGGGATGGAGAGGGGGACGAGGGGGAAAGGAAGGAAGGGGCTCAGTCTGGGAAGGCCTCCTGGAGGAGGTGAGCTCTCAGCAGGGCCTTGAAGGGAGGAAGAGAGCTAGCTTGGCAGATGGGCAGAGGGAGGGCATTCCAGGCCCGGGGGATGACGTGGGCCAGGGGTCGATGGTAGGACAGGCGAGAACGAGGTACAGTGAGGAGATTAGCAGCGGAGGAGTGGAGGGTGCAGGGTGGGCTGTAGAAGGAGAGAAGGGAGGTGAGGTAGGAGGGGACAAGGTGATGGACAGCCTTGAAGCCCAGGGTGAGGAGTTTCTGCCTGATGCGCAGATTGATTGGTAGCCACTGGAGATTTTTGAGGAGGGGAGTAATATGCCCAGAGCGTTTCTGGACAAAGATAATCCGGGCAGCAGCATGAAGTATGGATTGAAGTGGAGAGAGACACGAGGATGGGAGATCAGAGAGAAGGCTGGTGCAGTAGTCCAGATGGGATAGGATGAGAGCTTGAATGAGCAGGGTAGCGGTATGGATGTAGAGGAAAGGGTGGATCTTGGCAATGTTGCGGAGCTGAGACCGGCAGGTTTTGGTGACGGCTTGGATGTGAAGGGTGAATGAGAGAGCGGAGTCGAGGATGACACCAAGGTTGCGGGCTTGTGAGACGGGAAGGATGGTAGTGCCATCAACAGAGATGGGAAAGTCAGGGAGAGGACAAGGTTTGGGAGGGAAGACAAGGAGTTCAGTCTTCGAGGAGTTCAGTCTTCGAACTAGTTAAAATGTGGTTTGAGACTGTGAGCCCCACGTGGGACGGGAGCTGTGTTCAACCTGATTTGCTTGTAACCACCCCAGGACTTAGTACAGTGCCTGGCACATAGTAAGCGCTTAACACATACCATAATTATATTATCTAGTAAACCACACTGCTTCTCAAGCTTCTTAAACTAACTCACCAATCAAATCAACCAATCAATGGCATTTATTGAACACTTCCTCTTTGCAGAGCACAACTGTTTGGGAGAGTATACAATTCCCCTTTTTCCTCTTTCCTCATATCTTTAAATTATTTCAATGTCCATTTTTGCAACTAGAATGTAAGCTCCTTGTGGGACGGGACTATGTCTACTAACACTTTGTTTTTCTTTCCCAAGGATTTTTTACATTGCTTAGCAGTCATTAGGTGCTCACTGAATATCACTGACTGATTGATTGGTTTACAGCCACACTTGCAAGCAAGGATTTGATTTCCCTGACAGTAGTGTTATCTTCAAAAATGAAAACTATCCACAATATTAGTTAAGTAGTTTAATAGAATCCTTTGTGACTATTGGAGAAATGGGATTCTAAACTAAAAATAAAAGAAGGTTTTGGAAGCTCTTTGAAACAAACAAAAATTGCATTTCAATCTTTCATCTGAAAATACCAACAGATTCTTTTTAATTATTCAGAAATAGTTCCTGAACTGATCAAAAGGAAAATACAGCAGCTTGAAAAGTGAGGAAAGACTGCAAGGGAGTCTCCTCAGCCTGAAAGACAGAGGGGATATGATTGGGGCTTACAAAATCATGAAAGGTATAGACAGTGTGAAGATAATAATGATTGTGGTATTTGTTGAGACCCAACAGCTGCCCTAAGTAGTGGGGTAGATTTGTAAGATATACAATATAGATACCAAGGATAATCAGTTTAAACACAGTCCCTGTTTCATCTGGGGCTCAAAGCACAGCTAGGAGGGAGAACGGGTATTTAATCCCCAAAGCACAGCTAGGAGGGAGAACGGGTATTTAATCCCCATTTTACAGATGAGGAAATTTAGGCACTGAGAAGTTAAGTGAGTTGCCCAAGGTTACCCAACAGGCAACTGTCAGAGATGGGATTTGAACCCATGGCTCTGTCTCCCATTTCTGGGCTCTTTCCTCTGGACCATGCTGCTCCTCCAGATAGAATAGCTGTTCTCCCAAATCCCAAACTGGCAGGATAAGGGAGTAATAATTGAAGCATGAGGGTGGCAGGTTCAAAGTTAGCCCAAGAAAATACTTCTTCACTCAGGGATAGTGAGCAGGTGAAAGTTGTGCAACTGGAAACGCCACCAGGCTCTAGAGGAATTTGGCTAGATCCATGGATGAGAATTTCAAAATATGGTACTAAGTATAGAGTTAGTGACGATAGGGGAAAATTAGGGGTGTTGGCTGACCCATCTCTAGACGTGAGGATGGGTGCTCAGGAGATTCTTCCATGTGTCCTGGTGCCTCTGTAAGAGACACAGTCCTGGGCCAGGTGGATAATGGGACTGATCCAGAAATGGCAACAAAGTCTCATTCTTGCTTGACCTGGTGGATGGATGAGCGGCTAAAAGATACTCTTGGCTTAGCCCCCTCTTTCCTCTTCCCCTCCTCCCCCTCCCTATCCCCCCCACCTTACCTCCTTCCCCTCCCCACAGCACCTGTAGATATGTATATATGTTTGTACGTATTTATTACTCTATTTATTTTACTTGTACATATTTATTCTATTTATTTTATTTTGTTAATATGTTTTGTTTTGTTGTCTGTCTCCCCCTTCTAGACTGTGAGCCCGCTGTTGGGTAGGGACCGTCTCTATATGTTGCCAAGTTGTACTTCCCAAGTGCTTAGTACAGTGCTCTGCACACAGTAAGCGCTCAATAAATACGATTGAATGAATGCATGAATATTAGCCTTTCTCTTCCCACCATGCTGCCATGATCCCATGACCCCTGCCAGAAGCTGGGATGAGGAAAGGACAGGGCATTCTGCACTTCCGTTTGCCGTTCTGGGCTCAGCTTGGAGCAGGAGAGTGAAACAACCCAAGAAATATCTTTGTTATGGAATTTGTAGCTCAACCAGCAGCGATCAAATAAGAAATTGTTTGAAAGCCTATTATAAGATTTTCATAGATGCGGGCATTTTAGATAGTTCAGAACATTCATAAATTAATGAGGCAGCTCTCAAATGTCATAATTGATAGAGCAAGCTGCAGTAATGGTGAGTTTAAAAATTACATCCACAGTGCCTTGAATATGCAGTGTTTATTACACATCTTTATGAGTTATCCTGAAAGTTATGGTACGAAAGCCAGGCTTTCTTTTTTTTTTTTTTTACTTCCAAGCTGTTCATTTTAATATGTAATTTGTTTTCCATTCTGAGAAAATGAAATTCTTAACAAGGAAATATTGCAGTCATTAATCTAGTATAATTAAACACTGATTTCCTTTAAAAGCTACTGCCTGAGTAAAGGTGACTTACATCATTTAAAATGAATGAGAGGTGAGTGATTGAGATATCAAATGGCCATGAGCTTTATCTGATTGGTCCTGACAGTTTTCCTAGGAAACACTCGCTCTGTTTAGAGAGGAAAACACCATGGTCCATTTATACCTACATTTAAATACCCACGTGACAGGCCCTGACCATACTGCTTCATGGCCCTGGCAGGACTAGCATTCGGCAGTCCTAACAGTGCTTCCAATTAAGGGTCCCTTGAGTGGTTTGCCGCAACCCCTGTCCAGGTTGAGTGGCCACAACTATGCGCTTTGGTCCTTCCCTCCATCCAGATGGTGCCTCATGGCTCCGCCATTTGGGCCAGATAAAAGCCCGTGATTTCCCAAGAGAAAGATGGGTGTTCCTTGCTGCCAAGCACCGAGTCTCAGTTCCCCATCACAAGCAACATCAACCCAGATGGTGGGCAATTGACCCAATCCAAATCTATTCTGCCTGAATTCTATATTTAATTGTAGACTGGACCAGAGAGTGTGAATCGCTAAATTTTGGAAATACGAAGCTCAGCGGAAGGGGGAACAGAGATATCATACTGCTGCAAAACTCTCTTTAGTCAACTAAGATTTCAGATATTCAGTAAACTGAATCACTAAAAGGTATTTAGGACCTCAGATTAGGGATTTCAGTCCAATATGTTTCACCAAATAGTAAGCATTGTTGTTAGTAGACAGAGACTTGACAGAATAAGGAAGAATATTCAGTGCAGCATTACAAACCCAACCTATTGTTATTCAGTCTGCCAATCAAATGGTCTTTGCTGCACTTCCCATAAAAAGAGGCAGAGATAAAGAGGGATGAAAGGTACCTGTTTATTTCCAGGCCCTTTGTGATTCTAATGAATGCAAAGGCAGCATTTTATCATTTTTCAAGAGATATTTATCTGTAAAGAGATGGTAGTATATCCTGGCTTAGTGACTATACATGACACATATTACAATTATTATTATTGTTACTGTTGTTTTTGTCATTCTTATTAATGTATATTAAGCATTTGCATTATGCAAAGCGTGAGTCTAAATAATGAAGGACATTAAAAAAAATCAAGACACTATCCTTGGCCCTTTGAGTGCTTCCAAACCAAGGGGAAAACACATCCAGAACAATGAGAATACAATAGACATCACAGTGAAAACAAGCTATAATCAGCAATAAGAAGTATCACTAGCAAAATGACCAGGCTAGGCATTATTTGCAAGAGGCATTCCTCAGGCCCCTCATAACTACAGCCAAAAAAAATATCCTTGGTTGCAAATTGCTGAAGTTCTCAGATTCCCCAACATATTAAAAGCTGTATCAATCAATCATTGGTATTTTTAAGCCCTTACTGTGTACAGAGCACTGTACTTGGTGAGCTTGTTGTGGGCAGGAAGGTGTCCGTTTGTTGTTATACTGTACTGTCCCAAGTGCATAGTACTTTGCTTTGCCCACAGTAAGTGCTCAATAAATACAACTGAATGGATGAATAAATATACCCGAGTTGGTAGGCATGTTCCTGCCCATAACCAGAGAAGCAGTGTGGCTCAGTGGAAAGAGCGTGGGCTTGGGAGTCAGAGGTCATGGGTTCAAATCCCCGCACTGCCACTTGTCAGCTGTGTGACTTTGGGCAAGTCACTTAACTTCTCTGTGCCTCAGTTACCTCATCTGTAAAATGGGGGTTAAGATTGTGAGCCCCACATGGGACAACCTGATCACCTTGTATCCTCCCCAGCACTTAGAACAGTAAGCGCTTAACAAATACCAAAATTATTATTAGACTATGAGCCCACTGTTGGGTAGGGACTGTCTCTATATGCTGCCAACTTGTACTTCCCAAGTGCTTAGTACAGTGCTCTGCACACAGCAAGCGCTCAATAAATACGATTGATTGATTGATTATTATTATAACCATCTTACAGTCTAGTGGGGGAGACAGATGTAAAAATACATTACAGAAAGGGAAATGGCAGACTACAAGGATCTGTATATATGGGCTTTGTACATGTATTTACGTAAGTGCTATGTACGTATCTGTAATTTATTTATAGCACTGTCTGTCCGTCTCTAGACTGCAAGCTGATTGTGGGCAGGAACCTAACCACCTCTGTTGTATTGTACTCTATAAAGTGCTTAATATAGTACTCTGCACACAGTAAGTGCTCAATAAATTCCACTGACTGATTGATTGATTGACTATGGGGGTTGGGGTGGAGTGAGTATCAAAGTGCTCAAGAAGTACAGACTCAGGAGCATACACAGCATTGTAGGGAGGGTGAATAGTAGGGGGAATGAGGAGTTAGTCAAGAGGTGATTTCATTTTAATAAGGCTTTGAAGGTGTGGAGAGTGGTGGTCTGTCAGATATAAAAGCCTTTTGTGAGCAGGGATTGTCTCAATTAATAATAATAATAATAATAATGATGGTATTTGTTAAGCACTTACTATGTGCAAAGTACTGTTCTAAGCGCCCGGGGGATACAAGGTGATTAGGTTGTCCCACGTGGGGCTCACAGTCTTAATCCCCATTTTACAGATGAAGGAACTGAGGCACAGAGAAGTTAAATGACTTGCCCAAGATAGTTGCTGAATTGTACTTTCCAAGCACTTAGTACAGTGCTCTGCACACAGTAAGTGTTCAATAAATACGATTGAATGAATGTAAAAGAGGATGGGGTTCCAGGTTAGAAGGAAGACATAAGCAAGGGGTCTTTGGAAAGATAAACAAGATCAAGTTATGATATGCAGATTAGCATTGGTGAAAAGAAATTTGTGGGTTGGGTTGTAGTGGGAGACTAGTGAGGTAATTAGTGAGGTAAAATAGGAGGGGACAAGCTGAGTGTCTTAAAGTCTATGGTAAGGAGTTTCTGCTTCATTTAGAGATTGTATCTTTGAAAATTTTTGAGGAATGGGGAGATAATAATAACAATGTTGGTATTTGTTAAGCACTTACTATGTGCCAAGCACTGTTCTAAGCACTGGGGGGATACAAGGTGTGGACTGAAAAATGATTCAGGCAGCAGAATCAACTGTGGACTGAAATGAGGAGAGATGGGAGGCAGGGAGGTGAATGAGGAGGCTGATGCAGTAGTCGAGGCAGGATACAACAAATGCTTGGACCAGTATGGTAGCAGTTTAGACGGAGAGGAGGGGGCAAATTCTAGAGATCTTATGAAAGAAGAATTGTTAGGATTTGATGACAGATTGAGCCCACTGTTGGGTAGGGACTGTCTCTATATGTTGCCAACTTGTACTTCCCAAGCGCTTAGTCCAGTGCTCTGCACACAGTAAGTGCTCAATAAATACTATTGAATGATTGATTGATTGAATGAGAGAGATGGGTTGATGATAATGCCAAGACTGCAGGTCTGTGAAAGAGGAAGGACAATGGTGTTGTCTACAATGATGGGAAATTCAGTGGGAGAACAGGGTTTGGGTGGGAAGATGAGTTCTGTTTTTGAATCATATTAGTTCTCTAAATGATTGGTTGTAGACAGAGAATAGAAAGGGATCTATCCAAAACTGAGCCTTGAGGGGCTCTAAGTGTCAGAGGGTAGGGAAGCGGAAGAGGACCTGGCAAAGGTCAACGTGAAGGAGTGGTCTGAGAGACAGAAGGAGAAGCAGTGTGGCCCAGTGGAAAGAGCAAGGGCCTGAGAGTCAGAAGGATCTAGATTCTAGGCTTGGTTCTGCCACTCATCTGCTGTGTGACCTTGGACAAGTCATTTCACTTCAGTATCTGTATCTCAGTTACCTCATCTACGAAATGGGAATTAAAAATGTGACTTCCACACGTGACATGGGATGTGTCCAACCTTATTATTCAATCAATCAATCAATCAATCATATTTATTGAGCACTTATTGTGTGCACAGCACTGTACTAAGCGCTTGGGAAGTACAAGTTGGCAACATACAGAGACAGTCCCTACCCAACAGTGGGCTCATAGTCTAGAAGGGGGAGACAGACAACAAAACAAAACACGTGCACAGGTGTCAAGTCATCAGAATAAATAGAAGTAAAGCTAGATGCACATCATTAACAAAATCACTAGAATAATAAATATGTACAAGGCTGTGGATTAAGAATGGGCATGATGGCATGTGATACTTGAAGGGGGTTGAGAGTTTGAAGATCTTTGTATGAATAAGATAGCTTTATGAGGAGAGGAAGTGTTCGTAGAGGAGGCAGGTGAGTATGTGGTCACGGAAAGGAATTTCAGCGATGGTGAGGCTAGCGATGGTAAAGTGATTAGAAATTATGAGATTGGGTGTATGTCCAAGTTAATGAGTGAGTGAACTGGGGTGAAGGAGGAGGTCAGTGGAGTTGAGGAGTGAGGAAGTGGGAAGGACATCAGAAACATCTACATGTATATTGAAGTCCGTGAGAATCAGTGTGGGGATGGAGAATGTGAGAAGAAATGTGAGTTAGATGTGGGCAAAAGTGGGTAAAATAAAAGTGGGTAAATAATGGTGACCAATTAAAATGAGTGGTAGAGATTAATGACATGGGAATTTCATAATAGCAACAATAATTGCATTAAGTGCTTACAATGTGCCAAGCACTGTACTAAGGGCTGATATTGACAAATTTGATTGGGTTTTCTCATGTTCAGTAGCATGGATTGTGAGGTGGCAAGTTCCTGCCCACCTTCCACTACCCTGGGTGATGGGCTGCTCCCCCAGAGTGGCTGTAAGTACAGTGCTCTGCACACAGTAAGTGCTCAATAAATACGATTGAAGGAATGAATGAATGGAAGGAGAAGGCTTTTATTTAGCTTCATTACACTTTGTTTTCAGCCTTTCTAATGACTATTATAACCACTTAGGACAATAGCCCTATATCACGAGGTTTAACTTTTTGGACATCTTCAAGAATTTACTTATGCTTTCCAAGTTTTTGAGACTCTCCCATTCCTATTCCTTCCAATCCACAGTTTTCATATCCTCCAGGAAAGCCAAACTTTTTTTTTTTTATGGAGGAATATAACATTTCAGAATCACTGTGTAGTACCAACAGAGCATATGGTTCTGTTAAATGTTACTACAGCTTTATAACCAAATTGCGGCATTAATCATAAAAGAAAAGTGCAAATCATTGCAATACCTAAAAAGTGGAGCTGCAATATGTTCTCGAATGCTGTCTCTGCATTTTATCCTATTGAGTGCTTATGTGGAGTGGAGGGTGGAGGTGGGAGGGTTTGGGAAACAGCTGTATCACTAGTTGTGGGGGGCCCCTACTCAAATTGCCCAAGGAGTTATTCCTGTTAAGTGGTTACAGGATCACCTAGATCCCAGAGGAGATTAACTTGGATTCAGATGTTAATTGCCTGGAGAGCTCAGCTGGGCTACATTCAATTATCTTACAGAAAGCCAAGAAAGAAAATTTGATCCTGGGAAGTTTAGGTGAAATTCTCATACTTAATATGATGAGAAAAAGCCTATTCACCAAAATATGTACATTCAATTACAGAACACTCTGATGCCTTCTCTCTTTCTCTGGGAGCAATGGGGTCCATCTAAGAAGGGCATTCATCCTCGGGTATCTGGGGAGCAGGGAGCAGTCTCCGATGCAGTGGCTCCCAGAAATCTATGGGGATTCATGGCATGGATGGGAGCTGAGTGATCCCCCACCCCCCCAGCACTAGGCATAGATATGACAAGGAGGAGAAGTCCCTGGGTTGAACTATTATCTAGTCAAACACAATCTCCTCCCCTTCCTCTTCCATCCCCAGATGGAGCCCTCCCATTTTGGAAAGTATCAAGCTCCTAGTGAAGTGATCCACACCCATTAAGCACTCAGTAAGTACCCTCAACTTTCCTGGAGCCGGAAGCCTGGGTCCTGAGCAAGCGTGACTCCACTCAAATGCCCGATCTCCCAGAACTTCCAAAATGTTCTAATCTTGGGGTTGGAGAATATTTTTTACTTTCCCTCCCACTTGTTTGCAGCAGTTTATTATTGGACTTCTAAGGGTATTGAAACTCCTCCAGGCTGTAAGGGGAGAAAAACACCTCTTTCCCCTTCCACTGCAAACTTCAGATATCTCATTCAGATATACCCCAGCCCATGCTCCGCCCCCACCACATCCAACAGTTTCTGATATCCTTTTTCCTAGAGTTTTAGCTCTTGCTATGGAAAGACTGGTAGTCAGGAAACTCAGAGGACCTAACTGCTGCCATGAGAACCAAGACACATTGGGTGCTGAGGGTCCACCTTACCCACGCACCCGGGTTGAAAATCAGAGGGGACTGCATCGCTGGAGGCGGGAACTTATCAGACACCAATCAGATCCCGCTTGTGGAGGAAGGGGACATTATTAACCGGTGTTTTTATTGGAGGAATCAGACAGTAAAACTTTCCCGGAAGCCTTTCATTTGTCAAGGGAGTCATAGATTAGCAAGCCACAAACCAATTGGATACCCATTCAGTTAGCTGGGCCCCTCAGCCACCATCCAGGATCCCAGTTCTTCACAGCCTCTCCGTCTCTGCCTGTATTTTCCTCTTAGAGCGGTGAAGTCTGGAGCACCCAGGTAAAGGCAAAATAGCTGTTCTTGTTCTCAATTACCTTCTGGAGCCCTGTGCTGGATTGTTTTCACTACTTATTTAAAGATAGCGAGGAGTCTAACATGGTGTCACAACCACCTGATACCTCCCAGGACAGGAGGGGAAGTGATAAATTTTGTCCAGAAGGGCAGGCTGTATGGCCCACATGAGGGAAGATTCATTTGTTTATCCTTTCAGTCACACTTGGAGGGGTCAGCTCACTGGGAGTCCAACTAATTACGGAGATAAATGGGGAGAAGAAGGGATTCAAATGAGCAGATTGAGGTTCATTTCCCTCTCTGTTTCTCTCTAACAGCAGATGCAAAAGTGAAAAAGCTCGTACTACAGCCTAGGGGTCACAGGCACTGTACTTAAATGCCTTCCACAAGGAGATATGTAGGTGTTGGTAAGTTGGAGAAGCAGTGTGGCTCAGTGGAAAGAGCACGGACTTTGGAGTCAGAGTTCATGGGTTCACATCCCGGCTCCGCCGATTGCCAGCTGTGTGACTTTGGGCAAGTCACTTCACTTCTCTGTGCCTCAGTTCCCTCATCTGTAAAATGAGGATTAAGGCTGTGAGCCCCCCGTGGGACAACCTGATCACCTTGTAACCTCCCCAGTGCTTAGAACAGTGCTTTGCACATAGTAAGTGCTTAATAAATGCCATTATTATTATTATTGGAGCTAACCAACCCAGGTAAAGGTAAGGACTTGTAGCTGACTAGGGTCATTTTATGGTTAAACCAGTATTTTCTTTTTAATAGCTCTATTGCCTGAAACTATTGCTTTTAACTCAGTTATCCCAGCTAATGGAGATTTAAGAGTTTGATTTATAAATTAAATACAGGCAGTCCTTAGACTTAAGAACTAGCTGGTACCTGAAAACTGGATCTTAAATCAAAGCAGAATCTAAAAGCAGAATTGCTTAGTGGATAGGGCACAGGCCTGGGAGTCAAAAGGACTGGTTTTATTATTATTATTATTAATAATAATAATAATGTCAGTTATTAAGCGTTTACTATGTGCAAAGCACTGTTCTAAGTGCTGGGGAGGTTACAAGGTGATCAGGTTGTCCCATGGGGGGCTCACAGTCTTAATCCCCATTTTACAGATGAGGTAACTGAGGCACAGAGAAGTTAAGTGACTTACCCAAAGTCACATAGCTGACAATTGGCAGAACCGAGATTTGAACCCATGACCTCTCACTCCAAACCCCGTGCTCTTTCTATTGAGCCACGCTGCTTCTCTAAGCTGCTTCACGGCTTTGTCACTTGTCTGCTGTGTGACCTTGGGCAAGTCATTGGAATTCTCTGTGCCTCAGTCACCTCATCTGTAAAATGGGGATTAAGATTGTCAGCCCCATTTGGGATATGAACTGTGTCCTACCTGATTATCTTGTATCTACCCCAGAGCTTAGTACAGTGCTTGGTATGTAGTAAGCACTTAACAAATGCCTTTTAAGGAAAAAAAGCATGTACGTTGGAACCAATTTTACACAAGGAACAGAATTTCAAGGGACTGAACCAGGTCAGGTAACTCATTTTCACACTAGTTGCTCATAATTATGTAATCAATCAATCAACTGATTTACAATCAGTTGTAAATCAATCAATCAATACAATAGCCACAGCATTATATTTACATATGAAAAACCATCTTGCCATAAAGTCACATAGAAAGTTTAAAACAGTGTGTAAATAAACAGCACCATTACGCCTCTATGTGTGCCTCTACACACACATAGTTTAAAACAGATAGAGAAATGTAAAACTCTTTATTACTTTAGGTACATGGGAGTCAGGGTATCTGGGTTCTAATCCTGGCTGTGCTATTTGACTGCTGTGTGACCATGGGCAGGTCATTTTACTTCTCTGTGCATCAGTTTCTTCATCCGTAAACTAAGGTCTAATTACCTGTTTTTTCTCCCTCAGACTGTGAGCCACATGTTGTACAGGGACTGTGTTTTACCTCATGATTGTGTATCTACCTCAGCACTTATTACAGTTCTTGGCATGTTGTAAGTGCTTAACAAATATCACAGTTTTATAGTATTATCATCATTATTATTAATTTACATTTTACTAATCTGTGACTTCCATCTACTAATCTACTAAACTATGAGAAATTAAAGGCTTCTGGGGAACCTTTTTTGTTTGGATTCTCTAGTCAGCACCTTGCCAAGACTAGATCTAATTGGAAGGAAAATCTACCTGTTGACTGCCCCTCTCCAAGTGGCACAATCCCCTTTGGTTCTTAACCTGGGAGGCTGGGTACAGTTGGTGCTCAGCATCCACTATATTTTGCTTCTCATGACAACAGGTATTCTGTTTCCTAGGTCTCTCCTGCTTGTTCTTCCCATGCTATTTCTGTAGCCAAAACAAGAACTCTGGGAAAAGGGATATCAGAAATTGTGCAAGGCTGCTGTGGGGCACTTTGGATGGGAAACTGTCTTAGCCGATAAACATTTTATCACCATACAGATGACTCCAGGAAAACTAGGGGTAAATGGATGGTGTCTCGGGAGGCAGGGAAAGGGGTCTCACCCAGTGGGGACCTAGGAGAGTTTTGTGCTGGCAGCTTTTCTTCTGTTTCCCAATGAATCCCCATGAAAAACCCTGGCAGGACCCTGATCCACCCTGCTTCCTCTCCCCACGTCCTGCATCCTCTTCACTAGCAATGCTGAAATCAAGAGTTAATAGAGTTGAAAATGGGAATACTCACTCTGTAAAGCCACCTCTAACATGACATCCTGGGAAATTCACAAACATGAGGATCTGTGTCCATAAAGTCAGATTAGCTTCCTGGTACCACCTAGGGAGACCACTCAGGGTCGCACACGAAGAGTTTCCAGTACTCTACCAGTCCAGACTAATAATAATAATGATGATGGCATTTATTAGGGCCCTTCAAGGTCCTACTGAGAGCTCACCTCCTCCAGGAGGCCTTTCCAGACTGAGCCCCTTCCTTCCTCTCCCCCTCACCCCCCTCTCCATTCCCCCATCTTACCTCCTTCCCTTCCCCACAGCACCTGTATATATGTATATATGTTTGTACATATTTATTACTCTTTATTTATTTATTTATTTATTTATTTTACTTGTACATATCTATTCCATTTATTTTATTCTGTTAGCATGTTTGGTTTTGTTCTCTGTCTCCCCCTTCTAGACTGTGAGCCCGCTGTTGGGTAGGGACTGTCTCTATGTGTTGCTGACTTGTACTTCCCAAGCACTTAGTACAGTGCTCTACACACAGTAAGTGCTCAATAAATAAGATTGATTGATTGATTGATTGATTGATTGATTAAGCATTTACTATGCGCAAAGCACGGTTCTAAGTGCTGTCTACAGTATGGAGAGTCAATCAGAAGCATACCCATTCCATTCCTAGCTTGGCCAATGGCTAGCGAGTGGAAGGCAACTTGCTACAAATCAAGACTCCCCTGTTCTGGGCAGCAGCAGCATGGGAAAGAGTCGTGGGCGGAGACTCAATTTTACGGCATAGAAAGAGCCACTTCCATATTTTTACCAAGAGAACTCTATGGATACATTACCAGAACAATGGCAGGTGGAGGTGGGGCAATCTGGGAGAGATGCGTCCAGGCTGTAGCTATGAGTCAGAGCGACTCAACAGCATAAGGCAAGACCAGACCACCTAGGGAAGGCATTTAAGCAGAAGAAGCATTTAAGCAGAGAAGCACCATAGCTCAATGGAAGGAGTGTGAGCTTTGGAATCAGAAGTCATGGGTTCAAATCCCAGCCCTGCCACTGGTCAGCTGTGTGGCTTTGGGCAAGTCACTTAACTTCTCTGTGCCTCAGTTACCTCATCTGAAAAATGGGGATTAAGACTGTGAGCCCCTGTGGGACAACCTGATCACCTTGTAACCTTCCCAGCACTTAGAACAGTGCTTTGCACATAGTATGCGCTTAATAAATGCCATCATTATTATCATTATTATTATTTAGCCTAACTAAGGCCCAGGTGAAAGGAGGTTTGGGAGCCAGAGAGTGAGTGGCTCTTTTGCAGAGTATGCACAGTGATGATGATGATGATGGCATTTGTTAAGCACTTACTATGTGCAAAGCACTGTTCTAAGAGCTAGGAGGGGATACAAGGTGATCAGGTAGCCCCATGTGGGGTTCACAGTCTTCATTCCCATTTTACAAATGAGGTAACTGAGGATCTGAGAAGTTAAATGACTTGCCCAAGGTCAAACAGCAGGCATGTGGTGGAGCTGGGATTAGAACCCATAACCTCTGATTCCCAAGCCTGTGCTCTGTCCACTGAGCTGCACTGTTTCTCTAGAAGCAGAGAAGCAGTGGAATAGCAAAATAGGGAAAAGTTAGATTAGTTTCTTGCTTCTTGGTATCACTGTTTTTTCACAAAAATGGGCCCATGGGATTTATGGTGTGAGGATGAGAGAGAAAAACAGTGGAAGACAGAGAGAGAGAGAGGGAGAGGCAAGGGGGAGAGTTTATTCACAGTTGTGCTTTCATTTTATTTTGGAATGAAGTGGATGGAAATTTACATAATAACAGACCTATTATAGGCATTTTATTTAAAGTGTTATTGCAACAACTTGAAAGTGTCAAGGGACCTTATTCGTCTGTGCTCAGCCTGGCTGCTCAGCTAGAAGAGAAGGGGGGTTGAGACCATGGTCCACTAACCACATGGTGAGGTGGAAAGGGGGAAAGGGGGGGTATTTAGGGGTAACAGACTGGTTTTAGGGAGGAACTGGGTTAGAGAAGGACTGGGTGAGAGAGGGAGGGGCAGGGTGAGGGAGGGGCTGGGTGAGAAAGGATGGGTGAGGGAAGGCTGAAATGAAGAAGCAGCTATGTGAGGAACAGTCTAGGTGAGACACTGGCTGAAGGAGGACTGGGTGAGAGAGAGGCGATTCTGGAAGATCTAAAACATATCAAAGCATTTGCTCATTTTGTAAACAAAAAAAGTCAATGAGGGAATGGTTTGAATGGAAGCCTTCCTCCTCTTAAGGAGAAACCTTGGAGCTCCCTCTGGCCGGGCCAAGAGCATGGTCAGGGAAACAGGGCCTGCCAGATGTCACTGCAGCTGCTGCCACTGCTGATCCTGCCTTGGCCAGGGCAGCAGGGAAGAAATCCAATGCTCGGCTATCCCCTCCACGGCAACTGTTGCCCCAGTAACGGAGCACTGCAGGAACTGTTTGGGAGAGCACAATAAAGTAAGTAGATATGATCCCTGCCTTCAGCAGGGATACAGTTCAGTAGGAGAGACAGACATTAGTATGCACCAAGAAATGTACTAAGTGTCAGGGTAGATCCGAGATAATCAGGTCCCACATGGGACTCATAGTTGAAGTATGAGGGAGAACAGGTATTGAATATCCATTTTGCAAATGAGAGAACTGAGGCACGGAAAACCTAAGTGACTTGTCCAAGGTCACACAGCAGGTAAGTGACAGAATCAGAATTAGAGCCCAGGTCCTCTGACTCCCGGGCCTGTGTTCTTTCCACTACGTCATGCTGCTTCTGTGGTCATCTGCTGCATAGTTTCCTAAACAACTCACTGTTATGTTGCACATTTTGAAATTGTGTTTCACAATCCTTTAAACTGTTTATTTAGGTATTCGTTAAGTGCTTACTATGTTCCAGGCACAGTACTAAGTCCTGGGTTAGATACCGGTTAATCACGTTGGACTCAATCCCTGTCCCACAGAGGGCTCACAGTCCTAATCCCCATTTTACAGATGAAATAACTGAGGCCCAGAGAATTGAAATGACTTCTCCAAGGTCACACAGCAGGTATGTGGTGGAGCTGGGATTAGAACCCAGGTCCTTCTGACTCTGAGGCCCATGCTCTACCCACTAGGCCTAGCTGCTTCTCTCATTGTTTATTCTGCCCTTCTGACTAGCCCTTACTGAAATCATATTTCCTCCAAGAGGCTGTCCCTGCCTAGACCCTCATATCTCCTACTTGCCCTTTCCCTCTGTGTCACCTGTGCACTTGATCTGTACCTTTAAAACCCTTTTGATATTCAGCCAACCTTCACCCAAGTTGTGTATATATCCTTCCACTCTGCCATTTCCCTTCTCTGTAGCTTATTTTAATGCCTGATCCCCACCTCTCAACTGTAAACTCCTTGTGGATGGGGATTGTGTCTACCAACTCTATTGTACTGAACTTTCCTAAGTGCTTAATACAGTGCTCTGAACACAATAAGTACCCAATAAATTGGTGGATAGGGAACATTCTTCGAACAGTGCAAGCCTGCTTGAATACTTGCGATGCACATGGTATCAGAGTCTACAAAGCCAGTTCTGCTTCCTGAAGGTTTTATAAGAAAGAAGCCCCCACATTATAGGGAAAATGGGGAATATGTATAGTTACTCCTGGATTGCTGTCTCCATGATGGCCCATCGGGCTCATGTCCTGAGCTGAAAGAGTTTCCCCATGGAAAATAATAATAATGATGGCATTTGTTAAGGGCTTACTATGTGCCGAACACTCTAAGTGCTGGGGTGCGGGGGCTACAAGGTAATCAGGTTGTCCAACATGGGGTTCACAGTCTTAATCCCCATTTTACAGATGAGGTAACAGGCACAGAGAAGTTAAGTGATTTGTCCAAAGTCATACAGCTGACAGGTGGCGGAGCCGGGATTAGAACCCATGACCTCAGACTCCCAAGCCCGTGCTCTTTCCACTGAGCCATGCTGCTTCTCTAAAATCAGAGGTATATGCTGACTCCAGCTTCCAGATTATTCCTAGAATCCTCAAAAATGGCAGCATAGAATAGATTGTACTTTCCCAAAGGCTTGCAAACTCTGCATCCAGTAGGAGCTTAGGAAATATCATTGACTGATTAATTGAACAGGATTTAACCCAGAAGTTTTTCTTATTTGAACTTTTAGCATCCACAGTTTGCTTATCTGAACAGTTTCACCAGTGGCACCTATGAATTATTATCAGCCTCAGATGTTAGGATGAGATCAAAAATGGTGAGGTTCCAAAATGAAGAACAGCTTACCTTCCCTGACGCAACTCTCACTGAAACCCAGAATACTTGTGGAGAAAGGCGGATAGCAGGATTCCCAAGACACTGGTCTGTAGTCCACTGAAATAGGGCCTGTGAAAGCAGGGAGGGCAGAACAAACAGTTTTTTTTTTTAAAGAGAATGAAGAACAGCCTCAAACAACATGATGTGGATGTGTTTTATCAGGAGGAAGCAGCACCAGACAGGCCCGTGAAAAATAATTAGAAATGACTTGAATGCCTCAGAGAAGAAACGTCAAAAAGATTTTTGACTCCAAGAGGAAGAACAAAAGCAGTGGTAAACACTGATGATAGCAAATGTAGCAACATCACAAGAACTGTCAACTTAGGTTCAGGATACAAGGGCTTGGCAATCACGCTAATTGATGCCATTTCACCTTCAGAGGTATCATGGACCTGGGCAGGTGGTTACCGGATTGATGGCCTTATTCTGAAGAAGACCCTGTTTGTATTATGCTAAAAACTGTGAGTGAATGCACATAGTGCATGCATTATTCATTCAGTAGTATATATGAAGCACCCAGTGTGTGCAAAGCACTGCAGTAAGGACTGGGAAAATGCACAGAGGGGAATTTGATGAGGTCCCGGGTTCCAATGAAGCTAAGAATAAGGCAGTGGCAGGGGGAAGGAAAAAGGTTCTTAAAGACAGGTAAGGTATTAGGAACAATAAAATCAGGGACAGCTTAAAAGGCCTGGACATGATAAAGACAATATGAGGACCAGAGGGTTGTGGTTCTAGGAGCACAGTAGGTTCAGATAGAGAGTAGATTGTCCCAACAGCCAAAACCTTCCCAGTATAATAACAACATCCCTTATTGCCTCTGTCTTTCTGTTTTCATGCTCATCAGGAGCATGACCTGATGAGAGCCTGGATGGTTTGGGGACTGGGCAGTCTCTCTCCTGGGGATAGTAGTGATAATAAATACCACAATAATGATCACTGTTAAGTACATACTATGTGTCAAGAACTGTCCTAAGAACTGAGATGCTTACAATACAATCAGGTAGGACCAAGTCCTTTCCCCACACAGGGCTCACAGACTAAGGTGGAGATAGAAGTGGTATGAATCCCCATTTTACAGAGGAGGAAATGAATACACAGAGAAGTTGTGACCTACCTAAGGTCACACATCAGGCACCTGACAGAGATGGGATCAGAATCCAGGTCCCCTGACTACCAATTCTGTGCTCTTTCCTCCAGGTCAAGCTGCTTCTCTGGGGAGCAGGTCTTGGTGAGCTGGTATTGGAGGAGTAGCCGGGCTCTTGGCCTGCTACATCATTCTTTTCATTCAATTGTATTTATTGAGCGCTTACTGTGTGCAGAGCACTGCACTAAGTGCTTGGGAAGTCCAAGTTGGCAACATATAGAGACGGTCCCTACTCAACAACGGGCTCACAGTCTAGAAGGGGGAGACAGACACCAAAACAAAACATGTGGACAGGTGTCAAGTCATCAGAATAAATAGAAATAAAGCTAGATGGACATAATTCTTCACTCTGCCCAGTGGAAGCGGGACCTCAGGAGAGCCTCAGGTGGCATCGGGGATGAGCAGTCTGTCTCCCAATTGCCCACTCCTTTCCTCGACTTGAAAATCACTCTTGTTCACCAGTGAGAGTTGTTCTTTCACAGATCCACCAAAAGTGCACTACACAATTCCAAACCATTTGGCAGTCTGCACAGGTAAAATACCTATTTCTTCATAAGCTAGATGTCTAGCCTCTTTTCTCTTTCAGAGCCCCTTTAAGACCTCCTCCTGCAAATTACCAATATAGCCTCCTCAAAGGTGGTGTGCACAAGTACAATTTGTTCACGCTGGAAGCTTCTATTTCATGGTAAGTTTATCTTTGGAAGCTTGCTCTGCCCATGAGCATGCAATAGGAAGATGTATATTTCTTCTTCTGAAAGTGTCCCATTGCCTTGTACAAAGCATAAAGTAGATCTATCAATCAGCCAAAAGTTTTCTTGAGTGGCTAACATTTGCACAGCACTATACTGAGGGTCTGCTCTTTGCATAACTGTGTTCCTATGTGTAAAGCACTGTATTGTGTGTCTTTTTTTTGAATCATGATGCAGAGAGTGTGGCCTAGTGAAAAGAGCGCAGGCCTAGGTATCAGAGGACCCGGGTAATAATTCCAGCTCTGCTTCTTACTTGCTGTGTGAACTTTAGCAAATCATTCAACTTCTCTGTGCCTTGATTTCCTCATCTGCAAAATGGGGATTCTCCCTGTTCACCCTCCTACTTAGACTGTGAGGCCCATGTGGGACCTGATAATAATACATTTACCCCAGGGCTTGGCACATAGTAAGGGTTTAACAAATGTCACAATTATTATTATCTAGGTGTCTAATTTATTTAGGGCTGTACTGAATTTTGCATACAAGGCACTGTACTGAGCAACCTCTGCTTGGAAAACATAATACCGGGCAACTGCTGCGTGGAGACCAATGTACTAACCATGTATTGTTTATGGAGCAGTGTACAAGCACCTACTGGCTGCATAGCTTTGTACTCAGGGCTTGATAAAATACCACAAAAATAGAATTAATCAAGTCTTCCAGGAGTTTACACTGAAGTGCTGATAAGATAAAGACTCACTTTATAAATAGTGAGAGCAGGAAAAAGAACAGCAGCAGAAGTATGATAAATAGATAAATGAGGGTAAATTAACATAAATTGAGGTATATATAGGTATATAATTTCCTCCTGCCTTCAGGACATCTCTTGATATTCCACCAACATCTGAAACTCAAAATGGTCTAAAACTTAACCCCTAATCTTCCCTCCCAAGCTCTCTTTTCTTACCACTTTCCCATGACTATTGATACCACTATTATCCCTGTCTCAAAAGCCCACAACCTTGGAATTATCCTTGACTCTTCTCTGTTCCTCAATACATTTTTTTTGCTCCTCCAATTCTCTCCCTGTCCCCCTCTAATCTGGCTTCACCCCCTTCATTCCACAGAAACCGTTCTCTCGAAGGTCACCAATGTTCTCCTTGGTAAATCCGACGCCTCTATTCCATCTTAATCCTCAGTGACTTCTCAGCTGCCTAAGACTCTGTCAACCACCACCTTCTTCTGGAAATATTATCCAACTTTGGCTTCACTGACACTGTCCTCCTGGCTCTGCTCCTATCCCTCTAGCTGCTCATTCTCAGTCTCTTTCATGGGCTTCTCCTCTGCCTCCCACCCCCTAAATGTGGGAGGCCCTTAAGGCTCAGTTCTGGGTCCCCTACTATTCTCCATCTACACCCATTCCCTTGGAGAGCTCATTCAATCCCATGGCTTTCACTACCACCTCTATGTAGATGATTCCCAAATCTACTTCTCCAACCCTGATCGCTCCTTCTCTGTAGTATCTCATTTCCACCTGCCTTCAGAACCTCTCTACTTGGATGTCCCACCAACACCTCAAACTTCACATGTCCAAAACAGAACTTATCTTCCCACCCAAAACCTGTCCTCCCCATGAGTTTCCCATCACTGTAGACAGCACCACCATGCTCCCTATCTCACAAGCCTGTAACCTTGGAATTAAGGTTGAGAAGCAGCATTGAGAAGCAGTGAGAAGCAGCGTGGCTCCATGGAAAGAGCACGGGCTTTGGAGTCAGAGGTCATGGGTTCAAATCCCGGCTCCGCCAATTGTCTGCTGTGTGACTTTGGGCAAGTCACTTAACTTCTATTTGCCTCAGTTACCTCATCTGTAAAATGGGGATTAAACCTGTGTGCCCCGCATGGGACAACCTGATCACCTTGTAACCTCCCCAGTGCTTAGAACAGTGCTTTGCACACAGTAAGAACTTAACTCTGACACTTACCTCTCTTCCTCCCTTAAAAGCCCTACTGAGATCTCACTTCCTCCAGGAGGCCATCCCAGACTGAGCCCCCTCCTTCCTCTCCCCCTCCTCTCCCTCCCCATCCCCCCCACCTTACCTCCTTCCCCTCCCCACAGCACCTGTATATATGTATATATGTTTGTACATATTTATTACTCTATTTATTTATTTATTTTATTTGTACATATTTATTCTATTTATTTTATTTTGTTAATATGTTTTGTTTTGTTCTCTGTCTCCCCTTCTAGACTGTGAGCCCACTGTTGGGTAGGGACCGTCTCTATATGTTGCCAACTTGTACTTCCCAAGCACTTAGTACAGTGCCCTGCACACAGTAAGTGGTCAATAAATATGAATGAAACAAATACCATCATTATTATTATTATTATTAATCTCAACCCATCTCTCTCATTCAACCCACATAGTCAATCTGTCACAATATCCTCTTGGTTCAACCTTCACAACATCACTAAAATCTGCCCTTTCCACTCTATCCAAACTGCTACCACGTTAATCTAAGCAGTGATCCTATCCCACCTTGATTACTTCATCAGCCTCCTTTCTGATCTCCCAACCTTCTGTCTCTCCCCACTCCAGTCCATGATCCACTCTGCTGCCTGAATAATTTTTCTAGGAATCCATTCAGTCTGTTTCCCCACTCCTCAAGAGCCTCTAGTGACTGCCCATCCACCTCAGAATCAAGCAGAAACTCCCTACCACCGGGCTGAAAGCACCTGGGCTTCACCTACCTTGCCTCACCGCTTTCCTACTATAATTCTGCCTTCATTCTTAGCTCCTCTAATGCCACACTACTCACTGTACCTCTATCTCATCTATCTCGCTGTTGACCTCTCAGCCATGTCCTGCCTCTGGCCTGGTATTCCCTCCCTCTTCACATCTGACAGACGATCACTCTCCCTATCTTTAAAATCTTTTTAAAAAGCACACCTATGCCCTCATTTCCTCTTCTCCGATGCCCTTCTGCATCTCCCTTGAACTTCGATTTGCACGCTACATTCATCTCTCAGCTCCACAGCACTTATGCTCATATCCATAATTTATTTATTTACATTAATGTCTGTCTCCCGCTCTAGACTGTAAGCTTGTTCTGGGCAGCGAACTTGTTTCCCAATGCTTTTATATTGTACCTTCCCAAGCACTTAGTACAATGCTCTGCTCATGGTAAGTGCTAAATAAATATGATTGACTGATTGATATTCTATCAGTCTCCAAATTCTGTTGGTTCTAGCCTCATAAAATTTCCAGAAACCACCCCTTCCTCTCCATCCAAACAGCCACCTCATATCCTGTTCTCATCTACATCAGCCTCCTTATTGACATCCCTGCCTCCATCCTCACTCCTCTCCAGTGAATGCTACATTCTGCTGTTCAGAACTATAACACACTAAAACATAGTTTTGCACACATCACGCCAAACCTCAGAAACCCCCAATAACTGCCCATCCAGGCAGAAACTCCAGCCCTAAGGCACTCAATCAGCTCTCTTCCACCTCAACCCTTATCCTTGCTACTTTCCCACAATAACCCAGCCCTTCTCTAATAACGTATTCACTGTTCCTCATTCTCGTCTCTCTCAACATCAACCTTTTTCTCACACACTCAATCCTGCCTGGAACTCTATCCCTTTTCACATCCACCAGAACACCACTCTCCCCATTTTCAGAAGTCCTACTAAAATCACAGGTCCTCCAGGAAGTCTTTTCTGACTAATCCCTTACCTCCTTGTTTATTTTCCCTTTCTATTGCATCATCCATGCACTTGAGTGCATACCCTTTAAACATATAGATTTCATTATCCCTTCTGCCTAAACAGCCCTTAGGTTATACTCTGTAGTTTCCCTATCTGTATTTTTTTTTATCCGTCTGCCCTGATAGATTGTAAGCTCTTGGAGGCTAGGGCTCATGTCTACCTACTCTACTGGACTCTGCCAAATGCTTAAACTGCAACCATGCTGACCCAAGCACCTGTCAAATCCCAATTTAACTACTGACTCCTTGCTGACTTTTCTTCCTCCTGCTTTGCTTCTCTGCAGTCCATATGTCACTCTGCTGCCTACATCATGTTTCTAAAAATCTAGTGAATCCATGTCTCCCCACTCCTCAGAAAACACCAATGGCTACGCATCCATCTCCACATCAGACAGAGACTCCTTACCATCAGCTTTAAGGCACTCATCATCTCTCTCCCAACGCACCTTACACTGCTGATCTCCCTCTACAAATGAACCCATGCATTTTTCTATTCCAGTGCCAACCTATTCATTGTACTTGATCTCATGTGCCTTGCCAATGATCCCTTGCTCATATCCTCTCTTTGACCCAGAACATCATTTCCTTTCATATACAACAGACCAAAATCTGCCCCTTCTTCTCTGTCTAAACTGCTACCACATTAATCCAAGCACTTATCCTATCCCGCTTTGATTATTGTATCAGCCTCCTTGCTGACCTCCCTGCTTCCTGTCTCTTCCCACTCCAGTCCATGCTCCATTCTGCTACCCAAATCATTTTCCTTCCAAAATGTTCAGACAATATTTCCCCACTCCAGTGATTGCTCATCCACCTCCACATCAAAGACTCCACATCATTGGCTTTAAACACTTAATCACCTTGCCCCCTCCTACCTCACCTTGCTACTCTGCTACTACAACCCAACCTGCTCACTTCATTCCTCTAATGTTAACCTTCTCACTGTATCTCAGTCTCATCTACCTTGCCACTGACTGCTTGCCCGCATCCTATCTTTGCCTGGAATGCCCTCTCTCCTCATATCAGACATAAATTGCTCTCCCTCTCTTCAAAACCTTATTGAAGGCACATCTCCTCCAAGAAGCCTTCCCTAAACCCTTCACTCCTCTTCTTCCACTCCCTTCTGCACTGCTCTTACTTGCTCCTTCATTCATCCTCCCTCCCATCCCCATAGCACATATGAATATATCTGTATATAACTGTAATTTATTTATCTACTTACAACAGATAGAGACAATCCCTACCCAACAACGGGCTCACAGTCTAGGAGGGGGGAGACAGACAACAAAACAAAACAAGTAGACAGGCATCAATAACATCGGAATAGATAAAAAGAATTATGGATATATACACATCATTAAAAAAATAGAATAATAAATATGTAGAAATATACACAGGTGCTGTGGGGAAGGGAGGGGGGCAGAGGGAGGGAGTCAGGGAGATAGGGAGGGGAGGAGGAGCAGAGGAAAAGGGGGGGCTCAGTCTGGGAAGGCCTCCTGAAGGAGGTGAGCTTTCAGTAGGGCTTTGAAGGGGAGAAGTGAGCTAAAAAATATGGACCGCTTCACGAATTTGCATGTCATGCAGTGGGTGGTGCTCCACGAGGTGGTCTGGGAGATGGTCGGGGCAGTGCTCGGATGGCTGGGAGCCTCTCTGTCCTGCGAGTCCAAGCAGACAGTGCCCTGGGTGGCCCTGGATGGACGGAGCCCGTGGGCTACCCTGCCCTCTGACCCCCTCGGCCCCCCGCGGTGCTGGGCCTGGGAGATGCCCGGCAGGCTTGGGGTGCCCTGTGGGAGGGGCGGGCTGGTTCCCCGGGACAAAATAGGTCCAGGACACCAAATAGATGGGGTTGGGGGGAGGTGGAGGGGCTGCGGGGGAATGCACATTCATTCATTCATTCATTCAATCATATTTATTGAGCGTTTACTGTGTGCAGAGCACTTTACTAAGCGCTTGGGAAGTACAAGTCAGCAACATATAGAGACGGTCCCTACCCAACAACGGGCTCAGAGTCTAGAAGGGGGAGACAGACAACAAAACAAAACATGTAGACAGGTGTCAAAATCGTCAGAACAAGTAGAATTAAAGCTATATGCACATCTTTAACAAAATAAATAGAATAGTAGATATGCACAAGTAAAATAAATAGAGTAATAAATCTGTACAAATATATATATACAGGTGCTGTGGGGAGGGGAAGGAGGTAGGGCCGGGGGGATGGGGAGGAGGAGAGGAAATAGGGGGCTCAGTCCCCTACTCCCTTCTAGCCCCTGGATTCCAAGGAGCCCTCCTCAACCCTACCACTGAGGGTCTCCCAATGCCCAGGGTATCCCACCACCCAGGGTCTCCCACCCCCCAGGTTTCCCTGCCACCCAGGGTTTCCCCACTTCCCAGGGTCTCCCTGCTGTCCAGGGTTTCCCACCTCCCAGGGTCTCCTGCTACCCATGGTCTCCCAACCACCAAGAATCTCCCTCCATCTGAGATCTCCCCACAACCCAGGGTCTCCCACTGCCCAGGGTCTCCCGCCACCCAGGGCCCTCCCACAACCCACCCTCTCCCACTACAGGGCATCAGACCACAGAATGGGAGACTTGACTTTGATTTTTCCTTCTTTTAATCTTAGGTGAAAGAGGCGCGGGGTAAAAAAAAACTTCCTTCTCTTTCCCCCTCCACTCTTTGCCCGCAGCCTCCAAACTGTGCCTCTTCCACTTCCCCACCCTGAGTACCCATCCTCCCCCAACCCCCGGCTGGGGTTGAGGAGGAGGAGAAGTGGTAAGAAAGCGAGTGATTTGAGTTCAGTAGAGAGGGTGGTTCTGAGAGCATCCGTGTGATCATCATGGGATAGTAGTTTGGGTACGGAGGCTACATGGGGCATGATGACTTGAGAAAATTGGATGGAGTCAAGAGATTGGAGGTTTTTGTGGGGAAACAGCACAGATTTGTGGGGAGGAGGTGTGTGGGAGAGAAGGCAGGCAAGGAGGTTGTGGTTAGTCATAATGTTCAAAAACACCTTAGAATCATACTTTGCTACTAGGATTTTAAGCCAGAAGCACGATTAAAAAACGGTTGTATCACCGACACTATGCAACACTGTGTTTTGTCCCCAGCTGCATCAGGAATAAAGTTCATTCAGAAAAATAGGTGACAGAATTCAGTGTTTAAATAACAAGTAATTATGGAAAATGCCCATCCAGGTTTTCATTTTCCACCAAGAACTGAGTCTTAAACCTTTTCACACAGGTTCAGAATGCAGAGAGTTCAAATATAATCAAAGGCCAGAAATACCCACGTTTTGCTTTAAAGTCCCTAGCCATAAAGTAAGCAAACCAATTTAAACCAGATTTAGCAATACAAAGTTGTTCTCCGCCTAGCTTAATCCCAGAGAATTTTATATGGGAACAATAAATCCCTGAGATGGCTAGCCTGCGGGTGAAACTTGCTAAATATTTAATCAGAGAAGCCAGCACTATTTCCGCGAGCATCACTGCTCATTCTCATTCATCATCACACAGGCTCAAATTCAAATCTTTTCAGTGAAGAAAATGACGTGGCATGACATGATCACACTCAGAAAGTGGTGTGTGTTTACAATCCCTCCACCTGACACATCCATAACTCTTCTAATTGTAGAAGCCATAAATTCACAAGAACAAAACAGCACGGGTTGTTGTAATAAATGCATTTATTAAGGGCCCACCACAGGCAAAGCACTGTACTCAATGCTGGGGAAAAAAATACATGACTGAGAAATAGACATTACCTTCAGCCCCTAAAGGGCTCACGGCCAATTGCTGGGCCAGAGCTATAATCCTTCCAGCTCAGGAACCTTGAAGCAGCTGTGGGGTGATGGTCGTCTTTGACGGTAAAATGCCAGCTCGGAGATGAGGCTTTTAATCTACTACCATTATATGAGCTATTAGAAACTGGGGTTCAGAAAGAGAATGGATGTGAAGAAGCAGCATGGTCTAGCAGAAGGAGCACATGCCTGGGAGTCAGAGGACCTGGGTTCTAATTATGACGCTGCCAGAAACTTGCTGTGTGACTCTGGGCCAGTCATTTAACTTCTCTATGCCCCATTCTCCAGTTCTCCTTCCTAGTTAGACACTGAGCCCCATGCAGGACGGCAACTTTGTCCACCCTAACTCACTTGCATCTACCCCAGTGCTTAGAACAGTGTTTGACACAGAGTAAGCACTAACAAATACCACCAAAAAAAGTCTAAAATGGTCTCTGCTGACATCAGAGATCAGGAGAAAGGGAGGACTCTGGAACAGGTCTGGTGATTGGAGGATTCCGAATCACAGCCTTGTTGGCAAGGGACTCTGTGCATACGGAGAGAGAGATCTCGTGTTTGAAAACAGTAGGGAAGAAGCCATTGGAGAATGAACAGTTGAGGATGGAGATCAGGAAGGGAAGAAGGGAGGGGGCAAGCGCTTTGATTAGGTGCGATGGGATGAGGTCAGAGGCTTACGTGGAGGAGGTAGATTTTGAAAAGAGGCAGATCTCCTCTTGAGATACTTCTGGGAAAGTTGGGAGAGTTGATGAAGGAGGAGGAGGTGCAGGGGAGATTTTAGGGAGACCATGCCTGACAGTTTCAATTTTCTCCATGAAGTACATGGTCAGATGATTAGGGGCAAGAGATGGGGAGCTGGGGTGGCGGGGTGGCGGGGGAGAGCAGGGAGTTAGAGGAGGGAGTTAAATGTCTGAAAAAACGTGCATCAAAAATGGAGAAATAATGTTGCCGGGCAGAGGAGATGGCAAGGCCAAAGCAGGCAAGGATGATCTTAGCATGTATGTCGGCCTTATATCTGGATTTCTGCCAGCAGCATTCTGCAGCTCTTGCATGGGAGTGAAGGAGATGGAAATACACAGATACATTCTACATGAGCTCTGAGAATCTTTAGATTCAAAATCATCTCTGTTATGGCCTGAGGTTTTCCTGTGGATAGGCCCAACCAGTGACTTCCAATTTTTCTCACACAGTTTGCCACACCAGTTTTGGATTTCACATTTCACAGTGATGAACTCATTCACATTAGGCAAATTGTTGTGATGACTAGACGGAAAGCTCCTCTTCTAAACCATAAGCTCTTCCTCTAGACTGTAAACTCCTTGTGGGCAGGGAATTTATTCATTCATTCATATGTGTCTTCCAACTCTGTGATATCGTGCTCTCCCAAGTGTTCAGTACAGTGCCCTGTGCACAGTAAATGCTCAATAAACACAATTTAGTGATAGCCATGAGGAAACATAATGGACAGTTTGGATGGTGGGGGCATGGTGGCATTGCCTCTCCTTACCAGAATTTGGGTAAGAATCAATTTGGATGTGGTTCAACATCTGAACTGTCCAAGGACCACCCCTGCCTCCCACCCCACTGCACTTTCCCCCGGCATTGACCCCTAAGTCTTAGTGTAGCCAAGCCCTGCCCTTGTCCCCCATGCAAGAGTGGGATTGACTCCTAAGAGCTTGGGAAGTACAAGTCGGCAACATATAGAGACGGTCCCTACCCAACAATGGGCTCACAGTCTAGAAGGGGGAGACGGACAACAAAACAAAACATGTGGACAGGTGTCAAGTCGTCAGAACAAATAGAATTATAGAAATCATTCTATCTAACTCTCCTCTTTCTTTCCTTCTTTTTTCGTTTATCCTCTTTCTTTCTTTTATCTTCCTTTTCTCTCTTTCACCCTCCTTCTGCCCCCTACTCCTTTCCATGTGCTGTTTGACTGCATTCTGTTACCTCTTCAAGCAGGTTCTGTCTGACCACCTCCTACTGACTTTGGGGGTGGCCCCTTCTACTCCCTGGCCCGGTCTTGCCACAGAAAGGTCCTATGATCCATTTCCATCATGGAGCTGCCCCCTGCCGAGCTGGGCAATGTAGAGAACATAACGCTGGCACTGTGGGATGCCTCTGGTCTCCTGCAGCCTTCCCCCAAGTCCTGGAGTCCTGTTCTGCTTCAGGGACAACCCTGGTGACTCGTGCCTTTCTTCCCCTTGGTGCTAGAGTGCACCCCACCATCCCACACATAAAAACACTAATGGCACAGGACAATTCCTGACCACCCTGTCCATCCCCTTCCCCTTCATAGAGAAGTCCAGTGGTCAGGCTCCAGCTCCAATGGCCTATATGCCCCTTGGTCACCTAGCCCTACTCCTAGCCCATCTCAAGAACTGAACTTTGAAGCAAAACCTCAAGCCGCCTCCCTCTCATGGACTGGGATCAACTCCAGCAATCCTGAGTGCAAACAGCACCAACACCTGGATATAGTGGCTCCAATGCAGCAGATATGACCACAGAGTGGAGATCAAGGCTTTGAAATCACTAAGGAGGTCTTGTGGAGCTTTCTGCATGGGCAGGAGCGGAGAGACAATGGGTAGGAGTCCCCATATTCATTCATTCATTTATTCAATCATATTTATTGAGTGCTTACTATGTGCAAAGCATTTTACCTAAGCACATGGAAGAGTGCAATATAACAACAGACACATTCCTACCTACAACAATAGCCCAATTAAGAAAACTCCAATTAACGGAGGCTGAGGCAGGCTAAGGAGGGAAGAGGCAATGGCAGAAAGGGAGGACAAGAAAGGGGCCCACACGAAGCATTCAAGGAGGCAGGAGGTGGGAAGGAAGGGAAAGGAGCAAAAAGACCCTGAAAGAAAGTGAAGGAAACTTTAACAATCTGAAGAGTAGAAAAAAGAAAAAGAAAACCAGCAAAGGACCTGAGGGAAAGAGCCAAGAGTATAAAGAAAAGAAAGATGATGGAGAAAAGTGCCAAGAAAGAGATGGGGAGGGTGGGGAGGCCTCTTCCCCACCAGCATGTCCAGGAAGATGATGATTCCAGGCCAAAGGCAAGAACAAGGACAGAGATTTCCATGGGAGAAAGGGATAGATAAAGGGAGAAGGGCAGAGAAGGGAAGAGGAGGGGGTCAAGGTCAAGGTAGGAGGGAAATCCACTCTCCCCAAGTTCTGCAACCATGTCTGATGCATCCAGGCTTGTAAATAGCAATGATAGATGTGAACTCTTAATAGTCCTGTCAGGCAAGAAATGAGATAGGTCAGGTGCTAAAAAAAGAGAGATGAGACAAGAGAAGGGAGAACACATAATAAAGGCCACCACTATTATATACTGCTCCTTCAGGAAGCAAGGCTGGAGGCAAAAGAGGGTGTAAAGCAGGCCCAGTGGAAGTGGAAATGGGGTATATCATAGTGGTCAATAGGGGAAGAGAAATACAATGACATGGGGGTGCCTTTTATATCCTATAATGTCAAGATGAGGAGGCCGATGGGAGTGTGGACTGGAAGGTGCTTTTTAAGGGGTTTGGAATGGGGAGGACTGCAAATGATTAAGATGTTCACATCAGAGGGGCATAGGGAGAGATTCAACTTTCATAGACTATCCCTACAAAACTGTCACTGGGGCACTTGCGGGTGGGAGGAGATTTTATCTACGTTTCCAACAGACATTGTCTGTCTGATGACGAAGATTAGTTGGGACACAAAGATCTTGGAGATGTCTTTCCGAAAACAGGCTTAAAATACACTTTCAAGGAGAGTAACAGCACAGGCTGTAGTGTAGAACAAGGGAAATGGCCAAGCAGGATCAAATACACATCCAGGAGGGATCAATCAATCAGCCAATCAATCAGTTGCATTTATGAGCCTTTACTGTGTGAAGTGAAGTGCTTGGCAGAGTACAATATAAAATATAACAGACACATTCCCTGCCCACAAGCTTATAGTGGCCACCAGTGGACAGGAGCTGAGTGAGACCTGCTGTTCGGGCTACTCCTTGGGGATGGGGACTTGGGGGCTGTTGTCAAGCCCAGGAAAGAGCTGTGGAGGCTGACTGACAGACTCTTTTAAAGATGGGGGCAGCGGGGAAAATGTATATAACAGCTGAGAAAAACAGGGTGAAAAGCATGGGGATGCTTTTAAAAGAAGATGCGCATAAACTCATCCAGGGGAGGCATTTTAGGGAAACGTGTCTTGTTTGGGAAGCAGATGCTAGATGTGATATATCACTACTTGGAGATTAAGGGAGATCTGGAGAGGGTGAGGGACATCAAGAAGGCAATGAGGAAGAAATGGGAAGAATAAGGAGGCAGAAAGGAAGGGGCAGGGCAGATGGAAAAATCTTCCACAGGACACTCGAGAGTGTGCCTGGAGGAGGAAGGGGAAATAGACAATGGCAGCCCTGAAAGATAAAGACGTTCAGAGTAAGATGGACAGAACAGATGTTCTAGGTATTGTGATGGGCTGCTATATGCAACTTGTCAAGGAAAAAAAGGAAGTGTGAAGCGGGAACTGCCGTGGAAGTCCTCAGAGAGGCATGAGAAGTTGGAAAGAGCATGTCCTAGTGGAAAGAGTACAGGCTTGGGAGTCAGAAGACCTGAGCTCTAATCCCAGTCCCACCAATTGCTTTCTATGCCACCTTGGGCAACTCATTTAACTTCTCTGTGCCTCAGTCGCCTTGTTTGTAAAATGGGAATAAATGATTTGTTCTCCTTCTTTTCTCAGACTGGGAGCCCCGTGTGGGACAGGGACTGGTTCCAACATGATTACCCCAGTGCTTGGAAAGTGCTTGACACATATAGTAAGCAAGTAATAAAAATATAATAATAATATGGCCGGAACCTGGAATCTCTACGTACTGCTTTTTGAAACCACCTTCCATGTTCTCTGAGGTCACGGGATTGATATTGTGGAGAGAAATAATCTATAAAGAGGTGAAGAAGTGGAGGTGCAGGGTTTTAAACCAAGAGGTTTTTTGTGGGTTGAGTTTTATGCCTTCTAATGTATGCAAATGTGGAAGCACATCTGCCTCCTTCTCTCTCAGTTCCCCTTCTTAGCAGGCGTATTAAAGATCTCAAGGTAGGATGGAGCTATTCCTCCTTTGTCAAGGCTGAAACCCCAGGCCCATTGATTAGAACAGAGGCCTACTTGGCCTCTATTATAGCAGAACAAAGCAGGGCTAGGCAGTTGGCCCAGGGGAGAATTTCCTGCTGTCTTAAAATCTGTATCTTGTATTGTGATCTTAGATCTCAGTTGCTGATATCAACCGTATATAAAAAAACTTTGTATTTTGCGGTGCTGAGCTGGCCTTGACTAGCAGAGAAAACTTGGCCTGTCAACCACTGCTTCCTACTAGAGGTAGTAGAACCGCTATTAGTAATAACTTTGTCTCTGACATACTCGCTTGAACACAACACAGGTTCTATGAAGTTTTCTTCAAGACAGCAAGAGAGGTGGAGTGGAGGCTGAGCTTCAGGGGGCATCTCCTACAGCTGGACATATGGTGGGACGGGTGTGCGTAACAAAAATGAGGAGGAGGGGCATAAGGGAGCCCAGAAGGCTACAGCTGAGAATTTGCTGCAAGGATAAGGAGACTGTTGGGAGGAGGTACCCAGAGAAGACCTGCAGCATAAAGAAAGAATGCTTTTGCATTAGGATATTTTAGATAAACATTGACAGTGGGTGCAGTGGGAAAGGTGAAAGGAAGCAGAAACTAAAGAGGTTTTCCAAATTTGAATGCATTGGGCCTAAGTGGGAAACAGAAACACTGTATGGCTAGTGACACAAGAAAAATTGAGGGTACAATCCTACAGGGAGATGAACAGCACTGATAAAACGTGCTCAAGGACATGGGGGATAGCAAAAGAAGCACAAGAATGCCTGTTGTTGGAACATTAAATAGTGAAGGATTAGGGAGAGAGTGGGAGAAGGAAGTAAAATACCTAAATCTGGAGAGTCTCACATCCAAGCAAATACTGGATGGCATAGTCCAGGTGAATTGCTATTGACCATTCCCTTCCTCTCAACACATTAACCAACCTTGGCTTCACTGACTCCGTCCTCTCCTGGTTCTTCTCTTATCTCTCTGGCCGTTCATTCTTAGTCTCCTTCGTGGGCTTCTCCCCCACTCCCCATCACCTCCTGACTGTAGGAGTTACTCAAGGGTCAGTTCTTGGTCTCCTTCTGTTCTCCATTTATACTCACACCCTTGGTGAACTCATTCGGTCCCAAAGCTTCAACTATCATCTCTACGTAGATGATACCCAAACCTACATCTCCTCCCCTGTTCTCTCTCCCTCCCGCCAAGCTCATATCTCCTCCTGCCTTCAGGACATCTCCACCTGCATGTTCACCCGCCACCTAAAACTCAGCATATCCAAGACTGACCTCCTTATCTTCCTGCCCAAATCCTGTTCTCTCCCTGACTTTCCCCTCCCTATGGACGGCAATACCATCCTTCCTGTCTCACAGGTCCGCAAACTTGATGTCATCCTTGACTCCGCTCCCTCATTCACCCCACATATCCAATCCGTCACCAAAACCTGCCTGTCTCACCTTTACAACATCACCAAGATCCACCCTTTCTTTCCTCTCCATCCAATCCGCTGCCTTGTTAGTACAATCACTCATCATATCCCGACTGGATTGCTGCATCAACATCCTTTCTGAGCTCCCAACCTCCTGTCACTCCCCACTTCAGTCTATACTTCACTCTGCTGCCCGGATTATCTTTCTACAGAAGTACTCTGGGCATGTCACTCCCCTTCTCATAAATCTCCAGTGGTTGCATATCAACCTTCACGTGAAGCAAAAACTCCTCATTATTGGCTTCAAAGCTCTCCATCACCTTGCCCCCTCCTACCTCACCTCCCTTCTCTCCTTCTACAGCCCAGCCCACATGGTCCACTCCTTTGTCACTAACTTCCTCACTGTGCCTCATCATCACCCTCGACCCCTGGCCCACGTCCTACCTCTGGCCTGGAATGCCCTCCCTCCCCACAATCGCCAAACTAGCTCACTTCCCCCCTTCAAAGCCCTACTGAAAGTTCACCTCCTCCAGGAGGCATTCCCAGACTGAGCCCCTCTTTTCCTCTGCTCCTCCTCTCTTCCCCATTGCCCCTACTCCCTCCCTCGGCTCTAACGCCCTCCCCATCCCCATCCCACAGCACTTTATTAATGATGTATATATATATAATTCTATTTATTTATACTGATGTTATTGATGCCTGTCCATTTGTTTCATTTTGTTGTCTGCCTCCCTCCTTCTAGACTGTGAGCCCATTGTGTAGGGATTGTCTCTATTTGTTGCCGAATTGTACTTTCCAAGCACTTAATACAGTGCTCTGCATATAGTAAGCACTCAATAAATATGATTGAATGAATGAATGAGAAAGATATAGCTGTTTTGTGGGAGAGCCAAAAGAGGTTTTCAGAGGAAATCACTGAAGGGGGAGTGAAGTTATAGAAAAAGTGATGGTATTGTGGAAGGAGAGGGTAAGGTGGAAACAGCATTGTAATTGTAAAAGTTTTTAACATGAATATTTGAGTGTGAACCAGTTTTATATAGTTATTTCTTGTAATGCTGAAGGAAGAAAAAATTCAACAGGACTTATTTTCTACCTGTTTTGGCAACTTTTGCATAGTTTCTCCACCACCCTCCCCACCATCGCTCCCCCCCCCCCCCCCCCAAAACTACCCCTCTGTCTGGGACTAGTTTAAGTGAATATCATAGTGAAGAAGAGTGTTCTCTGCAGGTCCTTTGTCATCTGGGAGCAGAGGAGGGTGGCAAGCACACAGGAAAGGGCAAGCAGATTGAGTTGTCTTTCTGCAACATTTATGATGATGATGGCATTTATTAAGCGCTTACTATGTGCAAAGTACTGCTCTAGCTGCTGATCAGTCTAGGAGTCTTTTATATTTAGTCTAGGAGTCTTTCTGATTCTCAGCTACTTCATCAATGGCATTTATTGAGCACCACATGCAGAGTATTGTACTAAGTGCTTGGGAGGGTACAATAGAACAGAGTTGGTAGACATATTCCCTGCCCACAGCAAGCTTACAGTCTACAGGGGAAGACATACATTAATAGGTATGAATAATTTATAAACTATTATGTATGTATATAAGTGCTCTGGGGTTGGGGGTGAGGTGAATATCAAATGGCCAAAGGTCACAGATTCAAGGGCATAGATGATACAGCAGGGAGACAGAGGTGGGGAAAAGTGGGCTTAATTGGGGAAAGACTTCTGGAGGATTTTAAAAAAATTTTTTATTGTACTTGTTAAATGCTTACTATGTGCCAGGTACCGTATTAAGCACTGGGATATATATAACCCCAACCTCAGTCCAACCTCCTCCCTACAGGTTTGGCCTTGTGGCTGCAGGCCATTCTCAAAGTAGAAATTTCCTTCCTCACTTTTAGACACAGAAATTAAGGGCCAGCTAAGCATAAACTTCCTTTTCATTTTCTGAACTCCCCTGGGTGAAATCTTTGTTCTTGAAATTGTTAAAATAAATGTGTTTCTCCCTAGAATATCCTATTACTATTAAATGCAATAGTTAATTACTGCTGAATGTTCTCCTAATGAGCCATAAGAAATTCTTGTGTTTGTCATTTACACCCAGTTGATTTCCATCACAGTGAGGAAAAGGACACCTTAGAGGCCACATCAGTGTCAGCTTTTATTCATGGTAGCTGATTTCAGATTCCACTCGAATTTTCACCATCAAAAAATGTTTGGTGGGCAGAGAGGGGAGGTTGAGAAGTTGGGAAAAGTGAATTCTGTCTCCTTCCTCCCACGAGCTGCCAGGGGTGGGACGTAGGGATGGAGCTAGTGAGAAGCAGTGTGATTTACTGGATAGAGCACAGGCCCAGGAGTCAGAAGGACTTGGGTTCTAATCCTGACTCCACCTGGGGAAATTCACTTCACTTCTCTGAGCCCTAGTTACCTCATCTGTAAAAATGGGGATTAAGAATGTGAGCCCCATGTGGGACAGGGACTATGTACAACCTGATTGACTTGTATCTACTCCAGTGCTTAGAACACAGCTTGGCACATAGTAAACGCTTAACAAGTACAAAGTACCATAATTAGTGACCCCCATCTACCAGACTTCCTTGGATGCTTGCGGGGCCCTGGGCCATCTCATACAGCCTCCCTCACCTGGGGCCCTCTGCATACCTCATTTTCAACTCCAGGATAGATGAATTGGGGGAAAGTATTACTCACAAAATTAACAATTTGCTCACTTTGCATATTCACTGGAAGCCGAATCCTGCCAGCTGAGCTATTGTCTCAATTAGTAAATGTTCATGGAAATGAGTGCCCTGAGTTTGGGGAAGAATTAAACCAGACCAATGGGTGTTCTAATTTCCCTTTGCTTCACCAGAGGAGTTACAAATCATGCTGAAGAGCATTAAAATAATTGAAAAACAAAATTCATGTAAGGCGCTATGCACTCTAGGTGAAAAAGAAAGGAAAAAACAAGAATCATCAGAGGTATTGCTTTTTAAGCAGCAAACCACAGTTGGGATAGGTCTTTCTCCCTTTCCAAATTAACTTGGTGACAACAGGGACAAATGGCACCTAGCTCTGGTTTCAGCCCAAATCGGAGCAGAATATTCATCTTTTACACCTGGGGACCAGCCCTGAGTCCAGGGCTGAATGTAGGCATTACTGGGTATACTGAAGGCATATCTGCCTTTGCCACCTTCTTGGTTTGGCTCAGCAAGGATAGCTACGCCACTGTAGTTATGCAAGAATAATGCCACTCCTCTGCAGCCCAACCATATTTGAAACGGAGCTGAGAGGAAGGAGCTGCATTGGAGAAGGACCACTAACTATCCTAGTGGGGAAGGGAACAGGATTTATTTGTAATTCTGCATGTGCTTTCAGGGTATCCTTTGAAATTTCAACATCCTTCATCATCTCCAGAAGCCCAAACTAAGGCCCCAAGGGAACGTACTGAGGCAGAAGATAGACTCAACAGACACAGTGATTCACCAGATACTAAGGGAAATAGAGGATTTTAGTTCCTTAGATTCATCTTGAACACCAGCTCCACAAGGCTATAGAGAAAAAGTTTTGGAGTGGAGTGATAGGTGCACCATCGGCTTGAAAGCACTTTATTGCCTTACCTCCTCCTACCTCACTACTATCCTATACAATCCAGCACATATACTTCACTCGTTTAATGCCAACCTTCTCACTGTACCTTGATCTCATCCATCTCACCGCTGACCCCTCGCCCATGTTCTGCCTATGGCCTGGAAAGCCCTCCCTCCTCAAATCTGGCATATAATTACTCTCCCCCACTTCAAAGCCTTATTGAGGGTACATCTCCTCCAAGAGGCCTTTCCTGATTTAAGCCCTCCTTTTCTCTTCTTCCACTCCCTTCTGCATCACCCTTACCTGCTCCCTTTATTCATCCCCCCTCCCAGCCCCATAGCACTTATGTACATATCTCTCTCATTCAATCCACATATTCAATCCATCACCAAATCCTGTTCGTCCCACCTTCACCACATTGCTAAAATCCTCCCTTTCCTCTCCATCCAAACTGCTACGACATTAACACCATCACTCATTCTATCCCACCTGTATTACCGCATCAGTCTCCTTGCTGACTTCCGTGCCTCCTGTCTCTCCCTACTCCAGTCCATTCTTCACTCTGCTAGAGCTGGTTTTCCCATCTGGAGAAGCTATGATAGGTGTGCAGATTGGCATCCTTCTGGGCCTGAGGGCCTCAGGAATATAGACCATGACCCAAAGGCAACCAGGGAACTCAGCTCATTCCCGTGACAATTGCTCGCCTTCTTAATGTGTTTCTTCAGGTTTGTGTGGTTGCCAGGGAACAGGTCCTACTCCCTTAGGGTAGGCCTGAGAGGAGGCCTGGGGGATTCTGGTGGGTGTGAGTAAGATCCAAGCAAGATTGGGGGCCAGAAATGGTGGCTGCTAAGAATTTGGTAATTCTTTAGCCCTGACTGAAAGAGAGGTCTCGTAGTCTGACTTGGGCAGTATCAGATTTGCATGCCTGGGCAAATCTAGACTCTTTGATCTGGAGAGGTGCAGGCTGACTGGTGATATAACTGAAGTTTACAAACTCATAAAGGCAGACAGACAATTGTTCCCAAATGTTCCAAAATTCTGCCCAACAGAACAAGGGAGCAACCACTGAAGGTGAAAGTCTCAACGCAAACACAATCAAGCACTGAGTCACTGGAAAATGTGCTCCTCCAGAAAGTTGTGCAGCTGGAAACCTCAGAGGATTCCACAGAGCTTGGGATAGATCCATGGCAGTAATGCCTACTGACTCACTGCAGGGAAAGCCAGGGATGGAAAGAAGAAATTTGGTGGTGTTGGACAGTTAATTCCTAACCAGTAAGATAGGTGTCCAAAAGAACAACAGAATACACAGTTCCTCCAATTAATCTGGTACCCCATCAGAGTCAGTGTTCTGAGCTGGATGAACTATAGGGCTGATAATATCAATCAATCAATGGTATCAATTAAGCACTTACTTTGTGCACGGCTCTGTACCTGGAAGGGTACAATACAATAGAGTAGGTAGATACGATCTCTGCACAGAAGGACAACATTAAAAACAATGCTGATGATCTCAGGCGCTTATGTCTTTGGAAACCGCTTCTAAGATCCCACCCGTCTGTTGCTAATTTTCCTATTACTCTCCAGTAAAGTTAATTCCTCCACTGTTTTAAAAAAGTGTAATGCACCTGAGGCAGAAGCTAGTTTTTCAAGATGCTTGGTAAAAATGTGGTTACCCACGTCCAGTCAGATTAATTTCAGAATGGCTCCCTTGAACTGGACATGGACTGAGAGTCTCCTAGATAAAAATCCCTTGCTATTCCTCCAAAAGCAAGGAGGTGGGAAAGGCTCATCTGATTTGTGTCATGAGTGGACACCTTTTGGTATGAACATCTCTGCACCCAGTCCCAGGAGCAACTTCTCAAAGAGTGAGGGGGCTGCCTCCCAGAGCAGAAAGGAGCAGTGAATGCCTCAGGGAAAGCAAGTCAAAGGGGAAGTTTCAGGAAAAAGGACTTCACATCTTTGGTATTACATAATGAGGGGAAATGGTAGGAGTCAAAGACACATATGAGCAGCTAGGTAGAATATTAAATACCTTACATGAGCCCATTTATCATGCATTCACCTTTAGCTGATGACATATGCTCTTGTGAATGGTGACATTTGCAAAACACTTTAATGAAAGTTGGTGAATTCTACAGCCATGGTAAAATGGTCCAATGTCCGAATGCATCCAAAAGGCAGTGGATTTCCAGTGGGCATGAATATTGGTTCTTTTAGATTATCCAGTTCAAATATCAACACTGATTGATTTCCATGCTTATTTTCTATGTTCCATTGGCATTAAATGCATTTTCTACTGGTACTTTCTCCTCCATGGTTTCTCTCAAAGGGATGAAAACAGATGGCCCACCGTTTCTTGAATTTTTTAAAAAACAGAAAGGCCTAAAAATAGAAAGAAAGCGCTAATGCTGATCAAAAGGATTTGAAGGAATGCATCCAAGTGAAAACACTGATACAAAGTAGCCCCGGCAGTCAAAAAGAGAGACTGAAGTCCAGGATTGAAATTGAGGGAGGTGGTGACACAAAGAAGACATTTTAACAGCAAGAGTTAAATTGTCAGAAGTGTTTGTTTATTTCAAGACAAGTATACAGAAAAAGAGATTTTAAAAATCATTGGTAAATGGATTTATCACTTCTTAGGTTGCTAATCATCTATTGATTACTCCATCTGATTATTGTATAGCAATTCTCCTAAACAAATTTGTTTAGTAATGGTGCCCTCTCCAGAGTGAATTGCTGCATCATGTCATCATGGCTACTGAAAGAAGCAGCATATTTGCAGTGTTTCTAAGTAGATGGATCATAGAGTGATGGAGTAGTTCAGACCACGAGTAGGAGCCTCATTTGGTCAGACTGATGACCCACCCATGGCAGATGCTCTCTCTGACAGTAAAAGATGTTTACTGATCCACACACAGGGGATGGAAACATGGGACTATGGAGGCAAGATCTAAAGAGCTAAACTCCATTCAAATTCCATATTGAGAATCTGGGGTTAGGCAAAAAGTTGTTGAGGTTCTTGGAGTTAAGGCAACCAGAAGGCAAAGCCAGATGGGAAGTGCTTATTCCCGTCATCATGGTATTTTCTGCCAGGCACAATACAATCTAAAGTCTATATGGATCCAAAAATACATATTGGCTAACTGATTACGTAAAGTAATTTTCCAAATTATCCTACCACCTCCCCCTTGGCTCTGACTTTGGAGGCACAGGCTGGTTGATACTGTCTGGGGAAGAATGGTCCCAGTGTGACCCAGAAACAGATTTTGGTGAACAAGATTTCTTCAACCAGAGCTGAGTGCGCTTAGAACAGTGCTTTGCACATAGTAAGTACCTAACAAATGCCACAATTATTATTACCAAGAGAAGCTGTCGGCAGAATACCATTCCCATCATTCCCATTGGAAACTCTTCCAATTCAACTGATGACAGCATCATCAAACTTCTTCAATCACTCATACAGGAGCCCCTAAATGCTGATTGACTGCTCTGGAAGCTCACACCTATAAGAAGGCATCCAGGTGATTCAGAACTGCTTCTCAGAATTAGCACAGGTCTATGGACAACAATAGTCTTAATAAGATCAAGGCTGTATACCAGTCCACACTCGCATCTCCCTTACACTGCTGAGGATCTACATGAGCAGCACGGAACTGAATATTGTCACTGAAGCCTCCTGCCTAGTTAGCATAGTTTCCAATGGAGTGTGGATCAGTTAAGTAAAACTTAAAAGAAGGCTAGTATGCCCTTCAGGGAACCAAGATTGTGGTACCGAAAGGGAATAAGGATTCAAACCAAGATAAGGCTACCTGACTATCTTTACACCTGTGAGACTTAGACCCATTCCAGATGCCTTACTGGGCTTCTGCAGCAGTTCCCCCACCGTGCACTCATTAGCGTCTTGTGGCTAAGCAGTCCTCGACCTTGAGGTGCTGGACTACAGTCACGTGAAAGCAATTCTCAACATCTCTCACCTTCCGTGGGCAGGACCTACAAGGGGGCCTGTGGATAACAGCGAGTAATTTAACCATTGGTGAAATGAGCTGAGAGAGTCATAGGAAAGGTGGACAGAAGAAACATTTTAAAAGCACACTGAAGCCAGATCTCAAATATTTTGAAATAAAAGGATGTTTGAGAGACAACATCACATCATCCTGGCATGCAGCAATCAGAAAAGAGTTAAGTGTTTTAGAGCATAGGCTTTGGGAAGATCATGGCTCCAAGAAGGAAAAATAATAACAGCTCCAGGCTTTACAGCAAGGGGCAATCCTTTCATTACACAATGGAGAAGAGATTGTCAGCCTACTCACATGGACTGATATCAGTCTTTACTTTATACGGGTGTAAGTGGATATAGGGAATAGTCATGGAAGAGTGCAGAGCAAAGGGGTGAAGACTGAATACTGGAAAAGTAGTCGTGAGAGGAAATTCTGAAAGATTACTGGTTGGTTTCCTGGATAGTCGGGATTTAGATGTGATGGTTTTGCTGTAGTACCAGAAATCCTCCAGGCATTGAAAGACAGAGGGAACTCACTCTAATGGAAGATGTTGTGGGAAAGGTGGCTTGAACAACAAGTGGCAAGTTGTTGCCAACTTGTACTTTCCAAGTGCTTAGTACAGTGCTCTGCACACAGTGCTCAATAAATATGATTGAATGAATGAATGAATGACAATCAGTTCACATAATGAGCAAGACTAGGGCATGGTTGGGTTCCTATGTTTTCAGTCAAAGGCTACAGACATAGCAGGTTAGGAAATGGAGCCTCATCCAGATGGGAAGGAGGCTGAGCAGCTCAGCCACCATAGGGCTTCCCTAACTCCCCAGTGGGTCTGACAAATGATGACAAATTCACATTCAGCAGAGCTGTGGGAGGTTATTATTCATTTGATTTATTGAGTGCTTATTGCGTGTAAAGCACTGTACTAAGCCCTTGGGAGCATACACTGGAACATCAGGCACATTCCCTGCTCACAGTGAGTTCACAGTCTAGAGTTTGTGGGCTGGGGGTCTGTGAATGGATCAGAAAAACTCCGGAGTTTACAGCAGATCTGGGAGGGGCCCCACAGTGCACAGGACCACTGGGGGAGGTTCACTATAGGTTTGTAATTTGCTAATCTATGACTTGACGATGAATGGCTTCTGGGAAACTTGTTTTTTTCTGATACTACCATTCAAAAGTTTAGTTTACAATCTGCCCCTTCCACCCCTTCCTCTGATTGATTCCCCCAGGCAGCATCTGATTTTTGGGCAAGTCTGTCCGTTAAGTCCCCTGCACCAGTGACTTAATTTTCTCTGGTTAAACTTCAGGGAGGTGCTTCTGAGTGGCAGAAGATAGAAGATGGAGATAGGAGGAAAGGATCAATTTTAGGAGGTGATACTGTAAGCATGGAGGACTGGCAGGGGTAAATGCATGGTCTTTGACTCTTCCTGCCTCCTTCCCTCTCTCTGCCCCCTCTTCATTAGAAATACTGAAATCTGCCCTTAAGTGGTGTGGGAAGAGAACATGCTTACTAATTCTGTTATACTCTCCCAAGCACTTAGTACAGTCCTCTGCACACAGTAAGTGCTAAATAAATATGATTGACTGACTAAGAAACAGTACTGAGTAGTGCTTAGCACACGGGCTTGGGAGTCAGAAGGTCATGGGTTCTAATCCCAGCTCCACCAGTTGTCTGCTGTGTGACCTTAGGCAAGTCACTTCACTTCCCTGTGCCTTAGTTACCTCATCTGTAAAATTGAGATTGAGTCTGGGAGCCCATGTGGGACAGGGACTGTGTCCAACCCGAATTGCTTGTATCCACCCCAGTGGCCAGTACAATGGCCAGTACACAGTAAGCACTTAACAAGTACCACAATAATTATTACAATTATTATTGACTGATTGAAAAAAGGTTTTGTAAAGCCACCTCTATGACGATCATCTTGGGTAATTCTCCAAACATGAGGATCTCTGTCCATGAAGTGGGATTATCATTTTAGCAATTGTTAGGGCAGGTATTTAGCCAACTAGGGACCAGATAAAAGGAAGTTTAGAAGCCAGAGAACGGGTGGCCCTTTAACAGAGTATGTACATATTTATAATTGATTTATTTGTATTGATGTCTGTCTCCCCACCTCTAGATTCTAAACTCATTGTGGGCAGGGAATGTGTCTGCTAATTGTTGTACTGTACTCTCCCAAGCGCTGAGTACAGTGCTCTGCACATAGTAAGTGCTCAATGAATACGATTGAATAAATGAACCTATGTGGTGGTGAGGTGTCCATCAGTAGAAAAGGGAAAATGCTGAAATATCCCAAGGAGGGAGGAAAGGAGAACACAATTAACCACTCATTTGAACCAATATCAATTGCTTCTTAGAAACCCAGAAAAAGCCTGTTGCTTAATCTCCAGGCATGGTATGAAGGTTAGGGTCAATCCAGAGGATTTGAGTGTAAGCTCCTTGTTGGCAGGTGAGCACATCAATTAATTATTTTATACTTCCCAAATGCCTAGTGCCTGCAAGTCAGAAGGACCTGGATTCTAATCCCAGCACCACCACTTGTCTGCTGTGTGACCCTGAGCAAGTCACTTCAATTCTCTGCACCTCAGTTACCTCATCTGTAAAATGTGAGCCCCATGTGGGATACGGGCTGTGTCCAATCCGATTATCTTTCATCTATTCCAGTGCTTAGTACAGTGCCTGACACATCATCATCATCATCAATTGTATTTATTGAGTGCTTACTATGTGCAGAGCACTGTACTAAGCACTTGGGAAGTACAAATTGGCAACATATAGAGACAGTCCCTACCCAACAGTGGGCTCACAGTCTAAAAGACACATGGTAAGCACTTAACAAACGCCACAGTTGTTATTATTATTATTATTCATGCCCCATACCAAACAAATGTTCAACACTACTACTATTGAAGCAGCATGGCTCAGTGGAAAGAGCACGGGCTTGGGAGTCAGAGGTCATGGGTTCTAATCCCGGCTCTGCCACTTGTCAGCTGTGTGACTTTGGGTATGTCACTTAACTTCTCTGTACCTCAGTTACCTCATCTGTAAAATGGGGATTAAGAGTGTGAGCCCCATGTGGGACAACCTGAATACATTGTACCCCCCAGAGCTTAGAACAGTACTCATCACATAGTAAGCGCTTAACAAATGCCATTATTGTTATTATTATTATTACTATTTCTTCTACTGGGTCCAGTCTGATTATTTTTTACTTTCTGCATCACATAGCACAGTCCTAGAAGCATAGCAAGGGTGAATAAATGCTATTATTATGTCAACAATAATCAGAGTTCAGAATTTGACTCAGCTGAATACATTTCCCCATCTGGGCTGCATCACAAACAGGGCAAAGGGAGAGTCCTGAGTTAGGAGATAAATGAACTCACCAGGATGATGAGCAGCGTGGGAAGCAGCGAGGAGTAGTGGAAACAGCACAGGCCTGTGAGTCTGATGACCTCGGTTCTAATCTCAGCTCTGCCACATGTCTGCTGTGCAACTTAACGTCTCCATGCCTGGTTACCTCATCTGTAACATAGGGATTAAGACTGTGAGCCCCATATGGAACATGGACTTTGTCCATCCTGATTAGCTCATATCAACCCCACTCATTCATTCAATCGTATTTATTGAGCGCTTACTGTGTGCAGAGCACTGTACTAAGCACTTGGGAAGTACAAGTCAGCAACATATAGAGACGGTCCCTACCCAACAATGGGCTCACAGTCTCAGCACTTCATTACTGTGCCTGGCACATAGCACTTAACACATGCCATTTTTTAAAAAATCCTGTACAGAGGAATTGAAATAGTGCAAGTAACTTGCATAGTGTCACACATACACTTTGTCTTGCCTGCTAGTCATATTTCCATCGGGTCACAGATTATAATGAGAAGCAGCGAGGCTTAATGGAAAGAGCCCGGGCTTGGGAATTGGAGGTCGTGGGTTTTAATCTCGGCTCCAATGCTTGTCAGCTGTGTGACTTTGAGTAAGCCACTTCACTTCTCTGTGCCCCAGTTACCTCATCTGTAAAGTGGGGATGAAGACTCTGAGTCCTATGTGGGACAACCTGAGTACCTTGTATCTACCCCGGTGCTTAAAACAGTGTTTGGCACATACTAAGCACTTAACAAATACCAACATTATTATTATTATAATAATGAGCAAATAGGCTAGTAAGGGTGAACAGATTAGTCAAAAGGTGAATTGAGTCAGTGTTCCAACAGGTAGAGAGATATAGAGTATGTTTACTACCAGGTGTTGTTCAGAGCAAGGCTGAGTTCTAGCTGGCTGTGCTCCTCCTCCTTAGCTGTGGTCCTTGCAATTTTAGAAACTGCCATTTCCTTGTCCTGAATTCTGAACAAGTTGACTCTTGTGACATCACATATATTAGTTCAGGACTGCAGTTGAACGTCATGCTGTCATGAGTGCCATTTTGGGTAAGGATACGGATTTCAAGTGCTCCTAGAACATTTTTCTTAGCAAAGCCCGCAACACTTTCACCGGAGTTTTGGCTTCCCCATACCAAGTCAGTGGGTACAGTGCCTGAGCCAGGGAACCTGGGGAAGAAAGGAGGTGCGGCATCGAATTTTTTTTTAAAGGTGTCTGTTTTCACATCTGTACAGGACAGGAGACAGGCCACCTGAAAACTGGACTGCCCAGTATAGAAAATGTTGGCTGACCACCCAACTCATGCTGCACCCTGCGAACTGTGAGCCCTGTGTGGGACAGGGCCTGATCTGATTATTTTGTATCTATCTCTGGGCTAAATCTGGCTCTTGGGACGCAATCCCCTGGGGAGCCTCAGGCAGGAGCAACCCCTCCCACCCTGATCCAACTAGATCCCTTCCCAACCCTAGGGTTCCAGATCTGGAGTGGCCTCTTGTGCTGGGGTGGGGCAGGGGCAACCAAGGGGTTGGGATGGAGCAACTTGGTGCTCATGGTTGAAGCCTGGGGAGGCAGAATATTAGGGAAAACCACATGCAGGCATCCAGTTAAAAATGTCAGATTAATAATGAGACAGAGAAGTGGGGGACACCACTCCCCTCCTGCCCCAATAGCTCATCTCCTCCCTGGGGTTTTAGGCAAAGTTATCCTTCTTCCTTGCACATAAAACTCTAATTGCCCCATGAAATTCAGCAGCCATCGTATAAGATATGTACGCGCACATTTATTAGTGCCATCAGTTTTAGTAAAGGGCACAAAGGAAATTTTAAATTCAAAGTTTTAGGCTTGAGCATCCATTAACTGTGATTAATTTTATAATAGCATTCCATTAGGAGCTAATCTGTCTGAGGGTAATTAGCTCTGAATTAGTGTACCCTGATTTCCCCCATTTTAGAATTACCAGATGGGCTCTGCTCTCTTTAGGTCCCTGACAGCCAGTATTTTTTCCCTGTTCACCTACATTTCTAAAGAAAGATGATTTGCAAACCCTCAGTAGGTGAATTTCCACTAGGCAAGCATCACTGTTTAAATTGATTCCTTGTCGCTAGCCTGTCTGATGCTTTGTTCAATCTTCAAATTCCCACCTCCCCACCCCACCCCTGTGTCAGTTAAGACTTTTCACCTTTCTCCCTCCCAACCTTTCCTCCCTCTAGACTGTAAACTCTTTGTAGACAGGGAATGTGTTTATTGTTGTATTGCACTTTCCTAAGCATTTAGTACAGTGTTCTGCACACAGTAAGCACTCAAAAAATATGATCAAATGAATTGAATGAATGATCTAATACTTAGTGCCCTACCCCACCCCCACTGTCATTTAAATTTCATTGTGAGGGACAGTGGGGAGCACCTACAGCAGGAGAGGGACAATTAAAGAAGCCATTTGGCCTAATGGAAAGAGTACTGCCCTAAAGGTCAGAGGGCCTGGTTCTAATTCTTGCTCATCACTTTATTCAGTAGGAGTCCCCAAACACAGTTTATCCAAGTTATCACAGAGCAGAATGAGTGAGTAAAAATTTAAAACCGATTCTACCAATGAATCATTCCAGCTCTCTAAAAACCACTATGACATTTTCCCCCCTCGGCCTCCTCTTCTGTCCCTGTTCCTTAGCAGAACTGATTAGGAAATTATTAAATCAATGTTATTTATTAAGCGCTTACTCAGTACTGAACATTGTACTAAGCACTTGAAATAAATCTTGAAAGAAGAAAGCTCTAACCTAGAAAAGATGACTCTAAATGGGTTAAAAAATGAAAATGTGTCAGCCATGTTGAGTGTTTAGATTCCTCAGCTTTCCAAGTGAGCAGGTTGTGAGAGGTTTCCAGTATTCCAGTATTATCCCTTTCCTAATAATAATAATAATAATAATATTGGCATTTATTAAGCGCTTACTATGTGCAAAGCACTGTTCTAAGCGCTGTGGAGGTTACAAGGTGATCAGGTTGTCCCACTTGGGGTTCACAGTCTTAATCCCCGTTCTACAGATGAGTTAACTGAGGTCCAGAGAAGTGAAGTGAGTTGCCCAAAGTCACACAGCTGACAATTGGCAGAGCTGGGATTTGAACCCTTCTAGACTGTGAACCCGCTGTTGGGTAGGGACCGTCTCTATATGTTGCCAACTTGTACTTCCCAAGTGCCTAGTACAGTGCTCTGCACACAGTAAGTGCTCAATAAATACGATTGAATGAATGAATGAATCTCTGACTCCAAAGCCCAGGCTCTTTCCACTGAACCATGCTGCTTCTATAATAATAATAATAAGAAGAAGAAGAATAATAATAAAACTTCTCAATAATAATATTGGTACTTGTCAAGCACTTACTATGTGCCAAGCACTGTTCTAAGTGCTGGAGTAGATACAAGGTAATCGGGTTGTACCACGAGGGGCTCAAGGTATTCATCCCCATTTTACAGGTGAGATAACTGAGGCCCAGAGAACTTAAGTGACTTGCCCAAGGTCACACAGCTGACAAGTGGCAGAATCCTTGAAGATTTGCATCACCCATCAGCAAAGCTTTTACACTAACCAGCCTGGCATCCAACAATCATAAATGAGAAGACTGTCTCAGAATAAAGGTTTGAAGACAATATCATGATGCCTAAAGGTAAGAGTGAAAACAACACTAGACAGCACATTGTGGACAACAAATTCAAGAGAGGGGCAATTGTTACTTGCACAAGACTTGGGTGGGATTGTTAGTCACACATTGGCTGATAAAAATCTCCCCATCAGTGCCTCAGTTTCCTCATCTGTAAAATGTAAAAACCTGTTCTCCCATCTACTTAGACTGAGAGCCCCATGTGGGACAGGGACTGTATCCAAACTGATTATCCTGAATCTACCTTAGCATTAAGTACAGTGCATGACACATAGAAAAATCTGAATATATACCATTATTATCATTCTTATTATCATTCTTATTAAAACCATTATTATTATTTATAAGTGTCACCTTTCAGGTGAACAACTGCACTTCAAAAAAATCAGACCTTGAGACAGATATGATTTCACTCATGTTACACTGGTAAGCAATGCGACACGAGGATGTTGTATGACCACTATTTTGCAGACATCCACACAGTTTGACCCAAATCTGCCTGAACTTAGAGCATTTTTCCAGGGTAACTCAAACGTTTCAACAGCTCCAGAGCCTTTACATTCCACTTCAATGCCTGTGTATATTCATACACAGAAGCAGCGTGATTTAGCGGAAAGAGCACCGGCTTGGGAGTCAGAGGTCGTGGGTTCTGGGTTCTAATCCCAGCTCTGCCACTTGTCAGCTGTGTGACATTAGGCAATTCACTTAACTTCTCTGTACCTCAGTTACCTCATCTGTAAAATGGGGATTAAGACTGTGAGCCCCGCATGGGACAACCTGATTACCTTGTATCTACCCCAGCGCTTGAAACAGTGGTTGGAACATAGTAAGCGCTTAACAAATACCTTCATTATTATTATTATACAGCACATCTGAGCCACAGAACTCAATAGTGGGAGCTGAGTCAGAGGGAAGATGAGTGCTGGAAAATTAAAATAATGAATAAAAGTGCCCTGTTTCAAATGCATGTTGGACAGCTGAAAAGTGGTCTATCTATTGTAAAACTGGAAGACCAGTCTCCTTAGACTCTGAAGAACAGGAATTTGGGTTGGATGACTATGGACTCTAAAATAGCAAACAGATCTGGTCCTGCAGAACCAAGGCCATGAATTGGAACACAGCAAATCTGGTGGCAGAAAAAAGGAAAATAACCTTGCAGTGGATCTGGTTTCGATTATCTGTTCTACCAGGGACAAGCAGCTCAGACCATTAATGACTGTTTTCCTGAATCAAGGACAGAAACACCTCAGGGCTCACACTCAAGGGAGAGGAATCTCTCTTCCAATGGCTAGAAGGTACTGGCCCCAGCCTAGCAGCTGAGCCCTCCTGGTACTGAGTAAATGGATCTTCACTCTACCCTGACTAGAAGGAAGCCAGCCAATCAATCAGCTACTCAGGTGGAAGGGCAGCAGAGGAGCCCTGCTCCCACCTTCCTCCTCCCCTCCCCACCCTGTCAAATGTGGATGGGCTCCTGGCACTGTTGAAGCTGAGTGACTATGGGCAGCCTCTCATGAATACTGCCCCTTGTCTACAAATACGCTCATCTCGCCATGCTAAACAGAGGCTTCTCTTGATCCCATCCCCAAACGGATTCCATCCCCTGTGTCTCTGTCGCAGGGGTCAACTCTGGAGGAAAGTCTCACCTCCCTCTTCCCCAGGGCCATACCTGGTCACAAGATTGGGCAACTTGGCAATTTAAACTATGAAGACAATCATTCAGTCAGCCAAACAATCAATCATACTTATTGAGCACTTATTGTGCTCAGAACACTGTACTAAGTGCTTTGGAGAGTACAATATAACAATAAACAGACCCATTCCCTCCCCACAAGGAGCTTACTCTTTGGACGGGGGACAGATATTAATAAAAATAAATGAATTATAGATATGTACATAGGTCCTGTGGGGCTGGGATGGGGTATGAATAAAAGGAGCAAGTCAAGGTGACGCAGAAGGGAGTGGGAGAAGAAGAAAGGAGGGCTTCATCAGGGAAGGCTTCTTGGAGGAGATGTGCCTTCAATAAGGCTTTGAAAGAGGAGAGAGGGATTATGTGCCAGATATGAAGAAGGAGGGCATTCCAGGCCAGCAGCAGGATGTGGACATGAGGTCGGCAGTGAGACAGACAAGATCGAGGGACAGTGAGAAGGTAAGCATAAGAGGAGTGAAATGTGTGGGCTGGGTTGCAGTAGGAGAGTTGTGAGGTGAGATAGGAGGGGGCAAGGTGATTAAATGCTTTAAAGCCAATGGTGAGGCACAGAAAGGGGCATACGCAGAAGCAGCAAGAGAAGGGAGGAAGCACAGCAGCAAGCAGAGGAAAGCACTTGGAGCAGCAGCATGCAGAGAGAAGCAAGCATTGAAGCAACAAGCGAGCAGCACTTGGAAGCAGAAAGAAGAAGCAGTGGCAGAATGGGCTCCTTTGTCCAGCAGAGACTAATATTAGACCCTTGGTGTAGTGGAGTGAGTGAATGTGTGTGTGTGTCACTCTCTTACACGTTGGTAAAGCTAAGTAAAAACCTTTCCACAGTGAACTTAGTGATCAGAGGTATGGTATGACCTCTACTACGTGTCACCGAGGGTCCCCTGGTCCAGGAATGTCCTGGTTGGAATGAAGCCAGGGGGTTTACCAAACACACCAATGCTCATAGACAATCAGACCCACATTAAATCCTCCCATGAAGCCCCCATGTCCCCCACTGCTTCCTTCCCCAGTCTCAGCTGACCTAGCCAAATTGTTAGTAAGAGAGAAACCACCAGGAACATAATTCCCCAAGTCCTTCCAGTCCCTCCACTCCACCCTAGCATCTCCTCCTCTTTCTCCTTCCCTGACTCTATCCCCTCTCACTTCCTAAAATCACTTCTCCCCTTCCACACTGCTACCTTCAATCTCTCAGTCTCTGAAGATTCTGTCCCATCTGTCACCAAATATGCTACCTAACCCCACTTAATATTTCCTCTCTCTATCACACAGCTCCCTCCAATTGTCATCCTACTTCCCAGTTCCTATCAATCATGGAATTTGAGTGCTTGCTCTGTGCAGAGGACTGTGCTAGTCTCTCAAAAGGACAATAGGGTAAATAGACATGATCCCTGCCCACAAGGATTTTATAATCTAGTGGGGGGAGACAGACATTAAAATAAATTACAGGGAGGGGAAGCAACCAAAAATAAAGATACATGCATAATGCTGAGGGGGCGAGGGGGTGTTCACACCATGCTCGTCGCCCCAGTCTCCCACCCCACCTTTGCTCTATAACAAAATCTTCAGAAACACTTCTATCCCCCTTCCTCTCTGAGCACAGTGGTGACATAATTGTCATTTTGGTTAGCTTTTTCCTATTTTAAAGAAAGTTTATTAAAGAAGATTCTTTTCTTAACTGGCCAAGAGCTGGCATTTTGGGCCCAACCACTTCTCTGGTTTCATTCTAGATCTATGGATTAATAAAGTACAGGAAAGAATGCTATGCAAGTTATGAAAAGGAAATAGGTTTTGAGTAGAGCACATTTTCACTAGTGATGGCTTTATGAGATATGCTGCATTCCAATGACTGTCATAAGTAAAGGAACTCAAGCGTGACATAAGTTAGGTCCGATAAGGTCCACAATGGAATAGCTCATTTTTAAGCAACTGCAGCTGGTATTGCTGGTGCAATAACCGTAGTTATTACCAATTCCTCTGCAAGCCAGTTTCTCTGCTCTTTTATTAATTGCCTTCCCTATTTTCTTACTTTACACAATCCCCATAAACAGATGAAGCACTGGAGAAACAGGTTGGTTGCAGGCATATTCCCGTTCATTATTACCCTCCATCGTCTTTTGATCATTTGAGAAGTTCTCACTTTGAGTTGCTTTTGGCAATTATGAAACTTGCTCCCCAAAAAGGTGTTGAGACTCGGTAAGTAGATGCTTAATTGCAAATTATTCCTTAACACCAAAGGAATGCATTAACTAATTCAAAAATCCCCGTTCCAGTGTTTCTTTCCAGTAGTGCTGAATTAATGTAAATGTGGTTTTAGCAAGGGTTTCAAATGGAAAATTACAGTTTAATTTTTCCCCAGTGATCACATAGATTTTTTTCAACCCAGGTATCCTTAACCCAGGAGGTGCAGTGTGGCAGTGTTGGCTCTTAGGTGCCTAGGATAGTTCTAGACATCAGTTGTTGACAAAGGAGCAGGCCTGAGCCAAGCAACCTTTCCAGGGTAAGATTCACATGACTTCTTCATTGAAAAAGGCGATAAGTTTCGGCCTGCTATTGCTGCTGCTGCTGTTTCTGCTTCTGCTGCTGCAACTGCCATCAGTCCACCAGGGCCTCAGGACTTAGCCCTCAAGTCAGCAGACCTGTTTTCCAGTTAAAACCCATCTTCTCCCCCCTGAGCACTGTTCCTTAGCCTCTAGGAAGAAGCCAATTAATCAATCACTCAATTAGCAGTATTTATTGAGAACCTACTCTGTGCAGAACTGATTTGCTTGTAGTCACCCCAGTTCTTAATACAGTGCCTGGCACACAGTAAGCATTTAACAAATACCACAATTATTTTTTACTATATTATTTTTTACTAAGTACTTCAAAAGCTCCAATTCATTCATTCATTCATTCAATTGTATTTATTGAGCACTTACTGTGTGCACAACACTGTACTAAGCGCTTGGGAAGTACAAATCGGCAACATATAGAGACAGTCTCTACCCAACAACGGGCTCACAGTCTAGAAGGGGGAAACAGACAACAAAACAAAACAAGTAGACAGGTGTCAATACCATCAGAATAAACAGAATTATAGCTATATACACAGAGTTAATAGACATTATTCCAGTACTCAAGGAGCTGTCAATGTAATGGGAGTGACAGACACTAACATAAATTACAGATTTTAAAGATTTTTACAGACAGACTGTGAGGCCCATGTGGTCTAGGGACCACGTCCAATGCCTTACCTCCTTCCCTTTCCCACAGCACCTGTATATATGTATACAAGTTTGTACATATTTATTACCCTATTTATTTATTTATTTTACTTGTACATATTTATTCTACTTATTTTATTTTGTTAATATGTTTGGTTTTGTTCTCTGTCTCCCCCTTCTAGACTGTGAGCCCACTGTTGGGAAGGGACCATCTCTATATGTTGCCAACTTGTACTTCCCAAGTGTTTAGTACAGTGCTCTGCACACAGTAAGCGCTCAATAAATACAATTGAATTAATGAATGCCACTCTGAACAGTGCTTATCATGACTATTATCATTATTATTATTTACTTTTTTGTTAATCACTTATTAGGTGTCAAACACTGTTCTAAGAACTGGGGTAGATACAAGTTAATCAGGTTGAACACATTCCCTGTATCTAGGGAGGCTCACAGTTGATGTAGGAGGGGGAACAGGCATGGAATCCCCATTTTACACTTTAGGAAACTGAGTCACAGAGATATTAAGTGACTTGCCCAAGGTCACAGAGCAAGCAATTGGAAGCACTAGGATTAGAACCCAGGTCCTCAGACTCCCAGGGCCGCGCTCTTTCTACTAGGCCACGCTGCTATGCTTAACCCATAGAAAGTATTTAATAAATAAATAAATAAGTACATAAATGCTACCGGGTGAGGAAGAAGTGAGCATACATATGCTTAGGTGATGCAAAGGTGTTAAAGTGAAGTTGTCAGGGAAGCAGGGTGGCAAGATGAGAAATTTATCAGAGAAGGCTTGCTGGAGGAGGTGTGATTTTAGAAGTGCCTTGAAGATAGAGAGAACAGTACTCTATCAGATGTGAAATGGGAAGCAGTTCTAAGCTGGGGGTAGAGAGTGAGCAAGTTGACAGTTTAAGAGGTGACAATGAGGTACAGTGAGTAGGTTTGATTGAGATGAGAGAAGGCTGCGAGCTGGGATTTAGGGCAGAATAGTGAGGGATAAATATGGAGGAAAGTGCTGATTGAATGTCTTAACGTCAGTGCTTAGGAGTTTCTGCTTGAGGAAGTCATGCTCTCTTGCCACAAACTGGGTCAAAAATTTCTAGATGAATGCCTGATCAAGAAGTTTTTTTTTCAGCTAGGGAATCTCTGTCTGAAATACCTGGCTGGGGCCACAGATCTAGACAACATGATGTAGACCAGGTTAATGTGAGTGCAATGCTCTCAAGGGAAAATTATGGGAGAGTTTAAGGAAACCAGTGCCCCTCTGGGGTCCCTGACACTCTATGACAGAGTTTCAAAGTAGAATTCATTTTATAGCAATTGGAAGATACCCCCTCCACGCTGACTGCAGACCCCATTCATCCATTCAGAGCTGATTTCCCTTCAACTCCTAGAAGGCAATTCCACTTGGCAGTCAGATGAGATGGACAGGCCAAGAAATTAGAGAGGAGGGACACTTTCATATCAGAGAGGGAGGATTGCTCATAAACCTTGATTCTGTTCATTACCCTGGATTTCCTCCTGTGATCAGGTCACAGACCCAAAACTCCTCCCATGGCCTCTGCCAGAACAAATGTGCATGGATTACACCTTGAAATTTTGAGCTGTATCTGCTCTCGCCCTTCCATGGGGAGGAAAACTGACTCCCCAGCAACTTCACCCAGAACTGTGTCTTCCCTAACAGTCCTCATCTGAGTCAAGGAAATGGGGACAACATTCCGTTTCAGTGCAGGTAGTCCAGCAGGTGAAGTGGCTTCTGGCCATAGGCAACACAAAGTTATATTCTCTGACCAGGTGGGGTGGAGACTAGGCTAGCTCCTGACCTGCATGTCTTGTTAGTTCCTGGGTTAGGACAAAAGTGACCATTATGGCATTGAGTTAGCCCTTCTTGGCCCATGGACCACCAGGCCCAGTATTTGGTCCACCCTAAACTGTTCCCTAGTCCAGACCGTTGGCTCCCTAGGAGCTTGGAGTTCATGAATGAGAGACAGCTAAAGTTGTTAATGCCAAGTAGAGTGACACAGGCTGGCTGATGTGGGCTGCTGTGCACACATACGAGGCAATCTTTTTTAAAAAGATTTATTCAGCATTTACTAAATGCAACCACTGGCATAGACAGAAAATAACCAGATCAGACACAACCCTGTCCCACTCAGAGCTCACAGTTCAAGAGGAAAGTGGAGCAGGAATCTTATCCCTATTTTATAGATGAGGAAACTGATGACGTCCAGAGAGGTTAAGTGATTAGCCCAAGGTCACCCATTAGGCAAGTCAAAGAGGTGGGATTAGAACCCAGGTCTCCCACTCCCGTGCTCTTCCTACAAGCCTATGTCCCCAGCCCTGATTCTCCTTGATCTAGTGTGGATTAGATAATGACTGTGAGCCTGTTGTTGGGTAGGGACCATCTCTATATGTTGCCAACTTGTACTTCCCAAGCACTTACTACAGTCCTCTGCACACAGTAAGTGCTCAATAAATATGATTGAATGAATGAATGAATAATGAGCAAATTGTGAGAGTGTGTGTATGTGTGTATTGTGTGTGTGCACATGTCTGTGTGTGTGTGTGTGTGTTGGGAGCTGTGGGGGGATGGGTTGGGAAATCGAAATTGATTTTCCCAAAATTCTCCTAGATCTCAACTTTCATTGATTTCAATTCTGGGGCTAGATTTTAACAGGAGGTGGGATGAGCTAAAATGAAATATAACCTTGAGCTACAGTAAGGGATAGCGAGTATGATCAATCATTTCTGCTTTAGACCCTCTTCCCCTTCCCAGTCCCTCTGCCTCTCTGTCTCTGTTTGCCTTCAATATTTTTGTGTTGTATAATGCACTGGAAATGAAACGCAAGTGCATTTACAGCATTTCAGTCCCATTAATGTAGCCCCCAGCAGGACGCAGATGGACTTTAATGTATTTCCATGAAATAATGAACTTTTGCATTATAAAATTATTTAATCAGAGGACTCTGTATTTAATTCAGATACTCTAGAGCTGACATGGTCTATTTGGATTTTCATACGTTCTCTGAATTGCCTGACCTTTACCTTTGTAATTGTTTCCCTCTTTAATTAGCAGCAGGAAAATATGTCTCTAAAGTGGCTTTCCTTGGCTTATTTCTGTCCCGAGGAGATGTTCAGCTGCCCTTAATTAAACCTTCTGCCCTGGGCCTGGCTGGCTGTGATGACTCCCTTGGAAAATTGAAGACGCAGGAATAACACTGCTCAGCGTATTCGCGTAGGCAAAACCAAGAGCTTCACAGGAACAACTACTAATGTAAATTACCATCAAAGGACTCAGGATTATATTTTTAACTCATTTAAGCTTTCATATTATTTATTTACTACTTCAACATTGAACCACCTTGTGAGGCTTTTAAACTATCAATCACTCAATGGTATTTATTGAATGCTTACTCTGTGCAGAGGACTGTACTGATTCTGCTAGTAATGTACTATAGAGTTGGTAAACACCACTTTTGCCCACGAGAAACTATAAGCATTTAATTAATTTTGATCTCCTTTCTCCCTCATTAGATTATAATATTCTTGAGGGCAAGAGGCCTATCTGCCCCCAAGTGTTTCACATTAGGGAAAACTTATATCATAATACCCTTGGCCAACACATTGTCCATGTTCACAGCTGTTCCTTTGGATATTGCATCGTGCTTCATGCTGAAAGATGCCCATTATTGGGAGAACATTCCCTAATACTTGAACAGTATTCTACCCAAATTACATATTGTGGGAGAATTGACTGCATTGGTATATGCATACACACATTCCCAACACACATTCCCCCACGCAGGGGAATATTCAAATTGAAAAGGGATTATCTTTCTTGAAAATGTGGAATTATCGCAAATGATCATATGCTAAACAATTAGGATCCATTCCAGAATCTCTGGAAAAATAATATGAAATCCCATCACTTCCAGGGTATCTCTGCATGGATCCCAACCTACTTAATACTACCACCATCTACCTGCCTCCCAAACCTGCCACTTTGATGTTATGCTTGACTTCTTCATCTCTTTCACCCCTAATATGCAGTTCAGGATCTACTTAATCTCCATCCTCTCCTTCCAAACAGCCACTAAGCTGGTTCAGGAATTTATCATATCCTGACTTGACTGCTGCTTCAGCCTCCTTGCTGACCTCTCTGCCTCCAGCTTCTCCCCTCTCCAGTCCATACTTCAACTCTGCTGCTGGGTCATTTTTCTCAAATGACATTTTGCATTTGTCTCACTACTACTGCTACTTCTATTAACAAATAATTGTATTTATTAAATACTGGAATAAATACCAAATAATCAGATCAAACACAGTCCCTGAGCCACAGGGGGTGTCACAGTCTGAGAGAGACAAGCAATTATATTTCCACTTCCAAGCTTTCTTATTAATAATAATAATGGTACTCGTTAAATGCTTACTATGTGCCAAACACTGTTCTAAGCACTGGGGTAGATATTAGTCAATCAGATGGGACACAGTCCCACTCTCCCATGGGGCTCACCCTCTTAATCCTCATTTTACAGATGAGGTAACTGAGGACCAGAGAAGTTAAGTGACTTGCTTAAGATCACACAGCAGATAATTGAATTTATTAAATGCTGATTATGTGCTAAATGCTGAAGTAGATACCGGATTATCAGATTGGACACAATCCCACATAGGACTCACAATCTCTTGGATTACCCATTGTTATCTGCATCACACAGAAACTCTTGATCAGTGGCTTTAAGACAACAACTCTCTCCCACCTACCTATCCATCTTCCTCCCACTACACCCCTACTTTCATTCAATCGTGTTCATTGAGTGGTTACTGTGTGCAGGCACCTGGGAAAGTACAATACAGCAATAAAGAGGGACAATCCCTGCCCACAATGAGTTCACAGTCTACAGGGAGCTAGTACTCTTGTAGGAGTAACTCTGTGTTCCTCTCAAGCTCACCTATGCTTGTGTCTTGCTCTTGTCCTTCTTGTGCTCACATCCCATTGCTCATCTGGATTTCTCTCTGCCTCTTCATATGACAGACCACAGATCTCTCCACCTTCATAACTCTCCCAATCAGTTTCTACTCTCCCTCAATTTCTATTTCCCCACTGACACCGGGATTTCTGCATGCCCCTGAGCACACACTACCTCCCACGGCACATAGGTACATATTTTATAGTCCATTGTATTTAAGCACTAACTAGTGTGAATGTCCCCTTTTCCATCTTCCTTCTACTGTTAAATTAGAAGGATCCTGGTGTGGGACAGCCTTGTATCCAATGAACTGCATTGCTTTTGGCATTGTGGCTTGGTGATTCATTCTTTGGTAACTACATTGGGATGCTGGTGGGTTGGGGAGGGTGCTGAGGCTTCTATGGGTTCTCTTTCAGAGACCTGAGATTCATGGAAGGTGATTGTCGGCAACAACAATGACTAGCCATTACTTTCTGCACCCATCAGAAACTCCTTGACATCGGCTTGAAGCACTCCATCAGCTTTCTCCTTCTTACATATTGACTCTCTTGTAAAAATACTTGCCCTCTCCCTTCTTCCTTCCCTGACCATCATTTTTAACCATTTTCCAATAACCTCTTCCCTACTGCTTTCAAACACGCTCATGTATCCCCTATTGCCCCAACCCCTATCTACCATTCATCTCCAAACTCCCTGAGCGAGTTCTCTGTACCTGTTACCTCCACTTTCTCTGCTCTAATTCTCTCTATAATCAGACTTCCACCTTCTGGAGTCCATGGAAATTGCCATCTCTAAGACCACCAGTGATATTCTTCTTGGCAAATCTGATGGCCTGCACTTCATCCTAATCTTCCTTGATCTTTCAGCTTCCATTGACACTGTGGACCAACCCCTTCTCCTGGAAGGGGCCTCACTGACATTGTCACCACCTGGTTCTCATCCTATCTCTCTGGCCATACCTTTTCAGTCTCTTCCACCGACTCCTCCTCTGCCTCCCACTCTCCAACTATTGGGGTACCTCAAGTTATATTTCTGGAACCCCATCTAGTTTCCATCTACACCCACTCCCTTGGAGAATTCATATATTCAATCTGCCACCAAGGCCTGTCAGTTCTGCCTCCAAAGCATAGCTAAAATCTGCCCTTTCCTCTCCATCCAAAGTGCTATTAAACAGATCCAAGCAGTTATCATAACCTGCCTTACCTACTGCATCAACCTCCTTGCTGTAATGTCAGTCTCAAGTCTATCACCACTCCAGTCCTCATTCCAATCTGTTTCTTGGCTCATTTTTCTAAAAAAAAAAATTAAGTTCACATCTACCCATTCCCCAATAACCTCCAAAGGTTTCCCATCCACCTCCACGTCAAATAGAAACTCCTTACCATTGGTTTTAAAGCATTCAAGCAGAGAAGCAGCATGGCTCATTGAAAAGAGCACAGGCTTTGGAGTCAGAGGTCATGGGTTCAAATTCTGGCTCCGCCAATTGTCAGCTGTGTGACTTTGGGCAAGTCACTTCACTTCTCTGGGCCTCAGTTACCTCATCTGTAAAATGGGGATTAAGACTGTGAGCCCCAAGTGGGACAACCTCATCACCTTGTATCCTCCCCGGTGCTTAGATCAGTGCTTTGCACATAGTAAGCGCTTAACAAATGCCATCATTATTATTATTCAATCATTTCTCCCCCACATACCTTACCTCTCTGAATTCCTACTACAATCCAGACAGCACACTTCACTCTTCCATCATCAACCTACTCATGATACCTTGTTTTTGTCTATCTTGCCACTGACCCCTTTCCTACATTCTCCCTTTGGTCTGGAACTCCTGCCCCTATTAACTATACAATTGTCCTGTCCATCATTAGCACTGGAGATCCTGGTCAATTCTCACTATTTTATTTCATTAAAATACCAAGGAACCCAAAGAAATACAAAACACAATATGGTACCAAATAATAATAATGTGGTATTTGTTAAGCACTTACTATGCACCAAGTACTGTACTTAGTCCTGGGATAGATACAAATTAATCAGGTCCCACATGGGGCTGACAACCAAAGTAGGAGGGAGAACAGGTATTGAATCCCCATTGTGCAGATGAGGGAACCAAGACACAGAGAAGTTAAATGATGTTCCCAAGATCACACAGCAGATATGCGGTGGAGCCCAAATAGATTCATTCAATCATATTTATTGAGCGCTTACTGTGTGCAGAGCAGAGATTGTTGTGGGCAGGGAATATGTATGTTTATAGTTGTATTGTATTATCCCAAGCACTTAGTACAGTGCTCCACATACAATAAGCGTTCAATAAATATGATTGAATGAATTAGAGTACAAGTCTTCTGACTCCTAGGCCTGTGCTCTTTCAATGAGGACATGCTGCTTCCCTGTAAGTCTAGGACCAAATCTGGGAAGCATCTAGATTTATGTTACTCTGAAATTAACTGCCCCAATTTGAGGATTGCATTATATCAGAACAAACTCTTGGTGTGGGAAGAGCTGTCCCTAATTCTTCCCTCATGCTAAATCTAAATTATGAAATAGAAACCTGTTGTAGAAGAACTGGGTGTATTTTTTCCAGACTTGTACTCCTTTAGCAGGAATAATCAAATTTCTGAGTTGTTTCACCTCACCTCACCTTATAGCCCTATTCAACATCATATGCCAAGAGTCATCAACAACAGTGAAGATGTGGAATATAGGCAATCAGCAGTGAGAATTTTTCTTTGCATTTTGGACTCCAATGACCATTTTAACACTAGCAAAAGAAAGACTAATAAGTTCTTAATGGTGAGGAATCACATTGTTTTCTTGAGTGATTCAGCAAAGAAAGGAAACTAGAAACCACACCAAGGGCAAGCATCCTGCTTAACTTTATTTTAATATGGCACCTTCATAAATAGATTCTCTACAATTCCACCTCTTCTAACACAGCTGACTCCCTTCACTTAATTTACTGTGCATGCTATATTCGTGTACAGATACTTTGATACACCAACCCACTCTCTTTGTTAACATCCTATACGTATATATGTTTGTACATATTTATTACTCTATTTATTTATTTATTTATTTATTTTACTTGTGCATATCTATTCTATTTATTTTATTTTGTTAGTATGTTTGTTTTTTTTTTTTTCTCTGTCTCCCCCTTTTAGACTGTGAGCCCAATGTTGGGTAGGGACTGTCTCTATATGTTGCCAATTTGTACTTCCCAAGCGCTTAGTACAGTGCTCTGCACATAGTAAGCGCTCAATAAATATGATTGATTGATTGATTGATCCTCAAGCTATGTCACTTTATTTCTGTCCTCTCTACAACTCCTTAGTTGTAGATGTTGGTGGGACCTTTACAAATCTTCCCTCTGGACAGCAAGTTAGTTGTGAGGAGGGGATGTGTCTGTTTATTGTTACCCGGTACTTTCCCAGGCACTTAGTACTGTTCTCTGCATACAGAAAGTACTCAATAAATATGATTGAATGAATGAATGAAAAATTACATACCCAAGATGTATACCTCCATATAAAGGCACAAAGAGCTTGAGAAGTATAAACAACATATTTCCTACCTACAAGGATTATGAACTCTGACAGAAATATTTACAGACTAATCTAAATAAATGATTAAACTTTCAATTGATGAAATGTTGGATAAGGGCTAAGGATGGGTGTAAATAATATATTTATTAATTGTGTACTGTGTGCCAGGCACTGTACGAAGTGTCAGGAAACAACTCACGGCCAAGAATTAGACAGTGTCGGGCCCTTCTGGGGCTCATAATCTAAAACTTACACTTAATTAATTAATTATGGCATTTGTTAAGCACTTACTATATGCCAGGCACTGTCCTAAGTGCTGGAGTAGATACAAGCAAGTCAGGTTGGACACAGTCCCTGTCCCACATGGGGCTCACAGTCTCAATCCCCATTTTACAGATGAGGGAACTGAGGCACAGAGAAGTAAAGTGACTTGACCAAGGTCACGCAGCAGACAGGTGGCAGAGCCAGAATTAGAACCCGGGACCTCTCTCCCAGGCCCGTGCTCTATCCATTACAACAGGAGTAGAGAAGATGACATGATGTAAACATGAAACATCATGAAAAACAATATAAGCGCACAATTCTACAAGTCTGGTTGTGAAGGGAATGGGAAGCAAAGTGGCCTAATAGAAAGAACACAAGACTAAGTCAGGAGATTTGGGTTCTCATCCTGGCTCCACAACTTGCCTGCTGTGAAAAGTTTAAGTAAGCCTCTTAACTTCTCAGTGCCTCTGTTTCCTCATATGTAAAATGGATATTAAGTATCTATTCTTCCTCCTCCTTAAGCTACGAGCCACATGTGGGACAGGGATTGCATCTCATCTGTTTGGATTGTATCAGCTGCAGTTCTCGGCACAGAATAAGCATCTTTAGATAATGCCATTATTAGTAGTAGTAGTAATAATAATGATAATATCTTCTGAAATTTGTAGAGGCTGCATGCTGCCACTGCTTAAGCCCATCGTGGTATCACACACAGAAAACTTGCCAGAGTCAGGGACCCTGGATATCATGAGGGAAAAGCAACAGGAGTACCCGATAAAGGTGTAAATTACCTAAAGTGAATTAGATTAGATTATGGCCATCCCTTGGTGCCTGTATCTGATCGTTCTCCACTGAGCTGAAGGTATTGATTTATGACTTGCTCATGAACTATGTCCTCTGATTGGTTACTGCAGTTCCCTGGAGTTTCACTCAATATTCCAGTGGAAAAAGTGTTAGAGATGGCTGATGGGTTTTATATGTCTTGGAATACTGGGAATTGATTGGTAAAGGCATGTTGGAGGAATTGGGTTTTCCAGAAGGCTTTGAGCATAGAAAGGGCTCTGTTGGACCTGGAGTAAGGGAAGTCCTGAGCTGGGGGAACAGCGTGATCCAGGGGATGGAGAATTGAGAGTGAGGAACAGTTCAAAGGTTGGTGTGAGAGGAACAAAGAGAGTGGGTTGAGGAGTAAGCAGGGAAGAAACAACATTTAAATGGGGCAGAATGAGATTCTCTCTCCACCTCTCACTCTTCACTCCTCCCATGCACAGTTTCTAGTGGACCTTGCTATTAACTCTCCCACCTCTGATACTTCATTCATAGCATTCCCTATGCCTGGAATGCCCCCAGCTTTTGAAATTCACCAGATCACAGTTCTTCCCATCTTCTAAGCTTGCCTTGAATCCCATCTCCTCCAAGAAGCCTTTCTTTAATAATTCCCAACACCCCATATCATGTTAACCATTGCATTTATATATGCTTCTAAATGTATATATTAAAATATATGCATATATATCTACACACACACACATGCATCTCCATAGTCAATTGCATATCCAATTATTTATTCAACTATTTCATCCTGACGTGCTAGCACTACTTGTTCTATCATTGTTCTTCCTCCTGTTTCACTGTAAAAAATGTAACTGTCATCTCCTCCATTACACTGAAAGCACAATGCTGAGGCAATCCCCCAAGTGGCTAATACAGTTCTCCATAAACAGTAGAAGCTCAATGAATACAACTGATTGATTGATTGATTCCTCAAATTAATTAGTAACTTAGAAACAAAATGTGATCTCCGTTAGTGATTGATAGGTTGGGTCTCCAGGGAAAGATTTAGGAATGAAGTGGCATTGGGTCATCAGTCATCCCTGTCTAAAAGGATAGTGTCTAGGAGGGCTACCAATTGCATCACATTCCCCAAGCATCCTGATGCCTCGTTCAGAAAGTGAGCCCTGGATTGGATGGATCATGAGACCGACACAATAAATGTAGTTTCTTTTGATGTTAATGGCATTTTTGATACTGCCTCTTTCTTCCAATAGCGAAGTGAGGAATTTATACCTCAGTGAGATCTATAAATAGATTATGAGTGGATTTTTCATCAAGTCTCACCTAACAAGTCTCATAGCACATTTTCCCAGCAATTTTGGAAACAAAGTGAAAATCTGTTTACCCTGGAGGAAGACTGGACACCACTAAAGCAATTGCAGTGTGGGAATGTCTGAGTTAAAATCTTGTTTCAGGCTTATAGAAGAATGGTTCCCATGTTTCCCTGTGGGGGCAATTGCTATAGCCAAACTTATTCCATCCAACCAGGTTCCCCTCCTCACCTCCTAGTCTTCCTGTCACAATTGGTGGGGATTTATGGCTGAACGCTTCCCCTCAGTACCTATATTTGTTTCTGGAAGGACAGGAGGGTGTGTTCTGCTTTTAATTTCTACATTCAGGTGTCCTAAACTCAGGGCTACAATAGCTACAGGCCCTGAAAACTCCTACCTCTACCTCTCTCCCTGCTTTGATTGAACTGTGAAGTTTGACAAGTGAGAGTTGAAAATCTAAGTTCTGATCCCTTTAGGTAAGTTCATTAGAAAACCATAAACATCATTACCTGTGCCCAGTTGTTTCTACTTAATTTTTTTTGTGTAGAAGATGAAATCTTGCTTTCTATAAATTCTAATTAGAAGTGGGATATGCAAAAATGTCTAACAACCAATGTCATCGTACGCAGAGTGTGATTTCCAGTGCCAGATGGACCAATTAAAATGTGCTGTGGATGGCTGTTTTGGCAGGGCTAGGCTAGGCCCACACACAGAGATAGGGGCAAAGCTCAGAAGTTGCTAGCACAGTAAGTTCTTGCTCCCTAGTCCCCTCCCCTCCCAAAGGGAAAGCTAATCTGTGCAAATGCCAAACACTTATCTGTGAGTCCAAAAGGAACAGGGCTAATTAGAGTGGGGAATTAAGGTAAAAGGGAGTGGGCAAGTTAGCTTGAGCAGGACAACCATTTTGACTTTAAAATACTTAGAGGGGCTGAATGCAAAGAGAATTTTGTTTCCCTCTAGGAATTACTAGGGAAGGGACCGGGACAGGGTGTTGGAGATGCTGGAACCCAGCAAAAGATCTGTAATCATCAGAAGAAAACATTTTTGAAGGACCTGTTGATGTAGCGGAACACAGGTGAGGGACTTACAGGTAAATTCATCGCCAAGATCCTCCCTTTCCTCTCCATCCAAACCGCTACCTTGTTGGTACAGTCTCTCATCATATCCCAGCTGGATTACTGCATCAGCATCTTTTCTGATCTCCCAACCTTCTGTCGCTCCCCACTTCAGTCTCTACTTCACTCTGCTGCTTGGATTATCCTCCTACAGAAACGCTCTGGGAATATCACCCCCCTCCTCAAAAATCTCCATAGGTTGCCTATCAACCTTCGTATGAAGCAAAAACACCTCATCATTGGCTTCAAAGCGCTCCATCATCTTGCCCCCTCCTACCTCATCTCCATTCTCTCCTTCTACAGCCCAGTCCACACACCCTGTTCCTCTGCAGCTAACCTCCTCACTGTACCTCGTTCTCAGCTGTCTCTCCATCAACCCCTGGCCCACGTCCTACAGAGGGCCTGGAATGCACTCCCTCCCTCCTCACATCTGCCAAACAAGCTCTCTTCCTCTGTTCAAAGTCCTACTAGGAGCTCACCTCCTCCAGGAGGCCTCCCCAGACTGAGCCCCCCTTTTTCTCTGCTCCTCCTCCCCTCCCCATCACCCCTACTCGCTCCCTCTGCTCTACGCCCCCTCCCTGCCCCACAGCGCTTGTGTATATTTGTACACAATTATTATTCTATTTTATTAATGATGTGTATATATCTATAATTCTATGTATCTATTTTGATGGTATTGATGCCTGTCTACTTGTTTTGTTGTCTGTCTCCCCCTTCTAGAGTGTGACCCCGTTGTTGGGTAGGGATTGTCTCTACTGTTGCTGAATTGTACTTTCCAAACACTTAGTACAGTGCTCTGTACATAGTAAGCGCTCAATAAATTAGATTGAATGAATGAATGAATTCAAGGTTTTGTGCCCAGGAAAGAAGGTACACCTGAGGTTAATATCTATCTTTCCCTATCTTGCTGCCAACTGCTTGCCCATGTTCTGCCTTTGCCCTGGAACACCCACCCTCTTTATATTAGGCAGACTATCACTCCCCCCGTCTTGAAAGCATTATTTCATTCATTCATTCAATCATATTTATTGAGTGTTTACTGTGTGCAGAGCTGTACTGACTGCTTAGAAAGTCCAATTCGGCAACAGATTGCGACAATCCCTACCCAACAACGGGCTCACAGGCTAGAAGGGGGAGACAGACAACAAAACAATAACATAAATGACTTCAAAATAGATATATAGAATTATAGATGATGATGATGATGATGATGATGGCACTCGTTAAGTGCTTACTATGTGCAGAGAACTGTTCTAAGCGCTGGGGGGATATAACGCAATCAGGTTGTCCCACATGGGGCTCAAAGTCAATCCCCATTTTACAGATGAGGTAACTGAGGCTCAGAGAAGTTAAGTGACTTGCCAAAGGTCACAGAGCAGGCATGTGGCGAAGCCGGGATCCAAACCCATGACCTCTGACTTCAAAGCCTGGGCTCTTTCCACTGAGCCATGCTGTTTCTATATATACACATCATTAATAAAGTAATAAATATATACAAATGTGCCCAAGTAGAGCAGGGGGAGGGAGAAGGGGTGATGGGGAGGAGGAATAGGAGAGGAAAAAGTGGGGGCTCAGTCTGGGAAGGCCTCCTGGAGGAGGTGAGCTCTCAATAGGGTTTTGAAGGGGGGAAGAGAGCTAGTTTGGTGGATGTGAGGAGGGAGGGCATTCCCGGCCAGAGGTAAAATGTGGGCCAGGGGTGGACAGGCGAGAACGAGGACCAGTGAGGAGGTGAGCAGCAGAGAAGCGGAGTGTGCGGGCTGGGCTGGACTCCCACCCCCAAATTGACCTCCCGAAAATTGGTGGGGAGTTTAAAGAGCAGAACGGGCTGAGCCTGCGGGACATCACGGGAAAGGGAGGAGGCCGTTGCCATGGCGACAACCCCGCATTGCCCACAACCCCCACCGAGGCCGAGCCCCTGGAGGAGACGCTGACCGGACTATCCTGGCTTAGTGGAAAGAGACCAGGCCTGGGAGGACGAAGGTCATGGGTTCTAATCCCGACTCCACCACTTGCCTGCTGTGTGACCCTAGGCAAGTCGCTCCACCTCCCTGTGCCTCCGTTCCCTCATCTGCAAAATGGGGACCGAGACCGGGAGCCCCACATGGGACAGTGATTGGGTCCAACTCAATTTGCTTGTACCCATCCCAGCGCTCAGTACAGTGTCTGGCCCATAGTAAGCACTTAACAAATGCTATCATCATTACTATTATTACCACCATACACAGTGGAACACTTTATCCCATACTTAGCCTAATTAAAAGGTGGGTACACACACTTACGACCAAAAATAGCCACCCATCCCACTGGTTCCCCAAGTTTCCTGAAGGTAGTCCCACGTTAGAGAGGTTTCAAGGAGTCTGGCCCCCCGCAGCATGTCATCCTAGTTCAAGTCTGAGGTGCTTTGGCCTTGGCCCCAATAAGGTGTGTCAGCGCAGATCACGGGTATTTTTTTTCTTTGTTCCACGGCCCCAAAGGACCAGTGCATTCCCTCTTTTATCGGCTGTGGGGCTTTTTCTAGACTGTGAGCCCACTGTTGGGTAGGGACCGTCTCTATATGTTGCCAACTTGTACTTCCCAAGCGCTTAGTACAGTGGTCTGCACACAGTAAACGCTCAATAAATACGATTGATTGATTGATTGATTGATTGATTGATTTTTTGAGGAGTGGGGAGGGGGGAGTTGCGTTGGAACTTCTCATTTGCTGTTCCGACTCCCTGCTGTCTGCAGTTCACCTGGCTCATTAGCAGGAGAATCAATCAATCAATCAATTGTATTTATTGAGCGCTTACTGTATGAAGAGCACTGGACTAAGCGCTTGGGAAGTACAAGTTGGCAACATATAGAGACGGGCCCTACCCAACAGTGGGCTCACAGTCTAGAAGGAGAAGCCAGGGAGGACCACGACCCTGCTCAGCCTCCCCTTGTTTACTTACCCCCAGGCCTCAAACCCCCCAGGCAGCCTTTATTCTGCCCAGGAGAGCAATTTAGCAGCTCTTCAAACCCCTCTGCCAAACAATTCCGTTTCTCCTTCTCCATTCAAGCCCTCCTCTGAGGTTAGAGCAAGATATTTCAGTTTCCCCTCCAATTCCTCCCTTGCCCTTGTTGCTCACGGGGTCATAGAATAATCTCTTAGGAAATGGATCCTGCGTTCAAAGACGGACTCGGTCTTGCTCACCACAAACTCACATTTCTCAGAGAGGAATGCGATGGACACACTGCTGGACACCTGGATCCTCCTGAAATTGATCCCCAGAAGCCATGCAGTTTCTAGTGCAATACCTGCCTTCTGCTCTCCCAGCCCACACCCCTGTTAACTCCATTTCAGGCAGGAGTCTGCACACTCTGCTCCTCAGAGAAAAATAGGGTAGGGACACTGATAGACACTCTGTCCTCTGGCTGACATCATTCATTCAATCGTATTTATTGAGCGCTCACTGTACTAAGCAACTAAGGCAACATATAGAGACGGTCCCTACCCAACAATGGGCTCAGCTTCTGTGTTGAGCCCAGAAAGGTCCTTTCTCTGGGGACCGAGGCTGTGCAGTGAGCCTGCAGGTTGACCCATCTATAGAAGGGTATAGTTTACATGGGTAAGTCACCTCACTTCTCTGTGCCTCATTTTTCTCAACTGCAAAATGGGGATCCAATACCTCTTCTCCCTCCTACTTCGAATGGGAAGCCCCATTGGGGGGCAGGGACTGTCCCTGACCCGATTAATTTGGATCTGCCCCAGCGAAAATCTGCATAAGCCCTGCTGACTTCATTTCAGGGCCCCTCTGCCAGTGAGCCAGTCATGATGGAAACCTTTAGTCAGTAGGATCCTGTCACCAAGATCAATGATCTTGGACCCTATGGTCAGAGTAATTAGTGCCCTTGAAGGCCAGTTGCTGTTTGAATGCCAATGCCTTGAATGCTTTGCACATAGTAAGTGCTTAATAAATGCCATTATTATTATTATTATTATTATTATTATATTATTATTATTAACCCTGTCCATTTTCATATGTATGGCGTCTTCTACCCATCTCCTACCCACCCCCTACCCAGTTCACATGAGGAGGCATTCCAAATTTTTACCTAACGGTGGTATTTGTTAAAACATTTACTATGTGCTTTGTGTACATTGGACACTCCCTGTTTCTCATGGAGCTCACAGTTTGGGAGAGGTTTTCCCCATTTTACAGATGAGGAAAACTGAGGTCCAACCAACTGACTTTCCCAAGGTCACAACACAGGCAAGGGGCGGAGTGGGATTAGATTTGTTGCTGAATTGTACTTTCCAAGCACTTGGCACAGTGCTCTGCACACAGTAAGCGCTCAATAAATACGACTGAATGAATGAATAAATAGAATCCAGGTCTCCTGACTGTGAGTTAATTGACTTTTTCTGTTTTAATTCTTTAGAGGAAGCATTGCGGTCCAGAGGATAGAGCACAGGCCCGGGAGTCAGAAGGACCTGGTTTCTAATCCCAGCCCCGCCACTTGTCTGCTGTGTGACCTTGGGCAAGTCACTTCACCTCTCTGAGCCTGAGTTACCTTACCTGCAAAAAGGGGATTAAGGCTGTTTACCCTATCTGGGACAGGGCCTGTGTCCAACCCAACAGTGCTTGGCACACAGTAAGCGCTTGACAACTACTTTTATCATTATTACTATCATTATTATCTTGTATCTTCCTCAGCGCTTAGTACAGTAGTATAAAGTAAGCGCTTAACAAATACCATCAAATAGAGAAGCAGCGTGGGTCAATGGAAAGAGCACAGGCTTGGGAGTCAGAGGTCATGGGTTCAAATCCCTGTTCTGCTGCTTGTCAGCTGTGTGACTTTGGGCAAGTCACTTAACTTCTCTGTGCCACTGTTACCTCATCTGTAAAATGGGGATTAATACTGTGAGCCCCATGTGGGACAACCTGATCACCTTGTATCCTCCCCAGTGCCTAGAACAGTGCTTTGCACATAGTAAGCACTTAACAAGTGCCATCATTATTATTATTATTATTATTACCACAATTTTTATTATTAAATAGAGCATGGGCCTGGGATTCAGCAGCACCAGCTCCAGTACTTGTCTTTCATTCATTCGATCGTATTTGTTGAGCATTTACTGTGTGCAGAGCACTGTACTAAGCGCTTGCACTGTACTAAGTGCTGCTGTGTGACTTTGGGTAAGTCACTTAGCTTCTCCCTGCCACAGTCACCTCATATAAAATGGGTATTAACACTGTGATTCTCATGCAGGACAGGGACTGTGTGCATCCCAATTTGCTTCTATCTATCCCAGCGCTTAGTACAGTGCCTGGCACACTGTAGTGAGAAGCAGCGTGGCTTAGTGGAAAGAGCACGGGCCTCGGAGTCAGAGGTCCTGGGTTCTAATCCCAACCCCGCCACTCGTCAGCCGTCTGACCCTGGACAAGTCGCCTAAGTTCTCTGTGCCTCAATTACCTCATCTGAAAAATGGGAATGAAGACTGTGAGCCCCAGAGGGGACAACCTGATTTCCTTGTATTTACCCCAGCACTTAGAACAGTGCTTAGCACATAGTAAGCACTTAACAAGTACCATCATCATTGTTATTATTCTAGTATGCACTCAACAAACACCACTAATATGATTACTATTATTACCCACAAAGCTTTCCACTCTGTTGCCCCCAGTAGCTCTGTGCTTTCAAATCAGGTACGCTTGAATCCCAGCCCTTTCAGATCCCATTTTTGGTCTTGCCCTGCTTGACCAGTGGCCCCAGTTATTTCCCAAGAGTGCGGTTTCTAATGCTTCCATGATATTCCAAAAGCACCTTGCCCCTGCTGACCGCTGTTAAACACCTCTTTGTTCTGTCAGCAGTAGGGGAACGAGCAAAATGTAAATGTAGATTCTTTCCTTCCAGAAAGAAGGAATTCCTTCTTCAATTAGTTGCTCCCACACGTGCACAAACATGGAACCCAGTCCTATTCATGAGACGATGATTGTGGAATTTTAAGTTCTTACCGTGGGACAAGCACTGAACTAAGCACTGGGAACTAGACCTAGCTGAGCACCCTGAGGCCCAGAGAAGTGAAGTGACTTGCCCAATTTATTTTATTCATTATGTGTTTATAGCTATAATTTTATTTACTTATATTGATGCCTTGATGAATCAATGATGATGATTGATGCTATTGATGCCTGTCTACTTGTTTTGTTGTCTCCCCTCTTCTAGACTGTGAACCTATTGTTGGGGGGGGGAGGGAGGGAAGGAAGGAAGGAAGGAAGGGAAGGAAGGGAAGGGAAGGGAAGGGAAGGGAAGGGAAGGGAAGGGAAGGGAAGGGAAGGGAAGGGAAGGGAAGGGAAGGGAAGGGAAGGGAAGGGAAGGGAAGGGAAGGGAAGGGAAGGGAAGGGAAGGGAAGGGAAGGGAAGGGAAGGGAAGGGAAGGGAAGGGAAGGGAAGGGAAGGGAAGGGAAGGGAAGGGAAGGGAAGGGAAGGGAAGGGAAGGGAAGGGAAGGGAAGGGAAGGGAAGGGAAGGGAAGGGAAGGGAAGGGAAGGGAAGGGAAGGGAAGGGAAGGGAGGAAGGAAGGAAGGAAGGAAGGAAGGAAGGAAGGAAGGAAGGAAGGGTGGGTGGGTCACAGAACTGACATAATGTGGAGGCAGGATCAGAAATCCCAGGCCTGGGCTCTGTCCACTAGGACCATGCTGCTTCTACTCCTCCCTCCACTCCTCAGAATGGCAGCCCTCTAGTAAATGCTTGGGAGAGGACAATAAAACAACAGAGCACAGATGTTGGAGTTAGGAGGACGTGGGTTCTAATTCTGGCTCTGCCACTTACCTGCTGTGTGATTCCCCTTCTCTGGGCCTCAGTTCCCTTATCTGTGAAGTGGGGATTCAACACATGGACTTGTGTCCAACCTGATGACCTTATATCTATCCCAGCGTTTAGAGCAGTGACTTATACAGTGCTTATAAATACCATTTAATAACTTATATCATCAAAAAGAGAGAGACTGATGATGATGATGGAATTTGTTAAGAGCTTACTATGTGCCAGGCACAGAACTAGCTGCTGGGATGGATACAAGCAAACCCAGTTGGATATGATCACTGTCCCATGTGGGGCTCACATTCTAAATCTAAATGTAAATCTAAATGTAAATCTAAATCACATTCTAAATTAAGAGAAGCAGTGTGGCTCAGTGGAAAGAGCACGGGCTTTGAAGTCAGAGGTCATGGGTTCAAATCCCAGCTCCGCCAATTGTCAGCTGTGTGACTTTGGGCAAGTCACTTAACTTCTCTGTACCTCAGTTACCTCATCTGTAAAATGGGGATTAAGACTGTGAGCCCCCCGTGGGACAACCTGATCACCTTGTAACCCCCCCAGCACTTAGAACAGTGCTTTGCACGCCGTAAGCGCTTAATAAATGCCATCATTATTATTATACATCCCCACCTTACAGCACATCTCCTCCCAAAGGACTTTCCCTACTAAACCCTTATTTTCTCTTGTCCCACTCCCTTCTGTGTTGCCCTTGCAACCTAGATTTACATCCTTTATTCATCCTTCTCTCAGCCCCAAAACATTTGTGTACATATCTGTAATTTATTTGTCCATATCCATGTCTGTCTTCACTTTCCAGACTGTAAGCTTGTTGTGGGCAGGAACATGTCTACCATTTCTATTATACTCTCCCAAGAGCTTAGTATAGTGCTCTGCACACAGTAAGCACTCAGTAATTATGATTGATTCATCAAATATGTTAGTTAAGGGAAAAATGGTTTTGGTAGCTAAAATTTATGTATAATGGTCACTTAATTAAGAATGTTAATGTTAAAGTCATTAGCTATTAACATTTGGTTTAGAGCATTATCAAGCTGGGGATGTGGGACGATCCAAAGATGTGTTAACTGATTGCCAAGTAGAAAGGATGGGAGAAAAACCTCTCTGAACTCCAGAAATTCCACCAGAGGTGATATAGACTGAGGTCACATCTTGCGGATATTACTTATTCTGACCCCATCAAATCCCAATGCACCAAGACCCCCAAACTGGTTTAGGAAAGTGGAGAGCTCACTACTAGTTTCTCTTCACTCACCTCAGGGGAAAACCCAGCTAAGTTTCAAGCTTTGACCACGGTCAGTCAGTAAGTCAATCGTATTTATTGAGCACTTACTGTATGCAGAGCACTGTACTAAGTGCTTGGGAGAGTGCAAATGTAACAATATACAGACACATTTCCTGCCCACAACATGCTTACAGTCTAATGGTTTGTGGGTTTGGCAGGACTGGCTACAGTGCCAGCCTGAGACCCAGAGGCAGATGGATGGACTTTAGGGGCTCCTTTCCTTTCTGTGGGGATGAATGAGATTTGGGCATTTTGGATCAGTTAGTCAATCCGTCAATAATATTTACTGAGCACCATCTGTGTGCAGAACACTGTATTAACATCTTTCTCTGCTGGACTGTAAGCTCTTTGAGAGCTGGATGTGTGCTCTCCCAGGTGTTTAGTACAGTGCTCTACAGAAGCTACTCGACTGGCTGATTAGGTGACTAATTTGTCACTTTACAGATGATTCATTTGTTCATTCATTCAATCATATTTATTGAAATGCTAACTGTGTGCAGAGAGTGGTAGAATACAATACAGCAATAAGCAGACACATTCCCTGCCCACATCCAGCTTAGAGTCTATCATCTATCAACTCTCTCCACTTGCATCAATCAATCAGTGGTATTTTTTGAGGGCTTATTGTGTGCAGAGCACTGTAGTATGTGTTTGGAAGAGTACAATATAACCAAGTTGGTAGACATGTTCCCTGACCACAATGAGCTTAAACCGTAAAGGGGGGACTTGCTTCTGTCAAACTCTCACTCTTGGCCCTCCCGTGTTCACCCTTAATTCGACCCCCTCCCAACCCCCGACTCATCCTATTCCCACCTGCCTGAAATGTGCTCCCTAATCCAAATCCTCCAGATCACAGTTCCCCCACCTTCAAAAACAAACTGAAATCACACCTCCCCCAAGGAGCCTTCCCCATTTAATGCACAAAAGCCACAATTCTTGAAGCCATCAAACACTCACCCTTAACACTTTAACACTTTATTCTTCTCCTCAGTCCTTATGCACATGTGCTTATTTGAGTACTCATTTATAGATTTCTTCAATTAATTCTTCTGCCATTTCATCCAGAACTATTCATGTGACTTCCTGCAGTGACATGGACCTTCCTCCTGTTCCTCTGTTCATAGGTCATTTTGCTTTGGATTCCATTGGAATCCAATGGATTGAATTGGAAGCTCCTTGAGGACAGGGAATGTGCATTTTGCTTCTGTCATCCTCTCTCAAGTGCTTAGTACAGTGTGTAGCACTCAGTAGGCACTCAGTGCATGCCGCTGAGTGGCGGAGGAAGAAGGTTCAGAGTTCGAGGGAAGGGGGGAGGGGGCACTGGAGCCGTGGGGTGGAGAGAGGGGTGGGAGTTGGCACAGGTGGGATCTCACAAGTAAAAGGGGTAGCTAATATCTCTGTGAGCAGCAACTACCCAAACACAGCCCACAGTCTGGTTCACGTGGGTGCCCACCCAGGCCGGTCCAGGGCACCTCTCTCTCCCTTCCATCCCCTGGTCCGTGGAATCTCCAAGGGCCTCGCTGGGGTGTGATGGAGGGGGTGTGATGGAGGGGGTGGGAATGACACTCCTCTCTTCCAGACCCTCCCGCATTCATGCATTCATTCAATCGTATTTATTGAGCGCTTACTGTGTGCAGAGCACTGTACTAAGCACTTGGGAAGTACAAGTTGGCAACATATAGAGATGGTCCTTACCCAACAGCGGGCACAGTTATCGCAGCCCTGCCTGCTGGGCATTGGTTCAGAAAACCAGACTTTTTCCTCCTAGGTCTTCCGCTTTCTTTCTGGGTGATGCCAGGAGCTTCCTTGCCCCTCTCTTTTCCTCCCTAGGGCACCATCAAGAACTAAATTCACTAGGTGTTTTGACTGTATTAAGGTCACCTCCTCGAAGAGGCCTTCCCCAATTTAGACTTCTTCCCCTCACCCTTTCCCTTTATCTATGCACTTGGATCCATGCCCTATTTATTTACATTAATGCCTGTTAAATTGCTTTGATTCATTCATTCAATCGTATTTATTGAGCACTTACTGTGTGCAGGGCACTGTACTAAGCGCTTGGGAAGTACAAGTTGGCAACATAATGTGATGCTTCTATACCTATAATTCTATTTATTTATATTGATGCTATGATGCCTGTTTGCTTGTTTTGACATCTGTCTTCCCCCTTCTAGACTGTGAGCCTGTTGTGGGAAGGGATTGTCTCTCTTTGTTGCTGAATTGTACTTTCCAAACACTTAGAACAGTGCTCTGCACACAGTAAGCGCTCAATAAGTACGATTGAATGAATGAACTCTGTTCGTTCAATGGGCCACTGAAACAGTCCTCATTTATGGCACAGCAAAACAGCCCCAGTTTCAATCCAGCTAGGAAAAAAAACACAATGGAGTCTAATAACCACCAGAACCTCTGAGGCCCAAATGACCTTCTGGTCTAATAATAATAATGATGATGGCATTTATTAAGCGCTTACTATGTGCAAAGCCCTGTTCTAAGCACTGAGGAGGTTATAAGGTGATCAGGTTGTCCCATGGGGGGTTCACAGTCTTAATCCTCATTTTACAGATGAGGTGACTGAGGCACAGAGAAGTTAAGTGACTTGCCCAAAGTTACACAGCTGGTGGAACAGGGGTTTGAACCCATGAACTCTGACTCCAAAGCCCATGCTCTTTCCACTGAGCCACGCTGCTTCTCTTCTCTTCTGGGTGACTGGTTCCTAGGTGATACAGAAATCTCTAGTCTGGAAAGGGCAATTTTAACCTGGCTAAGCAGCTATCACAGAAAGAGGGAATGGTAAAGTATGTAAGTGGTACTTCCATACTTTTACCAAAAAATACTCCACTAGCAGAACGATTGCAGATGGAAGTGGGGCATTCTGGAAGAGACGTGTCTGTGGTGTCACTATGGTTCGGACACGACTTGACAGCACAGGACAACAAGCAGCTATGGGCTGCCACTGGTTGCTCACCTCTACTTAAACCTCCACAACCTGCCGCTACCCACTGCAACCACCCTCTGGTGCAAAAACTTCTTTCTGTCAGGTGCATCCCTGGTAATATTGCTGTCACTGGGCTAGGAGGGTAGCAAGAGATTGGATTAAAATCTTTCTCCACCTCCCCCATTTCTTTGCTTCTCCCCTCTTCTCTTTCCTCTCACTTCTTTCTGCCATTTGCTATCATCTTTGTGATCACTGCTGGGGTCCTCCAGTATCTGATTCTTTCCCCTCTCTGTTTGCTTGCTTTTTTTGTTGTGTGCTCCTGTCTTCCTGCTGACTTAAGATAAACATCTACTCTGGCTCCTTCCTCTCTCTCTATTTGCTATTCTTGAGGAAAGCTCCTGCTACTATTGCTCCTTCATCCATTAATTGCTTTTTTCCTAACAATCTCCAACTATTCTTTCTCTAGTTCTCTTTCATCCTGCCCCTTTGACTCTCAATCTATTAACCCCTTCATATCCCAGTGCCCAAAGCCCTGCATGACAATAAGCCCCAATAATATTCTCCCAAATATTTTGTACAGTATCCACTAGGTACTTAATAAATTCATTCATTCATTCAGTCAATCACATTTATTGAACGGTTACTGTGTGCAAAGTACTTTACTAAGCACTTGGGAGAGTACAATATAACATTCATTCATTCATTCAATTGTATTTATTGAGCACTTACTGTGTGCAGAGCACTGTACTAAGTGCTTGGAAAGTACAAGTTGGCAACATATGGAGACGGGCCCTACCCAACAACGGGCTCACAGTCAAGAAGGGGGAGACAGACAACAAAACAAAACATGTGGACAGGTGTCAAGTCATCAGAATAAATAGAAATAAAGCTAGATGCATATCATTAACAAAATAAATAGAATAGTAAATATGTACAAGCAAAATAAATAGAGTAATAGATCTGTACAAACATATATACAGGTGCTGTGGGGAGGGGAAGGAGGTAGGGCAACACCAAATAGAGACATATTCCTGCCCACAACGAGCTCATACGATTAATTTTTTTTGTGGTATTTGTTAAGTGCTTACCATATATCAAACACTGTTCTATGTGCTGTGGTAGGTACAAGAAGTAGTGAGAAGCAGCTTGGCTTAGTGGAAAGAGCCCGGGCTTGGGAGTCAGAGGATGTGGGTTCTAATCCTGCCTCCATCACTTGTCTGCTGTGTGACTTTGGGCAAGTCACTTAACTTCTCTGTGTCTCAGTTACCTCATCTGTAAAATGGGGATTAAGACTGTGATCCCCACGTGGGACAACCTGATTATCATGTATCTACTGGTGCTTGGCACATAGTAAGTGCTTAACAAATATCATCATTATTATTACAAGTTGATTAGGTTGGACATAGTCCCTGTCCTGCATGGGGCTCACAGTCTAAATAAGAGGAAGAAAAGGCATTTAAACCCCATTTTACAGTTGAGGAAACTGAGGCACAGAGAAGTTAAGTGACTTGTCCAAGGTCACACAGCAAGTAATTGGCACAGCCAGGTTTAGAACCCAGGTCCTCTGACTCTCAGGGCCATGCTCTTTCCCCTAGGCCATGCTGCTTGGTTGACTATGTTGCCAACTTGTACTTCCCAAGCACTTAGTACAGTGCTCTGCATACAGTAAGCACTCAATAAATATGATTGATGATGATGATGATGATTAATTGATTGAGGTCTTCTTTCACCCCTCATTCTGCTTAAAGTGACCAAATTCTTCACCACTCAAGGAGGTCACATAACTGAAAGCCAAATGCACCATTTCCACAAAATAATAATAATAATGATGATGGTACTTGTTAAGTGCTTACTATGTGCAAAACACTGTTCTAAGTGCTGGGGAGGTTACAAGGTGATCAGGCTGTCCCACAGGGGGCTCACAGTTTTAATCCCCATTTTACAGATGAGGTAACTGAGGCCCAGAGAAGTTAAGTGGCTTGCCCAAAGTCTCACAGCTGACAGTTGGCGGAGCCGGAATTTGAACCCATGATCTCTGACTCCAAAGCCCATGCTCTTTCCACTGAGTCATGCTGCTTCTCCAAAATACCAAGCCTGTGACCTCGATGTCCATCATACAAACCTCAGACCCCAAGTCTAGCAGGTCAGAGTCACTTCCTATGCTTCTGAATCATTCATTGGAGGTTCTGGTATTCAGCTGATTATGACCAGATATGGTCTTATACTTCTGACATTAGTTGATAAAGACCAGACATGGTCTTATGCTCCTGACTGACAAATGAAGTCAAAACTCCTTCAATTCCTTGCAACAGTGCATCTTGCCTCCCCTGTCAAAAGCCAAGTATGATGAGGTGGAGAAGAGCTGACATTACAAGAATTACTCAAATGATTACTTGAACTCTATCCTTGACCCCAACTTTGGACCCTGGATCAAGCTGTGATTCCACCTTAGTCCTAATATGAGGGAACTGCTGTGATTTGCAAACTATTTTTGGTAATAGTCACGTTTTGATGTTGAAATTAGCGACTGTTTCTCTGTGATGTCAGGATGAACATTTCGTTGATTTCTACAAACACTGTCCCCCCGTTGCAGTCCAGCAAGCAAGGAGCAAAAAGAAGGATTTCTCTCCCCTTTCCCACTCCCCAAAGTGGGAGAGCGATAGGCACGTGCTTTCCTCGGACATTAGTGACTCAGTGACTTTTGTCTTTACCATCTCTGAATACCCCGGGTCCCCTGATGGAATGGATCATTATTAGACATTGGATTTTGGATGCTTCTCAGCTTAGCAAAGTGGGAAGCCTTGGACCTTCTTCCATATGGCCCCTTAGCCCAGGCAGCAGCCAGCCGTCAAGGCTAGCCTGTAGGGTGGCACTGTGAGTGGATTTGTGGGCATCTGTCAGTTTTTTAATGGTATTTGTTAAGCACTTACTATGTGCCAGGCACTGTTCTAAGCACAGGGTAGACAAAAAGTAATCAGATTGGACACAGTCCACGTCCCACATGGGGCTCAGGGTCTTAATTGTCATTTTGCAGATGAGGTAACAGGCACAGAAAAGGTAAGTGACTTGCCCAGAGTCACACCGCCGACAAGTGACAGAGCCAGGATTAGAACCCAGGTACTTCTGACTTCCAGCCCTTGCTCTATCCACTAGGCGACATTGCTTCTCCTAACACATCCTTAAAATGCTTTTCTAACCTCCTTCTTTCCAGTTTCCCAGTTTCAGCTATCCGTACAGCAGCTGTTTGGGTTTCCTGTTGCGGCTCATCCTTCTCTTATGTCTCATCCAGCATCGATGTGTTGTAGTTAGCAAAGCTTCATTGCTAGGAAACTATGTTCCAAAACTTCATTGTTTGTGATCTTGTCTTGCCATTTGCTATTAAGTCTGGCTGGAAAGTGATGGTGATGGAGCTGCACAAGGAGCCAGATAACAATAATAATAATAATGATAATGGTATTTGTTAAGCACTTACTATGTGCAAAGCACTGTTCTAAGCACTGGGGAGGTTACAAGGTGATCAGGTTGTCCCACATGGGGCTCACTGTCTTCATCCCCCATTTTACAGATGAGGGAACTGAGGCCCAGAGAAGTCAAGTGACTTGCCTAAAGTCACACAGCTGACAATTGGTGGAGCTGGGATTTGAACCCATGGCCTCTGACTCCAAAGTCCGGGCTCTTTCCACTGAGCCATGATCCCTCTGTGGGGATCCAGGTCTCAAATTCACACAGAAGGTCAGACAATACTCAGCTCTCCAAATGCTTAGTCTGGATCCTAACATCATGCTGCCATCACACTGTGTTTGACAGTCTCTCAAAAGGGGCATTGGCATCCTTGAGCCAGTTTTCTGTTTCTTGTCTTTCATTATGCTGTTCGTCAGTGTGCTGCCTAGGTAACATAATTCTGTGTCTGCTTTTAAAATCCAGCACTTACAACAGTACCTGACACAAAGTAAGCTCTTTACAAATACCATTAAAAAACTTCTTTGTTGCAAATATACATTTTTGGTTGTGTGCATGGCTGCTCTGATATAAGCTAATACATCACCTCATTTTCCTTAAAAGTACTCTGTGCCTGTGACATCTGGCTGATCCAGTGAAGCATTTACAATTCTTTGTATAATTTCTTGGGTGTGAACCTCTAAGGTACCATCATTAGCATACAGAATTCTTGAATGACTGTTTCTGGGACCTAGGTTGATTCTCAAAATCTATTGAGTTGGAAGAATTTCCCAGTTGTGCAGAAGCATATTCTAACATCTGCATCCAGATCTGTTGCATTCATTCATTCATTCATTCAATCATATTATTGAGCACTTACTGTGTGCAGAGCACTGTACTAAGCGCTTGGGAAGTACAAGTTGGTAACATATAGAGATGGTCCCTATCCAATAGCGGGCTCACGGTCTGGAAGGGGGAGACAGACAACAAAACAACACATATTAACAAAATAAAATAAATAGAATAGTAAATATGTACAAGTAAAATAAACAGAGTAATAAATATGTACAAACTTATATACAGGTGCTGTGGGGAGGGGAAGGAGGTAGGGCAGGGGATGGGGAGGGGAAGGAATGGGAGAGGAAGGAGGAGGCTCAGTCTGAGAAGGCCTCCTGGAGGAGGTGAGCTCTCAGTAGGGCTTTGAAGGGAGGAAAAGAGCTAGCTTAGAGGATGTGCAGAGGGAGGGCATTCCAGGACATGGGGAGGATGTGGGCCAGGGGTCGATGGTGGGACAGGCAAGAATGAGGCACAGTGAGGAAGTTTGTGGCAGAGGAGCGGAGGGTGCGGGCTGGGCTGGAGAAGGAAAGAAGGGAGGTGAGGTAGGAGGGGGCGAGGTGATGGACAGCCTTGAAGCCCAGGGTGAGGAGTTTTTGCCTGATGTGCAGGTTGATTTGGTAACCACTGGAGATTTTTGAGGAGGGGAGTACCATGCCCAGAGTATTTCTGTACAAAGATGATCCGGGCAGCAGCGTGAAGTATAGATTGAAGTGGGTAGAGACAGGAGGATGGGAGATCAGAGAGGAGGCTGATTCAGTAATCTAGTCGGGATAGGATGGGAGATTGAACCAGAAAGGTAGCGGTTTGGATGGAGAGGAAAGGGCGGATCATGGCAATGTTGCGGAGGTGAGACCTGTAGGTTTTTGTGACGGATTGGATGTGAGGGGTGAACGAGAGAGCAGAGTCGAAGATGACACTGAGGTTGCGGGCTTGTGAGACAGGAAGGATGGTAGTGCCATCAACAGTGATGGGAAAATCAGGAAAAGGGCAGGGTTTGGGAGGGAAGATAAGGAGTTCAGTCTTGGACATACTGAGTTTTAGATGGTGGGAAGACATCCAGATGGAGATGTCTTGAAGGCAGGGGGAAACATGAGCCTAAAGGGAGGGAGAGAGAACAGGGGCAGGGATGTAGATTTGGGTGTCATCAGTGTAGAGATGATAGTTGAAGCCATGGGAGTGAATGAGTTCACCAAGGGAGTGAGTGTAGATAGAGAACAGAAGGGGACAAAGAACTGACCCTTGAGGAAGGGATGGGAGGGGGAGGAGGAGCCTGCAAAAGAGACTGAGAATGAATGACCGGAGAGATAAGAAGGGAACCAGAAGAGGACAGAGTCTGTGAAGCCAAGGTTGGATAGTGTGTTGAGGAGAAGGGGGTGGTCCACAGTGTCGAAGGCAGCTGAGAGGTCGAGGAGGATTAGGACAGAGTAGGAGCCGTTGGATTTGGCAAGTAGGAGGTCATTGGTGACCTTTGAGAGGGCAGTTTCCGTGGAATATAGGTGATGGAAACCAGATTGGAGGGGGTCGAGGAGAGAGTTGGCGTTGAGGAAGTCGAGGCAGCGTGTGTAGACGACTTGTTCAAGGAGTTTGGAAAGGAATGGTAGGAGGGAGATAGGGCGATAACTAGAAGGGGAGGTGGGGTCAAAAGAGGGGTTTTTTAGGATGAGGGAGACGTGAGCATGTTTGAAGGCAGAGGGCTTTAAGGCAGAGGGCATGTTTGAAAGCTTTATTCCTCTCACAATGGATAATGGATCAGACAGGGCACCCTCAGCTCTGACCCAAAAAGTAGTCTCAGAATCTTGATGAATTTTTCAGGGCAGCCAAATTTCCTTAGTAATTTCCAGAACACAGTCCTACTGATGGTCAAGAATCGAGTACATTGCTAGGCACACTGTTGGCATCCAACAAATGGCAGGAGCAGTAGCACAATGGCTAAATCTTCAACACTGCATAGTGTCATAATGGGTCTATCATATTGATTCAGTCAGATGCTGATATCAATGAGAAGGTTGCAATAAAATATTAAATAGTTGAAGCAGATATAAGCTGGGTATGTGAATTCATTTTTGAAAGGAAATATGTAAAAGTTGGAATGGTAAACAATCAATACTCAACTTGAAAATCATACACAAGAAGAGAAGCTGAAGTTTTCCTAACATGTTTCCAGTAAAGACATGGATTCCTCTACTATGAGCCTATAAAGGCTTAGAGGATGCATCATGCAGGATATGCCCTGCCAATCAGACATTTATTTTGTGCTTGCAAAACAAAATATCCACACAAATTCAGCGTGCCCTCCACTTCCATGCTCTGGGGCTCTTTCTACTTGTGTACAAGAGGAAATGGTGAGGTAAAGGTTGTTGTGAGGTGATCATGATTTATGACCACCTGAGCCTCAGCATTCCATCTTTGAGAACGTGTTATTAAAATCCCCTGTTTCCTCTAGTTAATTAAAACCATGATTGATGCTGAAAATTGTATTAGGAAACATTGATTCATCAACACAGTATTTATTTGAGGAATTAAATTCAACAAATTCATTTGTAAATCCTAGGCTATTAGAAACTCAGCTTTGTGAGAGCCTGTCACAGGCCTTCTGGCTGTTTCTTTCATCGTTTTGTTTTAGTTCCTAACTCATATCTAGCGATACGCTGTAACATGGCCAGAAGTTTCAAACATAAATGATTGCCACTGCCAGAGTCTCCTGTTTGAATTCCGTTCTCTCAGGATGAATTTCTGGGATTAGGTTCTGCTTTCCAGTGACAACATTTCAAAAAAGACATGATGGCTCTTTCATGTAAATTAATCACTACAGCTGCAACTTTCACACCTACCTGGAGGCTTTCCTCCTTGCTCTGCTCTCTCTCAAGAGCGCTTTGTGTTTTAGTGCTCATCATTTGGAGAGGAGGTTTTATTTTCCATGCAGTTTTTATTGAATCTGGATTCCACAGGATTTCTGCATTTGCAATTTTTCATAAAAAAATAGTTCCTATTGGAATTATTGATTCATAAGCATCTCTGACATCTTCATTTGCATCCCCATCCTCCTTTAACCTGTTACCTGGCTACATATTTGCCCTCTATGCAATTTTCTGATTTTCCTTGTGAACCTATTAGTCAGAGAGCTAATCTTGCAACTATCTCCCAGAAGTGAAATCTTTTAGTCTTTCCTTTTCTGTCTTGTATTATGCTGTCGAGTCAAGTCGTCTCTGACTCATATCGATGCCACGGACACATTCCCCCCCTGCAGAACACCCAGCCTTCATATATAGTCATTCTGGTAGTATATCCATAGAGTTTTCTTGGTAAAAATACGGTACTGATTTACCATTGCCTCCTTCCATGCCATAAACTTAGGTCTCTGCCCTCGACTCTCTCCCGTGCCTCTGCTGCCCAGCACAGGTGAGTTGTGACTTGCAGCAGATTGTTTCCCACTCGCTAGCCACTGCTCAAGCTAGGAATGGAATGGATATGCCTCTCTCTGCTTGACTCTCCCGCCTGTAGTCGAGACTGGTAAAGTACTGGAAACTCTCCAGTTGTGATCCTGAGAGGGGCTCTGCCTGTCAGCACTGGAGTTATGCAGGTCTGTGGGGTCAGTCCAATCCTGCACGCTTGAGGATGGAATAGGGACCCTGGTTTCAGAATCTACTTTTGATCCCCAAATTCATGGTTGCAATCTCACTGTCAGAAGCATCATACTTCATTCGTTCATTCATTCAATCAGTTGTATTTCATTCAATCGTATTTATTGAACACACTGCATGCTGAGCACTGTATTAAGAGTGTTTACTGTAGGCAGAACACTGAACTAAGCACTTGGGAAAGTACAATGTAACAATAAACAAGCACATTTCCTGTCCACAATGAGCTTACAGTCTAAAGGAGGAGACAGACATTAATATAAATGAATAAAAAACAGATAAGTATATCAGTACTGTGGGACTAGGAGGGGAGTGAATAAAGGGAGCAAGTCAAGGCAATGTAGATGAGAGTGAGAAAAGAGGGAAAGGAGACCTCAGTCAGGGAAGGCCTCTTGGAGGAGATGTACTTTAAGGGGAGAGAGTAATCATCTGTCGGGTTTGAGGAGGGAGGGTGCTTCAGGACAAAGACAGGATGTGGGCAAGGAGTCAGATGTGAGATAGATGAGACTGAGAAACAGTGAGAAGGTTTCAGCATTAGAGGAGTGAAGTATGTAGGCTGGGTTGTAGTTGGAGAGTAGTTAGGTGAGGTGGGAGCGGGAAGGTGGTTGAATGCTTCTAAGCCAATGGTGAGGAGTTTTCATTTGATTTGAAGGTAGATGGGGAACCACTGGTGTCTCTTGAGTAGTGGGAAAAAAATGTCCTGAAAGTTTTGGTAGAAAAATGATCTATGCAGCAGAGTATGGACCGGAGTGGGGAGAGACAGGAGGCTGTGAGGTCAGCAAGGAGGCTGTTACAGTAATCTAGGTGGCATAGCATGAGTGATGGTATTAACATGGGAGAAGTTTGAATGGCCCCCTCACGATCGTACCTGGACAGTTTCCAGTACTCTACCAGTATTGACTACAGGTCGGAGAGTCAAGCAGAGGCATACCCAGTCCATTCCTAGCTTGGGCAGTCACTAGTGAGTGGAAGGCAATCTGCTACAAGGAAAATCTCACCTGTGCTGGGCAGCAGTGGCATGAGAGAGTCAAGAGTGGAGACTCATTTACTTTGTGGAAGAAGGCAATGTTAAACCACTGCCGTAATTTTACCAAGAAAACTCTATGGATAAAATACCAGAATGATTGCAGAGTGAAGTGGAGAGTTCTGGGAAAGATGTGCCCATGGAATAGCTGTGTGTTTGGAAATGACTCAGCAGCATAAGACAAGTTTGAATGGAGAGCAAAGGGTGGATTTTAGCGATGCTGTGAATGTGGAACTGACAGGATTTAGTGATGGATTGAATATGTGGGTTGAACGAGTGAGAGGAGTCAGGGATAGTGCTAATTATCTTCAAACCAAAAGAGAATTCTCTGGGTATTACTAATAACTGCTAGGTAGCTTAGTATTTCCTATTTTGTCTCTGTGTGAGTGTGTGTGTGTGTTTGCTGCAAACTTTCCCAATCTGATCCCTATGTTTTTGATGACAATAGCACTGTGACCAAGTATGTCCAGAGCCATTTTCCTGCAGCTGGATCACTGTTCGATCACAATAATAATAACAATAATGGTATTTTTCAACAGCTTTACTATGTGCCAGGTACTATCTAAGCAGTGGGGTAGATACAAGCTAAAAGGGATGGACACAGTCCCTGTCCCACATAGGGCTCACAGTCTTAATCTCCATTTTACAAATGAGGGAACTAAGGCCCAGAGAAGTTAAGTGACTTGCCCAAGATCATGCAGCAGACAAGTTGCAGAGCTGGGACTAGATCCCAGATCCTTTTGACTCCCAGGATCATCCTTTATCCACTAGGTAAGTGCGGGAGGGACTGGAGTAGTGCCCAGATGGGCAGAAGCCTTCACCTGGTGTCTGTCCTGATTCCTTCTCCCCACCCAGCTTGGGGCAGCCCACTGGCATGGGGCTTCATGAGCTCCACACCCAGAAATGACCCATACAAGGAAAATACTTCGATGTATTTGGAGAAATACCTTATTCTACTGAGGCTCTTTCCCAATAACTCAGATGCAAGAACATCTGCTGCCTGCCACAAATTCTCCGGTGGCTCTCCCATTGCCCTCTCCTGGAGAGGTCAGACAGAGCCTCTCAAGGAGCATTAGTCCACAGTTTCCCACACAGCTCTGATTTGTGACAGTTAAGTAAGGCCAAGGAGTTTTGTTAATCTCCTCATGGAGAGTAAATCCATCAGAAACAATTAGACTAATGCAGCTAGGACAGAACTTGCTGCTCTAAAACTCCTGCATGAAGGAGTTTCTGGCCAACTGTCATCCAGTGTCTGACCTCGAACGAAAGGAGAATCCCGAGGAGGCCTAGTTGTGGAATGCAGAGCTGGGATCTTTACAATCAAATTTCCAGTCTTCTCCCTCTCCTCCCCTAAATTCCTCTGTGCCTGCTCTTTCTGCCCACTGGACCCCTTTCCCCCTCCCTGCACCGGATCACACCACCACCATTGCACCATTGCACCTGTTCAATGCCAAGGTCCTTTGTCTGGTTTATCAATACTTGTGCTTTTGAACTCCCAGGAAATGGATACTTCTCCAAGTGCAGGAGAAAAAATGATTTTGAATCATTAAATCATGTTTACTGTGGCATTACAATTTGCACCTGCAGTTTGTGTGCATATGTGTGCTATGATCTGTTCTTTGACAGATCAAAAAAAGATACTGAGCACTTATTCCTCTCTGGACTGAGAGCAGATAAAGGTGGAACATCTAATTGAAGCCCTGCGGAAGTGTATTTAACTGGTTACCCTCAGCAGGAAAGAGATTAAAAAATACTTCCTTTACTGGATAACTCATCAATGGTGCTGGGAGTCACACACAAGCAGTAATTTAACTCCCAGGGAAGCCCAGAGACCCCTGATCTAACTCTCAGCATTCCTAATTTTACCCAAATGGTTATTCCCCAGGCAAAAAAACACAAACTGACAGGTTTCATATTCTTAAATTTCAAAATGTGGCTCAAGGGAAAGAGGGAGTCAGAGGTCATGGGTTCAAATCCCAGCTCCACTGCTTGTCAGCTGTGTGACTTTGGGCAAGTCACTTAACTTCTCTGTGCCTCAGTTACTTCATCTGTAAAATGGGGATTAAGATTGTGAGCCCCGCATGGGGCAACCTGATCACCTTGTATCCTCCCCAGCACTTAGAACAGTGCTTTGCACATAGTAAGCGCTTAACAAATACCAAAATTATTATTATTACTAAAACATTGTTCCCTGACATAAGACAAGGGTTTACTGGGAACCAGAGAAGCCCAGAGAGTATCCACTTGCTTGGAAAATGTCAGGCGAAGCCAAGGAATCATGGCAACGGTGGCTGTCCCAAGCTCTTTATCCAGGCATCCATAGGCTAGTGCAGAACTTCCCAAGGAAAATGTCCAATGGGTCTGGTCTTGGAGGCCCAATATGAAATAACTTTTTGAGGTGATCCATTGATAAAAACTGCATAGTCTTGTTGTCATCATCACCGTCATCATCCTCACCACTGCCATTGTGATCACTTCCACCATCATCATCAGCATCACCCTCATTGTCACCATCACTGTCCTTATCAACCCCACCATCACAGTTACTATAGCCAGAATCATCACCATTATGGACACCACCACTGTCCTTATTCCCACCATCACAGTTACCATGGCCATCATCACCAACATTATAATCCCCACTTCCAGCTCCATAACAGCACCATCGTCTTCTTTATCATTATTACCATCTTCCCTGTCACTGCCCTCATCAGTGACAATACCATCATTGTCTTCCTTGTCTCCATCACCATAACCATCACCACAATCATCGGGAATTATTTAGGCTTAGATTAGGCACAGAGCGGAATAGAAAATGAAGGATTAAGCCATGCCCTGCCATTCAGGTGTTCACAATTTACTGGATGTTGTTAAAGGCAGAGGAAATTTAGACAGTTTCCCACTTTCAGTTAGCATCTATCTCCTCATCATGTTGGTCTAATGAGTCTGTGCAGTGCAATGTAATAATAATAATAATAATGGCATTTGTTAAGTGCCTACTATGTGTAAAGCACTGTTCTAAGCACTGGGGTGAATATAAGGTTATCAGGTTGTCTCACGTGGGCTCACAGTCTTCATCCCCATTTTACAGATTAGGTAACTGAGGCACAGAGAATTAAGTGACTTGCCCAAGCAAGTCACACAGCCAACAAGTGGCAGAGCTGGGATTAGAACCCATGACCTCTGACTCCCAAGCCCGGGCACTTTCCACTAAGCCATGCTGCTTCTTGTTACCTGTCTTGTTACCTGACTTGTAGTTGTCTATTTCAAAAGGGGGTTTTGTAGGCACCAAATGGGGGACATGGGGCTGTTGTGAATTAGATACACTGGGGTGGAAGCTGACTTCAGCTGGACTCCAACAAGATCTAAAGTTTGTGGCAGAAAACCAAGCCAGTCAGCTCTCTCCCTCCTATTTTACATCAGTCATCTCCCACTACAACCCAGCACACCTACTTCGCTCCTCTTAATGCCAATCTACTCACTGTACTGTGATCTGAATTTCCTCACCATTGACCCCTCGGTTATATCCTCCCTCTGGCCTGGAACTCCCTCACACTTCATATCAATCAATCAAATTGATGCTATCTATTAAGCACTTACAGTGTGAAGAGAACTGTACGAAGTGCTTGGCAGAGTACAATATAACAGAGTTGGTAGACATGTTCCGTGCCACAAATAACTTACAGTCAAGATGCGGAACAGACATTAATATAAATAAATAAAGTGGGGATATATATATGTAAGCACTGTGGGGCTGAGAGAGGGGTGAATAAATGGTGCAAAGTGAAGTGAAAGGGTGATGCAGAAGGAAGTGCATGGGCTTGGGAATCAGAGGATGTGGGTTCTAATCCCAGCTCTGCCACCTATCTGTTGTGACCTTGGGCAAGTCACTTAACCTCTCTGTGCCTCAGTTACCTCATCTGTAAAATGAGGATTAAGACTGGGAGCCCCATGCGGGATAACCTGATTACTTTGTATCTACCCCAGTGCTTAGAACAGTGCTTGGCACATAGTAAGTGCTTAAGAAATACCATAATTATTATTATAATTATTAAGAGGAAACGAGGCCTTAGTCGGAAAAGGCCTCTTGGAGAAGATGTGCTCTTAATAAGACTTTGAAGGAGGGGAGAATAATTGTCTGTCAGATATAATAATAATAATAGTAATGAATAATTATCATATTTGTTAAACGCTTACAATGTGCCCAGCACTGTTCTAAGCGGAGGGGTAGATACAAGGTAATCAGGTTGTCCCACATGGGGCTCACAGTCTTAATCCCCATTTTACACTTGAGGGAACTGACACACAGTGAAGTAAAGTGACTTGTTCGAAGTCACACAGCTGATAAGTGGCGTAACTGGAATTAGAACCCAAGACCTCTGATTCCCAAGCCCGTGCTCTTTCCACTATGCCATGCTACTTCTCAAAGACTGTGGTATTTTGTTAAGTGCCGACTATGTGCCAAGCACTGTACTAAGCACTGGAGTGGATACAAGCAAATCGGGTTGGACACAGTCCCTGTCCCTCTTGTGGTTCACAGTCTTAATCCCCATTTTATAGATGGGGTAACTGAGGCCCAGAGAAGTGAAGTGACTTTCCCAAGGCCACACAGCAGACAAGTGTTGTAGCTGGGATTAGAATTTATGACCTTCTGATTCCCAGGCCTGTGCTCTATCCACTCCGCCACGCCGCTTAAGAGAGGGTGTACCAGGCCAGAGGCAGGATGTGAGTGGGTTGTCAGTAGAGGAGCCAAGTGTGAGGGCTGAGTTGTAGGAGGAAATCAGGGAGGTAAGGTAGGAGGGGGCAAGGTGATGGAGTGCTTCAAAGCTTATGGTAAGAGGTTTCTGCTTGATGCAGAAGTTGGATGGGCAACCACTGAAAGTTCTTGAGGAAAGGGGAAACATGTACTGAGTGGTTTTGTAGAAAAATGATCCGGGCAGCAGAGTGAAGTATGTACTCAGTGGGGAGAGACGAGAGGCATGGACAAGGAGGTTGATGCAGTAATCAAGGCAGGATAGGATAAGTGCTTGGATCAACATGGTAGCAGTTTGAATGGAGAGGAAAGGCTGGATTTTATATATCCAACAGTCCACCACTCTTCTCACTTTCAAAGTCCTCCTAAAATTGTATCTCCTCCAAAAGGCCTCTACTGACTAACCTCTCATTTACCCTATCTGTCCTCCTCTCTGTATCGCCTATGTACTTGGAACACACATGGTAAGCACTTTGATACTCACCCTACCCCTAACCCCACAGCATTTATGTATGAAGCCTTATACTCTGCCATTTCCCCTATCTGAAATTTATTTTAAGGTCTCTCTCCCGCTACAGACTGTAAACTCTTTGAGGGCAGGGGTCATGTCTACCAACTCTATTGTAATGTACTCTCCAAGGCACTTAGTACAGTGCTCTGCACGTAGTATGTGCTCAATAAATATCTTTGATTTATAGGTCCCTAGCAATGATTGGGAATTTGGAGCTTCCGCAGCCTCTAGAGGCCCCTGCCCTCTATCAGCTCCTCCCCACAGCACGTCAGAGGGATGATTACATCTCCAGGCAGTGGGAGAGAGTGATGCAGAAGTGGGAGGGCCACAAAGAGAAATGGTGCTGGAGGACAGTGATGCGGGAGAAGACAAATGGGCAGGTGGGCTGAGTAACTCCTAGAACTTGAAAAGCTTGGTACAGCCTTGATCCCTGCAGCTCTGGAACATCATTTGCTCCTGACAATAAACTAGACTGGGGATGATCCTCCACTGCAACCAGAAGTACCTTGGCTCGACGAATCCACCAAGATACTGTTGCCTTCCCTCCATGCCTCCTAGGGCCCCTGCTCTTGGCATGCTTTATGCACAACTGGCAGTGGGGATTTAATATGCAGCTAAGTCCCCTTGGCCTCCCTCCACTGTGGCCAAATCCAGTGGGCACCCATTCTTTCCAGTTGTAGCTCCCAGGGCTCTGCTTCTGGGATTTCTGGTGCACTTCAGGCCGCTTGCACTTAAGCCACTGCTTATAATCAGATGGCTGCATGATTGCTGCCCTCTGATTATAGCTCCCAGGGCTCATGACATCCTCCTCTCCCAATGGCCACACTGCCTGCCTGGGATCCTGCACCAGTTTTTCTCCACATCACTGAGAAACCTCCATCCCTGCCTGCCCTGGCAGGGCAAAAAAAAAAAAAAAAACAGTCACAGTCTCATGAGAAGACTTGCACTGCTGCTGTAGCATTCACTGTGGCTGCAGTTGAAACTGTGACTTTAAGCTGTGAGAAGCCTGAAATTCTGTTTCTCTAGCTACAGTATACCTACACATCTCTGTTTGTTTTTTCTTCATGTTTTGTTCCAGCTGTCAGTATGTAACTGGTACAAGTCCCCTCTCCCCCTTTTTATTTTCAGTTTATGAGTTCCCCAAGGGACAGGGTCTGTGTCTAATTCACGCTTGTATACTCTTTTCCAGCACTCATTACAGTTCTCTGCACATAGTAAGTGCCTAATAAATATTACTACTACTACAACTACTTTGTCTTCAACTTTCATTTCTTTTTATTAAATTAAGCATGCCTTGTGGGAAACCCTCAGAGCACAGAGCCACAGTTGCAGCATTAGTTATACCTGAAACATACATGGTCTGTAGTTATTTGAACCGCGTAAGCTCCCCAGAACAGTCTTGCATAAACAGTATTTTCATCTCCAACTGAGGCCAAACAGTAAGCAACTGATTGACAGGTTGTCCTGCTTTAGACAGACCACCACTAAGAGTTGGGTTTCTGTCCCACCTCCACCAGAGTCCCAAGCTGGACTTTTAAGGATACCTCCTGGGCCTGGGTCGTATGATAGGTGGTATGATAGGACCTGAAGTATCAGCGAAAGGGTGGAGGTGGCAGTGACTGTTGTTCAGAAATGACAGATTCCTTGAGACTTCCTCAGGGGCCACTGCAATGGTTGCATTCTCCAGAAACCTCTGAGAATCTTCCAGAAGGAGTTGCTGGTAATTCGCTGAGTGTCTCTGCTGCCACCATCCCCCAAACTTGTCAGAAGGACCCTTGCCTCTATCATGTCATTGCTCCTCGACCACAAAGGTGGAGCCTCTCACCAAGTGTGTCTCCCCTAGACTGTGAGCTCGTCGTGGGCATGAAGGTGTCTGGCATGAAGGTGTCTGTTTGCTGTATATTGTACTCTCCCAAGCACTTAGTACAGTGCTTCGCATACAGTAAGCGCTCAATAAATATCATTGAATGAATGAATAAAGAGGTCAAGTGGGGGCTGGACAACAGAAGAAAAGGAAGTGGTATAAGAAGTACATTGCCAAGATCTGCCGTTTCCTCTTCATCCAAACCACTACCCTACTCAATCTCTCATCCTATTTCCACTGGATTACTGCATCAGCCTCCTCTCTGATCTCCCATCCTCCTGTCTCTCCCTACTTCAATCTGTACTTCACACTGCGCTGCCCGGATCATCTTTGTGCAGAAATGCTCTGGGCATGCTACTCCCCTCCTCAAAAATCTCCAGTGGCTACCAATCAACCTACGCATCAGGCAAAAACTCCTCACTCTCAGCTTCAAGGCTGTCCATCACCTGGCCCCCTCCTACCTCACCTCCCTTCTTTCCTTCTACAGCCCAACCCGCACCCTCTGCTCCTCTGCCGCTAACCTCCTCACTGTGCCTCGTTCTCGCCCATCCCGCCGTCGACCCCCAGCCCACATCCTCCCCCTGGCCCGGAATGCCCTCCCTCCGCACATCCGTCAAGCTAGCTCTCTTCCTCCCTTCAAAGCCCAACTGAGAGCTCACCTCCTCCAGAAGGCCTTCCCACACTGAGACCCCCTTCCTCTCCCCCTCCCCACCCCTCCCTCCCTACGTCCTTCCCCTCCCCACAGCACCTGTATATATGTTTGTACAGATTTATTACTCTATTTATTTTACTTGTACATATTTACTATTCCATTTATTGTATTTTGTTAATATGTTTTGTTTTGTTGTCTGTCTCCCCCTTCTAAACTGTGAGCCCGCTGTTGGGTAGGCACCATCTCCATATGTTGCCAGCTTGTACATACCAAGCGCTTAGTACAGTGCTCTGCACACAGTAAGCGCTCAATAAATACGACTGAATGAATGAATGAATGAAAGTAAGTCCCTCTCTTGGTCTTTTTCCCATTAACCTCACTCTTCCTCTCCCTCTCACCCCCTATTTTGTTTCCTCTTCCCCTACCCTACCATCGCTATCCAAGGCATTTGCTGAGAGTCATCAGAATGCTAGGCACTCATCTCAGTCCCTCTCCCCTCTATGTGACTCATTTCAGGGCACTTCAGCCTAAATTTGTACTACCTCCTTTAGAACTTGTTTTCAGGTGAAAGTGGATGGTTTTTCAGGTCCTAATGCTTCCCAAGGAAAAGAAACCATTTGGGATGTCCTGAGATAGTGAATGGTCCTTAGTAGCAGGGAAGTCAATGCCATTCCAAGGAGCCAGGGACAGGACCAGGAAAGCTTTTGATCAGGAAGGCTCTGGATTCTAACCAGCCCAATGACCCTAGGTGGCAGGGGGGAGGGGGATACACGTCTTAAGCTCATGCAAGGCTGAAATGCTCAAGCAAGCCTGAAATTTTCCATCATAAAGGGACAAACATATGGATAGAGAAACTCGAGCCATTTTCTGGAAACATCTGATTTTCTAGCTGATGTTTACCTCATGGACAAAGGAGACACAAACATTCATTTCAGCCAGAAGCCTGCTCAGGAAACCTCAATCACACTTCCCCTCTTCAAAGCCCTACTGAAGGCTCACCTCCTCTGAGAGGCCTTCCCAAACTAAGCCCCCCTTTTCCTCACCTTTCCCTCCCCTCCCCATTTCCCTGACTCGCTTCCTTTGCTCTATCCACCTCCCAGCCCCACAGCACTTGGAGAAGCAGCGTGGCTCAGAGGAAAGAGCATGGGCTTGGGAGTCAGAGGTCATGGGTTCTAATCCCAGCTCTGCCACTTCTCAGCTGCGTGACTTTGGGCAAGTCAATTCACTTCTCTGTGCCTCAGTTTCCACATCTGGAAAAGGGGGATTAAGACTGTGAGCCCCATGTGGGAAAACCTGAGTACCTTGTAACCCCCCAGTGGTTAAAACAGTGCTTGGTACATAGTAAGTGCTTAACAAATGCCATTATTATTATGTACATATCAATAATTATATTTATATAAATGCCTGTTTACTTGTTTTGATGTGTACATATCTATAATTCTATTTATTTTTATTGGATGCTATTGACGCCTGTTTACTTGTTTTGATGTCTGTCTCCCCCATTCTAGACTGTAAGCCCATTGTGGGCAGGGATTGTCTCTCTTTATTGCTGAATTCTACTTTCCAAGTACTTAGTACAGTGCTCTGTACACAGTAAATGCTCAATAAATATGATTGAATGAATTGAATGAATGAATGAATCACTCACATGATTGAGTGATTGATCACTCACCTGGAGCTGGGCGAGGCAGGAACGAGCAACCAGCTGGGTAGAGCACGGGCCTCCTAGTCACAAGGGTGTGGGTTCTAATCCCGCATCCACCTCTCCTCCGCTGTGTGACCTTGGGCAAGCCACTTCACTTCTCTGGGCCTCTGTTACCTCATCTGGAAAATGGGGATTAAGACTGTGAGCCCCACGTGGGACAACCTGATTATCAGTGCTTAGAACAGTGCTTGGCACATAGTTAAGTGCTTAACAAATACCGTCATCATTATTATTATTATTATTATTATTAACAGATCCATCTAAGTCCTCAGGCCCTAATCAATTAATAAACAGTATTTAATGAGTGTTTACTGTGTATGGAGCACTGTACTAAACACTTCACTGCCACCCTAAAGAGGTATGGTATTTTCCGAAGACATTAGGGACTGAAACTCCAACCTTCTACTCATAAACCCTCTAGTTTATGCCACTCAGATCTCTGAAATAGCAACTACTTCTCATCTAGAGTTAAAGTTGATATTTAACACACTGTCCTTTTAATTTCTATTCGAATGAGTAAGCCGTGCAGCAGCTGTGAAATTACAGAGAAGGGATGTTGAGAAACAAGATTACTCAAGTGAGCTAAATCCTTCTGCCTTTTCGTTATGAGTGGTGTCGTGATTAAGTCGTGTGTCCTGGTAGATGGAAACAAGTATCTGGAACTGAGAGAGCTGATCCAGGAGCTGGCAGCCAAGTCATTGTAATTGACCCATTCAGAGCAGTTCCAACAACTGCATCGGAAATCCACTCAGGTTGGAAATGGGGCAAACTGAAAACTCACAGAAAAGAGAAACTTGCCCCTTGACTGCACTTTAAATGGTTTTGTATGGAAAGAGTGTTGAGGCTATCACATCTATTTCACTATTACTTTTTAAGTTTTCTCATACATCTATAGGGTTGCCACATTATACATGTGCTGTGTGTGTGTGTATATGCGTGTGTTGTGTCAAAAAGTGGTCTCAGAATCACCAAAACAGCTGAACATTAGGTTCATGGAGTAGAAAGGCACCCATAAGGAACTCTGCAGCAACATCCCGACCACCCCATCGAAGCAAGAAAATCAAATTACGATGGCCTTGGGACACAGTGGGCATTTCTCTTGGTACTGAATTTCAGGCAGCTGTTTAGACATTGGGCACATCCAGGAGAAGTCACCAAGATTGGTCTGACATAAGAGATTTGGAACACCGGGCCTCCTAGCTAAGAAACTACTGCAGCAACATTTTCTGGACCCTAAGAACTCAGGAAGAAATGAAGCATTCTGAGATGCAAAACAAATTAGTGACGTGGTGGGATACCAAAGTGAATGAGGACTATGCCATCCGCCATGAAACCAAAGATTCCACCCATCACTTAATAATCATAATAATAATAATTTTGGTTTTTGTTAAGAGCACAGGCTTGGGAGTCAGAGGTCATGTGTTCTAATCATGGCTCCTCCACTTATCAGCCTAACAAGCTAGGAAAGACTCTGGAAGGGCTGGCAAGAGCTTTTCAACGTCCTCCTCAATATTCCCACTACTATTGTAGTTGAGGTCCTGCAAAACATACAAACTCCACTAAATATGCAAAGACACGGCTCTTGTCCCAGTGACTGGGAAATCACTGCCCCTATTTTTCATTCATTCAATCGTATTTATTGAGTGCTTACTGTGTGCAGAGCACTGTACTAAGCACTTAAGAGAAAAGCATCTGGAACCCAATGGCTTACCTGCTGAGATCTACAACCATGGAGGTTACACCTTGTTCCACCATTTACACAAAAATATATCTATTGAACTTCATTGTACTTTCCCAAGTTCTACATACACTGCTTTGCACAGAGTTGACATGCAATAGATACGATTGATCTCTAAGATGCCACCATCATCACCATCTTCAAAAAGAAAGGTGTTAGATAGATTGTGGCAGTGGTCAAGGCATCTCTTTCCTCTCCAATCAATCAATGGCATTTATTGAGTGCTTACTGTGTGCAGAGCACTGCACTAAGCACTTGGGAGAGTACAATATAACAATGTAACAGAGTTGGTAGACATATTCCCTGCCTACATCATGCTTACTCCCTTGTCAGGAAGATCTTACAAAGTTATCACGAATCAACTTCCAAAGGATATTATCGACCAAATGTGTTAGGCCACAGTAGGGCACAGAGGACGTGCTTTTTGTTGTATGTCAGTTGCAGGAAAAGTGCAGGGAACAGCAACAACTCCAGTATCCAATTTTCAAATGCCGTATGAGCAGCATGGCGTCGCCACTAATGCATGGCCCTGGGAGTCAGAAGGTCACGGGTTCTAATTCCGGCTCTGCCACTTGTCTGCTGTGTGACCTTGGACAAGTCACTTCACTTTCCTGGGCCTCAGTTACCTCATCTGTAAAATGGGGATTGAGACTATGGGCCCAGGTGGGATAGGGACTGTGTCCAACCTGATTTGCTTGTAGCCACCCAGCTCTTGGTACAATGCCTGGCACAAAAAAAGCACTAAACAAATACCATCATCATTATTAATCTGTGCTAGAGAGATCCCTTAGCACATTTGGCTGCCCTGAAAAGTTCATCAAGTTTCTGGGCTTACTTCATGACAGCATGGATGACCGGGACCGAGTCGAAGTCTCGCTGTCCAATATGTTCCCCATCACCAGTGGGGTAAAGTGGGGACTCACTGTTGGCCCAGTCCTGTTCCAAGTAGTCCATGCAGCAATACTGAAAGATGGAACAAGAGTTGCAGACGCTCTTATGACAATAAGCTTCCACGTTTTGCACGACAATCCCCACAGCACCTGTACATATGTTTGTACATTTTATTACTCCATTTATTTTACTTGTACATATTTACTATTCTATTTATTTTATTTTGTTAATATGCTTTGTTTTGTTGTCTGTCTCCCCCTTCTAGACTGTGAGCCCGCTGTTGGGTAGGGACCGTCTCTATATGCTGCTAACTTGTACTTCCCAAGGGCTTAGTACAGTGCTCTGCACACAGTAAGCGCTCAATAAATACGATTGAATGAATGAATGAATGATAAAAGACTTTGAACATTATCCAAAATCCTGTGTCCAGGGTTGCATGTAGATCGATCAATCCATCTGTGGTATTTACGGAGCACTTATTGTGTGCAAAGCACTATATGACTGCACCCTAGAAGCAAACTCCCCAGAAGCAATGCAGATAATTGTAACCTGCTTCGCTGAATCAGGCAGGCATCCTGGAAAGACAAAAAGTATAAAGAAAACCAAGGGGACGTATCAGCCTGGACACAATCAAAAATTGATCTTGGCAACACAGAAGTAAATGCTGTCACAGAATTATGTTACGTAGGCAGCACACTGACCTATGATGCAACAGATAAAGAAGTAGAAAACTGAATTAAGAAGGCCAGCACATCCTTTGGGAGGCAGTCAGGTGGTGGTGGAAGAGTGGTGTCAGGTTTTTTATGAAATCAATCTACAGAGTCGTACTGCTATCCAACCTACTCTTTCGCTATGACACTTGGACCCCTCATTCATTCAATCAAATTTATTGAGCACTTACTGTGTGCAGAGCACCATACTAAGCACTTGGGAAGTACAAGTCGGCAACATATAGAGACGGTCCCTACCCAACAACAGGCTCACAGTCTAGAAGGGGGAGACAGAGAACAAAACAAAACATGTAGACAGGTGTCAAACCATCAGAAGAAACAGAATTATAGCTATATGCACATTAACTTTTTAAATTAATTTTACTTGTACATATCTATTCTATTTATTTTATTTTGTTAGTATGTTTGGTTTTGTTCTCTGTCTCTCCCTTTTAGACTGTGAGCCCACTGGTGGGTAGGGACTGTCTCTATATGTTGCCAACTTGTACTTCCCAAGCGCTTAGTACAGTGCTCTGCACACAGTAAGCACTCAATAAATACGATTGATTGATTAACAAAATAAATAGAATAGTAAATATGTACAAGTAAAATAAATAGAGTAATAAATCTGTACAAGTATATACAAGTGCTGTGGGGAGGGGAAGGAGGTAGGGTGGGGCGGATAGGGAGGAGGAGAGGAAAAAGGGGGCTCAGTCTGGGAAGGCCTCCTGGAGGAGGTGAGCTCTCAGTGGGGCTTTGAAGGGAGGAAGTGAGCTAGTTTGGTGGATGTGTGGAGGGAGCGCATTCCAGGCCAGGGAAAGGACGTGGGCCAGGGCTCGACAGCGGGACAAGCGAGAACGAGGCACAGTGAGGAGGTTAGCAGAAGAGGAGCGGAGGGTGTGGGCTGGGCTGTAGAAGGAGAGAAGGGAGGTGATGTAGGAGAGGGCGAGGTGATGGAGAGTCTTGAAGCCAAGAGTGAAGAGTTTTTGCTTGACCCCTCAAAGGGATCACCTCCAATTCCTCAAGCAGTTCCATCACAACCATTCACATGCTATACTTGCAAAGTGGAATCACAAGCAAGGAAGTTCTAGAATGTAAACAAACTCCTAGCATCGAAGTTATGCACACATCAACACAGCTCTACTGGGTGGAACACCTGGGAGAATGAATAGCAGAAGGATATTCACACAACTGCTACATTAGAGAGGTAAAACTGGAAAACCTGAAGCAAGAAGGACAAAGGAAATGCATGGCCTATTGTTACTGGGGAAGGAGGAAAAGCTTTGCAAATAGCAAGAGACAGGGAGGGGGAAAAAAATCTGTGTTTGCTCTCTGTCTCTTCATTCTCTCACCATGTCTGAAGTAGGCACAGGGTTACACAAGGGTAATACATTTATTTATTCATTTTGTTTATCTATTTATTTATATTCATGTCTGTCTACCCCCTCAAGGCCGTTGTGGGCAGGAGAGTGTCAGCTTATTGTTATATTGTATGCTCCCAAGCGCTTAGTACAGAGCTCTGCACACAGTAAAGTGCTCGATAAATATGATTGAATGAATGATTGAATGAATGAATGAACAAGGGTCTTCTCTGCCCAAAGCAATAAGAGATGGCACCAAAATGGGGCTCCCAGGGAACTTAGGGTGCTTTCTCATGAGACCAGGGAAGAGGTCTTCTTGATTTATGTCATTAGCCCCAACCCGGGGATTGCTCCCAGCTAATTCATTCAATCATATTTACTGAGTGCTTACTGTGTGCAGAGCATTGTACCAAGCACTTGGAAGGTACAATTCAGCAACAAATAGAGACAATCCCTGCCCACGACGGGCTCACAGTCTAGAAGTGGGGAGACAGACATCAAAATAAGTAAACAGGCATCAACAGCATCAATATAAATAAATAAATAGAATTATAGGTATATGCACATCAATAATAAAATAAATACAATTATAAATATGTACATATATACACACAAGTGCTGTGGGGCAGGGAGGGAGGTAGAGCAGAAGGAGTGAGCCGGGGCGATGGGGAGGGGAGGGGGAGCAGAGGGATAGGGGGCTTAGTCCAGGAAGGCCTTCTGGAGGAGGTGAGCTTTCTTCCTTTTATCCGTTTATCTTTTTTTCTGCAGGGGGTGGGGGGGTGTTGTAGCGGGGGGCTGCTCAGGATTGCCTACTGTCTTCCACTTGGTATGGGTAACTGGGGCGGGGGAGAGAGGCGACCCCTCACCCCAAGCTTATTTCCCCGCAGGCATAGCCCCATCCAGAAGTCTTTTTCCTGCCCAGCAGGGCAATCTAGTACCTCCTCAAGCCCTCTGCAAAACAATTCAGTTCCTCTCCAACAATTCAGGTCCTCCTAAATTCCTCAGAAAGGTAATACAGTTTCTCCTCTAAACAATCTTTTGGACCTGATGTTCCCAGGGTCAAATTTTTAATACAAGATGGAATCACTCCTACTCACCATAGTTTGTTGAATAACAAAACCTCTTACACTATGATCTGGATGAAAATTTAGGCTGAGTGGTGGGAAACAAGGAAAATCAGTCCATTTAGAACTATGGAAATGTGGGGCAAGCAGTGTGGGTTTAGACACCTGCACTTGGAGGGATGGCGAAGTGGGGTCCTTTGGTACCTGAGGCAGAGGAGAAAGCAGATAGCTGGGCCCAAATCATGCTTTTTCCCTAAGTAGACTCATTCCCTTTAGTAGGGAATGATAAGTGACTCTCAAATAGAGTGAAGCATGTCATTCATCATTCAATCATATTTATTATTTGCTTACTGTGTTCAGAGCACTCTAATAAGCACTTGGGAAAGTACAATGCAGCAATAAAGAGTGACAATCCCTGCCTACAATGAACTCACAGTCTAGAGGTGGGGAGACAGACATCAATACAAATAAACAAACATCAATATAAATAAATAAAATTACAGATATATATTTAAGTGCTGTAGGATGGGGAGAGGGAGGAAGAGCAAAGAGAGCAAGTCAGGGCGATGCAGAAGCAACATGGCTTAGCGGAAAGAGCCCGGGCTTGGGAGTCAGAGGTCATGGGTTCTAATCCCAGCTCTGCCACTTGTCTGCTGTGTGACTTTGAGCAAGTCACTTAATTTCTCTGTTCCTCAGTTCCCTCATCTGTAAAATGGGGATTAAGACTGTGAGCCCCACGTGGGCCAACCTGATTACCTTGTATCTATCCCAGCACTTAGAACAGTGTTGGACACATTGTAAGTGCTTAACAAATACCATTATTATCATCATTATTATTATGATGAAAATGTTACCCAAAATAGATGAAACCTAAAGAAATGTCCCTGGGAAACAGTGTCATCTATGATCCCATTGGTCTCTCTTTGAACTGGATGGCCGGCGTCAGCCGGCTTCACCCCCAGCCACCATCCATTTCTAGTCCTTCCCTCTCCTTCCCACTCCTGCCTAGAAAAGGCAGTTCCACAACTGGGAATTAACCCAGTTGGCAGGGAGTCCCTGGAGAGTGGGCCCCAAGGGACCCCAAAGTAACAGGATGTATAACATCCTGGCAAAAAGAAAGAATTCCTGCTTCCAGGGATAATCAATATTTTGCAGCCTCCAACTGTACTGCTGGAATGAATCACCGCAGAGACGTGTTTGAACAGATCCATGATAGACCAGCCAACTGAAAAAAAGTGATAGATGTACTGAGAAACCAAATTAGTCAGATCCAAATGAATCTAAAATACATCTTTATTGCCTTTAGCTTCAAATTTCTCACACTTTCCAATCCCAATCTGTAACTCATTTAGGTGCATTTTCAAGGAAATAGTGTTTTTGTTTATGTACAGGAATCTGCAAGTGCTGCAAATGGGAGCCAAATAAAGTGCCAGTGTTCAGGAAAGAGAGTTTTCAGCATATCTGCACTGTGAACATGTGTTTTCCCCCTCGCTTTTAACCAAGTATCTTTCAAATTTGGTCTCTGGAATCTGCCTGCAGAGGTTATTCCCCAAGATGGGTCAGAGGGAGGTGAAATTGGGCAAAACCAATTCTCCTGTTGTAGTGGAGGAGATGATGGGCCAGGACAAGCCATCTTTGAGCAACTCAGAACAGAGACTGCTCTGCTGATGAACAAGAATATGGAATACTTCTTTGGACATGCTAAGTGTGAGGTGTCAGTAGGATAGCCACGTAGAGATGTTCCGAAGGCAGGAGGAAATACGTGACTGCAGAGAAGGAGTTCAGGGATGGAGCGGAAGACTTGAAAAGCATCCACATAGAGATGGTAGTCAAAGCCTTGGGAGCAAATGAATTCTCCAAGATGGTAGTTGTAAATGGAGACTAGAAGGGGATTCAGAACCTGAGCCTTGAGGGACACCCACAGTTAAGAGCTAGTTGGCAGAGGAGGAAACTGTAAAAGAGTCTGAGGATGAACAGCCAGAGAGATAAGAGAAGCAGCTTCTAGAGAAACAGTGTTGCCTAGTGGATAGAGTGCAGGCCCAGGAGTCAGCAGGACCTGGGTTTTAATTCCAGCTCTGCCACTTGTTTGCTGTGTGACCTTGGGCAATTCACTTAACTTGGGCAAATCAGAGACACAAATGGCGGGAGTGGATTTTGAGAGGAGATGAGAGCTCTCCTCTTGAGATACTGCTGGGGAGGATGGGGGAGTCAAAATAGGGGCAGGAGGAGGAAAAACCTGGAGAGAATCAGAATCTCTAGGTATTTAGACATTGAGATATTTTTTATAGAAGACTGTCAGAAATATCTAAACAGGTTTTATTGCTTAAAACATGAACAGATGTAAGGCTATCAACTATCAAAGACCATTTCTTGCATTCTGCACTCAGGAAATTAGTGGGGAAAGCCAAACTCCCAAAATCTGTGTTGCTTAGCCAGTGATTTACCCACGTTACCATCACATCACCGTTCAGGGATGAAATAGAGATCCCATGATGCTGAGAGCAGTCCAGACAGGTTTGGCAGTGAGGCCCAGGCAGCAGGAGGAAAAAGAGGCCAAACAAGGCCACTGGAGACCCTAGGAAGCGGTTTTCAGGGTATCTGATTCAGAGATCAGGGGGTTGAAAGGTGGCTCACCTTACCAAACTCTGATAACTCCCTCAGGGATGCCAATGAACAATCAGCCCCAGAAGCCTCCCTGAATATCACCTAACAGGTTCAGAGTCTTTCAAGGGAAAGCTCACAGCAACAGAGTCCACCTGGATGGGACATGGGAGGAGAACAGGTAGTAGCAGAATTTCCTAACAGTTGATGGATTGTGAATTGGAAGGACACATACAAATCAGGAGGGACGAACAGATTATTAAAGGACATGGTAATCAAGATCTTTCTGGCAACACTGTGCTAAAAGCTGCCTTCGTTTTGTATTTTATTTCTTTTCTTCATGTACTCTGTAGCCCTTTTGAATTAGCAGAGTTTCAAGTGTCACATAAGTAAATGAATCCTTGCGTGGTGGGGTTTTATAATGAAATTACATGTAGATCCTTTATGAACATGTGGAATTAAAAGTGCAGTTAAGCATTTTAAATAGCCACTAGGAAGAGTTTATTTCAGGAACCCACATGTATTTCTGAAATTCTATTACAGAGTAACAGGAACCGGGCATTCTGAATGCTGATAAGTGAATACCATAATGAAATGCACAATTACAGGAGGTTTGGTCTTCCCGTGCCACAAAATGACAAGGGACTGGCCCGGGCAACTCTGCTCTAGATGAGAGGGGAGGGGAATGCCAGATGCTGTAATGAGATACGGTACATCAAATAAACAGCGTCACACATCCCATGGCGTAAAAATCAGTTCATTAGAATCAATTCTTACAGGAAGCGGGTGAAGCATCTTTAAAGTCAAAGTGGATAGGTGGAAACAGCCCCAGCCTGGGAAGATATGAGTGAACACGTTCTGGTAAATAATATAGCGCTTTGATGAACAATGAGAGGAACCTGGCTCAGACCAAGGAACATTCCTGGGAATTCTAGTAACCCCCGAAGTCCAGGGTGGCCCTTCAGTTACTTGAGAGCACAGGTCTAGAAGTCAGAGGACCTGGTACTAATCCGGGCTCTACCCCTTATCTGCTGTGTGATCTTGAGTAAGCTACTTAACTTCTCTGTGCTCCAGTTTCCTCATCTGTAAAACAGCTGTAAAATTATTTTTCTCCCCCCATCAGATTTTGAGCTGGTAGAGGAAAAGATCTCCCCTCCTTCAAAACCTTACTGAAGGCACATCTCCTCCAAGGGGCCTTCCCAGACCAAGCCCCACTTTTCCTCATCTCCCACTCCCTTCTGCATCGCCCTGACTTGCTCCCTTTCCTCTTCCCCCCTCCCAGCCCTACAGCATTTATGTACATCTCTTTTGTTTTGTATTGATGTCTGTCTCCCCGCCCCTCTAAACTGTAAGCTCCTTGTGGGCAGGGAAAGTCACTGTTCATTATTGTGTTATACTTTCCCAAGCACATAGTGCAGTGCTCTGCACACAGTAAGCTCTCAATAAATACACTTGAATGAATGAATAAAATGAATGACAGGGACTGTGTCAGAGAAGCAGCATGGCTTAGTGGAAAGAGCACGGGCTTGGGAGTCAGAGGTCATGGGTTCTAATCCTGGCTCCGCCACTTGTCTGCTGTGTGACTTTGGTTGAGTCACTTAACTTCTCTGTGCCTCAGTTACCTCATCTGTAAAATGGGGATTAAGACTGTGAATGCCACGTGGGACAACCTGATAATCTTGCATCTACCCCAGCGCTTAGAACAGTGCTTGGCATAAAGTAAGCACTTAACAAATACCATCATTATTATCCTAAATAGCTTATATCTACCCCAGGACTTAGAACAATGCTTGACACACAGTAAGCACTTAACAATTCTATAATGATAATAATAATAGCACACTATTATTATTAATAGTAATAATGACATGGATGGCAATGGATTTTTCTTTAAAGTTTTGAAGGGAATCAACATGGTTACAAACACTTTCCACTTCTATTGCTCCTTCCTGACCCAATTCACTTCTTACCTGGAACTATAGTCACTTCACATTCAGTTACAAGAACACAGCAGGATTCTCCCCAACCTTCCACCAATGATATATTATGCTCATTTTCTGTTTATTTGTTTGTAGATCAAACCTAGAAAGACCCAACAATATTGATACATTTAATAAAACCAGCAAGGCAGGGAGTGTGTCTGTTTATTGTTGCTTTGTACCTTCCCAAGCACTTTGTACAGCACTCTGCACAAAGTAAGGGCTCAATAAATATGACTGACTGAATGAATAAAACTGTATTGACTGTTACAGTGATTTGGGAGGCCATAATTGCAGTTAAGCAATTGTTTTGATAGTGGATAAAGGCTACTGAGGAAATCAGTGGAACTCAAGTCAAGGTTCATCTATTTCCCCTATCCCTAATCTGTTTTAAGCTCAGATGTGTGTGCAGGGATCACATCTACCAACTCTGTTTTATTGTACTTTCCCAAGCAGTAATTACAGTCTATTTGTCAAGTACTGTACTAAGTGCTAGGGTAGATACAGGTTAAGCAGATTGAACACATGAGACTTACAGTCTAAGGTTTGGGGAGAACAGATATTCAGCCCCTTTTTGCAGAAGAGGAAACTAAAGCACAGAGAAGTTAATGGACTTGCATAAGGTCACACAGCAAGCACGTGGGAGGGTCAGGATTAGACTGGCCCCTGCTTGGAAGAACTGGGTAATGGTTGCCATCTTTGATAGCCATCCCAACTTCTAACTTTCCTCAAAAATGCATGTAGCTGTCCTGCATTTTCTAACATGACCCACTGATAGTGAATTTCATGTATATGAGTGGGGGTGATGCATAACCCCCACAATCTGCTTTGCATTTGTTCACTTATAAAGATGCATCCCTGTTGCACCAACAATTGTTGTTCCCATACAAGACCTGTCCATTTTCAAGCCTGCTACCTGGTATAATGATCTTTGCCAAACCTCTACTCTAGGAGAAGAGGCTTCTTCCTAAAGCTGTCTATCAGGCTGATCTACCTATCTATGGTCTCTCAAATCTGTTATATTGTACTTTTCCAAGCACTTAGTACAGTGCTCAATAAATACCATAAAAATAAAAAGCAAAATAAATGATGGTATTGGTTAAGCACTTAACTATGTGCCAGGCACTGTTCTAAGTGCTGGGGTGAATACAAGTAGATCACATTGGACACAGTCCCTGTCCCATGCGGGGCTCACATTTCAATCTCCCTTTTGAAGCTGAGGTAACTAAGGCCCAGAGAAGTGACTTGTCCAAGGTCACACAGCGGACAAGTGGTGGAGCTGGTTTTAGAACCCATGACCTTTTGATTCCCAGGCCCTTGCTTTATCCACTATGCCATGCTGCTTCTCTATACCATTGATTGATTGCTTGACTGATTACCAAACTCCCATTGCTACATTTCATTCATTGTCTGAGGTTGTGGTTTGGTGTATCTTTAGAACACTGGTTCTTGCCATCCAGCATGTACATATTGTACATATTTGCATATGTACCTACGTACATATTGTACATATTTATTACTCTATTTATTTATTTATTTATTTTACCTGTACATATCTATTCTATTTATTTTATTTTGTTAGTATGTTTGGTTTTGTTCTCTGTCTCCCCCTTTTAGACTGTGAGCCCACTGTTGGGTAGGGACTGTCTCTATATGTTGCCAATTTGTACTTCTCAAGTGCTTAGTACAGTGCTCTGCACACAGTAAGCGCTCAATAAATACGATTGATGATGATGATGGACCCTTTTCAGTTCACTATCCAGAAGCATGTTTGGAAATTCTTCTGCCATCCATTTTATTCATATGCCCTGCCAATGAGAGGTCAGTCAATCAATGGTATTTGTTGAACTCTTACTATTTGCAGAGCACTAAGACTGCTAGACTTGGCTTAGTGGAATGAGCCCAGGCTTGGGAGTCAGAGGACATGGGTTCTAATCCTGACTCCACCACTTGTCTGCTGTGTGACCTTGGGCAAACCACTTAACTTCTCTGTACCTCAGTTACATCGTCTGTAAAATGGGGATTAAGGCTGTGAGCCCCACGTGGGACAACCTGATTACCTTGTATCTACCCCAGTACTTGGAACAGTGCTCGGCCCACAGTAAGTGCTTAAAAATACCATTATTATTATTATTATTATTATTATTATTGAAATACAGTGGAGTTGGTAGACATGATCCCTTCCCATTTCGAGCTTACAATCTAGTGGTGTACGCAGACATGGAAATAAATTACAGAAGGGGAAATGGGAGAGTGTAAGGATATTTACATGAGTAGATGAGAAGCAGGGTAGCCTAGTGGATATAGCATAGGCCTGGGAATCATTAGGACCTGGATTCTAATTTAAGCTCTGCCACTTGTCTGCTATGTAACTTTGGACATTTCACTTAACTTCTCTATGCCTCAGTTCCCTCATCTGCAAAATGAGGATTAAGATTCTGAGCCCCACGTGGGACATGGACTGTGTCCAAACTGCTTATGTCTATCTCAGTGCTTAGAATGGTGCCTGGCACATAATAAGTGCTTAACAAATATTATTAAAAAATAGAGTGCTGTGGGTCTGGGGGTGGGGAGATGGGTTACTGGGAGCACTGCTGCAATTTTAGTGAGCAGATGGTGTTCCAGGATGTCATTGTCAATACTTTATTGTGGAGAATGTTTTGTGGGTGAAGTTGGTGACAATCCTCAAGAAGCTAGATTGTAAATTCTTGAAAGTGGGTAATATATGTTTTACTTCTGGTGTTTTCTCAAATCTGTTTTTCTAAATCTACCTTTCCAGCCACGACCTCTTTGATTTTCTGCAGTCTCACATTGTGGCAGCAGTTTGGATGGAGAAGGAGGAGCCAATTCTGGAGCGTGTGTTGGAACATGCAAGTTGAAGGAGAGAAATGAGTCAGGATAATGTCAAGGTTGCAGGCTGGCCTAAAGGATGGTAATGTTATTAATACTGATGGGAAAGTCAGAGGGAGGAGAGAGTTTGGGAGGGAAGATAAATTTAGTTTTGGCCACTTAAAAATTGAGGTGTCACTGGATCATCCAGGTAGATATATCCTGACGGCAGGAGTAAATGCAAGATTACAAAGGGGAGAAGATGGGACAGGAGATGCAATCAGTGGTACTGATTGAGCACTTACTGTGTGCAGAGTATTGTACTAAGTGCTTGGAAGAGTACAAGAGTTGGTAGGCATTTTCCATGCCAACATGGAGCTTACCATCTAGAGGGGGACAAAAACATTAAAATGAAAAAAAAATGAATAGATATGTACACAAGGGCTGTGAGGTTGAGGGTGAGGTGAATAGCAAGTGTTTAAAGGATACAGCTTCAAGTGAATAGGTGACACAGAAAGGGTAATGGAGTAGGGGGGAAAAAAGCCAATAGTAAGGAGTTTCTATTTCACAGGGAAGTGGATGGGCAACCACTGGAAGTTTTTGAGGAGTGGAGAGATGTGAACTGATTTTTTTTTTTTTTTGGATTAGGGAGAGAAAGGAGGTCAGGAGGTCCACTAGGAGGCTGTTACAATAGTCAAGGTGAGATATGATAAATGCTTGGATCAATGTAAAAGCAATTTGGATGGTGAGGAAAGGGCAGATTTTAGTGATTTTGTGAAGGCAGAACTGACAGGATTTGGTGACAGATTGAATATGTGGATTGAATGAAAGAGATGAGGTTTGGTTAACTGGCTTGTGAGGCAAGAGAAATAGTGGTGCTCTCTTAGAGGGATGAGAAGTGGAGCACAGAGTTTGTGTGGGAAGATAAGGAGTTCTGCTTTGGACACTGCAAGCTTGAGGTGTCAGCAGAACACCCAAATAGAGATGTGCTGAAAGCAAAAGGAAATGTGAGGCTACAGAGAAAGAGAGTGATCAGGGCCAGATGTAGATTTGGGAATTACCTGTATAGAGATGGTAATTGAAGCCACTGGAGCAAATGAGTTCTCCCTAGGAGTGGGGGTAAATGTAGAATAGAAGCAGACACAGAACTGAGCCTTGAGAGACTGAAGTGTGAGAGAACTGGGCCTCCTACCCACTGTTAGAGGGTGGGAGGCACAGGAGGAGCCCACACAAGAGACTGAACAGGGCTTGCCAGAGAGCTAAGATAACCAGGAAAGGACAGTGTCAGTGAAACAAAGTTTTGATATAGTGCTTCCAGGAGAAGGGGTGTCTGCAGTGTCAGAAGCAGCTGAAAAGGTCAAGGAGAACTAATAGTGTGGGACAGGGTTTGGGGACTGGAGGGAGCAGGGCTACTTCCTCGATAAATTTGCAAAAACAGAAACCCAAGCAGCATTCAATTTGAGAGAAAGTGATTTCTCTTTGACTATATGCAGTTTCTTCCAAATTTCATTAGAGCTGTTCTTGATCTTTCTGAGTAATGTGTGTCTATAGAAATTTTTTGTTGTAAATGCATGCCCCAGCCATTGTAAGCTTCTCCTTTCTTTAAATTCACCTTTTCTAAGAAAGACACTTTTCATTTATTGCTTATATAATTTAGGGCCCTATCAGGATGACTTAAATTTCCACACGGTGCACTTGTATTTTACACGTTCCTCACTTCTACCCTTGATCTGGACTTACCGGAAATGTGAATTTGGACCGGAGTTACAGGCAAAGGTCAGACCTTGTTCTCTCTGCAGCAGCGTGAAATCCCTGATTATGTCAAAGGGAGATGTGGGAGGAGAAATGCACAAAGGTTCTCCTTTGAGTGAGGAAGAGGGTTAGGGGCTCCAAAATGTTCTGAATAAGAGGATAATAACACCTAGGGAAGGGCAGCAGTCAGCACAGGATGGTTGCAGATAGTGCTCAAAAATGCAGGACACATTTTTGCCAATCATCCCCCTTATTTCATTTTTATATAAAATACTTTTTACTTGCAAATAATCCCAATGTAATTTCAAATAGAGTGTTTACAGGTCAGAATCTCTAAGAAAATAATACATATATAATGATAATGAATAATAGAATTGAAATAAAAAACATTATGAATTTATCTTGTGGGCATGACTACAGTTTTTATTTATAGCCATTCATGGTGAAATTAATAATATGTTCGATCCTCAAGAACTAGCAGTATACATCTTGGCATTCTTCAAGGAATTCATGAGTCCCTGCCATCATTGGTCCCTGGTCATTCATTGGTCCCTGCCATCCTATTCCTGTCATTTCTCCAAGCAGTGGTCATTACTTAAGAATCCTGGATAAACACTGCAGCCTGGAATGGAAAACATGGCAGAAGTGATTTCCTTTCTGTTTTTGAATTTCCCTGGATGATATGAAAAAGCTTCAGGCACCTGTCCTCATTGATATGAGAATCCTACGTCTCAGGAAAAAAATTGCTTTCTATAATGCCAAATTCTTCATGCAGTGATTCCAAGCCAAACTCTTTAAGATGACACAAGAGAGCAACATGCAAAATCCTCCCAAAGCCACAGCCTTTGCAATGGCTAATTTGGGCACAATTGTGTATTTGCTGTGCTTGCTGTCTTTTCTGTTTTCAGGAAAGTAATGTCTGTCGCTCTACTATATCTTGGCTCTTTAAAATAAAATGTAAAAGTCACTCATTTCCTGCTACAACTGACGTTAATTGCTCTATGCCACTATTCACTGGGAACACAAAAAACTTGTCCAGAATCTTCCTCTTTAATTTCCTGTTCTTAGCCCTCATCGGTTTATATACCAGAAGGAAAGTGACAACTTGTCTCAAGCTTCAAGTAAATCGATAAATAGTATTAGAGCTTGGGTGACAAAAAGAATGTAAATCTACGCAATCTTCTCATTTTGGAAGCATTTTCATGGTATTTTAAGGCATTCTTTGTCACTTAAACCATGAACATAGCTCGTCAGTGATTTTCAGAAATCCCGCAATCTGTCTATAGCTGGCAGCAAAGAATGCCACCTGGTCAAAAAGTGCTTCAAAAGACCACAGTCTGCCACATCAACAAAGCAGAGGACTCCTTCAATGGCACTGTTCTGCTCTCAGACATGCCAAAGTGACTATATACTTTGAGAATAACATTTTCCACATCCATATCCAGGTTTCTGATGAGTTATCTTTTTATATTGTGTGAAATAACACTCAGAAAATTAACTGACACAATCCTTTTTTGAGGAATTTAAAGTTGTGGCAAGCATTCTGTCCTTCCCAGAATAAACACAAGCCCTCTCAGATTAATACATGAAAAGTTGATTGATGCTCCCATCAATCAGTCAATCCATGAATGGCATTTATTGAGCACTTACTATACTTAGCACTTGGGGAATATAATGAAATAGAGTTGCTGCACATGTCCTCTGCCCATAATGAGCTTATAGTCTAGAGTGGGCAACAGATATTAATACAGATAAACTATGGATTATGTACACAAGCGCTGTGGGACTTAGGGTGGGGTGAATACCAAGTGCCCAAAGTGGTGTGCAAATCCAAATATATCGACAATGAAGGAGGGAAAAGAGAGTTAGGGAGGGGAGATAGGTAGTCTGTCACATATTCTCCCCCCGTTAAAAGCTTTATTGAAGGGCTGTCTCCAAAGGGCCTTCCCAGGCTAAGCCCCACTTTTCCTCATCTCCCACTCCCTTCTGCGTTGTTCTGACTTGCTCCCTTTGCTCTCCCCCCCGCCCCCCGCCTAGCCCCACATAACTTATTTACATATCTGTAATTGTATTTATTTATATTGACATCTATCTCCCCCACCTTTAGACTATAAGCTTATTGTGGATAGGGAATGTCACTGTTTAATGTTGTATTTTACTTTCCTAAGCACTTAGTACAGTGCTCTGAACAAAGTAAGCACTCAATAAATATGATCAAATAAATGAATGAATGAATATGAAGGAGGAGGAGATCCAGGCCAGAGGGAGGATGTGAGAAAGGTGTTGGTGGTGAGATAGATGAGAACAAGAGCACAGTGAAGAAACTGGAGCTACAGGAGTGAAGTGTACAGTCTGGATTGTATTGCTGTATGACCCTGTATTTCTGTAGAATTTCTGCTGTGATTATTTTGGAGGATTCCTGGCTGTCACATAAAAATCCAAAATAAAGTGTTCGCTCCCCTTTCCATATTTAAACATTTCCTAAGTAAGGGCTAGTGCTTTACCGGTCTCTTATTTAAGGCAGCAGTTGACAAAGAAAAAAAAATACTTTAATACGTTACCCAGGCAGATAGTTTCTGGCTGGGTGACACCCTACCCCATACTGAGGGTGGTGGGGGCCACCCTCCTGAGCCTCACTGGTTGTATTGCCAACCAGAGTGCAGGACGCCAGCCAGGAGCAGGCCCGTGGAGGGGCTAGAGGGAGAAGTGAGGTGTTTCAGAGAGGAACCATGGCTTTAGTGGAAAAAGCCCAGACCTGGGAGTGAGGAGGTCATGGGTTCTAATCCCAGCTCCACCACTTGTCTGCTGTGTGACCCTGGGCAAGTCACTTCACTTCTTTGTGCCTCACATACCTCATCTGTAAAATGGGGATTGAGATGTGAGCTTCATATGGGATAGGGAATGTGCCTAATATGATTTGATTGTATCCACCACAGCACTTTTTACAGTTCCTGGCACACAGTAAACTCTTAACAAGTACCATTAGTAGTAGTAGTAGTAGTAGTAGTATTCAGCATTCCTGGGATATGGTTTACTGGTATCATTGGGCAGCACCGGATCCAGAGCAGATATGTGCACTGCGATGAGAACTCAGGCTGCCATGGCTGGGGTGAAGGATGACTGCCCTGCAGCTGGGAAACGAGTGGCAGCACCAGAAGGTACTTGCACCATACGGAGAGCTCGGGCTGACATGGGGTTGGAACCAGGGCTCTGATCTCTGAGGAGAGGGAGAATGGGATGCCACGGGGCTGGAGATCAGAGCCCTGGTTTCAACCCTTTTCACCCCTTTGTTCCCCACCCCAGGCTGGGCAATGGGTGGAGCTTGGCCGTACCCTCCCCCTGTGCCTTCTTCCCCTCCCACTCCCAGCACTCAGTCCTACAGTGACGGGGATGTGGGCTCCAACTCTGAGCTCTGAAGTCCAGTGGGGTCCCACCCCAGGACCTCACTTCTGTCCAGCACTGAAGCACCAGGCCCTGGCCATATGATAGTGGGGAACCCAGGATAGCTGGTTTGGCATGCCCACCAGGAGGAGCAGATGCTAATGAAGACAACCATTGACTGGCTGAGGGAACTTACTGATAGCCCAGCAACGAATGGAAAGCCATGGAAGAGTTGTACCAGCAGAATGGCCTGGGCGAGGGATTTGGTAAAGAGACAAAAGTTGTAGTAATAATAATAATGATGATGATAATAGTATTTGTTGAGTGCTTACTATGTGTCAAGTATTGTTGTAAGTTCTGGAGTAGATACAAGCTAATCAGGTTGGGCACAGTCCCTGTCCCACATAGGGCTCACAGTCTTAATCCTACTTGCTGACCTCCCAGACTCCTGCTTTTCCTCACTCCAGTCCATACTTCGCTCTGCTGCCCTGATCATTTTTCTACAGAAACGTTCTGAACACCTCACCCTGCTCCTCAAAAAACTCCAGTGGTTGCCCATCCACCTCCACGACAAACAAAAACTCATCTCCATTGGCTTTAAAGCACTCCATCACCTTGCCCTCTCCTACCGAACCTCACTTCTCTCTTTCTACAACCCAGCCCACAAACTTCGCCCCTCTAGTGCTGACCTCCTCACCGTGCCTCGATCTCGCCTGTCTCGCTGCCGACTCCTAGCACACATCCTGCCTCTGGCCTGGAACCCCCTTCCTCCTCTAACAGACAACCACTCTCCCCCACTTACTCAAGGCACATCTCCTCCAAGAGGCCTTCCCAGACTAAGCCCCACTTTTCCTCATCTCCCACTCACTTCTGCATTGCCCTGATTTCCCTCCTTTGCTCTTCACTCCTCCCAATCCCAAAGCACTTATGTACATCTCTGTCATTTTATTTATCTCTTTGCTCTCCCCCCACAACCCCAAAATACTCATGTGCATATATGTAATTTTATTTATTTGTATTGATGTCTGTCTCCCCCACTCTAGACTGTGAGCTTGTTATGGACATGTTTATTGTAGAATGGTACTTTCCCAAGCACTTAGTACAGTGCTCTGCACACAGTTAAGTGTTCAATACATAAGACTGAATGAATGCATTAGCACCCCAGTGCAGGTTACCAGCTGGATCTGTAATTCCTGTTGCAGGTTTCCATAGGTTTCTGCTTCGTTATGAAAGTGCACTGAATAAAGCTACTGCCATCTCTGTGTCTTGGTGTGGTCGAGATCTGATCTTAACTCTAAGTGAGCTAGGTGCTAAATGGGTGAAAGGTGCCTGTGTGTTAGCAGCTGAGAATGTCACAGTATAAGTGGCAGGGAGGAGGAAGTGCTTTTAAAACAGTAAGCAAATTGATTTCAACAAGTTGGAGTGGGAGATGGGCTAGGGAAGAAGTGTACCATGGCAAGCTCCATGGAGGAGATGGGATGTAAGCCCGTTGTTGGGTAGGGACCATTTCCATATGTTGCTGATTTGTACTTCCCAAGTGCTTAGTACAGTACTCTGCACACAGTAAGCGCTCAATAAATGTGATTGAATTAATGAATGAAGAGTTATGGCATGCTGCTGAAGCACTTCCCATTATGCCTCAAGTAGTTTTTCATACTTCGAATCATTTTTGTCAAACCAGTCTTGGTGGTGCCGCTTTGCCATACCTATTGTCTTTATAGACCCTGCAGAGTGCTCAGTGCACATCTGAATGCCAAGTCCAGAGTTCCCTGCTGAGATGTCTTGAGAGTACTCACGGTGGCCCCACCCTTGAGTTTACCCCACTCTAAGCCACTTCTCATATTGGATTCCTAGAGGCATCCTTTGGGTCCTAATGCCCTTAGTAATAATAACAACAACAACAATAATAATAATAATAATAATAATAATAATGGCATTTATTAAGCGCTTACTATGTGCAAAGCACTGTTCTAAGCGCTGGGGAGGTACAAGGTGATCAGGTTGTCCCATGGAGGGCTCACAGTCTTAATCCCCATTTTACAGATGAGGTAACTGAGGCACAGAGAAGTTAAGTGACTTGCCCGAAGTCAAACAGCTGACAATTGGCAGAGCACCAGATTAGCGTTTTTACAGCCGGGGTGGGGATTTTCTTGGAGGCAAATACGAGTGAACACAAGATAGTCCCCTATAATTGTTGCCACCATCCCATGAACTCCTTACCATCAGCTTTAAAGCACTCAATCAGTCCCCTCTTACTTTGCCTCACTGATCTACTACAACTCAACCATGTGCTAACCACGTTCTAAGTGCTAAGTACCTTAGTAACCACCTAAGGCCTTGTCGGCTTTAAGTGACCTGTATATATGTATATACGTGTATATATGTTTGTACATATTTGTTACTCTATTTATTTTATTTGTACATATTTATTCTATTTATTTTATGTTAATATGTTTTGTTGTCTGTCTCCCCCTTCTAGACTGTGAGCCCGATGTTGGGTAGGGTCCGTCTCTATATGTTGCCAACTTGTACTTCCCAAGCGCTTAGTACAGTGCTCTGCACACAGTAAGTGCTCAATAAATATGATTGAATGAATGAACTCAACCTGCACACTTTACTCCTCTAACACCAACCTACTCATTGTACCTCGATCTTGCCTATCTCATTCATTCATTCATTCAATCGTATTTATTGAGCACTTACTGTGTGCAGAGCGCTGTACTAAGCGCTTGGGAAGTACAGGTCGGCAACACATAGAGACAGTCCCTACCCAACAACAGGCTCACAGTCTAGAAGGGGGAGACAGACCACAAAACAAAACATGTAGACAGCCACCAGCCCCTCACCCATATCCTTTCTTTGGCCTGGAACTCCCTCCCCCTTCATCTACGACAGCCCACCACTCTCCCCAACTTCAAAATCCTCCTAAAATCACAAATCCTCCACGACGTCTTACTTGATTAAGCTTTCATTTCCCCTACCTCCCCTCCCCTCTACATTGTGTATGCATTCAGATCTATGCCCTCTAAGCATCCTTTACCATTTGCTATTCATTGTAACCTCAGCCCTACATCACTCATGTCCATATCATCGCACTCTGCATTTTCCCTATCAGTCTCCATCTCTGCATTGTAAGCTCCCCACTCCTCAAGAATCCCCGGTGATTGCCCATCCACCTCTGTATCAAACAGAAACTCATGAACATTGACATCAAAGCATGCAATCACCTTGCCCCCTTCTACCTCACCTCAATACTCTTCTACTACAACCCAGCCTTCATACTTGGCTCCTCTAATGCCAAACTTCTCACTGTACCTTGATCTCAATTGTCTCACTACCCACATCTTGCGCATGTCCTGCTTCTGGCCTGGAAAACTTTCCCTCTTCATATATGACAGACTGTTCCCACCTTCAAAGCCTTATTGAAGGCACAACTCCTCCAAGAGGCCTTTCCTGACTGAGCCCTCCTTTCCTCTTCTCCCACTTCCTTCTGCGCTGCCTTGACTTGTCCATTCATCCCCCCTCCCAGCCCCAAAGCATTAATATACATACCTGTAATTTTGTCTATTTATATTAATGTCTGTCTCCCCTTCTATACTGTAAGCTTGTGTGGACAGGGAATGTGTGTTACATTGTTATATTGTACTCTCCCCAGCACTTACTACATTGCTCTGCACAGTAAGTGCTCAATAAATACGATTGCCTGACTGACTGACCTTGTCTACCAACTCTTTTGTATTGTACTTTTCCAAGAGTTTAGTAAAGTTCTTTACATACAATAAATACCACTCTCAGTCCTTTCAGCATGGGAAACAACTGAGGCCCAGCAGTCCAATCCTGCTCCCTTAAGGGCTGGTTGCCGGGTCTGAGAGAAATGCTACGCCCTCTCCCAGTTGTGATAGTGATCTCCCCGAAGCTCATGAGTTCCACAAGAAATAGAAAACACTGATTCCATGTGTTCTGAGAAGATAACTGGATTTTACTTATTTAAACATTTAAACTCTAGCATTTGCGGGGCACCAGATCTTATAATCAAATCTGGTATTAACTGTCTTTCCTGATATTCATCTCAGGCCCTTACATCTCCAAGGCCACTCAGGTAGCTCATTTTTGGTCCACCCCCTTCTCGGGTCTTCCTGAGCAGTTCATCCTGCTGATCATCATCATCATCATCATCAATCGTATTTATTGAGCGCTTACTATGTGCAGAGCATGGCCTTCTCAGAACTCTGGCTTTTCAAGGTGGCTATCAGGCTCCTTCTTCCAGGATAGGCAGATGAAGCCTGCATATGGCATATGGCATAGAGAAGCAGCATGGCTCAGTGGAAAGATCACAGACTTTGGAGTCAGAGGTCATGGGTTTGAATTCCGACTCCGCCACATGTCTGCTGTGTGACCTTGGGCAAGTTACTTAACTTCTCTGAGCCTCAGTTACCTTATCTGTAAAATGGGAATTAAGACTGTGAGCCCCACGTGGGACAACTTGATCACCTTGCATCCCCCCAGCTCTTAGAACAGTGCTTTGCACATAGTAAGCGCTTAACAAATGCCATCATTATTATTATTATTATCTGGTCCCACCCAATACTTGGTCCTGACTCACCCTAAAATGGCCTGGGGGCTTTTAACCTCCTCCAGGAGGCCTTCCCAGACTGAGCCCCTTCCTTCCCCTCCTTCCCCTCCCCACAGCACCTGTATACATGTATATATGTTTGTACATATTTATTACTCTATTTTATTTGTACATATTTATTCTATTTATTTTATTTTGCTAATATGTTTTGTTCTCTGTCTCCCCCTTCTAGACTGTGAGCCCACTGTTGGGTAGGGACCGTCTCTATATGTTGCCAACTTGTACTTACCAAGTGCTTAGTACAGTGCTCTGCACACAGTAAACACTCAATAAATACGATTAAATGAATGAATGAATGACCTAACTGACTTGCTAGCCTCCTTCTCCTTGCCCAAATTCCTGCCCTGCAATTAGCTGTGGTCTAGCTGATGTCACCAGAAGAGTGATTGACACAGCTTTCTCTTTGGGAAGAAGTACTAGGAGTAAGTAGTATCCTACCTCACCTTGCTACTTCTTACCTCACTTCCCTACTCTCCTATTACCACCTGCCCACACACTTCACTCCTCGAATGCTAACCTCCTCACTGTACTTAATAATAATAACAATGATGCCATTTATTAAGTGCTTACTATGTGCAAAGCACTGTTCTAAGCGCTGGGGAGGTTACAAGGTGATCAGGTTGTCCCACAGGGGGCTCACAGTCTTAATCCTCATTTTACAGATGAGGGAACTGAGGCCCAGAGAAGTTAAGTGACTTGCCCAAAGTCACAGAGCTGACAATTGGCAGAGCCAGGATTTGAACCCATGACCTCTGACTCCAAATCCCGTGCTCTTCCCACTGAGCCACGTTGCTTCTCTATCTCCTCTATCTTGCCACCAACCTCTCATCCATGTCCATTCTGCTTCTGGCCTGGAATTCTACCCTCCTCAATAACCAACAGACACCCCCACCCTTCAAAGCCTTACTAAAGGCACACCTCCTCCAAGAGGTCTTCCGTGATTAAGCCCTCTTTTCCTTTTCTTCCACTCCCATCTGCGTTACCGTGACTTGCTCCCTTTATGTATCTCCCCTTCCAGCCCACATCACGTACGTCCATATCTGTAATTTATTTATTTATATGAATGCCTGTTTCCTGCTCTAGATTGTAAACTAGATTGTGTGCACAGAATGTGTCTGTTATATTGTTATACTGTACTCCCCGAAGCACTTAATAAAGTGCTCTGTACACAGTAAGCATTCAATAAATACGACTGACTGTGCTCTGCAGACAGTAAGGGCTCAATAAATACGAGTGAATGAATGAATGACGGATCCTGCAATGGAAGCAGCATGTCCTAGTGGAAAGAATACTGGACTTGGAGTTTGGAGACTCACATTTTAATTCCAGCTCCACCAAACCTTGGGCAAAAGACATAGCTTCTCTGTGCCTCAATTTTCTCTTCCATACAATGGGGATAAAAGTTTTGTTTTCTTGCCCTCTAAGGCTGTGAGCTCCATGAGGAGCAGGATCTGTGCTCAGTTTTATTATCTTGCCTCTACTACAGAACATGCCACAATGCTTGGCACTTGGCAAGCACTTAATAAAATCCACGATTACAAGTCTGTGGGCTTTCCCCACTTGCCTGGCCAACACATGCATGAGTGAAGTGCTCTGAAGTGCTCTTGATTGATGCTCTTATTATATTTTTTTTCCAGGCCCTCATCAAGTTGTCTGCTAAATTCTCAAATTATTGTTTTGTTTGCTCCTTGAGGGCAGAAGGAACTCAATAATAACTGTGGAATTTGTTAAGGACTTGCTATGTGCCAAGTACCCTTATGAGCTCTGGGGTAGACACAAGATAGAATGTGAGCACTAGACTGTGAGCTCGTTGTGGGCAGGGAATGCCACTGTTTACTGTTGTATTGTACTTTCTCAAGTGATTAGTACAGTGCTCTGCACACAGCAAGTACTTAATAAACACAATTAAATGAATGAATGAATGAAGATAATCATTTTGGACACAGTCCCAGATGGGACTCACACTCTAAGGGGGAGAGAAAATAAATATCCTATCCCCATTTTACAGAGGAGAAAACAGACACAGATAAGTTTACTGACTTTCCCAAAGCCACACAGTTAGCAAGCAGCACAGCCAGATTGAGAGTGATCAGGTGGCCTGATTCCCAGACCCTTAAGCCATTTTGTTTCTCTAGTCTATTTAGAAGAATAGATTGTGAATGATTAAAAGAGATTTCTGGATTCTCCTCTGTAATAGTTATCAGCGAGATGTTCTCCCAGAAAATGACAGGTCCCCGAGGACAAGTGATAAACCCACTTGACCCTCCAATTATCTCCCCATCTATCTCTTAACATTCCCTTCCAAATGAGTGTTTATACCCCCTGCCTACTGCTCCTCTCCTCCAACTCTCCTTTCAAAGACCTGCAATCTGGCTTTCCCCACTCCACTTTACTGAAACTACCCTCTGCAAGGTCACCAATGTCCTCCTTCTAATCAGATCCACTGAATTCTACTCTATTCTATTCCTCCTTGACATCTCAGCTGCCTTTAACATTGTGTACAATCCTCCTCTCCTTGGTTCTCCTCCTATCTGTCTGGCCGCTCCTTCTCAGTCCCTTTCATTGGCTTCTCCTCTGTCTCCCATCCCCTAACTGTGGGGTGGGAGTCCCTGAAGTTTCAGTTCTGGCCCCCTGAAAATTCTCCATCTACACTCACCTCCTTCGAGATTTCACTCACCAACACAACTTTACCAACTATATGTGGATTAATCAATCACATTTACGGGATGCTTACTGTGTGCACAGCACTGTACTAAGTACTTGTGAGACTACAATATAACAGAGTTGCTAAACATGTTCCCTGACCACAGGAAGCTTACAAGCTTAGAGGAGGAGACAGACACTAATACAAATAAATAGATTATGGATATGTACATAAGTGCTCTGCAGACCCCACTCTCTCCTTCTCTTCAGTCTCTCATTTCACTCTTCCTTCGATACATCTCCACTTGGAATTCCCATCAACACTTCAAACTCCATGTGTCCAAAACAGAACTCCTCATCTTCTTGCCCAAATCCTCTCCTCCCCACCACATTCTGATCACTGTTGATAATCCACATCCTCTCTATCTCATAAGGCCACAACCTTGGCACTGTGCTTGACTCATTTCTCTCTTTTAACTTCACAACATCTACCTGTCTATCTTCACAAGATTTCATTCATTCATTCATTAAACTGTATTTATTGAGTGCGTACTGTATGCAGAGCACTGTACTAAGCACTTGGGAGAGTATAATATAACAATAAAATGACACCTTCCCTGCCCATAACGAGCTTACGGTCTAGAGGGGGAGACAGATATTAATACACATATATAAATTACAGATATGAATGTAAGTGCTGTGGGGCTGGGAGGGAAGGTGAATAAAGGGAGCAAGAGGAAAGAGGGGCTTAGTCAGTGAAGGCCTCTTGGAAGAGCTATGCCTTCAATAAGGCTTTGAAGTGGGGAGAGTGATTGTCTGTCGGATCTGGTTAGGGAGGGCATTCCAGAGGGAGGATGTGGACAAGGGATTGGAGGCAAGATAGACAAAATCGAGGTACAGTGAGAGGTTAGCATTAGAGGAGAGAAGTATGTGGACTGGCTTGTAGTAGGAGAGTAGCAAGGTGAAGCACAAGGTGGCAAGGTGATTGATTGCTTCAAAGCCAATGGTGAGAAGTTTTTGTCTGATGTGGAGGTGGAGGGGAACCAATGGAGTTTCTTGAGGAGAGAGGAAACATGCCCTGAACATTTTTGTCAAACAATGATCCAGGCAGCAAAGTGAAGTGTGGACTGGAGTGGGGAGAGACAGGAGGCTGGAAGCCAGCAAGACGGCTGACAAAATAATCAAGGCGGGAAGGGATAAGTGACTGTATTAACATGGTCGCAGTTTGAATGGAGAGGAAAGGGTGGATTTTAGTGATGTTGTGAAGGTGCAATTGACAGGATTTAGTGATGGATTGAATATGTGGGTTGAATGAGAGAAGAGTCAAGAATAATGCCAAGGTTAAGGGCTTATGAGATAGGAAGAATGGTGGTACCATCTTCAGTGTTGGGAAAGTCAAGGGGAGGACCGGGTCTGGGTGGAAATATAAGAAGTTCTGTTTTAGACGTGATAAGTTTGAGGTGATGGGAGGACATTCGGATAGAGTTATTCTGAAGGTAGGAGGAAATGAGAAACTGCAGAGAGGGAGAAAGATCAGGGCTGGAGTTGGGGATTTGGTAATCACCCACATGAAGCTAGTAGTTAAAGCCATGGGAGTGAATGAATTCTCATCATCAATCGTATTTGTTGAGCGCTTACTATGTGCAGAGCACTGTACTAAGCGCTTCTCCAAGGGAGTAGGCATAGATGGAGGGACCCAGAACTGAATGTTGAGGGAAGCTCAAAGTTAGAGGATGGGAGGCATTGGAGGAGCCCATGAAAGAGACTAGAATGAGAAGGCAGACAGATAAGAAAAGAACCAGGGGAGGACAGGGTCAGTTAAGCCAAGATTCAGTGATGTTTCCAGGAGAAGGGGGTGGTTGGCAATGTTGAAGGAAGCTGATAGGTTGAGGAGGATTAGGATGGAGTAAACGTCATTGGCTTTGTCAAGAAGACCATTGGTGAACTAGGAGAGGGACGTTTCTGTGGAGAGAAGGGGATGGAAGCCAAACAGGAGGGGGTCAAGGAGAAAATTTGAGGAGATGAATTTGAGACAGCTGGTGTTGACAACTTGCTCAAGGAGTTTGGAGAGGAATGGTAGGAGGGAGATGGGGTGATAACTGGAGGGAGCCATGGGTTCAAGGCAAGGGTTTTTTTTAAAGGATAGGGGAAACATGGGCATGTTCAAAAGCAGTGGGGAAGAAGCCATTTGACAGTGAACAGTTGAAAATGTCTGCTAGAGAGGAAAGAAGGGAGGGGGCAAGTGTTTTGATAAGGTACAAGGGAATGGAGTTGGATGCACAACTGGAGGGGTTAGATTTTGACAGAAGGCAGGAGATTTCCTCTAGAGATAGTGCTGGGATAGATGGGAGAGTTGAAAAGGGAGGAGGAGGGGAGGGGGACTGAGGAGGAGCAGGGGAGATTTTAGGGAGATTTCAAGAATCCAACTCTCCCAAGCGCTTATCATACCCCTCCTTGAATGAATACTGCAGAAGCCTCCTCTGTAACCTCTCTGCCCTCAGCCTCTTTCTCCAGTCCATACCTCATACTTCATTTCACCCTTATGATTTTTCTAAGAAAGCATTCTGCATACATTTCCCCACTCCTCACAAACCTCCAATAATGCCTATTTCCACATCAAGCAGAAACTTCTCACCCTCAGCTTCAAAGGAGTACTGTTAGTTCGCCCCCTCCTACCTTGCCTTATTAATCTACTACAACCCAACGTGCAAACTTCGTTCCTTTAGTACCAATGCACGGAATGTGCCTCAATCTTATCTCTCATAACATTGACTCCTTGCTCACTCTCTACCTCCTGCCTGGAACTCCCTTCATTCATATCCAACGGATGACCATTCTTGCCACTTTCAAAGCCCTACTAAAACTGCATCTCCTCCAGGAAACCATCCCAGATTAGCCTCTAATATTCTCACCGTATTCTCCCTCCATTCTGTGTCACCTATGCCCTTGGGTCAGATCCCCCTAAGCAATTTGGTACTCACCCCACCCCACCTTCACAGCACTTATGCCCAAATCTTTATATGCTGTAGTGACAGCTACCTGCAATTTATTCTAATGCCTGTCTCTCCACTATACTTTAAACTCTTTGAGGGCAGGCATCTTGTTTACCAACTCTATTATAGTCTCCTGAGTGCTTAATACAGTGGTTTGAACAAAGGAACCACTCAAGGCAAACCACTGATCAATTGAAAGTACAAAATCTGGCCTCAGTAATATGCCACAAAGTCTGTACCTATCCCCAAACTCATCTCCTTATTTCGCATCCCAGAGACATGATAAGTAATTCCCAGTGAGGTGAGATATCTCTTGAGTCAGGCCGCCCTGGCACACTTCCTCGTTTCCTTGACATCTCAAGGGTGTCCATCTCTTTTCATGAATAATGGAGCATCCAAGCAGATCTCATTTATCTTGTTTGTTAGCCAACATTAATTTTTCATTCACCCAAATCTCATTTTCTTATGAATTGTACATAGGGTGCATGCTACACATTAGGCATAGCTGGGGCTAGCAAAACGATCAACTCAATGCACCGGAGCTCATCACTGGAGTGAAAACACCATTTCAGACATAATTTGCATTCATTTGGTATTTCAGATTGCTTAAGAGTCATAGGCATAAAATTCCCACTCTGAACACGATGAATATTTTTGGTCATTATCATCACAGGAAGTATTCATGTATTAGTAAAGGATGCTTTGAGGAAAAAAATAAAATAGTCATATAATAGTCCAGAGATCTTCCTTGTCCTTTCATCAGGATCATCAACAATGTCTGCATGTGCAGAGGACTGTACGAAGTCTATCATGTGCAGAGTACTGTCCTAGACACTTTCTCTAGGCAGAGCACTGCACTGAGCACCTTCTGGGTGAGGACCACTTTACTGAGTGTTTACCAAGTATCGAGTACTATACTGGATGTCTGATGTGCCATAAATTTTATGCCTGTCAATATGCAGTGGAATTAAAGGCTCAGTTCTTTTCAACAATCAATCAAACAATGGTATCTATTGAGTGCTTATTGGGTATTCATCCATTCATTCATTCACTCAATTGTATTTATTGAGCGCATACTGTGTGCAGAGCACTGTACTAAGTGTTTGGGAAGTACAAGTTGGCAACATATAGAGACGGTCCCTACCCAACAGCAGACAAATAAAATAAATAAATAGGGTAATAAATATGTACAAACATATATACAGGTGTCTTGGGGAGGGGAAGAAGGTAAGGCGGGGGGAATGGGGAGAGGGAGGAGGGGGAGAGGAAGGAGGGGGCTAAGTCCGGGAAGGCCTCCTGGAGGAGGTGAGCTCTCAGTAGGGCTTTGAAGGGAGGAAGAGAGCTGGTTTGGCGGTTGCGCGGAGGGAGGGCATTCCAGGCCAGGGGGATGACGTGCGCACTGACAGAGCACTGCACTAAGTGCTGGGGAAAGCACAATACAATAGCGTAGGTAAAATATGATCCCAGCCTACAAAAAGGTGACAGCCTAAATGAGGAAACAGACATTAAAATTAATTACAGGTAAGGGAAACTTAACTCTCATCTCCAAGAGTGAGAAATGAATTGTAAGCTCTTCTTTCTGCTCACATCCTTCCACCCTGGTACACACTCTCAACACATCCCAGCTGGATTTCTCAATGATCTCCCTGATTTTGACCACTCTTACATTACAGTCTTGCAAACAAGTGCACAAATTTGAGAATTTCAAGCAGAGCTCCTTATACCCCTTCTCCAAGCCCCACTGGCTCTAGTATAAAACAGAAACACTTAGATGTTGCTTTCAAGAGAAGCAGCATGGCTCATTGGGAGACAGAGGTCATGGGTTTTAATCCTGGTTCTGCCACATGTCTGCTGTGTGACCTTGGGCAAGTCACTTAACTTCTCTGAGCCTCAGTTACCTCATCTGTAAAATGGGGTTTAAGATTGTGAGCCCCATGTGGGACAACCTGATCACCTTGTATCCCCCCAATGCTTAGAACAGTGCTTTGCACATAGTAAGCACTTAACAAATGCCATCATTATTATTATTATTACCTTAGCGCTTAGAACAGTGCTTGGAATGCAGTAAGCCCTTAACAAATGCCATAATTATTCTTTCAAGACTCTTTCTTAGCTCTTTCCTTATAAACTAGTTTCCAAACCTTGCTCGTTTTCTTTTTTCTTATTAGTAGTGCTAGTATTAATAATTGTTAAGCACTCATCATGTGCAATGCATTGTTCTAAGAGCTGGAAAAGTACATGGATTCTATAGACCCAGTCCCTAGTTTCCAAGGGACTCAACATCAAAGAACTAGAAGAGGGGAGGGCTGTATGCATAAGGAAAAATGAAACAAAACTATAAAAGGCCAGGATACTGCTAAACATGAAAGGAGCAGCAGGTTTTATGGTCTTCAAGGGTCAGACCATCAGTCACAGGCCTCACAGCTGAGGCCATGGTGGGACCATCTCAGCATTCTTACTTTCAATCATCAATCGTATTTTATTGGGAAAATCACTTAAAATTTCTATTACCTCATCTGTAAAATGGGGACCAAGACTGTGAGCCCCATGTAGGGAATGGACTACGTCCAATCTGATTAGCTTGTATTTACCCCAGCGCTTAGTACAGTGTCTGGCACCTAGTAAGTGCTTAAAAATATCATTTAAAAAGTTCAGTTTTCCACATATTGTGCTTGAGGTGTTCATGGGTCGTCCTTATGGAAATGTCTTGCAGACAAAAGGAAATACGAGATTATAGATCGATACTTTTGCTACTGTTTGGGTCTTTCCCAGGCTGGAGGAGAGGCCTGTGGGAGTCCCGGTGGTGTGGGGATGGGGCACCCTCTCTCCAGCTGTTTAAGTCACAGAGTTCAGGAGTAAAGGGGGTAGTGGGGGGCTTGCATTGCTGCCACTGTTCCTTTCAAGCAAACCTTCTAATTGTGCCTCGCTCACAACTATTTCCTCTGCCACTCCTGCTTCATACCCATTCCCCAGCCTGCTTGGCTTCATGAAGCCACGCTCCACATCCTTCAGAGTACTCCTCAAAGATGTCTCCTCCAAGAGATTTTTCCCTGGCTAATCCTGATCTTGCCACTTCCTCAGCCCCCTCACACCTCTTGTGCACATGTTGATTTATTGGTTGGTATTTACCATTCATTGCTATTTTCAAGCTATTTTAACTATTGTTTCATCAAGTCTAATGCTGTCACCGTTGGAATGGGAGCTCTAAAACCAGGAAGCACTTCTTATTGGTTTTCAGTTTTCATACTTGTACAATATAGATCTTAGCGTGGCTCAGTGGAAAGAGCATGGGCTTTGGAGTCAGAGGTCATGGGTTCAAATCCCAGCTCTGCCAATTGTCAGCTGTGTGACTTTGGGCAAGTTACTTAACTTCTCTGTTCCTCAGTTCCCTCATCTGTAAAATGGGGATTAAGACTGTGAGCCCCCCCGTGGGACAACCTGATCACCTTGTAACTTCCCCAGCACTTAGAACAGTGCTTTGGGTAGGGACCATCTGTATATGTTGCCAACTTGTACTTCCCAAGCACTTAGTACAGTGCTCTGCACACAGTAAGCGCTCAATAAATACGATTGAATGAATGAATGCTTTGCACATAGTAAGTGTTTAATAAATGCCATCATCATCATCACTTTGTGAGTGAGTCCAGCCTATGATAATGAGAATGATGATGACAATGATGGTGATGATAAAGCCCTGCACAGCAGCCATTTAGGCCACTGGTTAGGGTCCAAAGACATGCTCATTTGAGCCCTTTCCCAAGGATCTCACTAAACTCCCCAAGCCAGAGTGATCCAGAACTTGCAGTGTTTGTGCAGCCAAGCTATGCCCACTGAAACTCTTTGGGTATATGCTGCAGCAACTGTGGCTTGACTCAGGAACAATCTTCTTGCCCAGACGAATTCTACCCTGAGTCAACCCCATGGTCCATCCAGCCCAGGACTCTGCCTCCAACAGTAATAATAATAATGGTATCTGTTAAGCTCTTACTATGTGCCAAGCACTGTTTGAAGTGCTAGGGCAGATGCAAGGTAATCAGGTTGTCCCACGCAGGGCTCACAGTCTTAATCCCCATTTTACAGATGAGGTACCTGAAGCACAGAGAAGTTAAGTGGCTTGCCCAAGGACACACAGCAGACTAGTGGCAGAGGCAGGATTAGAACTCACGTCCTCTGACTCCAAAGCCCATGTTTTTTGCATTAAGCCATGCTGCTTCTCCAGTAGCAACAGAAATCTTAAAGGAACCAAGTGATAGTCATCCTCTTGGACACCCACTTTCATGAAATACTCCTATCCCCTTCTCCAGCCTTCACTCTCCCTTCAGTGACTCATTGTATACCACTCATCCATTAATTTATTCAAATCCTTTTGAACTTGCTCCTGTGCATCAGTGATTAATTATGGCGTTCATAAAGTGCTTACTGTGTGCTTTAAACTGGGTTAGATACAAGGTTAACAGACCAAAAATACTCCCTGTCCCATGCAGGCATCACACTCTATTTTATTCCTATTTTAAAGATGAAACATTCAGGCCCAGAGATTTGGCCAAGGTCAAACAGAAGTCTAGCGTCAGGGGTGGATTAGAACCTTAGATTTCCTAGTGATGATACCATTTATTAAACACTTTCTTATTAGCACTTACCATTTATAAAGCACTTACCACTGTTCTAAGCCCTGGGGTTGATACAAGATAATCAAATTGGGCACAGATCCTGTCCCACAGTGGGCTCACAGTCTAAGAGACAGAGGCATAAAAAGAAGTTAATGACTTGCCTAAGGTCCCACAGTATGCAATTGGTGTAGATGGAATTACAACCCAGGTCTCCTGATTCCCAGGTTCTTCTTTTTCCTATAGACCATCTTGATTCCTTCAGTTCCAGACTTGGGAGTACATTTCATCCACTTATCACCTGTTCTGTGAAGAAGTGTTTCCAATTATTTGTTTTGAAACTACCACTCTCTCATGCTTGGGATTTGATGACCAACCATTCCATTTCTGCCCTGTCCTCATCCTTCATGATCTGGTAAACTTCGAACACGTCCCCTTTGAATCTATGCCTTTTCACAAGGAAGGTACCTAACTCGATCAGTTTCTCCATTCCTCTGATCATTTTAGTGGCTCCTTCTCTATCTCTCCTTCTGATCTATTTTGTCCTTCTTAGATGTTCTGGCCTTAGCTGCCCATTGAATTCCAGGTATGGACATAGCGTGGTTTAGATAGCAGTAAAACTCTGTGCTTGATTTGGTTTCCTCTTCCCTACTTGGTGCTGTCTAGTGTTTGGCTGGCCTTTCTGGTTGCTGTTTCACATCGGGCTGCTTATTTAAAAGTGTGGTCAAAAATGATCTCTTTCCTGAGTCATCATCTTATAGTTGGAATTTGGATCAATTTTCTCAAGGTGCATTACCTCGCATTTTCTCTCACAAACTCATCAGCTATTTTTCAGTTTTATGAGATCACCCTGCAATTTATCCCCATCTACAGGACATTTCACACCCAGAAAAGCTTTGCATCAACTGCACACAGCTCCCTGTTCCTAATCATTTATGAAGATATTAACCAAAATCAATCCTAGCACTGATCCCTAAAGGGCCCTACAACTTACACTTTTCCATCTGGAAAAGTGGTTACATTTCCCTGCCCTTTGTTTCTTCATTTTTGAGTCGGTTTTATATTTATTCCCTCCCACCTGATGATTCATCAAGAATGTTTAAAAACCTCTGATGTGGAACCGATATAGGTCTTTGAAAATGTCAGTTGATTATGTCCCCTGGTTTTCCTTTACCCACATCCTTATCCACACTGTAGACTAAACCACTTTCTTCCTTGCCTCACAAGCCTGCAAACTTGGCTTTATCCTTGATTCCCTCCTCTCTCTCATTCAACCCACATAGTCAATCATCCATAGTCAATCATAGTCAGTCAATGATTAGTAAACCCTGTTGGAGAAAGACCACGGCATAGTGCATAGAGCACAGGCCTGACAGACAGAAGCTATTCCCAGCTCTGCCACTCGTCTGCTGTAAGACCGTGGGCAAGTCACTTCACTTCTCTGAGGCCTGAGTTATCTCATCTGTCAAATGGGGATTGAGACTGTGAACTCCGCATGGGAGACGGACTGCGTCCAACCCAATTTGCCTGTATCCACCCCAGCGTTTAGTACTGTGCCGGGCACATAGTAAGCACTTAAGAAATACCACAAGTATTTATTATTTATTTATCCTGTCAGTTCAACCTTCACTTCACTAAAATCCAGCCTTCCCTCTCCATTCAAGATGCCACAATGTTAATCCAGTCCCGCCTAGATTGCTGTAACAGCCTCCGTGCTTTTCTCCCAGCCTCCTGTCTCTCCCTACTCCAATCTGCACTTCACTCTGCTGCCTGGATCATTTTTCTACAAAAACTTTCAGATTATGTTTCCCCACTCATCAAAAAATTCCAGTGGTTGCCCATCCACCTCCACAACAAAAAAAACCTTCTCACAACTAGCTTTAAAGCACTCAATCACCTAGTCCCCTACCTCAACTCGCTGCTTTCCTACTACAGTCCAGCCTGCCCACTTTGCTCCTCTAATGCTAACCTTTTCACTGAAACTTGATCTCATCTATCTTGTAGCCGACATCTCACCTATGTCCTGTTTCTGACCTGGAACACCCTCCCTCCTCATATCCAACAGGCAATTACTCTTCCCCTCTTCAAAGCTTTATTGAAGGCACATCTCTTTCAAGACGTCTTCCCTGACTGAGCCCTCCTTTACTCTTTTTCCACTCCCTTCTGCAATGCCCTGACTTGCTCCCTTTCCTCATCCCCTCTTCCAGCCCCACTGCACTTATGTACATATCTGTAATTTACTTATTTCTATTGATGTCTCTCTCCCCATCTAGATTGTAAATTTGGTGTGTGCAGGGAATATGTCTGTTATATTGTTACATTGTACTCTCCAAAGTGCTTTGCATGGTGCTCTGCACACAGTAACAGCTCAATAAATATGACTGACTGACTGACTATCACTTCAAAGAACTTCAGAAGACTGGTAAGGTGCTATTTTCCCTTATAATAAATAAATAAATTCTAATGGTATTTGTTAAGTGATTAGAAGCAGCGTGGCTCAGTGGAAATAGCATGGGCTTTGGAGTCAGAGGTCACGGGTTCAAATCCCGGCTCTGCCAATTGTCAGCTGTGTGACTTTGGGCAAGTCACTTCACTTCTCTGGGCCTCAGTTACCTCATCTGTAAAATGGAGACTGAGACTGTGAGCCCCACATGGGACAACCTGATCACCTTGTATCCTCCCCAGCACTTAGAATAGTGCTTTGCACATAGTAAGCACTTAACAAAATGCCATTATTATTATCATTATTATTATTATGTGCCACACACTTTACTAAGTGTGGGTGTAGTTACAAGCAAATCAAGTTGGACAAAGTCCTTGTCCCATGTGGGGCTCACAGTCTTATCCCATTTTACAGATGAGGTAACTGAGGCCCAGAGAGGTGAAGTAACTTGCCCAAGTTACAGTAGAAAAGTGGCAGAGCTAGGATTAGAATCCATGACCTCATTCCTGTGCTCTATACACTGTGGCATTTCCCCAACAGATCAAGCGCTTAGTACAGTGCTCTGCACATAGTAAGTGCTCAATAAATACAATTGAATGAATGAATGAATGTTTTACTAAACACTCACCAATCATAAACCAAGTTACAAGGTATAGAAGTAAAACTCACCAGTTTAGAATGGGTAGTACCATCTTCAGAACACTTTTAATAGATGGGGGTTTCTTAGCTATTTGTGACAATAGGTTACACAGATTGCCCTGAAGCTCTGCACCTTTCCTTTCAATTTCCTACTGAAGTCTATGGTGGATGCAACCCATCCCAGAAATTTGCATATAATAATAATAATAATGTTGATATTTGTGAAGCGCTTACTATGTGCAAAGCACTGTTCTAAGTGCATATATTTAGGTTCTTCATTCATGCATAGACAAAGTGCAATTGTCTACACACTTGGATCTCATCTATGCACTTATCTCACCTATACACTTGGATCTGTGCCCTTTGAACATTTAATATTCACCCCACCCCCAACCCCATAGCACCTCTGTACATATCTTTAAATTATGTATTATAAATGACTTATTTAGTCATATTAATTTCTGCCTCTCCATCTAGACTGTAAACCCGTTATGGGCAGGGAACACATCAGCTAATTCTGTTGTATTATACTCCTCCAAGTGCTTAGTGCAGTGCTCTGCACATAGTAAGTGCTCAATAAATACAATTGATTGATTCATTCATTTACCCTGAAACATCTCGTGTGGTTATCAGAATTTGATCCACTGACTTGAGTGTGGAAATCTCTCATCGTCATTATGAATATTTAGTGAATGCCTATTGTACGCAGATCACTGGATTAATTTCATGAGAGTGTAAATAAAAACAAAAGACAGACTCCTTGCTTTTGAAAAGTTTACAATCTAACATCTTTCATCTAACATCTAACATCTTTCTCAGTACGACTCAGGAGCATCTCCCCCTTCTTAATCAATTAGTAGCATTTATTGAGAGCTTACTGGATACAGTGATAAGCACTCTTTATGAGTCTTTGTTCTGATAGTGAATGGTTCTATGGAATACCTACTCAATTGTCTTTTTTTAATGGTATTTGTTAGGTGCTTACTATGTACCAGGCACTGTACTGAGTGCTTGGGTAGGTACAAGCTCAACAGGTTTAACATAATCCCAGTCCCATGTACTGTTCCTCATTCTGCAGATGAAGTAACTGAGGCCCAGAGTGGTTAAGTGACTTGCCTAAGGTCACACAGCAAACATGTGGTGGAGCTAGGACTAGAACCTAGGTCTTTTTGACTCTCCGGCCTATATTCTTTCCACTAAACCATGCTGTTGTCCCATGTCCATCCTTGTGGATGCTTTCAGATAGGATCCAGGAGTATAAACTCTTTCCCAGTCATAGATGTGATCCCAGTGGTGATCTAAGGACATAGTTACAAGGTGAGTATACAGAGTTAATTCTGGGCAGGATTGGCAGTTACTTTTCCCTGAGGCACCAAGATCCAGAGTCTGGACTAGACTGGCTTTTCCTAGCCCTTCCACCTCTGTGTCTGGCTGAAATGGATTCCCAACAAGTTATACAGCAGGTGAGTGGGGCAAGAAAAAAATAAATCTTTTTCTAAACATCTCAGGCTGAGGGCTGCTCCTCCGACCTTGTCTGTGCTCTCGCTAAACCAAGGACCAGTTGGATAGAAGTGAGCGTGCACCCTACTGTTCTCATGGATCCTGGTCAGGAAAAGGCACAGATGTACCAGCTGGTGGGCTGCTGACCTGTACTGGTGAACCAGTTAGGCAGGATAAGGAGCCTGCCCCTCAACCCTATTAGATCTATTTAACTGGGCCTGGTAAGCCCAGAGTTCTGGGCTTGAAACCGTAGTCATCACATGTAGACAACGCAAGAGTCACTAGTTACTCCCCCTCTGCACTGGTACTTTTGGCAGTTTCACATACACTAGCAAAATACTGTCTCTGCTAAATTTACCCAGAAGATTGATCTGACAATTACTCTCCCTGCTTTCAAACCGTTATTGAAGGCCATCTCCTCCAAGAGGCTTTCCCTAAATCCTCCTTTCCTCTTTTCCCACTCCTCTGTGCATTACCCTGACTTGCTCCTTTTATTTATCTCCACTCCTAGCCTCACAGCACTTATGTACATATCTGTAATTTATTTATTTATATTAATATCTGTCTCCCCCTCTAGACTGTAAGCTCACTGTGGGCAGGGAATGTGTCTGTTATATTGTTATATTGTAATCTCCTCAGCATTTAGCATATTGCTCTGCACACAGTAAGCACTCAATGAATATGATTGACTGACTACCCACTTTATTTCTTTAGAGACGAACATGGCATGGTTAAGTGGAAAGAGTGTGAGCTTGGGAGTCAGAGGTCATGGGTTTGAATCCCAGCTCCACCACTTGTCAGCTGTGTGACCTTGGGCAAGACACTTAACTTCTCTATGCCTCAGTTACCTCATCTGTCAAATGGGGATGAAGACTGTGAGCTCCATGTGAGACAACCTAATCACCTTGTATCCCCTCCAGTGCTTAGAACAGTGTTTTGCACATAGTAGGTGCTTAACAAATACCATTATTATTATTATTTTCCACACCTCAGGACCCACAGACCTAAGAGGCATTTTCAATGGAGGATCATCACCTCCCTAGACTTAGCGCTTAGAACAGTGCTTTCCACATAGTAAGTACTTAATAAATGCCATTATTATTATTATTTTCCACAGCTCGGGACCCACAAACTTGAGGCATTTTCAATGGAGGATCATCACCTCCCTAGACTTAGCCTTAGGCTTATTATTATTAACTAGAACTCACCTAAGGTGGTTGGTCATAGGTTCAAATCCCACTCTGCCAATGGTCAGCTGTGTGACTTTGGGCAAGTCACTTAACTTCTCTGTGCCTCAGTTACCTCATCTGGAAAATGGGGATTAAGACTGTAAGCCCCCTGTGGGACAACCTGATCACCTTGTAACCTCCCCAGCGCTTAGAACAGTGCTTTGCACATAGTAAGTGCTTAATAAATGCCATCATTATTATTGTTATTATTATTATTTTCCACAGCTCAGGACCCATAGATGTAAGAGGCATTTTCAAGGGAGGATCATCGCCTCCCTAGAGTTAGGCTTAGGCTTATTGTTATTAAATAGAACTCACCTAAGGTGGTTGGTCATGGGTTCAAATCCCGCTCTGCCAGTTGTCAGCTGTGTGACTTTGGGTAAGTCACTTAACTTCTCTGTGCCTCAGTTACCTCATCCAGAAAATGGGGATTAAGACTGTAAGCCCCCTGTGGGACAACCTGATCACCTTGTAACCTCCCCAGCACTTAGAACAGTGCTTTGCACATAGTAAGTGCTTAATAAATGCCCACGTGGGGCTCACAGTCTTAATCCTCATTTTACAAATGAGGTTAACTGAGGCTCAGAGAAGTGAAGTGACTTGCCCAAAGGCACACAGCTAAGTGGTGGAGGTGGGATTAGAACCCATGACCTCTGATTCCCAAGCCCGTGCTCTTTCCATGGAGCCACGTTGCTTCTGCTCCTGCTCCAGACATGTCCTGTATGTCCTGGGCTGCAGGGACTTAAGCTGGAGCTGTTTGGCTCTCAGCATCCTATCAACCAGACAGTCACACCATGGGAACCGGAACCAACTCTCCTCCGTACCACCAAAAAGGGTCCACCCAACCTTGCATTCCTCCACCTTGGAAGGAAAGAGAAAAGCATCAAAGCATGAGGCCCCCACAAAAACCCTGGAAGACTTTTGGTTGTTGTAGTGATCACTGTGGTTGTGGGTGTGCCCTGAACTCTAAGTTTCAAGGATCCTGAAAGTCTGCTCCTCTAGCTACATCACCCTACTTATTCTTTTATTTTGGTTATTTGTACTTGTGTTTTATATTATTTTAGTGTTTTAGTGTTCTGTTTCTCCTTATGTGTTTACCTCAGTCCCTTCCTTCTTACTTATAGTCTTAGACTGTGAGCCTCCCAAGGGACAGGGACCATGTCTAATTCAAATCTGTGTATTCTCTCCCAGCACTTAGTACAATGCTTTGCACACAGTAAATGCTAAATAAAAACTACTGCTACTCCAGCTACTACTCATGAATCGGGGCTGAGGAGTCTGGGATGTCCAGGAGTTTCCATATTTGGTGAGAACAATAATAATAATAATAGCATATATTAAGCACTTACTCTGTGCAAAGCACTGTTCTAAGCACTGGGGAGGATCCAAGGTGATCAGGTTGTCCCACGTGGGGCTCAAAGTCTTAATCTCCATTTTACAGATGAGGTAACTGAGACAAAGAGAAGTTAATTGACTTGCCCAAAGTCACACAGCTGACAAACATCTGAGCTGGGATTTGAACCCATGACCCTTGACTCCCAAGCCCGTGCTCTTTCCACTGAGCCACGCTGCTTCTCAAGAAGCTGTGTCCACCAGCACATGTGCTCTTCATGTCTTTAAACCATTAAAGACAATCATCCGGTGGATTGATTTAGATTTAAAATCTATGATAGAATGGGGCCCCAGGAATGGGATAAGATCAGGACACTTTTCATGACAAAATATCACCTGTCCATGGTCTAAGCCCAGCACCTGGTATGCTGCAGACCTCTCCATGCCACTCAATCAATCAACTGTATTTATTGAGTGTAAAGTGTGCAGAGCACTTTACTAACTGCTTGGGATACTATAATATAACAGAGTTGGTGGACATGTTCCCTGTTCACAGTGAACTACTGCCGCCCTCAGCTGCTCCCCACCAGAACCAAGAAGGGGATCCAAAGCCACCACTAGATCATTTACAGAGTGTCAGCTGAATGCCATAACACTGATTGATCTCCCCAGCTCCTCTTCTCTTCTTCTCCTTCACACCCCCAAATCCCCACCCAGTTACACTGTCATTCATCCCCCTCAGGCCTCCTTCCCTCTCAACAATCTTCATTACATCACCCCCATCCCTTGTCTCTAAGACCATTGTCCTACCCCACTTTCACAACTCAATACTGTTGTAGTTACTGGAACTCCCACTAGATCATGGGAAAACTCCTCTTCATCCTCTACCCATTTTTGACCCACTCATTATTCCTACTCACCATCATGGTGGCTTGGCTCACCCCTGATGGAACCCCTCCCTCACCTCTTTTTGAGGTACCTCATCTTCTCCCACAACCACCAGATCAGAAAGGAGCAGCTTGGCTTAGCAGATAGAGCATGAGTCTGGGAGTCAGAAGGGCCTGGGTTCTAATTCCGGCTCTGCCACATGTCTGCTGTGTGACCTTGGGCAAATCAGTTAACGTCTCTGGGCCTCAGTTACCTCATCAGTAAAATTCATTCATTCATTCAATCGTATTTATTAAGTAAAATGGGGATTAAGAGTGTGAACCCCAAGTGGGACAGGGACTGTGTCCAACCTGAATAATCTGTATCTACCCCAATGATTAGCGCAGTGCTTGGAACACAGTAAGTGCTAAGGAAGTACTATTATTATTATTATTATTATGTACTTCCTCTCCTCCTTCTCCTCCTATGGCTAATACTACTACGCCTACTACTACCATCTGCCACTAGATTTCAATGGGCCCAGGTGTGGAGCCTCACACACAGAAAAAATTTCCAAAAGAATGGTGGTGATGATAATGTTGTCAAGAACAACAGGTAAAATCCCTCAGTCTCAACCCTAAGACTTCAGCACCAAAAAATGTGCATGAAGGAACTGATTATAGAGACAGTGGTTTGCAAGCATCACTCACATTCTTTCCACATTTCCAGTTCTATTCCTGCTGGGACACAGAGTGTAACACATGAGTAGGTGACGGGGTAGCACCACATTGCAAAGAGCATGAAAAATGCTTTTCACTTTGGGCTGAAACACCCCCAGCATAGTGCAGTTGCTGTGCTGTAGCGCCTTAACTCAGCAAGCAGTTGCCTTGGTAGCCATTGAGGTCTTTCCTGTCCACATTTACTGGCTATTTTTTGAGGATCCCTGCTGTGCCTGCCCACTTCATGGAACTTGTTGGGCAATTTTCAGTCGGAAACTTGCTCACTGATACCACAGCCTAATGGAGTTTTCAAATTCAGTAAGCTTAGAACTCTTGCAGACAGCATTACAGATGGATTTCTGGGGAAAAAAAGTAAGAGATCTTATGACTATGTCAATGAAAAGAAGTGCAATGAGGTTTGAGAAAGCACGAAGCAGAGTGTGTAGTGGGAAAAGCAACACCATCTAAAGAACGGGAAAAAAGGATAATGAGTGATCTAGGTGATATCACATTAGTGAAGAATGAAAAAATAGGGATACATTACAGTGTCAAACATAAAAACAAAAGCTGTTATGTTGCAGGGAGTTGTACAAAAAAACCCACTGTGGACAGGAACAGATGGGGCGGTCAGCATGAGCAGGAGTGTGCCTGCTCTGTGCAGAGAACAGGGTAGGGGCTAGGGGATCACAGAGACACACCTGCTTCTTTCTCACATCTTCTGGACAGCCTATTTCAGTGTGGCCGAGGGGACTGGCTTCCAGGAAAATAGCTGAAAGACTGGACCAATTGCCATAACGGACAATACAAAGGTGAACCTATTTCACCGCCAGCCTTGCTTTGGCTCAGTGGTTTCCCTATGGCTTTGATGTCTGTGCAAAGATTTGATCAAAAGCATAAGGTCTTCCTCCAATTCCAGCAGTCAGGTGTTCTTTCATATCTTCCATCAAGGCAGTTAGAGCTTGCCCATTATCATTTCCCAAGCCACATTTCCCAAGCCCCAGGAAAGCACCCAACATTTGGGGAGGGACCTTCCAAGAACCACTCCAACTGACTGCTTGGCTGCCTTAAGCCCAGGAAAATTATAAAGTAAAACATAAAACTGGTATAATCAAAGATGCTCCAGTCAATCTAGAGATGGTAAACGAGAAGACTGAGGTTAACTCCCTGGGGAATTCAAGCAAGATAAATTACAGGCTTCTGCGGAATGCATTAGAGATATGTCAGCAGGGTGTAGATGCTTTTTAAATGAAAGGTTTGAGAAGGAATGAATTGTATGTGATCTGGAATGATACCATGTATTACCAGGGAATCCGGCCAGAGGACCTGCTGTGGTCTCAGGGTTGGTAGTGATGGCTTTATGGAAAGTTAGTGGCTTTATTCCAAGCCAAGAACCTATAGAAGAGGTGTGGCAGCACTCTGGACTGACCCAGTGAGAGTTGGGGGAATCTCATGGGGTGGTGCCTGCTTGGCTATGGCTAGGGTTGAACTATTCCTCACTGCTGGGAACTTTAAGGGGAACAAAGTAAAAGAAGAGTAGATGGAAGCAAAGAGAAGCAGAATGGCTCAGTGACTACGGCACAGGCTTGGGAGTCAAAGGGACCTGTGTTCTAAGCCCAATTCTGCCACTTGCCTGCTGTGTGAATTTAGGCAAGTCACATAACTTCTCTGTGCCTCAGTTACCTCAGGTTTAAAATGGGGATTAAGACTGTGAGTCCCATGTTTTTTTTAAAGACATTTATTAAGCACTTACTATGTGCAAAGCACTGTTCTAAGCGCTGGGGAGGTTACAAGATGATCAGGTTGTCCCACGGGGGGCTCACAGTCTTAATCCCCATTTTACGGATGAGGGAACTGAGGCACAGAGAAGTTGAGTGACTTGCACAAAGTCACACAGCTGACAATTGGCAGAATCGGGATTTGAACCCGTGACCTCCGACTCCAAAGCCCGTGTTCTTTCCACTAAGCCATGCTGCTCCTCTGTGGGACATGGATGGTGTCCAGCCTAATTAGCTTGCATCTGTCCCAGTGTTTATGACAGTGCCTGGCTGTAAGCGCTTAACAAATACCAAAAAAAAAAGGAGGTCCATTTCATGGGCACCCCCCCTGCTCAGCTCATTTTACAGCCAAGGCAGAGCCTTGGATTACAAACCCTCTAGAATGTTCCTCCTTATAACTTTCTGGCTCTGGTCCTCCAAGCCTCGGGTGATGGAGATTGGAGTCGATGTTCCACACTGAATTCATGGCAGAAGGGTAGCAGCTCCAGAATAAAATGACTGTATAAGAACCTACCCCTGGGGAAGTGGAGAAGCAGAGGGAGGTCAGAGCCACTGAAACCCAGAGATTACCCCTACCGGGGATGGTTTTAGATCATAGGAGAAGCAGCACACCACCCAGGGGAAATTCAAAAAATCTCACAATTCTGGAGATTGTATCGGTGAGGATTTTTAAAAATCGGAACTCTTGAAAGCGGAGTAGTTTTGAGATAGTTGTAATATTTAAATTGTGAACACATTGCATTTATCATTTATTTTTACTATGATTATATATCCATGCTATTTTGTTCTGAGATTCTCCTATATATTGTTTATAGCTATTGTTATATTTTCACTTAAATTAATCACACTTATTAAGAAATTACTCTGTGCAGAACATTGAACTAAGTGTTTGGGAGAGCACAATGTAACAGAGTTGGTAGACACATTCCTTAACCATGATGAGTTCACAATCTAGAGGGGGAGATAGACATTACAGATACGTACAGAAGTGTTGAGGGGTGGAAGGTGGGCTCAATAAAGAGTGCACATCCAAGTGCAAGGGTCATGTAGAAGGGAGTGGGAGAAGAGGAAATGAAGGTTTTGATGGAGAAGGCCTCTTGAAGGAGATGTAATTTTAATAAGACTTTGAAGGTAGGGACAGTGATTGTCTGCTGGATATGAGGAGGGAGAGAGTTCCAGGCCAGAAGCAGGATGGGAGCGAAGATTCAGCTTCTTCCCTCCCTGACTGCTGTCTTCAATGGTTCACTCTCCAGTGGCTTTTTCCTACTGCTTTCAAACCTTCCCTTGACCCCCTTGCTTCCTCCAGTTTTTGCCCCACCTCCCTCTTACTATTCCTCTCCACACTCCTCGAGTTGTCTACACTGCTGTCTCCACTTCCTCTCCTCCAACTCTCTCCTTGACACCCCTCCAACCTCAAAATCTGGCTTCTGCCTCCTCACTCTACAGGACCTGCTCTCTGGAAAGTCACAAATGATCTCCTTTTTGCCAAATCCAATGGCTTCTAATCCATCCCAATCCTCCTTGTCCTCTCAGCCGCCTTAAATTTTATCAATCAACTCCTTTCTCCTGGAAACATTACCCAACCTTGGTTTCACTGACGGTGTCCTCTCCTGATTCTCCTCCTACTTCTCTGGGCATTCAGTCTCAATCTCTTTTGCGGGATCCTCCTCTACCTCCTTCCCACCCCCTAATTGTGAGGGTTCCTCAAGGCTCCATTCTGGGTTCCCTTTGTTTCCATCTATACTTAGTCCCTTGGAGAACTCATTCACTCTTATTGCTTCAAATACTATCTCTATGGAGATGATTTCCAAATCCACATCTCCATCCCTGATCTCTCTCCTCTGAAGTCTCACAATTCCACCTGCCTTCAGGACATCATTAATTGGACGTACCACCAAAAACCTCAAACTTAACATGTCCAAAACAGAACTCCTCATCTTCCCACCCAAACCCTGTCTTTCCTCTAAGAGGCACCACCATCCTCCCCATCTCACAAGCCTGTAACCTTGGTGATATCCTCAACTCATCACTTTCATTCAACCCACATATTCAATTTGCCACTATATCCTGTTGGTTTAATCTTCACAACATCACTAAAATCCACCCTTTCCTCTCCATCCAAACTGTTACAGCATTAATCCAGCACATCTTATCCCATCTTGATTACTGCATCAGCCTCCTTGCTGACCTCCCTGCCTCCTGTATCTCCCCACTCCAGTGCATTCTTCACTCTGCTGCCCGGTTCATTTTTCTACAGATTCGTTCAGTGCATGTTTCCCCACTCCTCAAGGGCCTCCGGTGGTTGCCCATCCATTCATTCGTTCAATCATATTTATTGGGCACTTACTGTGTGCAGAGCACTGTACTAAGTGCTTGGAAGGTACCATTCAGCAATAAAGAGAGACAATCCCTACCCACACCGGGCTTACAGTCTAGAAGCTGGGAGACAGACATCAAAATAAATGAACAGGCATCAATATAAATAAATAGAATTACAGATACATACATGTATACACAAGTGCTTTGGGTTGGGGAGGGGGATGTAGAGCAAAGGGAGTGAGTTGGGGTGACACAGAGGGAAGGGGGAGCTGAGGAAAAGGGGGGCTTAGTCTAGGAAGGCCTCTTGAAGGAGGTGAGTTGTCCATAGGGCTTTGAAGTGGGGAAGTAGGATTATTTGGTGGACTTGAGGAAGGAGGGTGTTCCAGGCCAGAAGTAGAATGTGGGCTAGGGGTCAATGGCAGGACAGGCGAGAACGAGGCACAGTGAGAAGAGTAACGCCAGAAGAGCGGACTGTGCGGGCTGGAATGTAGAAAGAGAGAAGGGAAGTGAGGTAAGATGGGGCGAGGTGATGGAGAGCCCTGAAGCCAATAGTGAGGAGTTTTTGTTTGATAAGGAGGTTGAAAGGCAACCACTGACATGCCCAGAAAGATAATCAGGGCAGCAGAGTGAAGTATGTGAGTGAAGTGTGCAGAGTGCAGAGTGAAGTGAAGTAATCCACCTTCACACCCAACAGAAACTCCTTTTCATAGGTTTTAAAGCATTCAATAACCTTGCTCTGTCCTAAATTACCTCCCTGATTTCTAATTACAACCCAGCCCACACTCTTCACTCCTTAAACGCCAACCTACTCACTGCACCTCGATCTACTCTATCTCATCTCTCGCCCACTTCCTTTCTCTGGCCTGAAACACCCTCCCTCTTCATGTACAACAGATGATCATTCTCCCCACCTTCAAAGCTATAATACAAGCATATTTCCTCCAAGAGACCTTCCCCAACTACGCCCTCATTTCTCCTTCCCCTATTTTCCTCTGTGTTGTCCTTGGCGTTGGATTTGCATCTTTCATTTATTCCTTTATTCAACAGGATATAGTGCCAATATCCTGTTTATTCATCATCCACAATAGTTTAATTTATTTAATCTATAAATAAATTATCCACAATTCATTTATTTATAATCATGTCTGTGTCCCCCTTATACAGTAGGCCTTTTCCGGACAGGGACCATGTCTACCAACTTCGTTATATTATACTCGCCCAAGCACTTAGTACAGTACTCTGTGCACAGTAAGTGCTCAGTAGATAAGATTGATTGATTGAGATTGATAAAACTGAGGTACAGTGATTAGGTTGGGATTAGAAGAGCAAAGTGTATGGGCTGTAGGAAATCAGAGTTACGGTAGGAGGGGGCAAGGCGACTCAGTGTGTTAGAGACAATGATAAAAAGTTTCTATCTGCTGCAGAAGTAGACGAGCAACCACTGGAGGTTCTTGAGAAGTTGGGAAACATGGACTGAACAGATTTGTAGAAAGATTATTTGGTCAGCAGAGTGAAGTGTAGACTGGAGTGGGGAGAGACAAGAAGGAGCGAGGTCAGCGGAGAGGCTGATACAGAAATCAAGATGGGATAGGAAAAGTGCTTAAAGTCCATTATATTTTATTTTTTAATCTATTATTTTATTTTATTTTAAGCATCCAACTTCCCTCTGCTCTGGCTCTTGCAATCCAGCCCTGCAGCTTGGGAGCAGCACCTGATTGAAGATTCTGTTACACATATGACAGTCCCTTCCTCTCTAGGAAGGTCTAAATAGCTTGCCTTGTTATTCCCCTCAGCCCCTAGCTCACTCAGGGAAGGTTGGAAATGGAGGCCTAGGACAACACGGTGGGAAGGTGGCATTGCTTCCTGGTAGTCTCACTCAGCAATCCAGTCTGGTGGGATCAATCCTTATTTTTAAAGATTGCAGGAGGATGTGATAATCCCATGTGGGTCTTTCCAACCAGATGCACATGAATGGGTAGTGTCTCACTATCAGAAATGTCATGCTGAAACAAACCAGTCCAAATATATACACTGTACATCTATTTTACTTGGCTGGTCTGAAAAGAGGTTCATAATCATCTGTATGTCTTCTGGTGTATGTCTTTCCAGAACTGAATTACCAGCATATAGGAACTCCTGTATGAGTGACAACAGCATCCAGATTCAGTTTGTATTCAAGAGCATGGCTGAGCTTATGTACTGAGTATATAATAATAATAACATTTCTTAAGTGCTCACTATGAGATCAAACAATGTATTAAGTGCTGGAGTAGATACCACACAACTAGATCAGACACAGTCCCTGTCCCAAATGGGGCTCCCTGTCCTAAGGGGTGGAGGGAGAACAGTTACAGCTGAGAAAACTGGGGTCCACAGAAATTAAATGACTCATCCAAGGTCACATAGCAGGTAAATGCTGGAGCTGGAATTAGAACCCAGGCCACCTGACTCCCAAGTCCTCGTTCTTTCCATTAAGCCATATGCACCATGATACCTTAAACTAGATGCGGGAATAGCTGCATCTCCCTGATCTGATATTTGTTTCTAACAATCCCCAGATTTGCTGCTTTCCTAATCCCACTGGTAGACTTCCTCTAATAACTGTTCTGAGAGTACGTTGTCTGCTGATTCATCCCTAGTAGCTCTCGCTTTTGGCCTTCAGCCTTCCTGGCAAACCCTAGCTCCCCACATTCATTCCTTTCAGCATCTAGCAGGAACTATCCTCCTCTTATTGTTTGAGGTTTCTCCTCATTTTCCCTTGATCCATTCTCCTGCATTTAGCAATGCTCCAGCTGAGGTAATTGATCATCCATATAAAAAAGCTTCCCTTCCAGGTATAGCAACTATAGTTTGGGGGGCCTGGGGCAGAGAGTCCTGAGAGTGTGCTATCCCGTGACTCCTCACAGGGCAAAGACTTAGTCCTCAGGTATGATAGTTGATTTTCTTTTCTATGCTTGTCTTTCTCCAGGAGTGGTGAGTTCCTAGAGGTAGGGTCTATGACTAATGCATTTTTCTTCACAAATCCCTATCTACCAGGTACAGCACTCTGCACAGTGTCTATAGATGTTCAAGCACAGACAGTAATGATGATGAAGATGGTAAGTGTGTTGAAGATGATGATTGTTGGGGTGATTACAATGTAGGGCTTCGGGTTCAGTGGATAGAGTTCAGGCCTGTGAGTAAGAAGGTCATGGGTTCTAATCCTGGCTCTGCCACTTGTCTGCTGTGTGACCTTGGGCAAGTCATTTAACTTCTCTAAGCCTCAGTTTCCTGATCTGGAAAGTGGGGATTGAGACTGTGAGCCCACTTGGGATAGGGACTGTGTCCAAACCAATTTGCTTGTATCCACCCCAGCATTTAGTTAGCTCTTAACAAATACCATTATTATTATTATTATTGTTGTTATTATTATTAAGTGGGGTTCACTGTGAGGCAAAGGGATAGGGTGGAAGAGAACTTCCAGTAGGAGAGCAGTAGACTCCCCTCGAGGACAACAATTGCAGAGGGCAGATACAGGGACCACCCGCCACAGATGAAGAGAACCGACAACCAGAATGATAGCCCCAAAAGTAATTCGTTCCACTCATTCATTCAATCTTATCTATTGAGTGCTTACCACGTGCGGAGCACTGTACTAAGCACTTGGAAAGAACAATTCAGCAATAAAGAGACACAATCCCTGCACACACCAGGATTATAGTCTAGAAGAGCAGTCACACAGAAAACTTCAAAGAGCAACTCATTCTAAATTAAACCCCTTATTCTCCTTTCCTCCCTCCCGGAAGGTCTCAGTACAAGTCTGCAGGCTCAGGCACTGAATGCATTGTTGTCTGCAGATCTGGGCTTTTGTCTCTTTGCCTATTCAACTATTCCCATTCTGCCGGCACAGTCAGCCCCCGGAAAGTCTTGCCGATGCAAATCCTTCTTGGCCCACCACTGATTGTTGGGTTTGTAATCCGAATCTGTAGTTTACAAAGGATCAATGTTCTGGGGTTCACCATTCTTTGGGGAACTCAATGGGGTCTGCTCTCTCAGGCACACTGATACCGTGCTTCTGAGGTCCAGGGCTGAATGCGCTGGGAGGAGGCAAGGCTTGGGCTGGACTTCCACCCAACTCTAGGCTGAAGGGGATTCGAAACAGGACCCCTGCCACTGCAGGCCCGAGCACCAGGACAAAACTATTTTTGGTTGGGGGTGGGGAGGGGGGTAGAAGGGTAGGTAGAGGAGGGGTGTGAGGAGTGGGTGACAATCCCTTGGCACAAGTGACAAAGTGACAAGCTCCTCAGATGAGTTCAGGGAAGGTTAAGGCCCAACCTCATAATGCCCAGGGTAGGGGAAGAGGGGAAAAGAGGGGTCCTGGGCCAGGATTGCTGTCACTGTGGCAGGGGCAGCAGAAGCTCCACAAATGGTGAGGGCACCCACTCCAGTACTGCCAGCCCCCTGGATCCCAGAGGAGTCAGAGCCCTTCCTCCTGTAGCCACAGGAACTTTCAAGGTTGGAATCTCAGGCCCCTCCAAGTGGGATGACCAGCAGAGCTCACAGGGTGGTCACCATCATGCTCACCATTGGCCAAGGTGGCCCCACAAACAGAAATGATGTGCATCTAGCTTTACTTCTATTTATTCCGATGACTTGACAACTGTCCACGTTTTGTTTTGTTGTCTGTCTCCCCCTTCTAGACTGCGAGCCCGTTTTTGGGTAGGGACTGTCTCAGTATGTTGCCAACTTGTACTTCCCAGGCGCTTAGTACAGTGCTCTGCACACAGTAAGCGCTCAATAAATACGATTGAATGAATGAATGAGCTAACAGGCCCAGAGAGGGTGAAGTGACTCGCCCTAGGTCACACGGCAGACGGGTGGTGGAGTGGGGATGAGAATCCCCATCTCCCTGATTCCCAGGCCCACACTCTATCCCCGGGCCCACGCTGCTTCTCCAAAGCTGCTCCTTTCTCCATCAGGACCGATTAGTCCTCTAGACTGTAAGCTCATTGTGGGCAGCAATCATGTCTGTTGTACTCTCTCAAGCACTTACTACAGTGTCCTGCACCCACCAGGTGCTCAGCAAATGCAATCGACTTGATAGATCCGAGGCAGTTGTCTTCCAGCTTTCCATGTGATGCACTTTTCCTGTACTCTGCTGCGTGGGAGTCAGAAGGATCCGAGTTCTAATCCCGGCTCTGGCACTTGTCTGCTGGGCGACCTTGGGCAAGTCATTTCATTTCTGCACCCTCCGCTCCTCTGCCGCTAACCTCCTCACTGTGCCTCGTTCTCGCCTGTCCTGCTGTCGACCCTCGGCCCACATCCTCCCCCTGGCCCAGAATGCCCTCCCTCCACACATCTGCCAAGCTAGCTCTCTTCCTCCCTTCAAAGCCCTACTGAGAGCTCACCTCCTCCAGGAGGCCTTCCCACAGTGAGCCCCCTTTTTCCTCTCTCCCCCCCACCCCCCCCGCCCTACCTCCTTCCCCTCCCCACAGCACCTGTATATATGTTTTTACAGATTTATTACTCTATTTATTTTACCTGTACCTATTTACTATTCTATTTATTTTGTTAATGATGTGCATCTAGCTTTACTTCTATTCATTCAGAGGACTTGACACCTGTCCACATGTTTTGTTGTCTGTCTCCCCCTTCTAGACTGCGAGCCTGTTGTTGGGTAGGGACTGTCTCTACATGTTGCCAACTTGTACTTCCCAAGCACTTAGTACAGTGCTCTGCACACAGTAAGCGCTCAATAAATACGATTGAATGAATGAGTGAATGAATAATCATACTCATAACCAAAATCAACACCAAAACACACACATGCAAACACACACACAAATTTATATATATATATGTATATATACATATATTCATTCAATCGTATTTATTGAGCACTTACTGTGTGGCGAACACTGATATATATATATATTTGCCTACTGGAGGACGTTCTGGGGAAGCCAGACCCTGAGGTGGAAATGGAGACTGGTCTCTCACAACCCTGGTCATTTCCCTTGTTCGCCTTTCTTTTAAAGGAGAGGGGAATTGGACAGATCAGATCATTCCACTCCCAACAAGGGATCAGGTTTGTATTCTACAAGACTACGTGCCTACATTGTTGTTTCTCAGCTTGTTTAGTGCTCCAAGTACACAGGCAAGTTGAGGCTAGTAAGCTGGGAGCCAGAAAAACCAGAGAAGTGATGGGACTGAAAGTGTAATCGATTATTTCCCCTCTCTCTAATCTGTTTTAAAGTCTGTCTCTCCATATATAATGTAAGCAACTTGTGGCCAGGGATTGGATCTACTAACTCTGTTGTACCATAATTTCCAAAGTGCTTAGTAAAGAGTTTTGCATACAGTAATAAAGCCCTCAGTAAACATCACTGATTGACTGATTAATTGATTGCAGGTAGGAGGACTGTGTCTGGGCTTCACTGACTTATTCCCTCAACTGTTAGAGGCTCTCGCTCTTTGTCTCTCCCCTATTTAATCCTTCCTGCCAAATCTGCTTAAAGAGTGAACTTCAGAGACCGGCCCTGCCTCAAACTGCTTTGCAACTGATTCTCTGCAGTTTCCCTGCCTGATTTAGCACGGTGGTGGGGCTTTCAAAGGCCTCTTGATTCCCCATTCCCTCCCCTTCCCAGACCACTCCCTTCTCCCACTCCACCCTGCCCTTGTGGCTCCTCCCTTCTATAGAACCAGGGAGTAAGAGTTAATAATAATGATACCAATAATGGTATTTATTAATCACTTACTATGTGCAAAGCACTGTTCTAAAAGAGTTTTTATCCATCCCTGCCCCAACCCACCTGCATAACTGTTTCCTTTTCCCTGCTCTTCCTGGCCACCCTAGTCCTCATCCACATCTCCCTTCCTTGGCTCCCAATTCAGTGCCAATGGGGTGCAGGACAAAGGGGTGTCCCTGCCCAACCAGTAGCAGCGTCTGGCATTGCCACTGCCACTTCCTCTCTCTGGAAGAGCTCCTCCTCCCTATGCTGGGTTTCAGTCCTCACCCAAGGGACCACCAAGTTTAGGGGCTGAAGCCAGGCTGGGTGGCCAACACCAGGGAGAGAAAACAGAATGGAGCCCAGTGGGTAAATTCATTCATTAATTCATTCAATCGTATGTACTGAGCACTTACTGTGTGCGAAGCACTGTACTAGGCGCTTGGGAGGGTACAATATAATAAACAGACACATTGCCTGCCCACAATGAGCTTACCGTCTAGAGGAAAGTATAAAACTGATCAGATGAAATGAATGACTCCAGCTCTCTCACAGCTAATCTAAATAACTTCTTTCCTTTTTCATCTTCTCCTCCCACCTCCTCCTATTCTGTTAGAGCTACTTAGTAAGTCTCAGTGGAAGTAAGCCTTCATCAAAGTGATAATCACTTTTAAAAGTCAACTGAGAATTGTTCAAAAAATGAATGCCAGCCAGCTAATGGTTTAGTCCAAAGACAACTGTGAGACAGTGGAGGACGCATTTTCTGGAAGGGGGAGAATAGTAAGGGAATCAGTTTAGCTCATCATAGGGAGAGTGAGCCTTAGGGAATTAGAGAGTGCTATCGGGGATTTTTCTTCCCTTCCTTGTTCTCGGGCAGGAAGAGGCAAATGGGGTTCAGTTGGGAAAAATCTCTGAAATTTAAGTTTGAGTTGTATTCACACTCAAAAGACATTAATATGAAGCCTTAATTCCACGACAATTAAGATCATCTGCAAAACTCCAGTTCAGGAGTGACTCTTCAGTGAGAAAAATATCATTAGTCCTTGTCATGCAGGGAAGGGAATTAATGTAAATTTCATTTGCATATTCTCAGCTTCATGTCTTTTCTTTCTTTAATCTTGTAATCACTGCTAGAGATGGTCTGAAAAGGTGACCTTAGGAGGAGATTACCATATTTGTTTAGTGTAACACAGTAATTGTTGATTTCTTTGTGCTGTGCTCCCACAACAAACCCCAAACCACTCATGGAAAAAATGTTCCCAAGGGTAAAATGATTGTGCTGTAGAAACCCCTGTGGCTCTGACATGTCGCAGCCCTAGAGGACTGGCCACATTGGTTTTCAGGGCTGGCCCTGGGACTGATCCCAAGTCCGTCTCCCAGAATGACTGCCTTCCCCAGGGTTGGAGCCCATATTTGAGGTGTGGAATTAGGCCAAAGTTGAAGAGGCAGCAGGAGCCCCCATTAGCTGGCCCACCAGCATGACAAGGGAGGGAAGGAATATCTGAGAGGTTTGTGGTCACAGTCCACCTTCTCTCTGCATTCTTGGCTGGAAGGAATTTGTTCATAGTCAACCAGACTTCCTCTTCCTTCCCACCCCATCTTCTGGACTCCTTGTGCCTAGATAGAGGCCACCAAAAAAGGCTATGGCCTGTGTGGGAAGTGCATTTTCTCCTCATTGGTGGGTCCTGAGGAGTGGAAGAATGAGGTTTCTGAGTCTTGCCTGCTAGGACAGAGAACAGCCCAGGACTCTAGTGACCAGTCCCTTCTTTCCAGGCAACAGTGGGTTGGGCCCGCAACCTGTCACTGCAGTTCAAGGCTTGTTTGTCACAGTCATTCTGCAGGTATTCCAGGAAAGATGAAAGCAGAGCTAAGTCCATCATATCTGAAAGACAACATCTCGCTTTCTGGTTCAGTGGCTGCCGTCCAAAGCCATCGCCAATACACTACCAATGTGAATTTCCCAGACCAAACACTTGGAGGGGTATCAAGAGATCATAAAGCCCATTCACCTCTCTCCCATCTGCCTGCATCTGCTTTATGCCCCCTCTGATGGCCAGGCCCATCTACTTGGTTTCTCAAACAATGAAATCTCTGTCATTGGAATAAATAATTTTGCATTTGAGGAAATCCACACAAGTTGGTAAGTGCAAGCAACGAGTGACATTGTCCCATACTTTGTTTGGAGGCCTCATCTTTGATCCTGCTGACCCAGAAAGTATGCTTGTTCTTGACTCTGAGGACAGCTGCCCACTAGATTGTGAGCCCCACAAATATCAGGGACCATGTCTAATTCCCACCTGGGTACGGTTTCCCAGCATAAGTAAAATGCTCTGCACACAGTAAAGTTGTAATAAATACTATTACTACTACTATCCTCCTCTATGTCTTCATCCTCTTCCTTTTCCTTCATCTCCTTTCTCTTCCCCCTTCCCCCTACCTCCCCACTGTTAGGATAGAAAATTGTCCAGAGGGAAATTTCCAGTAAGACAGCCAAGTGACAAAAGAACAGAGCTGGGGAGAGGGGCATGTGACCATAGTTAAATCCTGTAAACAGACAAGCTGTTTGAGTTTAAGAATTGAGAATCAGCTTGATTCTCAATTCAGATAAACACCAATCTCTACCACAATGAATTATTAACTGTTTTACTGAGTGAACTGTCCTGTGCTTGTTGTTGGAGATGCTACAGGAGGGCCTCGAGCCACATCCTTTTCTATGGTGATTTTTCACCTTAAAGATGGAGGCAAACCAGAGAGAGAAATGCAATTCCTACCCCAGATTCTATGAGAGTAACAGGAACAGATTGACTAAATCACCAGGCAGAATGGCTCCTTTCACTCCCCCACTCCACCCTTCCTGCCTATGACTTTTGGGATGGTGGGGAGGAGAGCTGGCTCATCACTACCAGATGGATTGAGATCTCGGTTGGACTGGGTAATGTTGGTAAGTAATAGTTGGAATTAGAGCTCCTGACCTGAGTATACTGCTAGTCCAAATCCCATTGTTTCAGCTTGGCTGTCTGTCCCATCCAGAATTGTATAAGCAACTAGTTAGAAGCAGTGTGGCCTAATGGAAAAACCCTTGGCCTGGGAATCAGAGGACCTAAATTCTAATCCCAGCTCCACCATTTGTCTGCTATGTGACCTTGGACAAGTTGCTTAACTGATCTGTACCTCAGTGTTTCCTCCTCTGTAAAATGAGGAGTAAATCATACGCCCTCCTCCTTAAACTGTAAGCCCCATGTGGGACAGAGACTGTGTTTGATCTGCACAAACTATCAACCCCAGTGTTTACTACAGTGCTTGGCACATAGTAAACAAAACAAATACCACAGTTATTATTATTATAAATTTAGCTGTTGGTTTTGGAAGACGACAATATTGACAGTGAGGTTCAATTCATGCGTGTGCTTGCGGCTGAAATGAACAATATAAGATTGACACCCCCTCGAAAATTGTTTACAAATAAGGTTAAAGCTGTGTTGTGTTAGTGGATTTATCCTACACCAAGCTTGTTTCTGTTTTTATCTCTCTTTATTTCACAAAGTCTGCACTGTAATACAGCAAACCTTTTTACATTTCTGCCTGTCAGGCTGGTCTGCCTGCTGCAATGGTCTCCCAGCAGTCCACTGCTCTAACACATTGTTTGAGACTGGGCATTACCACGTCTTTAAAATATTTTTTTTCTGGCCTCAGCTGCTTGGGCTATCATGATGCCATCTATTCTTCTAACGTATTATGTGCCGTGGTCCAATATTGCTGGTGGGCTGACTGCATCCAGAAATTTTTTGTTGATATGTGATGTTGACTATGGTTCACATATGATGCCTGGGATGGTAGGTTTCCTATTGTCCCCTATTTGGCCTGAGTTACCCATCACGGTCACATGATGAGGTCAGACATTCAGGGGTTTCCCCAAGATCCTACTGCATTTAGCTATTTACAGAGGATATGGAGATATTCTTTGGGGTTCACACTAGTCTGTCCAAGATGGACCCCATAATATGCTGCTACTGACTCATGACTTTCAGACTCTGAACCCCCGGATCACCTAAAGGCAGCTGAGGTTTCGTGACTGCTCTTTCAACAATAGCTGCTAATCTTGGAGGACTGGGAAATGTTGCCTCCATCTTGCAATAGTGATTATTTCCAAATTTGTGAGTTTCCCAGATTACACTGTCTCCTCAGGTCATAAATCAATAACCAGTATTTCCTGAGTGAAGGATTCTAATGGAAACCGAATTTGTGCAACGGATCTTAAATACCAAATCTAAGCATGACTATAACTAAATCTGATCTAATGCTTATTCCAAAGCTAAGTCAGGGGTGACTTGCCCCCTGAAAGCTACTCTGCTTCCTTTAGCAGCTCTTCTGAGGCAGCACTGTATGCTGATCTTTCCTGGACATTTACTCTACTGGAACACAACTTTTCTGGAAAACATCTGCTCTGCAGGTTTACTTTTCCACAAGGTGGGGACCTCTTCCCCGCAGTGCATTCCCCTCAGACTTTAAGAGATTATTCTTTATCAGGCTCATGGAGTTTCTTCTCTAGACATCCCCTTCCTTGACCAAATCCTTCCTTGTTCTGGGCTTCAGCTGAAGTTTCTAGTTGAGAGACTGAGAGGTCCTGAGTTTTGACTGGCTTTCTTGTTCTAGAAATTTCTGGGGCCTTTCCCTTTATCTTCCCCCTCCAATCTCCTGTTCCCCCACCTCTCCCACCCTGAGTGGGCTGGCCTATTTCAAATCATCATAGAGCTGATGGAATTCCTCCAACAGCCAGATGTGTCTCTTGTAGAAAGTCAAGATCTCACAGTCATATAGAAGGCTGAATGCCTTAACATCCTTTTACACTTTCAACTTGGTATGGAGTTAATACCACTTTGTCACCTCACTCGGTCTTGCAGTCCTCCAAAGGTCATCCCGAATTTCTCTATTCTGTTTCCCATCATTTTAACTGTCTTTGCACATATTATTCATTTATTCATTCAGTAGTATATTATTAGACAGCACGTTGCTTAGATACCAGAATTTGGAGGCTACTTTAACTTCTATGTTGCAAATAACAATAATAATGGTGGTTTTTGTTAAGTGCTTACTATATGCCAAGCACTGTTCTAAGCACTGGGGTAGATACAAGCTTATCAGGTTGTCCCACGGGGGGCTCACAGTCTTATCCCCCATTTTTACAGATGAGGTATCTGAGGCACAGAGAAGTTAAATACCTTGCTGAAGGTCACACAGTAGACAAGTGGTGGAGCCAGGATTAGAACCCACAACCTCTGACTCCCAAGCCTGTGCTCTTGGCACTAGGCTATGCTGCTTCTCTAATTCTATAATTCTCTTCCACAGTGCTGGGCACATAGCAAATTTATAATAAATATTATTCCTACTTCGACTATTACTGTAGAGAGAGGTTGAGTATGCAATTGGGAACCCTAGAGAAGTCTTAGAGTCTTGGCATCTGTGGAAAACTGGACATTTTGAATGGATAAGAACTGAGGCAGAAACTTACTCAGTGGAATACCTCAAAAGAGGGAAAGTGATGCTGTTTTATATGCAATAGCCAGAGAACCAGCTGTCCATCAGTGTCATCCTGGGGGATTCCTCTGACCCAATTTGGGCCTGCACATTCCTATGTCTAGGGCAGATTTTGCAGCAACACCAGATGAAAAGAAAAGGCCATGGTGGCAACTGCCAATTTAGGTGTGGAATAGGGACCAACAGGGAACAATAACAATAAAAATGGCTCCAACATCCAACAGATTGGCTCTGCTCCCAATCCCAGAGAGATATAGCGTAGAGAATACTGAGACAACAGCATCCAAATCAGGATCCTTTAATCGCACTCTCTGGCACATGAGCACAGAAGCATGTGGAAAGAGCACAGGCTTGGGAGTCAGAGGTCATGGGTTCAAATCCCAGCTCCGCCACTTGTCAGATGTGTGAACTTGGGCTGGCCACTTCACTTCTCTGTGCCTCAGTTCCCTCATCTGCAAAATGGGGATGAAGACTGTGAGCCCCACATGGGATAACCCAGTCACCTTGTATCCCCCAGCGCTTAGAACAGCGCTCTGCACATAGAAAGCGCTTAACAAATACCATCATCATCATCATCATGAGCATAGGCACAGAGTGGATACTGCTTACGTGCGTGGAGTTTTAACACGCCCTTTCATGTGAATAAGCCCACCCCAGGCTCACACAGCCAGCACCCCTTGGTCCTCCCAAAGATGTTCTCATGGGAGCAAACCATCACTAGTCCCTGAGCTGTCAGTCAGTTTCCATGGCTTCTTACTGGCTGTTGACCAGGAAGTTGGCATCCCTCAGTTTCCAATGGTACCCATTCATCACTCTTAGTCCCTCCTCCAACAGCCCATTAATCTCTACCTCATGGCCTGATCTGCCATCTTGAAGCTATGTGGCCTTGCGGGGAGGAAGCAGAAGGCACCCCCACACTTTCAAGGTGTTGGGGAAACACAGGGTGGTAGGGTCAATTCCAAGCTGTGCTGGGATGGGGGTTGGAGATATCCTACAGCAGCAGCAGTTCCAGGAGCTGCTGCTGGCTGCACTCAAAGAATGGGATGGGGGGATGTGCCATGGTACCTTGGCTATGGGTTGTTTGAGGAAAGGATGCAAGGCACCTGCTGAATTCTGTGCAGGTGCTATGATTTAACAATGAATATTAATATCTGTCTCCCCCTATAGACTGTAACCTAGTCGTGGGCAGGGAATGTGCCTGATAATCATTATTTTGTACTCTCCTAAGTGCTTAGTACAGTGCTCTGCACACAGTAAGCACTCAATAAATATGATTGAATGAGTGAATGAATAAAAAGTGGTGGTGACTCTGGCCATTGAAGCGTACCTCAGGAAAGAGGGGATGGGGGAGGGGAGGGGTGGTATCAGCTCCATGGCGGTGGCATGGAGGGGGAGGAGTGGTATCAGCTCCATGGCTGTGGCAGGTCAGAATCCCCTCTCCACACTGCAGGGCCCAACTCGGATTATGGGGACAAAAGTGTAGCTTGAATCGCCCTCCCCATAGCATGGAACTCAACCCAGACCACAGAGTCGAGCTGGGGAGGGGATGGCGGTAGGTGGGGGGAGAGAAAGAAGGAGAACTACTGTGGAAGCAGTGGGTCTATGCACACGGCTCCATAATAAAAGTATCCCGGGGGGTCAGCTCTCTGCCATGAAGCCCAAGCCCTTTTTGCTCCGATTAACAAGCCCAATCCCATAAATCCCCAAACCCGATACCACATGGTTCATACAGTTATATCCCCTCCCTTCACTCCGAAAAGGCTACAGCACATTCATGAAGTTCTGCATGGTTTTCCATTTCGGGGCCTCAAACCCACAAAGGGAGATATATAGCCTTACTAGGTATTGCCAGGAGGTCCCTTTTTCAGTTGCGATACATGGGCAAACCAAGGTTCCCCTGTGACTCCTTGTAACCCATAAATCCTAGGGCCGACCTGACACGTCACCATAGAGAGGCCTTCCCATAGCAGGGTCGGAAATGTCCCTCAACTGGTTTGGTGTACATTACCCACTCTTCAGGCTGCAACTGATATGGTGCTACTGCCAGGGGTCACCTTGGGTTTTGCCAAGTCTCTGCCTGCTAAGTTTCCCGCTTTTCCAGAACAATGGTCTGTTCCTGGAAAGTGCAGGTCCAGGCCACTGTTAATTTCTCCCACTTCAAGTCTTTTGGAAGTAGAAGTCAGCACCCTCATCTGGCCATCTTATGTCCAATAGCACAGAAAGTCTGGTACTACCAGGGGCACTCCTGGAATCCTTCGCTCTGGGTATTGCTCCCAGTGACCCTTTTCTAGCTTTGCCCTGGTTGATTATCCTTTCTTAATCTGGGAAATAGCCGCCTCAAGAGAATCCTTCTTCTGTCCCTGCTACAGGATCACCAGTTGTCCTTCCAGAACACACTGCAGGGCGGCAGCTTCCTGCAAGGTGCCCTTCACTTCCCACCAGGCCGTGTGGACCTCCAGAGGTGGAAGGAACCCATTTGTCCAGAGTCACTGGATCACCTGCCTCAGGTGGAAGACAATACTGGCTATGGGGCTCTGGCCATTTTCCTGGTTGTTGATGGCTATTTCAAATAGAAGTCAGTCTTCCAGGCTGTCCTCGACCCAGATGACAATGTTCTCCCGGGCAGCTCTGCATCACATCAGTCTTCCCTGCCTTTATAAAACCAACTGCTAGACAATCATCAACCTCCCCTCTTTTCCAGTCAGTGGGACCCCACCACCTTAGGGTCAAGTTTGCCCCATTAAGTGTTTTCCTCAGGGTGCCCGATGAGTTATGGGGTGGATTGGCCAGACAAGTCCCCTCATGATGCATTCTGCCCCCCTGGAGTAACCTGATGCTTTACCAAGGGGGTTGAAGTCCCTCTGTCAATAGCCCCTTTCCACAAGCCATGCTTTCCTGCTCCAGGTTTTGGGTTTTGCTCAGATAGGACATTATAGGCAATTCCGGATCCTGGTTTTCACTTGAAACCCTCCAAACTACCAAGGCTCTGTCAGTGCAGTCCAACTTCTTGGAGAAGTCGGGTCAACCTCCTTCACGCTTTAAGGAATTGGGCCCTAGGCTGGTGTGCGTACATTGTTCTCCTCCCTCCAGGCACTCTTCCCAAATGAGCTCCACAGTCCCCACTCACACAGCATCACGCCTAAAACATCTGTCATTCATTGCAGAATGATGTGTCTCGTATGCCCCTTAGGTATCAAACCCAATCCCTGTGTCTCAAAATTATACCAGGTCTCCTTTTCCTCCTTCATGGTCCCTGGGTGGGATGCTCACTTCACTTGTGGTGTTTGTATCAGCTCTCATGGGTCCATCTGATGGGAAGTAGCATGGAATAGCGGATACAGAATGAGCTCATTTTGTATCCGCCTGGGAGTCACAAGGTCATGAGTTCTAATCCTGACTATGCTACTTCTCTGCTGTGTGACCTGGGGCAAGTCACTTTACTTCTCCATGCCTGTTACATCAGCTGTAAAATGGGGATTGAGACTGTGAGCCCTACATGTGACAGGGGCTCAAATCAAACCTGATTTGATTGCATCTACCCCAGCCCTTAGTACAGTGCCTGCACAAATACCATAATTATTATTGTTACTGTCTGATATTCTCCAGAGGTCTTTTGGCCCCCTGTGATTGTAACTTGACAGGTTTGGTTAATATACTCTGTAACTCATATAAATGGGTTTGCATCTCTGATGTGCCTCCCAAACAATCCAACCATTGGTCTCTCTGCCATCATATTTCTCCACCAAGCACCTGTCTTAGTTAGGTAACCCTGTAATGGTTTTCTACCAAGTCTCCATTTTGCATCTCCAATTCCCTCCTAAGTTTAGGATCAATAATGCTGCCTCGTGATTCCATGAGGCATTCCCCCAAGTCTGATCAGTACGATGAACCCACCCTCCATTCTTCCAGGCAGGAGGATATGATCCCAGCTGACTCAGATTGAATATCTTCCCACGTTCACACTCATGCATGGATCCTGTACACCAGGGCCTGAGGATGTTCCTCCTCTTGCGGTCTCATCTTACGGACTCTTGCGCTCAGGCTCTTTCTTTCAAACCGTGTTTTTGCCACTTCATTTGCTGTTTAGGCAAAATCACCCTCCATCAAGACCCCCACCACAGTCTTGGGTCCTAACAAAGCCTTCCACAACTTGTCCTGCTCAGGAGACCTATATTCCACTACTGTTTGCTTTACTCATTCATTCAGTCATATTTATTGAGCACTTACTGTGTGCAGAGCACTGTACTAAGTGCTTTACCCTTGCCAACCAGCATGTAAAGGCATTTCAGTCTCCAGGGGGCTCTTTTAATTCTAATACAGGGATTCCCTCTCCTGTGGATAGAAAAGTGACCACCATCTCCTCAATGACAGTGGTGGAGGTTCCCAATCTTCTGATTGGTCATCAGTGCTTCCCTCCAGTAGGTGTGAATTTAGGAAAGCTAAGTCCCAATTCTGAGGGTCATAACCCCCTCATGCCTGGTGACTTGTCGAGTTCTACAATCCACCGCCATCGGTGAATGGGTTGGGGGGATCTTGGGGTTCTCTGGCAACTGGTGGTCAGGTGGTCATGAAGCCACTGGTGGGGCAGAGATGTGATGACTGGCATAGATAAAGCCCCACCTTAGGTTTCCTCCCCTTCAGGGCTCTCATCTCTTCAGTGTTTAGAACAGTGCTTGACACACAGAAAGCACCTAACAAATGCCTCCGAACCTCCAATTCTAAATCCTTTCTATCCTCTACCTCCCTCCTGTATCGATTTGCCTCCTAAGCGGTAGTTGATACTGCTGTTACTGAGGACTAAACCAGTATCCTCCGCTGCTCAACTACATCCTCCAAAGCAGTGATACATGCCTGTAAACATCCACTTCTCTCCACAGGGATTGGATCTCACCCATCAAAGCCTGGAGTACCACACCTTTAACCCAATTTTCTTTTGCATTTCCCTTTGGGTCGCAAATCCCCTTTGCCCAATCCTGAAGGGCAAATCAACCACCTGTTTGGAGTGGCCGATAGGGCCCTCCCGATTTCTTAAGGGCATTCTGAACAAACTCACGTATGTGTTTTACATTCCCAAATGCAGATCCCAGGAGCTCCAACCTCCTGTTCACAGCCAACTGTGCCAATGATGCACTGAGAAGTGAAGCACAGAGAACACAGGCAACATCTCACTCCCTGTCAGGAACCTTTAAACGTACTCCCTCCCACGAGGGCTCAGCAAAGGTACAGCACAGGGCAGTAATGAGCCTGGATGGGTTTACACAGGCAGGATTTTAACACATCCAATCAGCTGCATAAGCCCACCCTGAGCTGATGCAGTCAGATCCCCTTGGCCCTCCCAAAAATTCTCCTTTGGGAGAAAAACATCATTAGTCATATTGCTGTCAGTCTGGTTCCATGGCTTCTCACTGGTGGTTGAGCAGGAAGTTGTCATCCCTCAGTCTCTAATGGTACCTGTTCAACTGTAAGTCCCACCTCCAGTGGTGCACTGATCTCAACCCTGTGGCCCAATCCACCATCTTAGAGCTGTGTGGCCTGAAAGTTAGGGGGGAAGGGACACCCCAAAATTTCAAAGTGTTGGGGAAATATAGGGCTCTAGGATCAAACCCAGGCTGTGATAGGGTGGGGGTTGGAGGTGTCCTACAGTGGCAGAGTTTCCAGGCAACTCCGTGGGCTGGGGCTGAGAGACACATGATGACACTCTGGCATTGAGCTGTGTGTGGAAAGGGGACAGCAGTTCCGGGCACTGGAGCCATTGTGACAGTGCAGTCGGGGCCCTGGACTTGCAGGGGCCAGGGTGGGCAGAGTGCTGGGCATGGGCATAGAGACACCTGCTGAGCACCCCATAAGCAACCTAAAGTGGCAGCGGCTTTGGCCCTCAGTGTGTGTCACAAGCCAGAGGCGACCAGGGGAGAGGAAGGGTGGCATTTGCTCCATAGCAGTGGCAACTTAGAGCCCCTTCTGTGTACTGCAGGGCCCATCTTGGTCTATGGGGATGACAGCACAGCTTGAATTTCCCTCCCCACACCGCAGAGCTCAACCCAGACCACAGTTGGAAGCCAAGGAGGGGAAGCAGCAAGGGCAAAAGGAAACTGAGGTAGTAGCGACTCTATATGTGGGGTTACTAGATGCAACCCAGGGCTCACCTTTCTTCCATGGAGCCTGTGCCTGGAGAGGACAAGGGGAACAGGATCCAGTATCTCCAAGACCAAATCTGCAAGATGAAGCTCAGTTTTCGGGCCTCTGGGAAAACAGTCAGCTGGGAAGCCCATGTTTCCTCCAGGCCTGCAGAGCTGTGGGAGAACTTCATGGTCCCAGGAAGAATGACGCAGAATTCGTTGTTGGTTTTGGCCCTGCTCCAGTCATTCTAAAGAAATCATCTTCACCTTTCAGCAGGATGTCACAGTCGTCTTTGGATTGTCCCTTGTTCACTTGCTCTTGATGTGCTGCCAGAGTCATTGAACAGGATAACTCAACCAAATGGTACGTTGCAGGAAACTGGGAATACTCCAACTGGGAAAATAATGTGTATGAATTTAGTCCTTTTACATTAAGATTTTGGCTCTCATTCAGACACAAAATATGTTTATCTCGGTATACAAATACCTGGGGACCTTAGGAGCCAATACGAAGTCTGCAAATGAAACATTGCATGATCTTAAATCAAAATATAATTTTACGATCTTTCCGAGTGTGAACCTGCCACATCTTTGGCACAATTATTTATAAATACCTCAAGGTTATTGGTGTAGTGTATTGGTGAGCTACCAAGCAACTCAGACTGGATAAATGCAAATCCTAGCTTTCAGCCTCCAATTCAGGGAGATATTTTTCCCTCCTGGTGTACAGAGTTCTGCCGAGATCTCTACCCATCATTCAAGCAGGCCGAAGGTGCATCCGTGGCCAAAGGCTCTCGTAGATTCTTTCCTACTTGTTCTGACACCCTGGGCAGACCTGTTCCTTGGTCTACTAACACACGCTCTTCAGGAGCTCACTCTTAGTGGACCTCAGCAACATGAGATGATTTGATCATTATCATCATCAATGGTATTAAGTGCTTGCAGTGTGTAAAGCTCTGTACTAAGCATTTGGGAGAGTACAAGATAACAAGAGTTGCTTGACATGATCCCTGCCCAACATGAGCTTACAGTCTATATCAATCAGGAGAACTATTGGGCACCTAATAATAATTGTAATTGTGGTATTTGTTAAGCATTATTAGGTGTCAAGCACTGTTCTAAGCATTGGAGAAGCTTGTTGTGGACATGGAATGTCTCTGTTTATTGTTATATTGTACTCTCCCAAGTGCACAGCACAGTGCTTTGCACACAGTAAGCACTCAATAAATACCACCGAATGAACGAATGGAGAAGATACAAGATAATCACATCAGAAATAATCCCTGTTCCACACAGGGCCCACCATTTAAATAGGAGGGAGAACAGGTACCGAATTCCCATTTTACAAATGAGGTAACCGAGGCACAGAGAAGTTAAGTGACTTTCTCAAGGTCACACAGCAGGCATGGAGAGGACCCAGGACTAGAATCCAGTCCTCTGATGCCCGGGCCTATGCTTGCAGCATGGCTCAGTGGAAAAAGCCTGGGCTTTGGAGTCAGAGGTCATGGGTTCAAATCCCGGCTCCGCCACTTGTCAGCTGTGTGACTTTGGGCAAGTCACTTCACTTCTCTGGGCCTCAGTTACCTCATCTGTAAAATGAGGATTAAGACTGTAAGCCCCCCGTGGGACAACCAGATCACCTTGTAACCTCCCCAGCGCTTAGAACAGTGCTTTGCACATAGTAAGCGCTTAATAAATGCCATTATTATTATTATTATTGTTCCATTAGTCCAGGCTTCTCCTACTTCAGGCTTGACATATAGTAAGCACTTAATAAATGCTATTATTATCATTATCATTATTATTCTTATCATTAAGTGTTAAGGGATCTTGTGGATTGACGCAATTTGGGAGGGTGGGATTTAATCAGGGAAGGCCTGTGGATTCGATGAGTTTTCCCAAGTGCACTGCAGATAGGTGGGGCTCTGAACTGGTGAATTTGGGAGAGCGGGAGTTCCACACCAGGTGAACAGTGTGAACGAAGGGCTGGATGCAGGAGATATGGTGGTGAAGGCCAGTGAGAGGAGGTCGTAAGTTCCGTCAAGAGAGAACTAAGGCCTGATCCACTGTAAGTGTGTAAGTGATAAATAACTTCTCAGCCTCCAAATACATTCATTCATTCATTCATTCAATCGTATTAAGTGCTTACCCTGTGCAGAGCACTGTACTATGCACTTGGAAAAGTACAACAGCAAATATTGACATTCCCTACCCACAACGAGGTCACTGTCTAGAGGTGGGAAGACAGACATCAATAGAAATAAATTAAATTACAGAGCTATACATAAGTGCTGTGGGGCAGGAGCCGGGGGTGGTGGGGAAGAGCAAAGGGAGCAAGTCAGGGCAACACAGAAGGGAATGGAAGATGAGGAAAAGTGGGGCTTAGTCTGAGATGGCCTCTTGGAGGAGATATGTCTTCAATAAGGCTTTGAAGGGGGAGAGAGCAATTGTCTGTTGAATTTGAGGAGGGAGGGTATTCCAGGAGAGAGGTAGGATGTGGGCCAGGGGCCAGTGGGGTTCTATTTGTTTATATTGATGCTATTGATGCCTGTTCGCTTGTTATGATGTCTGTATCCCCCTTTCTAGACTGTAAGTCCATTGTGGGCAGGGATTGTCTCTCTTTATTATTGAATTGTACTTTCCAAGTGCTTAGTACAGTGCTCTGCACACAATAAGCGTTCAATGAACACTACTGAATGAATGAATGAGACAGGTGAGAACAGGGCACAGTGAGAAGGTTAGCATTAGAGGAGCGAAGTATGCATACTGGACTGTAATAATAATAATAATAATGTTGGTATTTGCTAAGCGCTTACTATGTGCAAGGCACTGTTCTAAGCACTGGGGTAGATACAAGGCTGTAGAGGTGAGGTAGGAGGGGGCAAGGGGATGGAGTGCTTTAAAGCCAAAGGTGAGGAGTTTTTGTTTGATATGGAGGTGGACAGGCAACCACTGGAGATTGTTGAGGCGGGAGATGACATTTCCTGAACGTTTCTGTAGAAAGACCATCCAGGCAGTGGCATGAAGAATGGACTGGAGTGGGGAGAGACAGGAGGTTTGGAGGTCATCTAAGGTAAAAAAAAAAAGAAGATTAATGTGGATTAACAGGGTTAGAGAGGTTGTTGCTGGATAACTCATCTTAAAAGCTCAGGTTTACAGGACTCACTCGAGCTGCTCAGATCTTAGACCACATTGTCAACTGATTAGGATGGATTTCTACGTGGATTGCCAGTAAATCAGTCCTAAGCCCCTCAGGAGCTGTAGACAGCTACATGGACAATCTAATAATTAATGATATTTGTGGTATTTGTGCTTTGTTCCAAGTGCTGTGTTAAACACTGGGGTAGATAAAGGATAATCAGGTCTCTCATGGAGCTCTCAGAAACGTTAAGTGACTTGGCCAAGGTCACAGAGCACACAAGTAACTCAACCTGAATTAGAACATAGGTCTTCTAACTCCTACGCCCAGGCTCTTTCCACTAGGCCACACTGCCTCCCAAATATTCTCTTACCTCTCCCTCAATATTCCAGGCTTGTTCCTATTATTGTTTCAAATTAAATCCTGCTTGTATGTTTTGCATGTTTGTAGGTACAGATTGAAATTGCCTCTGGGCTTTATGTAGCCTTATTTTTGAAGCAGCATGGCTTAGTGGAAAGAGCACGGGCTTGGGAGTCAGAAGATGTGGGTTCTAATCTTGCTTCTGCTACTTGTCTGCTGTGTGACCCTGGGCAAGTCACTTTACTTCTCTGTGCCTCAGTTACCTCATCTGTAAAATGGGGATTAAGACTGTGAGCCCTAAGTGGGACAACCTGATTACCTTGTATCTACCCCAGTCCTTAGAATAATGCTGGGCACACAGTAAGTGCTTAAGAAATACTATTATTATTACTATTATTGTTATTATCAATCCTGCCTCCACCACTTGTCTGCTGTGTGACCTTAGGCAAAGTCACCTTATTTCTCTGTGCCCCAGTTACCTCATCTGTAAAATGGGGATTAAAAGTGTGAGCCCCACATGGGTCAATCTGATTACCCTGTATCTACCCCAGTGCTTAGAATAGAGCTTGGCAGATAGTAAGTGCTTAACGAAGAACATAATTATTATTATTATTATATTTAGGAGTGGCTGATGGGAGGCCTGATGTCATATCTGCTTGGATGAAGTGGAGCATGGGAGGTCAATCCTGTTAGCTCTAGTTTAATGGCATATAGCAGAGCAGTTCCAAATTCAGTCTAGGGAGAAAATGATTTCTTCTCCAGATGCTAGTAAAGGGGTGGGGCTGGGAAGTACTGCAGAGAAAGGACTGGCAGGATTTAGCAATTGACTAAAGATGAAAGACAGTGAGGAATTGAGAGGGTCTGCAATGTCACAGTCTTCTGTGACAGGTGGTTTTGAGGACAGAGAAGGGAACAGTAGGAAAAGGAGGAAAATTAGGAGAGAAGATGAAGAGCTCAGCTTTAGATGTCAGGTGTGCAAAGACAGTTGGACAACCCTTGTGGAGCGACCCTGGGGACAAGAGGAATGTGAGTTTGAAGAGTAGGAGAGAGATGGTGGCTAGTGAGGTAAATCCCATCTAAAGCTAGGAACCGAAGTCAGGTAAGTACACTATTTCCCACTAGAGTGAGCACAGAAGGCAAGCTGCCCATTGTTGGGTATCTGTTGCTGAATTGCTCTTTCCAAGCACTTAGTACAGTGCTCTGCACACAGTAAGCGCTCAATAAATATGATTGAATGAATGAATGAATAGGACCCCTCCTTATGGACAGGGTGGGGTAATGCATGGGCTCATAGGGCTTTAACCCACAGCCTTGGGTTTTGAAAAATTTCAACCAGCTCCTTAAATCACACCCCCACTTTACCTTAACAACCTAGCTGCTCCTTGGAGCATTACGAAGATGGGGTTTCTTTCAAAATACCTGCCATGAACGCAGCCCTGTCCTGCATCTTTGGCTCTCAAACCACATGCTGTTCTTTAAATGTCTATAAGCTCCTCTTGGATAGAGTTCCTTATTAGCAGGGAAGGTGTTTACCAATTCTATTGAATTGTACTTTCCCAAGCATTGGTACAGGGCTCTGTACTCAGTAAATCCTCTATAAATACCATTGATTGATTGGAATGAGCAACAGGATCCTATATTCCCAGGAGTTCATGCTAAGGATTACCTGGGACTGTTCCTTTAAAAGCTTCACCGCCTTCTTTCCAGTTAGCCTTCTGAGAAGACTGAGAAGAAGCAGTTCAAGAGGAAGACAGAGTGAAAACAAGATCATCTGCTATATCACTGCCCGCTGGCAATTAATCGATGGTACTTTTTGAGTTCCCTCTCAGGATCATACCTGGAGAGTTTCCAGTACTCTACCAGTCTAGAATATGGGAGGGAAAGTCAAGCACAGGTGTACCCATTCCATTCCTAGCTTGGGCAGTGGCTAGCAAGTGGAAGGCAATCTGTGACAAATTAAAACTCACCTGTGCTGGGCAGCCGTGGTGTGGGGGGTTGGGTAGGGGAAAAGAAACCTGATGGAGTGCCTTAAAATTTATGAAGGGGAATTTCTGCCTGATGCAGAGACAAATGGGAAACTATTGGAGGTTTATGAGGACTGGGGAGATGAGCACAGAAATTTTTATTAGAAAAATTTTGAGTACAGTGCTTTGCACATAGTGAGTGCTCAATAAATATGATTGAATGAATGAATGAAAAAGGATATGGGCAGCTGTGAAATCTAGAGGGGGAGAAGCTGAAAGCAGGGAGGTCAGTAAGGAGTCTAAGGCAGTAGTTCTGTTAGGTTAAAACAAGTGCTTGCACCAGTGCGATAACAGTTTGGGTGCACAGGAAGAGACATTTTCTGGAGATGTTGTAAGGATGGAGGTTGAAGGAGAAAGATGAGTCAAAGATAATGCTAATGTTGCAGGCTTGTGAGGAAGAGAGAATGATGGGTTGTAAACAATGATGGGGAAGCCAGGGGGAAAAGAAGGTTTTGATGAGAAGACGAGGTGCTTAGTTTTGGACATGTTGGGTATGAGGACACCTAAGTGGAAATGTCTTAAAGGCAGAAGGAAATAGACCATTGGCAGGGCTGTGATAAATTAAAGTCCATTAGACCCAGCAAAGAAGCATTTTGCAGCAACCTTGGGGTGTGCAGTCTCAGTAGAATGAAGGGAAAAACAACAGATTTCAGTGGATCAAAAAGAAAGTTGATGTGGAGGAAGTGAAAGCCATGCGTATAATACAGTCTTTCGAAGAATTAGGCCCTGAATGGGAGCAGGTGAATTTAGTAACAGCAGGAGGAAGCAGGGGCTGGAATCACTCAGGCGATCAAGCAATAAATCAACAGATCGAACAAAGACATTTGTTGAGCACCTACGGAATTCTAGACACTGTACCAGGTGGTTGGGAGAGTAGAAAATTTCATTAATTTTATTTTTGAAAATGAAACCGTTTAAAACCAGCTCGTAGCCTTGTCCACGGTTCTATTCTCAGCCCTGTCGTGGGTCCAAGTAGAAAGAGCATGACTGTAGAAATCAGGATCTGGGTACTATGTTTCTAAGGAGTGCAGAGGTGTACCAAGTCAGTGAATAAGAAGATGATTTGTGCAACAGCATGAAGAACAGACTGGAGGGCTTTATCCTCTTGGGGAAGCAGTGAGGCTGAGTGGAAAAAGCACCAGGCCTGAGGATGAGATGACCTGGGTAATTCTAGCTCCACTGTTTATCTGCTGTGTGACCTTAGGCAAGTCGCTTAACTTCTCTGCGCCTCAGTTACCTTATCCATAAAATGGGAATTGAGGCTGAGAGCCCTAAATGAGACAGGGACTGTGGGCAATGCAATTATCTTGCATCTACCCCAGAACTTAGTAATAATAATAATAATAATAATAATAATGTCATTTATTAAGCGCTTACTATGTGCAAAGCACTGTCCTGGCACATAGTAAGCACTTAACAAATACCACAATTATTAGGCTGGCACGGAGACTGACACACTAGTCTAAAACTTTGTGTCCAAAGTGACCAAAACTTGCACCAGAGTAGTAGCTATTTGAGTGCAGAGGAAGATCTGGGAGATATAATGGCATATCTGCCTCTGACCTGTCATCTGATCTGCCAGCAAAACACCAGATGACCATGGCAAGACTGAACTCCATATCTTCCCTCCCAAACCCTGCCCTCTCCCTGACTTTCCTGTCACTGTAGACGGCACTACCATCCTTCCCATCTCACAAGCCCGCAACCTTGGTGTCATCCTCGACTCTGCCCTCTCGTTCACCCCTCACATCCAATCCATCACCAAAACCTGCCAGTCTCACCTCCATAACATCGCCAAGATCGCCCTTTCCTCTCCATCCAAACCACTATCCTGCTGGTTCAATCTCTCATCCTATCCTGACTGGATTACTGCATCAGCCTCCTCTCTGATCTCCCATCCTCCTGTCTCTCCCCACTTCAGTCTATACTTCACGCTGCTGCCCGGATCATCTTTGTGCAGAAACGCTCGGGGCATGTTACTCCCCTCCTCAAAAATCTCCAGTGGCTGCCAGTCAACTTATGCATCAAGCAAAAACTCCTCACTCTCGGCTTCAAGGCTCTCCATCACCTCACCCCCTCCTACCTCAGCTCCCTTCTCTCCTTCTCTACCTCACCCTCCACTCCTCTGCTGCTAACCTTCTCACTGTACCTCGTTCTCACCTGTCCCACTGTCGACCCCCGGCCCATGTCCTTCCCTTGACGTGGAATGCCCTCCCTCCGCACATCTGCCAAGCTAGCTCTCTTCCTCCCTTCAAAGCCCTACTGAGAGCTCACCTCCTCCAGGAGGCCTTCCCAGACTAAGCCCCCTCCTTCCTCTCCCCTTCCACATCCCCCCCCACCCTACCTCCTTCCCCTCCCCGCAGCACCTGTATGTATGCTTGTATAGATTTATTACTCTATTTTACTTGTACATATTTACTATTTATTTTGTCATTGATGTGCTTCTAGCTTTACTTCTATTTATTCTGATGACTTCACACCTGACCACATGTTTTGTTTTGTTGTCTGTCTCCCCCTTCTAGACTGTGAGCCTGTTATTCGGTAGGGACCGTCTCTATATGTTGCCAACTTGTACTTCCCAAGGGCTTAGTACAGTGCTCTGCACACAGTAAGCACTCAATAAATATGATTGAATGAATGAATGAAGAGTGAGAGTTTTGGGGGCTCAAATAGAGAGTCAAATTTTCAAGGCCAGTGTCTCAACACTTTGTTTCACCTGCAGATGCAGTAGGGCAAATGTAAAGATTTCAGGTGACAGCATATTCCATAATTTCTCTTTCCATTACCCTTAATAACTCATGGGAAATAGAATTCAATAATGATATAAAGGAAAACAATCAAAATATAAGAAAAGGGAAAGGAAATGACTGTGACAACCATGATATGAATCCTTTTGATCAAATATGCAATATCACACACAGACTGTAAGGTTAAATCTCAGCTCAATCCAAAGCATGGCTCAGTGGAAAAAGCACGGGCTTTGGAGTCAGAGGTCATGAGTTCAAAACCCAGCTCCGCCACTTAGCTGTGTGACTTTGGGCAAGTCACTTAACTTCTCTGGGCCTCAGTTACCTCATCTGTGAAATGGGGATTAAGAATGTGAGCCCCCTGTGGGACAACCTGATCACCCTGTAACCTCCCCGGCACTTAGAACAGTGCTTTGCACATAGTAAGCTCTTAATAAATGCCATTATTATTATTATTATTATAGACTCTGGGTTTCCCAGCTCTGATTTGGATGAAGGAAGTAGGATGATGTTCCCCCCCTGGAGATTCCTCTCTTCCTAGATGCTTTTCATGACCCTTGTCTTTTCCCTTAATTGTTGCTTAGAGTTTTAATATGTGGTAGTTATTTTTCAACAATGATAAATACTACTAAATTCATTAGGCGTGGCCTTGGTAACAAGCAACAGAGCAGCCCCATGAATAAAGACCCATTACCAAGGGACCTTGTGCAGGTTTCAAAGAGCCCCTTTCAAGAAACTTGGCCACTAGTTTGGGTGAATGGGGTGCATCCCTGTGAAAATACCCAACTTATGCCCCAGGCCATGCTCCTTGATGGAAGAAGGTGGACCACTGGATCTTATCCATGGGTCCACGGAAGCATGTGCTGCAGTCCCACTACCTGGGTTGGCCCGAGGCCCCAGATGGGGGTGACCTTGCATCGCTCAGGAGCAGAAAGGGAAGCACCATTCCCATTCCTTGGAACCCCAAATCATGTTCCCACTACCAAGGCCCAGGAGAGAGCCAGCACCCCACCTTCTCAATGTTGGGGTGATAGTTGCCATCCCCGATCCTCTTACCCCTATGCCAGATTGGCCCAGCCAATCGCCCCACGCTTCTCAGTGGGGTTAAAAGGCTCATAGAGTCAGACTGAGATCCTGAACATTCCCAGGTTTGCCCTGGTATCTTTAGTGTCAACCTTCAGAAAGTTTCCTATAGTACTCGTTTCTCATTTTTCCCTCTGTTCCAGCTTATCTCTCTGCTTCCTGTGCACAGCAAACATTCTTACAACTTCCAAATTCTATAGCCTTTTTTATTTTTAATGGTATTTGTTAAGCACTTACTATAATAATAATAATAATAATTATGGTATTTGTTAAGTGCTTACTATGTGCCAAGCACTGTTCTAAGAGCTGGGGTAGATACAAGGTAATCAGGTTGTCCCATGTGGGGCTCACAATCTTAATCTCCATTTTACAGATGTGGTAACTGAGGCACAGAGAAGTTAAGTGACTTGCCCAAAGTCACACAGCAGACAAGTGGCGGAGCCAGAATTAGAATCCGGGTCCACGCTCTATCCATGAGGCTACACTGCCTCTCAGCCTTCATAGCCTTGGGACCTTGGTGAAAGCACTTTGGCTGTCTGATCCAGAAACCGTTGGATTTCCTGTCACAACTTTCCTTGAAATTCCCAGGCCACTGACTCTTTAGCTTTGCTAATATCAGTTCTCCTTGCCCAGCTTTGTGTCTCTTAGGGACCATGTCGCAAAAGCTTGACTTGACAGAGCAACAAGCCCAGGAGATAAAAACAGGGGTGAATCAATCACTCAAGCCACTGGCCCCACTTATTCCTACAGACAATGCTGCTTGCCCCTACTGGGTAGTTCCACGTCACGAGTTTTACTTAATCATTCTCCCAGCTCTGAATAATGTGTCTGCTGAAAATGAAGCCAAACCAAGACTCCTTCACCTGTTCCCTCATTTCACCTTTCAAGAAACGTGGGGAAAGAAGAGTGTGAAAGTTATACAAGCTTCATCTTACTGTGTTATTGAGTTTAATATAACTTTTTAAAAATGTATGCTGTGGCTTCATCTTTAGGTTTCCAGGGGATTCATGGCTCCTTTATGGGAAAGTCATATTTATTTTATATCTTCGTGTATTTGAAAAACAAGGGGCATGTTTCAAATTGAAATGCAGGAAGAGTAGGATTATGAAAAAGAATATTGCATACATATTTTCTGAGTGTCACTGTGAAATGCCTGTAGTATCAAGAAGGAACCCTGTAGAATTAATTGGAAAGAAAAGTGAAACTTCTTAGGGAACATAAAGTTCTCATTTATCCAAAGTAAAATACTTGTCAGTTGAATGAAGGAAGAAATCAAATTTTCAATTTTTTTTCTTTCTCATTTCGACCAAGAAGAATCAGGGAAGCTGTGGTTTAGTGGGTAAAACACAGTCCTGGGAGCCAGAGTACCTGGATCCCAATACCAGCTCTGCCACTTGCCTGCTGTGTCACCCTGGGCAAGTCATTTAACTTCTCTGTACCTCAATTACCTAAACTTAAGCAGCATGGCTTAGTAGAAAGAGAACAGGCATGGGAATCAGAGGTCGAGGGTTCTATTTCAGGCTTCGCCATTTGTCAGCTGTGTGCCTTGGGCAAATCACTTAACTTCTCTGTGCCTCAGTTCCCTCATCTGTAAAATGGGGATGAAGACTGTGAGTCCTACGTGGGACAACCTGATTACCTCGTATCTACCCCAGCACTTAGAACACTGCTTGGCACATAAAAAGCACTTAAACAATTACCAACATTATTATTATTATTATACCCGCTCTCCCTCTTGACTGTGAACCTCATCTGGGACAGAGATTGTATCCCACCTGATTAACTTGTAATAATACTAATGATGATGATAGTGTTTGTTAAGTGCTTACTATGTGCCAAGCACTGTTCTAAGAGCTGGAGTAGATACAAGGTAATCAGGTTGTCCCACGTGGGGCTCACAGTCATAATCCCCATTTTACAGATAAGGTAACTGAGGTACAGAGAAATCAATCAATCATATTTATTGAGCATTACTGTGTGCAGAGCACTGTACTAAGCGCTTGATTAGAAATGAAGTGAAGTGAATGAAATGAAAGTGAAAGAAATGAAGTGACTTGCCCAAGATCACACAGACACGAGCAGAGTCAGGACTAGAACCCAAGACCTCTGACACCCAAGCCCTTGCTCTTTTCACTAAGCCACACTGCTTCCACACTGTATCTACCGCAGTGCTTAGAACAGTGCTTTACGCATAGTAAGCACTAAATTAATACCATTAAAAAATGTCCAGGCACAGTCTTCTCTGATGCAGAGCAGACCAAGAGCCCCGCTCATTCTGGAATTCCACAGGAGGAGCCACTGGGAGAGTCTTGGGTCCGCACAGATTCAATTTTATCCCAACCCATTGTACCCATGTTGGCTAGTTCTCTGCTCTACACACAAGGCCGGGCAGTGCACTAGGTTCCTCTGGGCCTCTCGTAAGACAGAAGTAGTGAGAGTTTGCTGATAAAGTCCAGTGGAAGGAGAGCTGTGCCAACTGATCAGGGAAGTTAGTGTATCAGTCTCTCACTGCAAAATGGGGTCTGCACCTGAGAGCAGCCTGGAAATTCCTGCTGTTTTCCAAGCCCAGTTCCATTTCCACCCGCAGACAAGTTGGCCATCTTGCAAGACCCCACTACTCAACAGCTCTTCTGGGCAAGGAAGTGGGAGGGCAAGAAAAAGGCAGTGGGGTCAGAGGAGGGGCGGGGAGGACAGGAAGGGAGAAGAGTGGCCACCTTCCTTGTATCTTTTAGGACAAGTCAGGATGGGGAAATAGCGTGACCCAGGATTATGAGAAGCAGCATGACCTAGTGGATACGGCATAATCCTGGGAGGTTGAAGGACCTGGGTTCTAATTCCGGCAGTCACCCAATTATCTTGGCTCAGTGGAAAGAGCCCGGGCTTTGGAGTCAGAGGTCATGGGTTCAAATTCTGCTCCGCCACTTGTCAGCTGTGTGACTTTGGGCAAGTCACTTAACTTCTCTGGGCCTCAGTTCCCTCATCTGTAAAATGGGGATGAAAACTGTGAGCCCCCCCATGGGACAACCTGATCACTTTGTAACCTCCCCCCAGCACTTAGAACAGTACTTTGCACATAGTAAGTGCTTAATAAATGCCATCACTATTATTATTAGTATTATCTTGTACCTACCCCAGTGCTGAGTACAGTGCCTGGCCCATAGTAAGCACTTAACAAATACAATTTTTTTTTTTAAAAAAGATTTGGCAGTGAGGGAGGTGAAACCAGATGGAGTTAAAAAAGCTACCTTGGGAGGAATGAAGAGAACAAGCTGAGGAACATTGAGTGAAGAAAGCAGATGAGTTGGAGGAGTCTGGTGAAAGCCATGAAACCAATGGTTAGGTGATTCTACTTGATATAGAGGGAAATGAGGAACAATGGAAGTACTCAGGGAACGTAGAGACATATTCTGAACGAAGTTGTAATAATCCGGGCAGTAGTAGTAGTAGTGATAATATCTTAAGTGCTTACTGTGTGCAGAGCACTGTACTAAGGGTAAGAAAAGAATACACAGGTGGGAGTTTGACACTGTCCTTCTCCCTCAGGGGGTTCACAATTAGCTACAGACACATCAGGAGAGATGAAACAGAACACTAAGATAACATAAATAACAAGAACCAATCTCAGGAGGGAACTGCGGATAGAGGAGCAGAATCTCAGGCTCCTCACAGCTCAGAATCCACAGTCACAGCCACAGTAGCCACCACAGTCTTCCTGAAGCTTTGTGGAGGCAGTACCATGTTGTAGTTTCTTTTCTCTACCCTATCAGGGTGGTGGAGGGCAAAATGAGATGGATGAGCCCAGATGCCTTTTGGTAATGTGGAGGAGAACCAATGCAAGATCCTGAAGAGTCTGCATGGTGATCAGGTAGAGGAGGATGCCAAAGGCCTAGAAAGCCAGAAATGGGATGCAGGGGTGAAGTTGTGGGAATGTCTGAGGAGATAGGCCTGGGGATTGCTGGGATCAGAACCCTGGGAGCTACATATGTCAGCCAGCAAGATCCTGGAGCAGTAGCACAACCGCCAAGGGGAGAGTCTGAAATGAACAGACTGTCCATTGTGACTTTCAATCAGAGAACTAAGGTGTCGATGATGATTCAGATAAAACATTCAAACAATCAATCAATGGTATATGCTGAGCACCTGATCTTCAAAGTGCTTGGCGAAGTAACACAGAAGCAATAGACACAGCCTATATCCTCAGGAGGAGTTTAAACTCTCTGTTTGGGTGCTGCTAGTATACTTTTCCTTACAATATCCCATGAGGGTGTCAATGGATTAATCAGAGAAAAGCAGCATGGCCTAATGGAAAGAGCATGCTCCTGGAAGTCAGAGGGCCTGGGGTCTAATTCCAGCTCCACCACATGCCAGTTGTATGACCTTGGACAAGTCTCTTACCTTCTCTGTGTCTCAGTTACCTCATCTGTAAAATGGGGATTAAGACTGTGAGGCTCATGTGGGATATAAACTGTGTTCAACCTGATTAGCTTGTATCTAACTCAGTGCTTAGTACAATGTCTGACACATAGTAAACACTTGAGATAGCATTAAAAAAAATCTAACAAGAGCCCGGGTTTTGTAGTCAGAGGTCGTGGGTTCAAATCCCGGCTCTGCCACTTGTCAGCTGTGCGACTTTGGGCAAGCCACTTAACTTCTCTGAGCCTCAGTTCCCTCATCTGTAAAATGGGGATGAAGACTGTGAGTCCCACGTGGGACAACCTGATTACCTTGTATCTACCCCAGCGCGTAGAACAGTGCCTTGCACATAGTAAGCGCTTAACAAATACCAACATTATGTATTATTATTATTATTTACTCTCCAGACTATATTTAATTTCTCTTTAGGTTCTGGACAATATACCACATTTCAGCTTTAACTAAAATTATCATAAGGAAAGTTAGAGAACTCTGAATTGGCAGAAAAGTGTTAATCAAAATATTATGTTCTATTTGTGATCAGCTTTTCTAATTGGCAGTTATTAAGATGGAAAAAATGTCTATCTCCATCAATATTGGGCTACCAGAGGGTGCTAACTCTACCTCTCCAGGTTCTGCTGGGCAAGTTATTTGTGACCATTTCATGGGAGGATGGGGAAATATCTAGGGAAGGAACTTGCCATTTCGAGGGAGGATGGGGAAATATCTAGGGAAGGAATTCAGCCAGGCAGAGCCTCGTCATTCAAGTAGCTGAATGCCTGCAGCCAAGACAGAGTTTTATCCTAATGACTCCGTGGTGGATTGGCCTTCAGGATCTGCCTGCCTGCCTCCCTTGAGTGAGGTGTAGAAAAAGGAAACAGGATCCTCAGTTCTTTGTTTTGGGAAGAACAAAGCCCAAGGGAAGACCTAGAGAAAGCAGGACAGAGACTGTGAGGTCAGAATACAGGAAGCAACTCCAGGATTGACAATGTTTCATTGCAGAAGATTTGCCACAAAGGCCCTCTAGCCGAGCCAGGCACTTAGCTGAGCCTAAACTCACATTAGCTGGGATGCAGCTGTGTAGACATGCCCAAATTAACAGGGTCTCTGGGCCAACCCAAAGAAGTAAGATGTCTCTGAATTCACTTTCCAGCTCCTAAGAGCTGTCCTCCCCTCACTACCACCACCCTGGAGAGGTGAAAAGGGAGAGTATAGCAACTTCCAAGAATCACAGGTGGCAGTTTTCAAACAGGCTGTCTTCTGGGCCTATCACAAGAAGCAGTGTGGCCTAATAGATAGAGCATGAGCCTGGGAGTTAGAAGGACCTGAGTTCTAATCCCGGCTTTGCCACTTATCTGCTGTGTGACCTTAGGCAAGTCACTTAACTTCTCTGTACCTCAATTACCTCATCTGTAAAATGGGGATGAAGACTGTGAGCCCCAGGTGGGACAACCTGATTACCTTGTATCTACCCCAGCGTTTAGAACAGTGCTTGGCACACAGTAAGTGCTTAACAAATACCAACATTATTATTATTATTCTTAAGTTGGACACAGTCTCTGTCCCACATAGGGCTCACACTCTTAATCCCCATTTTACAGATGAGGTAACTGAGGCCCAGAGAAGTTAAGTGACTTGCCCAAAGTCACATGGCAAATAAGTGGCAGAACCAGGATTAGAACCCAGGTCCTTCTGACTCCCAGGCCTGTGCTCTATCCACTAAGCCCCTGCTCAAATCTACATCTCTGCCCCTGCTCTCTCTCCCTCCCTCCAGGCTCGCATCTCCTCCTGCCTTCAGGACATCTCCATCTGGATGTCTGCCTGCCACCTAAAACTCAACATGTCCAAGACTGAACTCCTTGTCTTCCCTCCCAAACCCTGCCCTCTCCCTGACTTTCCCATCACTGACGGCACTATCATCCTTCCCGTCTCACAAGCCCGCAACCTTGGTGTCATCCTCAACTCCGCTCTCGTTCACCCCTCACATCCAAGCCATCACCAAAACCTGCTGGTGTCAGCTCCGCAACATTGCCAAGATCCGCCCTTTTCTCTCCAAACTGCTACCCTGCTGGTTCAAGCTCTCATCCTATCCTGTCTGGATACTGTATCAGCCTCCTCTCCGATCTCCCATCCTCCTGTCTCTCCCTACTTCAATCCATACTTCACACCGCTGCCTGGATTGTCTTTGTCCAGAAACGCTCTGGGCATGTTACTCCCCTCCTCAAAAATCCCCAGTGGCTACCAATCAACCTAAGCATCAGGCAAAAACTCCTCACCCTCGGCTTCAAGGCTGTCCATCACCTCGCCCCCTCCTACCTCACCTCCCTTCTCTCCTTCTACAGCCCAGCCCGCACCATCTGCTCCTCTGCCGCTAACCTCCTCACCGTGCCTCGTTCTCGCCTGTCCCGCTGTCACCCCCCCGGCCCACGTCCTCCCCCTGGCCTGGAATGCCTTCCCTCCCCACATTCACCAAGCTAGCTCTCTTCCTCCCTTCAAGGCCCTACTGAGAGCTCACCTCCTCCAGGAGGCCTTCCCAGACTGAGCCCCCTCCCTCCTCTCCCCCTCCATCCCCCCCACCTTACCTCCTTCCCTTCCCCACAGCACCTGTATATATGTATATATGTTTGTACGTATTTATTACTCCATTTTACTTGTACATATTCTATTTATTTTATTTTGTTGATATGTTTTGTTTTGTTCTCTGTCTCCCCCTTCTAGACTGTGAGCCCACTGTTGGGTAGGAACCGTCTCTATATGTTGCCAACCTGTACTTACCAAGCACTTAATACAGTGCTCTGCACACAGTAAGCACTCAATAAATATGATTGAATGAATGAATGAATAAGCCATCCTGCTTCTCATCACACTTGTCTGCTCTGTGACCAAGGTGAACACCTCATTCACCTTGGAGTCTTGACTCCTCCCTCTTCTGAATCAGTCAATCAATCAATCACATTTATTGAGTGCTTACTGTGTGCAGAGCACTGTACTAAGCAACTGGGAGAGTGCAGTACAACAGAGTCGGCAGACCTGCCCACAATAAGCTCACAGTCTAGAGGGAGAGTCAGACATTAATATAAATGAATAAATTACAGATATATACATGTGTCGTGGGGCTGAGGGAGGGGAGAATAAAGGGAGCAAATCAGGGGGACACAGAAGAGAATGGGAAAAGAGGAAACGAGGGCTTAGTCAGGGAAGGCCTCTTGGAAGAGATGTGCCTTCAATAAGGCTTGGAACTCATGAGACTTATTTTCACTGGCATTGAATTTCCCTAATGGGGACACATTTTCTCCCTTACTGTCCCCAGGTGGTATGCTCTACCTCCAGCATAAATTCTCTGCCCTCAGCCCTTCAAACACTCTCTTGGATCTATACCTCCAAACTTGCCTTCTTCAAGCTGGACCCAGATCATAGTTCCTTTCCAGCCCTGTTGACTATTTGTGCCTCCTGGAGCAAAATTAACCAATCCATCAAGAATATTTATTGAGCATCCACTGTGTGCACAGCACAATCCTAGATACTTGGAAGAGTACAAGAGAAATACCTTCAAAACCTTTGGAAATTCTACCTCCTCCAAGGAGCAGCCCTAGACATTTATGCTACCGCAGATATTGTCTCTAGCAAACGTCTTTAGTATTTATATATTTATCAACCAATTTACCCCACCTAATTTATTTGTTTATTAAGTTATTCATCTTTCACTACCCTAACTAGTATAAGTTGCATCTTATTCCTCCTCCCGCTCCCACTGTTTGTTGATTAATTGCATCTACTTGTCCCTCCCATTGGATTGAAACCTCCTTGTTGGTAGGTAAAGTATCTTTTTTCTATTTTATGTTGCCTAAAAGCCTAGAACAGGGCTCTGCATGTAAGTATGGAAGTCCAGCAATAATTCATCTTTCAACCAATGTAAGGCAAATAGTGTCTGAGACTACAGCTTAATTTAGTTAATCAAACAGTTAATAGCTTTAACTGAGCACATACTGTGGCAGAGAGAACAATAATAATAATAATAATAATGGTATTTGTTAAGTACTTACTATGTTCCAGGCACTGTATTAAGCGCTTGGGTGTATACAAGCAAATCAAGTTGGACATAGTCCCTGTCCCTTGTGGGGCTCACACTCTCAATCCCCATTTTACAGATGAGTTAACTGAAGCCCAGAGAAGTGAAGTGACTTGACCAAGGTCACACAGCAGACAAGTGGTGGAGTCAGGATTAGAACCCATGACTATCCACTATCCTCTATCCACTAAGCTATGCTGAGAATCAGTATACATAATCCCTCCTCGAGTGTACAGATTTGCTTCATGTAACTTGCTAGCATCCTCCATGTTTAACGTTTCTTAAAGTCAGACACAATTATTTTGTAATACTGAGCCAGTTGTAATAGTGGAAGACATGAACTTTCCCAAGTTGCTCTCTGGTCCCCAGATCTACATTTTCCTCCTTCTCTCAAGAGAAGTTCTCCTACGTGTTCTCTACCTAGGACCCACATCTCTTTTTATCTTCCCAAAATCTCTCCCCCGGCCTTCTTTGCTTCCTTATAGTCATCATCAGTCTCTCAATCTGGACCAAATCCTCAAACATGCCCAGCCATCCCTACTACTTGTGTGTATATTGGTTTCCAAACTCTAAGTTTTTATTTGCATATTCATTTTCTCCACACTTTTGTTATTTTGAGTCCTATCTTTGTGTTTCCTCCTACTCCCACAGAATTTTTTGCAGTCTGTGTCTGCCTGACTCCCTTAGATCTCCATCATCTCTCATTTCTTTTCTCCTTCTTCTGATCTTCATTCAGCCATACTGAGCCTGCTTCAGTTCACTTGCTGATGTTCTCTCCTGACCTTTGTTTTCCTCCTCGTCTCTCCTTTCTTGCCTTCCACTGGCTTAAGACACCAGGGTCCCCCACTGCCCCTGCAAGGACATAAACAATTCTGAGCATGCTTTTCCAATGGGGGTCCTGGAATCCTCAACGGAGTGGTCTCTATGAAGGGGTTTCTGAGCCATAAACAGTCCTAGCCAACTGAGACCAAGTGGGCTATGGTTTGTGGGACAGAGGATGAAGCTATTTTAAAACATCAGCTTTTTTTTCAGCATACTGCAATCAATTGTTTCAATTCCCGTCAGTGTTGTTCCAGGGGTTTCCAAAATCCAAAACTGTTTAATCAATCACTGAATTCATTGACTATCTACTGAGTGCTAAGCAGCACACTAAGCAATGCCTGGCACACAATAACCACTTAACAAATACCATTAACAATAAATAAAATACACCATTCCTGCCCCAAAGAAGTTGACAAGGTAATAGGGGAGACAGATGGATAAAATATTTCCACGCTGTGGGCACAGTAGGAGTCACAGGAATTTGACCAAGTAGAAAAAACATGTCACATTGCTGTTATTGATTACCACTTCTCAAGATGCATTGGCAAGGTCAGCACAGCATTTGGGAGAGACAGCAACACAGCAGCTGTGGGAGAAAGCTAGGAAGTGACAAAGGGAGGGAAAGAGGGAGGAAGAAAGGAAAGAAAGGAGTAAAGAAGGGAAGAAGGGAGGAAGGGAGAGACATAAACACAGATTCAGAAAGAGAAAGAAACCAAAAGAATTACTGGCAGGGAAAATGGGAAAAGTCAAAAGAACATATCTTTTTTTGAAATTTATCTAATAATTTTTACCCTAGACTCCCTTCTTTCTCCCTGTCCCCTCCTTCCTGCCTCCTACATCATAGAGCCTGGGGAGGAGTTAGAAGGTGAAATGGTGGAAGGAAGAAAGGAGTATAGAGCAAAGTGGATACTGTGAATCATCCTCAGTGTGACCTCAAATGCAGTATGTCCTATTGGAAGGGGCACAGGCCTGAGAGTCATTGGACCTGGGTTCTAATCCCATTTTTGCCACTGGTCTGCGATGTGACCTTGGGCAAGTCAGTTAAGCTTTCTGTGCCTCAATTTCTTCTCACGTAAAATGGGGAGTCAATATTTGATTTCCCTCTTATTTAGACTGTGAGCCATTTGTGGATCAGGGGTTGTCTTAATAATAATAATAATGGCACTTATTAAGCGCTTACTATGTGTGAAACACTGTTCTAAGCCCTGGTGGAGATACAAGGTGATCAGGTTGTCCCACGTGAGGCTCACGGTCTTAATCCCCATTTTACAGATGTGGTTACTGAGGCACAAAGAAGGTAAGTGACCTGCCCAAAGTCACATAGCTGACAAGTGGCAGAGCCGGGATTAGAACCCATGACCTCTGGCTCCCAAGCCCGTGCTCTTTCCACTGAGCCACCCTGCTTCTCTAGAAGGATTGCGCCCAACGTGGAGCTCGAACCCACGTCCCTCAGATTTAGAGTCTCATGCTCTACTGATTGAGCTAACCTGATAATCTTGCACCGATCCCAGGGCTTAGTACAGTGTTTGGCACATAGGTAAGCACATCACAAACACCACAGTTGGTTTCTGGAAGGTTTAAATGTGATTGCTTATCTGGTCTAGCTACATTTTTTGCTTTTCCTGCTCTTAGGAAACAATAAACCTCTTTGTGGCTTTTTGCGGCAATCTAGCAGAGCTCCTGCCTCCGTCTCCCATGACCCTGACACTCGTCCTTCAGAATTCTAGCTCCAGGTTTCCAAGGGCCATGATCTCAAGGTGAGAACAGGGGATCTTGGGTAGGTGATTTACCTCCAACAAAGTACTCACTCACTGAGATAAATTGCCTCTGCTGGAGGCGACGGGGTCCTCTTGGAGAAAGAAGTTGCCTCAAAATGAAAAAGTACTTCTTGCCTCATTCTTGACTTCACTGTTAACTGAAAGGCAATGCCGCTTCGAACCCAGCACCACAACTTTCCTTCAGCTCCAAGGATGAAAAAGCACACAGCAGCCAACCTATTCAGCCTATTCACTCCACCCATCCTCAAATCTATTTGCTCTATCAATCAATGAATCAATATTTGTTGCATACATTTTTAGTGCAAAACATTCTTCTAGACAGTTGGGGGAGTGTATGATAATTAATAACCGTGGTATTTGTTAAGTGCTTACTATGTGCCAAACACTGTACTAAGAACTGGGGTGGATACAAGCAAATCAGGTTGGATACAATCCCTTGACCCAAAGGGGCTCACCGTTTCAATCCCCATTTTACAGATGAGGTAACTGATCCCCAGAGAAGTGACTTGCCTAAGGTCACACAGCAGATATGTGGCAGAGCTGGGATTAGAACCCATGACCTTCTGACTCCCAAGCCTGTGCTCTAGCCACTAGGTCATGCTGCTTCTCAGGCATGTATTTCAGAAGCACAAGACCTTTACAGTGTAATGGGGAAGAAAAATGAAAAATAGTTACAAAGCAGGAGCAGGAAGAATAATGGGGCTCGAGCAGGCAAGGACTAGAAATATGTCTATAGCTACCGTCTATCTCACCACCAACCCCTTGCCCACATCTTGCCTCTAGCCCGGAACTCCTTCCCCCTTCATATATTACAGACCATTGCTCTGCCCACCTTCAAGGCCTCAGGAAAATTGCATCTCCTCCTAGACGCCTTCCCTGACGAAGCCCTTATTTCCTCTACTCCATCTCCCTTCTGCATTGCCCTTGCATTTGGATTTCTACCCTTTAAGAACCTGATATTCACCCCACGCTCAGCCCTACAGCACTTTCGTCCATATCTGTAATTCATTTTAATGTCTGTTTCCCCCTCTAGACCATAAGCTCCTTGTAGGTTGGGAGTATGTCTATCAACTCTGTCTTACTGTACTTTCCCAAGCGCTTAACATAATGCTCTGCCCATAATAAATGTCCAATACGATTAACTGATGGACTGAATGTCAAGATGAAATAGGTGAATCAATAAACAAATATACAAATAAACATGCAAGAAACCTAAGTGCTCTAACTAAATAAATAATCAAATGTAGAAATAGACACTGATTGAACCTAAGTGCGCAGGATAGGACTAAAATCCATAAATTCCAAAACATAAATTCTGCAATTTCTGTAATTCCCCTCCTTACCCTCCAATTTGGCCTGCTGGGCTCAGGTCTTAGATTTCCCGTTTAGCTTATTCATGTTGGAACCTGGGCTCAGCCAGTTAAGCTGTCCCCAGACATGTGCCCAGTGGCCTAAAACCCTGGCAACTGCAGGACAAACTGACCATCACTTGACTGGCCCTTTGACTGACCGAGTCTTCCCAGGGCACTGAAAAGGATTCTAGAAGAAAATTCATTCTTTTCTTGACTCTTCCAAGTGGAAACTTAACTTTGCCCTCCCCGGAATCAGCAAGGGTCGCCCTGAGAGGCAGGATTAATAGCTTCTTAAGTGTGTGTGTCCCTAGAGCACAGGCAATACATTATGTCCCCTTGAAATTGCTGTCCTGCTCATACATCAGGCTTCTGCTCTGCCCAGAGACAGAAGCTTTCTTACAGAGGGACATCATTTACGTTCTCCCAGGTTGATGGAAGCCAACTTTGATCTCTGATAAGCAATCCATCATCAGCCTGTCGATAAGACAAATGCATACTCAAGTGATACTTGAGATAGTGAGTAAAAAGGTTGCCAGAATGAACCTGTACATGTCATTACAATTTAAATCATTATGCAAAATGAAATCTTGTTTTATTTGTAAAAATAAAGTTTGGAGATCTCTGTGGAAATCCAGGCAGATACTACACTTACTGAGATGGATATAGCCACTACCTTAGGGATGCCTCAGTGCACCTATTAGCAGACTGGATGAATAGGGGATTGGCAGGTTCCAGCTTGGCACGAGTCAAGTCCCAGCTGTGGGAGCAGAACCATGGCCCGGAGATTTCCGGCCTGGTCAGTCGGCTGGTCCTGATTCCTATGAAGAAACCCCATCTCCACTAGAATGTAATAATAATGATGATAATGATACAATCTCTAAATTATAAACTCATTGTGCGCAGAGAATGTATCTGTTTATTGTTGTAATGCACTCTCCCAAACACTTAGTACAGTGATCTGCACACAGTAAATGCTCAATAAATACAATTGAGTGAATGAATGAATAATGGTATTTGTTCAGCACTTACTATGTGCCAACCACTGTTCAAGACAATCAGATTGGACACAGTCCATATAGGGCTCACTGCCTGGGTAAGAGGCAGTAAGATCAAATCACCATTTTAAAGATGAGGAAACTGAGTCACAGAGAAGTCAAGTGGCTTGCCCAGGGTCATTCAGCAGACAAGTGGCAGAGCTAAGATTAGAACCCAGGTCTCCGACTCCCAGGGGCATGCTCTATCCACTAGGGCACACTGCTTCTCTAAAAAATAATTGAGGGCAAGGATTGTGTCTACCAACTCTATTGTATTAAACAGTGCTCCAAGCCCCGTAAGCGCTCAATAAATTCCTTCAATTGACTTTTCTCCCTTTTTTATTGTTTAAATGGTATCGGTGAAGTACTCACTATGTTCCAAGCACAGTACTAAGCACTGGGGTAGATACAAGCTAATCAGGGTGGACACAGTCCCTCACAGTCTTAATCCCCATTTTACAGATGAGGTAAGTGAGATACAGAGAAGTTAAGTGACTTGCCCAAGGTCACCCAGCAGACAAGTGACAGAGCTGGGATTAGCATCTAGGTCCTCTGGCTCTCAGGCCTGTGCTCCTTCCACTAGTGTACACTGCTTCCCTTCTCCATTTAACCCCCAGCTCCATAACCCCTGGAGCTCCACAAGATCTGGACTCAGGAGCACTTGCCCTGGGCAGAAGAGCCCCTCCTTACTGCCTGAGCTGTCCCAAACCCCACCTTCTTAGGTGAGGGAAAAAAATTCAAAAAAGCCTCAGAAACCCCACCACAACCCCTGAAAATACAGGCTTCAGAGCCAAGTGCTTGGTCCAAAGAGATCCTCCTGCTTCCCAGAGATCACCTGCCCGGGCCTCTCCCCTCAGAAGGGGAGAGATAAACCAGTCATTGAATCTTTCAGGAAATTGGGAAGGCTGCAGCATTGATGGCTGAACTGCACATCATGTGGTAGGAGATCATATAGTGAATGTTCTACCCCACCTTCATGCCCTCTCCCTCCTCTCTTACCTCCACCTCATCCTGTCCTTCCCTCCCACTGCCCCACAACCCTCCTACCCCTTTAACACTGTGTGGCATATTAACTTTATCCCTCATGTCCCCCATCCACTATCTTCCTCCCTCTCCACAATCCCATTCCTTTGGGATCTGTGGAACTTCCTCTCCATTGTGAGTAAAGTCCTTTTCATTGCTGACCTTCCATGGTCTGCTCATCTCCTTCATCACCCAGACATGGATATTGCTTGATGACACTGTCTCCCTTGTCACTCTTTCTCAAATCAATCAATCAAACAATGGTATTTGAGTGCTTACCGTGTGCAGAGCACTGTACCGAGTGCTATGGAGAGTACAGTTCAACAGAGTTGATAGATGCATTCCCTGCTCACAGAAAGCTTACAGTCTAGAGGAGTCAGAGATTAATTTGAATAGATAAATTATGGATATGTACGTAATTGCTGTGGGGCTGAGGAAGGGGTGAATAACAAATGTCTAAAGGGTGCAGATCAAGTGCAGTGAGCATATCCAAGTCCCAAAGACTCAAAAGTTCTCAAAAAGATTTCACCTTCTCCCTCCCTCCACCTTCTGGGGACAGGGGAAAGAGTCAGTTTGCTCCTTACTCCGTAGTGTTGTTTCTTCTCTATCTCACCTCCTACTATCACCTTCTCGTCCTTTGAATTTCAACTCCTCCAAGGAGCCTTCCTGGATTAATTACCAGCCCCAAGCTGTATAAACCGATCAGCCAACTCTAGCATGAATATACTTATTTACACCCACTTACATTTATGTTTATTCAGTTGTACATCCTACTATTTGTTTTATTTGCTAATATTTCTGTCTCTCTTCAATTACAATATATGCTCCCTGAAGGAAAAGAAATCATACCACATCTCTGTTTTGCCCTTCTCAAGCTCTTAGAACCATGCATTACACTCAGTGAATGCTTAATAAATGTTATTACTACTACTATTAATGTCACATCATCCTGCTCTACCACTACCAGAAACTTCTAGTTTCCACTACTACCCACAATAGTATATCTGAATGAATTTTTTTTCTCTCCTTCCTACTCTTATTTCCTTCTCCTATTCTGATACTTGGGTACTTCGACCTCCCTGGGTTGATGATCCACTGGACCCTTCAGTCATCTTTCACATCTCATTTCTTGTTTCATCCATCCCCACCTCTGGGAGTCATGCACAGCCATCAGAGAGAAATTGTGCAGCAATTCTCTTTGAGAAAGAGCAGTTAGCAGCCATCTTTAGAAGACCTAGGGCATCATCTATCTCTGGAATTACCCACTTGCTGCTTCTCCAAAATAATGCCCTACCTCATGTTCCATCTGAAACCAGTCCTGGGATGAGATGTGTGAAACTGGAGTTCACCAGGAAGACTGTATATCAGCAGGGTGAGCTACCAGGGAAGACTGCATATCAGCAGGGTGAGCTACCAAGTAAGATCCTTAAGTTTAAGTAAGAAGAAACACCAGATTAGGTAAGGGAGATTATTTCCAGATTTAGTTTCATTGTTCATAAAAACTACTACTATTGTGAAAATTTTTAATAACCAAATCCTGTTTTCTGTTCATAACCAGGGGGTGCCTGTGTAATCCATGCGAGAGACCCTTTAACTGGATGATAGTCCTACTACAGTGGATAGTGGGCATTTGGAGAAACACCATGGCCTAGTGATAAAAACAAAGGATTGGGAGTCAGAGGATGTGGGTTTTAACCCTGGCTCTGCCACTTGTCTGCTGTGTGACCTTGGGCAACTCACTCAGCTTCTCTGTACCTCAGTTACCTGATCTGTAAAATGGGGATTGAGATTTTGAGCCTCCTGTGGGTCAATTTGATTAATTTGCATCTACCCCAGTGTTTAGAACAGTGCTTGGCACATAGTAAACACTTAATAAATGCCATCATCATCATTCCTCCAGGCTTCAGCAGCCAGCTAACAATAATAATAATGATAATAATAACAACTGTGGTACTTGTAAAGAGCTTTATGCCAAGCTCTGGATAGATACAAGATAAGATACAAGATAAGATGAGAAGCAGCGCGGCTCATTGGAAAGAGCACGGGCTTTGGAGTCAGAGGTCAGGGGTTCAAATCCCCGCTCCTCCAATCATCAGCCGTGTGACTTTGGGCAAGTCATTTAACTTCTTTGTGCCTCAATTACCTCATCTGTAAAATGGCAATTAAGAATGTGAGCCCCCCGTGGGACAACCTGATCACCTAGTAACCTCCCCAGCACTTAGAACAGTGCTTTGCACATAGTAAGTGCTTAAAAAATGTCATTATTATTATTATTATAATCAGGTCCTGCATGGGCCTTACAGTCTAAGTAGGAGGGAGAACAGGCTTGAATCCCCATTTTGTAGATGAGGGAACTGAGGCACAGAGACGTTTAGTGAGTTGCGCAACGTTGCACAACAGGTAAGTGATGGAGTTGGGATAAGAATTAGGGGCCTCTGCAGGAGGACTGGGTACCTGAGTCTTCCTGACAGGGGCAGGTGGGTGCGGGATGTGGATAGGTGGGTGTGTGTGTCTTTGCTCTCTAAGATCTTACCTCAGAAGCGTCTGTCACAATGACAGGGTAGGGGAGCCTTCTCTTCATCACGGCACCTCTTTTTCCTCCTTTCCCAATCATTCACTGTAACTGGCTGCATTGCAGATGGCAGCACCTGATAGATCTTTTTAACCTTCCCTCAAGGACAATATCCCTAAGGCAGAGTTTCCTCTTCCTCTAGAACATCCACAGTTTCCTGAAGAATCAGAGCAATTAAGGCTTTTTGCCTCTTGGTTCCCCAGCTCCAGTCATGCTGGCCTCCTGGGCAACTCTGCTTAGACCCAAGTTGTGTCCAGCCCACTCTGGAGTGGGGCAGAGACAAGTTTGTCTTCACCTGACCTGGGGAAAGTCTGGGTTCAGTGAATGACTGTGTACCACCACCGCAGCTGATCGCCTGCATTTCCCCACCTGAGAGAGGTCTGGAGGCTGATCCTCTATCCTCAGAGCTCCCAACCCCAAAGCCAAATTTTCTCTTCCAGGAAGCCTCTTCATGATGTCCCACAGGAGATGGAAGCTTGATTGAGAATTTGACATTTTCACTTTGTTTCAAGTGGAATGAAAACCAAAGAGCAAAGCTGCCCATGAGGCTTGTAATCCTCTCCATTCTGGTTGTTAAGGATCTCCAGAGAGCACCTGTTCTTGCTTAACAAGTAACTTACCAGAGTTGGTGAAATGGAGTCACTTAAAGATGTTTTATTGCAGCAAAAATGCCCTCCTAAGTCCATGCCTGCCTCTGGCTCAAGCTGACAGTTATGAATGTTTTTCACTTGCCCATTGAGAGAGAACAGCTGCAGTAGCCTTCCCCACCCAGAAGTGAAGTGCTTAGTTCAGAGCTCTGCACATGGTAAGCACTTAATAGGTACCACTGATTTATTGATTAATTCATTGATAAGGGGGCTTTGGGCTTTCCTGTGCTCTAGGGCAATATAAAGAGTTGGCAGATGCAATCCCTGCCCACAAGGAGTTTATAGTGTACATGTGAGATAGACATTAAAATAAACTTCAGTTGGGAAAAATGGGAGAGTATAAGGATAATAATGATAATTATGGTATTTGTTAAGCACTTACTATGTGCCATGCACTGTCAGAGGTCATGGGTTCAAATCCCTGCTCCACCACTTGTCAGCTGTGTGACTTTGGGCAAGTCACTTAACTTCTCTGGGCCTCAGTTACCTCATCTGTAAAATGGGGATTGAGACTGTGACACGGGACAACCTGATCACCTTGTTACCTCCCCAGCGCTTAGAACAGTGCTTTGCACGTAGCAAGCGCTTAATAAAAATGCCATTATTATTATTATTATTCCAAGTGCTGGGGTAGATACAAGGCAATCAGGTTGGATACAATCCCTGTCCTACATGGGGCTCACAATCTCAATTCCCAGTTTACAGATGAGGTAACTGAGGCACAGAGAAGTTACGTGACTTGCCCAAGGCCACACAGCAGACAAGCATAGAATGGGGATTAGAACCCACCGCCTCTGATTCCCAAGCCCATGCTCCTGCCAGTAGGCCACGCTGCTTCTCTTGTGTATAGAAGTGCTGTGTATATCGAAGTCACTCAAGGTAGACGGTGGGAACAGCGACAATAGGGAGGGTAGCAGTGGCAGTAAAAATGGTGGCAACAGTGTGGACAGCAGTGTCAGGGGCAGGGGTGGGAGTATAATTGGGAGAAGGAGCAGCAGCAAGATCAAAAATGGGGGCAGTAGTGGTAGCTCCTCGCTTCTCTCCTACAACCCAGCTCGCACACTTTGCTCCTCTGGTGCTAACTTTCTCACTATCCCTTGTCCTCACCTGTCTCCTGCCAATCCCTAACCCACATCCTGCCTCTGGCTTGGATTGCAGTGCGGAATGCTTGGAGAAGCAGCGTGGCTTAGTGGAAAAGGAACGGGCTTGGGAGTTAGAGGTTGTGGGGTCTAATCCCGGATCTGCCGCTTGTTGGCTGGGTGACTTTGGGCAAATCACTTAACTTCTCTGTGCCTCATTTACCTCATGGTAAAATGGGGATTAAGACCGTGAGCCCCATGTGGATAACTTGATTACCTTGTATCTACCCCAGCGCTTAGAACAGTGCTTGGCACATAGTAAGCGCTTAACAAATACCATTATTAGACAAGCAGTGTGGGTCATTGGAAAGAGTACGGGCTTGGGAGCCAGAGATCATGGGTTCTGTTGGGTAGGGACCATCTCTATATGTTGCAAACTTGTACTTCCCAAGTGTTTAGTACAGTGCTCTGCACACAGTAAGCGCTCAATAAATACGATTGAATGAATGAATGAATGATTCCGGCTCTGCCGCTTGTCAGCTGTGTGACTTCAGGCAAGTCACTTAACTTCTCTGTAACTCAGTTCCCTCATCTGTGAAATGGGGATTGAGACTGTGAGCCCCACATGGAACAACCTGATCACCTTGTACTAGGGGATCCTCTAGCACTTAGAACAGTGCTTCACACATAGTAAGCACTTAACAAATGCCATCATCACCATCATCACCCTTCCTCCTCAAATCCAACAGACAATTACTCTTCCTGCTTTCAAAGCCTTATTGAAGGCACATCTTCTCCAAGAGGTCTTCCAAGACTTTCCTCATCTCCCACTCCCCTCTGCATTGCCCTGACTTGCTCCCTTTGCTCTTCCCCACTCGCAGCCCCACAGCAGTTATGTACATATCTGTAATTTTATTGATTTTGTATTGATGTCTGGCTCCCTGCTTCTAGACTGTAAGCTCATTGTGGGCAGGGAATGTGACTGCTTATTGTTGTACTCTCCAAAGCTCTTCGTACAGTGCTCTGCCCACAGTAAGCGCTCAATAAATATGATTGAATGAATGAAAGTAGCAGTTGATTCAGTGGTGGGAGCAGTGATTGAGCAGCAATGGAGCTGTATTGGCAGCTGCTTTTGCTTTCTTGGTTGATGGATTTCTTGTTGCATCCAGACAGACCTATTAGGTCGAAGAAAAATACCCCCAGAATCACAGCCGTCTCACCTAAAATGTCAATTCTTAACACCTCAGGTCGAAGCTTGTTATATATCATATCCAGTCAGAAAGCCCATTGAAAACCTGCTTTTCCTAGATAAACCTAGGTACTGGCACAACCTGGGCTGCATGGCTACTCTTTACGTAGTTTTAGAAACCAAATGTTTGACTTCCCTTTACAAACATCCAATCAAGATGGTGGTTATGTAATCCCAGCATCATTAAACTTGGTTGAAAAAATGTGGGTGAGTTGTACAATTTCAAAATCAGCAATGTCTGTTCACATACAGAAACATACACACAAACACACCCCAAAAACCCACACTCATTCATTCATGCAGACTGCATGCTCACTGGGATTAGAGTGAGTAAAGAAGATTGGGAAAATCCCATCTCCACCTGGGAGTCCCAGCTCTCCTGGGCTCTGGCCAAAGTTTTCCAATAGTTAAGCCTCTGTGTGGGAGATGGAACTATGCAGGGCATGATTGTCTTTTGCTTGTCTTACCACTCTGTGACGGTAATAATAATAATGATGATGGCATTTGTTAAGCGCTTACTATGTGCAAAGCACTGTTCTAAGCATTGGGGGGATACAAGGTGATCAGGTTGTCCCACGTGGGGCTCACAGTCCTAATCCCCATTTTACAGATGAGGGAATTTAGGCACAGAGAAGTGAAGTGACTTGCCCAAAGTCACACAGCTGAAAATTGGCAGAGTTGGGCCCTCTGGCCCAATATCTCCCATTGCCTCTTCAGAAACAAGAATGTGACACCACAATTATTTTTTCCCTCCAAAAGCTCCTTTAGGAAAGACATTGAATCCCCCAGGAGCTCGTGGTCACTGTTTTCATATTTCCCAAACCCATGGAAAATCAGAAACACTTGAGATGTAAGGAAGAGTGAGCTCATTCCCCTGTCCCTAACAGGGGGACAATTTCTAAGCAACCACGGGAAAGGGAAGTGATTGTCAAAGGGTTTAATGCAAATTCATTTTAAAGGATTATTAACCCAAATACAGCCAGGCAATATGGCCCTTAGTTCAGTGCTCTGCACACAGTAAACGCTCAATAAATATGATTTAATGAATATGGTTTCCTTTCCAAGAAGAGGTTCTCTAAAGTACAGCTGCTATCTCCTTCTTTAGACCTCCCAAAATATTCCCTCCACTCCAACCTCCCGCCCCCCCACCACAATCCTGGGGGACAGTGGGATTCTGAGGGACAGACTGTGGATCAGACCTAGAGCCATGACTGACTCCACTGCACCCAGCTCTAGGTTGCTCCTATTGAATGGAGAAGAATCGTGGATCTCTGTCCATGAAGTCCCTCTCCGTTCATAATAATAATGTTGGTATTTGTTAAGCGCTTACTATGTGACAAGCACTGTTCTAAGCCCTGGGGTAGATACAAGATAATCAGATTGTCCCAGGTGGGGCTCACAGTGTTCATCCCCATTTTCCAGATGAGGAAACTGAGGCCCAGAGAAGTGAAGTGACTTGCCCAAAGTCACATAGCTGACAAGTGGCGGAGCCGGGATTAGAACCCATGACCTCTGACTCCAAAGCCTGGACTCTTCCCACTAAGCCATGCTGCTTCTCATATTCACAGGCCACCACTTTCCCCATCTTCAAAGCCCTACTAAAATCAAATCTCCTCCAGGAAGCCTTTCATGATTAACCAATCAACCAATGATATTTACTGAGCGCTTACTGTGTGCAGAACTCTAAAGTAAATGCTCCGTAGAGTCCAATACAAAAGAGTTGACAGACACATTCCCTGTTCACAGATTACAGTCTAGAGGGAACTCCTTTAACACCTCATTTCCACACCCTATTCACCCTCTGTTCTGTGTTGCTTATGCATTTGGGCCTGTTCCCCTGGAGCACTTTGATACTTACCCACCCTCAAATGTACCTTTTTGTACATATTCTGATGCTCTGCCATTTCCTCTAACCGAAATGCATTTTTATGTCTGCCTCCCATGCTAGACTGTTGCTTCTTGGTGGTAGAGATTGCGCGTACCATTCTATTGTATTGTACTCTACCAAGCATTCAGTACACTTAACATTGATTGATTAATTGATTGATGGAGGGGGGGCAAGCCTCCATGATGCTCTGGCTGTGGAAGTGTGACGTGGGCGTTGGTGACAGACAGGCAGGAAGGAAGGCAGGGAGCCTGGTCATTTTTAGACTGTGAGCCCACTGTTGGGTAGGGACTGTCTCTATATGTTGCCAATTTGTACTTCCCAAGTGCTTAGTACAGTGCTCTGCACACAGTAAGCGCTCAATATATATGATTGATGATTGTGGGCAAGAAGCCAGACCAACCACGGAGACAGAACTGAGCCTAACCTCTGGGTTTGGGACACCGTAGAAGCAAGCTGATCTGGTAATTGGGCTATTTTTAAGAGCTTGGGGAGGCTGAGCACTAATTATCTAAGACTCAGAAGCTGGGGGATGTACCCCAATGCATTGAGCATGAGCCCCAACATGGGATCAGAGGTTTTTTCTTCTCCCATTCAAGAGGAGCAGTGTGGCCTAGTGAATAGAGCATGGGCCTGGGCATCAGAAGGACTTGACTTCTAGTCCCGGCTCTGCTACTTGCCTGCTGTGTTACCTTGGACAAGTTATTTAACACCTCTGGGCCCCAGTTACCTCATCTGTAAAATGGGGATGAAGACTGTGAGCCCCCTGTGGGACAACCTGATCATCTTGTAACCTCCCCAATGCTTAGAACAGTGCTTTGCACATAGTAAGTGCTTAATAAATGCCATTATTATTATCATTACTGTGAGTCCCATGCGGGACAGGGACTGTCTCCAACTTGATTAGTTTTTATCTACCCCAGGGCTTAGAACAGTTTTGGCACATAGTAAGCACTTAACAAATACCATTAAAGAAAAAAAGCCCCACAAATCAAATGGCTTTGTCTTCAGAACAGGTCAAATCCAGTTGGAATCACCAGCTCCCTGCAGGCACAGCAAAGGAGGCCTGGAAGACCACTTAGAATGGAATTGGGGTGTGGGGGTGTGTGGGAAGGACACATAACAAGTCACTCCAGGTGATTCTCCTGGATAGACTGAGTTATCTGAACAGTGTGCAGGGTTGCGGGCTGCTGACACATGGCCCAGTGCATTGATCCCCATTGTTTAATGGCTCAGTCTCTGCTCTCCTCCTCGGAGAAGCTCACCCAGGCCCAGCTGGAAATTGGCAGCTAAGACACTGGGAACATGACACCTTGGGTTGACATTTGGATGTTTCCTGGGAGGAGATGGGCAAAGTTCTGTTTAACTGATCTGTTTAACTGGAGCCTCTCCTATGAATCAATGCCTTATCATGTTATGAGAGTTTGCATGTGCCAATGAAGCTTAGAGAAATGCCACTGAGAGATATTCTCTTGCTCATAACAGAAAGAGCTAAGCTGAAGCATCAGAGTCGATTCACTGTGCTGGGCAGCAGTGGCATGGGAAAGAGTCAAAGGCAGATGATCAAGTGATCAAAATGTTGATCGAAGACTGTGGGAGAAACAAGTTTTTTCTGTGTGGAAGAAGGCAATAGTAAACCACTTCTGTATTTTTTTTTTACCAAGAAAACCCTATGATTATAAATACCGGAACTACTATAGAAAAACATGTCCCTCGAGTCTCTATGGATCAGAAATGACTCGATGACATTTGATGATGATGATTAGCTGGGGCAGAGGCACAGAGAGGATGGTGCTTCTCAGTTAAACATCAGAAACCACAGCTTCAACTATCATCTCTATGCTGATGATACCCAAATCTACATCTCTGCCCCTGCTCTCTCTCCCTCCCTCCAGGCTCGTATCTCCTCCTGCCTTCAGGACATCTCCATCTGGATGTCCGCCCACCACCTAAAACTCAATATGTCCAAGACTGAACTTCTTATCTTCCCTCCCAAACCCTGTCCTCTCCCTGACTTTCCCGTCACTGTAGACGGCACTACCATCCTTCCTGTCTCACAAACCCGCAACCTTGGTGTCATCCTTGACTCCGTTCTCTCGTTCACCCCAAACATCCAATCCATTTCCAAAACCTGCTGGTCTCACCTCCACAACATCGCCAGGATCTGCCCTTTCCTCTCCATCCAAACAGCTACCTGGCTGGTTCAATCGCTCATCCTATTCCGACTGGATTACTGCATCAGCCTCCTCTCTGATCTCCCAACCTCCTGTCTCTTCCCACTTCAGTATATACTTCACTCTGCTGCCCAGATTATCTCTGTACAGAAACACTCTGGGCATGTCACTCCCCGCCTCAAAAATCTCCAGTGGTTGCCTCTCAACCTACGAATCAAGCAAATACTCCTCACTCTCAGCTTCAAGGCTGTCCATCACCTCGGCCCCCTCCTACCTCACATCCCTTCTCTCCTTCTGCAGCCCAGCCCTCACCCTCTGCTCCTCTGCCGCTAACCTCCTCACTGTGCCTCGTTCTCGCCTGTCCCACCGTCGACCCCCAGCCCACATCCTTTCCCTGGCCCGGAATGCCCTCCCTCCCTACATCCGCCAAGCTAGCTCTCTTCCTCCCTTCAAAGCCCTACTGAGAACTCACCTCCTCCAGAAAGCCTTCCCAGACTGAGCCCCTTTTCCTCTCCTCCCCACCGCCCCATCCTACTTCCTTCCCCTCCCCACAGCACTTGTATATGGTTGTACAGATTCATTACTCTATTTTATTTTTACATATTTACTACTCTATTCATTTTGTTAATGATGTGCATATAGCTATAATTCTATTTATTCTGACAATCTTGACACCTGTCTACATGTTTTGTTTTGTTGTCTGTCTCCCCCTTCCAGATTGTGAGCCCATTGTTGGGTAGGGACCATCTCTATCTGTTGCCGACTTGTACTTCCCAAGTGCTTAGTACAGTGATCTGCACACAGTAAACACTCAATAAATATGATTGAATGAATGAATAAGTAATTTATAATATGTAATTTTAAAATATGTGCATAAATGGAGTGGAATTAGGGATGGGGTGAATATCAAATGTCCAAAGGTCACAGATCCAAATGCATAGACAATGCAGAGGGGATATCAAGCTGGGGAAAAGAAGGTTTAATCAGGGAAGGCCTTTTGGAGGAGATGTTACTGTAATAATGCTTTGAAGGTGCAGTGAATGTCGATCTGGAGTATATGGAGAGGAGCAAGGCTAGGGGAAGAACATGGGAAAGGGGTAGGTGGCAAGAGAAGTGAGATCGAGGCACATGGAGTAACCTGGCCCTAGAGGAATGGAGTGTGCTGGCTGGGCTGATGTAGGAGATCAGCTAATTGAATGCTTAAAATCCAATGGTGAGGTGTATCTCATTCATGTACAGGTGAATGGGCAGCCATTAAAGGTTCTTGAGGAGTGGGGAGACAGGGACTGAATGTTTTTGTTGATGAGTGATCTGTGAAGCAGAGTGAAGTACGAACTGAAGTGGGGCAAGAGAGGAGGCCTGGAGATCAGTGAGGAGGCAGGTTCATTCAAATCATTCAGTCGTATTTTTTGAGCACTTGCTGTGTGCACAGCACTGTACTAAGCACTTGGAAAGTACAAATCATCAATTAAAAGAGACAATCCCTGCCCGTAACGTGCTTACAGACTAGATGGGGTAGGGAGACAGACATCAAAACAAGTAAGCAGGCATCAATAAAGATAAATAGAATTATAGATGTAGATTGTTCTGCATCAATCGTATTTACTGAGCACTTACTGTGTGCTTACTGGGTCCAGGTCTGTGGAGAGGTGGGGAGGGTTGGGGGGGATTGGAGAGTCCTTCCTCGGGCAGTCCCAAATCCTCAGTGCATGGCTGGAGGGAGAGGGGAATCAGAGCACCAGTCCCCTCCCTCAGTGCAGTTCTAGGCCCTGGTTTTCTGGGGGCAGGGGAGGCAGAGGGCTGGGCTCTCTTTCTTTCATACAGTCCTGGGCCTCTGGTGGGAGGGGCAGGAGGGACAATGACCCTCCCCTCTGCTCAGTCCTCAGGTACACATGTGTAGTGGGTGACCCTTTCCTCTGACAAGATCTTAGGCCTTCGCGGTGAGGGAAGGAACTGGAGGTCTCAGCACCCCTTCCCCTGAGAAATCTCCACAGTGTGGGGAAGGGCTGGAGGGGTGCTGATACCCTTTCCTTGCCTGTATTTTGCCAGGTGGGCCCTGGGAGGGTCAGTGACCTTCTTCTCTGGTGCTATTTGTGAGGGGAGGGCCCAGAGGACTTGGTGTTCCTGTCCTCCAGGGAGATCTCAGATCCCTGCTGTGAGGAGAGGGACAGGGAGGTGTCCCCATGACTCAGTTTTTGCCCCCTGTCTTGCAGAGTGGGTGCTTGGGGGTCTTGGCCCTTCTCTCTGGGGCTATCTTAGGCCTCTGGGGTGAGGAGGAGGGACCAAAAGTTTCAATGTAGGTTCCTTCTGGTGCAGTCCTAGACCACCCGAAGGCAGGGATAGGACGCGGTGGGGAGATCAGCGGCCCTTCTCAATCAATCAATCATATTTATTGAGTGCTTACTGTGTGCAGATCACTGTACTAAGCGCTTGGGAAGTACAAGTTGGCAACATATAGAGACAGTCCCTACCCAACAGTGGGCTCACAGTCTAAAAGGGGGAGACAGAGAACAAAACCAAACATATTAACAAAATAAAATAAATAGAATAGATATGTACAGGTAAAATAAATAAATAAATAAATAGAGTAAGCACTGGGGAAGGTACAAGATAATCGGGTTGGACACAGACCCTGTCACACGTGGGGCTCACAGTCTTAATCCCCACTTTGCAGATGAGGGAACTGAGGCACAGAGAAGTTAAGTGGATTCTCCTTTGTGAGTAGCTCTGGAGTAGTTGTCCCACCCCAGACCTCTGGTGCTGTTGCTGCTGCCATCGCCACCATCATGGATATATACAACCAAGGCAGGCTATAAGTGTTTGGACCAATGCTGTAGCTGTTTGTGTGGAAAGTGAATGCTGGATTCCGGAGATACTGTGAATGTAGAACCAACAGGTTGTCATGACTGACTTTATATGCGTGTTTAAGGAGAGTGTCGAGCTGAGGAGAGTGCTAAGGTTGCAGGCTTGTGAGTCGGGGTGGGAGCTTTCCTAAACTATCTGATGCAACAAAATGTCATGCTTGTTTTCTAAATAATCAAATCCATACTTCTACAATGAAAACAAGGGAAAGACTCACTTGAGGGAGGCTCCTTCCCTTAAACAAATGGCATGTATTAAGAATTAAATTTCTATTTTTGTCATTCTAAAATGATGTTGCCAACCCCCTGGAGGTTTACTCTACTCTCTACCCTCAACCCTTACACTTAATTGGTTTTAATTCCATGAAGCCTGAGAAAAAAAAAAAGCAAGGCTAATCAAATATCCTGCTTTCTCCCTCCTCCCTTCATTTCAATGAGCCCTATTCAAATCCCATTATATGCATTCCCAAGATACCCTTGTTATCACAAATTTTGTTTTAAATGAATTAAGAACCTAGTATATCAGACTGATTGCTGAGAAGGGAGACAGATGAGGAACTTTCAAATGAACTAAATTATTTAAAGCCAATTTGTAGTTGACCCCCCAAATATGACCTTATCTCTTCATTAAAAAGAAATTAGATCCCTGAAGACTTCAGAACTGTGATGCAACCCACATAGAGTTCATAATAATAGTAATAATAATTGTGGTATTTGTTGGGTTCTTTCTGTGTTCCAGGCCCAGTAGTAAGCTCTCAGGTGGATACAAGAAAATTGGGTTGGACACGGCCCCTGTCCCACGTGAGGCTCACAGTATCAATCCCCATTTTACAGATTAGGTATCTGAGGCACAGAGAAATGAAGTGACTTGCCCAAGGTGACACAGCAGACAAGTGGAGGAGGCAGGATTAGAACTCAAGTCCTTCTGATGCCCAGGCTAGGTCCATGCTGCTATGGCCTAGAGTTATGGCCTGTTCCTTCCTGAAAACACACCCACCACATTCCCACAATCTTCTTGGGTCTTTCACAACTTTAGCAAATTGTTTTGATGGTTTGTATTACAACCATATTGTATTATTGTAGAAGCAGCATGGCATGGCATGGTGCATAGAGCACAGGCCTGGGATTCAGAAGGTGATGGGTTCTAAACCCGGCTCTGCCACTTGTCTGCTTTGTGAACTTGGGCAGGTCACTTCACTTCTCTGAGCCTCAGTTCCCCCATCTGTAAATTGGAGATTGAGACTGTGAGCCCCACGTGGGACAGGGACTGTGTCCAACCCGATTTGCTTGTATCCACCCCAGTGCTTAGTACAGTGCCTAGCACATAGTAAGAGCTTAACAAATGCCATCATCATCATCAACCAGCTAACTGTGACTCTTAGCCAAGGATACTGAGGTCATGATGTGGCACAGAGGACTCCTGAGAAAAACACAGAGAGCCTGCTGCTTTTGACAGCAAATGAATAAAACTGATGAGTGCCGACTGGAGTTGAGGTAGTTGTTCCTGTGATCCCTAGAGTAACACCCCATGTCTTCACACAGCCTTCCTTTCATTCAGAGAGCTAAGAAAATGACCACCATTTTCTTGGTGATCTTTTCCGATGGTTTGACGGTACTTCCAAGTGGATGGCTTCCCTCAAACAAATGTGATTGGGGATCAATCTGTAGTAACTGGCCCCCACTTCTCAAGGTTGTTCACAATTCAGGAAACTTTCTTTTGATTGTTTGTAATACTGAAATTCCTGAAATGTGACTCATTTCCCTATGTCCCTGCACCCTCTCCCTCTTGCATAAATTATTCTGTCTCCTGTGGTGACCAGGAAACTATCACTACAAACAGGATTCTCTATTGTTCTATTATGTCCTTTATGGTTCTGTGCAGTGCATTGATAGAGTACTATACAATAGAATAGGTAGACACATTCCCTGCCCATGACAAGCTCACAGTCTAGAGGGGGAGACAGACGTTTATATAAATAATTTACACTGTGAGCCTGTATCCTGGCCATCTCCTTCCAGAGACTCTGGACCCTTCAAACCTGTCAAAGCAACAAAAACACTTCACTTCATCTCACCTGACCTTTTCCATAGAAGTCCCAAACCCTGCCTGCCTTTCTTAGAGGTTAAGCTACTCACCCTTTTGAGTAGGCTGATATGAATTGTCCTTTTTTTAAAGAGTCCCTTAAAGATGAGCTTGCCCAAGTACCTGCTGGTTGGAATGCTGGTCCCAAGGGTGCCATTTTCATTGAACAGGAGAAGAAAGAACTACCTGCCATCTATGACAAGAAGCTCCCACTAACAATGAGGAGTAGTGGAAAGAATCATTCAGGTCTTCAGCTCATGCCTCAAGGCTACGTTTTGCCTGTTTCCCTTCTCTCCTGGGAGGAAAACCTAAAAGCACATATCCAGAGCACATTTTCACAGGCTCATGCCCTAAGCACACGTTGCTTGCTGCTCTGGACTTTTATCAGGTTGCCCACTTACACATTCTGGCCCCAAACCACCCCTAGTAGATGCAGTCAGATTCCCCTGTTCCTCTGTCAGATTGTCCCACAGGTGAAAATCCTTCTTGCCAGTCATTGGTGATTGGACAGTCAGTCCCCGCAGTCCTTCATAGTGAACGACATCATCATTCTCACTCTCGCCTATCTGGCCATTGACTCCCAGCCCACGTCCTTTCCCCTGGCCTGGAATGCCCTCCCTCCACACATCCGCCAAACTAGCTCTCTTCCTCCATTCATAGCCCTACTGAGAGCTCACCTCCTCCAGGAGGTCTTTCCAGGCTGAGCCCCCCTTTATCGTCTCCTCCTCCCCATCCCCCCCACCTCCTTCCCCTACCCACAGCACCTGTATATATATTCATACAGATTTATTACTCTATTTTATTTGTACATATTTACTATTTATTTTGTTAATGATGTGCATATAGCTTTAATTCTATTTGTTCTGACGATTTTGACACCAGTCTACATGTTTTGTTTTGTTGTATGTCTCCCTCTTCTAGACTGTGAGCCCATTGTTGGGTAGGGACCGTCCTTATACGTTGCCGACTTATACTTCCCAAGCACTTAGTACAGTGCTCTGCAAACAGTAAGCGCTCAATAATAGAATTGAATGAATAAATGAATGAACCATCAGGACCTTTTGTCCTCTTCCTCCTCATGGATTTCACTGTGATTCCTTTTTTCCCACAGGACCACCAAATAAGACTTGGAGGAGACCTGTGGTTAGTTGTCCTCCTTGTCATTGATTCACACGGCTCGGGCTAGACCATTTCTCAACATTTAACTCTTCCTCAATGAATTTCTGCATACTGCTTCTTCTTCTAGGTTTGCCTTGGGATTATATAAACTAACTGAACCAGGCCCAGAAGTTCCCATGACCACAGAGGGAGGAATGGAGCAGAATAAACCCAGGAGAAAAAAGAGAAGGAGAAGGAGCACGAAAGGAAGAAATGGATGAATTCAGGTGCATGAGGTGGGTGCAGATCCGACTGACTTTTCTGCTCATTTGCTAAGAACCAGAAATGACAATCAGCCTATTTGACAACTGTTGGAATGGTGACTGTCCTCTCCTTCCCTGAACATTAGGTAGTAGGATTTTTCTAATATGTTCTTTGATCTATTTTGATCATTACACTTTTGACCCCAAGAAAAGACCTTGGACAGTATTTCCTCTTGCCTGAACTGCACTGCACTGCATCCACTGGGATGAGGCCTTTTCCTCCACTCCCCATAATACTCACTGATTGCAGGGATTGCAGTGAAGGCAGATTCATGGTATCTAGCTCCACAAACACGTGCAGATTCCAGACAGTACTGACTATTTCTCGTAGAAAATCCTCCTGAAGAATTGCTTTCCTGGTGCATAGATGGCAGGAAGCCAGAGAGTAAATATGAAAGGGAAAAACTTCAAATGATCCAACTCCAAAATGTCCAAGAGAGTTAATTAGATTTTGGTGTGTTTTCTTATTTCTTTCTCTGAGGAAAACTCCTTAAGCTGAGACAGCTGTGAAGTACTTCAAGCAGTAAAAAAATAGTGAGTATTGACCAGAAGAAGCTGAGGGAATCTTGGGAAAATATTTGAAGTCTCCAATGTCAGTCAGTGTCATTGACATGTATGCTGAGGAATTAAAGGATATGAATGGCCAATTATTTAAGACAAACAGTTTTTACACACAGTATAGCAATGTGCTGCACCCCTGTAACCATCTTACATGTAGCACCCTGTGCCCCAGGGGGTGCACTATGTAAGATAGGTCAACAATGACCTCCTTCTTGCCAAATTCAATGGCTCCTACTCTCTCCTAATCCTCCTCGACTTCGCAGCTGCCTTTGACACTGTCGATCAACCCCTTCTCCTCAACACGTTATCCAACCTTGGCTTCACGGACTCTGTCCTCTCCTAGTTCTCTTCTTATCTCTCTGGCTGTTCATTCTCAGTCTCCTTTGTGGGCTCCTCCTCCCCCTCCCATCCCCTAACTATAGGGGTTCCTCAAGGGTCAGTTCTTGGTCCCCTTCTATTTTCCATCTATACTCACTCCCTTGGTGAACTCATTCACTCCCATGGCTTCAACTTTCATCTCTACACAGATGACACACAAATATACATCTTCCTGTTCTCCTTCCCTCCAGGCTCATATCTCCTCCTGCCTTCAGGACATCTCCACTTGGGTGTCCGCCAACCGCATAAAACTCAACACGTTCAAGCCTGAGCTCCTTATCTTCCCTCCTAAACCCTGTCCTCTCCCTGACTTTCCTGTCATTGTGGATGGCACTATCATCCTTCCCGTCTCACAAGTCCACAAACTTGGCATCATTCTTGACTCCACTCTCTCATTCACCCCACACATCCAATCCGTCACCAAAACCTGATGGTCTCACCTTCACAACATCACCAAGGTCTGGTCTTTCCTCTCCATCCAAACCACTACCTCGTTGGTACAATCTCTCATCCTATCCCGACTGGATTACTGCATCAGCCTCCTTTCTGATCTCCCATCCTCCTGTCTCTCCCCGCTTTAATCTATACTTCACTCTGATGCCTGGATTATCTTTCTACAGAAACACTCTAGGCACGTCACTCCCCTCCTCAAAAATCTCCAGTGGTTGCCTATCAACTTCCATATCAAACAAAAAACTCCTCACTATTGGCTTCAAAGCTCTTCATCACCTTGCCCCCTTCTACCTCACCTCCCTTCCCTCCTTCTACAGCCCAGCAGGCACACTCCACTCCTCTGCCACTAACCTCCTCACTGTGCCTCGTTCTCACCTGTCCCGTCCTTGAACCCTGGCCCACATCCTACCTCTGGCCTGGAATGCCCTCCTTCCTCATATCCGCCAAACTAGCTCTCTTCCCCCCTTCAAAGTCTTACTGAGAGCTCACCTCCTCCAGGAGGCCTTCCCAGACTGTGTCCCCCTTTGTCTCTGCTCCCCCTCCCCTCTCCATCACCCTCTGCTCTACACCTTTCCCTGCCCCACAGCACTTGTGTATATTTGTACATATTTATTATTCTATTGATTTTATTAATGATGTGTATACATCTATAATTCCATTTATCTATTTTGCTGGTATTGATGCCTGTCTACTTGTTTTGTTTTGTTGTCTGTCTCCCTCTTCTAGACTGTGAGCCCACTGTTGAGTAGAGATTTTCTCTATCTGTTGCCAAATTGTACTCTCCAAGTGGTTAGTACAGTGCTCGGCACACAGTAAGTGCTCAATAAATATGATTGAATGAATGAATGAATGAAACACCACTGGCAGGATTGAGAGTTTGTGGGTAGGGCTGTGGAAATCAATCAGTCAACCAATCAATGGTTTCCACTGAGCAGAAGGAGCGTGACTCAGTGGAAAAGAGCACAGGCTTTGGAGTCAGAGGTCATGGGTTCAAATCCTGGCTCTGCCAATTGTCAGCTGTGTGACTTTGGGCAAGTCACTTCACTTCTCTGGGCCTCAGTTACCTCATCTGTAAAATGGGGATGAAGACTGTGAGCCCCCCGTGGGACAACCTGATCACCTTGTAACCTCCCCAGCACTTAGAACAGTGCTTTGCACATAGTAAGCGCTTAATAAATGCCATTATTATTATTTACTCTGTCCAGAGCACTACACTAAGCACTGCAGAGAGTCTAATAGAATTTGAAAACACAAACTCAGTTCTCAAGGGGAAGATAGAGTATAGGCCAGGGAATCAGAGGACCTGGATTCTTATCCTGGCTCCACCACAGGTCTGCTGTGTGACCTTGGGCAAGTTGCTTAACTTCTCTGTGGCTCAGTTACATCACCTGTAAAGTGGGGATCAAATCCTTTTCCCTCCTACTTAGACTGTGAGCCCCATGTGGGCCAGGGATTATGTCCAACCTGATTAATTTATTTCTACCTCAGTGCTTAGACAGTGTTTGGCACATAGTAAGCACTTAATAAGTACCAAAATTATGAATTGCAATTGTACTTCCTAAGCGCTTAGTACAGTGCTCTGCACACAGTAAGCGCTCAATAAATACAATTGATGATGATGAATTCTAGGCACTAAAACAAAATGCACGTAAGGGAAGCACTAGACTGTAAACATGTGCACACAGTGCTACCAAGGGGAGTGCCCAAATGCTTAGGGGATGTAGAAATACTGAAGTGGCAGTGGAGGGGAGAAATACGGTGGAAGGAGATGTAATTTCAGAAGGACGTGAAGATGGAAAGAACAGTGTTCTCTGCCAGATCTGAATAGGGAAAGAGTTCCAAGAGGAAGGGAGGATGTGAGCAAGAATTTGGCCATGAAAGAGATGAGAAAAGACACATTGAGTAGGTCGACTTGAAGGCTGGGTTTAGAAAAGGAAGCTGTGGGTGCCAGGGAGACCTGTGGACTGGACAGCTTCGGGAGCAGGAGGAAGTGCTGTCTCCAAGAGCTTCCTGTAGCCAGTCCTGGAGGCAGGGTGGTAAGCTAGTCTCTGAAAACTTCTTCACCTATGGGGAGATGCCTGGACTTCAGTTTAAGGGTGGTGGCAGTGATAGGAGTGCAAGAAGACACTGAGCAGAAGGTTCCCAAACTGCACTGGACGATAGGAAGAGCTGGAGGGCTTAAAGACCCACTGGAGGGTAACTGGAGGTCCTGGCACTCCTAAAGTGACTCTGTGAGCTCTATAGGCTGAGAACACCCAGTAACATCACAGAGAGACAACCACCATTACGAGTGGGAGACATTGGAAGAGCTGGTGAAAGACATGGAAAAGGAATGGCTAGAGAGGTGGGGGGAAAAGAAGACAGTGTCAGAGAAACTAAGGTTAGAGAGTATTTCCAGAATGGGATTGTCTACAGTGTTAAAGGCAGCTAAGAGGTCAAAGAGGATTAGGACAGACTATAGCCCATTAGATTTGGTGAGCAGATGGTCATTGGTGACTTTGGACAGAGCAGCTTCAATGGAGAGAAGAGGGCAGAAATCAGATTGTAAAAGATAGTGGAGGGAGCTGGAGAAGTGGAGGCATTTCGAGTAAACAGCCCATTTGAGGAGTTTGTACAGGAATGAAAGGAGTTGGGGGCGATGGCTGGAGGGTCCAGTGGGGTTGAAAGAAGGTTTAATGTGGGCATGTCAACCTACGAGTCAAGCAAAAACTCACTCTCGGCTTCAAGGCTCTCCATCACCTTGCCCCCTCCTACTTCACCTCCCTTCTCTCCTTCTACAGCCCAGTCCGCACCCGCTGCTCCTCTGCCGCTAACCTCCTCACTGCACCTTGTTCTCGCCTGTCCCGCCATCGACCCCCGGCCCACATCCTTCCCCTGGCCTGGAATGCCCTCCCTCCACACATTCGCCAAGCTAGCTCTCTTCCTCCCTTCAAAGCCCTAACGAGAGCTCATCTCCTCCAGGAGACCTTCCCAGACTGAGCCCCCTTTTTCCTCTCCTCCTCCCCATCCCTCCTGCCCTACATCCTTCCCCTCCCCACAGCACTTGTATATATTTGTACAGATTGATTACTCTATTTTACTTGTACATATTTACTATTCTATTCATTTTGTTAATGATGTGCATATAGCTATAATTCTATTTGTTCTGATGATTTTGACACCTGTCTACATGTTTTGTTTTGTTGTCTGTATCCCCCTTCTGGACTGTGAGCCCGTTGTTGGGTGGGGACCGTCTCTATATGCTGCCGACTTGTACTTCCCAAGCGCTTAGTACGGTGCTCTGCACACAGTAAGCGGTCGATAAATACGATTGAATGAATGAATGAATGTTTGAAAGCAGAGGGGAAAGAGCCACCAGAGAATGAGCAGTTGCAGGGACAGCAAAAGCTCCGAATCAGGGCTGTTAATACCTTCACTGTAGCAAGTGGCGTCAAGTGAGACTGTTTCCCTGCACCCACACTTTCCTCCTTAAAGTTCATGGCCTTGCTGACTGATGCAGTCAAAAGTATGAAATGTGGAGACTATATGGAGTATTTCCTGCGTGTAGTTGGTGAATTTTTAGCCACAAGGGTGTCAGAAACTCTCATCAGCGTATTACAATTTGAGGATATTTGTGCACTAGAGGCCAGTATTCTTCAAAACAAGGATTTAATAGCATGACCTACTGGAAAGAGCATGGCCCTCGGAGTCAGAGGTCTCGGGTTTTAGTCCCAGCTCTGCAACTCGCCTGCTCTGTGACTTTAGCAAGTCATTTAACTTCTCTGGATCTCAGTTTCCTCATCTGTAAAATGGAGATTCAGCACCTGTTTACCCCTCTTCGTAGACTATATACCCCATGGAGGACAAAAACTGCATTCAACATGATTATCTTGTATCTACCCCAATGCCTAGTACAGTGCGGCATAGAGTAAGCCCTAAACAAATACCACCACCTCCATCATCAATCAATAATATAATAATAATAATAATAATAATAATGGTATTTGTTAAGCGTTTACTATGTGCAAAGTACTGTTCTCAGTGCTGGGGAGGATACAGGGTGATCAGGTCATCCCACGAGGTGCTCACAGTCTTATTCCCCATTTTACAGATGAGTTAACTGAGGCCCAGAGAAGTTAAGTGACTTGCCCGAAGTCACACAGCTGACAATTGGAGGAGCCGGGATCTGAACCCATGACTCTGACTCCCAAGCCCGTGCTCTTTCCACTGAGCCACGCTGATTCTCTCAATCAATCGTTTACTGAGCACTCACTTGCATAAACATGTTTTAGACATGTTAAGTTTGAGATGATGGGAGGACATCCAAGTGGAGATGTCTTGAAGGCAAGAGGAAATGAAAAACTGAAGAGAGAGAGGGAGAGATCACGGCTGGAGATATGGATTTGGGTATCGTCAACCTAGAGGTTGGAGCCATGTGAGTTCTCCAAGGGAGTAGGTGTAGATGGAGAATAGCAACACTTGGATCCACCACAGGGCATGATAGTGAACTGTCCCACCAGTGTTACTTTCATTTCCTCTGCTCCAACCCAAGGAACTGTTGAATTGGGAGTCCCAGCAGAATTCTGTCCCATTGGGCAGTGCCTCACAGTGACAGGCTGTTATTCCTACTGAACAGGGACCACCCCCACATGGACATGCCATTAGGGTGGCTATTAGGCCATAGAGACCAGTTGGGGGACTGGGTGGACCAATGGGAAGAGCATCTGTCTAGAAGTCAGGAGAATGAATTTCAGTTTTTGCTGTGTGACCTCAGGAAATTCACTGAACCTCTCTATGCCTCAGCACCCTCATCTGTAAAATGGGGATAATATGCCCCTCTCCCTGACTCATAGGGACATTAGGGTGATACAATGCAATAACAGATGGGAAAGAGCTGTGGAAAAATAAAAGGGATCTACAGATTCATGATGTGATGATCATGTGACAAACCAATATGATCTGGAAATGTGTGATGGGGTGGACAGAGGAATAAGAATCCAGCCAGGTTTCCTCATCAACCTTCCTCTCCCGCCCCTGCCTCACAGGATACAAAGCGTCACTCTCCCAAACATGCAACATTATTGTCATCATCATCACTGACTGAGCTCGTGCAGGGCCAAAATCCTGGGCTAGATGCTTGGGGATGCTCAAAGAAAACCTGGATCGCTACCAGTCCCTGCTCCCCATTCCCAGTCCATGGGTGAAAGAAAATGATTATTAAGTAGACATTACAAATAACACTGAGACTTAAAAAACATTGGTTGTTAGGATTGCTCAGAGTAACACAATCACCCCCTCTCCTCCTTTTACCCTTCCTAAAACCAGAAAAGAGAAAAGAGACTCCATCCTTCAAATGTTTATATTGTGTACCTACAGTATGCAGAACAGTTTACTAATAATTGCTTGGGGGTAAGGAGCAGACTGACTTCTTCCCCTTTCCCTGAGAGTCATGTGGTAGGGAAGAAGAAGAGATCCTTTGGACAAGGGCAGCAGGGGATGCAGTTTTCTTTGGGGAGGGCCAGGCCACGGTGGGGTGAAAATGACAGCAGGAGAAAGGTCAGGGCTTATGCTGTGGACAGGTGGACCTGTGCTCCCTCTGGAAGTGCAAGTTGCTTCCCTGACAAGGAACCCCTAGAAAACGCTAGCAAAACCTATGCATTTTTAAACTAAGATATTACTGACATTTTCCTTTTCGTAATGCTATGTTTTGCAATGTGAATTTGCTAATTTGTGCTAAACATTCACTGGAGTGAATGTTTCGTAATTATTGTTCATGCTGTTGCCAGTAATTTTACTTTAATGAACTTATGTCATTTCCCCTAAAGCTGACAATATAAACACACATTTATCATAGATTGCACTGAATGTGCCATTACCCAAATATTCATTTTCAGTATATGGAACAAAAGTGGGAAAGCGGTCAGCATAATGAATCAATGAATCAACCAATCAATGGCATTTGTTGAGCACTTGTGTGCTCGCCCTGAATTGCATTGCCCTGATTTGTTCTATTAATTCATCCTCCCTCCCCTTCCCACAGCACATATGTATATATCTGCATATATCTTTATTTTATTTATTTATTTACTTGGATGTATTATTGTCTGTCTGTCTTCCCCTCTAGGCTGTGAGCTCACTGTGGGCAGGGAATGTGTCTGCTTGTTGTTACATTGTATTCTCCCAGGCACACAGTACAGTGCTTTGCACACAGTAAGTGCTCAATAAATACGATTGAATGAATAAATGAATGACTGTGCAGAGTACTGAACTAAGTGCTTGGGAGAATATAATACAACAGTCGAAAGAAATGAACTCGTGGAAAGCACACTTTTACGGACTTAGGAAGGATTCAAAGACTTAAGAGGCCAAGGGGTCCAAGAAATCAAGCTGTTGTTCTGTTAGTTCTACAGGCTTAGGAGCAAACCATTAAATGCTGGGGAAAGATGAGCAGAACTGAAGAGATGAGCTGTCAGGTTGGATAAACCTAAAACTCTGGAGAAAACTGAAAGGCAAATGGAAATTAGATCAGATCCCTAAGGAAGAGGCTGAAGAAATAGCATGATTAAGGAGGGCAGGAGTTAGAGGGCTCTAGTTAAAAGAGAGATGCTCCTAGCAAAAGACATAAAAGATAGCAAGAAGCAGTTCTCAATTACGGTAAGCCCAAGAGGAGAAGGATGCTAGATGATAGGCAGGAAGGGAGCGCTGAGAACAAAAGGCTAATGTAAAGACAGACTTTTAAGGTGTGTGTTTTCCCCTCTCCCTATACAAAAGAAGATCAGAAGGGGTTGAGCAGTTAAGTCCCTCCTAAGAGGAAAGGTTGCTGAGCTGATGAGAATGAAGGAAGAGCAGTTAGAAAGTATCTTTTCACAACTGGATGGATTCTATCAGCAGGGTCAGAAGGCAGGAGTCTAAAGTATGTAGAAACTGGCAGATGTCACTACAGAGCTATTAGCTATTATTTCAGAGAAATCCTGCAGAGTAGAAGAAGCCCCTGGGGATTGGAAAAGTGGTAGCATTATGCCTAGCTTTAAAAGCCCGGGACAGGATGTTGCTGGTAATTACAGAGAAATCAGTTGAATATCCTTCCCTGGGAAGACCCCAGAATGACCATCAATCAATCTGCAACAACTTGGAATAGTGTAAGAACCAACAACATGGATTTGTTACAAGTAGATTGGGCCAGATGAATTAAAAGTCCTTTTCATCAATCAATCAGTGACGTTCATTGAACCGTATTAAAGGTTAAGCCCTGTGTTAAAGGTTTGGGTGTGTGTATCATTATCCAGACACACAGTTCTTCCCTCAAAGAGGGTACAATCTATCATTCATTCATTCATTCAATCGTGTTTATTGAGTGCTTACTGTGTGCAGAGCACTGTACTAAGCACTTGGGAAGTACAAATTGGCAACATATAGAGACGGTCCCTACCCAACAGTGGGCTCACAGTCTATCAACGATTGTAAGACATCAAAACAAGGGCCAGGGGAAGAGAGAACCTCCTCTATCTAGAGAACCAGTCTCAGTTTGGTCAGGACCAGAAAGCCGTTGACGTATGAGGGAAACCTTGAATTGGACATGGGACACCTGATATGCATGACACTCATGACCATACTTAGACAATGAGCCCCATATGGGACAGGGATTGCGTCTTGACCTGACTGTTACCCTTGCCTTCCTCAATCTCGGGCTCCACGTTAGCGAGGCGAGCTCTGGGATGCCTCCACCATGAAGTCACGTACGTGGAGCCTCTGTGAGCTCCCACGGCATTTTCCCTTCACTCCTTCCCCTCTCCTCTCCAAACTGCAGTCTGGGTAAGCTCCAATGTGTTGGGTGGGAGATCCAAGCTGCATTGTCATCCCTGAAGGCCGGGTTGGGCCCCTGCAGTGCAAAGAATGGGCTCTAAGCTGTCACTGTCATGGAGCTGATGAATTAGAGTGGTCAGGATTGTCATGGAGGAGCAACGGGAGGGAGGGCAACAGTGTGCTCAACCCAGCCTATAGCCTCATTTCTCTGAATGAGGGGATTTGGCCCAGCACCCCAAAGATGGTGGATCACAGTGGCAGACCCTGGGTGGTTTGGGAGGGTAGAGCTTGAGAGCCAGGTTCAGGAGTTCTTTGTTGACATTAGGTCTACTTATAATTTCCTAACTGGACAGGATGCAAGAATTAGGACGGTGGGATATGGCCTTGGAAAGAGGCTACAAGCATGGTAACCTCTAACCCCTTAGAACATCAGTGGGGAATGGGTTGATTTGTGAGGGGACCTAGCTAGTCAATCTGACACATAACATATTGTACGCCCCATAGTTGCAGCAATCATAATTTGCCAGCTGTGTGACTTTGGGCAAGTCACTTAACTTCTTTGTGCCTCAGTTACCTCATCTGTAAAATGGGGATTAAGACTGTGAGCCCCCCATGGGACAACCTGATCACCTTGTAATCTCCTCAGTGCTTAGAACAGTGCTTTGCATGTAGTAAGCGCTTAATAAATGCTATCATTATTATAATTGCCTGGGCAAACTTCACTTACTGGGGTGGGGTTCCACTCACTAGGCAAAGGGAGAGACTAGTGTCTATCTGGCTGGTGATTCTGTAAAGACATGGGGACTTTATGTGGTGCTAGATGGGAGGACAGCCTGGAAGCAGGACTGATAACCAAAGAACCATATGGTCTAGTGGAAAGAGCACAGGCCTGGAAGTCAAAGGCTCTGGGTTTCAATTCTGGTTCTGCCAGTTGCTTGCTGTGTGACCTTGGGTATGTCACTTCCCTTCTCTGTGCCTCAGTTTTCTCAACTGCAAAATAAGGATTAAATACTTTCATTCATTCAATCGTACTTATTGAGCATTTACTGTGCGCAGAGCACTGTACTAAGCGCTTGGGAAGTACAAGTTGGCAAAATATAGAAACGGTCCCTACCCAATAACGGGCTTACAGTCTAGAAGGGGGAGTCCTTCCTCCTTAAACTTTGAGCTCCATGTGGGACAGGCACTGTCTCTGAGCTAATTAACATGTACTTACGCCAGAAGTTAGAACAGTGCTTGACACATAATAAGTGCTTAACAAATACCGTAAAAAACCTGTCACAGAAGCAGCGTGGCTCAGTGGAAAGAGCACGGGCTTTGGAGTCAGAAGTCATGGGTTCAAATCCTGGCTCTGGCAATTGCCAGCTGTGTGACTTTGGGCAAGTCACTTTACTTCTCTGTGCCTCAGTTACCTCATCTGTAAAATGGGGATTAAGACTGTGAGCCCCCCGTGGGACAACCTGATCACCTTGCGCTTAGAACAGTGCTTTGCACATAATAAGTGCTTAATAAATGCTATTATTATTATTATTATTATTATCTGAGGAAAATAGCCAAAACCCCAGAGACAGTACTGCATCCCACTGGAGCCAGGTGAGCAAGTGGGAATGGTTTGTGAAGGAGCTGGAGCGGCAAGGATATGTGAGGCCCTGTAACTCACCCATGAACTGTCCAGTGTGGGTGGTGAGAAAACTGAGTGGGACATAGAAACTAACTATTGGCTACCGGAAACTCGGTGAGGATACCATAGTGCTAGCACCAGTTGTGGCCACCTATCACAATCCAGAGAAGCAGCGTGGCTCAGTGGAAAGAGCACAGGCTTTGGAGTCAGAAGTCATGGGTTCAAATCCCAGCTCTGCCACTTGTCAGCTGTGTGACTTTGGGCAAGTCACTTCACTTCTCTGGGCCTCAGTTACCTCACCTGTAAAACGGGGATGAAGACTGTGAGCCCCCCGTGGGACAACCTGATCACCTAGTAACCTCCCCAGTGCTTTGCACATAGTAATCGATTAATAAATGCCATTATTATTATTATCCAGTTGGTCAAATTCCCTGAGGTCCAATATTTCTCTATCCCAGACATTTCCAACGGACTCTCCATTGGACAAGGTCAGTGGGCTGAAAACAACATTCACTTGGGGGAGGATGGCAGTTCTGCTTTAAGTGCTTAATATAGTCACAGTAAGAGCACAGTAAGCACAGTAAGTAATCAATAAATACGATTGAATGAATGAAACAGTTACCACAAGGCTTTCACAATTCACTGACCCTATTCCTTCATACAGTGCATCAACAGCTCTCTCCAGAGCTTTCAGAGGGGCATCACACAACATGTAGACAACCTGCTGATTTGTGCTGTGACTGCGCCACCAGACCAGTGTCAAGACTTGACTGGTCCTGGAGCACCTGTGAGATGGGGAACTGAAATGCAATGAGGCCAAGGCACAGCTGATCCAGTCAGCGTGACTTTATTTGGGCATATTCATTGCACAAGAAGGAAGAATTGGTGAAAATCGAGTCGCCCTGATACAAGCCCTTCCACCATCTGGTACAGTCAATAACTTCTGGGCATGGTGGAATTTTATTGGGACTTTATACCCATGGCAAGCTTTTTTGAGAAGCCCACACATGGCCTGGCTGAAATTGAAGAGCATTTTGCAGAATGCCTCCACCATACAGAAATTTAAGCACCTGATGGGTGGGAGTGAAATTAGGGTACAGACCACTCACAATCCCCGCCCCCACATACACACTTACACCCTCTTCTGAGAAGCAGCGTAGCTCAGTGGAAAGAGCTCGGGCTTGGGAGTCAGAGGACTTGGGTCCTAATCCTGCTCCACCACTTGTCTGCTGTGTGACCTTGGGCAAGCCATTTAATTTCTCTGTGCCTCAGTTACCTCACCTTCAAAATGGGCATGAAGACTGTAAGCCCCATGTGGGACAACCTGATTACCTTGTATCTACCCCAGCGCTTAGAACAGTGCTTGGCACATAGTAAGCGCTTAACAAGTACCATAATTAGTATTCTGTTCTGGGGAGCTGTTAAAATCATAAGTGGTCGACTCCCAGATAGGGAAATGAGACCTGGCCCTCACGGTGCCTGGGATCCAGTAGCACAGACAGAGAAATCCAACTGGCGATGTCTTGAGTGGTACCAATGCCAAGGGTTCTCCATGGGCAAACAGTCAGTTGCAAGGGGTGGCCTCTGTTTGTGGACACCAGAAGGGCAGAAGACTTGCCAGTTGGAGTCCCTCCTCCACCATGGTTCTCTGGTGGATCATGGGGTTAAAATGGAGGCAGGATTGGGATTGCGAGTCCTGGGCAGTAAAGGGTCATATGTCCGCTCCTGGATTTCTGCTCAGGAAGCTGAAGTGGCCATAAAAGCACTGCAGCTTGCCTCCCACAGGCCCCCGATCTATCTAGTTGTGAACTCCAGCTCTGTCTACCTGGGTCTGAACAGGTGGCTAAGTTGGCAGGTGACTTATGATTAGGAAGAGCCTGCTGGGAAGCCACTGGCTCATGCCTCCAAGTGGAAGTGCACTGCGGACCTGTGCCAGAGATGGTCGTGATGATGATTAAGAACACAACCCACCGCAGGACTGGTCGGAGGCGCTGAAGAATTGGCCAGGGCAGACCAACTGGCAAAGGAGCTACATGAGCCACTCCCAGAACAGAATGTTCTGGAAGCGCACCTGGCAGAACCAGAGTTCCCCTTAGCCCTGGACTGATCAGCAGGATTGGACATCGGAGAAGGATCTCCCCAAAGGAGCCATGCACAAGGATGGGATCTGGGCATACCCATGGGGAGCCCTTATGGGCCACTGGAGAAGAGTTGCACCTTCTCCGTTGGATACATGGAAGCAAAACTGAAGGCCACCCTACCCCCTGAGGATATCATCGCAATGTTTGGGGAGGTGGCATAGTGGCCAGCGCTAAAGAGGAGGCTTTGGGGAGAACGTCCAGCCCTGCTGGGTGACCAGCTGAGCCTCCGACGCCCCGGGGAAGGAGCACCAGGATCCTACCCAAAAGTCTTACCTCAGAGGGGCAGGACCTTTCCCAAGGGACATTCTGGAACCCTACCCTAGCAGTTGCGGGGTGTGGCAGCTCCAGGATGGTCTTGCCCAGTTTTCAAAAAGAGGAGGAAAGGGAGAAAAGGAGAGCGGACATCACCGAAAAAGCTCCTCTACACTGGAGGCTCGTTTCTAGACTATAAGCTCGCTGTGGGTAGGAAATGTGTCCGTTTATTGTTATACTGTGCTCTCCCAAGCGCTTAGTACGGTGCTTTGCACAAATAAGCACTCAATAAATATGGCTGAATGAATGAAAGCACCTGAAAACACTGGTCCCGGGGCCCCGAGCCCAGCCAGCAGCTCGGTGGGAAGGGGCTCTGCTCAAGAACCCCTTTCTCTCTGGTAACAGTCTCCCCACCTGCCCCCTCTCCCACGAGCCCCCTTCCCCACCCACACACCAGCTTAATTAGGAGCTAATTAGGTGCTAACAGGCACACAATTAGGTGCTAATAGGGGCACACAAAGCTCTTGTTTGAGAGGCAGCAAATCCTATTCCTTTCGGCCTGTCTGTGGTTGGGAAATCAAAACAGCCCTTCCATGGGCAAATGTGGTAAAGGGATTCTTCAAAGAGCCTCTGTATGCAAAGTTGGAGCCGGACCCTCTGCTACCATGCCATGTTATCGGGACCGTGAGGACTACCACTGCATCAATTACTGGACCCAGCTAAGGAAAACAGCCCCTGGGGGCCCCTGCCCAGGTTTGCAGAGCAGCTCTCAAACAGCAAGGTGGAATAAAAGAAGATGCGTATGAAGGGATTGCTTTCCCTTCTATGTAGTCTATGCACTTGGGTCTGTGACCTTTGACATTCGATCTCTGCCCCACCACAGACACTACAGCCGTTATGTACATAACTTTAATATGACATATTATAAATCACTTATTCATTATTAATAATGACTAGACTAGAAGCACATTATGTGCTCAACAGATACCACTGACTGATTGATTTCAGTTTGGGATTGGCCTGCTGCTGCAGCTGTTTAAAACAATAATGATAATAATAATGGTATTTAAGCAGTTGCTCCGTGCCAAGCACTATTCTAAGCGCTGGAGTAGATACGAGATAAGCAGGTTGAACACAGCCCTTGTCCCACATATGGCTCACGGTCTTAATCTCCATTTTACAGATGAGGGAACTGAGGCCCAGCGAAGTTAAGTGATGGCCCAAGGTCACACAGCAGACAAATGGCAGAGCTAGGATTAGAACCGATGACCCTCTAACTCCCAGGCGTATGCTCTATCCACTAAGCCATGCTGCTTCTCTCAGTGATCCACAAAGCCCATTCCCAGCCCCCCGGCTCTATCTTACTTTCCCCCTTCACATCCGACAGGCCACAGCTCTCCCCATCTGCAGAGCCCTTTGAAAGCCTCATTTCCTCCAGGCAGCCTTCCCTGACTAAAGAAGACTAAGGAAGACTAGCAGAGTCAGCGGGGCGTGCCCCACCAATGGGCAGCCGCTCTCAGCACCCCCACAGGCAACTGAAGAGAAGTTTAAGGTCCCTGTATTGCCAAGTACTCTGTCCCACCACCCTCCACCCTGCCTGCTCCAAAGAAGCAGTCAGTGCAATTGCCACCCGGCCTCACTAGAGACCACCGGCAGCTGGCCCAGGCCGCTGGCGGAAACCTGCCCAAGACCCCTGCCCCAAGAACCGGGGTGCTTCACTGCTCAGAGCTGCGCAGACCCAACGGGTGGGTTTCGGTCAGAAATTCCCCAGCAGAACAGAAATCCTAGGACAGACAGCCCCCAGGGCAGGCTCACTCCAGCAGACCACGGCTCTGGTGACATTTGGCAACGTGGCTGAGAAGACACCCCTCCTTGGCAATCAATCAATCAATCAACGGTATTTACTGAGCACTTACTGTGCGCAGAGCACTGTATAAAGCTCTTGGAAGAGGACAATATGACAGGGTTGGTAGACGGATTCCCTGCCCACCAGGACCTTACAGTCTAGCTTACGGATATGTACCTGAGTGCTGTGGGCCTGGGGTAAATATTCACCAAGTGCTAAAGGGTACAGATACAAGTGCGAAGGCCACCCAGGAGGGAGGGGAAGTTGTCTTAACAGAAAAGAGGCTTAACGGGGGAAGGCCTCTTGGAGAAGATATGATCTGAAAAATGATAATAGTAATAATAATGCTGATAACAATAATAATAACTTAGAAGATGAATGCACATGGAAAATTGGTGGCACTGGGTCACAAAAGCACGAAAACTCTCCAGCAGTCGTGATTAAAGATGGAAGACCTTTGTATAAACATTAAAGAGCCCCACTTCTATCACTCAATCACAAGACAACTCTTCTGAGGGTGCCACTGTCCTTACAGATATGAAGATGTTTCTTTCATCACTGATTACAAACTTGTTTTTTTTTTTTAGCATAGTCCAGTTTTCTCTTAATATGCGCATCAAAGCTCCAGCTGGATTCTCAGCCTTCTGATCCAATGCCCACCATCAAAGCTACACTCAGTTCTGCCGCAATAACTCCTAATTTCACTAGATATTTCGACCCAACTGCTGTCTCAGTTTTCTTCTCTGTAAAATGGGGATCCACAATCTGCTCTCCCTGCTTTGAATGAGAGGGACAGGGACTGTATCTGATTAGTTACCTTGTATCTATCTACCCCAGTGCTTGGCCCAGAGCAGCATGAAGCAGCATGGCTTAATGGCTAGAGCTTGGGCCTGGGAGTCACCCTGGGAGTCAGAAGGTCATGGGTTCTAATCCCAGCTACACCACTTTTCCGCTGTGTGGTCTTGGACCAGTCAATTCACTTCTCTGTACCTCAGTTCACTCAGCTGTGAAATGGGGATTAAGATCGTGAGCTCCATGAAGAACAGGAACTGTGTCCAACCTGATTTGCATGTATCCACACCAGCACTTAGTACAGTGGCTGGCACATAGTAAGTGCTTACAAATACCACAATTACTACTCTCTATATGCCCTTCTACTCTGCCCTTTCCCCTATCTCTAATTAACGTCCGTCTCTTCCATAAGACAGTAATAATAATGGCATTTATTAAGCGCTTACTAAGTGCAAAGCACTGTTCTAAGCGCTGGGGAGGTTACAAAGAGATCAGGCTGTCCCGTGGGGAGCTCACAGTCTTAATCCCCATTTTACAGATGAGGGAACTGAGGCTCAGAGAAGTTAGGTGACTTGCCCCAAGTCACACAGAGGACAATTGGCAGAGTGGGGATTTGAACCCATGACCCCTGACTGCCTCCTGGCCCTGGTCTCCCGGCCCTCCTGGGCCAGGTACCCCTGTGTCTCCTGGCCCTGGTCCCCCTCTGACTCCAGGCCCTGGTACCCCTCTGCATCCCTGCCCTTGTCCTCCCGGCTTCTTGGCCCTGTTCCCCCTTTGCCTTCTGGCCCAGGTACTCCTCTGCCTCCCGGCCCCGGTCAGCCTTCTCCCGGCCCTGGTCAGCCTTCTCCCGGCCTAGGTACCCCTCTAGCTTCCGGCCATGGTCCCCGTCTCCTGGACCAGGTCCCCCTCTGCCTCCCTGCCCTGGTCCACCTGCCTCCCAGCCCAGGTACCCCTCTGCCTCCTGGCCCTGATCCCCTTCAGCCTCTCTGCCCTGATCCCTCTGTGCCTCCTGGTCCTGGTCTCTCTCTACCCTCAGGCCCTTGGGGCTCTCTCCATTCCAGCCCTGGGGCCCCTCTGCCTCACGGCCCTGGTCCCCCTGTCTCCCGGCCCAGGTACCCCTCTGCCTCCATACCCTGGTCCCCCCTGCTTATCGGCCCTGATCCCCCTCTGCCTCCCGGCTGAGTAGCCCTTCTGCCCCCTGGCCCTGGTCCCCCTGTGCCTACCAGCCCTGGACTCTCTCTACCACCAGGCCCTGGCCGCTCTCTTGGTCCCGGTCCTGGGTCCCCTCTACCTCCCAGCCCTGGTCCCCGTTTCCCAGTCCAGGTACCCCTCTGCCTCCTGGCCCTGGTCTCCCTCTGCCTTCCTGCCCTGGTCCTCCCCGTCTCTTGGCCCTCGTCCCCCACTGCTGCTCGGCCCTGGTCTCCCTTACTGCCAGCCCAGCTACCCCTCTGCCTCCTGGCTGTGGACTCCGTCTCCCGGCCCAGGTACCCCACTACCTCCTGGCCCTGGTTCCTTTGTTTCCCAGTCCAGGTACCCCTCAGCCTCCCTGCCCTGTGTCCCTGCCCTGATTCCTCCAGCCTCTCAGCCCTGATCCCCCCTCTGCCTCTCTGCCATGGTCCCCCTCTGACATTCAGCCCTGGTCCCTCTGGCTACGGGCCCAAGTACTCCTCTACCTCCTGGCCCTCATTCCCCTGTCGCCCGGCCTTGGTCCGCCTGACTGCAGGCCCAGGTACCCTTCTGCCTTCTGGCCCTGGTCGCCCTTTGCCTCCCTGCCCTGGTGCCCCTCTACCTCCTGGGCCTGGTCCCTCTCCTTCACTGCCCTGGTTCCCCTCTACCAACCGGCTCTGGTCCCCATGACCTCTGGCCCAGGTACCCCACTACCTCACGGCCCTGGTCCCTTTGTTTCCTGGTCCAGGTACCCCTCTGCCTCCTGGCCCTGGTCCCCCTCTGCCTCCCGACCTAGGTCCCCCTCTGCTTCCCATTCCTGGTCCCCCTCTACATCCCTGCCCTTGTCCCTCCCGCCTCTCAGCCCTGGTCCTCCTCTGCGTCCCGGCCCATATACCCCACTGAATCCTGGCCCTGGTCCCCTTCTGCCTCCCAGCCCTGAACCCCGTCTTGCAGCCCAGGTGCCCCTATGCCTCCCAGACCTGGTCCCCCCAGCCCCGTGTCCCCTCCGTCCTGGGACCCCTGTGCCTCTCATTCATTCAATCATATTTATTGAGCGTTTAGTAAGCGCTCGGGAAGTACAAGTCGGCAGCATACAGAGACGGTCCCTACCTAGACACGGGCTCAAAATCTAGAAGACTAGAAGAACTCCCGGCCCAGGTCTCGCTCTACCTCCAGGCCCTTGGGTCTCTCTCCGTCCCAGCCCTGGGTCCCCTCCACCTCCCGACCCTGGTCCCCCTCTCACGGCCTGGGTACCTCTCTACTTCCTGTCCCTGGTACCCCTCTGCCTCCCAGCTCTGATCCCCCTCTGCCTTTCAGCCCTGGTCCCACTTTACTTTCTGGCCCTGGTCTCCCCCCAACCTTCCGGCCCTTATCCCCTTCTCCCTCCGGCCCTAGTTCCCCTCTACCTCCCTGACTTGATCCCCATCTTTCACCTGGACCCGGTCCCTCTCTGCTACCGTCCCAGGTCCCCCTGTGCCAGCCAGTCCTTGTCTCCCTCTACCTCCTGGCCCTGGCCTTTCTCTTTGTCCAGGCCCTGGCCCCCTGTCTCCAGACCCAGGTACCCCTCTACCCCCTGGCCTGGGTAACCCTCTGCCTCCCGGCCCTGGTCCCTCCCTGACTCTTGGACCTGGTCTCCCTCTACCTCCAGGCCCTGGTCCCTCTCTCGTTCCCAGCCCTGGGTCCCCTATACCTTCCGGTCATGGTCCCCCTGTCTCCCGGCCCGGGTACCACTCTACCTCCTGGCCTTGGTCCCCCTGTTTCCTGGTGCAGGTATACCTCTACCTCCTGGCCCTGGTCCACCCCCTGCCCCTCTGCCCTGGTCCCCATCTGACTCTTGGCCCTGGTCTCCTTGTCCCCTGGCCCAGGTACCCCTCTGCCTCCCTGCCCTGGAACACCTGTCTCCCAGCCTAGGTACCCCTCTGCCTCCTAGCCCTGGTTCTCCTCTGCCTTCAGGCCCTGATCCCCATCTGCCTCCCAGCACTGGTCCCTCTGTGCCTCCGAGCCGTGGTCCCCCTCTGCCTGCCAGCACTGATCTCCCTCTACCTCCAGGCTCTGGCCACTCTCTCGGTCCCGGCCCTGTGTCCCCTCTACCTACCAGCCCTGGTCCCCCTGTTTCCCAGTCCAGGTATCCTGGCCCTGGTCCCCCTGTGCCTGCCAGCCCTGGGAGGCCTTCTCTCGGCCCAGGTACCCCTCTACTTTCCGGCCCTGGTCCCCATGTCTCCCGGCCCAGGTACCCCTCCGCCTCCCAGCCCAGGCATCCCTCTGTCTCCTGGTCCTGGTCCCCCTGTCTCTCGGCCCTGGTCCACCTGACTGCAGGCCCAGGTACCCCTCTGCCTCCTGGCCCTGGTCCTCCTCTACTTCCCCGTCCTGGTGCCTCTCTACCTCCTGGGCCTGGCCCCTCTCCTTCGTGGCCCAGGTACCCCACTACCTCCCGGTCCTGGTCCCTTTGTTTCCCAGTCCAGGTACCCCTCAGCCTCCCAGCCCTGGTCACCCTCTGACTCCCAACCCAGGTCCCCCTCTGTGTCCCTGCCCTGGTCCCTCCCACCTCTCAGCCCTGGTCCCCCCCCTGCCTCTCAGCCATGGTACCCCTCTGCCTCTCAGCCCTGGTACCCCTGTCTATGGGCCCAGGTACCCCTCTACCTCCCGGCCCTCCTCCCCCTGTCACCCGGCCTTGGTCCCCCCCATCTCTTGGCCCTGGTTTCCCTCTGCTGCTCGGCCCTGGTACCCCTCTGCCTCCCGGCCTCGGTCCCCCTGTCTCCCGGCCCAGGTACCCCTCTGCCTCCTGGCCCTGGCCCCCTCTGCCTCCTTGCCCTGGACCCTCTGTGCCTCCCGCCCTGGTCTCCCTCTACCTCCAGGCCCTGGGCCCGCTCTCCTTCCCAGCCCTGGCTCCCCTCTGCCAACTGGCCCTGGTCCCCATGACTTCCAGTCCAGGTACCCCACTACCTCCCAGCCGTGGTCCCTTTGTCTCCTGGTCCAGGTAACCCTCTGCCTCCCAGCCCTGGGTCCCCTTTACCTCCTGACCCAGGTCCCCCTCTGCCTCCCAGTCCTAGTCCCTCTATGTCTCCCTGCCCTGGTACCTCCCGCCTCTCGGCCCTGGACTCCGTCTCCCAGCCCAGGTGCACCTCTGCCTCTCGGCACTGGTCCACCATCTCCCGGCCCTGGTAACCCTCTGCCTCCTGATCACGGTCTCCTTCTGCCACGTTTCCCTGGTCCCCCCTCTGCCTCCCGGCCCTGGTAGCTCTGTGCCTCCTGGCCCTGGTCTCCTTCTACCTCCAGGCCCTTGGATCTCTCTCCGTCCCGGCCCTGGGTCCCCTCTAGCTGCCGGCACTGGTCCCCCTATCTTCTGGCCCAGGTACCCCTCTGCCTCCTGGCCCTGTTCCCCCTCTGCCACCTTGCCCTTGTCCCCCTCTTCCTCCCAGCCCATGTCACTAAGTGCCTCCCGGACCTGTTTTTCCTCTGCCTACAGGATCTCGGGTCTCTCTCTGCCCCGGCCCAGGGTCCCCTCTACTTCCCGGCCCTGGTCCCCCATGCCTCCCTGCCCCAATCTGTCCCACCTCTCAGCCCTGGTCTCCTACTACCTCCTGTCCCTGGTCCCCCGTCCCCTGGCCAAGGTACACCTCTGCCTCCCTGTCCTGGTTCCTCTATGTCAAGGCCCAGTTACCCCACTGCCTCCTGGCCCTGGTACCCCTCTGTCACCCTGCCCTGGTCTCCCTTTGCCGCCCTGCCCTGGTCCCCCTCTGCTTCCCGGCCCTGGACCCTCTGTGCCTCCAGACCCTTGTCTCTTTCTACTTCCAGGCCCTTGGGTCTCTCTCCTCCCCAGCTGTGGGTCCCCTCTACCTCCAGGCCCTGGTCACCTTGTCTCCCAGCCCAGGGACCATTCAGCCTCCTTGCCCTGTTCCCCCTCTGCCTCCCAACCCTGGACCCTTTGGGCCTCAAGGTTCTGGTCTCCTTCTGCCTCCAGGCCCTTGGGTCTCTCTATGTCCCAGCCCCGGTCCCCTTCTGACTCTTGGCCCATGTCCCCGTGTCCCCCGGCCCAGGTCCCCCTCTGCCTCCCTGCCCTGGTCCACCTGTCACCCAGCCCAGGTACCCCTCTGCCTCTCGGCCCTGACCTTCTGTGCCTCCTGGTCCTGGTCTCCCTCTACCTTCAGGGTCTCTCTCCGTCCCAGCCCTGGGTCCCCTCTACCTCCCTGCCATGGTCCCCCTGTCTCCTGGCCCAGGTACCTCTCTACCTCCCGACCCTGGTCCCCGAGTCACTTGGCCCAGGAATCCCTCTGCCTCCAGGACCCGATCCCCCTCTGCCTCCCAGCCCAGGAACCCCTCTGCCTCCAGGACCTGATCCCCCTCTGCCTCCCGGCTCTGGTCCCCCTCTGTCTCCTGGCCCAGGTACCCCTCTGCCTCCTGGCACTGGGTCCCCTCTACCTCCCGACCCTGGTCCCCCGGTCTCCTGGCTCAGGTACCCCTCTGCCTCCTGGCCCTGGTCCCCATCTGCCTCCTGTCCCAGGTCCCTCTGGGCCGCCAGGCCATTGTACCTCTGTGCCTGTCCAGGTCCCTCTGTGCCTCCAGGCCCTGGTACCTCTGTGCCTCTCAGCCCCAGTTTTCCTCTACCTCCAGGCTCTTGGGTCTCTCTCCGTTCTGGCCCTGGGTCCCCTCTACCTTCCGGCACTGGTCCTGCTGTCTCCCTGCCCAGGCACCCCCCTGTGTCCAAGCCCAGGTTCCCCTCTGCCTCCCTGCCCTGGTCCCCCACCCCGCCACCCCCTTGGCTCCGGACTCCCTCTGCATCCCGGCCCTAGTCTACTTCTACCCCCAGGCCTTTGGGTCACTCACTGTCCCATCCCTGGGTCCCTTCTACCTCCCCTCCCAGATCCCCCATTCTCCCGCCCAGGTACCCCTCTACCTCCTGGCATTGGTGCCCTTCTGCCACCCTGCCCTGGCCCCCCTCTGGCTCCCATCCCTGGTTCCCCTGTGCCTGCCAGCCCTAGTTCCCCTTTAGTTCCAAGAAGAGGGGGGACAAGGGCAGGGAGGCCCCCTCTTCCTTCCGGCCCTGGTCCCCGTTTCCCGGCTCAGGTCCCCCTCTGCCTCCCAACCCTGGTCCCCCGTCTACAGACCCAGTTACCCCTCTGCTCCTGGACCTGGTCCCCCTCTACCTCCCGGCCCTAGTTCCCCTCTGCCTCCTGGCTCTGTTCCACTGTCTCCCACCCCAGGTACCCTCTACCTCCTGGCGCTTGGCCCCCCTCTGCCTTCAGGCCCTGGTCCCCCTCTGCCATCCTTCCCTTGTCCCCCCCCTGCTTCTCGACCCTGGTCCCCCTTGGCCTTTCGGCCCAGGTACCCCTCAGCCTCCTGGCCCTGGTAGCCCTCTGCCTCCTGGCCATGGTCCTCCCCTGCCGCCCTGCCCTGGTCCCCCTCTGCCTTCCAGCCCTTGGTCCCTTCTACCTCCCAGCCCTTGGTCCCCTCTACCTCCTGGCCCTGATCCCTACCCAGTCTCCCCACTCAGGTACACTTCTGCCTCCTGGCCCTGGACCCTCTGTGCCTCCTGGCACTGGTCCTTTTCTGCCACCCTGCCCTGGTCCCACTGTGCCTTCCGGTCCTGGTCTCCTTCCTCCAGGCCCTGGTCCCCCTGGCTACTGGCCCAGGTACCCCTCTACCTCCCTGTCCTGGTCACTCCGTTTCCCAGCCCAGGTACCCCTTTGCCTCCCGGCCCGGTCCCCCGCTGCCACCCTGCCCTGGTCCTCTGTTGCCTCCTGGCCCTGTTCTTCTACCTCCAGGTTCTTGGGTCTCTCTCCGTCACGGCCCTGGGTCCCCTCTACCTGCAGGTCCTGGTCCCCCTGTCTCCCGCCCCAGGTATCCCTCTGCCTCCTGGCCCTGGTCCCCCTCGGCCGCCCTACCTTGGTCCCCCTCTGCCTCCCGGCCATGGTCCTCCTATGCCTCCCTGCCCCAGTCCCCCCCAAGTCTCAGCCCTGGTCCCCATCTGCCTCCCGGCCCAGGTAGCCCTCTGCCTCCTGGCCCTGGTTCCCCTCTTCCGCCCTTCCTTGGTCCCCCCTGCTTCCCGGCTCTGGTCCCTCTGTGCCTCCTGGCCCTGTTCTCCTTCCACCTCCAGGCCCTTGGGTCTCTCTGTCTCTCTGTCTTGGTCCTGGGCCCTCTATATCACCCATCACTAGTCCCCTTGTCTTCCCGCCCAGGTACCCCTCTGCCTCCCTGCCCTGGCCCCTCTGTCTTTCTGCCCTGGTCCCCCTCTCCCTCCCGGCCCTGATCTCCTTCTACCTTCAGGCCCTTGGGTCTCTCTCCGTCACAGCCCTGATCCCCCTCTACCTCCCAGACATGGTCCCCCTCTGACTCCCGGCCTTGGTCCCCCCGCTTCTCGGCCCTGGTCTCACTCAGACTTCTGGAGCAGGTACCCTTCTGCCTCCTAGCACTTTTGTCCCCCTCTGCCTCCTGGCCTTGGTCCCCCTCTGCTGCCCAGCCCTGGTCCCCCTTAGCCTCCCATCCCTGGTCCCACCCTGCACCTCAGCCCTGGTCCCCCTCTGCTTCTTAGCCCTGGTCCTCCTGTCTCCAGACCCAGATACCCCTCTGCTTCCCGGCCCTGGTCCCCTGGTCTCCCGGCCCAGAAACCCCTCTGCCTCCCCGCCATGGACACTCTGTGCCTCTCAGCACTGGTCTCCTTCTACCTCCTGGCCCTTGGGTCTCTCTCTGTCCCAGCCCTGGGTCCCCTCAACCTCCTGGCCCTGGTTCCCCTGTCCCAGACCCAGGTACCGTTCTGCCCTCCTGGCCCTGGTCCCCCTCTGCCTCCTGGCCCTGGTCCCCCTCTGCCTCCTGGCCCTGATCCCCCGTCTCCTGGCACAGGGAACCCTCCGCCGCACTGCTCTGGTCTGCCTCTGCCTCTCTGACCTGGTCATCCCCTGCCTCTCGTCCTGGTCCCCCTCTGCTTCTCAGCCCTGGTCCCCCACTGACCTTCAGGCCTGGTACCCCTTTGCTCCCTGGTCCTTGTCCCCCCAAGCTTTCCGGCCCTGTTCCCCTTCTCCCTCTGGCCGTAGGTCCCCTCTACTTCCCTGCCTTGGTCCCCATCTTCTGATCGGACCTGGTCCCTCTTTGCCTATCAGCATTGGAGCCCAGGTTCTTCCCAGCCTTTGTTGCCTTGCATATCCCAGGCCTGGTCCCCCTCTGCCTCCCAGCCCTTGTAGGCCTCTGCCTCTCGGCCCTGGTCCCTCTTTGCCTTCCAGCCCAGGTACCGCTCTGCCCCTGGCCTCGGTCCCCCTCTTCCTCCTGGCCCTGGTACCCCGTCTCCCGGCCCAGGTACCCCTCTGCCTCCTGGCCCTGGTCTCCCAGTGCCGCCCTGCCAGGATCCCCCTCTGCCTCCCAGCCCTGTATCCCCTCAACCTCTGGGCCCTGTTCCCCCAGTCTCCTGGCCCAGGTACCCTTCTAAATCCAGGCCATGGTCCCCCTCTGCCTCCCTGCCTTGGTCACCCCCTGCCACAAGTCCCTGGTCCTCCTATGACTTTCAGCCCTAGTTCTCCTTTACTTCCGAGAGGCGGGGGGGACAAGGGCAGGGAGGCAGAGATACCCCTCTGCCTGCCGGCCTGATCCCCGTTTCCCTGCTCTGGTCCCCCTTAGCCTCCCGGCCCTGGTTCTCCTCTGCCTCCTGACGCTGGTCCCCCTGTTCTGGCAGACCTGATCTTCCTCTACCTTCCAGCCCTGGTTCCCCTGTCTCCTGGCCCAGGTACCCCTCTGCCTCCCTGCCCTGGTCCCCCTCTCCCTCCAAGCCATTGGCCAAGGGTCTCTTACCGTCCCAGCCATGGGTCCCCCAGTTCTGCCAGCCCTGGTTTCCAAGCCCAGGCCCTTTCTCCGTCCCAGCCCTGGGACCCTCTACCTCCCGGCCTTGGTCCCCCTTCTCCGGGCCCCGGTACACCTCTGCCTCCTGGCCCTGCTCCCCGCTGCCACCCTGCCCTGCTATGGTTTCCTTCTAGCCCTGGGCCCTTGGGTCTCTCTCTGTCCCAGCCCTGGGACCCCTCTACCTCCCGGCTCTGGTCCCCTTGTCTCCTGGCCCAACTACCCTTCTGCCTCCTGGCCATGGTACGCCTCTGCCACACTGCCCTGGTCCCCCTCTGCCTCCCAGCCCTGGTCCTTCTGTGTTTCCCGGCCCTGGTCTCCTTCTACCTCCAGGCCCTTGTCTCTCTCTCCATTCCGGACCTGGGTCCCCTCTACCTCCCGGCCTTGGCCCCCCTGTCTCCCGAACCAGGTACCCCTCTACCTCTGGCCCTGATTCCTCTCTGCCGCCCGGTCCTGGTCCCTCTGTGCCTCCTGGTCCTGGCCTCCCTCTACCTTCAGGCCCTTGGGTCTCTCTCAGTCCCAATGCTGGGTCACCTCTACCTCGTGGCCGTGGTCCCCTGTCTCCTGGCCCAGATCCGACTCTGTCTCCATACCCTGGTCCCCCCCTGCTTATCGGCCCTGATACCCCTCAGCCTCCTGGCCCAGGAACCCCTCAGCCTCCTGGCCCTGGTGGCCCTCTGCCTCTGGGCCCTGGTACCCCTCTGCCTCCCGACCCTGGTACCCCTGGGCTTGCCAGTCCTGATCTCCCTTTGCCTCCAGGCCCTGGCCGCTGTCTCAGTCCCGGCCCTGGGTCCCCTCTACCTACCAGCCCTGGTTTCCCTGTCTCTGGCCCAGGTACCCCTCTACCTCCCAGCCCTGGTCCCCCGGTTTCCCAGTCCAGGTACCCCTCTGCCCCTTGGCCCTGGTCCCCCTCTGCCTCCCTGCCCTGGTCTCCCTGGCTTCTCAGCACCTGTACCCCTTTGGCTCCCGGCCCAGGTACCCTGCTGCCTCCTGGCCCTGGTCCACTTCTGCCTCCCGGCCCTGGTCCCCCCACCCCGTCTCTTGGCCCTGGTCCCCCTCTGCTGCTCAGCTCCAGCCCCCCTCTGTCCCCCAGCCCTGTTCCCCCTGACTGCCAGCCCAGGTACTCCTCTGCCTCCCGGCCGTGGACCCCATCTCCCAGCTCAGGTTCCCCTCTGCCTCCCTGCCCTGGTGCCCCTCTACTTCCAGGGCCTAGTCCCTCTCCTTCACAGCCCTGGTTCCCCTCTACCAACTGAGCCTCGTCCCTATGACCTCCCGGCCCTGTACCCTCTGTGCCTCCTGGGCCTGAACTCCCTCAACCTCCAGGCCCTTGGGTCTCTTTCTGTCACGGCACTGGGCCCCATCTCCCTCCCAGCCCTGGTACCCCTGTCTCCCGGCCCAGGTACCCCTTTGCCTCCCAGCCCTGGTCCCACTCTGCCTCCCGGCCCAAGTCCCCCTCTGCTTCCCAGCTCTGCTGTGCTTCCCGGTCCGGGTCTCCTTCTACCTCCAGCCCCTTGGGTCTGTCTCTGTCTCTGCCCTGGGTCCCCTCTACCTCCCGGCCTTAGTCCCCCTGTGTCCTGGTCACCCTCTGCCTCCCAGCTTGGGTTGCCTATTGGCCCTGGACCCTTCTGCCTTTCAGTCCTGATCCCACTTGACTGGTCCCCCTATGCCTCCCAGCCCAGCCCTTGGCCTCCTGGCCCTGGTCCCCCTGTTTCCCGATCTAGGTTCCCCTCTGCCTCCCTGCTCTGGTCCCCAAGGCTTCTCAGCTCTGATCCACCTTTGCCTCCTGGACAAGGTACCACACTGCCTCCTGGATCAGATCCCCTTTGGCTTCCCTGCTCTGGCCCCCATCTACCAGACCAGGTACCCCTTTGCCTCCCGGCTCTGGTCACCCTGTATCCCTTCCCAGGAACCCCTCTGCCTCCCAGCCATGGTTCCCCCGTCTCCTGTCCCAGTTACCCCTCTGCCTCCTGACCATGGTCCCCCTCTACCTCCTGGCCCTGGTCCCCTCTGCTGCCTGGCCCTAGTCTCCTTCTACCTCCAGATCCTTGGGTCTCTCTCCTCCCAGCCCTAGTCCCAATGTCTCCAGAACCAGGTACACCTCTGCCTCCTGGCCCTGGTTCCCCTCTACCTCCTGTCCCTGGTCCCACTGTATCCTGACACAGGTAGCGCTCTGCTTCCCGGCCCAGGTCCCATACGCTTCCTTGCCCTGGTCACCCCCACTTCTCAGCCTGGTTCCCCTCTGCCTCCCGGCCCAGGTACCCCTCTGCATCCTGGTCCTGGTCCCCTTCTGCCCCCTGGGCCTGGTCCCTCTGTGCCTCCAAGCCCTTGTTTCCTTCTACTTCCAGGCCCTTGGGTCTCTCTTCGTCACGGAGCTCGTTCCCCTTTACCTCCCGGCCCTGGTCCCCCATCTCCCATCTCAGGTAACCCTCTGCCTTCTGGCTCTGGTCCTCCTCTGCCCTGTGGCCCCGGTCCCATCTGCCTCCCTGCCCTGGTCACCCCCGCTTCTTGGCCCTGGTTCCCCTCTGCCTCCCATCCCAGGTACCCCTCTGCATCCCGGCCCTGATCCCCCTCTGCTGCCCGGCCCTGGTCCCCCTCTACCTCCCGGCCCTGGTCCCTCTATGCCTCCGGGCCCTGGACCCTCTGTGCCTCTCGGTCCTGGTCCCTCAATACCCCCGGGGCCCAAGTCTCCCTCTACCTCCAGGCCCTTGAGTCTCTCTCCGTCCTTTCCCTGGGTCCCCTCTACCTCATGGACCTGGTCCCGTTGTCTACCATCAGGACCTGGTCCCCTGTCTCCCAACCCAAGTACCCCACTGTCTCCCTGCCCTTGTCCTCATGTCTCCCGGCCCAGGCACCCCTATGCCTCTTGGCCCTGGTCCCCCTCTGACTCCCCACCCTGGTCGCCCCTGGCCTCTCGGCCCTGGTCCCCCTCTGATTCTTGGCCCTGGTCCCCTTGTCCCCCAGCCCCGGTACTCCTCTGCCTCCCTGCCCTGGTCCACCTGTCCCCCGGCCCTAGTACCCCTCTGCCTCCTGGTCCTGGTCCCTTTCTGCCTCCTGGCACTAGTCCCCCTCTGCCTTTCAGCCCTGGTCCCACTTTACTGCCTGGGTCCCCCCCAACCTTCTGGCCCTGGTCCCCTTCTCCCTCCAGCCCTAGGTCCCCTCTACCTCCCTGCCTTGGTCTCTATCTTTCATGTGGACCTGATCCCTCTCTGCCTACCGGCAGGGTGCCACAGTTCTTCCTGGCCCTCGTCACCTTGTACCTCCCACCCTGAGTCCCCTCTAATTCCCAGCCCTGGTCCCCTGTCTCCAGACCCAGGTACACCTCTGCCTCTTAGTCTTGATTCCCCTCTGCCTCTCCGCCATGGTCCAAATCTACCTCCTGGCCCTGGTCCCCTTCCACCCCTGCCTCTCAGCCCTGGTCCCCCTCTGACTCTTGGCCCTGGTCCCCTTGTCCCCCGGCTCAGGTACCCCTCTGCCTCCTGGCCCTAGTCCACCTGTCTCCCAGCCCAAATATGCCTCCAGGCCCTAATCCCACTCTACCTCCAGGCCCTGGTCCCTCTGTGCCTCCTGGCCCTGGATCCTCTGTGCCTCCTTGTCCTGGTCTCCCTCTACCTTCAGGCAATTGGGTCCCTCTCCAGTCCAGCCAGGGATCCCCTCTACCTCCCAGCCCTGGTCCCCCTGTCTCCTGGCCCAGGTACCTCTCTACTTCCCAATCCTGGTCCCCGGGTCTCCTGGTACAGGTAATAATAATGATGGTATTTGTTAAGCGCATACTATGTGCAAAGCATTGTTTTAAGCATTGTGCACTGTTCTAAGCACTGAACCCCTCTGCCTCACAGCCTTGGTCCCCCTCTGCCTCCCGGCCCTGGTCCCCCATCTCTTGGGCCAGGTACCGCTCGGTATCCTGGCCCTGGTTGCCCCCTGCCTCCGGGCCCTGATTCCCCTCTGCCTCCCTGCCCTGGTCACCCGCCGCTTCTCAGCCCTAGTTACCACTGCCTCTCAGCCCAGGTACCCCCCGCCTCCTGGCCTTGGTCCCCCTCTGCCTACCGGCCTTGGTCCCCCTCTACTTCCCGGCCCTAGTCCCTGTGTCTCCCGGCCCAGTACCCTTCTGCCTCCTGGCCCTGGTCCCCTTCTGCCACCCTGCGTTGGTCCCTATCTGCCTCCCGGCCATGGTACCCCATCTCCCGGCATAAGTAACTCTCTGCCTCCCGGCCCTGGTCCCCCTCTGCCTCCTTGCCCTGGTCCCTGTCTGCCTCCTAGCCCTCTGCCACCCTGCGTTGGTCCCTATCTGCCTCCTGTGCCCTGGTCCTCTATCTCCTGGCCTAGGTAACCCTCTGCCTCTTGGCCCTGGTCCCCCTCTGAATACCTGCCCTAGTTCCACTATGCCTCCAGGCCTTGGTCCCCCTCCACCTCCAGGCCCAGGCCCCCCTCTCCATTCCAGCCCGGGGTCCGATATACCACCCGGCCCTGCTGCCCATCTCCCGGCCCCGGTCCCCTTCTGCCTCTAGGCCGTGGTCCCCCTGTATCCTGGCCCAGGCTCCCTTCTGCCTCCTGGTCCTTGCCCCACTTCACCTCTCAGCCCTGGTCACCCTCTGCCTCTCAGCCCTGGTCCCCCTCTGCCTCCCTGCCCTTGTCACCCCCACTTCTCCACCCTGGTCCCCCTTTTCCTCCTGGCCCAGGTAACCCTCTGCCTCCCAGCCCTGGTCCCCCATCTCCCAGCCCAGGTCTCTCTATGCCTCCAGGCCCTGGTCCCCCTCTGCCTCCAGGCCCGAGTCCCCCTCTCCTTCCCATCCCTGGGTCCTATTTACAACCCGGCCCTGCTGCCCGTCTCTGGCCTGGTATCCCTATGCCTCCTGGCCATCATCCCCCTGTCTCCCGGCCCAGGCACCACTCAGCCTCCCGGTCCTTGCTCCCTTTCACCTCGTGGCCCTGGTCCCCCTCTGCTTCCCGGTCCAGGTACCTTTCTGCCTCCTGGCCCTGGTCCCCCTCTGCCTCTGGGGGCCTGGTCTCTCTGTGCTTCCCGGCACTGTTCTCCCTCTACCTCCAGGCCCTGGTCCTTCTCTCTGTCATGGCCCTGGGTCCCCCTCTACCTGCCTGCTCTGGTCTCCCTGCCTTCCGGTGTAGGTACCCCTCTACCTCCCTAGGTCGCCCTCTGCTTCTCTGCCCTGGTCCCACCTGCTTCTTGGCCCTGGTCCTGCCTGCTTCTCGGCCCTGGTCCTGCCGTGACACTCTGCCCTGGTCCCCTTCTAGCTCCCAGTCCTGGTCCCTCTGTGCCTCCCGGCCCTGATCTCCTTCCACCTCCAGCCCTTTGGGTCTCTCTCCGATTCAGCCCTGGGTCCCCTCTACATCCTGGCCCTAGTCCCCCTGTCTCCATGCCCAGGTACCCTTCTGCCTCCTGGCCACGGTACCCCTCTGCCTCCTGGCTGTGGTCCCCCTCTGCCTCCTGTCCCTGGTCCCCCTCTGCCCCCCGTCCCTGGTCCCCCTCTGCCTCCCGTCCCTGGTCCCCCTCTGCCTCCCGGCCCTTGTCCCCCTCTGTCTTTCAGCACTGGTCCCATTTTACTTTCTAGCCTGGTCCCCTTCTCCCTCCAGCCCTAGGTCCAATCAACCCCCCTGCCTTGGTCCCCATCTTCTGCCCGGACCTGGTCACCCTCTGACTACGGCATGGGTGTCCCCATTACTCCCAGCCCACGTCGCCTTGTACCTCTCGGTTCTGGTCCTCCTGTGTCTCCTGGCACTGGTCCCCTTGTACCCGCCAGCCCTGGTCTCCCTCTTCCTCCAGGCCCTGGCCCCTTTCTCCATCCTGGCCCTGGATCCCCTCTACCTACTGGCCTAGGTGCCCCTGTCTACAGGCCCAGGTACCCCTCTTCTTCCTGACCCTAGTCCTCCATCTCCCGGCCCTGGTCCCCCTCTGTCTCCAGGCCCTGGTCGCCCTCTGCCTCCTGACCCTGATCCCTTTAAGCCTCCTGGCCCTGGTCTCCCTCTACCTCCAGGCCACTGGGTCTCTCTTCATCCCGGCCACGAGTCCCCTATACCTCTGGCCTTCTGGCCCTGGTCCCCATCTGCCGAGTTGTCTACATGTGCTGCCTTGAATTCCTTGAATGAGTCATCTACACGTGGTCCCCTTTTGTTCTCCTCAAAAATCTCCAGTGGCTACCAATCAACCTACGCATCAGGCAGAAACTTTTCATCCTCGGCTTCAAGGCTCTCCATCACCTCGTCCCCTCCTACCTCACCTCCTTTCTCTCCTTCTACAGCCCAGCCCACACCCTCCACTCCTCTGCCGCTAATCTCCTCACCGTGCCTCATTCTCGCCTGTCCCGCCGTCGACCCCCGGCCCACGGCATCCCCCTGGCCTGGAATGCCCTCCCTCCCCACGTCCGCCAGGCTGGCTCTCTTCCCCCCTTTAAGGCCCTACTGAGAGCTCACCTCCTCCAGGAGGCCTTTCCAGACTGAGGCCCCTCCTTCCTCTCCCCTTCCTCCCCCTTTCCATCCCCTCCGCCTTACCTCCTTCCCTTCCCCACAGCACCTGTATATATGTATATATGTTTATACATATTTATTACTCTATTTATTTATTTTACTTGTACATATCTATTCTATTTATTTTATTTTGTTAATATGTTTGGTTTTGTTCTCTGTCTCCCCCCTCTAGACTGTGAGCCCGCTGTTGGGTAGGGAGTGTCTCTATATGTTGCCAACTTGTACTTCCTAAGCACTTAGTACAGTGTTCTGCACACAGTAAGTGCTCAATAAATACGATTGATTGATTGACGCTCTGCTTTGAATTCCTCAACACCAACTCTCTCCTCGACCCCCTCCAATCTGGCTTCCATCCCCTACATTCCACAGAAACTGCCCTCTCAAAGGTCACCAATGACCTCCTGCTTGCCAAATCCAATGGCTCATACTCTATCCTAATCCTCCTCGACCTCTCAGCTGCCTTCGACACTGTGGACCACCCCCTTCTCCTCAACAGGCTATCCAACCTTGGCTTCACAGACTCCGTCCTCTCCTGGTTCTCCTCTTATCTCTCTGGCCGTTCATTCTCAGTCACTTTTGTGGGCTCCTCCTCCCCCTCCCATCCCCTTACTGTAGGGGTTCCTCAAGGGTCAGTTCTTGGTCCCCTTCTGTTCTCGATCTACACTCACTCCCTTGGTGAACTCATTCGCTCCCACGGCTTCAACTATCATCTCTAAGCTGATGACACTCAAATCTACATCTCTGCCCTTGCTCTCTCTCCTTCCCGGCTTGCATCTCCTCCTGCCTTCAGGACATCTCCATCTGGATGTCTGCCCGCCACCTAAAACTCAATATGTCCAAGACAAGAACTCCTTGTCTTCCCTCCCAAACCCTGCCCTCTCCCTGACTTTCCCATCACTGTTGTTGGCATTAAGATCCTTCCCGTCTCACAAGCCCACAAATTTGGTGTCATCCTCGACTCTGCTCTCTCGTTCACCCCTCACATCCAATCCATCATCGAAAACTGCCGGTCTCACCTCCACAACATTGCCAAGATCCGCCCTTTCCTCTCCATCCAAACCACTACCCTGCTCATTCAAGCTCTCATCCTATCCCGTCTGGATTACTGTATCAGCTTTCTCTCTGATCTCCCATCCTCCTGTCTCTTCCTACTTCAATCCATTCTTCATGCTGCTGCCCGGATCGTCTTTGTCCAGAAATGCTCTGGGCATGTTACTCCCCTCCTCAAAAATCTCCAGTGGCTACCAATCTACCTACGCATCAGGCAAAAACTCCTCACCCTCGGCTTCAAGGCTCTCCATCACCGTGCCTCGTCTACTCGTCACCGTGGCTAATCTCCTCACTGTGCCTCGTTCTTGCCTGTCCCGCTGTCGACCCCCGGCCCACATTCTTCCCCTGGCCCGGAATGCCCTCCCTCCACACATCCACCAAGCTAGCTCTCTTCCTCCCTTCAAAGACCTACTGAGAGCTTACCTCCTCCAGGAGGCCTTCCCATAACGAGCCCCCTCCTTGCTCTCCCCCTCCTCCCCCTCCCCATCCACCCCGCCTTACCTCCTTCCCCTCCCCACAGCACCTGCATATATGTATATATGTTTGTATGTATTTATTACTCTATTTATTTAATTTGTACAAATTTATTCTATTTATTTTATTTTGTTAATATGGGGTTTTTTTTGTTCTCTGTCTCCCCCTTCTAGACTGTAAGCCCACTGTTGTGTAGGGACTGTCTCTATATATTGCCAACTTGTACTTCCCAAGCGCTTAGTACAGTGCTCTGCACACACTAAGTGCTCAATAAATATGATTATTGAATGAATGAATGTCCTGAAGGCTGGAAAAAATGAGAGACTACTGAGAAGGAGAGAGGTTAGGGCTGGAGATTTGGGAATTATCCCCATAAGGATGACAGTTGAAGCTATGGCAGCAAATTTGTTATCTATTGGTGTGGGTCTAGATGGAGAATGGAATGGAACCCAGAGCAGAGCCCTGAGGGACTCCCTAAGTTAGCAGGTGGGAGCCAGAGGAGGATTCTCGCTCTCGCCTGTCCCGCCATCGACCCCCGGCCCACGTCATCCCCCGGGCCTGGAATGCCCTCCCTCTGCCCATCCGCCAAGCTAGCTCTCTTCCTCCCTTCAAGGCCCTGCTGAGAGCTCACCTCCTCCAGGAGGCCTTCCCAGACTGAGCCCCTTCTTTCCTCTCCCCCTCGTCCCCCTCTCCATCCCCCCGTCTTACCTCCTTCCCTTCCCCACAGCACCTGTATATATGTATATATGGTTGTACATATTTATTACTCTATTTATTTATTTATTTATTTATTTATTTTACTTGTACATTTCTATCCTACTTATTTTATTTTGTTGGTATGTTTGGTTCTGTTCTCTGTCTCTCCCTTTTAGACTGTGAGCCCACTGTTGGGTAGGGACTGTTTCTATGTGATGCCAATTTGTACTTCCCAAGCGCTTAGTACAGTGCTCTGCACATAGTAAGCGCTCAATAAATACGATTGATTGATTGATTGATTGATTGAATCTGCCAAAGGGATTGAGGAGTGGCCAGTAAACTAGGAGGAGAACCAAGAGGTGACAGTCAGAGAAACCAAGGAGAGATGTTTCTAAGAGAAGGTGGTGGTCCACATTGTCGAAGGCATCTGAGAGGTTGAGGAGGATTAGATTTCAGCAGAGGCCATTGAATTTGGCAAAATAAGGTCTTTGATGGCTTAAGAAATGGCAGTTTCCAGTGCACAAAGGGGGCAGTAGCTAGATTAGAGGAGGTGAAGGAGAGAATTGGAGGAGAGGAAGTAGAGTCAGTGAGTGTAGGAAACTTGCTCAAGGAGTTTGGAGAGGAATGGGAGAAGGGAGGTGGAGAGGGAGATAACCTGAGGGAGTAGAGGGGTCATTGGAGGTTTTTGTGTTTTTTAGGATAGGGGGTACATGAATGCTTAGTACAGTGCTCTGCACACGGAAAGTGCTTAATAAACATGACTGAATGAATGAGCATGCTTGAATGCACAGGGGAAGAAGCCATTTGAAAGTGAAGGGTTGAACATGACAGTCAGGGAGGGGAAAAAGAAAGAGGTAAGTGCTCTGATAAAGTGTGAAGGGATGGGGTCAGAGCTGCAGATGGAGGAGGTAGATTTTGAGAAGAAGCACGATATCTCCTATGGAGATATTGCTGGGAAAGATGGGAGTTGAAGAGGTGGAAGAAGGAAGGAGGTACTTGTGAAGAGCCCAGGAGATTTTAGGGAAATCATGCCTGTTGGTTTCAATTTTATCAGTAATGTACATGGCTATGCGATTTGTGGCAAGAGAATGCGGGGGCTGGGGGGATGACGTTTGAGGAAGAAGTTAATCATTTGAAACATCTGGTGCAGGAAATGGGTATGGGAGGTTAATCAGTAAGGGTGAAGAAACAATGTTGCCAGGAAGAGGTGAGGGCAGGGTTAAAGAACTTGTGGCTGAATTGGTGATGGATGAAGTCAAAGCGGTGCCTGGATTTTCCCCAGCAGCATTCCAGTGCTTGAGCACAGTAGTTAGGTTACTGAGGAAACAAATCAAATGTATTCTCCATAAACCCCACGAGGGATTTTTGTATGGGCATTCTACCTTTAGGTTAATGATTTGCAAGGATAAATCATCTGGCTTTTTGGTTTCACGGTGCCCTTTTTTGGAATACAAGTGTGACAGAGATGTCAGAGGAGAAGTAAAGTAATGGGGGATCCCATGGCAGCAGAATTGCCCTTCGTGCCCCTCCCCAACTTCCTGCCCAACCCAAAAAAACTGAGGAGACACTAATTATCCTTCTCCACTTCATCTGGGATCAGAATTCCTGGATAGCCAATAATAATTAACAATAATTTTGATATTTAAGTGTTTACTATGTGTCAAGCACTGTACTAAGTGATTGGAAAAAGTAAAGATGGGGCTCACAGTCTCCATGTGATAGAGAGAACAGGTATTGAATCCCCATTTTTCAGATGAGGCAACTGAGGCACAGAGAAGTTAAGTGACTTGCCCAAGGTCACACAGCAGTTAAAAGGAGAAACCGGATTTAGAACTTAAGTCCTCTGACTCCAAGGCCTGTGTTCTTCCCATTAGGCCATGCTGTTTCTCACTAGGCCATGCTGCTTCTCCACCTAAACCAGGGCAGAGCCAGACTCAATATTACAGAAACACCATCCCCTGTGTAATGCTGTCCTGGATCTGTCATGAGCAACACTGACTCGGGTCTGCTTCACAATTCATTCAGCTTAGGACTTTATCTCCGAGAGGGGCACAAAGACTCTTGGAGGGCAATGTGATCATTTCTCTTCTGATATCGTTCATTGTGGTTAGCAATGGACCATTCCACACTTCTAACTCTCCCCGCTCAATCGCTACTACAGATTTTTTGACCTTGAATTTAGCAAAACTATTCTTGATCTCTATCTGTGTATCTCAAGTGAAAGTATTTTCTTTACCTTCCTAAAAGGATAGGTGGATTGTTTATAATTTTAGACTTATAGCTTATTATTATTATATTTAATATTTATTTGTTGCCAAGCACTATGCTAAGTGCTGTGCTAAGTACAAGCTAATGAGATCAGACACAATCCCTATTCCACTCAGGGCTCACAATCTAAGTGGAAGGATGAGCTGATAACTTGGCCCCATTTTACAAATGAGGAAATTGAGCCACATGTGGATTTAGTGGCTTGCTGAAGGTCAGACAGGACAGTGCAAAACTGGGATTAGGACCAGGGACTCCTAACTACCAGTTTCTTTCTCTTTCTGTTATTACGATAAAATTGTAAGCTCAAATGCTGAAATGGTGGAAGAGATGAAATACATTCTGTGGCTGATGGAATCCAAGTGTCAGTGGGATTTTAGGAGATTAAAATCTTTAGTTTGATCTGATGAGGCCAAGATGAGATGGAGAGGGCAAGAGGCCCAGATGGATGACCCTATGTGTTAGCTGCCCCAGGGGAATTGAGCACCTTCCCTCCTCACTCTCCTCTCCCTGCTGTAATCTCCAAAATAAAATTCACACCCAGTTAGGAGATTGGGTATTTTCCCTGGACAAGCAGGCAGTGGGCCCATGCAGAAGGGCTGGAGGCCCAATTTGATCTGCTCCAAGCATCCCCGAAGGGTCCAGACCAGTTCTAACTCAGCTCCTCAGGGGGATGTTTCATACACACAGCTCAGATCACCTTTCTACTGAGTGGTGAGGAACAGGATCCAGCATGGGCACAAGGAGGAATAGGAGCAGATGGAGTCATATGTGGACTACCTAATGGTTTGTGGTTTAAGTTTCATGTGTTTTGGGAAGAATATACCAAGGTCAGCTGGGTCCCTGGCCGGCAGGGAGGCAGATAGGTAAGAAACAGGGAAGTATGTGCCAAGCAGCCACAGTCTAGAACTGTTTTGATGACGAAATCTGAGGGGTGGGGAACTGGTGACACAGACTCCCTTCAGCTTGGGCCCCTGTCTCTCCCTCTCTCCCACCATTCTGTTCCAGATCTGGAAGATGGGAGATGGAGTGGGCTCTGAGCAGGCTGTGTCCCAGAAAAATCTAGCCACATCCGAGCAGAGTCAGGTTGGGTGCACTGGCTGATCACATGCCTGCCTGCTCTCTTTGATGTCTTTAGCGACAGAGAAGGAAGAGGAATTGGACCATTATTTGTGCTATTTGTATCAATGCCCGCATTTCAGCTTAGCCCTTTACATATGTAGTTGGTCCACCCTCATCCTCATTTAAACTTCCTTTGAATGCTGCAACTGAGGCTAAGTCTGTCTGGCACAGTCTCATGGCCACTTGCATTTCCTCTCTACTAGTGCAGTGAGGTTTCAAGCCTGTGGGAACACTGAACTTCTCATTGGATGCCATTATTTCTAAATTAATTCGATGAATTTGAAATTGGGCTGTTTTTCTCATCGTGACTTTTACTGAGAGGCATCAATCATCTCCCTTTCCATTGAGCTGAGACTGTGGAACATTCACAGGATCTGCACATGCCTCATTTTTCTCAAAAGAAAGAACAGGAGTCTGTTCTTTGTCTCTCCCCTCACCCCTCAACCGCAAATCTTACCACCTTCTTCCCACTCTGCCTCTGGTTGCTCCTGAGATTTTTATGGATTGCAATCTCCATATCAATCTCTACCACTTCATCAACCCCAGTGATCCCCCATATCCTGTGCCCTCCTCCTAGCCAGAATTCCCATTCCGCACTCCTTCTACTGTTATGAATGCCATGTCTAAAGGCCACCTACTTCTCCCATCTGAGTGGTCTTCTCTATCCTTTTCATCCTCCTTTGTACTCCCGCACGTTTGAGCGCTTTCTGCCACAACTCTGGGAAGGCTTCCTAAAGAAGGAATACCTTTAGAAGGGCTCAGAAGGAGGAAATGACATGCTTTAATGAAGAGGAAATGCATCTTAGTTGAGGGCCTGGAGGTGAGACAATTGTCTGGGAGGTGGAGAGGTGGTTCATTTGGAAGAAGAGAATGTGTAATGGGCTAGAGGAATTGAAGAGGTTCTGAGACTAAGATAGTCTATGGCTGGCTGGCTGGCTTACTCTTTCTAATTCATCTCTGCCCTTAGAGTGTTTAGTTTCTGTGAGTGAGCAACAGAGGAGTTTCAGAGATTATAAGCTCCTTTAGGAATAAAGGGGAGGCCCAGGCAGGGAAGGGTCAAGATAATACCTCCGACAAGCAGAGCAGCTGGCAGGATATCCCAGGCCACCCAAGAAGGGATGGTGGGGCTTGAGTATTGAGTACCTTCTAAATGTAGCACACTGTATTGTATTGTCCAATTCAATATATTGCAAGCTTCTTGGGGGCAAGGATCTTATCTAAAGCCCCCTTTTCCTCAGCTCCCCCTCCTTTTCGTGCCACTTCAACTCACCCGCTTTTCTCTTCCCCCATCTCCCCGCCCCACAGCACTTATGTATATATGTATATAGAGAAGCAGTGTGGCCCAGTGGAAAGAGCACGGGCTTGGGAGTCAGAGGTCATGGCTTCTAATCCTGGCTCCGCCACTTGTCAGCTGTGTGACTTTGGGCAAGTCACTTCACTTCTCTGGGCCTCAGTTACCTCATCTGTAAAATGGGGATTTAAGACTGTGAGCCCACATGGGACAACCTGATCACCTTGTAACACCCACCCCCCACCCCCAGCGCTTAGAACAGTGCTTGGCATATAGTAAATCCTTAACAAATGCCATCATTATTTTATGTATATATCTATAATTCTATTTATTTATATTGATGTCTGTTTTACTTGTTATATTGTCTGTCTCCCCTCCTCTAGGCTGTAAGCCCAGTGTGGGCAGGAATTGTCTCTCTCTATTGCTGAATTGTACTTTCCAAGTGCTTAGTACAATGCTCTGCATACAGTAAGTGCTCAATAAATGCAACTGAATGAATGAATTATGCTCTCAAGTGTTTAATATAAAGGTATATATATATATATCTTTATATATATCTAGATAAAGAAAGGGTTCAGTAAATATTACTAACTGATACAATTCTAAGCACTTAGGGGATACAACAGACTTAAAAAAATACCTTCTCTGTTCACAAGTAGCTTACATTCTAACTGAGGAGGTAGCAAGCTTCACCCCTGGGGAATTCAAGCTGATTTAACCTTTGGCAGAAGAGAGGAGTTCATAATCCTGTGGGGAGCCGATGGGACTTGAGGTCTCAGTGTCCAAACTGCAGCCAAAGAGAAGAAAATGTAGCCTTCAGCCATGGTGCAAACGCTCAAAGCGCTGGCACCCGTCCCAACTGCAGGCTGAAGTCTACCACCATAGAAACCAGTTTCTGAGCAGGTAATTGCAGGCCTTGTGGCCAGTAAGGCTAATGAAGCATCAGGCTGAGGGAATGGAGCATGACTCCTTCCCACCACATTCAAAACTACAGATGGATGGTAGAGAGAGAAAACATTTCTTCCTGGAGGAAATAAATCATGACACATTGCAGCGAAAATCACATCTCAGCTATCATGTCTCATATGTTCTATCCAGGTTGAATTAATACTGAATTCAATTCCTGATTTAAATAAGTTCCTCCTGAACCTTTTTTCTGAATAACAGTCAAATCCAGAATGCAACTTGTATTGCTTCTGTAAACTTGCAGGACCAACTTAATTATCATCGGCGCAAACCAAACTGTAGTTAACATATTTCTCTTCGATGATTTCCTTGTTTTTATAGCAAAATTGAGATTAAAAAAAGAAATTATGTGCTGAGTAATTTTCAATTTAAAAGGGTTTAAGCACTTCATAGAAGTGCTTTACAAGTATCTGCTGGGCTACGTAGCAGGTGATTGCTGAATGTCTTTCAAAAACCATCAAGATTTACAGAAGGACTTATTCACTCTCAAAGGGCAATCAAAATCAGAGGACTCTTGGCTGTATCCTTCTGGGGATTATGCAAGGTGTGAGCCCCCTATCACAATATGGACCCCATTCCATTGTGACCTCTGTTCCACTGTGGTTCCCAACTCAGTTTGACCACAGATTGCTTTAGAGAAGAAAAGGAGAGAATCACTATCAGTCAATTAGCATCTTTGTTGGCTCATTTCCAGAGATGTTTGTCCAGGAGACTCTGAGAGAGATTACACTTGGCACAGGGCTTGGAGAGTGCCTCTAAGGTGGACTGTGTGATTGGGGTTACACAGACTCTCTGATAGCTCTGATCAGCCTGAACTATTCCAAGCCAAGGGGAAAATATGGCTGTTTACCGACTGCACACAACACCTTGCTGGGCCTAAGTCCTACTCAGAATAGATCCTTGTTCTGCTGGTGGGTTTATTTCACATCTGGCCTGACTGCTTCCAACACCACCTCCCCTCAGTCTCACATTTTCCATTTTGCTCTAAGAGAATAACCTCTCAAAGCTTGTCTGTCTGCTGCGGTCATCCCCCACCAGTCTATCACTGCACACTGATTGAGGCTGTGCTTCACCAGGTCTTTAAAATGTTTTTTCTGCCCTTTTAGATTTCACATATCACTTTCTAGTTTCCCCCAAACCAGTGGATCAAGTGTCCTGCTGTCATCCATTCACTGTAGTTGTTTCATCCGGTGGAGCTCTGATGCTGTGAGCATTAATTTAAAGCTTGTGAGTTGACTGAAGTTTAGGAAATTGTTGTTACTAATCTTGTCCTGACATTTCATGCTGAACATATGATGAAAATACTAAAACTGTTCCAGAAGCTAGAAGGCTGGATGCCACAACAATAGTAGCAGGAGCAATAACAGTGATAATAGTAAAAGTAGTAGTAATAGTTAATTTTAAACTCTTACTGTGCAGCTTGCTTCTGGCTTAACTGGGGAATGAGGACCAGGAAGAGGAGTCATGATGGGTTCTTGACTAGCATGATCCTTATCTGAGATAGTCTGCAGGGAGTCCACTAAGTGAACAAGTTCAGCCTGGCTGCCCTCATGGCAGAGAAAGGAAAGAACAGGGCTCTCAAGAATTTCTGTACTATTATAGGGCCATGTTCGAGGCAGCATGACATAGTGGATGCTGAGAGCCGGTGTTGACCTGACGTGACTTGGGTGTTGTGAATAAAATGAGGAAGACTTGCTTCCCTGAATAAACCCTTTGCCTCTCCAAGAAAGAAACTGCAAAGGTTAGAACAAAATTCCTTTTTGTCTTTGTGTTCCCGATGAAAGTAGAGTGAGACACCTCAGGGACGCCCAAGGAAGAATCTCTGTGTCCCTCACTCTGCAGCTTTGCAAATCCACCGATAACAACCCCCACACCACTACGCCACCCAGGGCTCCATCACAAGATATGCTCTGTGCACACCAGGCCCTTGGGATATAAGGTTCAGCTGTGCATTCTTGACCCATCTCCACAGTGACCTACTGAGAAAACCAGTAATTTCCACCTCCCCCCACCGCTACCTTCCCTCACTGAAACCAAGGGCCCCTGGTCCCTGACATTCCCTGGGCACTCCAGACCGAAGCCATATAAACTGCAACTGAGTGCCCTCAGCATTGCCCCCATTGAACAGCAAGCAATTGAGGAGACTCCATCACTTCTGCCCTTCTCCCACCCCAGCTGGAAAAAGATATGCAGTCACAGTATGAGGCCTCCACAAAACTTCCCAAAGACTAGTGGCTACTGTAATGACTGCTGTGGCTATGGGTGTGCTTCTCTCTTTTAATGACAGTTTACTCACTGTACCTCAATCTTGTGTATCTCACTGCAAACCCCTCGCCCATGTCCACCCTCTAGCCTGGAATCCCTCCTCCTCCATATAGACAGAGAACCAACTTGCCTACTTTCAAAGCCTTATTGTTAATAATAATAATAATAATGGCATTTGTTAAGAGCTTACTATGTGCAGAGCACTGTTCTAAGCGCTGGGGGGGGGGATACAAGGTGATCAAGTTGCCCCACGTGGGGCTCACAATCTTAATCCCCATTTTACAGATTAGGTAACTGAGGCGCAGAGAAGTTAAGTGACTTGCCCAAGGCCACACAACAGTCATGTGGTGGAATCGGGATTCGAACCCATGACCTCTGACTCCAAAGCCCATGCTCTTTCCACTGAGCCATGCTGCTTCTGTAAAATTACAAATCACATCTAAAATTAAAATCACATCTCCTCCAAGAAGCCTTCCCTGATTAAGCCTTCTTTTCTTCTACTTCCTCTCTCTTCAGCGTCGCTTATGGATTTGTAACTCTTAAGCACTTGTTAGTCAACTCACCCTTGGCCCAACAGCACTTATGTCTGTTCCCATAATGTATTTATTCAGATTAATGTCTGTCTCCCCCTCTAGACTGTAAGCTCTCTGTGGGCAGAGAGCATGTCTACCAACTCTATTTTACTGTATTCTCCCATGTGCTTAGTCAAGTATTCTGCACTCAGTAAGTGCTCAATAAATACCATTGATTGATTAAAAGAGATTTGACTGGAATTGTTTGTTAGACTTTTAGACTAACAGTGGGCTCACCTTTTAGACTGTGAGCCCACTGTTGGGTAGGGACTGTCTCTATATGTTGCCAACTTGTACTTCCCAAGCGATTAGTACAGTGCTCTGCACACAGTAAGCGCTCAATAAATGCGATTGATGATGACGATGATGATGATGATTAGAATTTATCCTTGTGCCCACTGGACCCAGTCCGGTGGAGAGTTGTTGTCCCCTGAAATAAACCTTACTAACTCATACTGGAGTGTGCTGGTATCTTGTGTTTGAGTGACCCGAGATCTCTCAGATCTCGTCTGGAACACCCCAAACGCGATCCTGGATAGGTTCTCCAGTTGGATCCTGAGCCAGAATCCAAACCCAACCTGTGTCACTCCTAAATTAAGTTCAATCCTGTGATGGTCCCACAGTACCTGTGCCTGTCATATGGGCTGAACTTGCCCTGGTCACCGATCCTGAACCTGTGCTGATGTTCAAACCTGAACCTGTGTTATTACTTCAACCCAATCCCCAATCTCCTCTGGTCCTCTAGGCTGATACTGTCCTCGTACCCCAGCCCAAACATGTGCCCCAAACTTGTGTCATTCCCTACTCTTAAATCCGTGCCACTCCCTCAGCCCCAAAGTGTGCCGGTTCCTCAGATGAACCCGGGCTGGTCACCTACCCCAGACCTGTGCCTGTCAGCTGAATGTTTTGACACTGTAAACTGAACCTGTGCCAGTCCCCCGATCTGAACCTATACTGATTCTCTATTCAAAACCCACTTTGGGAATCCAGCCCAGATCTGTGAGGATCCCTCCTCCCATGAATGTACAAGTCCCCCAGCCTGAAATTGTTTCAGTCCCTGAGGCTGAAACTGAGCCAGTAATCCAAGAACCTATGCCAGTCCCCTACCCAAAGATGTGCTAGTCCCCCAGCCCTAATCTGAGTGGGCCCACCTGCACAAACTTGCGCTAATCACCCATCCCAAACACATCTGGGTTCCTCACCTGTACCTCAGAACGATGTTGTTGTTATTATTATTATTATTATATTATATACTTTATGTCAAGCACTGTTCCAAATGCTGGGGTAAGTACAAGTTAACCAGGTTGGACACAGTCTCTGTCCCACATGGGGCTCGAAGTCTAAGTGTATTGGTCCCCCAAACTGAAGCTATGCCATTACCCCATTCCAAACCTGTACTGATCCCTCATCCTTAACGTGAGCTGATTCCCCCATCCTCAACCTTGTAATTATTAATAATAAGAATACTTAAACACTTACTATGTGCCAAGCACTGTTCTAAATGCTAGAGCAGATACAATTTAATCAGGTTGAACACTGTACAGATTTATTACTCTATTTTACTTGTACATATTTACTATCCTATTTATTTTGTTAATGATGTGCATATAACTTTAATTCTATTTGTTCTGACGATTTTGACTCCTGTCTACGTTTTGTTTTGTTGTCTGTCTCCCCCTTCTAGACTGTGAGCCCGTTGTTGGGTAGGGACCGTCTCTATGTGTTGCCGACTTGTACTTCCCAAGTGCTTAGTACAGTGCTCTGCACACAGTAAGCGCTCAATAAATATGATTGAATGAATGTCCCTGTCTCACATGGGGCTTCCACTCTTAATCCCCATTTTACAGATGAGGTAACTGAGGCAGAGAGAAGTTAAGTGAGTTGCCCAAGGTCACACAGCAGACATGTGGTGGATCTGGGATTAGAACCCAGTTCCTTCTGACTCCGGGGCCCATGCTCTACCAACTAAGCCTCACTGCTTCTTCCCTGTGCCGTTTTCCCAGCCTGGACCTGTGTCAACGTTTCAAGTCAAACTTTCATTCATTCATTCAATAGCATTTATTGAGCACTTACTGTGAGCAGAGCACTGTACTAAGCGCTTGGGAAGTACAAGTTGGCAACATATAGAGATGGCCCCTACCAAACAGAGGGCTCACAGTCTAGAAGGGGGAGACAGACAACAAAACAAAACATATTAACAAAAAAAAATAAATAGAATAAATAAACTTGTGCCAGTTATCCAATCTGAACCTGTACCAGTCTCCTAGACCTAAACTCAGCCAGCCCCCAAGTCAAACTGCCTAAATGTGTGCCAGTTACCCAATCTGAACTTGAACTGCTCCCCTAGACCTAAACGCCGCCAGTCCCCAAGTCAAATGTGTGCCAGTCCATCTGCCTAAATGAGTGCCAGTTACCCAATCTGGAACTGTACAGTCCCCTAGACCTAAACTGAGCCAGTCCCCAACTCTGAAATTGTGCTGGTTCACCATGTTGTATCTATGGGAACCTCCCAGGCAGAACCAGCTCTATGCTGCTCTCCCCAAACTAGAATCTGGATTGAGTGTGTGCTGGTATCCCCTTCCAAACCTATGCTGATCTGCCAGTCAGAACCTCTGCTTGGCCCTGGCCTGATTCTAATCCAGTCCTTCAGGCAGAACCAGTGTTGGAAGTATAGCCCGAAACTGTGCCAGTTCCCCATACTGAAATCTGGATCGGTCACCCTGACTGAATCTCTACCAATCTTCTATGTTGAACCCGCACAAGTACCCAGCCTAAAGATCCTCAGTCCCAAACCTGTACTGATCTCTCAGCCCAAATTTGTGCCAGTTTCCCAAAATGAAGCTGTTGCTTGTTCCTCATCCCATATCTGTACAGCTCCTCAAAGTCTTAAAGTGTGTCACTCCCCGAGACCCAGCAAACCTTGGCCAATTCCCAAATCAAGCTGTGACAGCCAGTTTCACAGCCCTCCACACTAAGAAGAGGGAGCAAGAAGCTCCCTGAAGGCATAGTCAACTAATGAGAGAGAGTGATTGGGGAGGGAGTAGAGGGTTTATGTTGGACTAATAGGAAAGACCTTCAGTCTCTGCGTCTGGGAGAGCAGGACACAGGGACAGCTTGTGTTCTGAACTGGGGATGGACATAGCCCACAGGAAAGGGTCAGAAAAGATCCCTCAAAATTTGGAGTCCAGTGGCTGGAACTCTGGAGGAGGAAGATAATGTGAGCCCCAGGATGCCTCCAGGGACGTACAGGAGTTCCTTGATGGGGAAGTAATAGATTCATGGAAAAGTGGTTTGGACTGGATTTGTTTTCATTTGCTAACTTGTTAAGAACTCATTGAATATTGTTAAGATCCAAGATTTTGGTGTCTGCTTCTGGAAGGGGCTAGGAGAAAAGTTCCAGGTACTGGGGAGACATGTGGCCAGAGGAGCTATGTGCACAGGAGGGAAAACTTGTCTACAGGCTCCTGTAGTCAACCCCAGGAAGGGTAATGGTAGGCTAGTCCCCCAGTGATTTATATGCCTTTGAGGAGACACTTAGGCTTTAGCCACAGATTGGTGGCAGTGATAGGGGTGCAGGAACTTGGGAAGCATTGAATAGGATACTCCAAACCCTGCAAGAGAAGAATAGGAGAACTGAAGGGCTTTACAACCCAGAGTAGGCTGAAAGGGGTCCAGTAGCTTCTAAAAAGTCTCCGGGGATGGAGGGTGCTCTTTTGGCCTGGGTTTAGGGTTGAAAACTCCCAGTAATGTCACATGAGGCTATGCTGGTTCTTCAGTCTGAACCCGTGCCAAAACCATAGCCAGAACACGTGTCAGTCCTCCAGCTCTAACTAGTACCCGTACCCCAGTCTGAATCTTTGTTAATTTTCCAAGCTGAATCTTTCCCTTTTTACCAGTCCAAAGCTGTGCAAGATCTCCAGTCCAAACTCGTACTATTCCACCTGGCTAAAACCACGTCTATCAACCCTACCAAAGCTGTGTCCATTCCCTAGGCAGTACATGGAGCATTCTCCAAGCAGAAACTACAGGTCCCCCATTTCAAACCTCTGCTGGTCCTTTGGCCAGAATGTGTGCTGATTCCCCAGAGTTGAAGCTGTGTCAATCTTCCAGCCTGATACTGCGCTGGTCTCAAAAAGAAATCCTGAGCCATTTCCTCAGGTGGAACTTGTACCCATCCCTTGGCAATGCATGATGATGATGCTGATGATGGTAATGATAGTGGTATTTGCTAAGCACTTATCATGTGCCAAGTGTTGTATTAAGTAATGAGGCAGATACAAGATAATTAGGTCAGACACTGTTTCTGTCTCACATAGGCTCACAATCTAAGGGGGAAGAATAGCCCAGACCAAACATCTGCCAGTCCCCAACCCTGCTCCAGAGAGGGTCCCCCAAGTAGAACCTATATCCCCTGTATCAATCCAGAACCTAAAACCGTGCCTCTCACCCAGGCTGTACGTCTATCAACCCCCAGTCTCAAACTATTCTCCCTGACTGAACCTTTGCCAGTTGCACATCTGGGATCTGTGCCAGGCCTTCAAGCCAACCTGAACTTTCATTCATTCATTCAGTCGTATTTATTGAGCACTTACTGTGTGCAGAGCACTGTACTAAGTGCTTGGGAAGTACAAGTTGGCAACATACAGAGGTGGTCCCTACCCAACAGCGGGCTCACAGTCTAGAAGGGGGAGACAGACAACAAAACAAAACATATTAACAAAATAAAATAAATAGAATAGTAAATATGTACAAGTAAAATAGAGTAATAAATCTGTACAAACATGTATACAGGTGCTGTATATATAACTTCTTCCCTTCCCCCAGCTTGAACCTGAGCAGGCCCCTGTGTTCAAACCTGTGCCAACTGCCCATCTCAAACCTGTGGTGGCCCCAAATTCCAAACACATGCCAGTCACTGAGGCCAAATCGGTGTTGGTCTCTGAGCCCAGAACTGTGCCAGTCCCTCAGTCTGAAACTGTACTGGTCCCCCAGGCAAAGTCAGGACAGGTAGTACAGTCCCAAACTGTACTGCTCCACCAGTCTGAAACTAGGCCAGTCTCTAAACTTAAGTCTGTTCTGGTCACTTAGATTGATGTAGTGCTCATCCTCCAGATTGAACATAAGCCAGACTTTCTACCCAAACTTGTGCCAGTCATCCATTACAAATGCATGTTAGCCCCTCACGCAGACCCGTGCCAGTCTCCCATCCCAACCCTCTGCAGGTCCATAATCATCCATATATGTTAATCCCAGACACTAAACCTTTTCTGGTACCCCCATACTGAACCTCTGCTAGTCCAAAATTCAGAAACTTTACCTTTCACCTAGGCCAAATCTTGGCCAATCGCCCAGCCCGAACCTGAGCCAGTCTCCCTGCCTGCATATCTGCCAATCCTCTATTCCTAAATGGTAACCATTACCTTAGCCCTACAGACTCCTCCTGTGCTTCCCACCCTCTAACTTTATCCCATTTTAATCCTATGCCAGTTCCCCAAGCCAAACCTGTGAAGGTCCCTAGGTAGTTCTGCGCCAGTTCCCCAGCCCAAGCATGAGCCCACCCTGAATCTTTGCCCACCCTTCAGTCTGACCCTAAGCCAGTCCCCCAGACTTTTCTTATGCCACTCCCCCAGCCTAAACCTGTGCCAGACCTCCTTGCCAAATGTGTACTGGTTCTCTTGCTTCAATTTTGTGCCAGTCTCCCAGTCTCATTCTGAGCTGGCCCTCCTGTACTAACTTGTGACAGTCATCTATTCCAAGCAAGGGCCGTATCCTCATCCCAAACCTATGCCTTTCCACCACCGAGGCCTACACTGATCCCTTGACCCAAATTTGTTCCAACCACCCATCCCATCCCTGTGCTGATGCACAATTTTCTATACATGCTGGTCCCCCATACCAAATTTGTACCAGTTTTACAGACCGGACCTGTGTCTGTCTCCCATACCAAACCTGGGCTGATCTGAAAGCCCAAATGAACTCCAAGTACCCCTGAATAGATCTGGACACTGGAAATTACCTAATAAATTTTGCTCCCCTGAAAAGCTAAGTAATATTCAGAATCTGCTTCATGACAGTACAAGTGGCCTGTAATAGAGTTGGAGATATCCATTTCCAACCATTTCCCAATCCCAGTGAGATATATATAGAATGGAATGCATAATGGATTGGCATATATTCTACACGATCATGCTGGAAAATAAAATAAGAAACCTGAATACAGGTTCCTCTCCTCAGGGAACCACTTCTATCAGAACAGCTTTGAGCAAAATTCAAAGTCAGCCAGCCCTGAAGTAAGTATGGGGTTGGGAGTAAGGAGACATGGGTTGGTTTTTTTATGGTATTTGTTAAGTGCTTATAATGTGCCAGGATAAGTACTGGGGTAATTACAAGTTAATCAGGTTGGGCACAGTCCATATCCTACAGTCTTAATCCCCATTTTACAGATGAGGTAACTGAGGCACAGAGAAATTAAGTGACTTGCCCAAGGTCACACAGCAGACAAGTGGCGGAGCCAGAATTAGAATGCAGATCCTTCTGACTCCCAAGCACGTGCTCTATGCACTAGGCCAATCTGCTTTTAGCCCCAGTTCTGTCAGTGGTTTTCCGTATGGCCTTGGGCAAATCACTTAATCTCATGGGTCTCAGTTTCCTCAGTGGTAGCACTTAATAAATGCCATGAATATTATTATTATCTATAAAATGAGGATAGTGATATGTGGCTCTCTGTCCTTCACAGGGATGTTAAGAGGATAAATTCATTCATTTATTCATGCAATCATATTTATTGAGCGCTTACTGTGTGCAGAGAACTGTACTAAGTACTTGGGAAGTACAAGTCGGCCACATATAGAGATGGTCCCTACCCAACAACGAGCTCACAGTCTAGAAGGGGGATAAAAGAGATAACTATATGTGAAATGGCTTTGGAAAACTAAAATTATTATACAGAAAAACAAGGCATTATTATCACTATTAAGTCCTAAAAACAGTCATTCAAAAATTACTGTATTCAAATGCCTGTGCCCTAGAGGCACACATGTAAATTGCTTTGCCAAATGATGATGATGATGCTATTTGTTTAGCTCTTACTGTGTGTCAAGCACTGTTCTAAGCACCGGGGTAGACACAAGACAATCAGGTTGGACACAGTACCTGTCCCACATGGGGTTCACAGTCTTGTCAGCCCGGCATTATGGAGTGACGGTAAATCTAAAGAGAACTGAAATAAATGTATCAGCTTGCACTCCTTCCGGAGCACAAAGCTAAAGACTGTCACAAGATTATCTTACCCAAGCAGTACAATGGCCAATATTGCAGCAAGAAGCCCAGCATGTCCTTTGGGAAACTGTCAAATACAACATGGAGGCAGTGTGGTGCTAGATTCCATACCAAACTATAGTTCTACAGAGCTTTAACGCTGTCATATCCTCTCATAGCTGAGAGACCTGGATTCCCCTCAGTACCCACAGCTTGAGCAGTACCATCACATACTCAACATCAAATGGCTGAATATGGTAAACCGAAGGCACGGAGGAGAGCGGAAATCTTTTATACATTAAAACAAAGACTCAGACAATTTTGCATCTAGGCCGACAACTGGGAGCCAGTTGACACAGATAGACCAGCGAGGGGCAATGCAATAAAGGAGCGATTGTTTTTGAGTGGAAGCTTCAAAAGGGTCATGAAATAAGACAATGAAAATGAAAACAGCACCAGGTGCTGCAAAAAACAAGGGGCAGAATGCATTATACAGTTGGGACTGTGCTGGTACATGATAGAGTTGCAGCTTGCTAATCTTCAACTACCTTGAATATTTATTTATGATAGGGGCCTCCTGCCCCTTCTGTGATTAGTTCTTCCAGGCAGAATTCAATTGGTCGAAAATTCTGCCTGTTGGTCTCTCACACCAGTAATACAATTCCCCTTTGGCTTTCCTCCAAAGTACTCAGTTCCCACTGTATTCTACTACTCATGGCATCAGGCTCTCTGTTTCTGAGATCGCCTGACCACCGGTCCCATTCTCTTTCCATAGCAAAAGAAAAACTTCTGGCAAAGGGATCCAGAAACTGCAGGGCTGAGGGGAAGAAATGAGTTTGCCTACCACTGCTGGAATTTGGAGTGGAAGGAGAGATAGATGTGTTTCTCCCTTTACATGTAGGGAAGAGTTGCATTACTTTAATTAGAAATAGATAAGAAACGTCTGATAATAAATTGCAATTAAGTGGGAGGAAAAGCGAAAGTTTTCTCCAGCCCCTGCCCAAGGATTAGAGTTTATTGTTCTGCCTTGGAAACTGGGAGGATGAGTCTGAACCCAGCCACATTCACTTGAGACCTAGGTTTATAATCTTTCAAGAGTGCCTTCTAGACTGTGAGCCAGTTGATGGGTAGGGACTATCTCTACATGTTGCCAACTTGTACTTCTCAAGCGCTTAGTACAGTGCTCTGCACACAGTGAGCACTCAATAAATATGATTGAATGAATGAAGTGGCTCCATGGGATATTTGGTCTAGGAAATCAATCAATCAACCATATTAATTGAGGGCATTCTTTGTGCAGAACACTGTACTTGGCATTTAGAAAAGTATGGGAACACACACATTTGTTGCAATAGGAGAATTCTTCCCAATGCTTCTTTCTAAGGGTCATGAGCCAACCCCACCCAGTGGTTCTTGTTCTAAATTCCCAGTTTGCCCCCTGAAGGAGAGGAAAAGCTTCTGCTACTCCTCCCCATCCTCCCCACCCTACTCCTTCCCCTCCCCACAGCACTTGTGTATATTTGTACAGATTTGTTACTCTATTTATTTTACTTTTACATATTTACTATTCTATTTATTTTGTTAATGATGTGCATATAGCTTTAATTTTATTTGTTCTGATTATTTTGACACCTGTCTCCATGTTTTGTTTTGTTGTCTGTCTCCCCCTTCTAGACTGTGAGCCCGTTGTTGGGTAGGGACCATCTCTATATGTTGCCGACTTGTACTTCCCAAGTGCTTAGTACAGTGCTATGCACACAGTAAGCACTCAATAAATACGATTGAATGAATGAATAAATGACTACAGTGGCCCAAAGTCTGCTACTGTCTCATATTAATTAGTCTTTTCAGTTCCACACATGCCCAATAGGTGAATTTCACCATTAGTGGTATCTTCTTCATGTACGAAAAACAACTATATTATTTCCTCTCTTCCAACTCTCACTCCACCCACTGCACTCTGGCCACTGCCCTCTCTACACCACTGCTCTCTCCACACCAACAGCCCTTTTCAAGAGTATAAGAATATTTACCTAAATACTGTGGGGCCAGGTGGGTATCATAGTGTTGCTATCATAGGGGTAGACAGCTAAGTTCATAGCCCATACAGATGGGAGGTTGGAAAGGGGAAACAAAGGGCTTAGGCTGGGAAGATTTCTTGGAAGAATTATGATTTTAGGAGGGCTTGCCAAATCCAATGACCTTTACTCCATCCTAATCCTGCTTGACCTTTCTGCTGCCTTTGACATTATTGACCACCCCCTTCTCCTGGAAACATTATCTAACTTTGGCTTCACTGACACTTTTTCCAGGTTCTTCTGTCTTCGCGACCGCTCGTCTCAGTGTCTTTCATAGGCTCCTCTTCTGTGCCTCACAGTTCAGTTTTGGGTCCCCTTCTATTTTCCATGTATACCCACTCCCTTGGAGAGCTCATTCACTTCCAAGGCTTCAATTACCACCACTCCACAGATGATTTCCAAATCTTCCTCTCCAGTTCTGACCACTCTCCTGCCATCAAGACATCTCTACTTGGATCAATCAATCAATCAATCATGTTTATTGAGCACTTACTGTGTGCAGAGCACTGTACTAAGCTCTTGGGAAGTATAAGTTGGCAACATATGGATGTCCTACTGAAACCTTGAACTTAACATGTCCAAAACAGAGCTTATCATCTTATCCACCAAACATTTACTCCCCTGACTTTCCTATAATTGTAGATAGCCCTACCATTCTCCCTCTCTCCCAAGCCTGTAACCTTGGCATTATCTTCAACTCATCTTTTTCATTCAGCTTACACATTCAATCTGCCATGAAATTCTTTAGATTATACTTTCTCAACATCTCCAGAAAACCCCGTATCCTCTTCAGGAAAACTGCTACCAAGCTGATTCAAGCTCTCATCTTTTCCTGGCTTGATTACTGCATCAGTCTCCTCATTGAACTCTCAGCCTCATATCTGTTCCCTCTCCAATAAACAGTAAATACCACTGACTGATTGATTGATTGCTCCTGCACTGCAAAGGGTAAAGTCCCTAGGGTTCTGGGCACTGGGGGCAAACCAGGATGACAGTAGTCCCCCCCACCATGGGGGTCACCCATCCATGAAGAAGGCTGTGGGGTACCTTTAGAGTGACAAACTGCCATATCAATGCAGCTGATGGTACCTCACTGATGTTAGTCTGATTTTCAAATGGAAGGGGCACTCTGAAACTCCTTATCATCGACTTTAAAGCACTCAATCAATCAATCTTCTCCAATCTTACCTCACTGATTTCCTTCTATAACCCAGCCCACAAAATTTGCTCCTTAATTGCCAACCTACTCACAGTACCTCAATCTCATCTATCTCACCACTGACCCTTCATCCATAACCTTCCCTCTAGCTTGGAACTCCTTCCCGTTCATGTGCTACAGACCACCACTCTGCTCAAAGTCTTATTAAAATCACCATTCATTCATTCATTCAATCATATTTATTTCTTTGCAGAGCACTGTAATTAGCTCCTTGGGAAAATACAGCACGACAATAAACAGACATGTTCCTTTCCCACAAGGAGCTTACAGCCTAGAGGAGAGAGACAGACAACAAAACAAATAAATAAATTGCCGATATGTACATAAGTGCTGTGGGGCTGAAGTGGGGAGAACAAAGGAGCAAGTCAGGACGATGCTGAAGGGAGTGGGAAAAGAGGAAAGGGGGGGCCTAGTCTGGGAAGGCCTCTTAGAGGAGATGTGGTGGTGGGGGGCCTAGTCTGGGAAGGCCTCTTAGAGGAGATGTGCCTTCAATAAGGCTTTGAAGTGCAGGGAGAGTAATTGTCTGTCAGATTTGAGGAGGGAAGATGTTCGAAGCCAGAAGCAGGACGTGGGCCAGGGGTCAGCAGTGAGACAGGCAAGACGGAGGCACAATGAGGTTAGGACTAGAAGATCAAAGTGTGCATGCCGGGTTGTAGAAAGTGAGTAGTGAAGTGAGGTAGGATGCTGAAGTGCTTTAAATATAATGGTGAGAAGATTTTGTCTGATGCGGAGGTGGATGGGAAAGCACTGGAGTTTTTGAAGAGGGGGGCGACATGTCCTGAACATTTTTGTAGAACAATGATCTGAGCAGCAGAGTGAAGTATAGACTGAAATGGGGAAAGGCAGGAGACTGGGAGATCAGAAAGGAGGCTGATGTAGTAATACGGGGGTACAAGATGAGTGATTGTATTAACATGGAAGCAGTTTGGATGGAGAGGAAAGGGCAGACGTTAGTGATGTTGCGAAGGTGGGACCAACAGTATTTTGTGATGGATTGAATATGTAGGTTGAATAAGATAAAGGAGTAAAGGATAACATCAAGGTTTCAGGCTTGTGAGTCAGGAAGGATCGTGGTGCCATCTACAGTGATGGAAAAGTCATGGGGAGGGCAGGGTTTGGTTAGGAAGATAAGGAGTTCAGTTTTGTTCATGTTAAGCTTGAGGTGATGGGAGGACATCCAAGTAGAGATGTCTTGAAGGAAACAGAAAATGAGAGACTGGAGAGAAAGAGGTAGATCAGGGCTGGAGATGTAAATTTGGGTATCACCTGCATAAAGTTGGTAATTAAAGCCATGGGAATGAATGAGTTCTCCGAGTGGGTGTAAATGCAAAACAAGGGCATCCAGAACTGAACCTTGAGGGACCCCCACAGTTAGGGGTTGAGAGGCAGAGAAGAACCCCAAGACGGAGACCAAGACTGAGCAGCCAGAGAGATAAGAGGAGAACCAGGAGACAACAGAATCATTGAAGCCAAGGTTGGAAATCCCTCATTTCCCTTACTCCAAATCCCTTTTGCATCACCCCTAAACTTAGATTTATGCCCTTTAACAGCTTGATATTCACTCAACTCTCAGCCCCAAAGCACTTAGGTATGTTTACCCCTCCATACTGTAGGCTCCTTGAGGGTAACGAATGTGTATACCATCTCTTTGGTATTGTACTCTCCCAGGGGCTTAGTACTGTGCTCTGCACAAAGAACCCAATAAATAGCACTGAATGATTTGTTGACTAATTGATTAACTGCACTACAATGATATTATTCTTACAAATACAATTTAAGGCCGTTACTGGACTTGACTGAGCATTCACGTGGATGATGAGCCCGTTGTTAGGTAGGGACCGTCTCTATATGTTTCTGACTTGTACTCCCCAAGTGTTTAGTACAGTGCTCTGCACACAGTAAGTGCTCAGTAAATGTGATTGAATGAATGAGTGAATGAATGAATGATGAACTTCCCACTGGCTTGAACTTCCCACAGGCTTCAAAAGTCATGAATGCAGACCCAATCTCATCTGAATAGGCAGTGTCTAAGGAAAGAATAGTGGGATGGAGGGCATATTTTGTGGGGTGAGCGGCTGTTTATTTCCTCTGCAAACCCCAGGCACAAGATAGCTCTCTTTCTCAGCAGGATCTGACTTCTCTTCATCAATTCACTCCATTTTTTTAATGGTATTTGTTAAGTGCTTACTGTGTGCCAGACACTGTACTCTTCAGCCCTTCACACCTCAGGATTTGAGAAGGAGGCACTGGAATTTTGAAGCATTCTTTTTCAGCATTCTGATGAGAATAAATTAGCTAGCACAGAAGACAACTCATAAGCGCTAAACTCATGCTGTTGTTTGCAGTACAGTCTAGTAAGAATCAATCAGTGGTATCTATTGAGTGATTACTGTGTGTAGAGCACTGTACTAAGTCCTTGGGAGAATACAACATAGTAGAATTGGTAGAAACACCAATTATATTATGTGAGACCGACATAATATAAATCTTACAGATCTGTGCATAAGCACTGTGGGACTGAAGGTGGAGTGAATACCAAGTGCTTAAAGGGAACAGAGCTCCAAAATGAAGTTTAAATCCATAGAACACACATAGAAGTGACAAGTAAGATCAAGTCGGGAGTCTCTTCTCTTGTCCACCCAAATCTTTTCCTGAAAAATGAAGCCTTCTCTTCATTTTGGCCCCTCCTGCCTCCCAACTCTGATCTAGCCAGTGACCAGCCTTGAATTCTGGCTGGATCCATTGCTAATATACCAGGCCTTCATTTGGCATCAGGTGAAAGGAATTTATTCCCACGGAAGAATATTACTCCCCCTGACCTTGGTTGTTCATTCCCTGACCAATTCTCCAGTGACTGGGATTAGAGACTAGTCACCTGTCTGCTCAGAGAGGTTTGGGAGTGATGGTACTGTGGCAGGGACACTCCCCAGAAGCAGAAATCAGAGAGCCAAAATGATGTCACACACGCAGTGCTGAGTTTTTTCTGACAGCTTGAACTTCAAAGATCCAGGTGATAAATTGGCACTCGAGAGTCCCGAGCTGGGACCAATTCCACCCAACCATAAATCAATCATACAATGGCATTCATCAGGTACTTACTGTATAATAATGATAATAATAATTACGGTATTTATTAAGTGCTTACTATGTGCCAAGCACTTTTCTATGTGCTGGGAGAGATACAGATTAATCAGGTTGTACACAGTCCCTGTCCCACATGGGGCTCACAGACTTAATCCCCATTTTACAGATGAGGTAACTGGGGTACAGATATGTTAAGTGACTTGTCCAAGGTCACACAGCAGAAAAGTGGGGGTGGGGGCAGGATTAGAATCCTTGTTCTCTGACTCCCAAGCCCATGCTACTGTTACTAGGCCATGCTGCAGGTATATGCCGAGTACTTCACTAAACACTTGGGAGAGTATACACAACTACTGCCCTCAAAGAGCTTTCATTCTAGGAGGGGAGACAGACATTAAACTAAGCTTCAAGTTAAAGAAGAAGCAGAATATAAGGATAAATACACAAGTGCTGTGGGGGTGACTGTAGGGTGTGTACCCAAGTGCTTAGGAAGCATGGACTCAAGTGCGTAGGTGAGGCAGTAGTGAAGGAAAATCATTGAAAGATAAGATATTAGATAGGGAAGACTTCCTGGAGTCTTTTCATAGGGATTTGAAATTGCGGGGAATGGGAGAATCTGTCGAATATGAGCAGGAGGGAGTTCAGGAGGGAGGGAGTGTGAGCAAAGGGGTCAAATTCATGCAAGATAAAGGTGAGGCATAGTGAGTTGATTGGAATTAAAGGAGTTGGATTGGGTGGCGGTGGAAGAGGAGTGAGGATAGGTATGGGGGAGGGAGAGGAGCCTTACAGATGATGGTGAGGAATTTCTGCTTACTGAGGAGGTGGATGGGCAATGATTGGAGGTTTTTGAGGAGTGAGGAGACGTGCAAAGAACAATCTTTTAGGAAAATGATTTGAGCAGCGGAGTGAAATAGGGATATGTTCTGACAATTTTGACACCTGTCTACATGTTTTGTTTTGTTGTCTGTCTCCCCCTTCTAGACTGTGAGCCCATTTTTGGGTAGGTACCATCTCTATATGTTGCCGACTTGTACTTCCCAAGCGCTTAGTACAGTGCTCTGCACACAGTAAGCACTCAATAAATACGATTGAATGAATGAATGAGAGGGGAGAGCCAGGAGGCAAGGAGGTCAGTGAGGAGACTGATGTAGTAGTTTAGTGGTAGTAGTTGAAATGGAGCAGAAGGGGCAGATTCTAGATATGCTGTAGAGATTGAACCCACAGGGTTTGGTGGCTGACTGAATATGCAGGTTGAATGAAACAGATGAGTCAAGGATAATTCATTCATTCATTCAGTTGTATTTATTGAGCGCTTACTGTGTGCAGAGCACTGTACTAAGTGCTTGGGAAGTATAAGTTGGCAACATATAGAGACGGTCCCTACCCAACAGCGGGCTCACAGTCTAGAAGGGGGAGACAGAAAACAAAACATAGTAACAAAATAAAATAGAATAAATATGTATAAATAAAATAAATAAATAAATGAAGTAATAAATACGTACAAACATATATACATATATAAAGGTGCTGAGGGGAGGGGAAGGAGGTAAGGCTGGGGGGATGCACCAGTTATGTTCATTGTTATTAGATGCCCTAGTGCATAAGATGCACTTATGTACATACTTATGGAGAAGCAGCGTGGCTCAGTAGAAAAAGCCCGGGCTTGGGAGTCAGAGGTCACGGGTTCTAATCCCGGCTCGGCCACTTGTCAGCTGTGTGACTTTGGGCAAGTCCCTTAACTTCTCTGGCTGCTCTGCTTCCTAGTTCACTCTGGTGAACAGCTTACAGGGGATTAGGCTGCTAGAAAGGAACTTCCAGGGTCCACCTCCATGCCACCATCTAGGATGAGTGCTAGTTACACCCCAGTTCATCCTTACCAGGTGGAACTCTAGCTAGAGTGGGCTCTAACCTCCATTTTTCCGGATGTGGATTTCTGCTATTGCTCTTTCTGCTCCATATCATGGTTATTTAAGTGGCATTACTTCTCTCCCCTTGTGCTCCACCACGACCCTCTATCATAACAATAATAATAATAATAAGAATGATGATAATAATTACAGTATTTGTTAAGTGTTTACAATGTGCCAGGCACTATACTTAGTGCTGGGGTGGATACAAGCAAATCGGGTTGGACACAGTCCCTGTACCTGTGGGGTTCACAGTCTCAATCTCCATTTTAAAGATGAGGTAACAGAGCCCAGAGAAGTGAAGTCACACAATAGAGAAGTGGTGGAGCCAGAAGTAGAACCCATGACCTTCTGTCTCCCAGGTCTGAGCTCTATCCAGTATGCCATGCTGCTTCTAATAATTTCGGTACTTCTTAAGCACTTACTATGTGCCAAGCAATCATTTAAGCACAGGGATAGATGCAGGTTAATCAGTTTGGACATAGTCCCAGTCCCACATGGGGCTCAAAGTCTTAATTTCCATTTTACAGGTGAGGTAACTGAGGCCCAGTAACTTGTCCAAGGTCACATAGGAGACATGTGGCAGAGCCAAGATTAGAACCCAGCTGCTTCTGACTCCCAAACCTATGTTCTATCCACTAAGCCATGTTGCTTCTTAGCATGTTTCCCTCTTCCTTGTGTGCAATCCCACAGTCAGCCCAAGAAGGCAGAAGATCAAAAGGTGGGCCCTGGGGTCAGCATTTTCACTGATGACTCTGTTAGGCTTTGCATTTTTTTGCAGTAATGCTAGTCTGGGAAGGTTCTCCTTGGACCAATTCCATGCTCCTTTCACCTCATTCTTCTCAAGTAGATGCCCTGGGAGAGACCTTTCCCATTTGTGGAAGACAAACTTTCTTTCAGTTCTCAAGGTGCTGGGCAGACAGTTATCTTCCTTTGAGGAAGAAACCCAAGGGCCATCTCACGCGTGATTCCAGGGCTCTCAGAAACCTCCCAATTCCCCTTGTTCTTTTTTTTCACTTCACTTATGAATTTCAACTTGATGTTATCTGAAGTAGGGGTATATAGCTGAGCCCATGGAATCTGTGCCCAAGTTTCTCTTTTCTTGACATCCCTTGGTGACTACTGAAACATACCTTCTAACACTGTACTATTTATATTCTCTATAGAAATATACAGTGGGCTGGTACTAAGGTGCTACTGTGGTTGGTAAAAGCTGAGTGTGCATGTATGCCCAAGTACCTGAGTGATCTTATCTTCCCTCCAATCCTATATCAGTCCCCAATGTCCTAAAAAGAAGTGATTGATTAGCCCAGTGATACAGTCTCTCAAAAGGAACAACAAAGCAAAGGGCACCAGAAGGTTTTTAAGCACAGGACAGCAGGCCACATTTACAGCAGAAGTGATTGCCACTTATTCCCAGTTTCGTGCCATAGTGCCTGACCTGTTAAGTGGTTGTTGTCCATATTAGCCAGTGATTTTCCCCCATTTTTGCTAACTCTTTACACCTCAAGGAATGCCCAAGGTGGCTTTAAGTCAGAAAACTGCACTAATGTTGACCTAGTCCCAGCAGACAGATAGGGGTCTTCTATTTATTTTGTTAATGATGTGCATTTAGCTTTAATTCTATTTGTTCTGATGATTTGACACCTGTCCACATGTTTTGTTTTGTTATCTGTCTCCCCCTTCTAGACTGTGACCCTGTTGTTGGGTAGGGACCGTCTCTATATGTTGCCAACTTGTACTTTCCAAGCGCTTAAGTACAGTGCTCTGCACACAGTGAGCGCTCAATAAATACGATTGAATAAATGAACGAATGAACCCAGGCTAGTGACTATGCCACACGAAGTTACCTTAACTGAATTCCCAAGGTTTATACTTTCTGAGCAACTCCTTCCAGAAACTGGGTCATGGAAATAGCTATTCCTCTTCCGGCTTCTTCTCCTTTATCACTCAAGGTAATCCCTCTGGTCACTTCAGCAATATTTAGTCAACCCCCTGTTGTCTTGAATGGTTGCTAAGGAAAAGAACAATGAGATTTTCCAAATCTGCGGCTTCTCTTTGGCTCTTTAGGTAAAACTGTGGAACAATTAGAGTGGCTAGCTGGAGCATTGTCATCTTATTTGCTTTGTGGAGAGAGGATGGTTCTCTGATTTAGCTGCTGTCTAAGAGGACAGCAAAAGAGCCTGGGCCTGTAAACAGATCCAGCTGGAACTCACTGTCAAATCCATGACACCATCATCAAAATTGAAAACAAACGGCCACCTATTTCCTAAGAAATATGGATTAGGGTCTGCCGATGGCTTAATCTCTCCTGCCAAATCTGATCTCAGAGCTAAAGAATGCATGAGAGAAGTAATCCTAGGGATTACTCATATATCCTTCAAGCCTCCATTATTTATATATTAATCCGTGAAAATTTAATGGTAAGTTTAGATGAAAGTTTCCCCTTCAAGATAAATGCTTTTCATTCATTTGACAATTATGAGCAAAGTGAGCTTCAGTTTATGACCAAATCCTGTTGGTTCTTCCTCCACGACATTTCAAGGATCTACCCCTTCACACAACCAGCATCATCTGAGGATGGGAAAAAATGGCATGGTATGCTGGTAACATTAGTACAGTGCTCTGCACACAGTAAGCGCTCAATAAATATGATTGAATGAATGAATGAATTATGCTCACAGAGCAGTGTACGGGATGGCATTCCAGCACTGCTCCTCTCTAATGTGACTCTTCATTTTAACCTCCTACAGGAGTTAGCCAGGTGCCATGGGCAAGTCAGCCCACCTCTACCTTCCCAATTCCAGCCCATAGGAGCTGATGGAACAGCACTGAAGGAGCATCCAGGTGATGTCCACCTGATAGCAGGTCAGGGTTGAAGGAAGGAGCAGTGATGGTCATTGCTGTGTAAGGAGGAGAATGAGCCAGGCCTCACAGATGTAGGACAAAGCAGTGAGAACTGATGCCCAATCAATCAATAAATGAGTGTAATTTATTGAGTGTTTACTCTATGCAGAACTCTGTATTAAGAGCTTGGGAGACTACAATGTAATAGACTTGTTAGACATGATCCCTGACTTAAGGAGTTTACAGTCTACAGTGGGAGACAGACATTAAAATAAATTACGGATATAAAACGCAAAGAAAAGCACTCAAGAATTGTGGCAGAATGAGAAGTCATGAGACTTGCACACCAAATTCACTGTCAATAGGGTCAACTCAGAAACAAAAGACAACTATCCACATCCTTTTCCTGCATCCTGTCTCTCCCTACACCAGTCCATACTCCATTCTGCTGCCTGAATCATTTTCCTTCAGAAACGTTCAGATCAGGTTTCCCCCACTCCTCAAGAAACTCCAGTGGCTGCCCATCTACCTCCACAACAAACAAAAACTCCTCACCATTGGCTTTAAAGCACTTAATAACCTGGCCCCCTCTTACCCAACCTCACTAGTCTCCTACTATAAGGCGGCCTGCACACTTCATTTCTCTGGAGCTCACCTTCTCACTGTGCCTCGATTTCACCTGTCTCACCACCGACCCCTGGCCCACAACCTACCTCTGTCCTGGAATGCCCTCCCTCCTCATATTGAGAAGCAGCATGGCATAGTGGATAGATCATGGGCCTGGGATTCAGAGGGTCATGGGTTCTAATGCCAGTTGCACCACTTGTCTGCTGTATGACCTTGGTCAACTCACTTCACTGGGCCTCAGTTTCCTCATCTGTATAATGGGGATTGAGACTGTAAGCCCCATGTGGGACAGGGACCGTGTCCAGCCTGCTTTGCTTATATCTACCCCAGCGCTTAGTACAGTGCTTGACACATAGTAAGTGCTTAACAAATACCACAATTATTATCATATCAGATACATAATTGCTCTCCCCCACTTCAAACCCATATTGAAGGCACATGTCCTCCAAGAAGCCTTCCCTGACTAAGCCCTCTTCTCCCATTCTCTTCTAAGCCGGTCTTACTTGCTCCTTCATTCATTCTCCCTTCCATTCCCAAAGTACATATGTATATATCTGTATATATCTGTAATTTATTTATTTATATTAATGCCTGTCTCCCCGTCTAGATTGTGAGATCATTGTGGCAAGAAAGTGTCTCTTTGTTATATTGTACTCTCCCAGGCATTTAGTACAGTACTTTGTATTCATTCAATCATATTTATTGAGCGCTTAATGTGTGCCGAGCACTGTACTAGGTGCTTAGAAAGTACAATTAGGCAACAGATAGAGACAATCCCTACCCAACAACGGGCTCATACAGTAAGCACTCAATAAATATGATTGAATGAATGACCGAATGAATGAATAAGTCTCAGGAACAGAGACACGGACAACTAAAACAGATTGCAGACCCACAAGTTGCATGGCCCTTCCGACTCTTCCTCCCCCCATCTTACCTCCTTCCCTTCCCCACAGCACCTGTATATATGTATATATGGTTGTACATATTTATTACTCTATTTATTTATTTATTTATTTAACTTATACATTTCTATCCTATTTATTTTATTTTGTTGGTATGTTTGGTTCTGTTCTCTGTCTCCCCCTTTTAGACTGTGAGCCCACTGTTGGGTAGGGACTGTCTCTATGTGTTGCCAATTTGTACTTCCCAAGCGCTTAGTACAGTGCTCTGCACATAGTAAGTGCTCAATAAATCAATCAATCAATCAATCGTATTTATTGAGCGCTTACTATGTGCAGAGCACTGTACTAAGCGCTTGGGAAGTACAAATTGGCATCACATAGAGACAGTCCCTACCCGATAGTGGGCTCACAGTCTAAAAGGGGGAGACAGAGAACAGAACCAAACATACCAACAAAATAAAATAAGTAGGATAGAAATGTACAAGTAAAATAAATAAATAAATAAATAAACAGAGTAATAAATATGTACAACCATATATACATATATACAGGTGCTGTGGGGAGGGGAAGGCGGTAAGGCGGGGGGATGGAGAGGGGGACGAGGGGGAGAGGAAAGAAGGGGCTCAGTCTGGGAAGGCCTCCTGGAGGAGGTGAGCTCTCAGCAGGGCCTTGAAGGAAGGAAGAGAGCTAGCTTGGCGGATGGGCAGAGGGAGGGCATTCCAGGCCCGGGGGATGACGTGGGCCGGGGGTCGATGGCGGGACAGGCGAGAGCGAGGTACAGTGAGGAGATTAGCGGTGGAGGAGCGGAGGGTGCGGGCTGGGCAGTAGAAGGAGAGAAGGGAGGTGAGGTAGGAGGGGGCGAGGTGATGGAGAGCCTTGAAGCCCAGGGTGAGGAGTTTCTGCCTGATGCGCAGATTGATTGGTAGCCATTGGAGGTTTTTGAGGAGGGGAGTGATATGTCCAGAGCGTTTCTGGACAAAGATAATCCGGGCAGCAGCATGAAGTATGGATTGAAGTGGAGAGAGACACGAGGATGGGAGATCAGAGAGAAGGCTAGTGCAGTAGTCCAGACGGGATAGGATGAGAGCTTGAATTAGCAGGGTAGCGGTTTGGATGGAGAGGAAAGGGCGGATCTTGGCAATGTTGCGGAGCTGAGACCGGCAGGTTTTGGTGACGGCTTGGATGTGAGGGGTGAATGAGAGAGCGGAGTCGAGGATGACACCAAGGTTGCGGGCTTGTGAGACGGGAAGGATGGTAGTGCCGTCAACAGAGATGGGAAAGTCAGGGAGAGGACAAGGTTTGGGAGGGAAGACAAGGAGCTCAGTCTTCGACATGTTGAGCTTTAGGTGGCGGGCGGACATCCAGATGGAGATGTCCTGAAGGCAGGAGGAGATGCGAGCCTGGAGGGAGGGGGAGAGAGCAGGGGCAGAGATGTAGATCTGGGTGTCATCAGCGTAGAGGTGATAGTTGAAGCCGTGGGAGCGAATGAGGTCACCAAGGGAGTGAGTGTAGATTGAGAACAGAAGGGGACCAAGCACTGAACCTTGGGGAACTCCCACAGTAAGAGGATGGGAGGGGGAGGAGGAGCCTGCAAAAGAGACTGAGAAAGAACGACCGGAGAGATAAGAGGAGAACCAGGAGAGGACGGAGTCTGTGAAGCCAAGGTCAGATAACGTGTTGAGGAGAAGGGGGTGGTCCACAGTGTCAAAGGCAGCTGAGAGGTCGAGGAGGATTAGGACAGAGTATGAGCCGTTGGATTTGGCAAGCAGGAGGTCATTGGTGACCTTTGAGAGCGCAGTTTCCGTGGAATGAAGGGGACGGAAGCCAGACTGGAGGGGGTCGAGGAGAGAGTTGTTGTTGAGGAATTCTAGGCAGCGCGTGTAGACAACTCGTTCAAGGAGTTTGGAAAGGAATGGTAGGAGGGATATGGGACGATAACTAGAAGGTGAGGTGGGGTCAAGAGAGGGTTTTTTTAGGATGGGAGAGACATGGGCATGTTTGAAGGCAGAGGGGAAGGAACCAGTGGAGAGTGAGCGGTTGAAGATGGAAGTTAAGGAGGGGAGAAGGGATGGAGCGAGAGATTTCATAAGATGAGAGGGAATGGGGTCAGAAGCACAGGTGGCCGGAGTAGCACTTGAGAGGAGGGAGGAGAGTTCCTCTGAGGATACCACTGGGAAGGATGGGAGAGTAGCAGAGAATGTTGAGAGCCGGGGGGTTGGAGAAAGGGGGGAAGAGACTTTGGGGAGGTCGGACCTGATGGATTTAATTTTGTTAATGAAGTAGGAGGCCAGATCGTTGGGGGTGAGGGAAGGAGGAGGGGGAGGAACCGGGGGCCTGAGAAGGGAGTTGAATGTACGGAAGAGCTGGCGGGGGGTGATGGGCATGGGTGTCAATAAGGGAGGAGAAATAGTTTTGTCTGGCAGAAGAGAGGGCTGAGTTAAGGCAGGAAAGGATAAACTTGAAGTGAACGAGGTTGGCATGGTGTTTAGACTTTCGCCAGCAGCGTTCGGCAGCGTTCGGCAGCTCGAGCATAAGAGCGAAGGAGGCGGACAGTGGCAGTGATCCAGGGCTGTGGGTTAGTGGTGCGAGAGCGGCGAAGGGAAAGGGGAGCGAGCGAGTCTAAATACGATTGATTGATTGATTGACTGATTGACTCAGCAGAAGCTCTGCACTACTCTGCCTGGTCTATCTTAAAACCAGGTGTCCAAAGAATTGGGTATCTATAGCCTTTGCACTGGGGGTTATGGAAGCTTGTTGGTAATATTACCAGGATTTTAGGCACCTGCCACTCCTCCTGCATCCTGAATTTAAAGCTCAGGAACAGCCTAAAAATGAAGCCCCTGGGATGTGACACACAAATATGGTACTTGGCAGGATAGCCACGTACTGAGAATGATTTTTACAAATTTTTACAAATACTATGAGCGGAAATCACAGTTTTTTCCTCTCAGATCAAACGCTGCAGAGAGCTGGTGTTCCCAAGAGGTGGCTGGACTCATGACAAATCTTTTTGTGAAACTCCTTGGAACTCACTGCAAAGGAAGAGACAGTAGTGAAGCATTAAGGCTGTGGGCAATCAATGGTATTTATTGTCTGTATCCCCCAGTACAGTGCTCTGCACACAGTAAACACTGGGAAGCAGTGCGGCTCAGTGGAAAGAGCCCGGGCTTTGGAGTCAGAGGTCATGGGTTCAAATCCTGGCTCTGCCACTTGTCAGCTGTGTGACTTTGGGCAAGTCACTTAACTTCTCTGTGTCTCAGTTACCTCATCTGTAAAATGGGGTTTAAGACTGTGAGCCCCCTGTGGGACAACCTGATTACCTTGTATCCTCCCCAGCGCTTAGAACAGTGCTTTGCGCATAGTAAGTGCTTAATAAATGCCATCATCATTATTATTATTATTATTATTAAATGCAATTGAATGAATGAATGAATGAATGAATGTAAGCTCGTGGGCAGGGAATATGTTTGTTATATTGTAATCTTCCCAGTGCTTAGCAAAATGCACTGCACACAGTAAGTGCTCAGTAAATACAATGAATGCCTTAGGGTCACAACTACAGTAGCCACCACAGCCTTCTCGCTTGGGAGAGGCCTCATGTACCACAGCGGCTTCTACTTTTCTCGCCGAAGAGGTGCCAAGATTGAGTCCCAGGATGACCCTGATGGGAGCCAGAGCAGGTTCCTATAGAAGCACTGGGTGTTGGGGGGTGGACATCGAGGATTGAGGGAGGGGATCAAGGCTGGGAGAGTGAGCATCTGAAGCCTGGCCTGGGGACACCTCAGAATGATATCATCTCCTTATGGTGGGAAGAGTTCATCAGGAGGGGTGATGGGCTAGGCGAGAAGGCAGGGACATGTACGTTGGGGTGTTTCTTGGCCTGGGTTATTGCTTGGTGGCAGTGAGGGTTTGGGAGTGAAACAAGCAGCAGGCCTGGGTCTCTGTAGCCTTAGGTAGTGGCGGCGGCAATAACATTCCTGGGATAACTCCTGCTGCTACCCCAGGGTGGCGGCCACCTATATAGAGAGAAATCAACCCAGAGGATTTTACAGGCTTTAAGGAGGTGACTAATTTTACCTCATTTTATGGCCTGCCCATGAATTTACAGGCAGTTAGCAGCCCTGGTTCCAGGAAAGTCAAGAAGATTATCTCCAGAGGCTGAATTTGAAAGAGGATCTTCTCCAAGGTAGAAAGGATCCTGAACCAGTAAAAAACTAAGCAGGCCATTTTGTGCAGGCCAAGGGTCTGCTGTGCTCCAGGTTCACAGAGGAAAACACTAGCAGAAGTGCAATTCCACACTAGCAGAAGGAGTTAGATGTCACTGAGAAAGAGCTCCTTCTAAGAAAGAGTACTTGCAAGAACACTAGAGCAGTATAAGGAAAGAGGTCTTTTATACTCAGTCCTTTGAGGACAGATAAGATGCACTCTGGTTTGGAAAGATGCCGGAAGTGGACTAAATGATCAAGGAATAATTCTTCCATTTCTGAATTCTGAGCCATACTGAGCATTCCCACGGCATGCTTGGTTAGTAAGTGAAAGAAGTAACGTGGTTTAGTAGAAAGAGTATGGGCCTGGGACCATGGGCTTTTAAAGCACTCAATCGCCTTGCCAACTGCTACCTCGCCTCGCTACTCTCTTACTACAACCCAGCCTGCACCCTTTTTTCCTGTAATGTCAACTTTTTCACTGTCTCTAAATTTGGCTTATCTTACCGTTGACCTCTCGCCCACATCCTGCCTTTGGCCTGGAATGTTCTCCCTCTTCATATCCGACAGACAATTACTCTCAACACCTTCCAAGCCTTAGTGAAGGTACATCTTCTCCAAGAGGGCTTATGTGACTAAGCCCTCTTTTCTTCTCCCATTCTCTTCTGTGTAGCCTTGAGTTGCTCCCTTTATTCATCCTCCCTCCCAGCCTCACAGCACTTATGTACATTTTGTAATTTTAATCCATTATATTAATAATGTCTGTCTCCCCCTCTAGACTGTAAACTCATTGTGGACAGGGAACGTGTCTGTTATATTGTAATATTTTTTAATGGCATTTGTTAAGTGCTTATTATGTTCCAGACTCTGTTCTAACCCCTGGGATAGATACAAGGTAAACAGGTTGGACAGAGTCCATGCCCTACATGGTGTTCACAGTCTTCTTCTCCATTTTACAGATAAGGTAACTGAAGCACAGAAAAGTGAAGTGAAGTCACTTGCCCAAGGTCACCCAGCAGACAAGTGGCAGAGTCAGTCCTTCTGATTCCCAGGCCCATGCTTTATCCACTAGGCCACTCTGTGCTTGTAGTCTCCCAAACACTTGAGAGACACTTTTACACTTTTACTCCTTCAGCTATATCTATTCTCAAAACAATAAACACTCAATAAATATGACTGATGGACCGACTGATAATATACAATCATTAGTGCAGAGGCAGAAGTCTTCACATGGATGCTGTTTTCTCCGTATGCAGTAAATGCTTAAGAAATACCTTGATTGATTTGTTGATGGATTGGGAATAAATTAGGAGGGGGATTAATCACAGAAGGCCTCCTGGAGGTAGTAGCTTGTTAGAAGGGCTTTTTGAAGAAGGAGAGGGCTGAGGTTTGGGGAAGTGAAGTATGGTGGATAATCGAGGCAGTTGCAAATACTTTTATATTTACCTCCTCAATTAGAGAGAGAGCTCCTTGTGGGCAAGGAATTTCCTTATTCTGTACTCCCCAAGTGACTTGTGTAGAGCACCATCAAAAGTGGGTGCTCAATAAATGATACTACCATTACTGGGTTTGAGACTTCCCTGAGGGATTTAGAGGTGCCTAAAGTAAGCATGAACTTTCCCCTGGTCCTCCCTTATTATTTAATAACAGTAATAATAATAATGGCATTTATTAAGTGCTTACTATGTGCAAAGCACTGTTCTAAGCGCTGGAGTGGTTACAAGGTGATCAGGTTGTCCCACGGGGGGTTCACAGTCTTAATCCCCATTTTACAGATGTGGTAACTGAGGCACAGAGAAGTTAAAGTGAGTGAGTCCACTCCCACAACACACCAACTGGATAGAATGACAATCAGGACTCCAGACTTTTGGAGGAGCCCCAGATCAAATACATTTTACATATTTGCCTATACATTCCTATATCTATCACTTCTACCTTTTACTGTTTCTCTGGGTGACATTTTTTCAGCCCTTAGCCAACATTTTCTAGAACAGTGTCATATCCCTATACCCAGCATGGAGGCAGGAAACCACATGTGAATTTATAATAGATCCATTTCCTTGTTTTAATCCTTCAGCTATGAATATCTATTCTCATTCTGATCTTGGGAACTGGGCATGGGTGGGTTAGGGGTGGTTGCTCTAAGAACATCTGATTGCTTGAGGGTCTCATCGGCTCCCTCCTCCTCCTCCCCATCCCTTCCTCTTCCCCTCAATCAATACCATTAAGTTAATCTGACTTTATGGACAGCATTCCCATGTTTGGCCAATTCCCCAACACTTAGCATGTTAGAAGAGGCTCTGCAAAACAATTTTTCCCTTTTTCCACTAAAAACTGATTTTGATCCTCAAAGTGAGGAAGGGATGGGGTGGTGGCAAGAGGCAGGAGAGAACAGGGCCCTGCCCCCTATGTAGCAGCACCATACTCTCCTCCCTGAAGACCACCAATTTTCCTCCAGTTTGGAAGCCTGGGAAGACTGCTCATCTCCCCAAAGCAACCCATTTCTTCTCCCAGCTTCACTCCTAGCAAGGAAGATAGTGGCAGGTGCATCTGCAGGGGTAAGTCAACCACAGGTTCTGGTATCCCTGTCCCAGAGACTTTGATTTTGGAAGTCCTATGGAAAGAGCAAAGGAGTGATAGTAGGGAGACCTGGAAAACTGAGCACGCCTGCTACCATAAATAGCTGGATACAGCGGATGCTGAGGACAATGGAGGACAAGCTGGGAACAGTACCTGTAATTTTATTTATTTGTATTGATATCTGTCTCCCCCACTATAGACTCTGAGCTTGTTATGAGCAGGGAATGTCACTGTTTATTGTTGTATTGTACTTTCCCAAGTGCTTAATACAGTGTTGTGCACACAGTAAATGCTCAATAAATACAACTGAATGAATGAATGAAGGTCCTGCCAGGTGTGTGTATTTGAAGGATGGAGCTTGGCTGGCTGTTTTCAGGGAACCCTCTGTCCTTCTCCCTCCAGAGTGCAGGAGAGGAGATAAGAGGAGTGCTGAGGATCTAGAATAAGTGGTTCTAACCATCCTCTGCCTCTTCTTCTGGGTTCAGAATTAACCCCTTCTCTTCATCCATTTAATTAAGTACTTCCTCTGTTATTTAGCCAGAGAGAACTGAATCACCCATGTGGGAGAACCAATCAGAAGAGGTGCCATGGCAGACACTTAAAGGCAGATTTATCCACCAATCAGATCTGGCCTGGGGGAACCAAAACTAGGAGGGGGCAGAAGGGGCAGATTGTAAACCAATATTTTGAAATTGGAAGCCTTTCATAAATGAGAGAGTGCTAATTTAGCAAGCAGCATTCATTCATTCAATCGTATTTATTGAGCGCTTACTATGTGCAGAGCACTGTACTAAGCGCTTGGGAAGTACAAGTCAGCAACATATAGAGACAGTCCCTACCTAACAACGGGCTCAGCTACCTATTGATTTCCACCATTTTTCCCATAGTTTGTTTTCCTATTAGTGAGGAATCAGAGACCCAGGTGAACTAACACCCAATTTGGAAGCAAACATCAGACCTACAGTTAATCCTCACAATCCAATATTTTGCCCAGATGCCCCGTTCCTGTTCAATGACTCTGCAACTACCTTTCACCTAAGAAACCAAGCCATTTGCTTGTTTCACTTGCTGGCATGTTGCTTGCTTTGTCATGACAAGAGCATTCAATTGTCACTAGCTATCTCCAAACAGGCTCTAAGAGCTACCCGGGAATGTAAATGCTATTTCTATTTCATTCTGCACCATAACTAAGCTATTACCTACCCAAGTGCTTAGCATATCGTAAGAGTTTAATAAAGACCATAATTATTAAATAAATATATCACATACACATAATCTCTTATTTATTTTCTTACTTCAAGATTACTTTCTCTCTTGCATCTTTCTAGTCCAGATTCAAAGCTGAAATTTGAACAAAAGCAGCAGGAGAGACGTTCATTTCCATTTCAAATCTGTCTATACATTGTTTTGCTGAGTCTGTCTCCCAGTCAATTAAGATGTACACTCTTTGTGGGCAAGGAACATGTCTACCAACTCTGATGTAATGTAATCAATCAATCGTATTTATTGAGTGCTTACTGTGTGTAGAGCACTGTACTAAGCGCTTGGGAAGTACAAGTTGGCAACATATAGAGACAGTCCCTACCCAACAGTGGGCTCACAGTCTAGAAGGGGGAGACAGAGAACAAAACCAGACATATTAACAAAATAAAATAAATAGAATAGATATGTACAAGTAAAATAAATAAATACATAGAGTAATAAATATATGCAAACATATGTAGCACAGTGCTCTGCACACATGAGAACTCAATGAAATCAAGACCACTGATTTATTGACAGAATGCTGGCTCTCCCCTGAAAGTAACACCTGCATTCTACGTAAATACTTCATTAAGATAAAGTTAGGAAAAATTATCTGAACTCCAGGTGTGCTTTTTTAAAGTTATCCCACAATGATCTTTGCAGAAACTGGATGCTACAGTTTCCTTATCGATCCTCCAAAATTTGAATTATTCAGGAAATCCTTCAGCTAGAAGACATAGGCTGGCCTTCAAGGCGGCAATAGAGAGATTTCACGAGGGAATAGAAAGCACTGATTTGGCAATTAAACCGATGAGAATAATGTATTACATTACACTTACTCTGAATATTATAAACGAGCTGTTAGACCGTCCTGGAGCATACCTATCAATTTTCATACAAAAAACTCAGTTTCAATACAGTATACACATTTATCACATCACTTTAGGATTTGCTTCCATGTCTTTCTCTCTTTCTCTGGCCTATCTTGTTAATTTCTCTTTAGGAAGCAATAGAAAGCTTAGTAGCCTGATCTGCCCCTTCATTATTTCCAAATTCTATTGGTTCCTCCTCTATAGTATTTCCAAAATATTCCTCTCCATTCAGGCATCCTCCACATTGGCTCAAGATCTGCATGGCTTAGTGGAAAGAGAATGGGCTTGGGAGTCAGAGGTCATTCATTCAATTGTATTTATTGAGCGCTTACTGGTAGTGGGTTCTAATCTCATCTCTGCCACTTTGCTGTGTGACTTTGGGCAAGACACTTAACTTCTCTATGCCTCAGTTACCTCATCTGTAAAATGAGGAATAAGACTATGAGACTCACGTGGGATAACCTGATTATCTTGTATTTACCCCAGTGCTTGGCTCATAGTAAGCACTTAAAAAAAACATCATTATTATTTTGTTATTATAATAGCTTGATTTGACTCCTGAATCATGCTCCTTGCTGATTTCCCTTCCTCCAGTGCCTCCACTCTCCAGTTCCTGTTCATTCTATAGGCATTCATTCACTCATATTTATTGAGTGCTTACTGAGTGCAGTGCACTGTACTAAGCCCTGGGAAGATTACAGTATAACAGACACATCCCCCTGCCCACAAGTTTATGGTCTAGAGGGGGAGACAGACATGAATATAAATAAATAAAATTGCAGATATAATGAGGGGCTGGTGGGGGGGGGGGTTGAATAAAGAGAGCAAGTCATGGTGGCACAGATGGGAGTAGCAGAAGAGGAAAGGAGGGCTTAGTCAGGGAAGGACTCTTTGAGATGTGCCTTCAATAAAGCTTTGAAGGTAGGGAGAGTAACTGCCTGTTGGATATGAAGAGGGACGGAGTCCCAGGCCAGAGGCAGGACATGGGTGAGAGAACAGTGATGAGACAGGTAAGATCAAGGTACATGAGATGGTTAGCATTAGAGTGCGTGGGCTAGGTTGGAGGAGGAGAGTAGTGAGGTGAGGTAGGAGTGGGTGAGGTGGTTGAGTGTTTTAAAGCCAATGGTGAGATGTTTTTGCTTGATGCAGAGGTGGATGGGCAACCCCTGGAGATTTTTGAGGAGTGGGAAAACATGTCCCGAACATTTTTGTAGAAAAATGATCTGAGTAGCAGAGTGAAGTATGGACTGGAGTGGGGAGAAACAGGAGGCTGGGTGGTCAGCAAGGAGGCTGATGTAATAATCCAAGTGGGATAGGATGAGTGACTGTATTAACGTGGTAGCAGTTTGAATGGAGAGCCAACTTGTACTACCCAAGCGCTTAGTACAGTGCTCTGCACACAGTAAGCACTCAACGAATACGACTGACTGAATGGAGAGGAAAGGGCAGATTCTATTTTCTGTTGCTTCAATCAATCAAGCAGTCAATCAATGGTATTTACTGAGCTCTTACTGCATCCAGAGTACTGTTCTCAGTTCTTGGATGAGTACAATAAAGCAGAGTAGGTTGACATGATCCCTGTGCACAAAGAGCTTATATACCAAAGGGGGGAGTCAGATAGTAAAATAAATTACAGACAGAGATGCACAAAAATTCTGTGGTGTTGGGAGAGGGGTGAATATTAAAGTGTTTAAGGGATAAAGATCCAAGTCCAAAGGCAATGCAGAAGGGAGGGCAAATAGGGTAGGTGAGGCTTAGTCAGGGAAGACCTCATAAGATAATAATAATAGTAATAATAATAGTAATATTTGTTAAGCACTTACTATGTGTTAAGCCGTGCATTAAGTGCTGGGGTAGATACAAGATATTCAGGTCCCACAAAATAATAATAATAATAATCATGGTATTTGTTAAGCACTTGCTATGTGCCAAACACTGTTCTAACTTTCTAAGTGCTGGGGCAGGTATAAGGTAGTCAGGTTGTTCCACATGGGGCTCCCAGTCTTAATCCCCAATTTACAAATGAAGGCCCAGAGAAGTGAAGTGATTTGCCCAAGGTCACACAGCAGACAAGCGGCAAAGCTGGGATTAGAACCCATAGCCTTCTGACTCCCAATCCTGTGCTCTATCCACCATGCCATGCTGATTCTTGGTGCGCATGGGGCTCACAGTATAAGTAATAATAATAATAATGGCATTTATTAAGTGCTTACTATGTTCAAAGCACTGTTCTAAGCGCTGGGAAGGATACAAGGTGATCAGGTTGTCCCACGGGGGACTCACAGTCTTAATCCCCATTTTACAGATGAGGGAACTGAGGCACAGAGAAATTAAGTGACTTGCCCAAAGTCACACAGCTGACAATTGGCGGAGCTGAGATTTGAACCCATGACCTCTGGCTCCATAGCCCTTGCTCTTTCCACTGAGCCATGCTGCTTCAAGTAGTAGAGAGAACAGGTATTGAATCACCATTTTACAGTTGAGGAAACTGGGGCTCAGAGAAATCATTCATCCGTATTCACTGAGCACTTACTGTGTGCAGAGCACTGTACTAAGTGCTTGGGAGAGTACAATATAGCAATAAACAGACACATTCCCTGCCCATAATGAGTTTACAGTCTAGAGCACGAGAGAGACATTAATATTAGGGCAGGAGGAGGTTCGTTCTACTAATTCTATTGATTTCTTCCAAGTTCTTGTAACAGTGTTCATAGGCATACATTAAATACTATTGGTTCATACAGTGTCACTGCCTATAACAAAGAAAACAGATTTTTGGGTTTAGGCTTGATGCAGATACAACCACCTATAGAATAGGCCATGGGCTGTGAAGTCTAGTGATGAGAGTCCTTATCTAAGGGTCAACATTTTTTGATCCAGTTCAAACACTGTAACAATTCCACAGACCATGCAGTCCAAGATTGTGTCTTCAACAGGAGCACCAGAATGCTTGGAAGAACCACTTTATGCTTACCTTCCTGGATAGCCAAACACATCGTTAAGGATGCCAGGTTTGCTTAACACAAAACTAATTGTAATTACAATCCTATGGTTTGGGATCTGGATCCGTGGAACCATCAACACCATCCCTTTTAGACTGTGAGCCCACTGTTGGGTAGGGACTGTCTCTATATGTTGCCAACTTGTACTTCCCAAGCGCTTAGTACAGTGCTCTGCACACAGTAAGCACTCAATAAATATGATTGATGATGATGATGATGATGACAAGAGAACACTGAGAAGGCAAAGTGAAATGAAATGGAAGCAGTGAGCAAATAAGCAAATGGATGCCCCTGGCATGAAGTAATCAGAAATGCAGTAGTCCTGAAGATGAGCAGCATGGTCTAGTGGAAGGAGCATGGGCCTGAGAATCAGAGGACATGTGTTCTAATTGTAGCTCTGCTACTTGTCAGCTGTGTGACCTTGGGCAAGTTACTTATCTGTGCCTCAATTTCCTCATCTGTAAAATGGGCTTCCAATACTTGTTCTCCCCCCTCCTAGACTGTGAACCCAGTGGGACAGGGGTTGTTTTTGATTTGATGAACTTGTAACTGCCCCAACATTTAAAATGGTACCTGAAACCTGGGAAGCAGTTAACAAATACTATACTACAATACAGACTTCATCTGTGTGCATATGTGTCACTGAAAAATTCCAGTTGTGAATAGGAATCCATTCACCCTGTGCACTCCTAAAGATTGTCTTTTGCTGTCTTATGTGTTACGTTTAGAACCAGACACAATTATTTATTCTGTCCTTTAGTTTTATAATCTTCTTGAGATATCTGTTGAAGGACAACCATCCCTCTGCTGACTGCTGTATTCATAGGGGACTGCTCCAAAGCAGGGAGGTGGGTAATAGCCCACAACCTCTTGAGCTGAACTCCCAGCCTGCCTCAACCCAGGTCTTTGACAAGGCCTCAGAGTCCTGAAGGACTTTCCATCCCTTTATCTCTTTAAAGCCTAAACACAGCCTGGCATAGTGGATTGACCACAAGCTTGGAAGTCAGAAACCCATGGCTTCTGATCCTTGATCCTCCACTTGTCTGCTGTGTGACCTTGGGCAAGTCACTTCACTGGGCCTCAATTACCTCATCTGTAAAATGGGGACAAGACTGTGAGCCCATTGTGGGAAAGGGAATGTGTCTAACCTGATTAACTTGTATCTAGCCCAGCACTTAGAGCAGTGCCTGGCACATAGTAAGCACTCTACAAATACCATAAATATTATTATTATATCATATTCATAATAATAATAACAATAATAATCCCTCCCAGTCTTCATTCTCCCTAAAAGTCATATCCCTTTTAGGCCCATGCATTCATTCTGAACAGTTGACAAGACAGGCTCTCCTCACTAAGGAGCTCGTCCTGTAATTGTGTGCTCAAACTACAGGGCTATTCTTAAAGCCTCTTTGACCAAAGTCTCAAGAAGATTATATTTTGGGGGTTTATTCCTTACTCACTTTGGTTTTCCTTATAATCACCTGGTGGAGGCTGCAGCTTGGTTGATGAAGGCTGGTCCTGGCCTGGGAGATGAAGACAACTGAAATGAAAGCTGAGTACTGTGATGACCTTTTTTTATGGTGTATCATAGTCAACTGTGGTCACCTGATGCAAAGGAAACTATAATTGGGCCTCCAATAGGGAGGTCTGTCTTAGTGGGAGGAGCCATATTCTTAGATTTTGTTCTTTCACTCAATTACTTTCTCAAAGACTCTACCTGTCCGGGGACTATTTGAATCCATTTCCCCCAGGAACAGGGAAAATAAGGCTTTCACTGTAGCGAAAAAGCATGTTTATACAACGTCCTAGGTTTCCAAAGATAATCACCATCATAAAGCAAAACATTTTTAGGCGAGAACATTATGAGTAAGTTTAAATGCATTAGAATTTCTCACCCTTTCACAGGCTGGTGGTAATTTACTGGCATTTAATAAATGAATGAATGGAAGGCAGCTGGATGAAAATTGGACTGGGTTTGCAGATAAAGGCTCTTCCATTTTTTCATTATGCCTTGTTCCTCAGGAGACTACTAATTGAGCCTAGGGCTGGGAGCAGTTTGGTTCCATGCACCACCTGATATCATTGTGGAGAAAGGGCTCTTCTCTACTTCTGGCTCTGGGCATATATTTCAGCTCCTAAATACAAAATGGGGATTAAGAGGAGACAATGAGATCATTAGATGCCTTTTATTCTGCCTTTTTATTATTTTTATTTGGCTTTTCTGACTCAGTGAACAAGGAAATGGTATCCACCATGTCATGGTCAAGCTGGCATTGGGTTAGACTTTGGGCCTCAATGAGAGAGGACCTGGGGCAGTGAGTAGCTACAACTTCTCCAGTCTAGTATCTATTGGCTGACCTCACGACTGGCAGACTCATGGATGAGGGGAAGGAGGATTAGAGGGAAGAGATGGTACTGAAGGGCAGAAATCCTCTTCCATTAGTGTCTGTCACTGAGATCCCAGGGTTTTGCATTGCTCCTTCTCGGCTTAAGTGAAGTTGGGATATGCAGGTGAGCTAATGGTCAGAGGGAGGATCGGAGATAATTGGCTCCTTTTTTGGGTCAATTTACACCTCAGAGATCTCAGAGCTCTGGCCAAAGATGCCAGGGTTGAATCCCCTGAGCAAAGAGATGAAATGGAAAGTTTTCATGAGGAACTCTGCCTCTCCCATGGCACACCTGGGAGGAAATTGGCAGTGGAGTTCTGAGCCAGCTGGTTCATGGAAGGGATAGAGAAAGGCTTCCTACAAAAAACTCCTTGAGGCAAAAAAGGAGAGCAGAATGGTGACATTCCTACTGTAGCTTCAGAAAATTCAGATCACAATTGTCACACTCTAAAGACTTCTCTAAAGCCAGCATTCTATGGAGAAACCAGGAGTAATGAACAGACAAAATATTTCCTTTCTGGCTTACTTTATTGTTTCTTCCCCCTAGGCAGGATTTCCTCTTTTACACCTCCCAGAGGCAGCACTTTGTGAACTGTGAGTCTTCTAGATTGTGAACCCATTGTGTGCAGGGATTGTCTCTATTTGTTGCTGAATGGTACTTCCCAAGCACTTAGTATAGTGCTCTGCACACAGTAAGTGCTCAATAAATATGATTGAATGAATGAGCTGGACACAAACAGGAAGCACTGGGAGGGATGGGATCCAAGTAACAAACCATCCGAATGATGATTTTGAACATGATTGTGATGAAAGGGCCAGCACATCTCCACCTTACTCAAAATCCTCCAGTGGTTGTCCATTTTCCACACTGAGCTGAAACTCCTCATCCTTGACTTCAAGGCATTCAATCAAATCTCCCCTTACTTATTCATGCTCCTCTCCCACTATAACTCAGCACATACACTTCACTCCTCTGAAAAGACAACCTGCTCACTGTGCCTTGTTTTCAACTCTCTCATTGTCCACAACCTGCTCATGCTCTCCCTTCTGCCTGGAGCTCCCTCCCAGTTCATATTTCACAGACCAACACTCTCCCCATCTTCAAAGCCCCAATGTAATCGTATCTTCTCCAAGAAGCTTCCCCTGGCTAAGCTCTCACCTCTCCACCCTATTTTCCCTCCCTACCACCACATAAACACTTCCATGTCAATTATGTACTTGAGTCCTCATCCCCTAAGCACTTAGGTACTCACTCCCCCCTCTTCCCCATGATAGCACTTATGTACGCATCTTTAATAATAATAATAAGAAGAATAATGGCATTTATTAAGCAAAGCACTGTTCTAAGCGCTGGAGAGGTTACAAGGTGATCAGGGTGTCCCACGGCAGGCTCACAGTCTTAATCCCCATTTCACAGATGAGGTAACTGAGGCACAGAGAAGTGAAGTGATTTGCCCAAAGTCACACAGCTGACAATTGGCAGAGCTGGGATTTGAACCCATGACCTCTGACTCCAAAGCCCATGCTCTTTCCAATGAGCCATGTTGCTTCTCCACTGCTTTCCCCTACCTGTACATTCTATTAGTGTCTGTCTCTCCTATTAGATTGTACCCATCATGAGGGGTGGGATTTACTCTCCCTAACATTTAGTATAGTGCTCTGCACAGAAAAATTGCCCAATAAGTATAACTGATTGATCAATTGATTGAGTGGGGGCAGGAAAGTGTTACTGAATGCCTATGGCAAGCATCTTCCTTCCTCGGATATGTGATATTTGGATCTTTGCCACCAAAGTCGCAATAAATCAATCAATGGCGTTTATTGAGTGCTTACTATGTGCAGAGCACTGAAGAGTACAATACAATAGAGTTGGTAGATAATCTCTACCCTTTAGAAGTTTACACTCTGGAGGGGGAGACAGACATTACAGATGGGGAAATGGTTGAGTATAAGAATATGTACATAAATGCTGTGGAGCTGGGGGTGGGGTGAGTATTAAAATGCTTAAGGGGTACTGACCCAAGCGCACAGGAGATGGAGAAGGAAGACCAAACTGGGTGGGGAAATGAGAAGGTTGTCAGGGAAGGCCTCTTGGAAGAGATATGATTTCAGAATGGTGTTGAAGGTGGATAGAGTGGTGGTCTGTTGGATATGAAGGGAGAGGGAAAAAGTTCCAGGACAGAGGGGGATGTGAAAGAGATGAGGTTGAGTTACAGTGAAGATTAGAGGAGCGAAGTGTGCAGCCTGGGTTGTAAAGGAAGATTAGGTAGGTTAATAGGAAGGTGAAAGCTGACTGAATGCCTTGAAGCCAATGGTAAGGACCTTCTGTTTGATACAGAGATGGACGGGCAATGATTGGAAGTTTTTTGACAAGTGAGGTGGTGTTGATTTTTTTAAATTTATTGATTTGATTTTATGTTTTAGAAAAATTACCTGGGCATCAAAGAGACTTATAGACTGGAATGGAGAGAGACTAGAGACAGGGAGGTTAACATCAGGGCTCTGGCTGGAGCTGAAGCAGATGCCAACTGCCCAGGGGAACCTCCCCTTCCAATGTTACAGGGGACAAGACTGCCTTCCAGGGAACCAGGGAAGACTGCAGCAGGACTACTTACCTGAGCAGTGAATCAGGAACCACGGACTGTCTTTTCTCTGAATAATCGCTCCCTGCCTGTGGCTGAGGCACCCTATCCATGCTGTCTCTCCTCAGATTACAACTCCTGCCCCTGGGGAACAAGATTCGTAACCCCATGGCCTGCTGTTTCGCAAGCTGCCCCATCTGGTTGTCAGTTACATACTTTACCCTGGCTGGTCCCCTTATCCCCTCCCTCTGATTCTCATCTCTCCGTCCTCTCTGACCTCTCCCTCAAGAGCCACTCTCCCATCAGCTCCTCCCAATGTAGCCTGTTATTACCTCCGTCCCAACATCTGCCCATTCTACCCCTGCTCCACCCCCTGCTCCCCTCTGTTTCATTCATGACCCACTCCTGTCCCACTCACTTCACCTCCTCATTCTCACTGGATCTCCTGACTCTTTTCAGAGGACTCTTACCTTCTCCAACTTTCCCCAGCTCAAAGTGTGAAGGAGTCAGCCTGCTCCTTGCACCTCAGTTCCACTTCAGGACCACATTACCCTCCTCATTATTGCATCCAAAATCCACATCTTCCGTGCTTCCCACCACTATAGTTAGTAGTTATTCCCATCTAACATGCTCTGAACCTATCTTTTCACATTGTGATGAAAGTTGACATCTTTGTCTCCTATCGTCTCTTCTTCCCATCCCATGCGCTGATCCCTGAAAGTGTCAATATCCATGTTGAGGCCGCTGACCCTCCAGCCACCCCATTCAACACAATATTTAATTCTCTTACACAACATCTCCTGGATCTGCCCCTATCTCTCCAGCTAAACCAGGTACCACACTGATACACTCTCCGGTCAGAGCATGACTAGACTATTGAATCAGCTGGTCTTCCAGCCTCCAGCCCCTTCCCTCACCAATCTGCTACACTCTTCTGAAGGGATTATCTTCCTGAAGCCTCACTCAGCCCATGTCCTTCTGCTCTTTAAAAGCTCTCCACCGGCTCTCTGTATCCCTCTGTATCTAGACAAAAGTCTTCATAATCAGCTTTAAGGCTCTCCACCAGCTCTCTCTGCCTTACAGATCTGCTCCCTGTATGCTCTACTTCCCAACCTGCTCTTTTTATTCTCCCAAAACTAACCTTTCAACTGTACCTCATTCTTGATTCTCCCACCTCCATCCCCTTACTCACACTATTTCCTTGTTAGAAATATCTCCCCACCACAGTCCATCAGATCACAACTTTCCACCCCCTCTAACATGCCATGCCTTCCTTGATTAATTCCCAGTATCCCAAATCATATAAACCCATCAGCCATCATTAGCATTATGAACCTTCTTACTCATCTTCAGCCCTTAGGTCCGTCCTCAGCACTTAGGTTATATACTTCTTTTTTAATTATGCATCCAATTATTTTGATTACTCTGTAATTACTCTGATGTCTGGGTCCCCCATTAAAGTGTAAACTCCTTGTGGGCAGGGAAATACATCACTTCATCATTTTGTACTTTCCAAGCACTAACTACAGTGTATTGCACTTCATGGACATTCAATAAACACTACTACTACTACTGCTATCACCACTATTACTACTACCACCACCGGCACTCCTACTACTCTGCTGACCTCCAACTCCACCCCATATCAGCCTCACCATCATCAGACACTGCATTATTTCTGACTTCACCAACTCAGCCCTCTCTTCTCCATCTCATTACTCACCGCCTTTTCCTAACAGATCTACCAAATGATATTCCTCCCCAACTTTAAAGTTTCCTAAATTGTCACCTCTTCCTGGAGGCATTCCCTAATTATTCCCTAACACCTCTGACCACATCATGCCAACAACCACTTTTAGCATTTTTACATACATTTATTCATTTTGTTCATATCTGGTTTTTGCTTATTTTGCTGTAAACATTTGCATCTACATTTTTCTTCCATTCTGACTTTCTATAATTTGCCTCTATTCATCTCCCTGATTAGACTGTAAATGCCTCAAGGAAAGGGACCATTAATTATAAACTCTTTGAAGATATGGATGATGGCTGCTATCTTTAATGCACTCTCCCAATCAATAAATCAATCAATCATATTTATTGAGCACTTACTGTATGCAGAGAACTGTACTAAGCCCTGAGAGAGTACAACATAACAATACAACAGTGTTGGTAGACACATTCCCTGCCCACAAAGAGCTTGCAGTCTAGTAGCAGCGTGGCTCAGTGGAAAGAGCACGGGCTTTGGAGTCAGAGGTCTTGGGCTCGAATCCCGGCTCCTCCACATGTCTGCTGTGTGACCTTGGGCAAGTTACTTAGCTTCTCTGAGCCTCAGTTACCTCATCTGTAAAATGGGGATTGACTGTGAGCCCCGCGTGGGACAACCTGATCATGTTGTATCCCCCCCCAGGGCTTAGAACAGTGCTTTGCACATAGTAAGGGCTTAACAAATGCCATCATCATTATTATTATTATTATTTAGAGGGCCAGACAGACATTCGTATAAATAATAAATTAAAGATATAGACATAAGTGCTGCAGGGCTGAAGAGAGGGGGTTGAATAATAATAATAATAATAATAATAATGATGGCATTTATTAAGCACTATGTTCAAAGCACTGTTCTAAGCGCTGGGGAGGTTATAAGGTGATCAGGTTGTCCCACATAGGGCTCACAGTCTTAGTCCCCATTTTACAGATGAGGTAACTGAGGCACAGAGAAGTTAAGTGACTTGCCCAAAGTCACACAGCTGACAATTGGCGGAGCCGGGGTTTGAATCCATGACCTCTGACTCCAAAGCCCGTGCTCTTTTCCACTGAACCAACAAATCAGGGCAACACAGAAGGGAGTGGGAGAAGAGGAAATGAGGGCTGAGTCAGGGAAGACCTCTTGAAAGAGATGTGCCTTCAATAACGCTTTGAAAGTGGGGAGAGTAATTGTCAGATTTGAGGAGGGAGGCCATTTCAGGCTAGAGGCAGAACATGGTGAGATGTCAGGAGTGAGATAGACAAGATCAAGGTGCAGTGAGTAGGTTGGCATTAGAGGAGCCAAATGTATAGGCTGAATTATAGTAGTAGAGCAGCAAAGTGAAGTAGGAGGAGGGAAAGTGATTGACTGCTTTAAAGCCTATGGTAAGGTGTTTCTGTCTGATGCAAAAGTGGAGGGGCAATCACTTAGAGGTTCTTGAGGAGCGAGGAAACATGGCCTGAACAGTTTTTTAGAAAAATGATCAGGGTAGCAGAATTAAGTATGGACTGGAGAGGGGAGAGACAGGAGGCAGAGAGGTCAGTAAGGAGACCTCTAGACTGTAAGATCTTCCCTCTAGACTCTAAGCTCATCATGTGCAGGGAATGTATCTGTTTATTTTGTATTGTACTTTCCCAAGCGCTTAGTAAAATGGTCTGCACACAGTAAGTACTCAATAAATAAGACTGACTGAATAAATAATAATAATGATAATGATGGCATTTATTAAGTGCTTACTATGTGCAAAGCACTGTTCTAAGCACTGGGGAGGTTACAAGGTGATCGGGTTGTCCCACGGGGGGCTCACAGTTTTAATCTCCATTTTACAGATAGGGTAACTGAGGCACAGAGAAGTTAAGTGACTTGCCCAAAGTCTCACAGCTGACAATTGGTGGAGCTAGGATTTGAACCCATGACCTCTGACTCCAAAGCCCGTGTTCTTTCCACTGAGCCACACTGCTTCTCCTGAATGAAACCGGTACAATAATCAATAATAATAATGATGATGGTATTTGTTAAGCGCTTACTATGTGCAAAGCACTGTTCTAAGCACTAGGGAGGTTACATGGTGATCAGGTTGTCCCATGGTGGGGCTCACAGTTTTAATCCCCATTTTACAGATGAGGCAACTGAGGCACAGAGAAGTTAAGTGATTTGCCCAAAGTCACACAGCTGACAGTTGGCAGAGCTGGGATTTGAACCCATGACCTCTGACTCCAAAGCCTGGGCTCTTTCCACTGAGCCACGCTGCTTCAGATTGGGTTAACATGGTAGCAGTTTGGATGGAGAGGAAAGAGCATGTTTTAGAGATGTTGTGAAGGTTGAACCCACAGGATTTAGTGATAAAGTGAATATGTGGGTTGAATGGGAAAGATTAGTCAAGTATAATGCCAAGGTTATGGGCTTGTGACATAGGAACGATGATGAAGCTGTCTACAATAATGGATGTCATGAAGAGAACAGGGTTTGAGTTTATTCGTTCAAACATATTTATTGAGCAATTACTATGTGCAGAGCACTGTACTAAGTGCTTGGGAAGTACAAGTTAGCAACATATAGAGAAGGTCCCTACCCAAAAATGGGCTCACAGTCTAGAGGGGGGAGACAGACAACAAAACAAAACATGTGGACATGTGTCAAGTCATCGGAATAAATAGAAGTAAAGCTAGATGCACATCCTTAACAAAATAAATAGAATAGTAAATATGCACAAGTAAAATAGAGTAATAAATCTGTACAAACATGTATACAGGTGCTGTGGGGAGGGGAAGGAGGTTGGGTGGGGAGGATGGGGAGGGGGAGAGGAAAGAGGGGGCTCAGTCTGGGTTTGAGTTGGAAGGAAAGGAGTTCTGCTTTGGTCATGTTAAGTTTGAGCTGATGGTGGGACATCCAAGTAGAAATGGCCTGAAGGCATGATGTATCATGAGAGGGAGAAAGATCAGAGATGGAGATGGAGATTTGGGAATCATCTGCATAGAGGTGGTAGTTGAAGACATGGGAGTGAATGAATTCTCCAAGGGAGTGGGTGTAGATGAAGAATAGAAGGGGACCCAGAACTGAACCTTGAGGAACTCCCGCAGTTTAGGGGTGACAGGCAGAGGAGGAGCCCGCAAAAGAGACTGAAAATGAGCAGACAGTGGCAATGGAGAGGACAGTGACAGTGTAGCAGAGGTTGGATAATGTTTCCACAAAAAGGGGATGCTTATATAGTGTTTTGCACAAAGTAAGCACTCAGTAAATACTACTGATTGATTATTTATATTGTATGTTCCAAGCACCAAGTTCAATGCTCTTCATATATTAGGGGCTTAGTGTAAACGTCTGCATATAGTAGGCACTTAGTACCCACCTTGATATTCAGTGGGTGCTCAGTACACTACTCTGCCCACAGTAGATGTTGAGTGCAATTAGTTCTCTTACACCCAAGGGCTATATCTTACAGAATCCCTCATTAAGGAAAATAACTGTACTCCTCTCACCTCTGACACCATGCACACGTGCACATCTGTTTCTTAAGATCTCTCATCACGAGTTTCCTAATTTCTGCCCCCATATGCTACCCAAAACAGAAAGTGAAAACATCAGTAATGAAAGAACTAACTGTGAAACACACTGCTCATAATGGGCTCACAACTGCTACAGATGAATAAGGCAAAATACCTGTCCTTGAGGAAGCAGCCATCTAGTGTGGGTAGACAAACATATAAACACGAAGTGAATCATAAACTCAGAGATGTTCTGAAGAGCCAGGAGAGTTATTTTTGGAGGAGCTAAAGCCAGATGGGAAAAGCTTCAGGAAGGAGGTAGGTGGGTTTAAAGGTTTTTAAGGTGTGGTAGGGATGCCCGGTTGGGGGCAGAGCCTTTAGGGGAAAGCCTGGCAGGTGAGATGGGGTGAGAAGAGTTTAGTGCAGTGCCCGGTGAGGAAAGTGAGTTTGGATGGAGCAGAATACACCAGTTGCGGGGCAGTTGGAGCAGATAATAATAACAATAATAATGATGGCATTTATTAAGCACTTACTATGTGCAAAGCACTATTTGCAGCAAGAAGAAGGGAATTGGGAGAGGGGGAGGAGCACAGCATCTTTCCTTCTACCCAGCTCTGTGGCCAACTCAGAGTTCTTTATTGGAATTGGGGCTGGGGGAGATGAAAAGCAGTGACTGTGAGGAAGCAGACAGTAGTTATCAGTCACCCCAGGTGAGATCCCATTAAAACAAGAACTGGCAAAAACACAGAAACCGGAGCTTAGTAGTTCCTTGTTTCCATTTCCCTCAAAATATCAGAGGGAAGGGCTTTTAAACAATTCATCACTATACAATTGGCTGTCAGTGAATACAATAATCTATTTGAGCAGAACAGTGCACTTTATTACAATGGTTAAATTACTGCTGCGTGGAGAAATTTTATCCGTCTTGGATTTTGAACAGCAATCATTCATGGGTGTTTTCCTGAGACTCTCAAAATTAATTGTAAATTGTATTCACAATTGCAAACACCTGGGCTTCTACATTCATACATATGGATAGAACACCAATACAGATTAACTGTTTGTCTAAATAATGCCCTGGAAAGCACACTGGAAAATTTCCAGCAGATCCCCTGCCCCACACTGCTTTATTTACTACTTCAGAATTTTTGATGTTTATTTAATAAGCAAATGTACCTGCTTATTGTTGCATTCATTGTCTTGATGGGAGAAAATGAGGCCACTCCCTGGGTCATTTAAGGCTTTCTTTGGGGGGTTTGTCCTCCTGAATGTTTCTTTTCCAGATGCTAAACAGGCAAATGAATCATTAATTCAGGACACACTGTCCTGGTGGCTGTTCTTGAGGTATGGAGGGCTTCCAGGGCCCTGGGGGTGGATAGATGCCTCTGAGAGCTTTGCCCCCATCTTGGCAGACTGGCCCAGAGGTGCTGGATGCCAGCACACAAAATCACCCCCTGGCCTTCCTCCACATCATCGGAGGCACAGGGCACTCTCAGCCTTCTTCCTTGTCTAGGCGGAGTCATCGTCACCAGCTTTGGTGAATATGCAGCTCCCTGAATGTAGTTGCAGCCAACTGGGGGGTCTTAGTTCCTCCTGAGCTGTGATGTGGCTTTCAGCATCTTTCTGGGGGCTAACTGGGGCCCTGGAGAGAAGTGTCAGTCTTTCCAGGCATGTCCTGGGAGGATACTGGCCTAGGCACCATCAGAGCACAGGAGGGCAGGAGAGAGAGAGAGGCAGCATAGCTCTGTCTGACCCTGAAAACTGGGACCTGCCCAGATCAGACTGCCGACGTTCGGCTCGGTTACAAACTGGTCTCACAGTGGGGCCTGAGCCTCAGACTGGCCCAGGACCCAACCCCAACTAGAATTAGGGATTGGCTTTGAGGAAGCCATAGGATTGAGATTTTACGCACCAACAGAAGCCTTCAGTGGTACAGTCAGTTGCCCTGCTCAGCCCCTCGCCATTTCTCAGACTTGTAGCTGAGAGACTTCCAGACTGGGGCCTGGATGGGTGGGCCGAGTCCACTATCCCCGTGGCCTTTTCACTCCCCATCCCTGCCCGGTTAATGTGTGAGCTCACTGCCTCTCTGCTCAGCCAGAATGCCACAGTTGATAAATCCATTAAATCCATAATGGAAATCCACTGAAGCTTGAGTCTCCAAGGGGACCCTCACGCAGTTTTTCCACTCTGTTCTTGGGAAGAATGTCTGCACGGTGGGGTCACTTGGCAACTCAAGCTTTAATGTATTTCCATTACGGCTTCCACCTCCTGGCTTAGCTGGCTCTGTGAAAAGCAAGCTCAGTTACAGCAACAGAGCCTGTAAGTCAGGTGGTTGCAATCCTCCTGCCAGTCAATCCGGCTCTCCTAAAGCTGATCCTTTTTCTGTCCAGGATTCTCCCTGCACTGGCTAGCAGTTGGGAACTGGGACCAATCAGGTGAAACAGCTCCATTTGGTAAAGCAACAGACGATTACCTGGAGAATCAAGCATCCTCGTTGTCGACACTGAATTCCGCATTTACCTTGCCAGTGGCCTGGTTCATTTCACCCTAAAATTATCCTGGCTGGATCCTGCTTTCCCAGTGGAGAAACACAATAATAATTATGATATTCATTAAGTGCTTCCTATATATCAAGTACTGTTCTAAGTTAATGAGGTCCGACATAGTCCCTGTGCAATACGGAGCTCACAGTCTTAAGTAGGAGGGAGAGCAAATATCGAATCTTCATTTTGCAGTTGGGGAAACTGAGCCACAGAGAAGTCACGCAAGAGGCAAGTGGCTCAGCCGAGATTAGAACCCAAGTCCTCATCCCCCGGGCCATTACTCTTTAGAAGGCCTGAAAAACGTTAAATAGAGTTATGGGTAATAGAGAAAAATATGGATGTTAGAAGATGTATCCCACAGGGAACCACATGGACCCTCCTAGAATCCTGAGAAAACTTTCAAAGGCAGAAGGAATACTGGACTGGAGAGACTACCTAGAAGTAGCATGGCTTAGTGGAAAGAGCACAGGCCCAGAAGCCAGGAAACCTGAGTTCTAACCCTAATTCCGTTACTGATCTGTTGTGTGACCTAGAGGAAGTCACTTCACTTCACTGTTTCCTCATCTGTGAAATAGAAATTAACTATCCAGAGCAGCCCTAAGCTCTCCGATACCAAGTGAAACCTGTCATGTGGACAAACCTGAGTTTATTGCTTGGGTCCTAGAGACACCCTTGGCAGAGCATTCCAAGAGACCCAAGAAGCCTGACCAGACTCTGGCATATAAAAGTGTCCCTCCCACACTCTAGCTCATATTTTATCCCCCAGCACCACTCTGAGGGCAGAGTAATATCAGACACTTCTGTGCCCATATGTGTGATATGCTTGGCATGATCATTCATTTGAGTCTTTAAGCTCCTTGTAGGCAGGGATTAACTATACCTACTCTTTAATATTATACTCTTCCAAGCTGTGCACATAGCAATTCAGCAATTATCACTGAATGATGAATCGATAGATGGACCTTAGCCACGTTAAAAATCATCATCTTTCCCACTGTGTATGTCCAGTTTCTATGGCGAGGGCACAGGTCAACTCTCTGATGGTCACCTTCACCTACATCCCATGGCGTTCCTCATACATTTATTTATAATTGCTGTCAGCAAGTTTCTCAGCATTGCCTCAGGTATTTTCTGCATTATCTTGGAGCATTGGTTCCCCTAGAAATGGGGTCTTACCACCAATAGGGGCATCTCAACATTAAAACTTTCCTTCCCCAACTATTATCATTATTATTATCATTATCATCATGGGTCTGATCCAGAAATGACATTGTTCTTAAGTCTTACACACAGTTAAGTACATTTCACATGCCACAGTGACGTATGAAGGTGTAAGCACCATGGTACCATGATATTTTACTTGATGGGTAGGCTGAAACCCCTACCCTTTCATTCATTCATTCATTCAATCAAATTTATTGAGCACTTACTGTGTGCAGAGCACTGTACTAAGTGCTTGGGCAGCTCTCTAACAATGCGAACTATCGATCTCTGAGGGACCAGGCAAGAGGACTGTGAATGACTCAGGGCAACCTATTAACAATAATGGTATTTGTTATGCCCTTACTATGTGCCAAGCGCTGTTCTAAGCACTGGGGTAGATACAAGGTAATCAGGTTGTCGTACATGGGGCTCACAGTCTTAATCCTCATTTTCCAGATGAGGTAACTGAGGCAGAGAGGAGTTAAGTGGCTTACCCAAGGTCACACAGCATACAACTGTCGGAGTCAGGATTAGAACCCATGTTCTCTGATTTCCAAGCCCGTGCTCTTTCCACTAAGCCACACTGCTTCTTGGGCGCTTCCTGCATCAACCACAGGAATAACTGAACATTCAGTTTCATGGTGACACTCTGGTGACTGAGAAGCCCTAGACAGGGATGAACGGCTCCCTCCAAATGGGTAAGCACTAAAGAATGCACCCTCAACACTGCCTGCCTCATAAAATGTGAAACTGCCTCCCCAAAGGACCACAGCTGCAGGTGCAAACATCAAATACTAAGAAAATAGCTATCTCATTGGGGACCAGCTAGATGTTGTGGTGAAAGCAGCGGGCATCCAGAATGAAGAATAGCACAGTTGCCTTTAGGCTAGCCAGGTACATATTGACGCCCAGTACTAAGTGAAACAAGTTGCTTTCTTCATGACGAAGAAATTTCCAACTTCGGAGCTTCCCTCATCCAAATCACAATATTAGGGTATAGTTGATTAGAGAATGTTTGCAACTTGGAATCTGCTGATGTTCCAGCCTTTAATGACATCAAGCATTAAGGAATTGGAAAATGTCACTTTTCAGCCTGGGAGGTAATTGGCTGGGGAATTGGAATCACTGACCTTTCCTTTTCTTTTTTTTTTTTTTGCTTCTCCTCGGGACTCAGGAATGGGAGGGAGAGTTCCGTGAAGCTAATCTGACTGAATGGACAACTATCCTCTTCACAAGACTGATTATTTTAGAGGTGGATTTGCAAAGCATTTTTTCCCTTGCTCAACTCTCCAAGGGCTCAAATTTTGGCATTGTTAGCAAAGAGTGGGAAAGGCAGGGGAAGAAGCAGGGTGGGGCAGGGGCCCAGACACCCAGGGTCTGTAGTAGGGCCACTTCCCTTGAAACCTGAGAATTAGCATGGCCGCCTACTGGATCGAGCACAATCCTGGGAGTCATAAGGAGCTGGGTTCTAATCCTGCTCCATCATCTGTCTGCTGTGTGACCTTGGACAAGTTACTTTACTTCTCTATGCCTCAGCTACCTCATCTGTAGAATGGAGATTAAGACTTTGAACTCTACATGGGATAGAGGTTGTGTCTAACCCGATTATCTTATATCTACCCCAGCACTTAGTACAGTGCCTGGGACATAGTAAGTGCTTAAAAATACCATAAAAAAAATGAAAACAAAACACATATTTACCCCCAATTTTCCCAGAGCTGGAAGCCTGGATTCCAGATTGCTCATCTCCCACTGCCTTCCCACACCCTGCCTAGTGCTTGCTGTGGGATACTGAAGTAGCTGGGGGATAGCCACCAGGAAGGGCAAAGGTTGGAGAATATTTTCTGCTTTCCATTCCACTAATTGTCACTTAATCTTCTGTCTGCAGAAGGTATTGAAACTCCACCAGGATTTTAAGGGGAGAAAAACACCTCTCCTACACCTCAAACTCCAGCAATTGCAACCAAACCTCCCTCCCTCCTGCTCCTTGACTCCCACTGTTGCCAGTCTCTATCTTCCCAAAGTTTTTGCTTTTGCTAAAAGGATGGGATCGTTAGTGAGGAGACCCAGGGAAAAGAGTTCCTGTTGCCATGAGTGCCCACTGTACACACCGTCCCTGCTTCAGTCTAGAGGGAACTCACCAGGCAGATTTTCCTACTAACCATATCCAATCTAGGCTAGTTGAGGTGACAAAGGATCTTCTTCTTCCCAAATCCAAGGGCCTCTACTCCATCCTATCCTCCTCGATCTCTCAGCTGCCTTTGACATTGTGGACCACCCTCTTTTCCCGGAAACACTATCCAAACTCAGCTTCACTGACACTGTCCTCTCCTATTTCTCCTCCTGTCTCTCTGGCTCATTTTCAGTCTCTTTTGTGGGCCCCTCCTCTGCCTCCCACCCTCTAACTGTGGAAGTCTCTCAAGGTTCAATTCTGGGTCCCCTTCTATTTTACAATCTACACCCACTCCCTTGGAGAACTCTCTCACTCTCATGGCTTCAACAACCACCTCTATGCAGCCAATTCCCAGATCTACATCTCCAGCCTTGATCTCTCTCCCTCTCTGCAGACCTTCATTTCTACCCGCCTTCAAAATGTCCTGCCTTTGGATGTCCTACCAACTCCTCAAATTTAACAAGTTCAAAAGAGAGCAAAAAATATAAACTGGGGTTTGTCTAAACCAGGGACCTTTGATTTTCTCTGGGCTTTGGAGTTTTAAGGTAGTTTGTTTCACTTGATTCATCTGTGTTGACCCTCACTGTTGCTCAGGACTGTCAGGTGGAATGTGGAATGCTGCCTAAATTTAGCTTACAATGAAGAAAGTACATTTTTCTCATCAAGCTTTGGGGACAGAAATAATATGTAACAATCAAGTAATCAGTCTCACTGATCAAGTTCTGACTGTGTGCAGAGCACTGTACTAAGTCCTTGGGAGAGTAAAATAAAATCAGTAGAGATAATTCCTTCCTTCAAAAGGTTTACAATCAAATGATGGAAATGATTGAAGTACGTTACAGGTAGAAAGAAGAAGAAAAAGGGGATATATCCATGAGTTGGAGAAGCAGCGTGACTTAGTGGATAGAGCACGGGCCTGGGAGTAGGAAGATCATGGGTTCTAGTCCTGGCTCCACCACATGTCTGCTGTGTGACCTTGGGCAAGTCACTTCACTTCTCTGGCCCTCAGTTACCTTATCTGTAAAATGGGAATTAAGAGTGTGAGCCCTGCGTGGGAAAGGGACTGTGTCCAACCTAACTTGCATCTACCCCAGTGCTTAGAACATTGCTTGGCACATAGTAAGCACATAACAGACACCATATTATTATTAATAATAATAATATTTTTTAAGTAATAGGGTATGGAAGATATGTACATAAATGCTATGGGACTTTGTCATTTCATTGTACTTACTGTGTGCAGAGCACTGTTCTAAGCACTTAGGAGTGACAGTATAACAGAGTTGGTAGACATGTTCCCTGACCACAAGGGCTTTACAGTGTGTAGACAGAAATCAATATAAATGAATTATGGATATGTACATTTGTTCTATTAGACTGAGGGAGGGGTGAGAAAAGGGAGCAAATCCAAGTGCAAGTGCGATGTAGAAGGGAGTAGGAGAAGAGGAAATGAGGACTTAGTCACCTTAGGCTCTTGGAGGAGATATGCTTGAAGGTGGGGAGATTAACTGCCTGTCAGATGAGAAGAGGGAGGGCATCCCAGGTCAGTGGCAGGATGTGGGTGAGAGGTCAGCGGTGAGATACATGAGATTGAGGTACAGTTAATAGGTTACCAATAGAAGAGTGAAGTGTGTGGACTGGGTTATAGTGGGAAAGTAGTGAGGAAAGGTAGGAAGGGGCAAAGTGACTGAGTGCCTTAAAGCTGATAGTAATGAGTTTCTGTTTGTTGGGGATGTGGATGGGCAGCTATTGGAGGCTCTTGATGAATGGGGTAATGAGGATGGAACATTTCTGTAGAAAAATAATTTGGGCAGCAGAGTGAAGTATAGACTAGAGTGAGGAGAAACAGGAGATAGGCAAGTAAGCAAGGAGACTGATGCGGTAATCAAGGAGACAGAATAAGTGCTTGGATGCAGAGGAAAGAGCAGATTTTAGTGATCTTCTGAGAGATAACAGGATTTAGTGACAGGTTTAATAAGTGGGTTGAATGAGAGAGATGAGTGGAGGATAATGCCAAGGTTATGGGTTTGTGAGACAGGAAGGATGGTTGTGCTGTTTAAAGTGACAGGAAAGTTGAGGAGGACAGGTTTTGGGTGGCAAGGTGAGGAATTCTGTTTTGGACATGTTAAGTTTGAGGTGTCAGTGGAACACTCAAGTAGAGTTGTCATCAAAGTAGGAGGAAATGTGAGATTGCAGGGTGGGAGATCAGAGCTGAAGATGTAAATTTGGCAATCACCCACATAGAGTAGGTAGTTGAAGCCATCGTAGTGAATGAGTCCTCCAAGGGAGTAGGTGTAGATGAAGAATAGAAGGAGAGCCAGAACTGAACTTTTGAGGGACTCCCACTGTTAGCTGGTGGGAGGCAGAGTAGAAGCCTATGAAAGAGTCTGAGATTGAGCAGCCAGAACGATAAGAGGAGAACAAGGAGAGGACAATGTCAGTGAAGCTAATATTGAATAATGTCTCCAAGAGAAGGGGGTGATTCATAGTGTCAATGGCATCTGAGAGGTTGAAGAGGATTAGGATGAAGTAGAGGCCAATGGATTTGGCAATAAGGAGATCATTTGTGAGCTTTGAGAGGGCAGTTTCTGTAGAGTGAAGGGTGTGGAACACAGATTGGAGGGCGGGGAAGGAGAGAATTGGAGGAGAGGAACTGGGGACAGTAGGTGTAGAAAATTCACTCAGGAGGTTTGGAGAGGAATAGAAGGAAGGAGATGGGAAAATAACTGGAGGGAGCTGTGGGATCAAGGAAGTGTCTTTTGGACGATAGGGGAGGCATAATTCTGTTTGAAAGCAGTGAGGAAAAGCCACTGGAGACCAAACAGTTGGAAATGGCAGCCAGGGAGGTCAGGGTCAGGGAGAGGGGCAAATGCCTTGATAAGGTACGATGGGATGGGGTCAGAGATGGAAGGGGTGGATTTTGAGAGAAGGCAGAATATCTCCTCTTGAGATACTGCTGGAAAAGATGGGAGATTTAAAGAAGGGACAGGAGGAGAGAGGGACTGGAGATGAGTAGGTGAGATTTTAGGAAGATCAAGCTTGATGGTTTCAATTTTCTCAGTGAAGACGGTGGCCAGGTCAGTAGGGGTATGGGATTAATGGGGGAGGTGGCAGGGAGGTGGGGTAGGGTGTGTGAGGAGGGGGATAAAAGTCCGGAACAACTGATGAGGGCAATGGGCATGGGAGTCAATAAGATTGGAGAAATAGTTTTGCCAAGCAGAGGAGAGGGCAGAGTTAAACATGCAAGGATTAATTTGAAGTGGACAAGGGAGACCTTGAGGGGAAACAGGGGGATCAGGGAAAGCTTCCTGGGGAGAGATGTCATTTTCGAAGGGCTTTGAAGTTGAGCAGGGGTGGGAAGCTGTGATCTGTTAAAATGAAGGGGAAGGGAGTGTCAGGCAATGTATAAGCAAGAAATCAGCAGTCAGAAAGACTAGATTGAGGCCCAGTGATTAGGTAGGCTGGAGAGAAAGCAGCATGGTCTAGTGGATAAAGCATGGTTCTTGGAGCAAGAGGATTTGGGTTCCAATCCCTGTTCTACCACTTGCCTGCTATGTGACTTTGGGCAAGGCACTTAACTACTCTGTGCTTCAGTTCTCCTGTTCTCCCTCCTAATCAGACAGTGGGCCCCATGGGGGACAGGGAGTCTGTTGAACCTGATTAACTTGTGTTTGCCCCACCACTTAGAGCAATGCTTGACACACAGTAAGTACTTAACAAATGCCATTTTTTTAAAAAAAAGGAATGAGAGGTACATGGTCTTGTACAATGAGAAATGAGAGTAGATGAGAAGGAAGGAGAGAGTTGATTGAGCACCAAGAAGCCAATGGTTAGGAATTTCTGCTTCATACAGAAAAGAATGGGTAGGCATTTAAAGTTTTTGAAGAGTGGAGAGATAGGTGCAGAACAACATATTAGAAAAATGGATGGAGAGGGGAGAAACTGAAGGGGGAAAATCAGCAAGGAAGCTGATGCAGTATTCAAGCTGCAATAAGACAAATGCCTTGACCAGCACAGTGGCTGTTAGAATGGAATGGAAGGAGTAGATCCCAGAAGTGATGAGGAGGAAGAATCAGTGGAATTTAGTGACTGAATATGTGGCTTGAAAGAGAGAGAATAGTCAAGAAAAATTCCAGTGTTGCAGATTTCAGAGATGGGGAGGATGGTGTTGTTAACTGAAAATTAGGAGAGGATTTGCGCAGGAAGATAAAGTGTTCAGCTTTGGGCATGTTGATCTTGAGGTGCTGGTGGGAGAGACCTGGAGAAATGTCTTGGAGACGAGAGGAAATGAAAGATGGTAGAGGAGACAGATCAGGGCTAGAAATGTACATGACCTCTAGGCTGCAAGCTCCTTTGAGACCAGGGATAATGGTTTCTAACTCTTTCGAATCTCTCAAATTCTTAATACGGTGTTCTGCATGCATCATAACACTCAGTAAATGGTATTGATGATGATAATGGGATTTGGGTATTATCCATATAGAATTTAAAGATACTGAAGTTGATTCACCTGCTTTCCCTTAACTGTTCCCAGGCTGACACCTTGGAATTGGATCTGGAGATCTGAGATTTCCCACTCAATTGCAATCAGTATTTAACAACTACCATAGCTAACTGTACAGCAGCATGGACAAGTGTATAGAGCATGGGACTGAGATTCAGAAGGACCTCAGTTTTAATCCCAAATCTGCCATTTGACTGCTGTGTGACCTTGGGCAATTCTGTTAACTTCTCTGTGCCTCAGTTACTTCATCTGTAAAACAGCGATTAAGATTGTGAGCCCCATTTGGGATGTGGACTGTGTATGACCCGATTGGCTTTTATCTACTGCAACACTTAGTACAGTGCCTGGAACATTGTAGGAACTTAACAAATACCATACGCCCTGCCTCGCACCCACCCCCACCAAAAAAAAAAAAGAAAACCCCCAAAAAACCCTTGTCACAGATAATTTTGGGGAGAAGCAGCTCAGAAAGTACATTTTCACTGAGCTGGACTGGCTGCTACTTTGAAAGAAACAGAAACTTGAGAATTATCCTAGGACACTTTGGATTTTTGTTTCTTGATTATCTTTTCATCTCTTCAACTATTTTAAATCTTTTATATAATGGGATAAAACACTCCTTTTAACTATGTCGAGCCCCGAGATGAGGCAAATCGTTACCACTGGACAAGTTTCCGGAGAGACGTTGTGGCTATAAAATGCTGAGCTCATGCAATACACTGGTATTTAAATCCACAGAATTGGGACTGCAGGCATACAAGGCAGAAGGTTGCTTATCGGAAAGCCGTTGAATTATCTTTCTCTCATGAAGCAAGGGACATTTTCACTCTTGAAATATCCTTTTTTGATATTCTTATCTGCAGTAAACATTAATATTAATTATGGTGTTTATTAAGCACTTCCTAGGTGCCAAAGCACTCTTCAAGGGACTGCGGTAGTTACAGAAAATCAGGTTGGACATAGTCCCTGTCCCATGTAAGGCTCGCAAATTAAGAAGTGAAGAGAGTAGGTCAGTTATCCCAATTCTCTAGACGAGGAAACTAAGGCTCAGAGAGATTAAGTGACTTGTTCAAGGTCACATAGCAAGTCTTTGGTTTGGTCCGGGATTAGGACATAAGTCTCCCAGTACAAGATTTTTCCATTAGGACAAGCTGCCTCAAATGTGTCCTCTTAACTAGAAAAACATAGCCACTCTGACAAAATTCCCATTCAGTTTGAAATTCTGAGAAGAAAATATTTTCAGGTTCTGGGAATAGTGTTCCACGGTACCAAACAGAACATTTCCATTTCCCTCCAAAGAGTCATCGTTAAGACCTCAAACCTTTACAGCCTTGTTCACTCTCCAATGGCATTTTCCTTCACTGCTTTCAAACATGCTCGTGTCTCCCTTGTCTTAAAAAAGTCTTCTCTTGACCCCAAGGTTTCTTCCAGCTCTCCCTGAGCAAGTTGTCTACACCCACTCTCTTCAATTCTTCTCTGATTCTATACTTGCCCCGTCCAATCTGAGTTCCACCCCATTCATTCCACAGAAACTGCCCTCTCAAAGTTCACAAACGATCTTCTTGCCAAATCCAGTGACCTCTACTCCATCCTAATCTTCCTCGTCCTCTCAGCTCCCTTCAACACTGTCTACCACCCCCTTCTCCTGGAAAGGTTATCCAACCTCGGCTTCACTGACACTGTCCTCCCCTGGTTCTCCTCCTATCTCTCTGGCTGCTCATTCTCAGTCTCTTTCCCAGGCTCCTCCTCTGCCTCCCACCCGATAACTGTGGGAGTCTCTCAAGTCTCAGTTCTGTGTCCCTTTCTACTCTCCAATACACACACTGTCTTGGCTTCCCAAGGCTTCAACTACCATTTCTATACGGATGATTCCCAGATCTACATCTCCAGCCCTGATCTCTCTCCTTCTCTGCAGTTTCTCATTTCCTCCTACCATCAGTGACATCTACTTGGATGTCACCAACACTTCAAATTTAACATGTCCAAAACTGAACTCCTTATCTTCCCGCTTAAATCCTGTCCATCCCCTGACTTTCCAATCACCACCATCTTCCCAATCTCACAAGCTCATAACCTTGTCATTATCCTTGACTCATCTCTCTGATTCAAGCCACATATTCAATCTATTACCAAATCCTAATGGTTCAACCTTCACAAAACTGACATCCTCCATTTCCTCAATCCAAACTACTATCACATTAATCCAAGCACTCATCCTATCCGACCGTGATTACTGCATTGGCCTCCTTGTTGATCTCTCCCCACTCCAGTCCATACTTCATTCTGCTGCCCCTATCATTTTTCTACAAAACGGCTCGGCCCAAGTGTCCCAACTTCTCAACAACCCATCCAGGGCTTCATCAAACAAAAACTCTTTTCCATCAGCTTTAAAGCATTCAATCATCTTGCCCCCTCCTAACTTACCTAAGTTTTCCTACTTTCCTTTCCTACTGCAATCCAGCCCACACACTTTACTTCACTAAGGCCAACCTTCTCACTATACTTTGATCTCTCTTATCTTGCCTCTCACCTCTCGCTCACATCCTGCCTGTCTTAGAATGCTCTTCCTTTTCATATCCATCAAATCATCATTCTCTCCACCTTCAAAACCTTATCTGAAGCACATCTCCTCCAAAAGACCTACCCTAAGTCCTCATTTCTTCTTTTTTTTTTTTTTTACAGAATTTGTTAAGTACTTATTATGTGTCAAGCACTGTTTGAAGTGCTGGGGTAGATAGAAGTTTATCAGGTTAGACATCAACCCTGTCCTACATGGAGCTCACAATCTAAGTCTCCCAATTCTGGCAACATCACTCTTGCACTTGGATTTCCACCCTTCATTAAACCCTCCCTCAGCCCCACAGCACTTATGTACATATCCACATGGCCTGATCGAAAGACCTTGGGCCTGGGCGTCAGAGGACCTGGATTCTAATCCCAGCTCTGCCAAACGTCTACTGTGTGACCTTGAGCAAGTCATTTAACTTTTCTTACTCCTACTTAGATTGTCAACCCTGGTGGGACAGGGACTGTGTCCAACCTGATTAACTTGCATCTATCCCAGTGCTTAGAACAGTACTTGGCACATAGGAAGTGCTTAACAAATACTACACCAGTTATTTATTTATATTCATTTTTGTCTCCCCCTCTAAACTGTAAACTCATTGAACATTTGCTGTTCTGGTTCATTTGAACACAACAGTAGTATTTGAGCACCTACTTTGTGCAGAGCACAGAACTAAGAGCTTGGGAGAGTAAGGTATAAGTAATAGACATGACCCCTACCCAGTCTCTGAATAATTTGTTACCACTGCTGCTAGCTGAACTTTTGCTATTTTTGAATACAATTACCCTGTGGCAAGCACTGGGATATTTTAGAGCTTTTTTCAACGCTTTATCTATAATGCTGGTAATTCAGGAGGAGCTCTCAGATGCATCGTAGCCTTTGAACTTCATTCTCACTATGCTATTTCCCAGTTCCAGTGTGTTGTCAATGAGATAATTTTCTGCAGGAAATCCTGCACTGGGCTGTATTTTATGTAGCTCTGTAAGAAGTGGTAAGTTGGTGCAAGTGAAAAGACTTATTTGGCTTCCCTTCAAAAGCCCTCATACTAATAATGTTTGTGGCATTCTCTCCTAGCTTTGTAGAGGATTTACATCTGGCCTGTAGTTAAATTCTGTGATTAAATGACAGTGGCAACTAATCCACCCCATACAATCAATGATCATAGCCCCAAGAATGTCAATTGTCTTTCATGAAAAAACTGAGCTGGCAAAATTTGTACAGTGCTCTGCCCACAGTAAGCACTTAATAAATATAATTGATTAATTGATTCAAGTGCCAGTTTTGGTCTTCTATTCATAAAGTAGACTAAATTATGGCATTATAGTCACTGGGCAAATCAGCATTGAATGCTCCTGCCTGACCTCTTCCTCATCAGTGCTTAGAACAGTGCTTTGCACATAGTAAGCACTTAATAAATGCCATTATTATTATTATTATTATCTCCATTAGGGAGAAACAGCATTGTAGGGTAGGAGCAGTCCGTTTCAACCTATTCTATGTTGAGACCCTTGAGGATACAATGAGGGATCTGGACTCTGGACTCGGAATACACACAGGAGCCACCAAATAATTCTTGCAAATCAGCAGACTATGGAGATCATCAAAAGCCTCTGAGGCAGTCAACTACTGAAAGCTACTGACTGTGCTCTAGAGGTACCTGCTACATAACAAGCAGAATGGCCTATTAGAAAGAGCATGGGACTGAAAGTCAGAGGACCTAGATTCTAATTCCAGCTCAGCCACTTCTCTGCTGAGTTTGAGCAAATCACTTAATTTCTCTGTGCCTTAGTTTCCTCATCTGCAAATTAGTAATTATATAGTGTGAGCCCCATGAGGGGCAGGGACTGTATCCACTTGATTATTTATTATTCAGTCATTCACTTTTATTTCTTGAGTGCTTACTGTGTGCTCTGCACTGTACAGAGCTCTTGGGAGAGGACAATACAACAAAACAGACACATTCCCTGCCCACAATGAGCTTACAGTCTAGATGTGTGGAGATGGACAGTAATATAAATAAATTCAGATATATACATAAGTGCTGGGGGCTGGGGCAGGGGAGGAGAAGAAAGGGAGCAAACCAGAGTGACTCAGATGGGAGTGGGAGAAGAGGAAAGGGGGGTTTATTCAGGGAAGGTCTCTTGGAGGAGACGTGCCTTCAGTTAGGCTTTGAAGGAGGGGAGGGTAACTGTTTGTCAGATTTGGGGAGGGAGGGCATTCCAGGCCAAAGATAGGATGTGAGAGAGGGTTGAGCAGCGAGATAGACAGGATCAAGGCACAATGAAGTTAGCATTAGAGGAATGAAGTTTACAGGCTGGGTTGTAGTAAGAGAGTAGGGAGGTGAGTTAGTAGGGAAAGGTGATAGAGTGCTTTATAGCCACTAGTGAGGAGTTTTTGTTTGATATGGAGTGGATGGGCAACCACTGGAGTTTTTTGAGGAGCAAAGTTTAGAGGATGGGTTGCAGTAAGAGAGTAGGGAGGTGAGTTAGTAGGGAAAGGTGATAGAGTGCTTTATAGCCAGTAGTGAGGAGTTTTTGTTTGATATGGAGGTGGATGGGCAACCACTGGAGTTTTCTGAGGAAGGGGGTGACACGTCCTGAGCATTTTCGAAGAAAAATGATCTGAGCAGCAGAGTGAAGTATGGACTGGAGTGGGGAGAGACAGGAGGCTGGGAGGTCAGCAAGGAGGCTGATGCAGTTATCCTAGTGGGATAGGATGAGTGATTGAATTTAAGTGGTTTCAGTTTAGATGGAGAGGAATGGGCAGATTTTAGGGATGTTGTGAAGGTGGGACCAACAAGATTTAGTGATAGACTGAATATGTGGATTGAATAAAAGAGAAGAGTCAGCACTTCCTACAGTGCTTGGCACAGTGCTTATCAAGTACCATCAAAAAGTAACAACAATAAATCATGAAAACATAAGAAAAATAATAGGAAACTATGGGCAATAGCATTTGTTGAACACCTGTTTTGTGCAGAGCACTATAATAAGTGCCTGGAAGAGTACAATAGAGTAAGTAGACATGATAACAGCCCCCAAGGATTTTATAATCTAGCAGTAAGGACAGACACTAAAGCAAATTACTGATAGGAAGAATCAATGGTGGAAAAAGAGATGTACACAAATGCTACGGATGGTGGCAGGGGGTAGTGTGGGGGGGGGGTGTTTATGTGAAAGTGCCAATGTGGAACTTGAGGGGCACAAATTTGGAGGATGAGAGATTAATTAGGGAAAGCCTCCTAAAGGAGATATAATTTCAAAAAGGCTTTAAAGATGGGGATCCCTGAGGTTTGCTAGATGTGACAGGGGAGGGAAGGGTGGTAAGGAAGAGGTCAGCAGCAGGAGAGATGGGAATGAGGTCCAGTGAGTACGTTTACAAGTAAGGACTGGGGATTAATTCTGAACTCAAGAAAAAATGGGGTGGTGGATTTTGCTCTAGTATACTCTAGCTTGGCAGGCCACCCCACCACAGACCACACATTCACAGGGGCACTTTTATGGGCACCCGAGAAATTCTCAACCAAAAAACACTCAAAATTACTTCCAAAAAGTTAGAGATTATTTCTTAGTACATACATTCCATGGCCTCACAAACTTAAATTTTCCAGAGGTTGTCGGGGTAAAAGCATTAATGCAATCATAACTCGAGCAATCCAATAAAAACAAAAATAAAAACAAATATATAGGGAATACATCTTGCTTCCAGCCCCGCAAATCCTTCCTTTCCAGATTTGATTTCCTTATGTAGAAGCAGACTCCTTTTTCATTCATTCAATTGTATTTATTGAGCGCTTACTGTGTGGCCAGCACTGTACTAAGCACTTGGAAAGTACAATTCAGGAACAGCAACACCTACACTTCTGCACTTACTCTGGAGTCAGGTACTTCAATCAGTCATATTTATTTAGCACTTACTGTGTGAAGAACACCATACTAAGCACTTGGGAGAGTACAACACAACAATATAACAGACACATTCCCTCCCCCAAATGAGCTGAGAGTCTAGAGGAGGAAGCAGACATTAATATAAATAAATAAATTACGGATATGGATATAAGTGCTACGGAGCTGGGAGTGGCTGTGGTGAATCAAGGAAGCAAGTCAGGATGATGCAGAAGGGAATGGGAAAAGAGGAAATAGGGTTTAGTCAGGGAAGGTCTCTTGGAGGAGGTGAAGGTAGAGGGAGTAATTGTCTGTTGGATATGAAAAAGGATGATAACCTGCATCATTCATTCATTCATTCATTCAGTCGTATTTATATTGCACTTACTGTGTGCAGAGCACTGTATTAAGCACTTAGGAAGTACAAATCAGCAACATATAGAGACGGTCCCTACCCAACAACGGGCTCATAAGTCATCATGCCCCATTTTCTGGACTGTGAGCCCACTGTTGGGTAGGGACCGTCTCTACATGTTGCCAACTTGTACTTCCCAAGCACTTAGTACAGTGCTCTGCACACAGTAAGCGCTCAATAAATACGATTGAATGAATTTAAGTCCCGATATAATAATAATAATAATGATGATGGCATTTGTTAAGCGCTCACTCTGTCCCAAACAGTGTTCTAAGCACTGGGAGAGAATCAATGTTATTAGATTGTCCCAAGTGGGGCTCACAGTCTTAATCCCCATTTTACAGATAAGGTAACTGAGGCACAGAGAAGTTAAGTGACTTGCCCAAAGTCACACAGCTGACAAGTGGCAGATTAGGGCCCACAACCTCTGACTCCCAAGCCTGTGCTCTTTCCATTAAGCCATGCTGCTTCTTTCCATATCCAAACTACCTTCCTGCGATGCACAAATTGATGCTATCAACATCACCTTCTCTAATGATCTCAATTTACTTGCTCTTCTATCTCTTCGCCGATCTTGTACCACTAAGCCACAACCCTGGATTCCCTCCATAGTCCACTTCCTTCACTTCTGTGTATGAGCTATGAAGCACTGCTGGCACAATACAGATATCACACAGACCTTGTCCATCTCAAAATCATCCTCTCTTGCTTTAATTCAGCTCACTCCTTCTCCCAGCAACATTATTTCTCTATCCCTATTGACACCCATGCCCTCTGCCATCACCAATTGTTTAAGACATTTAATAACTTCTCAAACCACCCTATCCCCTAGCCCCCCCTTATGTCTTGCCCCATTGAGAAGCAGCATGGCAAGCGGTGTGGCTCAGTGGAAAGAGCACAGGCTTGGGAGTCAGAGGTCATGGGTTCTAATCCCACCTTCCCTGCTTGTCTGCTGTGTGACTTTGGGAAAGTCACAACTTCTCTGGGCCTCAGATACCTCATCTGTAAAATGGGGATTAAGACTGTGAGCCCCATGTGGAACAACCTGATTACCTTGTATACCCCCAGCGCTTAGAACAGTGCTTGGCACATAGTAAGCGCTTAACAAAAGCCGTCATTATTATTATTATTATTATTATTATTATTATTATTATTATTATTATTATTAAGCACAGGCCTTGGAGTCAGAAGGAACCCACGTTCTAATTCCAGATCCACCACATGTCTGCTGAGTGTCATCTGAAAAAGGCCCCTATACCCAGACCTGTGCTGATAAACCCGTTCAAGACAAATGGGAAGCAGCATGGCCTACTGGAGATTTCATAGACCAGGGAATCAGGAGAACCTGGGTTCTAATTGCAGTTCTGCCAATTGCTCACTGTGTGAACTTGGGCAAGTCACTTCTCTGTGCCTCAGTTACCTCAGCTGTAAAATGGGGATACCTATCCTCCCTCCTACTAAGATTATGAGCCCCATGTGGGATAGGGACTATATTTAACCTAATTAACTTGGACCTAACCCAGAGCTTAGACAACGTTTAACACATAGTGAGTGCTTACCAAATACCATTACAAAAAATGGGATCTGGTCGCCTTTTAAAAGCCTTCAAGGACCAAGCTACCCCATCCTGGGCTGCCCAACCATGTATATCTGTCCCTGATAGGCAGCACGTTATTTCCTTAGCTCCAACTCTCCTGCTGTTTTGTAAACTGTTTCCTGCTGTTCCCTTTTCCCCATAAAAATCACTCTAACTTGAACCTATTAATTCTGCCCCCTAAAGCCTTCTCCCTTATAGACTAAGAATCCCAATTCCTGCACGTATCTTCATAGAGATCTTCTCTCACTGTTATTCCAGAGCACCCTCAGCCTATTTCTACTACTTCCCTTCGACTCCCTCATATATGGTCTCCCTCTGTGAGCCCCGTGTGGGACAGGGACTATGTCCAACCTGATTTGCTTATATCCCCACCAGCACTTAGTATAGTGCCTGGCACATAGTAAGCACTTAACAAATACCACAGTCACCATTATTATTATTATCATTATTATTATCATCAAAGTCCCATCTGCCTCTTTTCTCCTCTCTAGCAGCATATGTATTGTTCTCTCCCTGTCTCCCTCTCTCTTTCTCTCTCTCTCATTCTCCACAAGTATGTATAGTTAGGAGAAGCAGTAAGGCGTAATGGATAGAGCACAGTCCTGGATGTCAGAAGGTCATGGGTTCTAATCTCAGCTTGGCCACTTGTCTGCTGTGTGATCTTGGGCAAGCCACCTCACTTCTCTGGGCCTGTTACCTTTGTCTGTAAAATGAGGATTGAGACTGTGAGCCCCACATGGGACATGGGTTGTTCCAACCCGATTTGCTTGTATCAACCCCAGTGCTTAGTACAGTATCTGGCACATAGTTAAGCACTTAACTAATGCCATCATTATTATTATTATTATTAGATCGAGCCCCACTAGGGAAAGAGACTGTACGTGACCTGATTATCTTGTATCTATAATGCTTGGCTCATATTTATGCATTTAATAAACATCATCATCATAACTATTATTATACATCACCATAATAATAATTATTACTAGTAGTAGTATAGCAATATATTCATACATATGTATGGATGCGTGGGAATATGCACATCTATAGTTAACTTTCATTTTCAGTTACCCTACAGTGGTAAGAATGTAACAGTCCAAACAATTCGTGTAAATGTGGCTGAAAAAAAGACTGATGAGTGACTGAATCCCCCAGCCGAAGTGTTAAAATTTAAGGGCAGATCTTTGCTGTATCAGGGGGTGTGTCCCAACCAGCACCTGACTGATTTTGAGCCTGCCTCTTTTTTGCACACCAATCTTTTCTTGCTCAACAGAAAGCAGTCCCTCTACTGACTGCTTCTTGACTGTGGGCTATAAGCTCCTCTGGGCTGTAAACTCATCCCTCTAGACTGTAAACTCCTCATGAAAGGGAACATGTCTACCAACTGTTATATTGTACTCTCCCAAAAACTTAGTACAGTGCTCTGCATAGTGCTCAATAAACATGATTGATTAATTGATTGAGAAGCAACATGGCCTATGGCCTAGTGGTTAGATCACGGGCCTGGGAGTTGGAAGGACCTTGGTTCTAATCCCAGCTCCTCCACTTGTCTGCCGTGTGACTTCGAGTAAGTTGCTTAACTTCTCTGTGCCTCAGTGACCTGGGTAAGTTGCTTATCTTCTCTGTGCCTCAGTTACCTCACCTATAAAATGGGGACTAAGTCTGTGAGCCACATGTGAGACTGGAACTATGTCCAACATGATTAGCTTGTATCTATCCAAGCACTTAGAATTAGCACAGTTCTTGACGCATAATGAATGCTTAACAACTATTATCATTATTTTTAGCATTCATTCCAGGCTGGTCCACCTCCTATAGCATTCTTCTTAATGACCTGTTGTTCTTTTAAATTATTTGAGATGATGCTTTACTAAGCAGTATAACCTAGTGGAAGAGCATGGGTCTGGGAATCAGAGGACCTGGGTTCTAATCCCATCTCTAACACTTACCTGCTGTGTGACCTTGGTCAAATCACTTAAATTATCTCTGCTCAGTTTTCTCATCTGTAAAATGAGGATTTAATACCTGTCCTTCCTCCTACATAGACTACAAGCCCCATGTATGACAGGGACCATGATCAACCTCATTAACTTGTATCTACCCCACACCTAGCACAGTGCTTGGCACATATCAAGCAGTTAATAAATACCTCAATTATTATTTTGTCTTTATAGTGTTTATTATGGCCTCCAGTTTGCATGTGCACCCTTTCAGTTCACCATGCAACAGCTGCTTGTCTATTGTACTGATGTCTTAGGTATCTTGCTGAATAGAGTTTTATCGCTGTGAGTTTTGCTTCAGGAAGCGGGGTGGCTTAGTGGAAAGATCGGGGGCTTGGAAGTCAGAGGACATGGGTTCTAATCCAGACTCTGCCACTTGTCTGCTGTGTGACCTTGGGCAAGTACTTAACTCCTCTGTGCTTCAGTTACCTCATCTGTAAAATGGGGATTAAGACTGTGAGCCCCACGTGAAACAAGCTGATGACCTTTTCTCTACCTCAGTGCTTATAATAGTGCTTGGCACATAGTAAATCAGGGAAGGCCTATGGGAGGAGATGGGATTTCAGAAGTGGGGAGAGCAGTGGTTGGCAGTAAATGATATTTACTGAGCGCTCACTATGTGCCCTTAAATGCCTTGCCCTGCTCTGCCCTGCAACTGCCCAGAATTAAAAGGAGCTGCTGCTGCTGCTGCTGCTGCTGCTGCAGTTGGAAAAGTTGGCTCCTTTGAATCTCTCGGGCCCACCACCTGCTACGGTATGAGTCTCTTTCGACTTTCACCCCTAAATTAGAGTAAACACAGTCTGCAACAGATCCCCTGGGTTCATTCATTCATTCAATCATATTTACTGAGCGCTTACTGTGTGCAGAGCACTGTACTAAGCACTTGGGAAGTACAAGTTGGCAACATATAGAGACGGTCCCTACCCAACAACGGGCCCACAGTCTAGAAGGGGGAGACAGACAACAAAACAAAGCATGTAGACAAAACCGTCAGAATAAATAGAATTATAGCTATATGCCCATCATTAACAAAATAGAGTAGTAAATATGCACAAGTAAAATAGAGTAATAAATCTGTACAAATATATACAAGTGATGTGTTAGTGATATGATAACGATGAAGGGATAGGAGAGCAAGGAAGTTGAGTTCAGTAGAGAAGATGGTGTTGGAGGTGTCAATTTGGTTGCCAAGGTTAAGTGATTTGGGTTTGGAGACTAACTGGGACATGATGACTTGAGAAAATTGGATGGGGTCAAAAAATAGGTTGTCACAGATTTGTGGGGACAGGGTATGTGGGAGAGAAGACAGATGAGAAGGGTGTGGTTGGATAGAGGGATTTCAGAGTTGGTAAGGGTAGAGACTGTACAGTGACAACAGATGATGAGATCAACTGCATGTCCAAATTGATGAGTGGCCACGGTAGATCAGTGGCATTGAGAAGTGATAGAAAGCAGGCCACTGATGGATCATCAGGAACATCTATGTGGATATTATAAACCCCCAAGGATTAATGTAGGGATGAAAGAATATGAGAAAGGTGGAGGTGGGATCTGAAGAAAGTAGATAACTGTGACTAGTATCTGGAGTGGGTGGTAGAGGTGGATAATATGGGCTCCAAAAGAAGGGAACAAGAGAAATTAGGGAGGTGTGATGGTGTGAAAGTGGCATTGAGGAGTGAGAAAGAAGCCTACTCCTTTTCCAGTGAGTCTGGGAGAGTGGGTGAAGATGAGGCTCCCCTTAGAGAGAACAGCAGGGGAGACTGTCATCTGAACAGAGTGCTAGGACTCTGCCACCTGTCTGCTCTGTGACCTTGGGTAAATCACTTAACTTATCTATGCCTTAGTTACCTCATCTGTAAAATGGCGATTAATACTGTGAACCCCACGAAGGACAAGGACTGTGTCCAACCTGATTAGCTTGTATCTACCCCATTATTTAGTACAGTGCATAGCACATAGTAAGTGCTCAACAAATGTTATAAAAAATTTCAAAAAAAAATAAGACATATAGTGACGCAGCAGAACACAAAGCAGGCAAGTGGTACATCTGGGATTAGAGCCCAGGTCTCCAGCCTCATGAAAAGGAAAGGGATCAGAGGCACAGGGAGAGGGGTTAGGACTTAGAAAGCAGATGGGAGACCTCCTCTTGTGAAACAGCTGAGAAAGAGGGAAGAGAAGCAGGGCAAGGAAGGAGGCAGTGGGGACACTTTGGAAATATTCTGCTTAAGGATTTCACCAATGAAGAGGATCCCAGCATCAACAAGGAGGGAATTAAAGGTTCAGAACATAGTGGATGTTTCTGACGTTCAGAAATTAAGCCTAAGCAGCCTTGTAAGGAGCCATTGCTGGACTTTGGGGAAGGGTAGGGATGGGGAAGATGAAAAAGTTGAAGGACTTTTCCTGGGAATTTCACTTCTAATCCTGGCCTTCACTTCTAATGTTCCCTCACAAGCTCTTGCAGTGTGGCCAAACAGAGAGAGTTCAGTCCTGGGAGTCAAAGGACTTGCATTTTCATCCTGGCTTTGTCACTTAAATGCTGGGTGAACTTAAGCAAGTCACTGAACTTCTCTGTGCCTCCATTCTCTCATCAGGAAAATGGGGATTAAATACTTGATCTTCCTTCTCCCTGGACTGTGAGCCCTTCGTTGGCCAGGGACTGTCAGACCTGATTATCTTGTACTGATCCCAGTGCTTAATACAGTGATTGGCATATAATAAGCATTTAAATGCCACAGGCCTTATTATAGCAGTGCTTGTCCCTCACTAAAGCACTCAGTAAATACAATTGTTTGTTTTCTTTAGGTTTTTCAATGATTTCCTAACTCTCAATGATTCCTTCCTCCCCACCGAAGGCCACATCAGTCCTTGATCTCATCTGGCCTGTGTATCTCTATAAGCATTCAGATACTTGCTAGGGGAAACAACAACGATGAAGAATGTTGCCACCACAGTGTTAATCTTTACCCCATTTGACTTTCCAGGGGTCATCTTCCATTACAGCACCTTGTTGCTGAAGGACCTTCATTTTCTTGCTATTGAACCTGCAGAAGGGCCTAAAACAGTGTGATACTGTGGGAAGAACATCTCACTCTAGGCTCCGGAATCATCCTGACTGCAAACTGATTGTCTCAATACTACTGCCACAACTTAAAGCATGTCAATGGTGTGACTGGCTCCACAGAACTGACTCCACGCTAACAAGTTTCAAGCCATCCAGCTAACAAAGGAGTGTTGTTTTGACAGTATTATTTTCATTAACAGTCATTTCCTGTTAATCACCCTGTGCTTAAAGCTAATTCCTATTTTGCGGAGCCGTTCCCTTGCCTATCAGTTCTGTTAAACCATATATTTCACACTATCACTTTCATAACATGGAATAATCGATTTTGAAGTGCTGTTTGGGTGTACTGTCTGGCTTGATTCATGTTCGGCCATACGTAGTGTAATGGTTCCCTTGGCAAGCCTGCCCTAATTGTCCGTCCAGCCTCGTTGGACTCAGTGATTTTCCATTTCTGTTCTTTTTTCCATTCCCCTGGTTTTGGGAGAACCTGGCAGCAGGTAACAATGTTTGAGGGGTTCCCGTAGGTCCCTGGGACAGCCAGGAGGATAATTCCCATTCCCACCTATAGTTTACAGTCCCCACAGGATCAAGGCACATTGACTTGCCTCAGACCCCCAGGATCATAGAGAAATCCAGCCATGTGGTGCTAAGTTCCGGGGACCCCTGACTGGCCCTGATTGGTAATAATATTGATAAGAATAATAACAATGATAATTGTGAATCAGTGTGGCCTAGTGGATAGAGAATAATAATAATAATAATAATAATAATGATGGCATTTGTTAAGCACTTACTATGTGCAGAGCACTGTTATGGGCCTGGGAATCCTAAGGACCTGGGTTCTAATCCTAGTTCTGCCACTTGTCTGCTGTGTGACCTTGGACTAGTTTCTTCACTTCTCTTTGCCTCAGTGACCTCATCTATAAAATGGGAATTGAGACTAAGAGCCTTATGTGACACAGGAACTGCATCCAACCCAATTTGCTTAAATAGTGCCTGGCTCATAGTAAGCACTTAATAAGTGATGTGTGGCATTTGTTAATTGCTTACTAGGTCAAACACTGTACAAATCAATCAATCAATCAGTGATGTTTATTGAGGGTTTATGCGTGCAAAGCATCATCATCATCACTGTTTTTTATTGAGTGCTTTCTATGTGGGGGGCACTTTACTAAATGCTTAGGAGAGAACAAATCAACAGAGTTGGTAGACATGTTCCTTGCCTAAAAGAACCTAGAGAGGCAGCCTGGATTAGCAGAAAGAGCACAGGCTTGGGAGTCAGAGGTCGTGGGTTCTAATCCCAGCTCCACCACTTGTCAGCTGTGTGACTTTGGGCAAGTCACTTAACTTCTCTGTGCCTCAGTTACCTCATCTGTGAAATGGGGATTTAGATAGACTGTGAGCCCCATGTGGGACAACCTTATTACCTTGGAACTATCCCAGCACCTAGAACAGTGCTTGGCACATAGTAAGCACTTAACAAATACCGTGATTATTATTATTATAAGCGCTCAGGTAGGTAAACACAATAAAATTGGGCACAGTCCTTGTCTGACATGGGACTAACTGTTTAAGCAGGAGGGAGAACAGGGATTGAGTGCTGAGTGGGGCAGGATGGGGCTGGGAGACAGGACAAGGGGAGGAGAAAGGGGGTGGCAAGGTAGGTCTTCCGCATAGGCAGGAATCTGGTCTGGGCACTGCATATTCCCCCAGGTACCTACGTGGGCCCCAGGCCAATTTAGGGTGAAGGACAGCTGCTCAGAGGCTGAACCAGTGGATAGCCCGTTCCTCCAAAAGTTTGCACAGAGGATGGGAAAGTTCTGAATAAAGGAAATGTTAAAAAAAAAAACACCAAAAACTTCTTGGGCTCCCCTGGCTCAGAAATCCACACAGAACTACTGCAGAAGCACACAGTATGGGCCTGCTGCTTAATGTAAAGTTCCCTGCAGTCAACATTCTTTACCTTGGAGAAGCAGTGTGGCCTGGAAGTCAGAAAGACCTAGGTTATAATTCCGGCTCCACAACTTGTCTGCTGTGTGACCTTGGGCAAGTCACTTAACTTCTCCGGGCCCCAGTTACCTCATCTGCAAAATGGGGATTAAGGCTGTGAGCCTTTATTGGACAGGGACAGTGTCCAACCCAATTATTGTGTAACTACCCCAGCACTTAGTACAGTGCCTAGCACATAGTAAGCACTTAACAAATACCACAATTATTACCTAGGCCTATTTAAACTCTCACACTGAACACGGGGTAGGCTGGACATTCTTTCGGTTGAATAGTGTCGGCTCACGATAGCCATTGGCAAGAATACTCGTGTTTCAGTTCAGTCAAATCCAAGGTGGTAGCATCCCAGATTCCATGAAGTAGAACACTGGAGCAGGAGCTACTTTGTGTTACCTACTGACTAATTGGTTTGACTTGAGAAAGCCCCTTCATTATCTCCTGCAGGGGTACTGGCTAGGAAGGGAAGGTCCTAGTCCATATTTACATATCTAGTCCATATTCATATCTCCAACAAGACTCAGAATCATGTTAAAAGCCCAGTTTTGCCAAAATAAACTACATGCTACCACTCCCCAGAGAGGCGTAGCACAGAAAATACTTTAACAGCAGCTCATTCTGGCCCATGCACCTTTTTTCCCCCCTCCCTCTGGGGAGGTTGCAGCAAATGTCCACAGGCCCCGGCCCAGTGGACCGGTAACTCCAAGGTCCAAGTGACTCCTGTCGATCTAGGCCATTATTTCTTTTCCTGCTTACATCTTTCCTCCCCTGGCTGACCCAGTCATCCTCCCTGTTCCTCCCCCAAATAGTCCTGACAGTGCAAATCCCTCATAACTGGTTACTGGGTTGGCAATCCACTCCTGCAGTCCGTGAGTGTTTAGCTGCCATCAGGGTTTACAGCTCTTTTTGGGCCCTGCCAGGGCCAGCCATCTTAGTGACACTGACACTGAGTGGCCGGACCCAGAGTTTGAGTGCTGGGCTGAGGCAAGGCACTGGAGTTGGACCTCCACCCATCTCCAGGCTGCAGGGCACCGGAGTTCAGGTCCTTACTGCTGTGGGGCTGAGCCTCGGAGCTTGAGGGGCTGGGTGAAGGTGAGGAGCCAGGGGAGTTCCTCTGTCTGGCTCCATCATACATTGGCCAAGGAAAAGTGGGTGAAGGGAACTGGAGTCACAGATCTGGCCTCTGAGGAGAGGGGCCAGGGGATATCAGCCCATGGCATTGGCAGCCCGAGCTCTCCAGGTGGTAAGCTCTCCTGATCCTGACCTTGGCAATATTCCAAACCTGGTAAAGATGGTGCCCCCTTTTTCCTCCCCAGATCTTACCACCATGGATGCCATTTTCTCGAATCCCAGAAGGATCTGGAGCCCCCTTCCTCCCGCTCCTGCTGTTGCAGAGGCCACTTGCCCGTTTCCTGGGAAAGCTGGAGCTTTCCACCCTGTCCCCTCCCTTGCCCACTGTAGTAGTGCTTTTGGCTACGATTCCGAATGCTTCTTGGCATATTGGGTAGAAACCGTCTGCCAGGGTAACACCATAGTCTGCCTCCATCTGGAATGGTGGGGGCAGAGAGGTTGCTGAAACTTAGGAAAGATATATGGGTGCTGGCTAAGGAAATGGTGGTGAATAGACCAAAAAGGCCAAGGCTCCTCATTATGGAAAGTCCCGGGATAAGAGGGGACATGAATGAAATCTATGGAATCATGAAGAAGGTGGACAGGGAAAACACAGAATCACTAACTTCCAAATCCCACAGCATGGGAATGAGGGACATCCATTCGAGTTCGAGGGCTATAGGTTCAAAACAATCAGAAGGACTCACTTCTTTATCTAATGAGAGGAAAGTGCATGAAATCCATTTCAACAGGAAATTGTGCAACTGGAAACTCTAGCAGGTCCCTTAGGGGTTTGGCTGGGTTCATGGATGAGTGATTCATGCTGGATGATGGTGGGTTGGGGGAATTAGAGATGGAGAGAGGGAAGGGTAGAGGTGTTTACTGGTCCACCCCTGACCATGAGGATAATAATAATAATAATAATGGTGGCATTTATTAAGCGCTTACTATGTGTAAACCTCCCCACATAGCTGGGGAGGTTACAAGGTGATTAGGTTGTTCCACAGGTGGCTCACAGTCTTAATCCCCGAGGATGGGTGTCAATGAGGATAACCACCACGTAGTCCTTCCAATTTTCCTGGTGCCTCTATTGGAAACAGAACTCTGGACTGGTTGGACCCAGAAATGATGAGGTTGACATTCAGACATATTGGGGACTCGTAAGAAGAAGGAATTCCTGCCCATTTTGTAGAGCTCATCCTGCCTTTTCTCAATATTAATTTTTCCTGGCTTATAGCTGGCCTTACTTGCATATGTCTAATCTTCCAAAACCAGCCTAGCCACATTTTTGCCTTACAGGTATTTTGTGCCAATCAATCAGTTGACACGTTTGAGTGCACGAAAATTCCTCACTAAAGGCCTCAGTGAAATCCCTAAGAGCTATGTTTAGTGATAAACAGACCTGAGTGCTGTCTGCTGGTTGTCTAGTCTCCTGGGCTCAAATTGACCTGCTGTCTTTACCACAGCACAAGAGTTACTCCTAAAAGGACAGTGGTTTGAGGCAATGTTAGTACTCCTTCCACAACAGATCATCTCCTGCAGTGCAGCTGCTTGGGTGGGGAAAGGGCACACAGTTTGGCTCTCTCCTCCCCATTCAGTCCCTGGTTTGCTGGGCTGTTGGGAGCATGCAGTGTTTTACGCAGCACAGACAAAGCCCCCTTATTGGTCCCCAAGGCTTGAGTAACACCACAGGTCTTCAGGAGCCTGGGAAGCCTATACCTCATTGTGGGGAGCTTTTGGCGTGGTTGTTCAGTTCGCTTTATCCCCAGAGCTTGAAGTTGTGGGGATCCCTCTAGGGTCCACAAGAATCCCACCAGCTGTGGGTGACTCATATACAAGGCGGCATTGTGGGTTAGGATAATTCCAGTTAGAGAAGCAGCATGGCACAGTGGCTAGAGCAGGGGTCTGGGAATCAGAAGGCTATGGTTTCTAATTCTGGCTCCGCCACTCGTCTTCTGTGTGACCTAGGGCAGGTCACTTCACTTCTCTGTGCCTCAGTCATATCATCCGTAACATGGGGATTGAGACTGTGAGCCCCATGTGGGACAGAGACTATGTCCAACCCGATTTGCTTGTATCTACCCCAGTGCTTAGTACAGTGTCTGGCACAGAGTAAGCACTTAATACCATAATAAGAGTAAATAAAAATAATAAATTCCAGACCAGGAGCAAGGTTAGGGACCTGCTACCTCCCCTCTGTCCCCTGAAAAGCACCTTGCTGGTGGAGTGGGCTCAGGACTGGGTGGAACTGGAACTATCTGGGCAAAATCTGATTTAAGAGCAGTTTTGATGAGTGTCTGGGGCCCCCAGCTGTAACTGCTGTGTCCCAAGGTCATATGGGAAGCAGCGTGTGTCAGTGGAAAGAAAATGGCCTTGGGAGTCAGAGGTCATGGGTTCTAATCCCAGCTCCCCCACATGTCTACTGTATGACCTTGGGCAAGTCACTTAACTTCTCTGAGACTCAGTTACCTCATCTGTAAAATGGGCATGAAGACTGTGAGCCTCACATGGGACAACATGATCACCTTGTATTTCCCCAGCGCTTAGAAAAGTGCTTTGCACATAGTAAGTGCTTAACAAATGCCATCATCATCATATGGATGAGTAATATGGGGAGTCCCTTCAAAGCCCTACTGAGAGCTCACCTCCTCCAGGAGGCCTTCCTAGACTGAGCCCCCTCCTTCCTCTCCCCCTCCCCATGCCCCCTGCCCTACTTCCTTCCCCTCCCCACAGCACCTGTATATATGTTTGTACAGATTTATTACTCTATTTATTTTACTTGTATATATTTACTATTCTATTTATTTTATTTTGTTAATATATTTTGTCTTGTTGTCTGTCTCCCCCTTCTAGACTGTGAGCCCGTTGTTGGGTTGGGACCGTCTCTATATGTTGCCAACTTGTACTTCCCAGCACTTAGTACAGTGCTCTGCACACAGTAAACGCTCAATAAATACAATTGAATGAATGAATGAAATGAATGAGTCGGCTGTGTAGGTCTTTAAGGCCACATCAGATGTGCTCTTTGAGGTGCAGATGTGTTGAAGTAGGGGTGAAGGAGCTCTACCCAGTTTTCCTTTCCCTCTTCCACAAAGGCAGGCTGAGTGGATGGTAACTTAGTAACTCACTGACTGATAGATAAATGGAAAGCCAATAGCTTCACTGAAGCTCTCCCATCCAGAACAGCCCAGCTAGGACACTCTGAAAACTCCCAGGCTCATTTCTGCCATCACCCCAGGTCTTAATACTTATCACCCATGAGAGAATAACGAACCTTTTGGGGAGCAGTGGGGAAGGCCAGATTGTGCAGCTCTTGCAACCGGTCAGTCCAGCAACTCTCTTGCTGCTTTCTCTATTCTGTAGTCCATGGCAGAGCCCTACCCCCAGAATGACATAACCCCACTATACAACCCTCCTTCCCCAAGGGCAGGGACCCTGCTCAGCAACCTGGCTGAATGAGAGTGAAAAGATATTTTTTAAGAAAATAACCACGGTGTTTCCTTCGTAGGAAAACTGTCCAGCATGATGAAGGACTTCAGGAGGTGGTGTGAGGCCCATGGGGTCATTGTGATCTGCCCCAGTGACAGGTAAGGACAGAATCACTAAAGTTAAAAATGAGGGTTGTCCAACAGGACACAGTTACTTTGCAATTGACCTGGAGCTAAGCACCAGGGTGAACTCTCCCAGCAGCACCTGGGGACTCAGGTGAGTCCCCATAAACTCAACCCCCATAAATTATTTGAACATTTACTCCTTGGGGCACAGTACTGTAACATTTGATAAATTCCAACCTTGAAGTTTATGGGCTGTACCTGTTTTGCCATCTGAACCCAGTTTATCTTGCAGAGGGGAATTCATTCACAGCTGGCACTCTTGGTCCACAGTATTCCTTGTTGAGCACTACGGCAGGGGGCCTTCATGAACCTTTTTCAGTTTGTACCTGAGAGTTTCGATCACAGGCTGAATCACAGATAAAATGTGAAAAAATCTCATCTGTGAGTAGAATGCAAGCACCATGAGATTGGGGTATCCAAACTCCCAAAATGAGACAGTTTCAGGCAAATAAGTTCATTTCCTCCCTGAAACATGAAGTCCACCAGACACCTGAAGGCTGGCTGATGATGCGTCCACCCAACGGCCATGGGGATGACCACTCTGACACTATAGCCAAACCCAGGAGTTTCTGGCTGACCTCCCTGAAACTACACCCTCCCCTCTGACTTACTCCCATGTCACCTGAGAGGGGCTATGTTAGAGATACAAGGCTTCAAATTCTCATCCACAGGGGAGGGGTTCCCAGGAAGAGGCTTAGCCTGGTGGAGTGTTGGGGGTCCCGAGGGCCTCAGTGAATAGAGAATTGGAGGCACAGCTGCTCCAGATAATAATTGGATCTCTGAGGAAAGGCTTAGGTCTCTCCCAAAGTAAGATCCCCTCTGTGGACATGTCCCCCTTCCAGTGGTTGTATGAAGATTAAAATGAGATTTTTTCCATTCCCGAGTGTCACAACACTGTACACTGCTGCCATAATAATAATAATAATGATGATGATGGCATTTATTAAGTGCTTACTATGTGCAAAGCACTGTTCTAAGCACTGGGGAGGATACAAGGTGATCAGGTTGTCCCACGGGGGGTTCACAGTCTTAATCCCCATTTTACAGATGAGGTAGCTGAGGCACAGAGTAGTTAAGTGACTTGCCCAAAGTCACACAGCTGACAGTTGGTGGAGCCGGGATTTGAACCCATGACCTCTGACTCCAAAGCCCGTGCTCTTTCCACTGAGCTACACTGCTTCTCATGATGAATGTCGCCACCAAGCTACTCGTTCCTAACACTTGCACCCTGCCACAATGCTACATGCTGCACCCAACTGTACTCTGATACCATGCTACACCCTTCCATCATGTTGTACCCTCCCACTCAGCTGCACCCTGTTTCCAAGCTACACCCGATCAAAAACACTAATGGCTGACACATGCCATCAGTTGGCAACTTCCACAATTCTACATGCTGCCACAATGGCTCACCCTGCCATGGCCGCATGCCAAATGGTTAGAGCATGGGTCTGGAAATCAGAAGGACCTGGATTCTAATCCCGGCTCCTTCATTTGTCTGTTGTGTGATCTTGGACAAGTTACTTCACTTCTCTGTGCTTCAGTTACTTCATCTGAACAATAGGGATTAACAATAATAATAATAATAATAATAATGGCATTTATTGAGCGCTTACTATGTGCAATGCACTGTTCTAAGTGCTGGGGAGGTTACAAAGTGATCAGGTTGTCCCACGGGGGGCTCACAGTCTTAATCCCCATTTTACAGATGAGGTAACTGAGGCCTAGAGAAGTGAAGTGACTTGCCCAAAGTCACACAGCTGACAAGTAGGGAGCCAGGATTTGAACCCATGACCTCTGACTCCAAAGCCTGCGCTCTTTCCACTGAGCCATGGTGCTTCTCTAAGACTAGATTAAGACTGCGAGCCTAAGCAGGACAGGGACTGTGTCCAACCTGATAACTTTTTATCTACCCCAGCACTTAGTGCAGTGCCTAGCACATAGTAAGCCCTTAAAAATACCATTAAAAATGCTACATTTTGCCACTATACTGCATTATGCATTATCTGTGAGCCCACTGTTGGGTAGGGACTGTCTCTATATGTTGCAAATTTGTACTTCCCAAGAGCTTAGTACAGTGCTCTGCACATAGTAAGCGCTCAATAAATACGATTGATGATGATGATGATTATGCCGCAATGCTATAATCCGCCACAATGTTACACCCTGACACAACGCTATAACTCACCACAGTGCCTCACCCTGCGGTAATGTCATATCTTCACACCATAATGCCATCATAATGCACCCTGTCACAATGTTATAATCATTCACAGTGCCGCAGCCATAGTGTTACACCCGGCTACTATCTTGCGCCTTTCTCAAATCTTGTACCGTATCACAATGAGACACCCTGCAGCCTCCCTTGGGTCTTACCCTTCCCATTGTCTCACCTTAGCTATGCAGGCAGACTAGACACCCATGCTGTAAATCCAAAAGCTGCATTCTGACCTGCATTCTTTGTCTCCTGAACCAGGAAACCATCTCTGTGGCTCTGCCACCCCTTGGCTCAGATCGAGCGGACCTGCCTCACCAACCGCTTCTCTAACCGATATGGTTGTTGGGCAGGGCAGCACAATATCTCTCACAAGCACACCTGCCTGCCTGAGTCTGAAGAAAATGGAGTGGAAGGATTTCTGAGCTTCAACCCAAGAGATAACTTCCAGAAAGTAGGACATCACTAAGAAGGTGGCAGCAACGGTCCCTTGTCTTGATTTTCACATTTAATTCAGCTCTGCCTTTGTTCCTGAACAGGCTTTAGAAGACTCTCTTGATTGGGAATACTTCAGTGAAGTATCTTAAATACAAAGGGTATTGCCTGCCATCAGAGACATCCGGTAGCTGAGCTCTGTGTCTCCCTGGAAACGGTGGAAAAGTTTCTACATAGTGAATGCGGGTAATAAAAGGACTGTGGCTTGTTCTCAGCCCCGCTTCCATGTCTTCCTTTCTGTGTCCCTGTTCATGGCTTCCAGTGCAAACTCTGGGCTTGCCAGCTGCAGTTATTCCTTTCAAATGTGTTTGATGCTAGCTCCCGGACACAGGTCTGTAAGATCGATTGATCAGTGGTACTTACTGAGCGCTTACTGTGTGATATGTGTCTAAAACTGTACTCATCTTCCCTCCCACATCCTCTCCTCCTGCTAAATTTCCTTTCACAGTTGACATCCTCCTCCCTATCTCTGAAGCCCACAGTCTTGAGCTCACTGAGGGCAGGGAATGTGTCTACAAACTCTGTTGTATCATACTCCACCAAGTGCTTAGTAACAATAATAATAATAATGGCATTTGTTAAGCGCTTACTATTGCAAATCGCTGTTCTAAGCGTTGGGGAGGATACAAGGTGATCAGGTTGCCCCACATGTGGCCAACAGTCTTCATCCCCATTTTACAGATGAGGTAACTGAGGCCCAGAGAAGTTAAGTGACTTGCCAAAAGTAACACAGCTGACAAGTGGCAGAGCCGGGATTTGAACCCATGACCTCTGACTCCCAAGTCTGTGCTCTTTCCACTGAGCCATGCAGCTTCTCTAGTTCTATGCCCACAGTGAGAGCTCAATATATATCATCCACTGATTGACTGCAGAGCACTGCATTAGCACTTGGGAAAGTGCACTACAATAGAGTTGATAGCCACAATCTCTGCCCACAAGGAGCTTACAGTCTAGAGGGGAAGACAGGCACTAAAATAAACTAAAATAAAAATCATGTCATATGGGGAGTTTGTTTTTCCACCTCTATTTTCTGCATAAATCGGATGGGACGAGTGTTCTTTAGGCAGCATATTAGTGTCAGTGCTTCATTTTCAGTTTTATTCTCAAAACCCCAGTTGGGAGGTAAGCAAGGGAAGAGGTTGTTAATTGTGATAGCTTTTCTCAGAGCTTAGGAGGCCCTGCTCGAGCTTGGCTAAGCCTGCTGGTCCGATGGGGTTCCATCTGTTCTCGTTAAGCCTGTCTTTCCTGGTCCGAAATTAGGACACAGCAACGAAAGATTCATTGTCTTGCTCACACGAAATGCAGGAAAAAAAGGTCGAGGATGTTATAAGTCATTTTCAGTGTTCAGTGAAATTATATGTTTTAATTTAACTTGAATTAATACTATTCACGATGACGATTTTTTACATCAATCCATCAAGCATCGATTTTGTGCCTGCGCTGTGTAAAGTGTTGTATTCAGGGCTGCGGAGACATATGTGGATATTAACCATTGATGTGCTCTCAGGCCCTCAGGCCTCACTATTTAAAAATGGAAAGGGCAGATATGCAGAGAAGTGAAAGGGCAAATCCAACATTTTAAAAACAGCAACAATATAATAACAGTTCTTTATTAAAGCAATAAATACTTTTTAGTCCAGATTGTACCAGAATAATAAAATGAATTTTGAAGTCTATGTGTGGATCTCATGACTGACTTCAAATCCAAATTATTGATCACTGTCACCAGTTCCCTCTAGACTTTGAGCTCCTTGTGGGAGGGAACAACATCTACCAATTCTGTTGTACTGCATTCTCCCAAGCATTTAGTTCACTACACTGCACCCTGAAAGCACTCAATAAATACCATGGATTGATGGACCATAGTCACAGGCAGGAATAGATTAGCCATTGAAGGACCCATAACAAAACTCACTTGCATTAAGGAAATGCTCACTCTAACATAGCTCCACTGGGAAAGGCATACGTGAAGGAAGGATGGCAGCAGGACATCCAAAAATTAGCTGTAAGGGGAACTAAGAAACACACTTAAGCCAGGAGAGCAGAACAAACCATTTAAAGATTTAATGAGGCAAGACTTACATAATATAGAATAGGAGGGACGTATCATCAGGAGTCTACTGTAGCAGACAGACCAGCCTACTGTGGGGCAATTGGGGTCAATCAATCAATCAATCAATGCTACTTACTGAGCACCTCTTACGTTTAGAGCACTGTACTAAGCAGAGTCTTTGAGAAGATAAAGTCCAAGAGATAGATTTAGAAAAAGAGCCAGTCCCTTAGGGGGAAGAAAATGCTAAATAATGATGGTATTTGTTAAGCACTTAATATGTGCAAAAACACTGTTCTAAGCACTGGGGGGATACAAGGTGATCAGGTTGTCCCACATGGAGCTCACAGTCTTAATCCCCATTTTACAGATGAGGGAACTGAGGCACAGAGAAGTTAAATGGCTTGCCCAAAGTCACACAGCTGACAATTGGTGGAGCCAGGATTTGAACCCATGACCTCTGCCCGGGCTCTTTCCACTGAGCCATGCTGCTTCTCTAAAGTGTGGAAAAGGTGTTCCTTACCATTCTTACATGATGCAGAAAGGATTGGTTAGCATGCATTGGTCAGGATCGTATGATACTGGTAAAATCTCCCTAACAACATTCAACCCTAAAGACAGATGTGTGTGTGTGTGTGTGTGCGCGCGCACGCACGTGCGCATGTGTGTCACTGAGCTGGGGGTCAGAGAGAGCAATGGAGTCTGTTTTCTTTGCATGAAGTATTCCAAGTATTGCATATATAGCTATAATTCTGTTTATTCTGATGGTATTGACACCTGTCTACTTGTTCTGTTTTGTTGTCTGTCTCCCCTTTCTAGACTGTGAGCCCATTGTTGGGTAGGGACCGTCTCTATATGTTGCTGATTTGTACTTCCCAAGCTCTCAGTACAGTGCTCTGCACACAGTAAGTGCTCAATAAAGATGACTGAATGAATGAATTTTAAAAAGTAGTAATAGTAATGTGGGTAAAGATCAGGTCACTGGTAATTTTGGAGAAAGCAGTCTGTGGGGAGTGGAGGAGGTGGAATCCAGATTGCAGAGGGTTGAGGAGGAAGCTGGAGGAAAGGAAGTCGAAGCAGTGGATGTAGACAGCTCACTCAAGGAGTTTGGAGAGGTCGATAACTGGAGGGTGCCACGGATTAAGAAATTTCTGGATGGGGGTATGTGCGCATGTTGGAAATCAGCGGGGAGGGAACCATGGTAGAGACAGAGTTTGAAGATGGTGGTCAGGGGGAAAGAACCTGATGGACTGGGCACTTCTCGAATCCTCAGAAAGCAAGATTGAGTACCAGTCCTTCATTCATTCATTCAATCATATTTATTGAGTGCTTACTGTGTGCAGAGCACTGTACTAAGCGCTTGGGAAGTACAACTTGGTAACATATAGAGACGGTCCCCACCCAATAGTGGGCTCATAGTCTAGAAGGGGGAGACAGACAACAAAACAAAACTTATTAACAAAATAAAATGGATAGAATAAATATGTACAAGTAAAATAGAGTAATAAATATGTACAAACATATATACAGGTGCTGTGGGGAGGGGAAGGAGGTAAGGCGGGGGGATGGGGAGGGGGAAGAGAGGGAGAGGAAGGAGGGGGCTCAGTCTGGGAAGGCCTCCTGGAGGAGGTGAGCTCTCAGTAGGGCTTTGAAGGGAGGAAGAGAGCTAGCTTAGCAGATGTGGGGAAGAAGGGCATTCCAGGCCAGGAGGAGGACGTGGGTCAGGGTCGACGGCGGGACAGGTGAGAACGAGGCACGGTGAGGAGGTTAGTGGCAGAGGAGTGGAGGGTGCGGGCTGGGCTGTAGAAGGAAAGAAGGGAGGTGAGGTAGGAGGGGGCGAGGAGATGGACAGCCTTGAAGCCGAGAGTGAGAAGTTTTTGCCTGATGCGTAGGTTGACTGGTAGCCACTGGAGATTTTTGAGGAGCGAAGTAACATGCCCAGAGTGTTTCTGCACAAAGACGATCCGGGCAGCGGCGTGAAGCATAGATTGAAGTGGATAGCACTTACTATGGCTCTGCACACAGTAAGCACTCCAAAGATATGACAGAATCAATGATAAAGCACGGGCCTGGGAGTCTGAAGACCAGGGTTCTAATCCTGGCTCCATCAAATGTCTGCTGCTTGGGTAATCATAAATCATAATATTCACATGAATGGTATTTGTTAAGCATCTACTCTGTGCCAGCACTGTACTAAGTGCTGGGGTGGATACAAGCAAATCCAGCTGGACACAGTCCATGTCCCACCCAGGGCTCATATTCATTCTTCATCCCTGTTTTACAGATGAGGTAACTGAGGCACAGAGCAGTGAAGTGGCTTGCCCAAGGCCACAAAGCACACAAGCAGTGGAGCCGGACTTAGAAGCCATGACCCAGACCCAGGCTCCATCCACCACAACTCATTCATTCATTCATTCATTCATTCATTCATTCAATCGTATTTATTGAGCACTTACTGTGTGCAGAGCACTGTACTAAGCGCTTGGGGAGTCCAAGTTGGCAACAGATAGAGACAGTCCCTACCCAACAGTGGGCTCACAGTCTAGAAGGGGGAGACGGAGAACAAAACAAAACAAATTAACAAAATAAAATAAATAGAATAAATATGTATTTATAAATAAATAAATAAAATATGAATAATACATAAATACATTTATTTAAAATGAATAAATAAAGTAATAAATCCGTACAAACATATATACATATATACAGATGCTGTGGGGAGGGGAAGGAGATAAGGCAGGGGGAATGGGGAGGGGGAGGAGGGGAAGAGGAAGGAGGGGGCTCAGTCTGGGGTTACCTCATCTGGGTAAAATGGGGAGTAAGGGTCTGAGCCCCACATGAGATGGGGACTGTGCCCAACCTGATTAACTTGAATCCACTCCAGCACTTACCACAGAGCTTGGCACATATTAGGCGCTTAACAAGTACCACGATTACTACTAAGATTCCTTTCAGTTCTTGCCTGTTCATTCTTTCCCAGCGCTTGGCACGGTACTCTCTCTGCACAAAGGAGACAGAGACACTTAGTAGTCTTCCTCCACCACATCCCCCCCTCAACCCTACTGCTCCTCTTCTGCTTTCTTCTCCCCCTTCTCCTCCTCCTTCTCTTCCATGCCCCAGTAAAAAGATGTCTACGGGAAAGACCAAGAGAGTGTAGATGGCACCTTGCAAGACACTAATATTCACAATCATCAACTCCTTCACGGATTCTCGGGTCCAAAGTCTCAGGGCTGAGGGTGAGCAGCCAGCTTCAACGAGACACTTTTGTCTCCATTGTTTTCACCTCGTTTATTCATCTCTCCCACCCTCCCACCCCTCCAGCTAAGCTAAGTTTTGTGTGGATAAGTGGGAGAAACCATATTATACATCTCTTGTAATGATAATTGTAATGATCAATAATTGTGGTCTTTGTGAAGTGCTTACTATGTGCCATGAACTGAGAAGCAGCATGGCCTAGTGGACAGAGCACAAGTCTGGGAGTCAAAAGGACCTGGGTTCTAATTCCGGCATTGCCACCAATCTGCTGGGTGACCCTGGGAGAGTGACTTCACTTCTCTTTACTTAGCTACATTGTGAAAATGTAGATGAAGACTGTGAGCCCCATGTTAGACAGCGATTGTGTCCAACCTGATTAGGTTGTATCAACCCCAAGACTCAGAAGAGTGCTGGATTCATAGTAAGCACTTAACAAATACCATCTCTCTCACCCACTAAGATAGGTTTTTGGAAGTTAAGTGGGGGAAACTGTCTTAAACTTATCTTTTACTCATTGTAATAATAATAATACTTGGAATAATTAATAATTGTGGTATTTATTAAGTGCTTACTATGCGCTAAGTACTGAGAAGTAGGATGGCCTACTGGATAGAGCGTGGGTCCAGGAATCTGTAGTACCTGGATTCTAATCCCGGTTCCACCACTCGTCTGCTGTGTGATGTAGGGCAAGCCACTTCATTTCTCTGGACCTCCATTCCCCTGTCCTGGGAATTCCTCCTGGGATCACCAATTTGGGATAATAATAATAATAATAATAATAACAATGATAGTAATAATAATATTTGTTAAGCCATCAAGTGCCATCTTCAACTGTTCATTCTCTAACTGATTTTCCCCACTGCTTTCAAACATGCCCAGCTATTCTAAAAAGACTTCTCACTTTATCCCACAGCTCCCAATAGCTATTACCCCAATCTTCCTCCTACCGTTCCTCTCCAAACTCCTTGAGCGAGTGTCTACACCCACTATCTCCACTTCCTCTCCTCCAATTCTCTCCTTAACACCCTCCAATCTGTCTTCTGTCCCCTTCACTCCCAGAAAACTGTCCTCCTCGATCTCTCAGCTGACTCCGACACTGTTGACCACCCCTTTCTCCTTGAAACGTTATCTGACCTTGTTGTCTCTGACACTGTACTCTCCTGGTTCTCCTCCTATCTTTCTGGCTGCTCAGTCTCAGTCTCTTTCATGGGATCCTCCTCTGCCTCCCACCCTCTAACTGTGGGAGTCCCTCAAGGCTCAGTTCTAGGTTTCCTTCTATTCTCCATCTCCATACACTCCCCTAACTCTTTCACTCCTGTGACTTTAACTACCACCTTCATGAAGGTGATTCCCGAATCTACATTTCCAGCCCTGATCTCTCTCCTTCTCTGCCATCTCATATTTCCTCCTGCCTTCAGGACATCTATACTTGGATGCCAACACCTCAAACTTAAATGGTCCAAAACAGAATTCCTCATCTTCTCACTGAAACTTTGTGCTTTCCATGTCTTTCCCATCCCTGTAGATGACACCATTATCCTCACTGTCTCACAAGCCCATAATCTTGGCATTATCCTCTATTCATTTCTCTCATTCAACCCACATATTCAATCTGTCACCAAATCCTAGCAGTTCTATCTTCACAGCATTGACAAAATCCATGGTTTCTTCTCTATACAAACTGCTACTACACTGATTCAAGCACTTATCATAGCCTGCCTGGACAACTGCATCAGTCTCCTCACTGACCTCCTTGCCTCCTATCTATCCCCACTCTAGTCCTTACTTCACTCTGACGCCTGCATCATTTTTCTAAAATAACATTCATTCCATAACTTCATACGCCTCCAAAACCTCCAATGTTTGCCATTCTCCTTTGTATCACACAGATCTCCTTACCCTTGGCTTTAAAGCACTCAATCAGCTTTTTCCGTCCTATATTACCTCTCTGATATCCTCCTACTATCCATCCTGCAAACTTCACTCCCTTCCACCAACGTACTATCCATTCCACAGTCTTGTCAATTCCATTGCCAATATCTTGCCCACATCCTCCCTCTGGCCTGTAACTCCACTCTTCATATTTGATAGACCACCACTCTCCCCACCTTCAAACCCCTCCTAAACTCACATTTCCTCCAAGAGGTCTTTCCTGATTAACCCCTCATTTCCCCAACCCACACCACTGTCTCACCTATGTACCATAAGCACATGCTATTTACCTCATACGCGCAGCCCCACAGCACTTACAGCACAGCACTACATATCCTTACTCTGCCACTGCTCTTTCCTGTTATTTTTTTAACATCTGTCTCCCCTTATAGACTGTCAGTTCCTTGGGGGAATGGCTTGTGCCTGCTAACTCTGTTGTACTGTACTTTCCCAAGCACTTAGTGCAGCGTTCTGCAGACAGTATGTGCTAAATAAATACCAATGATTGATGGATGGATTGACTGGAGGGGACACACACATATTCTAGCAACTTGTGTCTTTGCAATGTACCTACTGTTATAAAGTGTTTTCCTTCCTTCTAGCTAAATCCTGGCAGAACAGTGGGTGAAGAATGTTACCAGCAACCTCAGGACCAACAGTAGATTTTGTCCCCTAGTGAAAGTCTTAGATTGCTCCAATGGTACTCCTGGAACAGGCACCAGGCATAAAGATTTCAAACCGCTCCCACAAATCCAGTACCTTTCTCTCTTTACGTGTCTCTCAGAAAGATAAGGGTCAACACTGCCACTTCGTCAGTATGGAGTTTAGACCAAAGTTTGGACACTGATTTTAGGATGGGCAAGAGGAATGGGTTAGATTGTGGATGAATACACAGAAAACTCCACCTTCTATCTCTGTGACTACTGTGTGTAGAATACTAGTCTCAATGCTTAGGGAAGTCAATTGAATCAGTAGCTAGGATCCCTGTCCTCAAGGATCTTACAGTGAGTCAATCCACAGGTCCATCTCCTGACCTGTCTGTCAAATTATCTGCCCATTAATCTGTCCATTAGCCCATCCACTAGCTTGTCCAACAAGCCACCAATCTGTCCTTCATCTTATTCAACAACCCATCCCTCAGTCGGCTTTATGGAATCCTCAGGATGAATTATCCCATCCTTGGTCCCAGCCCAAGGAAGGGACCAGTCTGCCAGTCTCAGTGAGGGCTCCATTCTCAATTCAACGGCAACTCAGCTAAGTGGTCTTACACCCAATGACGTCACCATTCGATAAATTCGAGTTTTCATTTAGCAATTATAACACCAAAAACACAGACCCCTTTATTATTCCTCAATTCGTAAAGCATTTTTGACAACATAATTATTTTTGGATAATTATGCTCCACACTAGATTTGTCCTTGTCAATAGAATTTTTACTTAACAGTCTTTACCAGGCTCAATAGATCAGACTGCTACCAGGCAGAAGGGAAAAAAAAAACTCAGATTAAATGAATGAATTATTGTTTTATCAAACTCAGAAACAGGCAAAGCTATTAGAGGCACAGAAAGAAATTAAAATGTAATTTACTACTTCCATCTTCAATGGAAACACAATGCCCACTAGCATGTTGACTTGCTTTGTGGCCACGAGACCCATCCTTGACCACTGCTGGGAACAGCTGACCCCGTCTCTGATGAAATTAGCCAATGAGCTGTGGAAGAGCCCTGTTCTAATTCCAAGGAGTGTGTCATCACTATTTCCAAGAAGAAGTCGATGGAATGACTGCTTTTGCCATAACCTGTCTGCCTCAGTGATGTGCTGAGACTTCTCCTGGATTGTTTGTAGCTTGTGACCACTTTCCTTTTCCATCCCACTAGAGTGTAGGCTCCTTGTATGTAGGGAACATGTCACTTTATTCTGCAAATCCCAAGGTACTGGAACAATGCAACGCACCAAGCTCTCAAGAAATGCTAATGCTAATTCTATGACATGTTTCCCCAGAAAGTACAGTAACCGGCTTACTGGGAGGATGGTGATGCCATCTATATGGTGATAATAGAGTCATGGGAGGGCAGTGTTTGGGTGGGAAGGAATAGTGGATAGAGTACGGAACTGGGAGTCAGAAGATCATGGGTTCTAATCCCCGCTCTGCTGAGTGACCTTGGGCAAGTCACTTCACTTCTCTGGGCCTCAGTTATCTCATCTGTAAAATGGGGATTGAGACTGGAAGCCCCATGTGGGATAGGGACTGTGTCCAATCCAATTTGCTTGTATCTACCCCAGTGCTTAGTACAGTGTCTGACACATAGTAATCACTTAACAAATACTATCATTATTATTATTATTATTATGAGTTCTGTTTTAGACATGTTAAGCTTGAAGTGATGGGAGGAAATCCAAGTAGAGATGTCTTGAAGGCAAGAAGAAATGCGAGATGGCAGAGATGGAGAGAGATCAGGAATGGAGATGTAGATTTCGGTGTCATTCATTCAATCATATTTATTGAGCGCTTACTGTGTGCAGAGCACTGTACTAAGCACTTGGGAAGTACAAGTTGGCAACATATAGAGACAGTCCCTACCCAACAGTGGGCTCACAGTCTAGAAGGGGGAGACAGAGAACAAAACAAAACATATTAATAAAATAAAATAGAATAAATATGTACAAATAAAATAAATAAATAAATAAATAGAGTAATAAATACATACAAACATATATACATATATACAGGTGCTGTGGGGAGGGGAAGGAGGTAAGGTGGGAGTGATGGAGAGGGGGAGGAGGGAAAGAGGGAGGAGCGGCTCACTCTGGGAAGGCCTCCTGGAGGAGGTAAGCTCTCAGTAGGGCCTTGAAGGGAGGAAGAGAGCTAGCTTGGCAGATAGGCAGAAGGAGGGCATTCCAGGCCCGGGGGAGGACGTGGGCCAGGGGTCGACGGTGGGACAGGAGAGAACAAGGCACGGTGAGGAGACTAGCGGCAGAGGAGCGGAGAGTGCGGGCTGGGCTGTAGAAGGAGAGAAGGGAGGTGAGGCAGGAGGGGGCGAGGGGATGGACAGCCTTGAAGCCGAGGGTGAGGAGTCATCTGTCATCTGCGTTGAGGTTGTAGTTGAAGCCATGGGAGCAAATGAGTTCTCCAAGGAAGGGGCTGTAGATGGAGAATAGAAGGGAACGCAGAACTGAACCTTGAGGGACCTCCAAAATTAGGGGGTGAGAAGGGGAGGAGGAGCCAATGAAAGAGGCTGAGAATGAGTGGGCAGAGAGATGAGGAGAAGCAGGAGAGAATAAAGTCAGTGACGCCAAGTTTAGATAATGTTTTCAGGAAAAGGGGGTGGTCAGCAGTGTCGAAAGCAGCTGAGAGATTGGGGAGGACTAGGATAGAGTAGAGGTCATTGGATTTGGCAAGAAGAGATCACTGGTGACTTTTGAGAGGGCAGTTTCTGTGGCGAGAAGAGGACAGAAACCAGATTGGAGGGGATCAAGTAAAAAATTGGAGGAGAGAAATTTGAGATGGTGGATGTAGACCACTCACTCAAGGAGTTTGGAGAGGAATTGTAGGAGGGAGATGGAGTGATAATTGGAGGGAGCTGTGGGGTCATGGGGAAGTTTTTTAGGAGAGGGGAGACATGGGCATGTTTGAAGGCGTGGGGAAGAAGCCATTGGAGAGTGAACAGTTGAAGGTGGTTGTTAGGGAAGGAAGAAGGGAGGAGGCAAGTGTTTTGATAAGGTGTAAAGGAATAGGGTTGGATGTGCAGGTAGAGGAGATGGATTTTGATAGAAGGCAGGAACTTTCTACTAGAGAAATTTAGAAAAGATGGGAAGGTTGTAGAGGGAGCAGGATTGGGGAGGGACATGGAGGGGCAAGGGAGAATTTAGGGAGATCATGCCTGATCATGCCAGTTTGCTTAATAAAGTAGGTGGCCAGGTCACTAGGGGCAAGGAGCCTGAGGAGAGAGTTAAATGTCTGGAACAAATAGCTTGGGCAATGGGCTTGGGGGTCCGTAAAGGTGGAGAAAGCATTTTGCCAGACAGAGGAGAAGGCAGAGTTAAAGCACGCAAGGATAAACTTGAAGTGGATGGAGTTGGCCTGATATTTAGATTTCCTCCAGCAGAGCTCTGCGACTTGCACACAAGAATAAAGAAGGTGTACTGTGCAGGTGATCCAAGGCTGTGGGTTAGTGGTACAAGATCGATGAACAGAGAGAGTGGGTTGAGTTCAGTACAGAGGTTGGTGTTGAGGGCATCTATTTGGTCATCAAGGGAGGGTATTTTGGGTATGGAGGCTAAGTGGGGTATGATGAGTTGAGAAAATTGGATGGGATCAAAGAATCAGAAGTCTCTGTGAGGGAACAGTAAAGGTTTACAGGGAGGAGGAGAAAGTCAACCCTTAGTACCACCTGTCAGGGAGTTGTGTGGAGCCGGGTGATTTTTCAGGCCACGAGGTAGGGAGGGACAGTAAAAACCAGACAGTGAAGACTTCCCAGCTGACCCAAGAACACTCCGAGCCCTGGAGGGAAGCCTTTGTTTTAGGCAGGTTTACATTTCCCAGGGAAGGGACAGAGTTGCTCAACAGAAGGGCTGGAGGTTGGCAGATAGGGAGTCACTGGCAGAGAGGAATGAGGCCACACCCCTGAGGATTCTGTTCAGCTGAAGATGTTGGCTGCAGGGTCAGCTTCAGGCATTATAATGATAATTGTGGAATTTCTTAAGCACTTGCCATATGCCAAGCACTGACTAAACACTGAGGTAGATACAAGATAAGCAACCCTCCCATGAGGCTTAGAGTATAAGTATAAGTAGATGAGGAAACTGAGGCTTAGAGAAGTTAACAGCCTTGTCCAAGGTCACATAGCAGACAAGTCATGCATCTGGAATTAGCACCCAGGGCCTCTGACTCTCAGATCCTTGTTCTTTCCCCTACACCATGCTGCTTTTGGCCCTCTCCTGCTTAGTGTGACATCTTTGCATTACCGTGTATATGCTTGCAGGATTCCACATGGCATCATCTGTTCAAACCTTTAAACATAGAACTGCTCCCACCCTGCTGGGTCCAGTGCCATTGCAGAAAATGGATTGCTACAAGGAACATGGTTTGTACACTGGGCCAACTTCAGCCATCTCACCACCCCAAGATGGGGAAAAAAATCTGATGCCTTCCCCCATTCCAACTCACATTATTGTTTTATAATGTGAGATCATGCACATTCTATAGGATATCTTTACATTGTGCAGATATCACAGAGAAGTTCATCAAATCCCCAAACCTAGAATGTTTTACCAAGGTAGTGACCCTGATGCAATCCCCTAGCCCTAGCAGGTTGGCAATTTCCTCCCAGGTCTCTCCTGTTCACCAGGACACCATTTCCAGCGGGTGGATGTTTCACATTTTTAACTCCTGCTTCTCCACTTCAGTCCCACAGCGGATCCCCACCAGTCATTGCCACCTCCCCTCTGAAGGTACAACCTGAGCAATTCCCTCTCTCACTTAACACCTGAAGCTAAGCCTACTTTTACACGGAACAGGGTTTTACGGGGAACTGAGATTATACAATGGGACGGACAGTATTTGTGCTTGGAAACAGGGTTTCGCCATATATAATAATGATAATAACTGTGGTATTTGCGAAGCCCTTACTATATGCCAGCCACTGTACTAAACATTGGGGTAGATATAAGGTAGTTGTGTTGGACACAGTCCCTGTCCCACAGAGGGCTCTGTATCATAACAAAAACTGCAAGAAGCCCCTTCTCCTGTGCCTCAAATTCCATCTCCCTTCCCCAGGCCCACTCCCATTTGCTGTCTCCCAGGAAGGAGAGAGCGCAGGTCACTTATGATCCCATCAGGCTATAATTTGCCGTGGTCCCCTCACATCCTTGAAAAACATGGGCATGGCAGTCCAGCCTGGAACTCTGCAGACAAGATGCCCCAGGAGCCCCACTCTGCCTCTTCCTAGCCAAGCCCCAAGCTAGCTAGTCCCAAGCCCCAAGATAACCATCTCTGGGCTAGAACTGTGCAGGGAGGAACAATGGACTTGCCCCTCCCCACTAGACCCAGCCAGAACCATGCACCAGGTGAAGGATGGCCCCTACCTCTCCATTAGGGTGTAAGCCCCTTTCTGGACAGGGAATTGGCCTGAACTTCTATTCTATTTTCCTCAAACACTTAGAACTAAGCATGGCATGCAGTGAGTGCTCAATATATGCCATTACTGGGCTATTACTTCTACTACCATCCATTCAACCTTCCTGGGATGGAAAGCAGGCAGGCTGAGCTGCAGGGCTCCTGGAATTCCCAGGTGGGAACAGAAGTAATCAATCAATTGTATTCACTGAGCACTTCCTGTGAATAAAGCACTGTACTAAGCACTTGGGAGAGTACAATATGACAATATAATGGACTATTGCCTTCTGACAATGAGTAAACAGCCTGGAGTTAGAAAAATGATCTGAGCAGCAGAGTGAAGTATGAACTGAAGAGGGAGAGACAGGAGGCTGGGAGATCAGTGAGGAGGCTGTTACAGTAATCAAGGTGGGATACGATAAGTTCTCGGATCAATACAGTAGCAGTTTGGATGCAGATGAACAGGCAGATCTTAGCGATGTTGTGAAGGTTGAATTGATAGGATTTAGTGATATGTGAATGTGAATTGAATGAGAGGAGTTAAGGATAACCCCAAGGTTAAGGGGTTGTGAGACAGGAAGGGTGGTGGTGCTGTCCACAGTGACAGGAAAGTCAGGGGCAGACAGGGTTTGGGTGGGATGGTAAAGGAGTTCTGTTTTGGAAATGTTGAGTTTGAGGTAACAGCAGGACACCCAAGTAGAGATGTCTTGAAGTCAGGAGGAAATGCAAGACTAAAGAGAGGGAGCGAGCAGGGTGGTCTAGTGGAAGGAGAACAGACCCGAGAGTCAAGAGGATCTGGGTTCTAATCCTGGTTCTGCCACTTAATTGCTGTGTGATCTTGGGCAAGTCCCTTTGCTTCTTTGTGCCTCACTTCATCTGTAAAATAAGGATTAAGCATCTGCTCTCTGTCCCCCTCTACTAGGCCCATGTATGACGGGGACTGTGTGATCCAGTTGAGTTGTATCTTTTCCAGTGCTTGGCATATAGCAAGTGCCTAACAAATACCACTATTATTATTATTATACCAGGAAGCCATAGTTGGGGGTTGTTTTAGTCCTGATTGGAAACTCTCTCTCTGTTCTTGTCAGAAATTTAGGAAGGGTCATTCAGGGAGTCCAGCTCTGAAAGCTGTCGGGGTGAGTGCTGCCATTACCTATATAGAAAAGTAGCTCATGCACAGTGAAATAGGTATGACTGCCATGGGTGAAGTACCTCCTCAAATCCATTGGTTGCACATGTAGAGGTTGCAGAAAGCTAAATCCCAAATTCTCTGTCAGTGGAAGCAGGAAAATTGTCATCCTGTTAAGCCAGGGATGTCGTTCCATGACTTTGCCTGTCTACTTGTTTTGCTTTATTTTGTTGTCTGTCTCCCGCTTTCTAGACTGTGAGCCAGTTGTTGGGTAAGGATTGTTTCTATTTGTTGCCAAATTGAACTCTCCAAGCACTTAGTATAGTGCTCTGCACACAGTAAGCGCTCAATAAATATGACAATGACTGAATGAATGAATGGGATCAGGGTTGGAGATGTAGATTTGGGAATGGCTGAGTGGAAAGACCACAGGCTTTGGAGTCAGAGGTCATGGGTTCTAATCCCGGCTCCACCACTTGTCAGCCATGTGACCTTGGGCAAGTCACTTCACTTCTCTGTGCCTCAGTTACCTCATCTGTAAAATGGGGATGAAGACTGTAAGCCCCTTGTGGGACACCCTGATCACCTTGTAACTTCCCCAGTGGTTAGAACAGTGATTTGCACATAGTAAGTGCTTAATAAATGCCATCATTATTAATCATCTACAGAGATAGTAGTTGAAGGCATGATAGTGAATGAGTTCTCCAAGAAGCAGGATATTTCACTCTGTATCTCAGCCCCTACCTCGCTTTCAAAATTATGGCCTTCAGTCCTGGAAACTTTTCCTCATTGTGAAATGATCAACTCCTGACCAAACAAAGTGTGAAGAAGATCATTCCTAGCCATGAAAGGATAAGGTGATAAAATACAGATAAGAGTGTTTCTCTCTGGGATGACATCTCACTGTATAAAATTAACCTATTGGTGAAAATCTATGAGCATGGGCTAGATGGAATAAGAACTGCAATGCACTGAACATCAAAATTAATTTTCCTTTAGCTTATGTTGATGATTAAATTATGCTGATCTGAGGATTACCGTGCCCATGAGCTAAAGTTTAACAGTCCATTTGTAGGCCAGTAATGGAGATGTTTTAAGAAATGATGATTCTGTCAGGTTGCAAGAGCAGCGATAGATTGATCCATTTGACTTCTCACATCATGTGGTTTTGAATGAAACATATGGGGTATCAAATGTCATCACTGTAACTGATTTCCGTGGCATTTTAAGTTGTGAATATTGTATCAGGATTTAAATCAACATCAGCAGAGTGTAGATGGGAAGTCATTTCCTCCCAGTGCCCTGCAGTAGATCAATAAATGGAAAAGGAAACATCTGTTTCTGAAAACAAAGTTGCGGAATCTGCATGCGTCTTTGGCAGCATATACACAAAAAGCCACAAGACGGTGAAGTTTTCTGTTGGAATTTTTGGTAGCCTTTTAATGTAACAACTGAGGTTTGTTAGGTGGAGGCTGGGTCCCCAAGGTTCATCTGTCCAACTGCCCTCCAGGGTGGTTCTTATTCAGTCCAGGATCTCACTTAAGAGGAGGGTTTTGAACTAATTTTTACTTAGTTACAGTGTTTACTGACTGAGGATTGGCAGTTTAGTTTTGCTCCCTACTCAGGTGGAGGTGGGAAGTTAAAAGCAGTGGTAGGGGCCTTAGGAAGTGAGCTGCATGGTTTAATGAACACAAATGGCTTTCATTATCACCCTCATTCACATAGTACACACTTAAATACCACTATTATTACTATTATTAAAGAGTGCAGTTATCACAGCAACAGCCCTAGCACTCCACCAGAGCAGTAGTAATAACAACAATAATAAGAATAATAATGGCATTTGTTAAGCGCTTACTATGTGCAAGGCACTGTTCTAAGCCCTGGGGAGGATACAAGGTGATTAGGTTGTCCCGTGTGGGGCTCACAGTCTTCATCCCCATTTTACAGATGAGGTAACTGAGGCACAGAGAAGTTAAGTGAGTTGCCCAAAGTCACACAGCTGACAATTGGCAGAGTCGGGATTTGAACACCTGACCCCTGACTCCAAAGCCCGTGCTCTTTCCTCTGAGCCATGCTGCTTCCCTATAAATTTAAAAGTCGGGTTGGACACAGTCCCTGTCCGACATGGGACTCCCATTCTTAATCCCCATTTTACAGATGAGAGAACTGAGATACAGTGAAGTGGTCACACAGGAGACAAGTGGCGGAGCTGGGATTAGAACCCAGGACCTTCTGACTCTCAGGCTCATGCTTTTATTCAATTCAATCTTATTTATTGAGCGCTTACTGTGTTCAGAGCACTGTACTAAGTGCTTGGGAAGTACAAGTTAGCAACATATAGAGACGGTCCCTACCAAACAGCGGGCTCACAGTCTAGAAGTCTTTATCTGCTGGGCCACACCGCTTCTCTAAAATGATAATAATAAAAACTGTGGTATTTGTTAAGCACTATGTGCCAGGCACTGTATTAAGCACTGGGATGGATATAAGCAAATTGGGTTGAACATAGTCCTTTTCCCACGTGGATCTTACAGTCTTAATCCTCATTTTACAGATTGAGGCACAGAGTGAAGTGTGCCTCAAGTGAAGTGAAGTGACTTACCAAAGGCCACACAGCAGACAGGTGGCAGAGCTGGGATTAGAACCCAGGTCCTTCTGACCCCCAGAACTGTACCCTATCCAGTAGACCACCCTGCTTTATTAGTTGAGCAATTACTGCGTGAGGAGCTCTGTAGTATATCCTGGGAAATTGATAAATCAACCAGATACACTGAGCGCTTACTATGTGTACTAATCACTTGGGAGAATACAATATAGCAGAATTATCAGACATGTTCCCTGCCCATAACAAGCTTACACTCTTGGAGTGGGGTGTGAGGAGGGAAGAATTAACCGTGGAAATTAGGCATGGATTCTGTCCCGTGGCAGGCTCATAATCTAAAAATCAGAGTCTTCCCCCTGTTTGATCTCTTATGATCTGGGCAGTGAGGAGCAAGGCTTCCCATTTCTTGCTCGACCAGCTTGTCTCCCTATTGTTCTCACTGTACTAGCCTCCCTCCCTATTACCCTTATTGTATCAGCCTGCTCCCCATTGCCTTCACTGTAGGAGGCTGTAATAATAATAATAATAATAATAATAATGGCATTTCTTAAGCACTTACTATGTGCAAAGCACTGTTCTAAAGAGCACTGGGGAGGTTACAAGGTGATCAGATTGTCCCATGGGGGGCTCACAGTCTTAATCCCCATTTTACCGATGAGGTAACTGAGGCACAGAGAAGTTAGGTGACTTGCCCAAAGACACACAGCTGACAATTGGCAGAGCCGAAAATTGAACCCACAACCACTGACTCCAAAGCTCGTGTGCTTTCTACTGAGCCACGCTGTTTCTCTATAGAGGGCAGCTGTGGTTTAATGAGGCAGGAATCAGGGTTTGAGGAAGGCAGTTTCACTGTCCACTATGAGGAAGTGCCACCATTAGAGTTTGCTGTGACCTAGTAGAAATATTATGGTCCGCGAGTCAGAAGACTTGGTTTCTAATCCTGGCTCTACCACTTGCCTGATGTTTCATTTTGGACAAGTCACTTCACTTCTCTGTGCCTCAGTTACCTCTTCTGCAAAATGGGGATGCATATCTCCCTTATAATGTGAGTCCTATTTGGGACAGGGATTTAGTCTGATCTGATTATCTTATATCTTGTATCTTCCCCAGTGCTTAGTACAGTGCTTGGTACAGAGTAAGTGCTTAACAAATACAAATATCTGTAGTAGTAGTAATAATGATAATAATAATAATAATGGCAATAATAATAATAATGATGGCATTTATTAAGCGCTTACTATGTGCAAAGCACTGTTCTAAGCACTGGGGAGTTTACAAAGTGATCGGGTTGTCCCACGGGGGGCTCACAGTCTTAATCCCCATTTTACAGATGAGGTAACTGAGGCCCAGAGAAGTCAAGTGACTTGCCCAAAGTCACACAGCTGACAAGTGGCAGAGCCGGAATTTGAACCCATGACCTCTGACTCCAAAGCCCATGCTCTTTCCACTGAGCCATGCTGCTTCTCTTAGTAGTAGTAATAGTAGCAGCAGCAGCAGCAGCAGTAGGCCCAGAAACACGCCCAGTATTAGAAGTCTGCAAGTATATTTAAATATGGGTTATTTCAAACAAGAGTTACAGAATCTCAAAATTGCTTGAAAAGTAAGGCAAATCTTTAGGTTTCAACTACCTGGTGAGCGAATGAGACCCGCTAGGTACCTATGTGAAAACATTTCCCTCGTCCCATTTTTATCTCAGATCCTTTTACAATCAGCTCTCAGCCCCACACCTCTCCCAACTAATTTTATATCCCATTTACATGCCATAAATCATTTCTGAAGGGCAAACATGAAATAAACAGAGTTTTGGAGGGTGTGACTCAAGAGAGGGAAAGTGGCACCCCTCATGCCTGTTGATGACATTCTCTTCAGATTGAAGTTAAACAATACCCCCATCCCCAGAGGGATGGCAATTGAGAGAAATGGGGAGAGAGATGGAGTCAGGTATTTGGGAAATGGAAGAGGTAAATCACTTTCAGGCAGACTTCCAGTCAGGTGCAGGGCAAAGTGGGATAAAGTAAAATTTGGTGACCTCCCTGCAACCTGTCTCTCCTCTATCTAGTCCCTATTAAACTCTGCTGGCCAGATCATTTTTCTAAAAATCTGTCCACATCTCCCCTCTCTTCAAGATTCTACAGTTGTTACCCGTTCATTTCCACGTCAAATAGAAACTCTTTACCATTGGCTTTAAAGCATTTAATCACTTTGCCCCCTCCTACCTTACCATACTGATTTCTTACAACAACCCAGCCCACACACTTCACTTCTCCAAAGCCAACTTACTCCACCATACCTAGATCTCAACTATCTTGCTGCCACCCTCTTGCTCATGACCTTTCTTTTTCATATCCAACAGACCACCACTCTCCCTACCATTAAAGCTCACATCCTGCTTCTGGCCTGGAACTCTCTCCCTCCTTAAATCCAACAGAAAATTACTTTCCTCCCTCCTTCAAAGCCTTATTGAAGGCAGAGCTCCTCCAAGAGGCCTTCCATGACTGAATCCTGCTTTTTCTTCTCCCACTCCTAAATTGCCCTGACTTGCTCCTTTTTATTCATATCCCCTCTTAGTCCCACAGCCCTTATGCATATATCTGTAATTTATTAATTTATGTTAATGTCTGTCTCCCCCTCTAGACTGCAAGCTCATTGTTGGCAGGGATTCTGTCTGTTTTATTGCAGTGCTCTGCACACAGTAAGAGCTGAATAAATATGAACGAATGACTGAATGAATGAATAAAGCCTTACTGAAATCACATCTTCTCCAAGAAACTTTCCCCAACTAAGGCCTCATTTCCACAGCTCCCTCTCCCTTCTATATCATCTATGCACTCAGATCAGATCCTGAAACACTTAATATTCTTCCCACTCAGCTCCACAGCAGTCATGTACATATTTGGAATTTCTTTTAATGTCTGTCTCCCCCTCCAGATTGTAAGCTCCTGGTGGGCAAGAACCATGTCTACCAACTCTGCCAAGAATTTAGTATAGTGCTCTGCACACAGTAAGTGCTCAGTAAATACCATTGATTGATTAATTTAAGAAGATGAGGGGGCTGGGCAGATAGAACACCAGCCCCCAGTTACAACCTCTATACCCAATATCTCTCCTTAATCATGCCAATTCCTTTCTCCTCCTCAGCCAGACTCTTCAACTTCATCTTCTGAGCACAAGGACTCCTGTTTGAGGCTTGCACCTACAGACTCCATTCCACAGGACTGTTCAAAAGATCCCTGTTTTACCTAATCTAATATACCCTCTATCCCCAGGTTCTCACTGAAGTCTGCACTTAGGATTTCAAGAACTGATTTTGTGTCAGTTGGGGATTTGCATACGAACAGGTGTAAACTTGCCAATTTTTTCTCCATGTGAGCAGGCCAGTATATGTTTGTTGAGAACTCCCATGGTGCCTTAACCCCAACAACAGAAAGATTAAGAGGATTCTTTCAATCAAACACACACACACACACACACACACACAGAGAGAGAGAGAGAGAGAGAGAGAGAGAGAGAGAGAGAGAGAGAGAGAGAGAGAGAGAAACATGGTTTGGTTTTCTTGAATGATTAATCAAAAAAAAAGAGGACCAAACAAGAGCTATCACCCTATATTATGCTGGCTACTTTTGAAAGGTCAGACTTCTCAGTTGTGACAGTGGGAATTCTATTGTGAAAAGCATTCTTTTACCTCATCTTCAGAAACAGTTCTAGCTAGTACACTCCAAGACTGCCCAGCTAAATTACCACCCTGCCATCATTCACTCCATTTTACATTATTACAACTTCCCACCTACATTCCCCGTTCTTTACCCACAAGGCCCACCCTCACTTTTCCATAGCATTGTACACGAGAGCCATACACAAACACTCATACTGAACTTACTGCATAAAGAGAGCACCAAATAGCTCCCTGAAAGGTGTGAGAACTTTTGCGGTTCAGCTAACTCGTGGGGTTCTGCTCCAGTTGGACAGGAATCTGTGCTTAGCAGGGAATCCCTTTTGCCAGTTTCCTCGCCATGGTGGCAGTCTCTTTGAGTTAACAGGGTTCCCAACATAAAAAATACACAGGTACTCTCTTCAAGTACCTTCTAGACTGTGAGCCCGTGGCTGGGTAGGGACCGTCTCTATATGTTGCCAACTTGTACTTCCCAAACGCTTAGTACAGTGCTCTGAACACTGTAAGCTCTCAATAAATATGACTGAATAAATGAATGAATGAAAAATAATTGGTATTTAGCTATCAACCTATGCCCATAAGGAACATTTAGTATTTGGTATAGGTGCTTCAAACTGTTACAAAGGCTAGGCATTGAGGTATTCAAACTGCATGTATGGGAGATATTGGAAGAAGCAGGGAGTGAGTGGAACAGGAAGTTCCCGGCAGTAACTCAAAGGCAGGTATCAGGAGCCACACATTAGTATGAAGAACAGAGAAGGATGATGGGATCAGGACTGATACCAGCACAACAGAGAGGGACAACAGGGCTATGAAAAAAATAGATAATCCCATCACCAACAGGAAAGCAATTGAAATTGGTAATATTGAAGATATGGGGAAACATTTCCCAGATTATCAGTCCATGAAGGTCATATTAGCCAAACTGGCCCTGATCCTTTTGCAAGAACTGCACAGATTTCCAACGGGGGGACACCCCAAAATAGACAGACACACCTCAGGAACACCCTGGATCACCCAGATTGACATCAGAGGCGAGGAGGCCCACCTTAGGGCAGAACTGGGGAGGGGCAAGGAGTGTGGGAGGATATAAAAGGGGTCCAGGGCACAGTGATCTTGGCTCTGCGGACCAGAGTCCACTGGTCCCTAAATCACTGTATGGACAAGCCATAAACTACATTGATGTGAACCTCTTGACGTGTCATCTCATTCTTGGATTGGCAATTATACTGAGGCGACGAGGGGGTTCTTTCCTTTTTGGGTGTGTCTCGTTCAGAAATCCCAGTACATTTCTGATGGAAGCTGGTTGTTGGCAACACAAATAGTAACAATATTGATCAAGGGATAAATGCAGATTTTCTCATCTTGCACTCTTTCTTAAATGTAAGATAGGACCCCATTCCCCTTCCTCTATGCTTCCTACATTTGACATAGTGGGGTTCTTTAGGGTGCGACAGGCAGACTCCAGCTGGGCCCTGCACTCAGGGGGCAGGGAGGAGAAAACCAGGAGAGTCATTCGGTAGTGCTGTTTCCTAAGGGAAGCGTAAATACTTAGCTGAGCCAATTAGAGAGAAAGAATTGGGAGGAAGTATTAGGTCCAGGTAATTGGAGAAGAAGACCCTCAGCCATCTTAAAGGTCCTGGGGAAGCAGGACACAGAAAGAACTTATCCTGTGATCCTGTATGAAAACAGGGAGCAGAGTGGGATCAGAAAGGATCTTGGGATGGGTTTAGGATACCCTGGAGGTTTGGGATCCAGCAGCTAGGGCTCCGGAGGAGCAGAGATATTGCCCCTAGAGAGAGAAAGGGCACCAGGAGACCCTGGTTGAGGAACTCAGGGAGGATGAGATTAGAACCCAAGCGACCCCGAGAGAAGAAGGGAAGAACCAAAGGAATGCGTGTCCCAGGATGTCTGTAGGAAACTACAGACGGTCCTAGAAAGAAATACTTCAGATCTAGAAAAAGGCTGTTTTTCCTAGATTAACCCTAAGATTAGATTAGATTAACACTAAACCAGAATCGTTTTCACTGTTATTGAATTAAGAAACTGTTGTACATTGTTGAGATTTTAGATCTTGCTGTGAGACTGTGGTTGAGCCTGGAGGAGAATCTCTAAGTGCCAGGGAGACACATGGACTTGGGGAGACACGAGAGTAGGACGGGGTGCTTTCTCTGTCAGTTCCTTATACACAGCCCTGGGTTTGGGGTGGGGGGGTGATAAGCCACCCCAATGACCTCTTCATCTTCAATGAGAAGTCTGGGCTTCAGTTAATGGGTAGTGGCAGTGATAGGGATGCAAAGACTTGGGGTGCATTAAGCAGAGCATAATCTACCCTGTATTAGAAAAACAGAAGAACTGGAAGGGTTAGGACCTAGCTATGACTGACTAGGGTTGGAGAGCTCCTAAAGTGACTTTGGGGATTCTTTTGGCTATGATTTAGTGCTGAAAACCCCCAATAATGTCACCTCACCCTATCTATTAGTCCCTGCTTGGCTTCAGCGTTACCTTATTTCTCTTCTGGAAGCCATAGAGATGTCCCTACCCCTGTCCCCATGGCTTTTCATCTCTTTCTTGGCCTCGTCCTATTTCTAAATTCAGCCCTTCAAATTGGCTGAGCTCCTTGATGTCATCAGGTGAGTGAATGATTGGGTACGTAAATGACAGTCCCCTGTAAGGAGTCTGGAGGACCTATGAACCTATAAAATTGTGAATTAGAGAAGCTGTCACTCACTCCATTTCACTGTATTACAACTTCCCAATCACATTCCCACTTTTCTACCCACAGGGCCCCAACCTTTTCCATAGTATTATACATGATAGCCACATACAGATACAAACACAGAATTTACAGCATAAAGAGAGAACGAACAAATTTCCTCTTCTTTTGCACAACATACTCGAGCTCTATATTTCGCCTTTTAAGTTACAAAAGGGCCACCTTCAGCTTTGTTCTGATGCTGCTCTGTGAATGAACTGGTGGACTGGCCAGAATGACTAGCTTTATCAGGCTGCCACTCCAAGCTTCTATGGCACTGTTCTTCTTGGGTTCATTTCTATCCAGGATTTTCAACTATTTCCCAACACATTTGTTTACCTGGGAGTGCCAGGAGCAAGCAGAGCCATATTTTCCTCTTTCTTAGTGGGATTCTCCCCTTTGGGCAGGGAAATCTGCCCCAAACAGAACTGTTACAGTTCCTGCCAGTTCTATTTTCACAACATTGCTAAAATGCACCCTGTCTTCTCCTTCCAAACCACTACTACACTGAACCAAGCACTTATCATATCCCACTTTCACTACTGCATCAGCCTCCTCGCTAACCTCCCTTCCTCCTGTCTCTCCCCACTCCCATGTTCCCTCCCATCACTGCTGGTTTCTGAATGTAGCTCTTGGGGGCTGTGAGGGCAGAACATAGTGCAGGGGGACCCACAAGTGGTAAAGTTGGTCTTTTTTCCCCAAAACTACAGATAGTCCATCCTCTTCTATTCCCATCTCCACAGTCACAGTGAGACCTGCCAATTCTCCTGTATTGTACTCTCCCAAGATCTTCACACAGTAAACACTCAATAAATATCACTGAACAATTGGCTGAAACCTGGTTCATCTGGCATAAAGGAGAGAGGAGACGAGATGAGCCGGCTCAGGCGTGGATTGAAGGAGCTGGGTCTAGGGCGCCCTTAACATGTTCAATTTGAATTGCACTGATGGTCAAACCACCACCCAGTTCCAGAGTCACCAGGTCACTTGGGCTATGAGGACTGGGAGCCATGCCCTTGTCTTCCTGTGGGAAGCACAGCAGAGACTGGGCAGCAGCCCCACAGCACACAGCATTACCCTGATGGTGATCTGAAAAGGAAGAAACCCAATGTGCATTCATGAGCACAACCCAGTGGGCTTGACAGAACACTGACCCAAGCTTTCATCAGCCTTCTCCGTGAGGCAGTGAGCAGAATCAAAATTAAAGCTGAGTGGTGGAAATATTTTATAAACTCCAAGGAAGAACTGGAATCATGGGGCAAAGAGCATATAAGATCAAAAGTTTAATTTCTTTCCATTTGCAGACTTTAAATCAATGCGACTGTCTTGGTCGTTTTTCAACATGTCTGCAGATATTCATCTTAGTGATATTTTAATGGAAATCAGATCAGCAGCAAATCCTTAGGTTCATTATGGGTTCAGAGGATGAGGATTATGGTGACAAACCAGATATCACTACACAATTGCCGCAGCTTTGCAGTCCTTTTTTTCCACAGACAATACCCCTCTAGCCCGTGGAAAAGGAGAAAGTTCATTTGGTTTTACTCTGAAAACAAGGCCACACCCACAGTCTGGTAGAAATGTCATTTAGCTTGGGGATCACACCTAGATCCCTCACTGTAACCATGGGGACAGGCACAGAAGAGGCTGGATCATCTGTGGTTTTAAGAATTAAAGACCAACTTTATCAGTTCTCACCCGCAAGGCTCCCTGCACTCTGCTCGGCTCCCACAGCCCTCAAGAGCTACATTCAGAAGCCAACAGTGAAGGGAAAATGGGGATATTTTAGGTCCACTCACACCAAAAGCTTCTAAGGGTCAGTCAGAGGCACAGTGAGTGAACCCATTCTGTCTGGCAGATTTTCAAGGCCCTCCTCTTTAGGGTCAGTCTCCTCCTCAGTTAGTATCCAGCAGAAGAAAATGTGACTTGGGGCTAGGCCACAGGTCCATGATCCCAGATCATATTCCCTGAGAAAAGTTTGTTTTTGAAGATTTTACTGCAGCAGATGACTGCAGCAGATGACAGCTCTAATAAAGATTCCTTGTTTTCAGTCATCTACTTTCTTTCCTCTTTGGAAAAAGAGTTTGGTTCCGCCCAGTATTTTGACATATTAATTAGCACAGAGAGTCAAGCAATAGCATAAAGAGGATTCTTTGCTCCAGTTGAACAGTGGTCAGAAACAGCATCACCACACCTCCAGGAACAGTTCCCAAATTTCAACCAGGAGCTAGTTTTCTTCAGCTACTGGACTCTGGAGGACAATTAAGATCTGTTGAACATTCTGGAATAAGTTCCCTGCCCAGTGAGGGATGGAGAGAAGGAGAACAAATGAGCTGTTTTTAGACTTTAATCTAATTCAATTACTTCTAGACATTTGCAATGCCCCTCATAAAATCAAATGCTTCCATGCAATCTCCATTTCCTTCTGTGAGTCTGGATCCTACACCTTGGCTGGTTCCTCCCTCACCTATTCTAATCTGAGTGAACACAAAGAGAGTGAAATATACAAGGGAAACTCCCTAGGAAGCAGCATGACCTACTGGAAAGAGCACAGGCCTAGGAATCAGGAGACCTGAGTTCTAATTTCAGTTCTGCATCATGTCTGCTCTGTGACCTTGGGCAAATCACTTGGCTTCTCTGTGTCTCAGTCGCTTCATCTGCAAAATGTGGATTAAATCCTACTCCCTCCTACTTAGATTGAGAGCACCATATAGGAAAAGGATTATGTTCAACTTGATTACTTCGTATCTACAACACTGCTTGGCACGTATTAAACATTTAACAAGTACCATGGTAAAGAATTTCTTCCTCTTCCTCTTCTCCTCTTCCTTCTTCTCCTTCTCCTTCTCTTTCTTCTCTCTCTCCTCCTTCTTCTCCTTCTCCAGTTTCTTCTCCTTCTCCTTCTTCTACCTCTTCCCCTTTCCACCAGGACATCCTGGAAAATCCTTTTTGAAGGTGTGATTTACCTCTCTAGTCTGTAAGCTCCTCGTGGCAGAGATCGTCTATTCCTACTGTTTTGTTTTTCATTCTCCCGAGCACTTAGTACAGTGCTCTGCATACCGTGCATGCTCAGTAAATATGATTGATTGATTGCTTAGGTGAATGTTGCCTGACTTGAGCATCTTTCCACCCTCCACATACTTTCTTTCTCTCCCTGTTGAAGGAGAATATCTAGTCCTATTTCAGCATTTAGTACAGTGCATGCTCGAAGTAGATGCTCAATGAATATTAGGTCCAATTAACTTCATTCTTATTCCCAGACCCAGCCTGAATCGTAAGATGGATAATTTCAACCTACTCAGCCCAGGGCCTGAGCAGGAGCAGACAACACTTCCAGAAGCAGCACCTGGCTCCCTGCTCTCTGGGCTCCAGCTCTACGGGACACTCACCAAGTGTTTGGGTGGATCTCCCCCAACTCTAGACTGTAAACCCATTGTGGGCCTGGATTGTCTCTACTGCTGTATTGTACTTTCCAAGTGCTTAGTACAGTGCTCTGCACATAGGATTGTCAATAAATACGATTCAATGAATGAATCTCTCACTTTCCACAACACTGCAAAAGACAGTGGCCGCCAGCTAAACTCACCAGCTCAGTGGACATCACCTGTCCAGTATCTAGATAAGTGATGAACAGAATTGGAATCCTGCCAATTGCCAATCCCTCTAGCGTAAGGACACTCCAACCCCTCAATCAATCAATTTATAGTATATGTTGAGCACTTACTATATGCAGACCACTATACTAAGCACTTGGGAAGAGTACGATATGCCAGAGTTGGCAGATTTTTCCTTCCCACAACCAGCTTATACTCTAGAAGGGGAGAAAGGCATTAATCTAAATAAATGATTTATATAATATTATTTAAAGATATATACATGCATGCAATAGGGGTGAGAGTGGAGTGAATATCAAAATGCCCAAAGATCACAGATCCAAATGAATTAGATGATGCAGAAGGGAGAGAAAACTGGGGAGAAAGGGCTTAGTCAAGGAAGGCCTCCTGGAGGAGATGTGACCCTAGGAGGAATTTCAAATTTTCAAGTAAAAACATATGCCCTGTGCCCAAGGTGGGGCAAAGTAAGCAAAAAAAAAAAACCTTCCCTCTCTTAAAGGAGACACATCTGACTGCAAGTTCTGTACATGAAAGTCTGACTCACTCATTTCTTTCCTCAACCCACAAGACGGCTTGTCCCATTTCAATTCTGCTGTGGAGCGAACTGAAAGATGGAGAATGAGAGAAGAAGTAATTAGCTTTCCTGACTATGATTTCCTTGTCTCAATTCTTCTTAGACCACAACAATTCACTCTATAGTTTGAGGGAAAACTGTAATCTCATTGCTTCAGAGGACAATGGGTGTGTGTTCCCAAGTGGACAGAATTCTGAAGCATCCATATTTCATAAAAAGACACATGCATAAAATAACTGAAACTCAGCTCCTTATTATTATTAATTATTATTATTATGGTATTTGTTAAGAGCTCACTATGTGCAAGGCACTATGGGCCAGGAATGTTGTTGGCAGGAAATGTTTCTACCATCTCTGTTATATTGTACTCTCCCAAGTGATTAGTACAGTGCTCTGAGCACAGTAAGTGCTCAATGAATATATTGATTAATTGATTAAACCACTGTTGGTCTAGAGACTGTCTCTTGGAGGCGGAAGAATATCAGGCAGTCTTGAGGAGGTTTCGGGCATTGAACCATGGCTGTTTCACTTGCAGAGGAAGCATAGGCCCAGGAAGCCCAGGCACCATTGTTGACCCTCAGATTCAGGAACTTCCTGTGATATCCTGTCATTTCCACACAGGTGAGGTAGGAGAGGAGGAGCATCTCTTGCATTTGAAACTCTTGGCTCCAGGATGTCTGTAGTTGTGCTTTGTTCATTCATTCATTCAATCGTATTTATTGAGAGCTTACTGTGTGCAGATCAATCAATCGTATTTATTGAGCACTTACTGTGTGCAGAGCACTGTACTAAGAGCTTGGAAAGCACAAGTTGGCAACATATAGAGACAGTCCCTACCCAACAGTGGGCTCACAGTCTAGATCACTGTATTAAGTACTTGGAAAATACAATTCAGCAACAGATAGAGACAATCCCTACCCAACAACAGAAATGGCCCCTTCCTCTAATTTTCTCCATTTTTTGAATCTCATCACTGCCTGTTAGGAAAGTTGGGAAGGTTAATGAGCAATTTGTTTTCCAGAGAATCAATCTCTCTAGAGGGCTGATGGGGAGAGGGTGGTTATCATAAATGCCGATAGAATCATTCATCTAGAATGATCTCATTAAGGTCATTGAGTCTGCCTTGGTGTTTCCTGGCAGGCTACAAGTACACCACTCCAGGGAGATAAAGTTATCTCTGGAAAAGGAAAGTCCATGCTCTGTAAGGAAATCTGACTCCAAATAACTCTGTAATTTCACTTTTAGATTTTTGACATACTTGCATTGAGCTAAGCCTGATCCCAAATTCATTCTTCTCCCAAGCCTGAGCCACTCTCTCTGTTTCTAAAGTGACACTGCCACTGAAAGGGACTGGATTGGGCATGGGATGGGATGACACATGAGGTTGCCTCCCTACTCCCCCCTCTGCCCCCACCCCCACCAAGGAGAAGCAGGTGAATTTCAGGATTCTGCTCCAATTTGGGCAATACTTATTAGTCAAAGGGAAGATGAGGATTATAGGATGCGAGGGGGCAAATTGGATCGTTTGACAGGGCGGCCCAAGATAAAGAGGTCCTGCTCCCTGAATCCCTGAAAGTGCACCCAGCCAGCTTTTTAAAGCTCCAGAAAGGACTGAGTGACCATTGCCACTTTTTCTATCCTCTTCTAGGATGTTCTTGGATTTTCAGGGGTGGCACTAAGCTTGGATGGAGGCAGGTCTGAGGGATCGGAACTACGTCCAGCCTGATTATATTGTACCTACTCCAGTGCTTATTACAGGGTTTGGCACATAGAAACCACTTAACAAATGCTATTATTGTTATAGTAATTATTAATGTTAGCAATGATAATTTTATTATTTGTATTTTAATTTCTTTACTAGTAATGCTTATTAATTTTATTTTACTATGTTAGAAAATAATGATTTTATTGGACAATTTTATTTTACTATGTTAGAAAATAATGATTTTATTGTATTTTATTACAACTTATTTAGATTATTATTATTAATAGTAATAAGGAAGGAAACTCATTTAGAGGACATTGGCCTTTTGAAACTACAATGATGGATTAGGAAGATAGAAAAAGAAAAGATAAAAAAAGGTAAAAATGAAAAGGAGGCCAGAGAGTATGGGAGTTGTGCCTCTCTGTTTCACTCTTGTTTCCGTCCACCTTTACCTTCAGAGTTCTGACCCCACAGGGGGGTATAACAATGAACGAGGAACAGAAAGTTCATAAATTCTAGAATGTTAGTGATTGTTTTTTGGGTAGTTGCAGGAGAGGAAGAAAGGAGGTGGAAGGGCATTACATGTGCTCTGAGCAATCTGGCCAATGAGTCTTGTTTAATGTTCCGTTTTAAATTGCTTCTGGTTGTTTCCCCCTATATTGAGGGCAGGGATTGTCTTTTATTCCATTTTTTTAAACATCCGCCACCACCCAGAACTACGATCCAGAAAACACAGAGTGGGAGAGGAAGCAGAGAGGAATCAAGCTCTTGGTGGACAGGGAATGTGTCTGTTTATTGTTATATTGTACTCTCCCAAGCGCTTAGTACAGTGTTCTGCACACAGTAAGCACTCAATAAATATGATTGGATGAATCAATGAAAGACAAGGAGTCATGAACCCAAGGGGAGCAGGAGGCAAGAGAAATGGGAAGCAACAGCAGAAAAATGATGCAGGCTCTAGGGAGAGTGGAAAGGGTCTACCATCCCCTGGTTCCCACCCAGGAGAGTCTCACTGCTGCCTCACTCCTTCTTTAGAGATCAATCAATCAATCAATCATATTTATTGAGCGCTTACTGTGTGCAGAGCTTGGGAAGTACAAGTTGGCAACATATAGAGACAGTCCCGACCCAACAGTGGGCTCGCAGTCAAGAAGGGGGAGACAGAGAACAAACCAAACACACTAACAAAATAAAATAAATAGAATAGCCAATCCCCTCCCATAGCTACAGTCCACAAACCTGGGAATTGAGCCTTTTCCCCAGATTTGCCTGCTATTTTCCCTTGCCTTCCTCCACTCTCTGAGGCATTCCCTATCCAGTAATCTTGTCCCCTGCTCCTCCACCCTTCTCTCTACTAGACCCTACCCCTGTGCAGTCCCTTCCTGCTACTAGCCTGCCGGTCTACCTCCTGCCCAGGGACTGTTATTTCCATCCATTCCACCTGGTTCCCCTGCCCCCACCCTGAGTTTCACCTGGACTCCCAGCCTAAGCTCCACTTAGGCAGGAGTCATACCTACCAACTCTATTGTACTCTGAAAAGTGCTTACTACAGAGCTCGGCACACAGTAAATTTTCTAATAAATATGATTAATGGCTGGGTTAATTGATTGCAGGAGGCCCTACTGAGAGCTCACCTCCTCCAGAAGGCCTTCCCAGACTGAGCCCCTTCCTTCCTCTCCCCCTCCCCACCCCCCACCTTACCTCCTTCCCCTCCCCACAGCATCTGCATATATGTATATATGTTTGTACATATTTATTACTCTATATTTTATTAGTACATAATTATTCTATTTATTTTATTTTGTTAATATGTTTTGTTTTGTTCTCTGTCTCCCCCTTCTAAACTGTGAGCCCACTGTCGGGTAGGGACCATCTCTATATGTTGCCAACTTGTACTTCCCAAGCGCTTAGTACAGTGCTCTGCATACAATAAGCGCTCAATAAATACGATTGAATGAATGAATGAATGAAGCCATAATGGGGTATCATGAGAGAAGCACTGTGGCTTAGTGGAAAGAGCACAGGTTTGGCAGTCAGAGGACTTGGGTTCTAATCCTAGTTCCATCACTTGTCTGCTGTGTGACCTTGGGCAAGCCACTTAGCTTCTCTGTGCTTCAGTTACCTCATCTGTAAAATGGGAATTAAGACTGTGAGCCCCACGTGGGACAACCTGATTACCTTCTATCTATTCCAGCACTTAGAGCAGTGCTTGGCACGTAGTAAGCGCTTAACAAATACCATTATTATTATTATTATTCTGGTCAGCAGCACCATGGTCCAATTTCACCAGTGATTTCTCCAATGTTGTAAAATGTGGTAAATTGACAATGCTGTGATATTCCCCCTTTCTCCCCCGCGTTTAGTGTTTGGATTGGGGACCGTTTCTTTCAGGAAACTTCATATGGAGTTCTATTCCCGATTCAGGTCCCAGGAGCCAGAGGTCGAGGAATCTCCCCCTTCTAGACTGTGAGCCCGTTGTTGGGTAGGGACCATCTCTATATATTGCCAACTTGTACATCCCAAGCGCTTAGTACAGTGCTCTGCACACAGTAAGTGTTCAATAAATACAATTGAATGAATGATTGAATGAACAAGCCAGGTGTCACCAAGATCTGTGTCATATAGGGAACTCTCATAACCTCTAATTTATATGTGACCAAACAGAAATTACAAAATTACTTGGTGCATAATTGATAAGTGAGTTTAAAGAAAAAAATTAACAGGTCTAAATGCCATTCAGGATAGAATCACTGCTGACTTTTCAAAACTAAGTCAATGGATAAAATTACCAAATAATATTCATTTATTCATTCATTCAATCATATTTATTGAGCACTTACTGTGTGCGCAGCACTGTATTAAGTGCTTGGGAAAGTACAATACAGCAATAAAGAGAGAAATCCCTGCCCACAATGAGCTCAGAGTCTAGAGGAGGGGAAACAGACACCAATACAAAGATATCAATATAAATAAATAAAATTACAGATTTGCTGTGGAGTGGGCAGAGGGAAGAATAGCAAAGAGAGTAAGTCAGGGTGATTCAGAAGAGAGTGGGAGATGAGGAAAAGTGGGTTTTAGTCTGGGAAGGCCTCTTGGAGGAGATGTGCCTTCAGTAAGGCTTTGAAAGGGGGAGAGTAATTGTCTGACAGTTTTGAGGAGGGAGGGCGTCCCAGGCCAGAGATAGGACATGGGCCAGGGCTGGCGGTGAGACAGACGAGATTGAAGCATAGTGAAAAGGTTAGCACCAGAGGAGTTAAGTGTGTGGGCTGGGTTGTAGAAGGAGAGAAGTGAGGTGAGGTAGGAGGGGGCAAGGTGATGGAGAGTTTTTGAGGAGTTTTTGCTTGATATGGAAGTAGGTAGGCAACCACTGGAGATTTTTGAGGAGGGGGGTTGACATGTCCTGACTATTTCTATAGAAAGATAATCTGGGCAGTGGAGTGAAGTGTAGACTGGAGTTGGGGAAGACAGGAGGTTGGGAGGTCAAAAAGGAAGCTAATGCAGCAATCTGGGAGGGATAGGATGAGTGACTGTATTCAAATGGTAGCAGTTTGGATGGAGAGGAAAGGATGGATTTTCACAATGATGTGAAGGTGAGACTGACAGGATTTGATGACAGATTGGCTATGTGGACTGAATGAGAGAGCGGAGCCAAGGATAACACCAAGATTACAGGCTTGTGAGATGGGAAGGATGGTGGTGCCATCTAGAGTGACAGGAAAGTGTGGGAGAGGACAGAGTTTAGGTGGGAGGATAAGGAGCTCTGTAAATGGTAAAGATGAAAGAGATCAATCTGGAGAATTCACTGCTTCTGTCAGGTGAACGACTAACTCCTCCAGGGCAGGTGGTTAGGAATTGAAATGTCCCACCCTTTCTGGGTGTTGTGCTCGTCTCTTCTCCTGCTTTCTTTGGGGGCCGGGCATTCAGATGGAAGAGAAGGGGCTTGACAGCAGCGTGGCTCAGTGGAAAGAGCACGGGCTTTGGAGTCAGAGGTCTGGGGTTCAAATCCCAGCTCCGCCAACTGTCAGCTGTGTGACTTTGGGCAAGTCACTTAACTTCCCTGTGCCTCAGTTACCTCATCTGTAAAATGGGGATTAAGACTGTGAGCCCCCCGTGGGACAACCTGATTACCTTGTAACCTCCCAATCGCTTAGAACAGTGCTTTGCACATTGTAAGTGCTTAATAAATGCCATTCTTCTTATTATTATTACTAAGGGGGGTTTGGAGCAGGGTCCTCCACCCACATGGGGGCAGGAAAAGATGCAAAGACCCTGGGGGATTTGTACAGGATAATACAAGATAGTAATAATAATAATAATTATTATTATTATTACGAGGGGCCATTGAGTAGGTGAAGGGACATGGGCTAGGAAGACACCCTTGATCAAATGAACATCAAAACCACTGCGCATGTAAACAGCTGAAGCAGAGAGGGGCTATGGGAGGACACTTATTTGAATTAAATACCTCCTCCCCTGAGGAGAGATCTCTGAGGCAGCCGGGAGGGAGGAAGGTTAATTGCCATTTGCACTGCTGCTTCTGCACCCTCTCATCTATCTCTGGTCTCATCCCCAGTTTAGCACCATGTAGGGGGCCATCCGGAGCATGGTCTAGTAGATAGAGCACGGGCCTCAGAGTCAGAAGGACCTGGGTTCTAATCCTGACTCCACTACTGTCTCCTCTGTGACCTTGGTCAAGTCACTTAACTTCTTTGTGCCTCAGTTACTTCATCTGTAAAATGGGGATTAAGACTGTGAGCCCCATGTGGGACATGGACTGTGCCCAACCAGGTTACTGATTACCCCATTGGTTAGAACAGTGTGTGGCTTATAGTAAGCACTTTATAAATACCATTTTTGAAAGTGCAATATATAGTGGAAGAGGTGGCATGGTGGTGGGGGAGGAGGGAGAGAGATGGGTTCAGGAAGGGAGAACAGAAAAGATGTTAGGGCAGAGGTGGGAAAGTGTGAAGCAGCATGGCTTAGTGGAAATAAAACGGGCTTGAGAGTCAGAGATCGTGAGTTCAAATCCCAGCTCCGTCACTTGTCAGCTGTGTGACTTTGGGCAAGTCACTTAACTTCTCTGTGCCTCAGTTACCTCATCTGTAAAATGGGGATTAAGACTATGAGCCCCATGTGGGACAACTTGATAACCTTATATCTACCCCCGAGCTTATGACAGTGCTTGGCACAGAGTAATCATTTAACAAATACCATTATTATTATTATTATTATAATGCATATCTTTCATTGTTGTAAAGTCGCAAACTAGGCCGTAAATTCTGAGAAGTCATAAAAGCCCTTAGCTGGAACTCGGATGGGGGCTGTCGCAGGCTGCCTGACTTATACTCCCCCAAGCCTAAGTACTCCTCAATCTATCAATAATATTTATTGATCATCTATTGTGTGTAGAGCACTGTACTAGTCACTTGGGAGAATACAATGTGTCATAGGAGACAGGATCCCTTCCCTCAAGGGCCTTGTACTTACTGGGCACTCATTAATGTGCCATTGATGGAGAGAATGAGATGCACAGTGGGACCTTGGGAATTGAGAAAAGAGCCAGGATGTTGTCCTGGGAAGTGGGGGATTTGGGAGGGCGGGATTATGGCTTTCTGTGCTCCTTCCTGTACAAATCCCCCAGGGTCACCAGCTTCTGGAATTCTCCAGTGCTTAATATACATGTATGTGGGGTAGGGAAGGGGAACCTACCTAGGAAAGAATACAGCCTACAATGGCCACTTCAGGCTAAGTCCAGGGATGGTGATGTCCAGTAGAGCCCATTGGCTCTGTCCCATCCACTCTCCCTCCATTACAATCCCGTCCCTTGGGGAGCAGCTCTGCTGGCTTGGAGACTCCACCCTCAACCATCATCACCATCAATCGTATTTATTGAGTGCTTACTATGTGCAGAGCACTGTACTAAGCGCTTGGGAAGTACAAATTGGCAACATATAGAGACAGTCCCTACCCAGCAGTGGGCTCACAGTCTAAAAGGGGGAGACAGAGACCAAACATACTAACAAAATAAAATAAATAGAATAGATATGTACAAATAAATTAAATAAAGGCCTACTTCCACCTCCAGCCCCTTTCAACTAGGGCAGGGAACAGGAATGACCAGGAGTTCCTCTCAATCTGGCTCAACATGAAGCAACCCCCAGCAGCCCCAATGGAACTGTTTCTCAATCCCAGTCCTTTACTAAACTGCTTTTCCTTTTATGTTTCCTCTGGGGCCCCACAGAGGCTGGGAAATGTCCCTACTAGTCACAGAGGGAAAAGGGAAACATGGCCCTGGCTATTCTCATTCATCTCCCCTATAAAAAGACAATAGATTGTCAGCTCTTCTGGTCATGGAGTGGGTCTACCAACTCTACTATACTCTCACAAGCATAGAGTTCTGCCCACAAGAGCTCAGTTAATGTTCTTGATTGACTGCTTGATAATAATGGTAACGGTATTCATTAAATCCTTGCTAAGTACTGTGCTAAATGCTTGGATAGGTACAAGATAATCAGATCAGACACATGTGGTTTGTAATATGAGGTAGAAAAAAGTATTTCTGACACATCTGGTCTCTCGACATAATGCATGGCAGCTCACAGTCCCCCCAGCTTTCAAGCTCACTTCTCTTTGCTCCCAACTTTCCCACGGAGATGTAAGTGACATGAGGTGGGGATACTCGGGATGGGCAACTTCTCTTTCTGGTGGCACATTTGATGGAGTGCCCAAGAGGAAAAGCAGGTGGGGCACTGCAGAGGGGAGCTTTGGCCAGCATCACACAACTCTGCAAGAAAGGAGTCATTTATGAAGGCTCCTGCACATGACATGGTATGGTTGACAACTGCCCTCAATCAACAACATCTCATGATCCCTGTATGAGAACCTTCAAGAGCCCGCCACCATATAGTTGTCTTGTCCTAATGTTGTCGAGTCACTTCCGACCCATAGCAACTCCAATGAGAGATGGACATACCTCTCCCAGAACACGTGGCTCTCCATCTGCAACTGTTCTAGTAGTGTATCCATAGGGGCTTTTTGGTAAAAATACGGAAGTAGTTTACCATTCCCTTCTTCCACACAGTAAACTTGAGCCTACACTTTCGACTTTCTCCCATGCCACTGCTGCCCAACGCAGAGGAGCTTTGACTTGTAGCAGATTGCCTTCCACTCAGTAGGCACTGCCCAAGATAGGAATAGAATGGGTATGTCTCTACTTGACGCTCTCTCCCGAAGCCGAGACTGGTAGAGTACTGGAAACTCTCCAGGTGAGATCCTGAGAGGGGACAATATAGTCACCATTCCAAGAATTCCACTACATTGTAAGTTCCCCTGCTATATTTTAAGCTCCTCCAGGTCAGGGATCATCCCTACTTACTCTATTGCAGTCTCACAAGCACTTATTATAGTGGCCTGTACAACAGTAAGCTTTCAATGAATTGTTTGTTTTGTTTTATATTTGCTAAATTCTTACTTTGTGTCCAGCACTGCTGTAAGTGCTGGGGGGAAACACAGTCCCCCTCTCATGTGGGGCTCACAATCTAAATAACCCTGAATGATTGGTTGATTTAGCCAACATTTCAGGGTGTTCAAAGCAATTTGGTTTACTGGATTCAGGTGGACATGGCAACCCACGCTGACATGACAGTGGTTTCCAACCTGCAGAGCAAAAATCATTGTCCCACAAGCCACTCCACCACCTCCAACATCCCATGGTCCTCCCTGGTTCAGCTCTTAGGGAGGGCCAGCTCTCTTCTAACTTGTCTGCTGATGGGGGGGCTGAGAAGGGTCTCATGGTGTTGACCACATGAGGAAGAGATTGGATTGATATCCTCTTCTGTCTACCTTCTCATGAATTCTGCTTTGTGATCAAAGCCTATCTTTAGGGCTGGGGGCTCCCGCTTATCCAGTATCTTCCTCTCTCCTGGTTTTTACTGTTTTGCTGTTTACTTGCTCCTCTACAGCTGTTGTTCTATCTGTATTCCCATATCCCCATCCCCTGTTTGCTGAGGGTAATCTTTTTCTGCTGTTCTTTAAGACAATCTCCAGTTATTCTTACTCCTTCCTGTGCTTGCTGTTCACAATTTAATAATCACAAAGATAATCATGTTTGCTCCCTTGCTGCTGCCTTCCACTGCATCACTTCTCCTTTCTGTTAATTTCTTATTGTATTCCCCACCAAGTGCTTTAGTGTGCCCCAAATCTTGCCCATCATCCACCCCAGCACATAAGTCTTCTTGGTTATCCCCTCCTTCACCCGTAGCTAAGAGTTGCACCTGTTCTCTGAGTTCGGAGATAATGTTACCAAGGTGAGATTTTCTTAAGTGAGCACAAGAGTGGTTGATAGGATTGATGACTGGCAACCTTTCTTATACTGCATGCATGGAAAAATAATCATTGCTTTATTCCCCACCACACCTGAGACAGTTTTCATTTCTTCCTCTTTATGTTGAAAATTTTCTCTATACCTCCGCTCCACATCATCTGTAATCATTCACCCGTGATCCTCTGTCCTCCACAGACCACTTCCAACCCTTCACAACTATCACAAAAGCCATACAAGCCTTTGAACAATTGTATGTTTTGAAGCTTTTTCTGCCTATTTGTGTTTTCCTTATTTGAACTGCAGAGTAGCTTTTTGGGTGTCCTGCTGTGGTCACTGTGCTCAGAAACACTTTCAACAAAACCAAGGTGTGATGGAATGAAGATTGCTTCAGGCCTGGTGGACTGATTGAGTCCTAAGGCCTCCTACCTTGTCTGTTGATAAATACAGCTTGCCGTAGGCATTAATGGAAATGCTCTAGAAATCTTTTCCAGCATCTGCAGCAAGCCGGTAAAGGAGTTTGGATATGAAAATTTCTCTAGAGATCTGCAGTTCAACCTGAATCTTTAGTCCATTTTGGCAGCTCCTTCTGTCAGGCTCTCTAAGGACATGCTAGTTTTTGAAAATTTGGTTTTCAAACTCTTTACCTATCCTGGCATCACTGGGCAGTGGGCTGCCCAGGTGGCATAAATCAATTCAAGAGTTCAACTCTGCATTGTTAATGGAGATCCTTAGTCTTATAAAGCAAGGGTCACATTCATGTCTAGTCCTCCTAAAGTGTGTGCTTCTAGCTATAAGTCATCAGAAAACAAAGCTCTGAGAAGAAAATTTATTACTTTTGAATGCTCCCACCCTGCTGAAAGTGGTTGAAAAAGGGAAAAACACTCAGCTCCAGTACAAATCACTTAAATCATAGGAGATAGACACTCACCGGGGATTTTGTTTTTGGTTTCGCAATTCCATTAGACATCAGCATCATATCTGCCTTTATGACCAATGATGATAACGAAAGTCTCTGTGTTCCAGTAGTTTTTGTTCCTTAGAAAAAAAAAACCCTTGGAATGACTGCCAGTGTTTTATATTGTCCCATTTTCAAAACAGAGAACTTATACATGGGACAAGAAAAACTCCTGCAAAACATATCTTCTAAAAAAATACAGAGAGAAATGCTTTTGGCTAGTGTCTTATTATTCAACTACACTTTGCAAATGAATTTGAATGGATGGAATCCAAGTGTTCAATAGAATTATTTTTAAAAATGAAAACTATTTGAATAACTGCTTTTCTAGTGGGCTGTACTCTTCAGTAGTTTGTCATGTACAGATTACTTAGTATTCACTTATGCATAAGAACAACTTTAGAATTCAGAATTATGAAAACAGGGTGTATAGAAAAAGGAATTATAAATTACTTTCAAGAGACCTCTATTTTATTTCTATTTACTTGGTGTGTAATGATAGTGTTCTTGGTGTTTCATAAAACAAAACAGAAAAGCACCCTATTCTGCTCTAAAGATTTGTACGTGCTATTTTTTAATTTCTAAGATTCATAAAAATTCATTCCAAAGAGTGCTTTGAATTATTCATAATTAAATGAGGATCTATAATCTGTCACTATTAAGTGAGTCTAAAATAATTACCAATTGTCAAATTCATATGTGCAATAAAATCCTTATTTTCATAATAATATATAATTACCATTTCACAATAGAAAAATGGTTCTTCACACTGCACAGTATTTGTTCTCATTAAACAATATGACGGTATGCAATTGAAATGATTTTAAAATGAAATAATCTTAATTTTTTTAAATGGTATTATATTACATGTCAAGCACTGTTCTAAACACTGGAGCAAATACAGGATTATCAGGTTTGATGCAGTCATTGTCCCACAGAATGCTCACAGTCTTAGAAGGAGGGAGTAGGATTTAATCCCCATTTTACAGATAAGGCAACTGAGGCCCAGAGAAGCTAAGTGACTTGCCCACGGTCACACAGCAGACAGGTGGAGGAGGTGGGATTAGAACCCACGTCCTCTGAATCCCAGGCCAGTGCACATCCCACTGGGCCATGCTGCTTAATGTACAGGAATGATGCTCAAGTCACCTGAACGAGGAGATTCAGCTGAGTGGTTGGGGAGGGGAGAAGTCTTTGGGAAAGCCTTGGAGGAAGTTACTGATATTCTGGCAGCAAGAGAACCCATTCACAGACCACTGCTTTCTCCATCTTCAAAAGTGCTTTGGTACTCACCACTCCCACCCTTCTCCCACCCCTAATGTCAACTTTAAAGAGTTTCTTCCCTTTTCCTGTAATTACTTTTAGTCTCTCTCTCCCCCACGAGATTATAAACTCCTTAGAGGTAGGAGTTGGGTCTACTCATTCTATCGTACTCTCCCTGTTGTCCAAATTACATGCTAAGATCATCTTCCTCTCACTCCATTCCTGTTTTAAGGCTATACTGGCCATCCATCTCACTCCTCATCAAACCAAAATGCCTTCCCATCTTATACACTGACTCCTTACCCCAGCTTGCACTTTTCACTCTTCTGAAACCCATCCTCTAACTGCACCCCACTCTTGACTCTCCTGCTTCTGTTCCTTAGTTTATGCTGCTTCCCTGGCCTGGAATTTCTACCCCTCTGGCCCCCATTTCCCAAATCAGCTAGACATCAGCTTCCCCATCATGAAAACCCTTCTAAAATCCTTCAGGCTGATATTTCATCTTTGCATATACTTTCTACTTCCTAGCCTATCCTTGTGCTTCCTACTCCTCCTCCCAAAATTCATAAATTATTTTTGTCTCTCCATCTCTTATTAGAACATGTGCACTTAGCTTCTTTAGTACTTTCCCAAGTGCTCAGTACACTCCTTCACACTCAATCTTCTTCAAGTGTTGTCACGTCATTTCGGACTCACAGCGGCTCCGTGGACACACCTTCTTCAGAACGTCCCATCTTCTGCCATAACGTCATGAGTTTTCTCGGTAAAGATACGAAAGTAGTTTGCCATTGCTTACTTCCGCTCAGTAAAAATTTGAGTCTCTGCTGTTGTCTTTGCTCATCCGCCTTTGTTTGTTTCCCATGCCGTTCCTGGCCAGCACAGGTGAATCGACTCTGTCTGATGCTGCAGCTTAGACCTTTCCATTATGTACAGCCCTATATGACATAGCCCTAAGTTTCATCAGCATAAGCAAACTCTCCTGCCACGACGAGGCATCAATTCATAGAAGAGTCATGCTCAAATAGATGCTCAATAAACTTACTGATTAAGGACAAGTAATATGCACTTAATGTTTTATGATAAGGTTTTAAAATAGTATATTTTATATATAGATTATATATACTTCCATATATTATCATAGCAGTAGGAAATTAATAAACATTTTATGATGATATAATTGCTGAAGTGAACTTTGGAATGTTTGGAGAGACAATATAAAAGAACAAAGCTCTTCTTTTGGGGCGGGTTGCGGGGAGCAATGTATTAGTATTCCTGAGATCCTATGGTCTCGGTTTAGTTTGGCCACATAGATGGCATTAAAAATTTGGCTACACTTGCTTAACAACTCAACAACTTTATCATCCAAAAGCTGCCACCAAATTCAGTGCCTAGATTATGCTCCAACAACGCTTACTCTCTTCATTGAGTTTTCCTCATGAAATTCTCATTTCCTTTACAATGGGATTTGGAAAAATACCCGCATTCTCCCATGCTATCAGCAATACTTTTTGTTCTTCTGTTAATTCACTGGTATAATTGGCTTATTCAGACAGAATCTCTAAGGATTTTTCCCCTACTGTCACCTAAAATAGGAATGCATTTTCAGGATGGAATAAGTCTTTATAGGATTTGTAGCATATGGTCCTTTTCCAAAGGAAATGAGCTGCGTTTTCAATGAACTGCCTTCAATTACAGAAGCTCTTTTCTTACAGAATTCATATTATCCCCCAGAAAGGATAGCCTTTAATTTCTTTAGAAAGGGAGAGATGCACTGAGATTTTAAAATAATCTTCTCTAAAAATATGCACGTATAATTCTCGATAGCTTCCCTGAGATTTGTATAAAGTGCCATATTAATTAGGAAAGTCGAAGTCATCAAATTAAATTGGTTTCTGTGGCTCCCGATGGAGGCCTGTGCTTATGACAATAAGGGGAGGGGGCCTCTCCCTCAGAGTAAAGATCTTGGGTGGGAGGCACAAGTGTCAGTCCTCAGAGCCAGTCACACCTGGAGGACACATGCAGAGAGAAACCCATCACCCAGGAAGTGGAGGAAGGAGATCAGCTGGATCTCCCCAGGGAACTGGCTACAGAGATTAGAAAATCTTGGGCTGGTATCTTGAGTTAAGGCGAGGCTGGGAACTGGAGGAGATACAAAAAAAAAAAATCTAAACTCATATAGCTTCTCCTTTTCCTATTCCCATAACATTTCCCTTTTCTGCCCTGTCATGTCTTTATGCCAATCAATTAGTGGTATTCATTGACCGCCTACTGAGTACAGAGCACCTGGGAGAGTCTAACAGAAGCAAGCCCCTAAAGACTTTACACTATAATCAATCATATTTATTGAGCGCTTACTGTGTGCAAAGCACTGTACTAAGCTCTTGGGAAGTACAAGTTGGCAACATATAGAGACGGTCCCTACCCAAAAGTGGGCTCACAGTCTAGAAGGGGAGACAGAGAACAAAACAAAACATATTAACAAAATAAAATAAATAGAATAGATATGTACATACAAGTAAAATACATAGAGTAATAAATACGTACAAACATATATACATATATACAGGTGCTGTGGGGAAGGGAAGGAGGTAAGGCAGCAGGGGTGGAGGACACTGACAGACACAGTTTATTTGCAAATAGTGGGAGAAGGAAAAGCAGGACCACCACAGAAAGTAGTGCGAGTATACCAGGGATAAGTAGCAAAATAAACAATTGAGTATAGGAATAAAATGATGGAATTATTGATGCTCATCAAGAGCAATGGCTAAGCCCTGATTCTGAGGCTTCAGGAGGGGGGAAATGGTTTGGGACACAGTGCTTTGTGCAGTTTCTTCCTCACTCTCCCATCCTTGTCAGTCATTTTGCAGTGCTGCATAGGAAGCAACAAGGAGAGACGTGATTACAAAGATTTTTTTTATAAACAGGACAGATTTTCCGGCAAAGTGACAGCCATGTAGCATCAGAGTGGCACAATCTGGCAGCCGTTGGCCTTTTTTTAATGATACTTGTTAAGCAGTTACTCTGTGATAAACACTGTTCTAAGCACTAGGGTAGGTACAGGTTAATTAGGTCAGACACAGTCCCTGTCCCTCATGGAGCTCAGAGTCTAAGTACAAAGGAGAACAAGCATTTAATCCCCATTTTACAGTTGAGGGAACTGAAGCACAGAGAAGTTAAGTGACTTGCCCAAAGTCACACAGCAAGCAGTTGGCGGAGCCAGGATTAGAACCCAAGTCCTCTGACTCCCAAGCCCATATTCTTTCCACTAGGCCATGCTGCTTCTCCAGTGCCCTGGTCACCATTGTGGACTTTGCCACCGACGCTACACAAACATTTTAGAGGAATCCTGCTGGATCCATCTACTCTCACTCCCAGTGAGGTGTAGCATAGAAAATACTCAGACATCAGCTCATTCCAAGTCAAGCACCTTTATTCTCATCACCTCCTGGGAGAACTCAGCATGTATCCACTGGTCCATGCCCCAATCACAAGTTGCTTGCCAACCTGGGCTTTCATCTCTCTATCATTTACATATTCCTATCCCTATCTAACAGTCAGAATCCCCAGGCCCTGTGACAGAGAGTCCCACCCATGTGAATGCTTGTTGGCCTGGAATGAGTTGTGGGTCAATAATCAGCTCCCAGAACCCATCAGCGGTCACTGCTATCAGTCAGAGTCCGTCGCTCCTGGTGGGCTCACTGGAATCTGCCATCTTTGTCTCCCTGCCCTGCACAGTCAGGGTCCAGAGCCTGAGGTGTGGTGGAGGTGAGGTTTTCAAGGCTGGACCTCCACCTAATTCTGGACTGTCCGGGGCTCCTGTCAGGATTAAGTGCTAATGGATGGGAGAGCGGGGAGGGGAGTTCCACGTCTGGGGCAACCGAGCTGTCAGCCTGACGTGGAGCCACTTTCTCCTCCGGGTGGAGGGATGGGGAATGAAAGGGAATGAAGATGCTCAAGGTAGGTTGCAGCCCGAGCTCCGTTTGCTGCCCAAACTGAAACTACATGGGGCCACGGAGGGTGAAGGGAAACAGGAGCCATGATGGCTGTCACTGTGGGGGGTGGCAGAGGAATGTCAGCCCCATGGCAAGGGGGTCTGAGATACCCAGGGGTTGAACACATCCACTCCTCCCCTTGACAGTCTCCCAGACCTCAGGGGAGCTGGAGTTCCCCCCCGCCCCCCAACCCCTCACCCACCCTGTGCTGGGGATGCTCTGAGGATGGGTTCCTGGGCTCTGCCTGATGGGCAGCCAGCACAGCCTAGGTGGATGGTCACTGTTGCCCTCACCATTGGGCAGGAATCCCCTGATAATCTGTCTCTCACAGAACAGTCTAAGTGGTTCTTCTATCAGAAACCTTCACCACCAATAGCATAGGTAAAGCAGGTAAAGACAGGACTAGAAACAAGGACAGCTGATTACCAGAGCCATGCTTTTCCCTTGGAATAACAGTAAGAAAGTGTCGTATGTGTCAATGTACATTGCTTGGGTCTGTGAATTCATCTTGGAAGGGTGGGGTCCTCTCTCTCCATCGGTTGCATCCCAGCTTGCACTCCTAATTATTGTGCTCTTTGCTAAACACACACTCTGTGCCAAACACTGGACTAAGCACCTTCGGGTAAGTATAATATAAGCATATAGAACACAGAACACAGTCCCTGTTTCTATGTGGAACTCACAGACCTAGGGGCAGGGAGAACAGATACCTTATTTTCATTTTTACAGATAAGGAGACTGAGGCACTGGAGAAGTTAAGTGATTGTCCAGAGCTGGGATCAGAACAAAGATCTCCTGATTTCCACACCTGTGCTCTTGTCTGTACGCTGCTGCTTAAGACTAAGTTTGTCACTACCTCTCACTCTCAACTCTCCTGTATTATAACCCTTGCTTTTCCTTCCTACTCTTCCTCCTTCTGGGAACTCTCTCCCCGTTAAAATCTGCCACACCATCTCCTTCCCCACTGTTAAAATCCTCATGAAATCTCACTTCCTCCAGAAAGAATTTCATTCATTCACTCAATCATATTTATTGAGCACTTACTGTGTGCAGAGCACCATACTAAATGCTTGGAAAGTACAATTCAGCAACAGAGACAATCCCTACTCAACAATGGGCTCACAGTCTAGAAAGAGTGAGACAGATGACAAAACAAAACGACAGGCATCAATAGTATCAAATTAAAAAAATAGAATTGTAGATGTGTACACATCATTAATAAAGTAAATAAAATGATAAATACGTACATATATACACAAGTGCTGTGGGGCAGGGAGGGGATAGAGCAGAGGGAGAGAGTAGGAACGATGGGGAGGGGAGGAGGAGGAGAGGAAATGGGGCTCAGTCTGGGAAGACCTCCTGGAAGAGGTGAGCTTTCAATAGGAGTTTGAAGCGGGGAAGTGAGCTAGTTCGGCAGATGTGAGGAGGGAAGACATTCCAGGGAGAGGCAGGACATGGGCCAGGGGTTGACAGCGGGACAGGCAAGAACGAGGCACAGTGAGGTTAGAGACAGAGGAGCGGAGTGTGCGGGCTGGGCTGTAGGAAGGGGCCAGATGATGGGGAGCTTCGAAGCCAATTGTGAGGAATTTTTGCTTCATACGAAGGTTGATAGGCAACCCTTGGAGATTTTTGATGGGGGGTGACATGCCCAAATCAATCAATCATATTTATTGAGCGCTTACTGTGTGCAGAGCACTGTACTAAGTGCTTGGGAAGTACAAGTTGGCATTTCTGCCCCATTAATTTCCACCCCTCCGGCCATATTCAGAAAGAACAGTCACCTGTAGCATTTCTGCATATATTGATGTACCTACTCAGCCTAATTATTCATTAATATTTGTGGTATTTGTGAAGCACTTAATATGTGCCAGCCAATCAATTGCGTTTACTGAGCAATTACTATGAGCCCAGTACTGCACTGAGATATATACCAGATAACCAAGTCAGACACACTCCCTGTCCCATCTAAGGCTCACCATTTAGGCCAGAAGGAGAACAGGTATTGAATTCCCATTTTACAGATGAGGAAACTGGAGCCCAGAGAAGTGGCTTGCCCAAGATGACGCAGCTGGAAAATGGCAGAGGCAAGATTAGAATCCAGGTCCTTTGACTCCCAGCCCACGCTCTTTCCACTAGGACTTGCGGCTTCTCTACACTCTTGCAGTTACCAGTTGGGTCTTCATCTTCTGTTTGTTCCCACTCGCTATGTCTCTCTCCCCCTTTAGATCATAAGCACCTCAGGAGCAGGAGCAGTAACTCTTACTTAGATGATACTCTCCCCAATGCCCCACCAGCCAAGGGGCTCAGGCAATACTAGGGAATAAATACACTGTGCCTTACGGAGATGCCCACCCAGCGCTCTGGGCAAAACAGAGATCAGACAGCTGCCCGTGCTGATGAGCACCTCAGCCCAACTCCAGGCTCCAAGGTTGGATCCGGGGTCAGGAGTGGGGGTCAGGGTGCTGATGACCCGCTTGGCTGTTGCACCCGGGAGATCTGACAGCAGCTCAGATGCCCACCTCACTCCATGTACACGGCTGCAAATTCAGTTACCAATTCCTGCCCAGTTGCTTTTTGGTGTATCTCCGTTTAACATACCATTTACATTTGCTAGAAGCATTACTCAATAACCACGGGAACCTTTATTTTTAGGTAACTCTCAAAGGAGATAGCATAATTACCAACTTTGAATGGATCTTAATGAAAACATAAATGAACTTGTTCATGCCTAATTGCTTATTGTGAGTTTTGCAGCCAGCAGTATACTTGATGAATTTTCCGGATAGCTAGCTATCTGTCTTTTCCTGACTGTGCAGCGGTATATGCAATGTGCAATATGCATATAAATGGACATTTAAAATGCTACATCTAAACCTTGCTGACATTCAAATTCTCCGCAAAGAACTGTTCGGTGAAAATTGTTGTGGAGAAAATACCTGCAGTGCTGCAGGACGGCTGAGAGTAGAATGATTGCATCTCCAAAATGAGAGCTGAGTAGGGCGTAGGGCTGTGGTTGCTGAAAGCTCAGTTCAGTGCAGTCACTCTGGGAAGGGGAGACAGGGAAGCTTTGGTTTCAGATCTCAGGGAAGTGACATGGCCCTAGTGGCAAGAGCACGGAGGAAGTGGATTCTAATCCCGGCTCCACCACTTGTCTGCTGTATGACTTTGGGCAAGATGCTTCACTTCTCTGTGCCTCTGTTACCTCATCTGTGAAATGGGGATTAAGACTGTGAGTCCCACGTGGAACAACCTGATTACCTTGCATCCACCCCAGTGCTTAGAAGAGTGCTTAGCACATAATAAGTGCTTAACAAATACCATAATTATTATCTCTCTGGCTGGTATGCTGGGGAATCCAGAAACCCTAATACTTGTCTCTTCCAGATGGGTTTTTGAGGCACAGTTAGTCAGTCAGTCAAAAACATTTATCGAACGCTTACTGTTTTGCAGGGCACTGTATTAAATGCTTCAGAGAGTACAATGCAACCATAAATGGATACATTCCCTGCCCATAATGAGCTTACAGTCTAGAGGGGGAGATAAACATTAATATAAATTACAGATATAATACATAAATTACAGATATAATACATAAATTACAGATATAATACATAAATTACAGGTATAATAAATAAATTACAGACAGAGCAAGGTGTGCCTGTTTCTAAGGACCAATTGTTGCTGGCCAGCATGTGCCCATGCTGCCCCACTGACCCAAATTCAGGCTGGCTTAGGGCCAGGGATAGGGCAGCACTGGAGACCAAGGCCAGAGCTCTTGGACAAGCACTGACACTGGCCTGTGCAAGCCACCACCTGGGAGATACTGGAGAGAATCTAGTGATCTGGGGGATTTGGGCAGGCCCATTGGGGTCTTAATCCAGTTATCCCAGTCAGGCCCAGATCCCTTCCCCAGCCCTCCTTATCAAACAATCTATCAATGGTATTTATCTTTCTCTCTAAACTGCAAGCTCGTTATGGCCAGGGAAATGTATCTTCCAACTCCATTATAATGTATCCATAGAGTTTTCTTGGTAAAAATATGGAAGCAGTTTACCATGGCCTCCTTCCGCACAGTAAACCTGAGTCTCCGACCTCGATTCTCTCCCGTGCCGCTGCTGCCCAGCACAAGTGAGTTTTGACTTGTAGCAGATTGCCTTCCACTCGCTAGCCACTGCCCAAGTTATGAATGGAATGGATACACCTCTGCTTGACTTTCCTTCCCATAGTCGATACTAGTAATAATAATAATACATCTCTGCACCTGCTCTCTCCCCCTCCCTCCAGGCTCGCATCTCCTCCTGCCTCCAGGACATCTCCATCTGGATGTCTGCCTGCCACCTAAAACTCAACATGTCCAAGACTGAACTCCTTGTCTTCCCTCCCAAACCTTGCCCTCTCCCTGACTTTCCCATCACTGTTGACGGCACTACCATTTGTCCCATCTCACAGGCCCGCAAACTTGGTGTCATCCTCGACTCCGCTCTCTCGTTCACTCCTCACATCCAAGCCGTCACCAAAACCTGCCGGTCTCATCTCCGCAACATTGCCAAGATCCGCCCTTTCCTCTCCATCCAAACCGCTACACTGCTCGTTCAAACTCTCATCCTATCCCGTCTGGACTACTGTATCAGCCTCCTCTCCGATCTCCCATCCTCGTGTCTCTCCCCACTTCAATCCATACTTCACACCGCTGCCCAGATTGTCTTTGTCCAGAAACACTCTGGGCATGTTACTCCCCTCCTCAAAAATCTCCAGTGGCTACCAGTCAACCTGCGCATCAGGCAAAAACTCCTCACCCTGGGCTTCAAGGCTGTCCATCACCTCACCTCCTCTTACCTCACCTCCCTTCTCTCCTTCTCCAGCCCAGCCCGCACCCTCCGCTCCTCTGCCGCTAATCTCCTCACCGTTAGGCCTCGTTCTCGCCTGTCCTGCCGTCGACCCCCAGCCCACGTCCTCCCCCTGGCCTGGAATGTCCTCCCTCCCAACATCCGCCAAGATAGCTCTCTTCCTCCTTTCAAGGCCCTACTGAGAGCTCACCTCCTCCAGAAGGCCTTCCCAGACTGAGCCCCCTCTTTCCTCTCCCCCTCCTCCCCCTCTCCACGCCCCCGCCTTACCTCCTTCCCTTCCCCACAGCACCTGTATATATGTATATATGCTTGTACATATTTATTACTCTATTTATTTATGTATTTTACTTGTACATATCTATTCTATTTATTTTATTTTGTTAATATGTTTTGTTTTGTTGTCTGTCTGCCCCTTCTAGACTGTAAGCCCACTGTTGGGTAGGGACCGTCTCTATATGTTGCCAACTTGTACTTCCCAAGCACTTAGTACAGTGCTCTGCACACAGTAAGCGCTCAATAAATACAATTGATTGATTGATTGATTAATGGCATTTGTTAAGTGCTTACTACATGCGAAGCACTGTTCTAAACGTTGGGGGGATACAAGGTGATCAGGTTGTCCCATGTGGGGCTCACAGTCTTAATCCCCATTTACAGATGAGGTAACCGAAGCTCAGAGAAGTTAAGTGACTTGCCCAAGATAATACAGCACACATGTGGCGGAGCCGGGATTAGAACCCATGACCTCTTACTCCCAAGCCCGTGCTCTTTCCACTGAGCCATGCTGCTTCTCTAGCCACGCTGCTTCTCTCCCAAGTGCTTAGTAGAGTGCTCTGCACACAGTAAACACTCACTAAATATGGCTGATTGATTGATTGATTGTTTGATCGTGTACCTACTGGGTGCAGAGCACTGGCTTTAGGTCTTGGGACAGTACAGTACAATAGAGTTGGTAGATACAATCTCTGCCTACAAGGAGCTTACAGCCTACAAGATGCCTTCAGCCCGGACCACCATAGCTCACTCATGGCCCCTTCCCCCAAGCCCTAAGAGGCAGACTCTGACAACTTGGCCCTAAAGGTCAAGTAACCAAACTATAAAGTGACCTTTCATTCATTCATTCATGTGTGACCTGATACATTATGGGGCTCATGCAGAACTGAGCCATCCTAGACCCCATCAGAAATCTTCCATCACTCATCCTGCCCAGAGCCAGGGGCCCGATGCTGCAGCCCCGTGTCCTATTTTGGGGAGGGGGCTGAGGAGAACACCTTCACTCCTACATTAATGTACTCTTTTCCTTAGGGAAACAAGAGGGGCAGGAATTCTGGTTCTCAGTTTCAGCCTTTTTTTTCCTGTGTCCAAGGGGGCACGAATGCAAGGAAACCCAAGGGATAGCAATATTAGAGGGGAATGTTGGGGGACAGAAGGCTTGAGAAGGGTTTTGCTAGACCCATAAGTCCATGAAGGATCATTGGAAGGAAAAACAGGTATGTAGAGAGGAGACTTGCTAGGTACAGAGGGTGCATCCCTAATATGACGGAGTTTCATCCCTAACCAGCTCAGAGCTCCTTGAAGTCTCCCAATGCCTCTGTTGGAGGCAAAACTCCTGGGCAGGGGGACCATGAAGCTTGACCCAGTGGTACAAGGCTCAGAGGAGATATCCTGTCTGTCAAACTCATTTCAGCCTTTGATTTGAGGATTCCCCCACCACGACCCACAGCTACTCATAAGTAATAATAAGGTGGGGCCACCCCTCCAGAGCCACATGCCTAAGGGGAAGTGACACCATCCATACCCACCTCCACCTGCTGGAGGGTCTAGGACACCCAAAAGGAAAGTATGATGAGTCTTCTAGCCCCTTCCCCTCACACAGGAGTCCTAAGATTGTGCCAGAGAGAAGGGCCGCCCACCACCCTAGTGCCCATTCGATAAGACGGGGCAAAAATTAAAAAAAGGGAAGGGTCTCCAACACCTCCCCACCCCTCCATCCCTACCAGTGAGCTAGGCTCTAACCAGGGGAAGGGACACCACGTCCTCCTGCCCCTCCCCTCACATCGGAGGCCTAAGATCACACCAGACAAAAGAGATGCTGACCATCCCAGCTCCCACTCGGCAAGCAACAGGACAAAAAAACTGAGCCATGAGGAGGGTCCCCACACCCCCACACCCCTTTCTTCCCTGCAGAGAATCTGAGAATGCCATGGAGGGAAGGGACGCTGGGCCACCCCAGGTCCTCCCCTCACTGGGAGGCCTAGGATCATGCCTGAGGGAAAGGTCGCCCATAGCACGTGGGAGGCAGAGGATGGAGTAAAGAGCAGGGTCATCATCCACCCCCAGGCCTGCTCAGTGAGAGAAGAGGCTCCAGCTCTCTGGGCCCCTCTGACCCTCCCCTCCCACCCCCTGCAATGGGGGACTAGAACTGCACCTAGGGAGAGGGCACCAATACTCTCATTCTCCCCCCCACACTCCCCACCCATGCACCGAGGACTAGGGACTACATGAGGAAGGAATCACCAATCCCCCACCCAAACAGCCCCTACCCCTCCACAAACCAGGACCCAGACCAAAGAAGCAGGAAAGCCTCCTTGCTGACAACAATAACTCCTTGCCTCCTGACTCTCCCCACTCCAGTCCAGTCCATTCCCTGACTTGCTTTCTTTATTCACTCCCCTTCCCCCAAGCCCCACAGCACTCAGGTACATGTTACATGTCCGTAATTTATTTATTTATATCAATGTCTGTCTTCTGCTCTGGACTGTAAGCTTGTTGAGGGCAAGGAATGAGTCTTTTTATATTGTTATACTGTACTCTCCCAAGAGCTTAGCAAAGGGCTCTGCACACAGTAAACATTCAATAAATGCAACTGATTGATGGATCGAGGAGATAACAACATGTCCACATCACTCATCAACAACTAAGGACTTGATAGGGCTTGCCCATTCACTTCTGATAGATGCTTTAATGACTCACTAATCAGAACTTGTGGATTCCCTTCCCTACCTCCCCCCGCCCCCACCACCTCACCCCGGCAACACTAGCTGGGAGCTGCTGAGCCCTCACCTACTAGAGGCTGCTACAACTCTGGACTTCCTTTCGTTTATGCCCTAGCTCCACATTGAGCCTTTTGTCGCCTCCCTCTGATCTCCCCTCCCCTGTTCCCTAAACCTGCACCCTTTGCCCCCCTACTCCCCAGCACTTGGGTATATATGTACATATTTACAATTATAAGTCTATTTATTTTTATGAATGATGTGTACATATCTATAATTCTATTTATTTATAACGATGCTACTGATGCCTGTTTACTTGTTTGGATGTCTGTCTCCCCCCTTCTAGACTGTGAGCCCGTTGTGAGGAGGGATAGTCTCTATTTGTTGCTGAATTGTACTTTCCATTAATTGATTCATTCAATTGTATTTATTAAGCGCTGTGTGCAGAGCACTGTACTAAGCGCTTGGGAAGTACAAGTTGGTAACATATAGAGACGGTCCCTACCCAATAGCAGGCTCACAGTCTAGAAGGGTGAGACAGACAACAAAACAAATCAAGAAGACAGGTGTCAATAGCATCGAAATAGATAAATAGAATTATAGATATATACACATCATTAACATAATAGAGTAATAAATATTTACAAATGCTGTGGGGAAGGGAGGAGATAGGGCAGAGGGAGGGAGTGGGGGCGATGGGGAGGGGAGGAGGAGCAGAGGAAAAGGGGGCGCTCAGTCTGGGAAGGCCTCCTGGAGGAGGTGAGCTCTCAGTAGGGCTTTGAAGGGAGGAAGAGAGCTAGCTTGGTGGATGTGTGGAGGGAGGACGTTCCAGGCCAGAGGTAGGATGTGGGCCAGGGGTCACAGTGGGACAGGCGAGAACGAGGCACAGTGAGGAAGTTAGCCGCAGAGGAGCAGTGTGCGGGCTGGGCTGTAGAAGGAGAGAAGGGAAGTGAGGTAGGAGGGAGCGAGGTGATGGAGCACAGTGCTCTGTACACAGTAAGCACTCAATAAATACGATTGAATGCATGAATGAATGGATGCACTCCCTTCCAAACCCTCCCCACCTCTTGTGCTTCCCCCCCCCCCCCCGGCATCCTGCCCCAGCAGCTCACCCCCATTCAACCCCTTCCTAATCCTCACACCGTTCCCACCCCACACACCTTTCCTACAGCCTCAGCCAGGTGTGTATTGTGGAACCCCTCTCCATCATGGGAACCTTCCTTTCATTATTGACCTGTTCCTGACCCAATCCTGGCTCCTCCTCACCATCGCTGAAAACTGGCTCTGCCCAGATGACACAGTCTCTCCTGCCACTCTGTCTAGAGAGGCTTCATCTTCTCCCACTCCCTCAGACGCACTGGGAAAGGGAGAGGACAACTTCCTTCTCACTACCCAGTGCTGCTTTCGCACCATCCCACCCACCCCATCCCTCTCTTTCCCTTCCTTTGAAGCTTATATCATCCACCTTTACCACCCGCTTCAATTACTAGTCAGTTGATCCCTCAGGCCCCCACCTCAAACTTTCAGAACCATTTTGATCCCTTTCTCACATCCTTCTCATTTTCCACACCAATACTGATTCTTTGGGGACGTCATTATTCATAAAGGATTTCTCTGATGATCGGTCCACTGTCCAACTCCTCTCCCTCCTCTATTCCATTGACTTCCTGCTCCACCCTACCTCAAAAACTCACCAACCTGGGAAAACACTTGATTTTATAATCTCCAGTAACTGTTCAATCTCTATGATCAACAGTTCTGAAATTCCTCTTTCTGACCACAACCTCCTCACTTGCCCTCTTTCCCATACACCCACCCCTGTAAATCTGTCCTTTCCCCCCACAGAGACCTTTGCTTTTCTTACCCCTCTAGTATTCTACAGCCATCCTACCCCATTTGGTTTCCATATCCAAACTACCTTCTCCTGACACACAAATCGACACACTCAACACACCCGCTCCACTGAACTGAACTCCCTTGCTCCCCTGTCCCCTCCACAGTTCTTAAACCACTAACCCACAACCCCAGGTCACCTCTGTTAAACACTTCCTCCACTCCAGTGCCTGAGCTGTGGAGCACTGTTGGAAGAAATCCAGACATCTCTCTGACCATGTCCATTCATTCTTATCTGCTTAAATTCAGCCCTTTCCACTGCCTAACAACAATACTTCTCCTTCCTAATAATGATGGTATTTATTAAGCATTTACTATGTGCCAGGCACTGTACTAATCGCTGGGGTGGATACAAGCAAATCAAGTTGAACAAGGTCCCTGTCCCATGTGAGGCTCACAGTCTCAATCCCCATTTTACAGATGAGGTAACTGAGGCACAGAGGAAGTGAAGTGACTTACCCAAGGTCATACAACAGACAAGTGGTGGAGCCTAAGAATGTGCAGTTCTTTGGTTAGGTCCCAGGTCAGCTAGTAATAGTAATAACTGTGGTATTTTTCAAGCACTTACTATGTGCCAGGTGTTGTACTAAGTGCTGGGGTAGATACAAGATAATTGGTTTGGACAATAGATGGACCACTCCACCCCTATAGCCCCTATAGCAGCAGGGCTCTTAGTTACTTCCTAGTTGGTGCCAGCTAGACTGTCTTGTTTCAAGGATCATTTGCCCTTTGCATACAATTGCATTCCTACCTTGGAGAGAAGGTTCCCCTATAAAGAGTCCCCCAACAGGGCCATCTCAACTGTATCCCTTTCCTTCCTCCCCAAAAACATGATCCTTACCCTTCCAGGAGCTTACAATGAGGAAGGCAGGCAGACATAAATTGAATACGTACATTGGGAGCAGGAGGAAAAACTGGTAATAGAAAGAGTTTGGAAAATATTGAAGAGGTAAATGAATTACTGTAATATGTCAATCAGTAGTGTCAATGGTTCTGTGGTGAATGACAGGACCTGTGGTGGTAACCTCAATCGAAGACTGCCTTTTTGTTAACCCAAGTGACAGGGAGCCACCAGGTTGGAAAAATGCTCTTCCCTTTCCCCCTCCCAGGGTGTTTGGAATCATCTGGTTTTCGAACCAATAGTGAAAAAGCCCTGTGGATGGGGGTGGAGCCAAGCTCTGGTGAAGGGAGAATAGGAAAAACTAGCTCTTTCTGCCTAGGAGCTGGGCATGAGAGAGGAGGTTCTGACTGCAGTTCTGAGAAACCTAACACCTATGGTAAGTTATTCCTCTCTCATCAAGCAACACTGGGGAAAAAGGATGTGGATTAACTTGGATTTAGGCATAGTTGGTAGATGATTTCAGGGTAAACCCAGGTTTAAAGGGATCTCTCAAGCAGCTCAGGCCTGATTCCACATGGCCAGGTAATTAGGATAGATTTCTAAGAGGAGGATTGGTTAAGCAGTCTGAAAACCCTACGAAGCTGTAGCTGGTTCTCTAGCAAATATTCAGTTTGTTTCCCTCTATGTTCCAAATTAAATCTTGTTTGTTTCTCTTGCCTGTTGGTGGATGTACCTCAGTTTTGGAGATTCGTGCTTATACAGCTTTTTTAAATTGCATCCGAGGTAGAATTTCTAGGTCCATATCTGTTTCTGATCCTCCTGATCACAAGATGGCTTGGCTTGACCCTGATTTAAGGGTACAAAGCAAAACTGCCCTGAATTCTGTCCTGAGGGAGTCCAATTTCTGCTTTGGATTCCAACACCTTTGCAGGGCTTTGTTGGAGAGGAAGGCATGGTCTGGCACGTTTATAAGGGGAGAGAGGCTCTGGCACGGGAGAAGAGCATGAGCAAAGTAGGTGAGGATGGAAAAGTATAAAGGAAGTCACAGTGAGAGGTTTGAGAGGAGTGAAGAATGTGAGGAGGATGGAAAAGTATAAAGGAAGACACAGTGAGAAGTTTGAGAGGAGTGAATGTGAGGTGAGGTATAGAAGGAGAGATCTGGTAGAGAGTCAGTAGTTAAAAGTTCTGTTGGAGGTAATGGGAAATGATAACCTCTGGAAATTCTGAGATGTGGATGCCAAGCAATGTTTAAAAAAGATTATCTGAACAGCAGAGTGTGAGGAAAAACTGAAGTAGGGAGCATCTTAAGACAAGGAGACCAGTGGGAAGGTGATCCAGACATCTAGTTAGAGGCTATAAGATCTTAAACCAGCATGCTGAACAAACGTGGAGAAGGAGGGACAAATTTGGAAGTTCTGTGGAGGAAATCTGGCAGGGATTAGTAACACATTAAATGTGAGAGTTGAAAGGCCAAGAAAATTCAAAGGTGATCCTAGAGTTGCGAGCTGGATAGTGACAAATGCTTTTATAATGTCTCCTTGTGGGCAGGGAATGTGTCTTTTATGTTGTTCTGTTATACTCTCCCAACCACTTAGTACAATGTCCTGTACACAGTAAGTGCTCAATAAACATGATTGATTGATGGATTGACATGCCGGGGTCTTGATGTTGTTTCTTCTGCAGCTGACCTGCAGCAAAGATGATGCGATGAGAAGCAGCATGGTGACTCTGGGCAAGCATTAGTAACTGATGTATTTCATGGCCTAGTGGAAAGAACACAGGCTTAGGAATCAGAGGAGGGGGATTCTAAACCCGGCTCCACCACTTGTCTGCTGTGTGACTTTGGGCAAGCCACTTAACTTCTCTACGCCTCAGTTACCTCATCTGTACAATGGGGATTAAGACTGTGAGCCCCATGTGGGACAACCTGATTACCTTGTATCACCCCCAGGACTTAGAACAGTGCTTGGCACATAGATTATTATTTTTTCATAATTGGCCCAGGGAACCCAACTGAAAATTGGCCAGCAGTGGAAACCAGAGCAATCTCAAGATAATTTCCACAGTCAGGTCTCTCCCCTTTCTTCTTGGAGATGGTGAGAATGGTGGCATCCTTGAAATCTTGGTGTATTTTCTCATTAATCAATTAGTCAATCATGTTTACTGTGCTCAGAGTGCTGTACTAAGCACTTGGGAGAGTACAATGGAACAGAGTTGGTAGAAATATTCCCTGCCCAACAAGCCTACAGTCTAGAGGGTGAGACAGACATTGATATAAATTAATTAAATGACAGATATGTACATAAGTGCTATGGGGCTGAGAGAGAGGTGAATAAAGAGTGCAAATCTTAGTACAAGGGCAAGGCAGGAGTGGGAGGGAGAAAAGGAAATGAAGACTTTGTCAGAGAAGGCCTCTTGGAGAAGATATGCTTTCAATAAGGCCTTGAAAGTGGGGAGAAAGATCATCTGTCGGGTATGAAGAGGTTGAGTTGAGTTGAGGTTAAAGCCGATGGTAAGGAGTTTCTGTTAGCTGCAGATGTAGATGGCCAACCATTGGATGTTCACAAGGAGTGGGGAAATATGGACTGAACACTTCTGTAGAAAAATGATCCAGGCAGTATAGTGAAGAATGAGCTGGAGTGGGAAATTGAAAGGTATTAAATCCCAGTAGGTGGGAGAAGACTATTTCTGTAAACTGCTCAACTTTATAGCCAGAGGAATTAACAATAGAACGATCATCATCATCATCAACATCAGTGGTTATTTATTGAGTAACTATTATCTGCAGAACACTGTACTAAGCACTTGGGAGAACACCATACAACAGAATTAGCAGGCAGTTCCCCGCCTATAACAAACTTACAGTCTAGAGGGGGAGATAAAAATTAATACAAATAAATAAGTAATAATTAATAATTATTATGGTATTTGTTAAGCACTTACTATGTGCCAGGCACTGTACTAACCCCAAATGTCTAAACCCAGGGAATACATCATCTTGGGACATGAGCAGACTACGTTTATTCAGAGCAAATCACACAAGTTAAATTTGAAAGATGTGTGGCAGGACCTAAAGTATTTTAAGTTCAGTATAGCTTTTTCCAAACAAAATTCCATTTGCAGAGTTTGTTTAAAGGAGTTTGGCTAAGAACATAGCCACATGGCATAAAAACACAAATCATCTGAGAGCATAAACAGGGGACAGTGATAAATGACAATGCATCTATTTGGAGGAAGCGGAATGTGGTGCGGCAGGGGTTGGTGCTTAAGCCAATCATTTGAGAAACTTATTAATGATCTGGAAGAGGGAGTTAACAGCAGGTTAATGAAGTTTGCTGTTAATACCAAAGTAGGAGGTGTTGAAACCATCAGTGGAGACAAAACACGGTGGATTTTGAGGAGTTGGAAATTTCCAGCTCTAGTCTCCTCCGGGCAACGAGCACATCATGGCTGGATTACAAATCAGGGAAGGGGAACCAAGCTCAGGGTCAGAGGATACACAGAAGCCCAGCCTAATGAGTCAGGGAGGGGCAGGATGGCCAGTGGCTAGAAATGATGAGTACATAAAGAGAGAATGGGATGGGAGGAGGCAGGAACGGCCTGGAGTCCAGCTGTGAAGGAAGGGCAGAGAGAGATGGTGGGTGGAGAGGTCAGCTGGGGCTATCTGGAGTTACAGACAAGTTTGGGAAATATACACACACACACACACATCTCTCTGTGGTTGGACTTTCAAAGATTAAGCCACTGACAGTAAAATTGTATCAATGCCTGGTGCTGATTGTGTTTCTCCCTCTTGGCATCAAAATGTCTCCCACAGCTTCTGTTCCAGGACAGTCACACCATTTTTCATGGCTTGGGAAAGACTGGCCTGTTTACTGCTTCTGCTTCCCAATTGTCCATTGCTATGCCATGTTGTTCAAATTTCTGCATAGTGTCTCTCTATATGCTGCCAACTTGTACTTCCCAAGTGCTTAGTACAGTGCTCTGTACACAGTAAGCGCTCAATAAATACGATTGAATGAATGAATGAATAAAATAATTTATTCTGAAATCTTTTTATGGATATCACATGTCAGTTTAACCTGGATCAGCTCTTTGGAGACCCTGCTGTCATCCATTTCTTCACCTAGTGAAGGTGAGATATGATGAACACTGCTTCAATGCTGGTGACTAAGACCATGAGCCCCACATGGGACAGTGACTGTATCTGACCTGATTAACTTGCAACCAGCACTTAGAACAGTGCTCCAGAGCTTAGAACAGTGCTTGGCACATAGTAAGCTCTTAACAAATACCATCATTATTATCTACTCCAGTGCTTAGAACAGTTCCTGGCAAATAATGAGCGCTTATCAAATACCATAAAAAGAAACCACTCTCTGTATCTTGATCTTGTCTATCTCCCTGCTGACCACTTGCCCACGTTCTCCTTTGGGTTTGGAACTTCTTCTCTCTGTTCCTCCCCAGTCAAGAATAGTGCTTGACACTTTAGTAAGTGATTAATAAATACCACAAATACTTCTCTCTGTGTATTGGGACATACTGGGTTTATCCCAGCTCCCCTCTCAATGCTACGTATGGTGGTGTTGGCAAAGAATCGCATCCAGGACTGGCAGACATATACCAAAAGTAACACTACAGGATAGACACCTTCAATTTGGTCCTAGGCTTTGGGTTATCTTTATTTGATTTTCTCACCTATGTTTGTCCCGTAGAAATTTGTACTGCCTGCGTAGCAGAATCAAGCAACAACATTTAGCTCTCTTACCTATAGAGAAGTGTGACTGGTTGTAGATCTTGAAGATGCAGATTGACACAGAGCCTTATTTTTCTTCATGCTAACCTATAATGCTTTGCTGATTCTAAGGAGTGGTTCATGAGCATGTGGATTTCTTGTGTGTGCTTTCAAAGCACAATGATCAACATATAAGAGAAGCAGTGTGGCTCAGTGGAAAAGAGCATGGGCTTTGGAGTCAGGGGTCATGGGTTCGAATCCTGGCTCTGCCAATTGTCCGCCGTGTGGCTTTGGGCAAGTCACTTAACTTCTCTGTGACTCAGTTCCCTCATCTGTAAAATGAGGATTAAGACTGTGAGCCACCCGTGGGACAACCTGATCTCCTTGTAACCTCCCCAGCACTTAGAACAGTGCTTTGCACATAGTAAGTGCTTAATAAATGCCATCATTATTACATACGATTTCTTTTATGAGTGATTAAAGAGCTCTTCATGCCCTAGACTGCTGAGTCCAAAGAGTTTCCCAGAGGACCTGAATCACATTCGACACCAGCTTCTGGAACTTTGTTGCAATCTTGAGCATGGTTGGTAGGATAGATGGAAAAGGACTGAACCTCACGCCCAGCCCTACCTCACTCTGTTGGTAATGGGGAAAGAAGGCATCAGGGTCCCTCCAATTCTGATTCAGTCAGCCGTATCATTGAGGAGCAATATTAGGATCTTTGACAACTGCCTCAGAGCCGCTAAATTTGTCTAACAGTTTCTAGAGCCCAGGGATTTGATTGGTGTCACATGCTTTAGTCAAGCCTGTTAACACTGCAAAGAGGTCTTGATGTTGCTCCTTGCATTTCTTTTCTGTCTGACAGGAACTAGAGATAACAGGTGCTTTGCAGTACTGTGATTCTAGTGGGATACGGTAAACAATTTTTTTCTGTAATTGGCCAGCCATAGAGAGCAGTGGGATCACACATTAGTCTCCACAGTTAGCTCTCTCCCCTTCCATCTTGAAAATGGTGATCATGGTGGTGGTGTTGAAATCCTATTACATTTTTCTGTGTTCTAAATGTTCGGAAAGGGTCTGTGCAAATGATCAAAAGACACATCCTGCTTATAGGACTAAGCTGGTACAGCACCAGATCAGGGAGCTGTGACTTTCTACATGGGTCAGAGTTACAGTGGAGATTTCAACAAATGTTGGCACAAAAGTTGTCTCCTTCACACAGGTAGAGATACTTCTCTTCATAGAGGGTCACCTTCACAGGCAGTGAGTGAATTAATGTGATCATTCTTGTGTTTTGGCCTTTCGTTTTAGATTCCTCCTTCGCCTTGATGAGAAGGGAGCCTTTGGGACCCTTCAGGGGTGCTGTCGTGGTATGGATAAATCACAGAACCTTCTTCAAATATATGCCCTGAGTTTGGATTCATTCTGCTAGCTTTGTGTATCTTCAGCCCTGCTATCCCACCGCTTCATCATAAATCGTATTTATTGAGCGCTTACTATGTGCAGAGCACTGCACTTCTTAACTTGTTTTGAATTCCGTGATGAAGACTTCAAAAGCTGTCCCTTTGAGAAGGGTTGCAAGGATCTCAAAGATGTTTTTGATATTTTGCTTTCTTGCTTCCAATGGTTCTTTGATCTCAGAGTCGTTTTCATCATAGCGGTCCAGTTGCTCCTTTGGCAGCTTCCCCAGCCATGACTAATACCCCAATCATTAGTCACATGGTTAGAAGCCAATAGTCTCCACCTCAATGGGGCCACAAAGTGTCTCCATCCTCTCCTTTCTCCAGGAGTTTGATGTTCAGTTGACTTTATGATTTGGATGTTTATTTGTGATGCATTAGTTTAATATACAACACATATACACACCCAGACCAACAGAAACACAGGAACAAATGCATATACAACCACATGTGTGCATGCAAACACACACACACACATCCACCAAGGTCCACCAGCTTCAGCATCATATGTCTGGTGGAGGAGAATAGGAAGGAGTGTCCTGGGACCATTCATTCATTCATTCATTCAATCATTTATTGAGCGCTTACTGTGTGCACAGCACTGTACTAAGCACTTGGGAAGTACAAGTTGGCAACATATAGAGATGGTCCCTACCCAACAGTGGGCTCACAGTCTAGAAGGGCTCAGAAAGAAGCAGGGTCAGATTGATGGAAAGAGTTGTTCTCCTGGCCCTGATCTGTGCTGGACTGGAGAGGAAGCAGGAGGAATGGGAAAGAGCAGGTGCTCCAACTTTATAACCCTGTTTCACCTCAGGTTCTTGTCACCACCAGTCCTATCAGTATTGAAGCTGGAGGGTTGAAGTGTGCATGTTCTTGTGTAGGTATTGTGCAGATATGCTAACAGGCATATGTTGCGAGGTATGCCTCTTGGTGTATCTGTATGCTGTATATGCGTCTCTGTGGGGGTGTGTGAATATATACTTCTGGGTGTGAGTGGTGTGTTCTTGTTTAGTTGTATCTGCGTCTGGATCATAATGGGCTCTATAACCCCAGTGCATCAATGCATCCAAGACTATATGATATGGGTATATGATGGGTTAGCAGCTTCCTAATCTACTACTTCCACAATAAATGATAAGCAGTGTTGCTCAGTGGAAAGAGCACGGGCTTTGGAGTCAGAGGTCATGGGTTTGAATCCCGCCTCCACCACATGTCTTCTGTGTGACCTTGGGCAAGTCACTTAACTTCTCGGAGCCTCAGTTACCTCATCTGTAAAATGGGGATTATGACTGTAAGCCCCATGCGGGATCACCTTGTATCCCCCCAGTGCTTAGAACAGTGCTTTGCACATAGTAAGCGCTTAACAAATGCCATTATTATTATAGAGAAGCAGCGTGGCTCAATGGAAAGAGCACAGGCTTTGGAGTCAGAGGTCATGGGTTCAAATCCCGGCTCTGCCACTTAGCTGTGTGACTTTGGGCAAGTCACTTAACTTCTCTGGGCCTCAGTTACCTCATCTGTAAAATGGGGATTAAGACTGTGAGCCCCCCCGTGGGACAACCTGATCACCTTATATCTCCCCAGCGCTTAGAACAGTGCTTTGCACATAGTAAGTGCTTAACAAATACCATCATTATTATTAAATGATAGATGTCCAGGAAACCGTTTTTGTTCGGATTTTTTCAATACATTTTTTTCAAAACATTGGTCTGCCCTTCCTACCACTTCCTCTGATTGGTTACCTTTGTTTAAAAGAGTTGTCCTCTCCCTTCTTCCCTCCCTGACCACTCTCTTCAAACACTCACTCTCCAAGTGATCCTTCCCATTGCTTTCAAACAGGGCTGTGTAACCCCTAACCTAAAAAAGCCCTCCCTTGACCCCAGAGCACCCAGAAGTTACCAACCCATCTCCCTCTTAATATTTCTTTCCAAATCCCTACACATTTGACACAAAGAGGAATTTAGGGGAAGAAAGGAAGGGAGGTTTGTTGCAAATTTTGCACCCCCTGTGGGGAACAAATGGAAAAAATGGCCATTATTTTTGAAGTTTGCAGGGAGGGGTTCTCTTTGGCAATGGTTGCTCTGCCATGAGGTGAGAACGAGGCACAGTGAACTAGGTTCACTTGCAAAGAATGAAAGTTGTGAGATTGGATGCAGGGAGAAAAGAGTGGATATGTGGGAAGGAGAGTACTAAGGGCTTTAAACCAATGACAAGGAGTTTCTGCATGATGCAGAGAGGACTGGGCAGCCCTATGAGGTTTTTGAAGAGTGGAGAGATGTAGTAGTAAAATGCATATTTTAGAAAAATGATTAGGGCAACAGGGAAGTATGGGCTGGAGAAGGGAAAGAATAGGGGCAGGAAAGTCAGTAAGGAGATTAATTCAGGAATCAAACTGGGATATGACCACTGTCTGAACCAGCTTGGTGGTTATTTGGAAGGAGAGGAAAGAGAGGACTCTGGACATGTTATAGAGAAATAAGAGATGGAATTTGGCAGCAGGCAGAATATGGAGGTAGAAAGACAAGGAGGAATCAAGGTGGATATCAAGATTTCAGGCATTAACCTGGCTCACCTAAGCTATTCTAAGAGCACAGGTGATGCCCTATCACCCTGTTGGCCATCTCATGCTATGGGAAGCAGAATGGCCATGGGGCTGGGAGTCAGAAGGACCTGAGTTCTAACTCAGCCTCTAATCCCGACTCCACCACTTGTCTGCAGTGTGACCTTGGGCAAGTCACTTCTCTGTGCCTCAGTTACCTCATCTGAAAATGGGGATTAAGTCTGAGCCCTCGCCACTACTGTAAAAATAACTACAGGAGTTGTCCTGATGGAGGTTGTTATGCTTTCCCCCTCTTAACCACTGGTGCGTGAACAATGCTTATTCTAATGGCAAAAGGGCAAAGTATTACTGCAGTTTTGTGAACATGAGAATAATAACGATAATAATAATGGTATTTGTTAAGCACTTACTATGTGCTAGGCACTGAGGAGCAGCATGACCTAATGGATAGTTAGTGGATCCTGTCTGATCTCTAAACCTCCTGTCTTTCCCGGCTTCAGTCTGTACTTCACTCTGCTGCCCGGATTATCTTTCTGGGCACATCACCTCCCTCCTCAAAAATCTCCAGTGGTTGCCTATCAACCTTTGCATGAAGCAAAAACTCCTCACTACTGGCTTCAAAGCTCTATGTCACCTTGCCCCTTCTTACCTCACTTCCCTTCTCTCCTTCTACATCCCGGCCTACACACTACAGCGTGACTCAATGGAAAGAACCCGGGCTTGGGAGTCAGAGGTCATGGGTTCAAATCCCGGCTCTGCCAATTGTCAGCTGTGTGACTTTGGGCAAGTCACTTAACTTTTCTGTGCCTCAGTTACCTCATCTGTGAAATGGGGATAAAGACTGTGAGCCCCACCTGGGACAATATGATCACCTTAGATCCTCCCCAGTGCTTTGAACAGTGCTATGCACATAGTAAGTGCTTAACGAGTGCCATCATCATTATCATCCCCTCTAGACTGTGAGCCCATGATTGGGTAGGGACCGTCTCTATATGTTGCCAACTTGTACTTCCCAAGCGCTTAGTACAGTGCTCTGCACACAGTAAGTGCTCAATAAATACGATTGAATGAATGAATGAATTCATTGTATTTGAGTGCTTACTTTGTGCAGCTCCTCTGGTACTGATTTTCTCACTGTGCCTTGTTCTTGCCTGTCCTGTCGTTGACCCCTGGCCCACACCTCTGGCCTGGAATGCCCTCCCTCCTCAAATCCAGCAAACTAGCACACTTCCCCCCTTCAAAGCCCTACTGAAAGCTCACCTCCTCCAGGAGGCCTTCCCAGACTAAGCCCCCCTTTTCCTCTGCTCCCCCTCCCCTCCCCATCGCCCTGACTCACTCTCTTTGCTCTACTCCCCTCCCTGCCCCACAGCACTTGTGTATATATGTAAATATTTATAGTTATAATTCTGTTTATTTTTATTAATGATGTGTATATATCTATAATACTGTTTATTTATAATGTTGCTACTGATGCCTTTTAACTTGTTTTGATGTCTGTCTTCCCCCTTCTAGGCTGTGAGCCTGTTGTGGGCAAGGATTGTCTCAGTGGCTGAATTGTACTTCCCAAGCATTTAGTACAGTGCTCTGCACACCACAAGCTCTCAATAAATACGACAATGAATGAATGATAGAACACAAGCCTGGAAGTCAGAAGGACCTACTGTGTGACCTTGGTCAAGTCACTTCACTTCAGATGCCTCAGTGATCTCATCTATCAAATGAGCAGCAGACTTTGTGACTAGACTTTGACCCCTATTTGGGATATGGACTATGTCCAACCACATTACAGTGCTTAGTACAGTGCCTGGCACATAGAAAGTGCTCAACAAATACCATTAAAAAAATTATGCAAGGGATTTGCTAAGATATTTGCATGTATGGATGTAATCCCAGCATTAGCATTGTCATCTGAAATTTACTATCTACTATCCTCCCCTCACTTTTTAACTCTGTGCTCCACCCGGCTCTCTTCTCTCCCATTCTCTCCAACAGCTCATTCATTCATTCAATCGTATTTATTGAGCACTTACTGTGTGCAGAGCACCGTACTAAGCGCTTGGGAAGTACAAGTCAGCAACATATAGAGACGGTCCCTACCCAATAACGGGCTCTCTCCCCAGAAATCTCCAACGGTCACTCCTATCTTCTCAGGTAAAACAAAAACTCCTGACCATTAGCTTTAAAGCTCTCAATCAGCTATCTTCCTCTTTCTTCTCCTGTAGCACTTCAGCATGCACTCATCACTACACCCAACCTAACTTTCGGACTCTCAAGTCTCTCATCTCTGATCCCTTGCTCATCCCTTCTATCTGGAGCTTCCTCCCACTTTGAATCCTCCAGACCACATCCCTCCCTTTCTTCGAAGTCTTACCAAAAAATTAACTAGTCTAAGAAATATTCCCTATCATACTACCCCATTAGACACCTAAGCATTCAGGTTGATATCTGTTTATTATTTACTTAATTACTTTATTTTGTTTTTATCATTTATACTTTTATACTTTTACTTAGTGATTTATATCTGCTAATCTCCTTCATTAGAATGAGTTCCTCAAGGGCAGGGATTTTTTTTATGGTATTTGTTAAGCCCTTACTATGGACTCGCACTGTACTGAGCACTGGGGTAGATGCAAGCTAATCAGGTTGGACTCAGGTCGAACACAGTCCCTGTCCCACAGAGAGCTCAGAGTCTTAATCCCCATTTTATAGATAAGGAAACTGAGGCACAGAGTAGTTAAGTGACTTGTCCAAGGTCACACAGCAGTCTTCTACTGTACCTCGCTCACTACTCTCCTGCCTCTGTTCCCTTGCCCATCCTGACAGCCTTGGAACTTCTTCCATCCTCAGATTAGATAGACCACACTTTTCTCCACATTCCAAACCCTTCTAAAATCTTATCTCCTCCAAACTTTCCCTAATTTATTTTCCAGAATTTATTGTTATTATTATTAAATTTTTAAGAACTTACAATGTTGATCTAAGCACTCAGGTAATTACAAGTTAATCACGTTGGACACATCCTCTGTCCCAAATGGACCTCACAGTCTAACAGCCCAAGCAGGCAGGAGAACAAGTACAAAATCCCTATTTTACAGTTGTAGAAACTATAGCCCAGCAAAGTTAAATGACTCGCACAAGATCACAAAGAAAGAAACAGCATGGCCTAGTGGAAAATTCATGGGCCCGGGAGTCAGAGCATCTGGGTTCTAATCCTGGCTCTGCCACATGTCTGCTGTGTGACCTTAGGCAAGTCACCTAACTTCTCTGTGTCTCAGGTACTTCATCTGAAAAATGGGGACAAAGACTGTGAGGACCAGGTGGGTCATGGATTGTGTCCAACCTGATTATCTGTAGCTACTCCAGTGTTCATCACAGTGCCTGGCACATAGTAAGCACCTAATAAATACCTTCAAAAATGGCAGAATCTGGATTAGAACCCGGTCCTCTGACTTCCAGGCCCATTAGGCCATGCTGCCCTCTAAACCAAATAACCTCACCCACTAATAATAATAATTTTGGTATTTGCTAGACACTGTACTCAATGCTGGGGTGGATACAAGCAAAACAGGTTGGACACAGCCCCTGTCCCACATGCAGATCACAGTCTTGATCCCCATTTTACAGATGAGTAAGTGAGGCACAGAGAAGTGATGTAATTTGCCCAAGATCACACAGCAGACAAGTGACGGAACCAGGACTACAACCCATGACCTTCGGACTCCCGGGCCTGTGCTTTATCCACTACACCATCCATAACATACCAATCTCTAGCACTCGTGAACATATTTAATACCCCAAACTCCTCACTATTGGCTTAAAAGCTCTCCATCACCTCGCCCCCTCCCACCTCACCTCCCTTCTCCCCTTCTACAGCCCAGCCCACACCCTCCGCTCCTCTGCCGCTAACCTCCTCACTGTACCTCGTTCTCGCCGGTCCCTCGCCCACGTCCTCCCCCTGGCCTGGAATGCCCTCCCTCCACACATCCGCCAAACTAGCTCTCTTCCTCCCTTCTAAGCTCTACTGAGAGCTCACCTCCTCCAGACTGAGCTCCCCCTTATCCTCTGCTCCTCCTCCCCTCCCCACTGCCCCCACTTCTTCGCTCTGCCCTACCCCCTTCCCCTCCCCAAAACACTTACGTATATTTGTACATATTAGTCTATTTATTTTATTCACAATGCATATTTATCTACAATTCTATTTATTTCGGTGGTATTGACATCTGTCTACTTCTTTTGTTTTGCTGTCTCTCCCCCTTCTAGACTGTGAGCTCGTTGTTGGGTAAGGACTGTCTATGTTGCCAAATTGTACTTACCAAGTGCTTAGTACAGTGCTCTGCACACAGTAAACTCAATAAATACGATTGAATTGAACCCATGTACATATGTTTATATATTTTTGACTCTTCTAGTTGCAGATGTTTTTATGCTTGCATCTCTCATTACAGTGTGAACTCCTGTGAATATGGAACTTCTCTCTTTATTCTAGTATAGTGTATTGCAACGAGTAGAAATCAATAAATACTACCACTGATGCTACTATAAATACTACTATGATTACTAGTATTATTACTACTACTACTTATTACCACTACTACTTCTACTACAACTATGACTACAAAAAAATCACTGTTCCTTATGTCGTATGGGCTTGATGCTTGCGGCACCCAACACTGACTTCTCTTTTGCCTTTTTGTCTTTCATTCCTTATGAAGTTTTTGTTCATATTGAAATATTCCTTTCTTTATTGCAGTATGCCATGCTGGTCAATTCTTTGGCACTAGACTGCCAGTTTTCAGCGATTAGGCAACATTAACTTAAGCTTTGTTTTACGGTGTCCTTAAAATCTTTCTTCTCCCCTCCTTGATTTGAGTTTCCCTATTTCAGCACCCTATATGGCAGCTGTTTGGATATCCTGCTGACACTCATTCTCCCAACATGTCCTAGCCTGCACAGTTGTGTCAAGATGATTAAGGCTTCAATGCTAGGAGACTGACTACTTTGCAGAACTTGATTATTGGAAATGTCTTCTCATTTGATACTGAGTCTGGCCTACATATAACGCTGGTGAAACTGCTCTAGGAGCCAGATGTAGTGGGTATGTTCAGTCCAGTGGATTGCAGGTCTCACAGCTGTAGAGAAGGTTGAACAACATTACAGCTTTGTAGACCTGTTATCATTCTGCCACCATACTCAGTTTTTAACAGTCATCCAACTGATATGCAGGCATCCTTGATTTGGTTTTCTTCTTCCTTGTCAATCATTACATCATTGGTCAGTTTGTTGCCTAGGTAACAGAATTGTGTGGCAGTGTTTATCATTGTGTTATCAGATATCTTCATTTTCCAGGAGCTTAACATTCAGCTGCTTTCTAGATTTGGGGTCACTTTTTGATGCAATGGTTCTAAAGGCAACGTGAGCTTGGAGCACACAAGGTGACGTTTGGTCAAACATTCTGTACCATGCCTGGTTGCTATTATGCAAGATAATAAAATGTGCATTTATCAAGGATGATTTTCTTTGGCGTTTCAAGTGAAAGATAATAATAATGGCATTTATTAAGTGCTTACCATGTGCAAAGCACTGTTCTAAGCGCTGGAGAGGTTACAAGGTGATCAGGTTGTCCCATGTGGGGCTCACAGTCTCAATCTCTATTTTACAGATGAGGTAACTGAGGCCCAGAGAAGTTGTGACTTTCCCAAAGTCGCACAGCTGACAATTGGCGGAGCCGGGATTTGAACCCATGACCTCTGACTCCAAAGCCCATGCTCTTTCCATTGAGCCACACTGCTTCTCAAAATGGATGGTGATTGTGATGACAAAATGATGTGCAGCATATTCATTCAAAGGGAGTGGAATTGTATATTACTTGTTATTGTATTTGCCGATCCTGGGCAGTCCAAAGACTTTCCTCTATGTGTGGGCATCACTTCCAACTCTGGCATTAAAAATGCACACAGAGTAAACACTTAGTACAGTGTTCTGCACACAGCAGGTACTCTGTCCAGTGCTCCACACAAAGTAGGTGCCCAGTGCAACCCTCCTGCAGACTGTAGATACAGAGTACATTAGTCTGCACAGGCACACAAGAAATACTATTGACTGATTGATTAGTACAGTAGTCTGCACAGAGTAGGCACCCAATACAGTGTTCTGCACAAAGCAACGGCTGAGTATGGTGCTTAGTTAATCTGTTGTTGCTTCTGATGGTGATGTAATCATTTTTTTCTTAAAGGAATATTCAGAAGAACTCAGTCCAGCACCATTTTTCTTGACAAATCAAGGAGAAGAAAGGAGAAACATAGCCCTAGTCTGGGCCTGACCCAAAGTTGAAACATCAGAGAGGATATGTTAATGGACTGGATCAAGTCTCCAGGGGGGATGGAACTAGATGAACGGTCTCTGGTGGGAAGTCCAATTGGACTGGAAAACAGGAAAGGGTGGAGGGTCAATTACGGAATCAATTTGAAATCAATGCTGGTCACCATTTTTCATTTACACAATGGACAAAAATGCACACTGTCAAAAAGTGCAAGGTAGTCCTGGAGGAACCATCGAGAGTGTTCACACAGGGACGTGTGGCCCTGACCACCTGACTTTGAACAAGTCTCAACTCCCTGCCCCTCCTTCCCACGCTTCCCTTCCCCTCATCAGGACTCTAGCTCCTCCATGGAAGACGCCTGCTGGAATAAACCCCTTCATCCTCCCAGACGCAGGTCTGGCCCAGCCAACCAGGAGACAGAACACTGCCCATCCATCTAGGACAGCCTCAGCAGGGCCCTGAAGAAGAAGAATCCTCTAGACCACCCAGACCTACAGAGTAGTTGCTGTTTCAGTACCTCTGCTGTGGATCCAGAGGATAGAGTACTTGTTCGGGAATCACAAGTCTTTAAAACCTTAGTTCTGCCCTTCCAGCTTTCATTTTCCTTATTTTTAGTTCCCCATTCAGTGCTTGGTTATAGCACTCTGCTTCCAAGAGCATCTGAGAATCCAGCACCTGCTAAATTAGGTGTCCTTCCCCAAGTGTTCTGGCTTTGCTCAGGTGACAGCTCTAAATCTGACAAGCTCATAGGCCACAGGACTAATCTCCACATTTGGCCACTGCTGTTTTTAATCACTGAATACAGTCCTGATTTATCATGCCATAGTTATTTCCTCTGTATTTATCAAGTTTCTATTGGTGGTAGGACTGCAACGTTTGTGTTTTCTGAGGCAGGCAAGTTTTAGCACAGGATGTTTTTCTTTGTTTCTTTAAATCGTATTTATTGGGTACTTACTCTGTGCAAAGCACTGTGCTAAGCACTTGGGAGAGTACACTATAACATCAAACACATTCCCTGCCCACAACGAGCTCACAGTCTAGAGGGAGAGAGACATTAATACAAATAAATAGATAAATAAATTCGGGTTGTATCTACTGTCAGCAGGATATGCAGTTAAGTAGTTTTTGCAGTGATGGTGGGTTTACCAAGACACTTCTAAGACAGCTAGTACTGGCCGTTTGGTGTAAACATCTTTCTCATGTCAACTAATTCAAAGCACTTTCTCCTTACCCTATATTTTATTTTGCAGTGGATCTGAGTTTACATACAGTTGGATGGTACTATGATTAAGTGCTAGACACATGTGCTTTTCAATCTTTCCATTTAGAACAGCGATTGCTCAAACAATGATGTTCCCAGGAAAAGAAACCTCCGGAGCCTAAGTGACCTGAAGGGAGTCATAAATCACTCCTACAAATTGATTTATTCGTAATTCTAGATCAGACAGAGGTGGATTGGACACCTTCAGGTAAGAAGCCAGTGCCTGTATGCTAAACTGATCGGGTTAGAGCTGAAGTTTCAACCTAAAGAGAAGACGAAATTGAAGATAACGAAAGGTATCAACAACTCTAATTGGCATCTCCTTTGATTGTTAAGGGCACAGCAAGGGAAAACCAAAAATCTCTAAAGGTCCCAACAGTTCTTTGTTGATTAATTCTTTAGACCAGGAAAACAGCAGAGACTCAATTCTGCAATGTGGTCTATAAATCCGCTATTTCCTTCTGCGCTCTTCAGGTGTGAAATCCCACTTACTTCAGGATTTTCAAGATCAGATCCAGCATAGCGAAACCTTGCCTTAGCAAGGCCATCTCCTGGGTGACTCTGTCCTCCCCAAACCTTCTCTGGGGTTTTCTTCTCATCCCCCTCACCACCTCTTCCTTACACTCCAGCCTATGTTCCCAACTAAGTCAGCTTGCCACCCGATCACCATCAGCATGGGGCAGGGTGGTGAAGAACCTTCCAGTCTCCTCATAGAAGGCACCGAGGGGCTGTTGGCAGGGTCATCTCTCACTGAGTCTTTTGTCCTACTGTATTTTACAGGGAATCCTGGATCTGAGCTGGTGATTTAGCTGGGATCATGTCCACATGTTTGTGTGTGTGTTGTTGAGGTGGGGTGGGGAGAATGGTAGAGAAACCTGGGGACAGGGAATTCAGGCCAAAGGGAACTTGGAAATCTCTGAGCTTCATGAGGGAAGCAAGGTGGCCTTGCAGAAAAGATAAAAAACTGAGAGTTGGGAGACTGGGGTTCTTATCCCAGCTCTGTTACAAGGCACAGCTCCTGGGTGGCCTTGAACGAATCACTTAACTTTTCTGTTTCTCAGTTTCCTCATCTATAAAATTGGGATTAAATGTCTGTTCTCCCCCCACCCCTTGCACTGGGAGCCCCATTTAAGATAGAGACTATGTCCGATCTGATTTCTTGGTGCATAGGAAGAACTTAAAAAAACACCACAATTATTATTAGCTCCATCTCTAATTCCTGTCCAAACTCTTTCAGTAACTTTAATAGAGGCTTTAGGAACTTATTTCTCTGTGGAAACTACATTCCTCAAGAGAAAAAGTTTGAAGGGGGATAAGCGACTCTAATTCTGTATGAAAATTGAAAACGGTGCTTCAATGCAGCAGAGACATGATTCTGATGGAGAAAGTGTAACAAAGGCCACAGATTTAACAGAAAGGACACTTGAAACCCAAGCACCCTCACCTTTAATCAGGTGGCAGAGATTTAAATGAGCAGCCATCTCAGAAAAGGTCAGGTGTTTTAGGTAAGGGAGGCCAATCCTTTTCAAAAAGGCAAAATTAATGGAAGAAAGAAAGAAACCATGTTTTAGAAAAAGACTTCATCTTTGCTATGCCACCTTCTCTATCAACCATTGTCTAGCTTGACTTTTCATTACCCTGTAATCATATGGCAGCCTAAAATGATACTGCAGACATGATAGGAAATTAGAAGGGTTTCAGTTAGGGATCAGAGGGAAAATTGAAGTGGGTGTGATCGCTCCACAAAAGAAATGAATAAAAATGCAGATTTTCTCAAAAATCATTCTGGGGAAAATTCTTCAGTGAAACGATATATTTCTTTGCCTCGGAACTTCTGCCTTTGAAGAAGCGCTGCCCTCACTGAAAATAGCAGTTCCCACTCTGTCCCAAACAGTCAAGCTGCTTGGCTTTTGAAATGCTGGGGTTGCACTGTAAGTGACTTTTCACAGAAGCAGCAGGGGACCTCTCGGCTTCCAGCTTCTCCATGCCATCAGAAAAGAGTCCAGCTAGTGCAACCAAAAATGTCTTAGCAGGTTTCTGCCACGCTCCTGTGACTTTCAGATTCACTGACATGTGCAGAAAATATTTGGGGTTCAATTAACTGGTCCTGCCCCAGCAGTTTGGAGGGAATGCACAATACCCTATCCTCTCTCTGAGCTAGCTGGGCTCACAACATACAGAATCTAAGGGAATTTTTGTGACATATAAAGAAGTACAGGTATTAATTTTACTATGTCATGTATTCGAAACAGATGTTCAAGCAATAATTGGTATTTGGTAAGGAGATGTCAAGTAGCAACAGTACTTCGGGCAGATGGAAACTGAAACCAAGAATAAATAATAATAACAATAATTCTGGTATTTGTTACACACTTAATATCTGCCAGGCACCGTATTAAGCCCTGAGGTGCGCACAAGCAAATCAGGTTGGACACAGTCCCTGTCCCACATGGGGCTCACAATCTCAATTCCCATTTTACAGATGAGGGAGCTGAGGCCCAAAGAAGTGAAGTGACTTGCCCTAGGTCACACAGCAGATAAGAGAAGCAGCATGGCTCAGTGGAAAGAGCACGGGCTTTGGAGTCAGAGGTCATGGGTTCAAATCCTGGCTCCAATGGTCAGCTGTGTGACTTTGGGCAAGTCACAACTTCTCTGTGCCTCAGTTACCTCATCTGTAAAATGGGGATTAAAACTGTGAGCCCCCCGTGGGACAAACTTGTAACCTTGTAACCTCTCAAGCACTTAGAACAGTGCTTTGCACATAGTAAGTGCTTAACAAATACCATTATTATTATTATTATTATTAAGTGGAAGATCCAGAATTAGAAGCCATAACCCCAGGCTCTGGGGTTTGGGAGTTTGGACTACCAAGCGCATGTTCTATCCACTCTGCTATGCTACTTCTGAGACTTCTGACCCTGAGACGACCCCTAATCTTGCACTTTTCCTTAATTTTAACCTGGGACCCCCGCCCCCTATAAAATACTTCTCTCATTGGATTTCCTTGTGGTCCCACCTGTTCTTGGTTCTACAGCCAGGTGCAGACCAATGTGCAGGCTTCCTTCCCTCGTGGCCTTTCTATCCCTTTTCCCAATTTGTCTCTTTGAATTGGCTGAGATCTACTTGATATCAGTTGAGTAGTTGACAGTTTATGTAAATGTCTCTGTCCACAGGGAGCTGACAATACCCTTTGGGTAGATGAGTAGTCTGCACCTTGCAAAACTAAGACTGCAGCCTCCCTTACAGGTCCCCATTGAGAGCAAGCTTAGAAACCCACCTACCATTAGTCCTTCATCCAGACCAAGTGGAGTTGTGAAGATGTCACTATGTACATTTTAACAAAAACCTGATTTTGTTTCCTTCAGGGATTCTAGGACACTTATTACGAAACATGAAATCCCTGCCAAATGTTGGAGCCTTTGCCATGCTCATGGCACCCCTTCCGGAAGCATGCTTTGAATCCAAAGTATGCTTGGAAGGCCCCATCTCCCAGCTAGCTTCCTGTACCCAGTTAGACTGCAAAGTTTTCACTATGCACATTTTAAAATAAAAACCAGGCTTAGGAAAGCAATTTGGCCTGCTCTGCTGGTCTGAAGGTGGCCAGTCCTAAGGGATTCACCAAATATCAGATCACTGTCCATACAGGTGCCGTTACTTTGTGGAATCTTCCATTGTTCTAGGGTCCTTCACCTGTGGATCTTAGTGTTCCAGTCTAGCTGGTCTGATTGAGGTACAGGTCCTAGGATGGGGGGACTGAATGTAAGAGCAGCCAATGCCAGAGGGCATCCTTCTAGCCCCTCCTACTATTCTGGGAGAGGGACCCTGTGGGAGAAAAATGACCTGTCTAAGGTACTGTTGCTATTTACATCTCTACCAAATACCAACTGTTGCTTAAACATCCATATTGATACGATGATACACAAAATAATTTCTAAGCCTCATCAACCAGCAGTCAGAGACTTGCCTCTTGGAACAAATCAGGCCTGAACCCCAGAAGAGTTGTTGGGAGACTGTCAAGATAACGCTGGGCCATTACTAAGAGGCTGGTACCTCCACCAGAACTGAGCCCTATAACAGGGAGGAATCTGTAAGAATGTAGCCAATTAGTGACCCAAGAGCAGCTCTGGCTCAGTTTGCTGAAACGGAAAAGCCCTGGACCCTGGCTCAAGGGGCCAAATTGAGACTGGGAGAAGTTGGCTAAAGCAGCCATGGGAAGAGACAAGCGCCCAGTCCTTAAGGCACCCAGGTGATACTATCAATGACCAGGCAGTGGGCCTGCTGACATTGGTCCTGGTGCTTAAAATAAACTGGAAAAGAATCCCACTCCTGTATCTCCATTTCCTTTGGGGCCCTGGGGAATGTGAGAATGGAGCCAAGGTGATGAGATGTTAGTAGAGGAGATGGAAATGGCCAGAGGTGGGACAAAGATTCACAGGTAATGATCCAGGGAGTAAGCATATTGTTAATACAGTCCGGTAGAGTATTTAGATAATTTAAACCCTTGTTTGCATTTGTCCTATAGCTGTGGACCCCACACACTCAGAAGACTTGCCCAGTGTCAACTCCTACTGCCATGGGAAGCCAAAGGGAGAAGAATTCAAGGTACAAAAATTGGCACTTGTTTCCTGCATCAACTCTCACCACTGCAGCATTCTATGCTCACTCTTGTGAGTGGTAAGCCCACTGGGTATTTTCTCTTGGAAAAACAGAGCTAATTTATAAATGGTGCCTTTCTAGATCGCTAACAGAAATGTTCAACAAGAGGTGACCTTTCAACCTCCGAACATATTGGAATTAAATTAGCCACTGTCTTTGTTTATGATACTGAACCATTTTCAATTCCAACCAATTTAGAATGAACCAACTGCAGTTGCTGCCTCCTCTCCATCTCCGTTCAGAGTACGTGAGAACTATTTATTCTCTTCTCTGGGCCGAGACCAGGGACCAAGGAAAAATAGTTCAATGGAAATTTCTCTGAATTCCCAGCTTAGTGGCTGCAGTTCCTTCAGCAATGTTTGGTTTTGTGCGGTCAGAACAGCATGGCAAATCTTTGGGCCCGTGCACTAAGTCTGTTTGAGCTCCAAGGCCTGGCACCTTCAAAAGTGGCATTTTTTGTTTTTTGTTTTTTTTTCCTGTGGGTGAGTGAGAGGCTCTGGTCTAACCCACTAATCAAACAAATAATGATATTTATTGAGTGCTTACTGTGTGCAGAATTGGCAGATAGGAACCCTACCCTCAAGGAACTTACAATCTAATGGGAGAGACAGACATTAAAATAAATTACAGATGGAGGAAGCAGGAGATTATAAGGATTTGTAAAAAAGTAATTCATTCAATTGTATTTATGAAGCACTTACTTTGGGCAGAGCACTGTTCTAAACCTTGGAAACCAAAATTCAGGAATTAAGAGAGACAATCCCTGCCCACCATGGGCTTACTCTCGTGGAGTTGAGATTAGGTTGAGTATCAGAATGTTTAAGAGGTATAGACCTAAGTGTATAGCGACAGAGAGAGGAAGGTGAATAGGGTAGGGAAATGAGAAGTTAGTCAGGGAAGCCTTCTTGGAGGAGATGTGATTGCAGTAGAGCTCTGAAGATGGGGAGAGTGGTCATCTGTCAGGAGAGGGAGAAGAGGTTTTAGTCCAGAAGGCAGATGTGAGCAAGGAGCTGATAGCAAGAGAGATGAGATAGAGGGTGGCTGAAGCTATGGAAAGATCAGGATGGTGGTGGAAGATTAAGTCCTCCAGGGCCTCGTGTTCATTACTGACACAGGGGGGACCCTGGACTTTGAGTGCAGGCTTTCTGCTAGATTAAGGATTGTCTGAATTTATGTCAGGAAACATATATCCCCACCAATTTGTCATTTTGGGGTTCTCGTTTCTGCCGTCTCAGAAACTTGAGTGTAAGTGGCAAAGCAGCAGGCAAAGAGAAAACAGAGAGGCTGATGCTGCACTCCTGCCAATAAGCAGAATCATAACCAAGAGGGTCCATCATTGTAGGGCTGCCTCCTTACAGAGAAATGCCCACTCAATCAACTGAATTTATTTAGCATTTACTGTGTGCAGAGCCCTGTACCAAGCTCTTGGAAGAGTACAATATAACAGATTTATTCTCTGTCCACGATGAACTTACAGTCTAGAGGGTGAGACAGACATTAATATAAATAACTAAAGTATGGATATCTACATAAGTGCTGTGGGGCTGGAGGTGTGGGGAGGTGAATTCAAGGAGCAAATCAGGGCACCACAGAAGAAAGTGGGAGAAGAGGAAATGAGGGCTTAGGGGAGGGCAAGGCATGAAGGGTGGGGAGAGTAATTCTCTGTTGGATATGAAGGGGGAGAGCATTCCAGGCCAGAAGCTAGACATGGGAGAGAGGTTTGTGGTGAGATGGATGAGATTGAAATACAGTGAGTAGGTTAGCACTGGAGGAGTGAAGCGTGTGGGCTGGGTTGTAGTATGAGAGCAGTGAGAGGTGATTGAGTGCTTTAAAGCCAATGATAAGGAGTTTCTTTTTGATGTGTAGATGTAAGGCCAACCACTGGAGGTTCTTGAGGAGTGGGGAAAACTGGACTGAACTTTTTTATAGAAAAATGATCCGGGAAGCAGAGTGAAGCATGGATTGAAGTGAGGAGGGAGAGGAGGCATAGAGGGGTGAGTTGGAACAGTGTCTCTCACTCATCTACAGGAAAAAAAATACCATTTTTGAAGGTGCCAGAGATTTGGAGCTCAAACAGATGTAGCGGAAGGTGCACTGGCCCAAAGTATTGCCGCCTTGCTGATCTTCCTGCCTCCTGTTTCTCATCACTCCAGTCCATACTTCACTATGTATGGTGAGGAGTTTTTGTTTGGTGTGAAGGTGGGTGGGCAAACCACTGGAGTTTTTTTGAGGAGTGGGGAAACAGGTCCTGAACGTTTTTGTAGAAAAGGGATTCAGGCAACAGAGTGTAATATGGATTGGAGTAGAGGGAGAGAGAGAGGGAGGAGGCAGGGAGGTCAGTAAGGAGGCTGATACAATAATCAGGCAGGATTGGATAAGTGCTTGGATTAATGTGGTAGCAGTTTGGATAGAGAGGAAGGGGTGGGTTTAACAATAATAATAATTATCATTATAATTATGGATTTGTTACATGCTTACTATGTGCGAAGCACTGTACTAAGTGCTGGAGTGGATACAAGCAAATTGAGTTGGACAAAGTCCCTGCCCCACATGGGGCTCACAGTCTCAATCCCCATTTTACAGATGAGGCAAATGAGGCACAGATAAATGAAGTGACTTGCTCAAGTGGTGGAGCCAGGATTATTCATTCATTCAATCATATTATTGAAGATGATGGTGGTGGTGTTTGTTAAGTGCTTACTATGTGCGAAGCACTGTTTTAAGTGCTGGGGGGATACAAGGCGATCAGGTTGTCCCACGTGGGGCTCACAGTCTTAATCCCCATTGTTCAGATGAGGTAACTGAGGCACAGAGAAGTGAAGTGACTTGCCCAAAGTCACACAGCTTACAAGTGGCAGAGTCAGGATTAGAACCCATGACCTGGCTCCCAAGCCCGTGCTCTTTCCACTGAGCCACGCTGCACTTACTGTGTGCAGATCACTGAACAAAGAACTTGTGAAAGTACAGTGCAACAATAGATACATTCCCTGCCCACAATGAGGTCACAGTCTAGAGGTGGGAGACTGACATTAATATGGATAAATAAATTACAGATATGTAGATAAGTGCTGTGGGGCTGGGAGTGGGGAAGAACAAGGCAACAAGTCAGGGTGACACAGAAGGGAGTGTGAGAAGAGGATGGGGGGCTTAGTCAGGGAAGACCTCTTGGAAGAGATGTGCCTTCAATAACGCTTTGAAATGGAGAGAGTAACTCCCTGTTGGATTTTAGTAGGGAAGGTGTTCCATGCCAGAGGAAGGAAAATAATAATAATAATAATGATGGCATTTATTAAGCGCTTACTATGTGCAAAACACTGTTCTAAGCGCTGGGGAGGTTACAAGGTGATCAGGTTGCCCCAAATGGGGCTCACAGTCTTACTCCCCATTTTACAGATGAGGTAACTGAGAGCCAGAGAAGTTAAGTAACTTGCCCAAAGTCACACAGCTGGCAATTGCCAGAGGCAGGATTTGAACCCATGACCTCTGACTCCAAAGCCCGTGCATGTGAGCAAGGGGTTGGACATAAGATAAGCAATAGCAAGGCACAGTGAGAAGGTCAGCATTAGAGAAGCTAAATGTGCGGGCTGAGTTGTAGTAGCAGAGTCATGAGGTAAAAGGTAGGAGGGGGCAAGGTGATTGAGTCCTTTAAAGCCAATGGTGAGGAGTTTTTGATGTGGAGGTGAATGAACCACCACTGGAGGTTTTTGAGGAGTGGGGTGACATGTCCTGAATGCTTTTGAAGAAAAATGATCCGAGCAGCAAAGTGAAATATGAACTGGAGTGGGGAGAGACAGGAGGCTGGGAGGTCCACAAGGAGGCTGATGCAGTAATCCAGGAGGGATAGGATGAGTGATTGTATTAAAGTGGTAGCAGTTTAGATGGAGCTGCAAGGGTGGATTTTAGTGATGCTGTGAAGGTGGGACCAACAGGACTTAATGACTGAATCCATGACCTTCAAAGCCCAAGTTCTGTGAATTTCGCCATGCTACTTCCCTACTACACCATGCTGCTTTAGTGATGCTGTCATGGTTGGACTGACCGCAATTAGTGATAGGTTGAATATGTGGAGTCAAGAATAACACCAAGGTACCAGGCTTGTGAGACAGGAAGGATGGTGGTGCTGTCTAGTTATGGGAAAGTCAGGGAAAGGGCAGGGACTCAACAGAAAAGTAATCCTCATTCCGAGATGAACAGATCAAGCTCATTTTGTCACGTTCCCTGAGATTTAGGAGCTACCAATCATGGGATATGAAGCAGGTTTTACCTGAAGATAAACAGGTCTGCAGAGCTGACAGGTTTCCACATTTTCAAGGATGCAGCAAAGGTGCTGGGAAACGCTCTGGTAGCTACAGGTCATCAGAATAGGACCCAGGACAACTGTAAGCTCCTTAATAATAACTGTGATAACTGTTAAGCACTTTCTATATGTCGAACACTGTACTAGCACTGGGGTAGGTATAAGATAATAAGGCCTGACACAGTCTCTGTCGTAAATGGGGCTCACAATCTAAACAGGGAGAACAGGTATCGAATCCCCATTCTACAGATGAGGAAACTAAGGCAAGGAGATGTTAAGTGCCTTGCCCAAGGTCACACAGCAGGCAAGTGGAAGAGCCTGAATTAGAACCCAGGTCCTCTGGGTTCTGGACCATGCTCGTTCCATTAGGCCATTCTGCTTCACCTTAAGGTAGAGATGAGGTTTATGGACTCAGTTGTATTTAGCATACTCTCCCAAGCGCTTAGTACAATGTTCTGCACTCAGCACTTAATAAAAGCAATTGATTGATTGATAGATGAGAAGGAGGGATGTGCAGGAAACAGGTCTGAGACTTGGCCACCTCATCATTCTGGTGGGTCAGAACCACCACACATGCTGGCTGGGGTTGGCTTCAACAGGAGCCAAAAGAGACTCAACCCCTCCCAGTTGAGGCAAATCACTATCTGTGGCCTCCAAGCAGCGAGTGTGATCACTAGCTGTTGTCCTACCTGCTCCTTTGAGTTCATGCCACCTCCCCTCTTGCCTGCATTCTGCCTGCGCTGCAAAAATGCAGAGAAAATGAAATAGTGCTAGAGTGATGGAGCCCATGTAATTGCTAGCCACAATCCTGGCTCACACGATAGCAATTCTCTAGAAATCTCTCCTGACTTTTTGTGTTAATTGCATGATTTGGGAAGCTTTATCCTCATTTTGCCCCTGTTTGGAAGGAAAATTTATATCATTTTCCTTCCAGGCTGCCCAGATCTCTGTTTCTGTGCCCCCACTTGTTTAGAGGTCAGGGGATGGATTTGGGCTCACTTCAAATAATTCTTCCTCCTTTTCAGTTAGCAAGCAGCCATCAGGCAAGGAATGTAAGTGCCCCAAACAATGGGAACATTTCAGACCACCCTCATGCAGGGGAAAAAATGGATGGGAAGATGGAAAATTGTCTATCTTCTCCACAAGGCATTATCTCTCAGTCCAACCCAGGCCACAGAAGTGAGTGGGGCTTGCCCATTTCAGTTCAAACTACCCCCAATGCAGGACTGGTTCTGTGTGGTTGGCTAAGATGAGGACTTGGGTGACTTTGGCCTCATTTTATCTTTGGATTCCATTGGATGTTCCTGCTTCTGCTGTTTAATGTGGGCTCCATGCCAGTGCCATCTGAGAAAGCCTGTTTTGCCAGATGCCAGCCCTCTGCCCTTTGCTCTAGCTGCAGCTTTTCTTTGAACAACAGCTGAAGCCCAAGTTAGCAGGCAGACCGTTTAGGCAGGGAGAGAGGAATTCTGAATACGGCCTTTGTGTTTGCAGCAGCCTCCCTAAAGAGCAGGGTGCCTGCCTCACGGAGCAGGGTTTATGCCTCCACACAAAGGCTGAACTTTAAGAAATTGCTCAGGGAAATGAGCGTGACCCCTCCAAAAGAGGGAAAGAGGTGGGGGTTGATGCAAAGGCAGATTTGAATCCCCTTTTGTTGATCTTCTAAGCTTTAAAAGGGCAGAAAAAACTGCTTCCTGCTGTGATCTTGGCCCATTCTGGCCTCCTAGGTTACTGACCACAGCCCTGGTGCCAGACTGGAGATCCAGTTGAGAATGGGGCTGGAGAGAAAAGGGAGGGGACAAAATTACTCCTTCTGCTACTATTTCTGCAGGAAATATTTTCCTGACCACAGCATGAATTTGCAAATCTCTGGGGCAAAGTCCCAAAGCGATTGTTCCCACATCGACCTGATTTGAATGGCCCAGGAAGAATGATGTTTCACAAGAGTGAATCTGAGTATTGTAAAACTGTCTCCACAGCATTTAACTATGAACGGCTATTGTTTCCCCTCGCAGGGTTGCACCTGGGGTGTTTCCAGTACTCTACCAGTCTCGACTATGGGAAGGACAGTCAAGCAGAGGCATATGCATCTCATTCCTAGCTTGGACAGTGTTTACAGAGTGGAAGACCATCTGCTACAAATCAAAAACTCCTCTGTGCTGGCCAGTAGCAGCATGGGAGAGAGTCATTCATTCAATCATATTTATTGAGAGCTTACTGTGTGCAGAGCTCTGTACTAAGCCCTTGGGAAGTACAAGTTGGCAACATATAGAGATGGTCCCTACCCAACAGCAGGCTCACAGTCTAGAAGGAGTCTAAATTTACTGCACAGAAGGAGGCAGTGGTAAACCACTTCTGTATTTTTACCAAGACAACTATGGATCCACTACAAGAACAACTGCAGATGGAATTGGTACGTTCTGGGAGAGATGTGTCCATGCCATCGCTATGAGTCGGAGATGACTAGAGAGCATACGATAAGACAAGCTATTGTTCGGACTACATCTTCCTGCTAAAAGCCCTCTCTAACTTTTGGGGAAATAAATGCTGATTGTGCAGGTTCTAATTAGCCAGCCTGTGAGATTCCCCAGCCTATTTCCTTCCTCTATTTCTCCTCCTCTTCCTTCTCCTTTTCCCTTTCCTACATCCTCTCCGCTGTCATTTCGGAAAAGAAAGGGTGCTCAGCTCAGTCTTCTACTTGGCTCCTGTAAAGAAGTCTGACAGGGAAGGGGGTTGAAACCCAAGGCTAAAATGAAGTTCTTACATTATCTCTGGATTTCAATTATTCAACATTACAATGGAGAATGGGTTATGTTAGCCCAATTCTCAAAGGGCAGCTGCCTCTTCCGGTATCTATAGACTCTCTGGAAATCAGCACTAGGTCTTCCTAGGCCCACTCTCCCTCTCCTTCCAGGTCTCTTTCCCATCTTTCTCAGTCCAGCGGCCCTATTCTAACCCTGGGGCCAAACTCGATCCTCTCACTAAGCACATCTTTCCCACCCTCTACTCCCTGCAAACCCATTTCTTCAAAAACCCGTGCTGCCCTCTGCAATGTGGGATAGCAACGCCATCTTCAATGCAATCTTCAATGCTTCTCCTGCGGTTCTTTACAATGACTCTCCCCTTTGCCAAGCTCAGTAACATCACCCTCTGCATCTTGGGAAAACATCATGGTGCCTTCCTCCTGTTGCTATCTGTCAGCTTCTTGATGAAAACTTATTTTGCATCTTTTTTGGTTTCTAGTGTCCAGCAACTGAGAGATAAGAATGCCACTGAAGTGGGACTATGGAAGAGAAGATAAAATGGAGGAAAGGAAAGGCAGTTAGATTGAGCACGGTTGTTTGGTTCCATATACCCGCACCTCATAAATCTCCAGTGGTTGCCTAGCCACTTCTGTATCAAACAAAAACTCCTCACCATTGACTTTAAAGCACTCCATCACTTTGCCCTCTCCTACCTCACTCCACTTCTACCCTTCTACAATCCAGCCTGCATACTTCACTCCTCTGGTGCTAACCTTCTCACTGTGCCTCCATCTTGTCTGTCTTGCCACGGATCACTGGCCCATGCCCTACTTCTGGCCTGGAGTGCTCTCATTCCTCAAATCTGACAGACAATTACTTCCCCCTCTTCAAAGCTTTACTGAAAGCATATCTCTTCCAAGAGGCCTTCCCAGACTAAGCCCCACTTTTCCTCACCTCCCACTGCCTTCTGCATCACTTTGACTTGCTCCCTTTGCTTTTCTCCCACAGTACTTATGTATATATCTGTAATTTTATTTATTTGTATTGATGTCTGTCACCCCCCAACCCCAGACTGTGAGCTCATTATAGGCAGGGATTGTCACTCTTTATTATTGTATTGTACCTTCCCAAGCACTTAGTACAGTGCTCTGCTCACAGTGAGTGCTTAACAAATATGATTTAATGAATGAATGAATGACTTATGCTCCAAATAATACTCCTACCTAAAGTGTAGAGCTCTGACCAATTTGCATTATTACTCACCCTAAACACTTCATTCTAGGGGATTTGGTGGGACAGAGAAGGACCAGGCAGGGCAATTATATCTCTACTGGGGAAACGATGAACTGAGATTAATTGCAGCTGTGCATAGAGGACAGAATTAGTGATGGAGGAAGACAACGAATGACATAAATGGGTGGTGAATTCAAGATTTTCATTTACTTTTCCAAAGCTCTGCTCTTGAAGAGAGAAGCAACCCTAGAGGGAGTTCATTTTTCCTAGGGACCCAGCTCATCTGACTTGCATTCCAAACATCTTTATACCAAAATATTTTTTCCAAGGAAATTAGATTGCGAATAAGATTTGGATATTCAAGCTTTGAGTCATGAAATCCAGTTTAGTAGAACACCAAGCACTCCAAAACATTATACAAAAGGTCAGATCACTTCCATGTCTTATGCTGCTTGTGTGTGTGTGTGTGTGCGCGCCTGTGTGTGTGATAGTGTAAAATCGAAAAGCATTAGAACACTATTTATCTTGCCAAGAATAAATGTCAAAGTCACATCTGAAGGAGGAACACTGAACTTTTTTTATTGAAGGCCAACTGCCAAAATGCAAATTAGCACCTCCAGAGAAATATATGACAGTTTCCTTGAATATCAGTAAGACAAATATGAACCTAGAGGTTGGGGGTAACACAAAATACATGAGTCTGTATATTCAAGCATAATTCAGTGAAAACAACTCTCTTCCTTAGATGGGCTTGTGAGGAACATTAATGATATTTCCTTTTTCCCTAGCTTCAACCACAATTTCAAGCTCTCCCAACTGCTGAGGGGTTAAGGGTTCAATTTAACCCACAATGAGAACTACGTCTTCCTGCCCTACCATGAAGCACATGAAGGAGAGGCTTTGTGTCCTGGTCAGAAAGGCCATTCAGCCCTACCCAGGCATTATAAGAATAACAGTCCCTTCCAAAGTGTTGTACCTGTGGCCTGGACTGGCCCATAGCGAGGTTAATCTGGGTGATATTGGGTCTGGTGAGATCATCTCCAGTAGTAGAGGTTGTCCAAGGCCTTAGAACCAAAGAGCAGAACAGCTAGATCCAGGTTAGTCCTTGCCTTCCTGCATTCTTCACTTCAAGAGTCACTGCCCCTTAATATCCAAGGCAACCCCTTATCCCCTGAACATCTTGTTAGGCAGGGAACATGTCTCCTGAGAAACTGCAAGTCTTTCCTTACAGCCCAACATAGTCAGGGCCTTCCTATCAATCAATCAATGGTATTTATTAGGTGCTTACTGTGTGCAGAGTACTGTACTAAGGGCTTGGGAGAGTAAAATATAACAGAGGTGGTAGACACGTTCCCTGCCCATGGTGAACTTACAGCCTAAGCGGGGGAGACAGACATTAATCTAATTAAATAAATTACAAATATATTCATAAGTGCTATGGGGCTGAGGGTGGGGTGGATACCAAGTGCCCAAGGGGTGCATAGACAATCAATGCATTTATTGAACACTTATTTTGTGTAGATCACTGTACTAAGCACTTGGGAGAATACGATACAAGGGAGTGGGGAGATATGTTCCCTGTCCACAAAAAGCTTACAGTCTAGTCAGAGAGAGACATTAAAATACTTTATGCCTATGTTCTAAGGCCTTGGGAAAGTACAATACAAGAGAGGTGGTTGATGCAATCCCTGATTATAAGAAACTTTCTGTCTACAGAAGGAGCTTACAGTCTACACCCCACTTCTTACAACAGTATTTGGCTAGTCAATATGAAAAGATCACAATTTATTTTGGTCTTCCTCAAATGTCGAATAATTTCCGATCCATAGCTATGCTATGGACACACCCTATCCAGGATGTCTCATCTTTTGCCATAAAGTTGTTCTGGTATGTGAACCAATAGTATTTTCTTGGTAGAGATACGAAAGTGGTTTACCATTGCCTTCTTCTGCACAGTAAAAAAAACTTAATTCTCTGCTGTTGCCTTTGATCAATGTTTTGAACACTTGATCATCCGCCTTTGATTCTTTCCCATGCTGCTTCTTCCCAGCACAGGTTAATCAACTTTGATGCTTTGGCCTAGACCTTCCATTATGGGTAGCCCTGTAAGGCATAGCTCTAAGCTTCACCAGCATACTCAAACTTTCCTGCCACAATAAGGTGTCAATTCATAGGAGAGATTTTTGGGGGGGGGGGGGGTCAAGTAAAGGTCAAGGATCTACTGAACATTTTGATTTTTCTTGTGGAACACTTTTCTTTCTGCCTCCCCACTAAAAATGACTGTGGTATTTGTTAAGCACTTACTATGTACCAAGCATTGTACAGTGTAATAAGCCCATAGGTCCATACAAAATAATCAGGTTGGAAATCGTTCCTGTCTCACATGGGATTTACTATCTTAGTAAGAGGGAGAACAAGTATTATGTCTCCATCTTACAAACAAGGAAACCAAGGAACAGAGAAGTTTAGTGACTTCCCCAAGGACACTGAGCAGGTGAGTGTCAGTTTAGAACTCAGGTCCTCTGACACCCAGGCCTGGGTTCTTTCACTAGACCAAGCTGCTTCAGCTGAAATTGAGATAGTTCTACTCTAGTATCTTTTATATCATGTATACTCTCTATAAATAATTCTCAATTACGAATGCAAAGCACATTGAAGTGATCAACTTCATCAGTTTCCTGAAGAACATTAAAATCTGACACCCAGAATTGCAAGACTTTTCTGTCAGGTGCTTTTCATACACATGCCCATACACTTATGAAACTAAGAATATTTTTGTAGTGTTCCTCAGGGAATTGGGTTTCAGTAGAAGTAGATCCTGGCAATCATTGAGCCTAATCAGATGCTCACATCCTTATGGTTTGTAGAACAAAATCACCAAGTAGTCATGAATCCCCTAGTGCACATGGAGGGAGGGGTAGTGAGTGGGGGGAGAAGGAAGAAGATTGAACCTGCATCTATCCCACCCTGTCCTGCTACCCTGTTGCTCCCAAACTCTAGGTGCTTGGATCTAGGAATGGGCAAGTGAGACCTGGAATTGGTCCCTGGAAAGGTTGACTCACCAAGCCAGCCCTAATCCACCAAATCCTGGAGCCTTCAGTTCTTCACCCTGATGGAGACTCCTTCCTCCCTTTCCCACCCCCACCAATTACACTTCAGATTGTGGATGGAAGCCCCAGCAGAGCATGCTCCAATCTCTCTATAGCCCTCTGAACCACTGTCCCAGCTCCCACATCATCAATCGTGTTTATTGAGCGCTTACTATGTGCAGAGCACTGTACTAAGCGCTTGGGAAGTACAAATTGGCAACATATAGAGACAGTCCCTACCCAACAGTGGGCTCACAGTCTAAAAGCCACATCCCCGGGAGATATGGAGGAGAGAAACCACTCCCAACTCATTATGTCCCTTCTCTTTGTGCATGGTCTCAGACAAAGAAACCCCATATGACCCAGGAGAAAATATACAAGATGTAGTGGACCTACAGGGTGTTAACATCCTTTATGAGCAATGTCAACATCCTTCCTGAGTGCTTCTTTCCAATTGAAATAATCACCCACCTCACACCAGTTGATTAATGGTGCCCATTTGTTGCAGAATCATAGATTCAGATTTCCATCTGAATAGAGATGGAAATTTTTTCTCCACCGGGTGACAGAGAAATACTCCTTCCTTGAAGCTTTTTCAAGAAGAAAACTGAATGCGGTAAGAACGGACTGGGCTGTGAGAAATCCCAAAGGCCTGAGGACTGTTCAGGTCCACCAAGACCGCTCACGTTCTTTCAGGGGCATACAGCCCACAGCCAATCTTCTGCCAAACCATGGCCAACCCTTCTATGGAGTTGGAAGTCTCACTGTTTCAGAAGTAGCAAGCTGGACTGATGAAACAGTCCTGCTTCACTGCATCATTGCTTTCTGCTCCCAAACCCTAAAGCTAGATCTACACAATAAATATCCCCTTCCCCACATCCGCCCGCTCACTGGGAGCACTGGATAATCCAATCCAAAAAAGTGTGAGCCTGGATAATCCAGCTGATGTGAAAATCTGTCCCAATGTCAGGGTGAATGTTCTGAGGGAGACTGGTGCTTTTAATGAGACTTCAAAGCTCTAAACTGTTCTTCATTTTAGGAGGGATTTTTTAATAATGATAATTGTAGGTTTTTTTTATGGCATTTGTTAAGTGCTAACTATGTGCAAAGCACTGTTCTAAGTGCTGAGCACTGTTCTAAGCACTTACTATGTGCTAAGCACTGTTCTAAGCATTAGGGTGGATAAAAGCAAATCAGGTTGGGTAAAGTTCCTGTAATAATCTTACCCCCATTATACAAATGTAACTGAAGCCCAGAGAAGTGAAGAGAGTCAGATCCTTCTGACTTCCAAGCCCATGCTCTATTTACTAGGCCACACTTATGGTACTTGTTAAGTGCTTACTATGTGCCAAATGCTGTTCTAAGCACTGGGGTAGATACAAGGTTATCAGGTTGGACACAGTCCCTGTCTCTCATGGGGCACACAGTCTAGGTAGAAGGGAGTAGGACTTAATCCCCATTCCACAGATGAGGAAATTAAGGCATAGAGAAGTTAAGTGACTTGCCCAAGGTCATACAACAGACATGTGGCAGAACCAGGATAGGAACACAGGTCCTCTGATTCCCAGGTCTCTTCTCTTTCCACTGGCCATGCTGGTATTGATGGAATTCATCAGTTTTCATAACCACAAATCATCTTCTATTTCTATAAAACAGCTCCTGCAGTTAAATCCAGCTTGCTTTTCTGGGAGAAGGGAAATCACCACATGAGAGAAAATAAAAATGGGTCCCAGGGGAGTGTTTGAAGAAATGAAATGGATATGACAGTTTCACATGCTGATTTCCTTCTTAATAAGCAGCTTCCTGATAGAAGATAAAAGAGCCAGTCTCCCCTGGAGTGGGCCATGCTGGGTGTCCGGGAGAAGACTGCCCTTGCCAGTTACCTTGGATGCCAGAGGCCAACTGAATTCATTGGAGAAGTTGTGGGTAGATTTCACATAATTTGCATCTCTAAGTATCAGTGTAGTTCTGGGAACCAATGAAAATTTAACAGCAACAGGAAGACTAACAGATTTTTGTTGTCTTTTGTCAGTGAGGGATCATACACAGTTGGGTTTCTTGAATGTTTCGACAAAGAAAAAGAAAGAAACATCAGGCCCCATCTCTGCCATCCCCTTACTTAGTTTTATTGCAGTTTGGCCTTTCCATAAATAGTCATTTCTGCTAAAGCACAGTAGTTGTGCTTTTGTAGGATCTTATTCTATGGAAAAATCACGTTGTGGTATTCATGGTTTGACCAAAGCCTCGTGGCTACGTCTGACTGTTTTTCCGTGTGACATATCTACTTGCTCCAACTTGCATATCATGTTATACCCAAACAGACATGGTTTGTGGGAAGAATGCTCCCACATTCAACAGCATACTATTCAAACTGTATAATGAAAATCCACATTATAACAGACCTGAATGCACAGATCCCTTTCCATCCACCCTCTGCCTGCAGGACTCCTATTGACCTCTGTACATCACACATCCCTGTGCCCTTTACAGTCCACACAGGCACTGACCTCTGGTTTCCTGTCCCTGCCTTCCTGTGAGTCCAGGGGGATTGGATTCTAACCAGAAGGAGCTCAGGAGCCTGGTATAACCCTGGAAAGGGCTGGTGGCTGCACTACCATGCTGTGAGCCCACTGTTGGGTAGGGACTGTCTCTATATGTTGCCAACTTGTACTTCCCAAGCACTTAGTACAGTGCTCTGCACACAGTAAGTGCTCAATAAATACGATTGATTGATTGATTGATTGATTGGGGAGGCAGGGAAGCTACTGCCAGAAGACCACTGGGGCTGGCAGAGTTGAGTGACAGCCCAGCTATCAGGGCTAACCACTCAAGGGTCCTCCCCTCTTCAGCCATGCACAGCTGGGAGCCCAGCACTCAACCCTTGCCCAGGGGCCAGCAGTGTCGGCCTATTATGGGATTCAGCAGTGTGTTGAGTAGGCACAGACCAATCCCAGAGTCGGCAGGCTCTTTGCACTGTGCTTTCGGGAAAAGATGTGGTCAGAAAATTGGAAAATGGAATCCCTCCAAAGTTCAGAAGTGGTCACCTGGGTTGGGGCCTAGGGTGGATAAGGGAAGTAGTTATTACTCAGTAGATCTGCCAGCCTCTATATTTGCCCAGCCAGAGCCCGTATCTGGGACTGGTATCAGAAGCAACATAGCTTAGTGGAAAGAGCATGGGCTTGGGAGTCAGAGGTCTTGGGTTCTAATCCCTGCTCCACCACTAATCAGCTGTGTGACTTTGGGCAAGTGGCTTAACTTCCCTGTGCCTTAGTTACCTCATCTGTAAAGTGGGGATTAAGACTGTGAGCCCTACGTGGGGCAACCTGATCTCCTTGTATCTACCCCAGCGCTTAGAACCGTCCTTGGCACATAATAAGCGCTTAAATGCCATTATTATTATTATCATCATTATACTTCAAATGGACATCTCCCCATGTCCACCCAAGGGTAAGCCAGATACACGTTTCCTCTGATTTCCTCTGGCCCTTCACCCTCAGTTCTCCTATGGAGGGGTGGTGCCCAGGTCAAACCATGAGGGATGAATGTTTCCAGACTATACCCTCTGACCTGGCCCCATGGAGCTGGTATCAGGGAGATATACTGACCACCCAGTCAAGAGCTCTGGGTTCAGTCCTCTCACATAGACAGGATAGAACCCCCCTACCTGAGACTAATCCCATGGTGGAAATATCTCCAGGAAGAATTTTCCCCCCCAGTTATTAAACCAATGCCTGCTCTTGTACCACACATATGAGTACATACAGCATCTTTAAATTATGTATTATAAGTTATTTATTTATATTTACGTCTCTCTCCCCTTCTAGACTATAAGCTTGTTGTGGGCAGGGAACAAGTCTGCCATTTCTGTTGCATTTAGTACAGTGCTCTGCACATAGTAAGTGCTCAGCAAATACTATTGGTGATGATGATGATGATGATAATGATGATGCTCCAAGGCACATTAGCCAGCAGGACACTCTCCCACAGTACTGGCTTATTCATCTCTGTGGTGGATAAGAACTTTAGCTTCTGCATAGAACCCAATATATAAGCCTCATTTCCATTCCCTTCATAATTCCCAACAGCACCCCATGAATTTCAGCAGTCTCCTCTCTTTTTTGGCCCAAAATCAAAGAGAGAGAATCAGACCTTCAGCCAAACCTTCATGGGTCAGCCCCACTGCCCTTCCAATCAATTGATTGATTGTATTTATTGAGGGCTTACTGAGTGCAAAGCACCGTACTAAATGCTTAGCAGAGAATAATACAATAGAGTTCACAGACTTGATCCATGCCCTCAAGGAGCTTACAAACTAGTGGGGGAGACAGGCATAAAGATAAGTTACAGAGGGGAATTGGGAGAGTATAAGAATGTGTACATAAGTACTATGGGCTGAAGCTGGAGTATCAAAGTACTTAATGAGTAAAGACCCAAAGATGTGATAACATTGAAGGGAGAGTAAAAAGAGTGGAAAAATGAGGGGGTAGTCAGGGAAGGCCCCTTGGAGAACATACAATTTTAGTAGGGCTTTGAAGGTGGAGAGAGAGGTGGTCTGTCGGATGTGAAGAGCGAAGGATTTCCATGCAGGAGGGAGGAAGTGAGCAAGGGGTTGGTTGTGAGGTAGATAAGATTGAGGTCCAGTGAATAAGTTCTAGCCCAGGACTTTGTTTCCAACAATGACACCATAATGTTCTGAGAATCCATAGGTTAGTCATCTACCTGGAGACCCAAAGCCAGAATGTGACAGTATTCATTTCAGTATTGGAAAAAAAAAAAAAATTCACTTTGGATCATGACATCAGTGTTTCAACATTTTGCCCAAAGCTCCCTTTCAACCAAAATTCTGCTGAAGTTGATGGGGTTCCCCAACTCTGAGGCTACCCCTGGTAGACAACTTGGCAGTCTCCTATGGAGGGAGTGGATCAGGCAAAAGAGGAGGAAGCTTCTTCTTTCAGCGCTTAGAACAGTGCTTTGCACATAGTAATAGCTTAACAAATGCCATTATTATTATTCTTTCTTCTTCTTTCTTCCCTCCTTCTCCTCCCTCTCCTTTTCCTCCTCCTCCTATCCCCCCTCTTCCCAGGGAGAGAGTGCAGTTACCACAGCTACAGACCCAACACTCCACCACAGCAATAGTAGTAGTAATAGTATTTACCGTGCCCTTACTGTTGGCAGAACACTGTACTAAGTCCTGGGAAAAGAATCAATCAATTGTATTTACTGAGGATTTATTACATGCAGAGTACAGTACCAAGAGGTTGGGAGAGTACAAAACAATATAATTACCAGACACGCTCCCTGCCCAATATGAGATTACAGTCTACGTCCAGTATAGAATCTCTTTACCCATCTCATCACTCTCAAATAACTTTCTGTGTTTTTGAAATATTACCCAGTCTCCAGCACCTAACCATAGAGCTGAATTACTGAGATTGAAGGATGTCTATTAGGGACTTTTTGATTAATCCCTTTGGCCTTTGGATGTGGGGCGATCTTATTTTCTCTCTGCCTTGGGCAAGCGCTGATAGTTGTCTGGAGATCTGCTCCAAGGTGAGCACACACCTCAGCATCAATTTGGTAAACAAGACTGAGGGGGAGCTAGTGTTATTCTGAAGGTGGCTAAGACTGAGCAGATTTCCATCCCTACAGTAAATGAATTCTAGTCCAAGAGGAGTTTTCAGTGGCCAGATTTGGCAGCCTAGGGAGAAATACTAAAAAAGGTTTTGGAGTGATGTACAGCCTTGTTTAATTTCCATCCTAACCTCAGAGGCATTTGTAGATCCAACACTAAGGCCCCCTTCTCACTTGTGATGGGCAATGAAGTTGGGTGGACCCCGATATTTTAAAAGGGTTGTTCATAGTGCATCCTTCTGACAGAGCCAAAGACTACTGTGAGGTGAAGGTAAGGCACAGAAAGGTATTCCCGCCATCCTTGCCATTTTCCCCAAGCTTACAAACAGTGAGGAGTGAACTCAATATATCCCACAATTGATCAAGTCCCTTCCAAACTGATTTCCTGAAGGTCAGTGAATTCAGATTGAAAGGGGTTGGTTTCAGTGGCCTGGAAGAAACCGCACCTATGATGAAGGTCAATGAGATACTCAATCTCCTTCCCTGTGTTTTTCCCAAGTTTATTCTGGTGTCACAATATTTTCTTCGGGGTCTGTACTGTGCTTGTCCATGATCTACTTCCCAAGTGCTTAGTACACTGCTCTGCACACAGTAAGCACTCAATAAATACGATTGAATGAATGAATCTATCTTGTTTTCCTCCCCATCAGTATCCCTTTTAAAGAGGCTGAGTCCGGGATTGCAATCAATTAATTCTAGGAGTTTCTGGACATCCTGATTGAACTAGTCTTGCTGTTTCCCTGACAAAAATGTGGGAGTCTATTTTAGACACTGGTGTTAGACACTCCAACCCTCAAACCTGCTGACATTCTCTGTTGGTTAAGATGTGCCAGTTTCCATTGAGTAGAAACAAGGCTAAATCCTATTTGGGGTGCATCTGTATTACTCCAATAATGATCTTTCACTGCGAAACACCCTGTTGCAGCATCATTTGGAAATCAGTACTTTCACTGTCTAGGTAATTTAAGCATCTTGACAATTCTGGGCACAGCTTATGAAACAATCAATCAGATGCTTTTACTTAGCCAGTATAGGAGTTGCCTCACTGTCTTATGTTCGTAGTTCTGTCACAGCAATGAGGGTGGTGACCAGAACCTGCTCTGCAAATGGTTGGAGGAGGAGTGTAACCTCTGGAATTGGCCTTTCCCTGTCCCCTGCCATTGGTGACTCTGACCTAGAGGCTGGGTCTCTGATAGCAGTGACAACAAAACACTGAGTGGGATCAGTCTTTCTTCCCTTTGGAGTGTCAGTGAATACATGGCCAAAGTGTATATAAAATTCCTCTCTGGTTTCATCGGCAGGGTTAAAGGGGCACATTAACTGGTGTCCAGGGCAGCTGGGATCAGACGGAGGTCATACTCTGATTTTTTATTCCAGGTGGAAGCTCTTCTTAGTTAATGAGCTTGTTCTTAATGGCATATCAGACTCAGGAAAGTCCATGTGCCTTTCCAAGTTGCCCTATTTGGAAGAAGGTTGGTGAGAAGTTGTGTGTCTTAGTGGAAAGAGCCCAGGCTTGGGAGTCAGAGGTTGTGGGTTCTAATCCCAGCTCTTCCACTTATCAGCTGTGTGACTCTGGGCAAGTCACTTCACTTCTCTGTGCCTCAGTTACCTCATCTGTAAAATGGGGATTAAGTCTGAGAGCCCCACATGGGACAACCTGATTATCTTGTATCTACCCCAGTGCCTTGAACAGTGTTTGGCACATAGTAAGTGCTTAACAAATACCATTATTATAACTACTACTCCCTCTTTTGATTTGCCCATCTCTTACCCATTGAATTTTCCTGAGGGTTAAAAGTGCCAACATTACATCTTGTCACCTTTCACCCTATATCTGTAGGGTTGTGTGATGTCTCCTGGGGTTCCTCAGCCCAAAATTAGTCCTGGGGTTCCTCAGCCCACAGTAGTCCCCAGAGTGATGTCACAAATCCTGTTAGCCTCTGCAGTATCTGGAAGGCCTCCAGTTCTTCCCTACCCAGGACCAACAGATAGGGGATCTCTGCCTACTGAATCCCAACTTCCTGTACCCCCATCACTGCCACCACCCTGACTCAAACCTAGACATTTCCCCTAAGTGAAAGGGATCACTTAGGGACTAGCCAGCCATCTCTCCCACCTGGGGCTGGCTATAGAAATCTCATGGAGAAAGTGACCCCTCTTCCCAGCATCTGGAGCATCTCATCCCTACTGCAGACAGACACGAAGACCTGAATGTCTCACAAGCATTCTTAGAGCATTAATAATCATGTTACGTTCAAATAGAATTATAGCTCAAAGTGCCTTTCCTTAGATCTACAACTTTCTCCCCACCACCTAAAGGACCCTCTATTTTTCTGTAGCAACCAGGGCTCAAGCTCCTCTGGTTCATTCCTCTCTTCTCTCAGGGAGTTGAGGTCCCCATCAATCAATTGATGATATTTATTGAGTGCTTTCTGTGTGCAGAACACTTCTATGTGCTGGAGAAAGTACAATCCAAAGGAGTTGGTAAATGCAATCCCTGCTCACAAGGAGCTTATAATCTAAATGGGGTCACAAATATTAAAATAGATTAGGGATAGGGCAAACAGTAGAGTACATCAATATTTACATAAGTGCTGTGGGACTGGTGTGAATAGCACAGTACTAAAGGGGTACACAGTCAAGTGTATAATCAATGTGAGGCGGTGGGGAGGGGGGGCAGATAGGGAACTGAAGGTTTATTTAGGGAAGTCCCCCTGGAGGAGATATATTTTAAGAGCATTTTGAGAGTTGTGAGGGTCCGGACTGTTGGACAGGAAGGGGTAGGAAATTCCAAACCCAAAAGGAGAGGGTGGGCAAGGCATCAGCAGAGATAAACAAGATCAAGATACAGAGAGTTTTTTATGGTATTTGTTAAGCACTTACTGCGTGTCAGGCACTGTTCTAAGCACTGGGGTAGATAAAAGCCCACATGGGGCTCACAATCTTAATCCCCATTTTAAAGATGAGGAAACTGAGGCCCAGAGAAGTGACTTTCCCAAGATCACATAGCAGATAAGTGGTGAAGCTGGGATTAGAACCCAGGTCCTGATGTCCAGGCCCCTGGCTCTATCCTCTAGGCTGTGCTGCTTCTAGGTTAGCATTAGGAGAAGCATATGCACAGACTGGATTGAAGCAGGAGATCTGACTCTCAAGCCTGTGCTCCTTCCACCAGGCCATGGTGCTTCTCGAGAAGAGTAGAAAGAATTACGGATCCTTTTAGAAGAGTCATCCCTACAACAAGGAAGAAGCAGGGACTCAGATTATCTGTCCCAGCAGCCTCTTTGTGCTGTTGCTGGTATCTGAAGGATGGGAGAGCTAGGGAGAGAGGAAGTAACGGCATGAGAAGGAGCATGGCTCAATCGAAAGAGCAGGGGCTTTGGAGTCAGAGGTCATAGGTTCAAATCCTGACTCTGCCACATGTCTGCTGTGTGACATTGGGCAAGTCACTTCACTTCTCTGAGCCTGTTGCCTCATCTGTAAAATGGGGATTAAGACTGTGAGCCCCATGTGGGACAACCTGATCACCTTGTATCCCCCCAGCGCTCAGAACAGTGCTTTGCACATAGTAAGCACTTAAATACCATCACTATTATTATTATTATTAATACTCATCCCATGGAGTAACACATCTACTGAAGACCATCCAAGGTACAGAACCAGAGAAGCAGACAGAAGGATGGATGTCTGGCACACACATTCCCATCACGGCCTCAAGGGAGCTCCTAAAAGACTCACAACCAACGTTCTCATAACATGCGATGATAACTGTATTTAAGCATTCACAATTTACAGTAAAAAAAAAACTCTGTAGCAGTGTACTAATCCTGTTATATTGTATTCATTCAACTCCTTCAATCATATTTATTGAGCACTTCTCCCAAGTGCTTAGTACAGTGCTCTGTAAAGAGTAAGAGTTCAATAAATACCACCGATTGATTTACTATGTGCCAAGTACTTCACTAAGCGCTGTCCCTGACTAGGATCCCAGCCAAAGCAAGAGGGAGAACAGGTATTCCCCATTTTACAGAGACAGTAAGTCAGTGCTCAGAGTCACAAAGCAAGCATTAGAGCTAGGATTAGAACCCAGGTCCTCTGACTCCTAAGCTCATGGTCTTTCCCCTAGACCACATTACAAATGAAATTAGGGACTGGAGGATCCAGACTCAGTTCAGCCCCTCTCTCTTGAATCATTTTCTGCTTTGGAGAATAATTTGGATCTTTGGAAAAGATTGAGAATCAAGTGGGGGGCTTTGCTGTCCCACGTGTGGGCTCAGACAATGGAAACGCAAATGTCAATGAGTGTTCAGGGAGCCATCCATGTGAACTTGAATGATCCAAACCCAACGCTCCCACAGGTAAGCAATGCAAAAAATGCTTTTTCTCCAAAATGTGAATTTATATCTTGTATCAAGGGATAGATCCAGTCTCCAAAGAAGGGCTGTGACCTTTCACTGAGGACAGTAATTTGCGGGATTTTTCCACCTGGTGTCAAAAGCATTCAAGTGCAAGTCTGGAGGGGAGTAGCAGATTTTTCCACCTCAGAGATCAAGAGGAACTTGAGAACTACTAATATCTTTCGGTGTTTCAGAGTGTTACAAAATAAAACAACCTTTTTAAGTTACTAGCTCAAAATTCCTTGGGAGGACATGGAAGTAAAGAAAGGGTTCTGAGTTTTTGAAGCAGGGAAGTAAAACAATGTTGCGTCTTCATTCACTGAGAACTGGGCTGAGAGCACAGAACAGTGTTCGTGGAACAGGGAGGATTATTTATCCTCCTGACTTTAAGCTACTGGTCACCTAGCAACCAATATCTCAGCAAGCTGACTGAACCGATGGAAGACCAAATTGTTCAACTCAAACTGAAACTGATCAAGAAAACTGCAGAGAGCATAAACGTACAAGGTGGGGGTACCTCTCTCCCACCATCCTTGTGCTGCCTTGATCCATGTATTTCTTTTGAATTATTCCCAATTTTTGTCTGAATTGGGACTATTTTCTCTTACATCCCGGTCACTATTTCCAGAGCCAATATTTCCCTCCCAGTTCTGTGTGGAGGGGAAACCATTTCTTTTTTGGGGTGGGGGAGCAAGTCAGAATGGTGGTTTTGAAGTCACTTGCTTCACTTACCCTGGACTGGGGATATGGTCTCACACCCCAACTGGATGGCTCCACCACTATCTTTGATGTCACTGCATCCAGTTGCATGCTGACCATACCTTATTCATTCATTCAATTGTATTTATTGAGCACTTACTGTGTGCAGAGCACTGTAGTAAGTGCTTGGCACTGTACTAAGCGCTTGAATAATGATGGCATTTATTAAGTGCTTACTATGTACAAAGCACTGTTCTAAGTGCTGGGGAGGTTACAATGTGATCAGGTTGTCCCACGGGGGGCTCTCAATCTTACTCCCCATTTTACAGATGAGGTAACTGAGGCACAGGGAAGTTAAGTGACTTGCCCAAAGTCACACAGCTGACAATTGGTGGAGTGGGATTTGAACCCATGACCTCTGACTCCAAAGCCCATGCTCTTTCCACTGAGCCATGCTGCTTCTAGTACACTCAAACTCAGAGTATGCATGGCAGTGGGGATTCAGGGGTGGGGCATGGAATGACTAGGGTAACTGTTCAGGGCTTGCAGCATGGTTCATTGGAAAGAGCATGGGCTTTGGAGTCAGAGGTCATGGGTTCAAATCCCACTCTGCCAATTGTCAGCTGTGTGACTTTGGGCAAATCACAACTTCTCTGTGCCTCAGTTACCTCATCTGTACAATGGGGATTAAGACTGTGAGCCCCCCGTGGGACAACCTGATCACCTTGCCAGCGCTTAGAACAGTGCTTTGCACATAGTAAGCACTTAATAAATGCTATTATTCTTATTTAGAGCAGGAGGGACAATAATGTATTCAATGCTCTTCCCCATGACTGTGCTCTAGTAGTAGCAGGAGGAGGAAGAGAAAGCGTAGTAGTAGCGGCAGTAGTAGTAATAGTAGCAGTAAGTTATTACCTGCAAAACACTGCATTAAGCCCCGGAAAAGAAGTACATGGAGGAGGTATAGACACAGTCCATGGCCCCCAAGAGGCTCACAATCTAAGAATGAGTTGTGGGAGAGGGATTGGAGACAGAAACAAAAGTAAAGGGGAGCAAGTATTCAGAAAAAGACTTCTGCCAAGGAAATATAATTGAGAGGAGTCACATGTGTCACTGATTCCGAATGAGAAGGAAACATCTGGTCCAGTCCCTGTCTCAGGACAATATATTTGCTCAAAATTTGTTGCAAGATTTATTTCCACAGTAAAAATTTGGAAATACCTAATAATAATAACATTATTAATAATAATAATAGTAATTGTGGCATTTGTTAAGTGCTTACTGCTTACTATGTGTCAGGTACTGTACTAAGCGCTGGGGTAGATAAAAGCTAATCAGTTTGGACACAGTCCCTTGTCCCACATAGGGCTCACAGTTTCAATCCCTATGTTACATATGAGGTAAATGAGGCCCCCAAGAAGTGAAGTGATTTTGCCCAAGGTCACACAGCAGACAAGTGGCAGTGCTGGGATTACAAACCATGATCTTCTGACTCTGAGGCCGGTGCTCTGTCCGCTTCACCATGCTGCTGCAGTGTCTCCATTAGGCTGGCTGACATTTGAAGTTGTGGGGTAGGTTGGTGATGCGTAAGAAGGGTGTGGTACTCAAAACTATGTGTGGGGGAAGCACCAGAAGGAGCAGAAGTTAGGGATAAAAATAATGATGGCATTTATTAAGCGTTTACTATGTGCAAAGCACTGTTCTGGGGAGGTTACAAGGTTACAAGGTGATCACGTTGTCCCACGTGGGGCTCACAGCTTTCATCCCCATTTTACAGACGAGGTAACTAAGGCACAGAGAAGTTAAGTCACTTGCCCAAAGTCACACAGCTGACAAGTGGCGGAGCCGGGATTTGAACCCATGACCTCTGACTCCAAAGTCACACAGCTGACAAGTGGCAGAGCCTGGATTTGAACCCATGACCTCTGACTCCAAAGTCACACAGCTGACAAGTGGCGGAGCCGGGATTTGAACCCATGACCTCTAACTCCAAAGTCACACAGCTGACAAGTGGCGGAGCCGGGATTTGAACCCATGACCTCTCACTCCAAAGCCCACATAGTGACCCAGGAGTAAAAGAAGCTACAGCAGAGGACCACCACCTGCATCAAGTATGGCAGGAAGCCACGATCTCCAGAAAGGGTGTCAAAACCACATGCATGAAAGAACAAAGGGAATGTTGGGGAAAAAGTGAGCGGTGATCATGGAGTGATGACAAGGCTCCCCCACTTCTCTGAACAGTTAGATAGGGGTTTTTCCAGATACAGAAGAGATGACAGCCAAATTAAATCTTACCTCCTACAAGGACCATGACTTCTATCAAGGACTGCCAGAACTCTCCAACAGGAAACACCCCAAAAGATTTAGACACTCTTCAGGAATATCCAAGAATGCCCCAAAGTGAGATTGGAAGTGAGGAAAACCCACTGGAAAACTGGGGTGGAACATGGGAAATTAGAAAGAGGAAAAGGGGGACTTGGGGGAATAATGGTGGTCTTAAAGCTCACAGATGCCCACCTAACCCCACTAGGTCAAGGGGAACTACTTGCTGATGGTACTGGTGGAGAATGGTGGTGCCACAATACCTTTTTCTCAGTAAGCATCACTGATTCAGAGAAGCAGCGTGGCTCAGTGGAAAGAGCCCGGTCTTTGGAGTCAGAGGTCATGGGTTTGAATCCTGGCTCTGCCACCTGTCAGCTGTGTGGACTTGGGCAAGCCACTTAACTTCTCTGTGCCTCAGTTACCTCATCTGTAAAATGGGGATTAAGACTGTGAGCCCTATGTGAGACAACCTGATCACCTTGCATCCCCCCCAGCACTTAGAACAGTGCTTGGCACATAGTGTTTAAATACCATCATTATTATTCAGACCCCGTATCATCTCCTTCGTTCTTGCTATTAGTGTGGGGGAAAACGAGTTCATGGCTTTCAAGGGAATTGCAGCGTGGCTCAGTGGAAAGAGCACGGGCTTGGGAGTCAGAGGTCACGGGTTCTAATCCCTGCTCTGCCACTTGTCAGCTGTGTGACTTTGGGCAAGTCACAACTTCTCTGAGCCTCAGTTACCTCATCTGTAAAATGGGGACTAAGACTGTGAGCTCCACGTGGGACAACTTGATCACCTTGTATCCCCCCAGTGCTTAGAACAGTGCTTCACACATAGTAAGCGCTTAACAAATGCCATTATTATTATTATGATTATTCTCTTCCACGGATCCCAGTACAATGTCAACTGAAGAAGCTTGTTGATAACAGCATCCTCACTTGTGTGAGGCTGTGACTATGTTTCCAAAAGTATACCTAGCTATCTTTACACCATCCTGTGACCCAAGTGGGCTGTGGTGTGGTCCCTGTTCCTCATCACCAAGTCAGTAATGGGGTACCACGAGGCATAGGAGGAGTTATAGAAAAGGGTGCTGATGAATTCCTTCTCCTCCACCCAAAGCCCTTCCAGTGGGCAAATCCTTGTGTTTACCCTCCAGTTCTCCTAATGACTCTGTATTTCTCCTAATGGTCACTTTTCCAGAACATCTCCAGAAAGCCAGAGAACAAACTCAGTGTATGGCTTACTCCAGAGGTATTTTCTGGATCCTATCTATAACCAGTCTCCTGTTTTACCTTGGCCACTGCCCTTTCATCTTACACTGGTCCCCCTGCTCCATTCCAATCCTATCCCCCAGCCAGGGACTCCCATGCATTCAGGGACAATCCCTACAAAGGTGAGTTAGGGCACACACACATACAAACACATACACACAACCTGCACATGCTCACGCAAACCCATTCCTTTCATTAACTTGGGAAATCAATCCAGAAATGCTGCTATTAGTCTTAGAGGAGTTGGATTAGTTCGTACAAAAAGTCATCTTGAAAATTAGTTTACTGATGGACACTATCATTACCCAGCAGTGAGGGGTCGATCAAGTTGTAAATATATGGGCAGTGTCTCACATTTGTATCATGGAATTACTAAATCAGAAAACAAACAAATAAAGTAAATGACTCTCGAAACAACATCTTAGAAATGGCCAGTGAGAAGGCTGTAATAAGGAAGATGACTGTAGCAAAAAGATTAAGATGAAATGAGGCTGTCAATTGAGAGATCAATTTATTACTGAGCCATCACTCAGTTCTCACTTACCATCATCCACCTCCCCTTTGCCTTCCTGGGGACACCAAGAAGAGACATGAACCTCAAATGGAGGAGCTGAGAGTATTAATAGAGAAGCAGCATGGCTCAGTGGAAAGAGTACGGGCTTTGGAGTCAGAGGTCATGGGTTCAAATCCTTGCTCTGCCAATTGTCAGCTGTGTGACTTTGGGCAAGTCACTTCAATTCTCCGTGCCTCAGTTCCCTCATCTGTAAAACGGGGATTAAGACAGAACCCCACGTGGGACAACCTGATCACCTTGTAACCTCCCCAGCACTTAGAACAGTGCTTTGCACAAAGTAAGTGCTTAACAAATACCATTATTATTATTATTATTAACCTAAAACTATGGATGCTGATGTTGCAAAAGAGAAACTCTCCTTGGCCAAACAACCAATGAATCACTCTTCTTGGGAGCCACTGGAATTGGCTCAAGTCAATCACAGACCATTTTAGCCTTTCCTCAGCTACTTGACACAAGATAATCCAGTTCTTTTCGTGCTTTTTTCATTCTCTTCAGAGGTCAAAAATTGTCTAGTCCATGTTTTGTTTCACTAACATGTACTTTGAATCAGTTTCCTACATCAAACATCAAAAGAAACTAATATGATTTGGAATGAGCTTTTTTTCTACATCTAGTGCATGTCCCCAAGGACCCTGGCTCAGGGCCACTGGCACACGACCCCTGTCAACTCACTTCCACTCAACCCCTCCACACCCATCCTTCTGTCCCTTCCTCCAGAGCCACCCCCTCAAAGCCTCAACCAAATGCAGCCTGCTCCGTCACACGGAGGTTTCGCTTCATCTTTGACTTATTCCTGACCCAGTCACTGCTCCTCCTCATCATCACCCTGGCTCTCCCAAGAGAACACGGTCTCCCCTGCTGCTCTCTTCAGAAGAGGCTTCATCTTCACCCACTCCCTTAGTTTCACTAGGAAAGGAGGAGGTGTAGCTTCCTTCTCATGCCCCAACACTGTTTCTGAGCCATTCCACCTCCCCCATCCCTTTCTTTCCCTCTCTTTGAAACCTATATCACCTGCCTCTAACACCCAATCCAGATTCTAGTAATAGTCATCTATAGTCATCTTCTGCTCCACAGGTTCCATCTCCAACTTTCATAACCATTTTGATCTCTCATAATCCTTCTCTCTCTCTCTCCATCCCTACATTGGTCCTTGGGGACTTCAATTATCCTCAGAGATGTTCCTGATGACCCTTCCGCTGCCTGCTTTCTATCACTCCTCAAATCCACTGAACTCCTGCTCCATCCCACCTCACCCCCTCATCAGCTTGGACAGACACTCCATTTCATCATCTCTAGCCACTGCTAAATCTCTACCCTCACCAACTCTGAAATCCCTCTAACTGATCGCAACTTCCTCACTTGCCTTCTCTCACACACCACCTCCCCTCAAATCTGGGTTGTTCCCTCACAGAGACCTCTAATCATTTGACCCCATCCAATTTTCTCAAATTGTCATGGCCCATTTAGCTTCCATATAAAAGCTTCCTTCCCTCGATGACCAAATTGACAGTCTCAACTTCAACTTCTCTACTGAACTCAAATTACTTGCTCCCCCATTCCTTCTCCGAACTCGTACCACCAATCCACAGCCCTGGATCACAGAAACCACCCTCTCAGAGGTTACCAATGATTTCTTTCTTGTCACGTCTAATGACTTCTACTCCATCCTAATCTTCCTCGACCTCTCAGGTGCTTTCAACACTGTCGACTACCCCCTTTTCCTGGAAACATTATCCAACCTCCATTTCACTGACACTGTCCCCTCCTGTTTCTCCTTCTATCTCTCTAGATGCTTATTCTCAGTTTCTTTCACTAGTTTCTCCTCTGCCTCCCACACCTGGGTGTCCCTCAAGGATCAGTTCTGGGTCCCCTCCCATTTTCCATCTACACTCACTTTCTTGGAGAACTCATTTGCTCACAAGGTTTCAACTAACACCTCTCCAAATGTATATCTCCAGCCCTGATCTCTCTCCCTCTCTTTAGTCTCACGTTTCCTCCTGCCTTCAAGACATCTCTACTTGGATGTTCTCCTGTCACCTCAAACCTAACACAACTAAAATAGAACTTCTTATCTCCCCACCCAAACCCTGTACTCCCTGTGCCTTTCTTATCACTGTAGATTGCACCACCATCCTTCCAGTCTCATAAGCCTGTAACTTTGGTGTTATCCTTTACTCCTCTCTCTCACTCAACCCACATAGTCAATCCATCACTAAATCCTGTCAATTCCACCTTCACAACAGCACTAAAACCTGCCCTTTCTTCTCCATCCAAACTGCTACCATGTTAATTCAATCACTTATCCCATCCCCCCTTGATTACTTTATCAGCTTCCTTGCTGACCTCCCAGCCTTCTGTCTCTCCCCATGTCAGTCCATACCTCACTCTGCTGTTTGGATCATTTTTCTACAAAAATGTTCAGGCCATATTTCCCCTCTCCTCAGGAACCCCCAGTGGTTGTCCATCCACCTCCACATAAAACAGAAACTCCTCACCATCAGATTTAAAGCATTCAGTCACCTTGCCCCCTCCTTATAATAATAATAATGGCATTCGTTAAGCACTTACTATGTACCAGACACTGTACTAAGCACCGGGGTGGATACAAGATAATTGGTTTGGACACAGTCCCTGTTCCACGTGGGGCTCACAGCCTTGACCCCCATTTTACAGATGGGGTAACTGAGGACCAGAAAATGAAATGACTAGCCCGAGGTCACACAGCAGACAAGTGGCAGATCTGGGATTACAGCACCTCACTATTCTTCTACTACAACCCAGCCCACATACTTCACTTCCTCTAATGCTAACTTTATCACTGTACCGCAATCTCATCTATTTCATCACTGAACTCTCACCCATATCCTGTCTCTGGCCTGAAATGTCCTCTCTCCTCATGTCCAATAGACAATTACTCTCCCCACCTTCAAAGCCTTACTGATGGCACATCTCCAAGAGGCCTTCCCTGACTAAGCCTTCCTCTCCTCTTCCCTCTGTCCCTTCTGGGTCACCCTGATTTGTTCCCTTTATTCATCCCTTCTCCCAGCCCCAAAACACTTATGTACATACCAGCAATTTTTTTATATTAATGTCTGTCTCCCTGTCTAGACTGCAAGCTCTCTGTTGGCATGGAATGTGTCTGTTATATTGCACTCTCCCAAGTGCTTAGTACAGTGCTCTGCACACAGTAAGAGCTCAATAAATATGATTGACTGACCAACCTAGTGACTAATACAGAAGGGCATAAAATGAACTGAAGCTGCAGCAAGCTTAAGATATTAGCTTAAGAAGAAAATAAAAATACCTTGGAACAGCCCCTTCCAAGTGTATAGACCTGACTCTGGGAATCAGGAGGCCCTAGTTCTAGCCCTGCTCTGCAAGTAGGGATCCATTGCTTTATAATGATCTCTGTATCATTTACCTCTTTTCCCACTCTGGCTTTGACCTTGACTCTGCTATTCTTGCTCTGCAAAATGACTTTGGTTCTGCCCAGGATTCCCAGAACCAACTCAATCCAGCCTGCTCCTCCCACTTCCTATTTTACAAAACCGAGGGGACGCAGAGCCTCCAGATGAAGGTGTTCCAGCATCTGCCTGGGTCCTAACGTCCATTATCATTTGAAGGGTGGAGGGGTGAGGCTCTGCATCTCAGAGATCCCCAGTGTTTCAATTCTTCAGAACAAAAAGGAGAAAGTGTTTGCAGTTTGGAGGAATTTACCCTGAACTAAGTATGTTCAGAGAGGATCTGAAGAAGTATTTTGGCCCTCCCTCCAACCAAAGCAAATAGAAGCTTTTGATTCTCCCTTCTTGGACAAATCCATTCAAAGTCTCTCCCTTCAGCATCCCCCTGCCCTAGGGGATAAGCAGTGTACTAAGTTCCCAAATCATTCAGCCCAAATTTCACTGGGCAGGCTCAAGGAGGCTGGCTGGTAACTTGGCTGAACTCTGGAAGTGCTCAGAGTTGCCTGATCAGATCATTTACGATAAAATGAGAAAATAAAAGGCAGGAAGTTATCAGATAGCAGATGGACTCTGCATTAACTTGGATGAAACAGCCCAGAGAGCTTGGCACAGAGAAATGGTTTCAAAAGAGGAAAATCTAAAAGCTATCTGTGAGCATTGGCTCCAGGAAGAAATAGACAAATGAACTGAGATGTCTCTCTAATGAAGGAAAAGATGCAGAAGGAGAGTAAGAAGTGGGGTAATCTGGCAGAGAGCTAAAAGGGGCACTGCTGAAGGCAAAGTGACTGAAGAAAAATAGTTATCTCGTTTGGGAAAATATCCCAAAACAGCTTCAAAGGGGAATATTTGTCTCGGGAAAAAGTCTTTTGAAACAATTACATGTCCTGGTTTGAAATACAATCAGTTCAATCTTCAGTCCCCCCACAAACTGAGTTTAAAACAGATCTGTGTGTATGTGTGTGTTGGGAGTGCTGAGGGTAGGGGGGAGCACTACTTCCTGCCATTATTAGTGCAGGACTGTGCCAATGTGACTATGTGTGCAACTCTTCCAGTGGGAATGTGGGTGATTTAGTATGGGTGTATGACCATGTTTGCGTATAATCATTTTCTTCTTTTAAACAGTATTGTGGCTTTTCTTCCGGTAGGTTGAGGGAGGGAGAATGATTCAGAATGTTGGTCCCAGAAATCACAGCTAGATTGACTCTTTGGTGCGGACAACCACAAAGTCACTATTCACAGTGCACTTCTGCTTCAGTTGCAAATGCTGAGCCGCTACCTTAGTTTATCAGATCACAAAGATAGTCCCTGGATTCCCTTGCTCAGAGGGAAAGATGCCTTTAGAAATCAACCAATCCATCAACCAATCAGTAGAATTCACTGGACTGCTATTGGGAGGCAAAGTACTGCATTAAGCACTTGGGAGTGTAAAGCACACCTTGGAGACATGATCCCTAACTTTAAGGAGGTTACAGTCTTGCACAGGAGAAAGGCATTACAATTATTTTCAGGTAGTGGGAAGAAGGAGTGGATATGTAAGTAGTCTAGGGCTTAAGAAATAGGGTGTGGCAAAGTGCAACAGTTGGTTTACTCAAAGTTCTGGAATAGTAATTAAAGAGCTAAACGTGAGGAGGAGGAGAAATTAATTGAGTAAGCAGGGTAGCCTAGTGTGCCTGGGAGTCAGAAGGACCTGGGTTCTAATTCCTCTCCACCACTTGTCTGCTGTGTGACCTTGGGCAAGTCACTTGCCTCTCTGTGCCTCTGTTACCTCATCTGTAAAACTGGAATTAAGACGGTGAACCTTGTATGGGACCTCCACTGTGTCCAATCCAATTAGCTTGTATCTACCCCATTACTTAGTATCGTGCCTGGCGCATAGTAAGTACTTAAATACCATAAAAAAATTTTAAAGGCATTCTGGAGGATATGAGAATTCAGAAAGGCTTTGAAGATGGGAAATGATGCAAGCTGATGGATACAATTGGGGAGGGGATTCCAGGCTGGCAGAGGCAATGGTTCAAATATGGGAGAGAAAAAAGCAAGGTCCAAAGAGTAGTCTTGCTTGAGAGGAACGATGATTACGAGCTGGGGTGGAATGAGGAGAAGACAGAGCATAAGGAGTGGGGAGAGAGCTGATTGAGAATCAGTGTTCAGGAGTTTCTGCTTGATTCTGAAGGGAGTGGACAGCCATTGAGGAGAGAGGGTTGGTGGGGAGGAGAGAGCCTGAGTTTTATACAAAATTTATTCCACAAGGTGAATTGAATTATTTGATTACTTTGGACACAGGGAACAGAACTTCACTTCTGGGTGGAATATGATTATTTAGTTATAATAGAGCTTCCCTAACAGGAGGAATATACTTATATGTTACTCACGTATGGCAGAACATCCAGGTCCCACCTGGAAGGAATTCACTTATGGTTTGTTCGCACATGGTGAAGCACCTAGCTCCCACCCATGAGCACTTCCCACCTGGGAGGAATCCTCTTATGCATTACATGCCCATAGCAAAGTTCCTGGCTCCCAGCCCCATGAGCCTTCAGCAGGACGGGACACTCACCCATCCCACGGCTCCTCGCTTGGTGCAGGCAGAGCAGGTTTCTCACGCTCCAGGCAGAGGTGACCCGCAGCCGGCTATTGCATGTCTCAAACCATAGCACAGAAGGTCAGAGGCTGCACGTATCTATCACCTCTGCTCCTGGGCTATTCCAGCTTCCGACCTCAGTTTATCCAATCTCTGCCCTCCCTCATCCTCCATACCTAATTTGATTGGCACGGGGGCGAGGGACACCTTCTGTATTCCCTGCTTGGGCTGTCAACCTAGCAGTTTTAGTTGTGGGGGCATTATCCCACCCACACTTCTGAGTTCCACCTGCTGGCTCAGAGGTCACGAGATAGCATTTGACCTTAATTAATTAATTTTGGTATTTGTTAAGTGTTTACTATGTGCCAAGCACTGTTCTAAGTTCTGGGTAGACAGGAGGTAATCAGATTGTCCCACATGGGGCTCACAGTCTTATTCTCCATTTTCCAGATGAGGTAACTGAGGCCCAGAGAAGTTAAGTGACTTGCCCAAAGTCACACAGCTGACAAGTGGCGGAGCCAGGATTAGAACCCACGACCTCTGAATCCCAAGGCTGGGCTCTTTCCACGATGACCTTGAGATGGTGGGTACTCCGGAGTCACCTTGGGACAGAGTTTCAGTCTTAATCCCCATTTTTCACGTGAGCTATCTGAGGCACAGAGAAGTGAAGTGACTTGCCCAAGTTCACACAGCAGACAAGTGTGACCTAGTGGCCTGGTAGTCAGAACGACTTGGGTTCTAATCCCAGTTCTGTTGCTCTTCTATTGTGTGACCTTGGGCAAGTCACTTCACTTCTCAGTGACTCAGTTACCTCCCCTGTAAAATGGGGATTAAGATTGTAAACCCCATGTGGGAGAGGGACTGTGTCCAACTGGATTATCTTTTATCTACACCAGCACTTAGAACAGTGCTTGGCACATAGTCAGCACGTAACAAATGACATTATTATTATAACTATGTGGCACATATTAAGTGCTTAACAAATACCATAAAAAAAGGTGGCAGAACTGGGATTAGAACCCAGGTCATTCTGACTCCCAGATATATTCTCTATCCACTAGGCCATACTCCTTCTCATTCTATAACACAGTTGGTTACTGTAAACATAAACTTGACAAAGCTCTCTTTACATGGTAATTGCTTGATAAAATATCTGGGAGTGGGTCACTCCATGAATACCAGTCATTCACAGTCCTTATTTGGAGAAATGCCTGCTCTCTCATCTTGGAAATCCTATCCTTTCAACTTCACACTCAAACTACTACTGAGAGTTCACTCCTCCAGGAGGCCTTCCCAGAATGAGCCCCCTTTTTCTTCTCCTTCTCCCCATTCACACCCCAGCCCTACCTTCTTCCCCTTCCCACAACACTTGTATATATTTGTACAGATTCGTTACTCTATTTTACTTGTACATATTTACTACTCTATTTTGTTAATGATGTGCATATAGCTAAAATTCTATTTATTCAGACGGTTTTGACACTTGTATACATGTTTTGTTGTCTGTCTCCCCTTCTAGACTGTGAGCCCGTTGTTGGGTGGGGACCGTCTCTATATGTTGCCGACTTGTACTTCCCAAGCGCTTAGTACAGTGCTCTGCACACAGTAAGTGCTCAGTAAATACAATTGAATGAATGAACAACTGAATCCTGCGGACTCTTCTTCGGAATTATTTCCAGATCTACTCTTTGTCCAAACCTGAACAATCATCACCCTGGCTCAAGATCTTGTCATATAGTGGTTAGACTATTGTAGCAGGTTCCTCACTGGTCTCCCCTCTTCCAACCACTCTCCACCCTCTGTCAGGAGCTCCAATTACCTTCCTGAAATGTCACTCGGCAAGTATTAGTGGATAGAGCATGGGACTGGGAGTCAGAAGGACCTGGGTTCTAATCCCGGCTCTGCCATATGTCTACTGTGCGACTGACCTTGGGCAAGTCACTTCATTTCTCTGGGCCTCAGTTATCTCATCTGTAAAATGGGGATTAAGAAAGTGATCCCCATATGGGAGAGGGACTGTGTCCAACTTGATTAACTTGTATCTACACCAACCCTTAGAACACGGCTTGGCATGTGGTCAGCACTTAATATCGCTTTATTATTATTATTACTCTCCTAATGAAATTCTAGTAGCTGTACTTCCCATTTTCAAAGCCCTCATGAAAGTCCACCTTCTCCAGGAATGCTTCCACAATTCCCAGGACCTAGAGGTATATCATCCCATTAGCAATTGTATAGATAGGCATATTTCAATTGTACACCCAATTATTCATTGTCATCGTTATCAGTGTTAATCACTGTGACATTCTGATGGTTCACCTTAGCCTATCTGTTCCTCTTGTAATCTGATCCTTATTCTTCCTACCGCTCCCACAATTTGCAAAATATTTCATATGTCTGCCTCCTCCCTTTTTTAAGCTCCTTCTAGGTAAGAATGTTTCACTTCTACTTTCCCAAGCACTCAGTAGGCACTAACTAAATACCATTACTATTAATAATTGTGGTATTTGTAAAGTACTTACTAGGTATCAAGTACTGTTCTAAGTGCTGGGGTTAGATACAAGATAATCAGGTCCCACATAGGGCTCAGGTATTGATCTCATTTTTTAGATGAGTGAACTGAGGGACGCAGCATGACGTAGTGGATAGAACTCCAGCCTGGCCAAAGTCATGGATTCTAATCCCTGCTCTGCCACTTGTCTGCTGTGTGATCTTGGATAAGCCACTTCTCTATGCTTCAGTTACTTCATCCGTGAAATGGGGATTAAGAATGTGAGCCCCATGCGGGACAGGGACTGTGTCCAACCTGATCTCCTTGTATTCACTCCAATGCTTAGTAGAGTGCCTGGCACATAGTAAGCGCTTAACAAATGCCACAGTTATTTTTAATAATAATGATGGTATGTGTTAAGTGCTTACTTTGTGCCAGGCACTCTACTAAGCATTGGGATAGATAAAAGGTTATCAGAGAAGCAGCATGGCTCAGTGGAAAGAGCATGGGCTTTGGAGTCAGAGGGCATGGTTTCAAATCCTGGCTCTGCCAACTGTCAGCCGTGTGACTTCAGGCAAGTCACTTCACTTCTGTGCCTCAGTTCCCTCATCTGTAAAATGGGAATGAAGACTGTGAGCCCCCCCAGTGGGACAACCTGATCACCTTGTAACCTCCCCAGCACTTAAAACAGTGCTTTGCACATAGTAAGTGCTTAATAAATGCCATCATCATTATTATTATTATGTTGTCCAACATGAGGCTCACAGTCTTAATCCCCATTTTACAGATGAGGCAACAGGCACAGAGAAGTTAAGTGACTTGACCAAAGTCACACAGCTGACAAGTGGTGGAGCCAGAATCAGAACCCACGACCTATGACTCCCAAGCCTGTGCTCTTTCTATTAAGCCATGCTGCTTCTCCCATACTATTACCATTATTACCCAAGGTCACACAATGGATGGAGCCAGAATTAGAACCCAGGTCTTCTGATTCTCAGGTCTGTGGTCTTTCCATTAGGCCATGCTGCTTACTGCAGTGTGACCTTGGACATTTCACTTCTCACTTTATTTTCCTTAACAGTAAAATGTAGATTCAAAACCTGGTCTCCTTCCTACTTAGACTGTGAGCTCATGTGGGCAGGGATTGTGTCTAACTTGATTACTGTTTCTATATTACTCCTCCTACTGGCATGACTACTATTACTACCGCTGTGGCTACTGCATAATTCGCTATGTTAAGTGCCTTTACTGGTACATTATCGAATATACGATTTGCCATTATACATGGTTCTGGTCGCCAATGGTGACTTTCTCACAATCCAGCCTAGTCTCTATCTTCTTACTGCTGTTCCCCTATAGTGGAAGGTGAGTTCAGAAGACAAGCTTCTTAGAATGGACTCTCACTGCATGAAAGTTAGCCCAAAACACATCCTCACTACTCTTCAGCCATGAACAGCGGGACTTGTCTACTTACCCAGGACAAAAAGTCTTTCCTAGGGGGTGAGTACATTGGTAGAAAATTATTTTAACTGGGGAGTACTTGTGCTTACTTACCCCTTGTTGGTCTTGCAGCTGTCCCTACTCTGGCTTTAAGGACAACAACTGAGGGATTTCAAGAAATCAGTCACCAGAGGGGACTCCTGTCCCTATAAAGCCATTTTACCCCCTCTCTAGCCCAGCGGTCAGTCCTATTCAGCTGCTGCTTTAAGAACAATTTTCCTCCTCTACGCTCAGTGAGGTGCAGTTTTAATATCATCTTATGCCTCATTAGTTTTATCCTCAAATTTAAAACATTGGAGAAAGCCTCTCCGCATGATGAAGCAGCAAGTGATCAATAATTTAAGACACTTTAATGAACGCACATTGCTTTCTTCAAACTTGATTCAGAAAGGAAGTTCTTCATCCCCCATTAAATGTTGATGACTGTGGTGAAGAAAGGGATTTCCAAAAGGAAATTAATGCTGGAATCCTTTAGTTGTAGAAAATGGTTTGAAATCCTTCCAAAAGCTGAGGGTTGCAATGGTGTCTTCCGGGAAATCCCATTTCGGCAGTATTGAGCCAGTTTAAAAAAATCGGCTTCAGGAAAGAGTTGGTAGAAAAGGGAGTGAGTTTCTGAACTGATAGAATGAGTGGAGAGATGCCTCGTTTGCTTCAGAGGTCTATGGATTACTGCATTGTAATTGGATTGGGATTTCTTGATCTTAAAGCAGAAATAAATTGAAATAATCTCAAAGAGCGAATAATTTTTGATGCAATTTTCTTCTAGCCAAACCTGCCTTATAGTTGTAGGGTACTTGGAGTATTGGGAGGGCTCACTCTCAAAGGTGACAGTGGATAGCTTTAAGGCTTCAGGAAGACAGTAAGGTAGGTGTCTCTCCCTATTCAGTTTTTATTTCATTTTCATATCTTTCTTGGAAAGGATAATTCATAAATGAAAAATTTCTCATTTGTCTTTTGGTGTTTTCATACTAATTTCCTCATTTTTTGGTTAGAAGTGTTCATCCCACTGATGGGAGAATCCTATATAAAGGCAGGCAGCACCAATCTCGTCTTTTGCCGTGGGAGAAAGACAATGGTGCCAGTAGAGCAATGCTTACTCCAAAAACCAGAAAACATTGTGAACTACTTTTCCCTGGGCACAGTGTGCAGGAAATTTTCTTCCAATGACACTTATAAACACAAAAGTAATCTTACCATCAGCATCATCATTTTCAAATGCTTAGGACAGCTTGGAAGATATGATTGTGGGCAAACTCACTTTTAAAAACCTGACACTATTTCCCAAACATGAATCAAAGCTTTAGACTTGAGCCCAAAACAAGCACAAGAAGACCAGCCTTACATGCTGAGAATCAGCTATAAATGTTTAAGAATGTGCTCTAAACACATAATGGGGGCCTAGTAATAATAATAATGACAACGGCATTTGTTAAGCACTTCTTATGTGTAAATCACTGTTCTAAGCACTGGGGGGGATACAAGATGATCAGGTTGTTCCACATGGGGCTCACAGTCTTAATCCCCATTTTACAGATGAGGTAACAGGCTCAGAGAAGTTAAGTGACTTGCCCAAGGTCACACAGCAGATATGTGGAGCAGCCAGGATTAGAACCCATGACCTCTGACTCCCAAGCCCTGGCTCTTTCCACTGAGCCACAAGTATTCTGCACACAGTAAGGACTCTGAACAGTGTTCTGCACACAATGAGTATCCAGTCTATCATTCTGCACACAACAGAGACAAAAGTACTATTTTGGGTGAAAAAAAATAACTCCTAGATCAGGAAACATGGATTATAAGCCTGTGGCTTGCTAGTTAACAGGTTCCTGAATAAACTTCTGAGTAACCTTTGGTACTCAGAACCTTCCACTGAAAGCATAGGTTTAGATTACGCACCTCTTACCACCTCCTCTGATTGTTTCCTTTGAGACTTAATAGTGTGCTAAACTGACTGTTGATTATTCTTGACAATCTGGTTGGTGGAAAAATTTTCTTGTTCAGTCCCTCCAGTAGCATTCTGGGACTTATCCCAGTTCAACTGGGATGCTACTCCTGAAGTTTGAGTTGGAAGGAAGCAGTGTGGCTCAGTGGAAAGAGCAAGGGCTTTGGAGTCAGAGGTCATGAGTTCAAATCCCAACTCCGCCACTTGTCACCTGTGTGACTGAGGCACAGAGAAGTTAAGTGACTTGCCCAAAGTTACCTCATCTGTAAAATGGGGATTAAGACTGTGAGCCCCCCGTGGGACAACCTGGGACAAAGAACAGTGCTTTGCACATAGTAAGCGCTTAGTAAATGTCATTAAAAAAAAGGAAGAGCAGTGTTTTTCCCATTTTACAAGCCCAGGGAGGTTTCAAGGCCTTTAAAATATTACAGTATATGACATGCAAGTGGGAGGGAAAGCAAAAAATATTATTTTCTTATGAACTTTTTCTCCTATTTCTCCATGAAAAAACCCCAACTTTTTTCTTTGCTGGGACCAGGGTGAGGAGCAGAGAGGGCTGAAGCAAACAGAAAATAGACTGCAAACGAATGGCAGGGTGTGGCTGCTGGTTCCACTTCCCAGATACTTAGGAGGAGGAGGGAAAAAATCAAGAGAGAGTCACTCCATGGTGTACCTCCCTAAGGGGAATGTAAAGACTTAGGTAAGCCAATCAAATAAAAGGATTGGGGAGATAATAATGAGGGCATTTGTTAAGCGCTTACTATGTGCAAAGCACTGATGTCACCTGTCACCCAGGGTTGGGTTTGAGAATTGGCGTGGCAAGAGGACCCTAGTGGGAAAGTATCAGCAGTTGTTTTCATTGTCTCAAAAATCAAGAAACGATTAAACATTGGTTGAGATCTTTGATCTTGGTGTCTGCCTTCACTGGGAGAAGTTCTGGGTGTCGAGGAAAGATGTGGATCTGGTGAGCTGCAGGAGCATTTTCTCCAGGAGGGAGAAATCCTGAAAATGATTTGATAGGCTTGATGACTTCTTCACTTTGGGGGAGAGACATCTGGGCTGCAGCTGAATGGTAGAGGCAGGGATAGGAGGGCGGGGACTTGGGGTGCACTGAGCAGATAAGACCCAAATATGCATTTCAATAATAGGAGATCTGAAGGGATTTCGGACCAAGCAGAGGTTACTAGAGGTCCAGGAGCTCCTAAAGTAACTCTGGTATCTACTACAGCCTAAATTTAGGCCTAGAAACCCCCATTAATATCACAGAGAGAAAACAGAAAATAATATTTTCCCTTGAATTTCCACAAAAAAAAAAAAATCCAGAAAGGACCCTGATAAACCCTGCCTCCTCCTCCTATCCCTCTTCTCCCGCCACCCCTTTACTAAAAATGCAGCTGAACCTTAGTACACTTGAGAAAGGGAATGATTACTTTGTAAAGCTGTTCTAAAATGGTCAACCTTTGGGGAATTCACCAAAATGAGGATCTCTGCCCATAAAGTCAAATTGGGTTTGTGGTACTGAAAGCACCTTTTCTCAGGATTGCACAAATTCTACGTCTTTCTCCCCGTTATGGAATGTGAGCACATCTGAGAGTAGTCAAAATTCTTGCACCCATGAGTTTTGTTACATTTTTCCCTGGGAGAACAGAAAAATGGATCTGAAATGAGTTCATCCTAGTTTATGGATTGGATCCCTCCCTGTCACCTCAACAGAGGTCAGCAGGTAAAAACCAGGCAGTGAATCTGTCCCTAGTCAGCGTGAAGCATGAATTAAACATTTTCTCTTTCAAGACTGGCCCAAAACAGCCTTCGGCAAGGACTGCAAAGCTACTTTCCACCTCTTTCCCTGGGTAGGGGCAACATTTTGGAAACATATCTTCAGCTTGGAATGGGTGAAGAATACTTTTCCTAAGTTAAAGGAACACTGCAGGCATTAACTACATGACCTTTGCCAAGCTCTTTCGTGTCCTCTACAGGGGGAAAAAGGATACTTAAGCAAGAGGAGTGCTCAGTGACCATTTTCAAGGGACCAAAGAGAAGAACATTAGAAGAAATGTTAGTTGGTAGGACTCTAAGATCTGCAAGCAACAGAATTAAGATGTTCCCTTGGGCTGTCACACTTTCCCCTAGGGAATCCTCCTGAAATTTGTCAAGCTCCACAGCACCATAATCCTGGGACATGCAGGTGGAGACCATGTGTTCTCACTGGCACACCCAGATGGGACAAGAGAATTAAGAAAAGCAGAGAAGCAGCATGGTGTAGTAGATAGCACACAGGCCTGCAAGTTGGAAGGTCATGGCTTGTAATCCCGCTCTACCACATATCTGCTGTGTGACACTGGGCAAGTCATTTCACTTCTCTGTGTCTAAGCTACCTCATCTGTAAAATGTGATTGAGACTGTGAGCCCCACATAGGACAGGAACAGTGTCCAACTCAATTTACCTGTATCTACCTGAGCACTCAGTACAGTGTCTGTCATATAGTAAGTACTTAACAAATACCATTGTATTATTATATTTAGTCATGAAAGGATCTCACAGACAGTCGCTCCGGTTCCTTAGATCACACCTCTGAGGACACCACAATGTCTCTGAGTTTCTATCCTGGGAATTGGGACAAAACACACCTGCTAGAAGCCCAGGTGTGACTGTTCCAGATTGCAGCAGCATCCCTGGGTCACACTTCTCTGTGCCTCAGTTACCTCATCTGTAAAATGAGGATGAAGACTGTGAGCCCTCCACAGGATAACCTGATCACCTTATAACCTCCCCAGTACTTAGAACAGTGCTTTGTACATAATAAGTGCTTAATAAATGCCATTATTATTATTATTATGGGGTGTAGATTCTGAAGGAATAGCAGTCAGGTGGTGCTTTTTGAGGATCAGTAGCTCAGACTCTCTCCTTGAGTGGGTGTTGGGTCATTCCCTAGCTTCTGGGACTCTCTAAATGGTGGTGAGAGTGTTAGATTACCAAGCCCATCTTTGGGGATCAGTCCTCCTGTTTACGTTGGGAAGTGTTCCCCTCTGATTAACCTGACTGTGGCCTTTCTCACAGGCTCATATGTTATAGCAGTTTCAGAAAGGATTAATCAAACTTAACATGTCTAAAACAGAACTCCTTATCTTCGCACCAAAACCCTGTCTGTCTCTTAATAATGACGGCATTTATTAAGTGCTTACTAAGTGTAATGTACAAAGCACTGTTCTAAGCACTGGGGAGGTTACAAGATGATCAGGTTGTCCCACGGGGGCTCACAGTCTTAATCTCCATTTTACAGATGAGTTAACTGAGGCACAGATGTGACTTGCCCAAAGTCACACAGCTGACAATTGGCAGATCAGAATTTGAACCCATGACCTCTGACTCCAAAGTCTGTGCTCTTTTTCAGAGCCACGCTGCTACTCCTTGACTTTCTTATCACTGTAGATAACACGGCCATCCCTCCTGTCTCACAAACTTGTAGCCTTGACATTATAATAATGATTGTATTTGTTAAGCGCCTACCATGTGCAAAGCACTGCATTATCTTGATTACTCTCTCCCACTCAATGCATCACTAAATCCGGTCAGTTCAACCTTCACAACATCACTAAAATTCATCCTTTTCTTCTCCATCCAAACTGCTACCATATTAATCCAAGCACTTATCCTATCCTGCTTTGATTACTGTTTCAGCCTCCTTGCCAATCTCCCTGTCTGCTGTCTCTCCCCACTGCAGTCCATAGTTCACTCTGCTCCCTAGATCATTTTTCTACAAAAACGTTCAGTCCACGTTTTCCCACTCCTCAAGAACCTCCAGTGATTGCCCATCCACCTCTGCATCAAACAGAAACTCCTTACCATCGGCTTTAAGGCACTCAATCACCTTGCCCCCTCATTATTCTCCTACTACAACCCAGACCACACATTTTGCTCCTCTAATGCCAACGTACTTACTGTATCTCAATCTTGCCACTCACCTCTTTCCCACATCCTGCCTCTGGCCTGGAACACCTTCCCTCTTCACATCCAACAACTACCTTCCCCATCTTCAAGGCCTCACTGAAGGCACATCTCCAAGAGGCTTCCCTTGACTAAGCTCTCTTTTCCTTCTCTTCCACTCCCTTCTGTGTCACCTTGACTTGCTCCCCTTATTCATCCTCCTCTCCCAGCCCCACAGCACTTATGTACATATCCATAATTTATTTATTTATATCTGTCTCCCCCTCTAGACTTAAGCTCACTGTGGCAGGGGTTCTGTCAGTTATATTGTTCTTTCGCAAGCACTTAGTACAGTATTCTGCACTCATTAAATACAATTGAGTGATTGATATACAGAAATATGGATAGACAGAGGGTAGATAAATAATGGATAGATAGGGAAAGAGATTGTAGCTACGTAAATAGATGATATATAGTTGCTCTTTGTATTAGATGTCACTTTTGACAGTAAAATTCACCCATGGAGTTTTGTGTGGCTGAAATGGCCAACGCAGGTCTCACAGTTCAAACCACATCATCCACATACACCCAGACTTTGCTGCATTCTTCTGCTTGTTATTTTTAGTGTGTGGCACTATTGGGGGTTCTCAGTCCTAAATGCCCACCAGAAACCTCCCCTGAGTCCCTCTAGGCGAGCTCAGATCTCAGTTATCCTCCACTGGATCCTAACGCCATCTGGCTCTAACATTTTTTCCATGTGGGTTCGGGGCCCTTTTCCGCTCATTGGTCCCCAGCTACTACAATCACCCTTTGACTGAAGCCCAGGCATCTCTCCAAAGGTCAAGGGGCCACTGGAGACAAGGCTACCACCCTGTTCCCAGAGATTATTATTAATTAATTAAAAAGCTCATGGACAAAGTGCTCTCTCTAGTGTCTGCAGCTATCCCTGTCCATTTGTCTCTCCAGCACTCAGAGCTTCCCCCACTAGCCCTACCACAGACAAGTAGCAAGGTCTGAGATCTCAACCACATTTAACTGTTTCTTACTTTGGTAACAGTGAATAAAACTTTGGTTCCAACCACCTTCCCTAAATCTAAACACTTTTCCTCCCAGGACCACCTGAAATTCCCTACAGGCATCCCAAGGCTCAAGTTCCTCTAGGCATTTCCCCTCTTCTTCTGGGGTAGCTCAGTTTCCAGTCTCAGTCATTAGCAAGTAGGGCCTCAGAATACTTTCACCCCCAGGAGAAGGAAGCTTGCTGCTCCAGAGTTCTAACTCTGGACCTCAAACCTCCCTCATGATCCTCTCTGATCCCTTCCTCTGCCCTATAACTGTTCAGGGTCTACAACAAGGACCCTCCCTGTGTCCTGCTCTACAGAAGCATGAATCACCAGCATTCCTCCAAGATGCCAGAGGGTCTTCAACTACCTGGCTCCCCTACTTCCTCTCCATTCCTTCTCTTTGGTTTACTCAACTAAGGACGAAATATCAGACTAGAGAGGAGGAGGAAAGTTGGGACTGGAAAGTTAGATTTGGGAACTAATCTGCCTAGAGATCGTAGTTGAAACTTTGGGAGAAAATGATTTTTCTAAGGGAACAAGTGTAGATGGAGAATAAAAGGAGACTATAATGAGTTCTATACCCTGGTCTATGCCAGCTGTTCCAGACATTTAACTCATTCCTCAAACCTCCTGCTCTCTTAGAGAAGCAGCGTGGCTCAGTGGAAAGGGCACGGGCTTTGGAGTCTGAAGTCATGGGTTCAAATCCTCGATCTGCCAATTGTCAGCTGTGTGCCTTTGGGCAAGTCACTTCACTTCTCTGTGCCTCAGTTACCTCATCTGTAAAACAGGGATTAAGACTGTGAGCCCCCTGTGGGATAACCTGATCACTTGTAACCTCCCCAGCACTTAGAACAGTGCTTTGCACATAGTAAGTGCTTAATAAATGCCATTATTATCCCTCATCTCTTTCCCAATGACTTGGCCACATACTTCATTAATAAAATTGGAACCATCAGGCATAATCTCCCCAAAATCTCTCCTGCTCCTCTCCTTCCTCCTTTACCCTATTCAACTCTCCCAATTTTCCCAGCACTATCTCAAGAGGAAATCTCTCACTTCCTCTCAAAATGTACACCTTCCATTCATACTTTATTGAAAACACTTTCCCCCTCCCTTCTTCCCTTCTGGAATGTCAGCTTCAGCCATTGACTTTCCAATGGCTTCTTCCCCACTTTTTTTCCCAAGCACACTGATGTAGTCTCCTCTGCAAAAAAATAACTCTGACCCTTTACCTTTATCTCTCTGCTCCCTCCAGTTATGCCCCCTTCTCCCTCCAACTGTCCTCTCCAAGCTCCTTGAGATCAATTTTCTACCCCTGTTACCTCTACTTCCTTTCATCCAATTATTAATTCATTAAAGAGAAGCAGCATGGCATAGTGGCAAATGCACAGACTTGGGATTCAGAGGACATAGGTTCTAATCTCAGCTCTACCACTTGTCTGCTGTGTGACCTCTGGCAAGTTCCTTAACTTCTCTGGGTCTCAGTTACCTCATCTGGACATTGGTGATTGAGAGTGTGAGTCCATATGGGACAGGGACTGTGTCCAACTTGATTACCTTGTATCTATGCCAGTGCTTAGAAGAGTGCTTGGCACTTAGTATTTTCAAATACCATTATTATTAATCTCCTCTAATCTGGTTTCAACCTCCTTCCTTAGAAATTGCTCTCTTTAAGGTCTCCAATGGCCTCTATGTCATCCAAATCCTAATATGCCTCAGATGCCTGTAATATGACTCCCTTCTCCTTGATACATTATCCTAACCTTGGTTTCACTACACTGTCCTTTCCTGCTATTATTGGGGGCGGTGGGGGGGGGGGGGGTGAGGGGCGGTCTCAGTTCTGGTTCTCCTATTCTCCATCAACATCCACTCCAATGGAGAAGTCATTCACTCCTACAGCCTCAACTACTATCTTTATGTGGATGATTCCCAAATCCACCTCTCCAGCCTTCACCTCTCTTCTGCAGTCTCGCACTTCCTTCAGGACATCTGTACTTGAATGTTCCACTGACATCTCAAAGTCGAAAACAGAACTCATTTTCCCACCCAAACCCTGTCCTCTCCATCACTGTAGATAATACCACTATCCTCCCTATCTCACTAGGCCGTCACCTTGGCACTATCATTAATTCATCACTCTCATTCAACCCACATATTCAATCTGATGCCAGATCCTGATGGTTCTACCTTTGCAACATTGCTAAAACTCACTCTTCCCTTTCCATGCTGATCCAAGCACTTATCATATCCCATTCTGACTACTGCATCAGTTCTCATCAATCCCCCAAACTCTCCAACTCACGTCCTTCTCCTGTGTCTCACATTTGAAGGGGTCTTTTGATTCGCCAGAGACTTTAAAACAACAGCAACTAGCGATTCCAGCTGCAGGAAGAGGATATTGGAGTCCCTTTGTGGCTCTTCATTAGGCCAGTAATCACTGGCATTTACTGAGCATCTACTCTATGCAAAGCATACTGCTAGGCACTTGGTAGACTAGGCATAATCCCTACCCTCAAGAACCTGAGGGAAAACAAACACTATGTATCTTGCAGATTGGAGGAATCAATGAATACAAAATATGTCCATAAGTCCTATGAAGGGTTGTGAATGTGTAAAGACCAAGGTGGAATGAAAGTGCTGATTGGGGAGCTGGTCGGGATTAGAAATTTATCAAGTACAATGTCCTAGAAGAGATGTGATTTTTTGAGGGCTTTGAAGATGGAAAAAGCTGTTGTAAATTAAGTAGGGAGAAAGTTACAGACAAGGAGTTCATAACAAGAGATTAGCAGTGAAGGAGTCAAGAAAAAGGCACGGTAAGTTGTTTGGCTTGAAAAGAATGAGGAGTGTAGTGGGAGAAGACTGGATAAGAAGAGAATTGATTGAGTACCTTAAAACCAATTTCAGGAGTTTCTGCTGCTTTTCTCCTTAGTTTCATTTCAAAATAACAAGTTCATTAGGAAGAAAGTTTAAAATATGACAGACCAGAAATCTCATGAAGTGTTATTTTCATTTTCACCTTTATTCAATTTCTAAAATAATCTCTATCTCTGAAAACATGTTAACAGTCTCATATAACAACTTCCATGCTCAATGGCCTTTTTTCAATGGGTAATTTACGTTTTCTCTCCCACTGAGGCACTTTACAGCTGATGCTATTAAAAATGGAAATTTGAAAATGGACTTAAAAGTATGTAGACTTCCAAGTAATTTTCTTTTTTATCATTATGTTGTAGGGAAAAGAGAGATGGTACAATTTAGAAGAATTTAAAAGAGAAGAAAAAACAAAAGATTCTTGATTTTTGACTAAAGCCATACTAACATTTCACAGTCTATTCTTTTTTAAAAAATGGTATTTGTGAAGCTCTTACTGTGTCATGCACAGTTCTTAGCAGTACAAGATAACCAGATTGGAGGTGCCCCAGTGCAATGGGGGATGGCTATTCTTGGGCCTGATACTTATTTTGTTAGTTATAGTAGGACAAGATTACTAACACAGTCTTGAAGTTCAGAACGGTCAGCTCACCAGCACTGAATCAATGCTTGCAGGTCAGGCTGAGTGACACATTGTGAGAACTACTGATGAAAAGCAGGATAATCAATCAGCAACTGGATGAGGAACTGAGTGTCACGAGCCCATCCTGGGGGATTGTCTCCCCTTAATATCAATCGATGAGCCCTTTCGCTGGAGAATTTGTCTTCCACTAATATCAGGCACTCGACCTACAAGCCCTTTCTCTGGGAAATTTATCTCCCTCTAAAATCAGGTATTTATTGACAAGTTCAAAGTAAACCAAACTATCACTGTGTACGGCAGAAAGCTTTATTCCATGCTTAACTTGCTAAAACCAAGGGGTAGATGGATACACACACAAACAAATACAGAGACACAAAATAGCTACCTATCCAGCTAGCCTTCCCAATTCCATGTCAGAGAAGTTTCAAGGAGTCCGGCTGCCCACAGCTCATCATCCCTGCTCAAGTCTTCGGTGGTTTGGCTTTGACCACCAATAGATGTCTCAGTACATGGCTTAGGTGGTTTTTGTCATGGCCCAGGTCACCAATTCTTTCCTCCTTTTATCAGTTGTTTCTGGAGGGATTGCAGCAGGGGCTGCTCAGAATTGCCTGCTATCTTCCTCATTAGTGGGTAAACAAGGGGCAAGGACATCCCCTCCCCCCATGCTTACCCCTGCAGTTGTAACCCCAATCACTCTTTTCCACTGTCCTGCAGATCAATTTAGCCCTTCCTCAAGCCCCTCTGCAATTTCTCCTCAGCAATTCACGTCCTCAAAATTTTTTCAGCAAAATAACACAGTTTCTCCTTTAATTCTTCCTCCAACCTTTTTGCTCCTGGTATCAAATAGTCTTTTAGGAAATGGCCTCTGCAGAACAAGATGGAGTCATTCTTGCGCACCACACAGAAGCATCACAATCTCCAAGAACAGTAAAGTCTTACAGATATGGCACAACTCATCTTCAAGCTATGGGACATGACAGTGGAATCAATCAATCAATCAATCGTATTTATTGAGCGCTTACTATGTGCAGAGCACTGTACTAAGCGCTTGGGAAGTACAAATTGGCATCACATAGAGACAGTCCCTACCCAACAGTGGGCTCACAGTCTAAAAGGGGGAGACAGAGAACAGGACCAAACATACCAACAAAATAAAATAAGTAGGATAGAAATGTACAAGTAAAATAAATAAATAAATAGATAAATAGAGTAATAAATATGTACAACCATATATACATATATACAGGTGCTGTGGGGAAGGGAAGGAGGTAAGACGGGGGGATGGAGAGGGGGACGAGGGGGAGAGGAAAGAAGGGGCTCAGTCTGGGAAGGCCTCCTGGAGGAGGTGAACTCTCAGCAGGGCCTTGAAGGGAGGAAGAGAGCTAGCTTGGCGGATGGGCAGAGGGAGGGCATTCCAGGCCCGGGGGATGACGTGGGCCGGGGGTCGATGGCGGGACAGGCGAGAGCGAGGTACAGTGAGGAGATTAGTGGTGGAGGAGCGGAGGGTGCGGGCTGGGCAGTAGAAGGAGAGAAGGGAGGTGAGGTAGGAGGGGGCCAGGTGATGGACAGCCTTGAAGCCCAGGGTGAGGAGTTTCTGCTTGATGCGCAGATTGATCGGTAGTCATTGGAGGTTTTTGAGGAGGGGAGTAATATGTCCAGAGCGTTTCTGGACAAAGATAATCCGGGCAGCAGCATGAAGTATGGATTGAAGTGGAGAGAGACACGAGGATGGGAGATCAGAGAGAAGGCTAGTGCAGTAGTCCAGACGGGATAGGATGAGAGCTTGAATTAGCAGGGTAGCGGTTTGGATGGAGAGGAAAGGGCGGATCTTGGCAATGTTGCAGGAATGCCTTCAGACCACCACAGTAATAAATATAACGGTTACTAACCAGGATTTTCCTGGACCAGGGGAGCCTCGGTGAACCGTAGTAGAAATCAAACCACGCCTCTGATCACCAAGGTTAATGTGTAAAGTTTTTTTTACTTAGTTTTACCAACATCCCAGGGAGTGAGACAGACGCACACTTACTCATTCCAAGGGTCCAGTATCAGTCTGTGGTCAAAAGAGCCCGTTCTGCCAATGCTTCTTCTTTCTGCTTCCAAGTGCTGCTGTCCTGCTGCTTCAGGGCTTGCTTCTCTCTGCATCTCAATGTGCCTCTGTGCCTCTCTGTCTGCATGCCCCTTGTAAGAGAGAGTCTGTGCTGCCTCCATATACCCTCTGCGATTCAAAGCCACCGCCCTTTATCTGCCTTAGGCGCCGCAGCTGGGGCTCTAAAAGGCAGTCGTTGATTGTTCCAGGCCCATTACCGGGTAGAACAGGGAGAGAAAGCCACACCTCTCTCCATGCTCTGCCCCCCACACGCCCACAATCACCTGCCCTCAAGTAAGCTCATCAGTGCCTTCGCAAATAATAATAATAATGGTGATATTTGTTAAGCGCTTACTATGTGCAAAACACTGTTCTAAGTGCTGGGGGGCATACAAGGTGATCAGGTTGTCCCACTTGGCGCTCACAGTCTTAATCCCTATTTTACAGATGAGGTAACTGAGGCACAGAGAAGTTAAGTGGCTTGCCCAAGATCACACAGCTGACAAGTGGTGGAGCAGGGATTCGAACCCATGACCTCTGACTCCAAAGCCCGCGCTCTTTCCACTGAGCCACGCAAAGTCTCTTCCTTGTTGTTGTTCACGGGATAATAATAATAATGGCATTTATTAAGCGCTTACTATGTGCAAAGCACCGTTCTAAGCACTGGGGAGGTTACAAGGTGATCAGGTTGTCCCACGTGGGGCTCACAGTCTTCAGCCCCATTTTACAGGTGAGGGAACTGAGGTACAGAGAAGTTAAGTAACTTGCCCAAAGTCACACAGCTGACAATTGGCAAAGCGCGGGATTCGAACCCATGACCTCTGACTCCAAAGCCTGTGTTCTTTCCGCCGAGCCATGCTGCTTCTCATAAACAGTCACTAGAAAGGTAGCTTGCTATAGCCTGACCACATTAATAATAATAAAAGTAATTGTGCTATTTGTTCCAACCTTTGGGGTAGATAGAAGAAAATCAGGTTGGACACAGATCCTGTCCCACATAAGCCAACTGGCCTGGAAGGCATAAACTCAGGAGAGGGATTATCCTCCAGGAGCAAAGGCTCTGTGCAGATTGGAACATAGAAAGATAGAATCAGGTCTGAAGTGGAAACATCCATTAAGACAGCAAAACAGTACAGGATACAGTGTCGATCCCACTTCTACCACGTTTACACAGGGGCACAGACTGGGCACTTTGATGCAGTTCCACATATCTTTCCAACTAAATTATATAGTCATCATACTGATAATCATGATGGTATTGATTCAGTGCTTATTATGTGCCAAGCCCCATACTAAGTGCCGGGGTAAATGTAAGTTAAATAGATTGGCTACTGTCCCTGTCCCACACAATCCTTGTTCCAAATGGGGCTTACAATCTACTAGAGAAAGAGAGAACAGGTATTTAGTCCTCATTTTATAGATGAGGAAACTGAGGCACTTTGAGGTTAAATGACTTGCCTAAGGTCACACAGCAGGAAAATTGCATAGCTGGGACTAGAACCCAGATCTCCTAACTCCCAGTTCCATGTTCTTTCTATTAAGTCATGCTACGTCTCAAGGAGATACCTATTACAGGTTCCAAGTTATTGCATAGAAAAGAGGCGTACCATCTCCCCAGCTAGTGAATGTTTCATGAAAGTCCATAAATGGGGATTATTCGGGCCTTGTTCCCCTTTTCCTCAAACTACAACTGTGATTTGATCAACTGGGATTCTGGGACAGAGAGAACATGGAAAATGGGAATCCACAATTACTTCTGAAATCTCATTTTCTTCAGCAGGTTCAAATTCTTTCCTCCAAGCTCCTTATCTCATACCTCAATCAATCAATCAATTGTATTTATTGAGTGCTTACTGAGTGCAGAGCACTGTACTAAGCGCTTAGGAAGTACAAGTTGGCAACATATAGAGACGGTCCCTACCCAATAGTGGGCTCACAGTCTAGAAGTGGGCTCACAGTCTAGAAGGCTCACCTCCTTTTCCCAGAATTAGAACAAAAAGTAAACTGTGGGTTAAGGTCTCCTCTTCCATATCTTCCCTGACCCCTCCTGTCAGGGAGCACATTTGCGATGACACAGGTTGAAGAGGGGCACCAGAAAGAGCAGAAGTAAAGATCCCAAGGGAATGGGAAACTGAAGAATTGAAAGTTGAAAATTGGCAAATTAAAGGAAGTTTCTCTCTCCTCCTGGGTTCAAAAAGTGTCCACTCAAGGAAGTAAAACCAGCTTTCTTTTCTGAAAAATTCTACTTCCTATAGGTGGAGGGAGTGCTCTCTAGAATTCCAAAGAAGGAAACTATTCTTCCTTGTAAGCCAGCCAATTCCCAGTGTCCTTGGCTAAGGCTAGAGTTCCAGACTCATGAACACAGTATTCACACTGAGTGTTATCTTCCACCTCTTGAAAATTCCTGCCAGAAGCCTTTCCCACTAGAGTCTCACCCTTTGTATAATTCCTCCTCACTAAGCATAACAGTGGAGATTGTTGGCCCTGATTTTCCCTGTTTTTTTGTCTTTTTCTTTTTTGTCTCTCTTGCCCCAGCACGTTCATCAGTTAGGCCAAGTCTCTCCACCAGCAGCCTGTACAGACCACTGTCATACTGACCACCACAGTCCTTTTTCATTCAGGTCTCTGCCCAGGATGCTCTTAATTTTCATTTCCTTAGTTGCACCATTGTTTCCCTGCTCTGGCTCCTTATAGTGAGTCCCGAACTGGGCAGATGATAAGGCTGAAGTAAAAGCCGTTCGCTACTGGAGTGAGAGCTTTTCCATCTAGTCCTGAGGAAAAGGAGTTTACAACTGGACATTTGTTTCATTTGCAGTTTCTGCGCATTTTCCAGTGTGTTTTCTTACTTGCTTGTCTACCGCCATATGGATGTGAATTGCAAATGAATTGAAAGCAACAGGAAAAATGTGAGCAGAAGTAAGGCAATGATGAGCACGGTGGACTTGAAAAGGCATGTGAAGGCAATGATGAGCGCAGGTGGACTCAAAGGATGTTTGGATGCATGTATGCTGTCATGTGAGAGAGTCATTCATTCATTAAATGGTGTGCAGAGCACTGTAGTAAGCGCTTGGGAAGTACAAGTTGGCAACTTATAGAGACGGTCTCTACCCAACAGCAGGTTCACAGTCTAGAAGGGAGAGACACAGAGGCCAAGCCCTGGACTGAACAATGACCCACAGCTCCAAACTTAAATTATCTACACAACAGTAGGCTGGAAAAAAAGCATTCAAACCACCAAGAAAGTTAAATATCAAGCTACTAGAGACAAAGGAAACCTGCAAGGTGCTCAGAGATAACACCAAAGCAGCCCTGCTGAACAAAGGAAGCTCAGCTCTAAGTACTTCCTCATCTTGGAAATGAGATTTTGCCTATCTCAGATTTTGCCTATGTGGTAATGGTTATGGAAGAGACAACATCAAAACTGGTATGATGAAAATGATTTAGACTAAAAACTCTACTTCCTGAAAAGGAATAAATGCATACTATTAATCTGGTTTCCCTGCTAATGCTTCACCTCTTTTCATTTCACTATGCAGTAGTCGTTTGTGTAGTCTGTTGTCATCATTACCTGCCCCACTCAGTAAAGTTGGGTTGTTGTAAGTACTGTTTCAGTGCTAGTAATAATAATAATAATAATAATGGCATTTATTAAGTGCTTACCATGTGTAAAGCACTGTTCTAAGCGCTGGGGAGGTTACAAGGTGATCAGGTTGTCCCATGGGAGGCTCCAACTTGCCAACTTGTACTTCCCAAGCACTTAGTACAGTGCTCTGCACACAGTAAGTGCTCAATAAATACAATTGATTGATTAATCCCCATTTTACAGATGAGGTAACTGAGGCACAGAGAAGTTAAGTGACTTGTCCAAAGTCACACAGCTGACAATTGGTGGAGCCGAGATTTGAACCCCTGACCTCTGACTCCAAAGCCCGTGCTCTTTCCACTGAGCCACGCTGCTTCTCCGAAGCAGTAGACAGAATGCACACTAGAAACTTCTTTGAAGGTAATCCTACCCCACCATTTGATATTTAATATGGCTTGTTCTGGAGAAAATTTTCAATAAACTTTTTTTTTCCCATGGAAGGTCCATGTCTCATAGCTATTATAGAAGGTTGGACACAAATTTCACCATGTTCTCTCTAATAATCTGCCAAAAATAAGGTTCCAAGAGTAGGCCCATGTGCACAACAGAGTGAAGTGCTCTGCTGAATTTGCAAAGCAATTCTGAATCATTAGCATGCTGTCATGTGTATGTGCTTTAGGGCACAGCCATCTGCATTTAGTATTTCCTAAACCACTGTCTTTAAAACTTCTATGGTGTTGTGAGTAGTAGAGTGAAGCATAAGCTCAAACAATGCAAAATACTAAACCATTGAGACATTCCTGCAGGGATCAGAACATCTGACAAGCAGCAACAGGGATAGAGGATTCCAAAAGGCAGGCTTGGAAATGAAGACAAGTCTTATGTGGGGCAAATGGATTAGCAAAGCAAGGAATTAATGCAACATGTACACAGTTTAGAAGGGACTGTTAGGCATTCATCAGCACAGTCTATCTCAAATATGTAGCTGGATCTCATAGACTGAAGCCTCATCTTCAAAAACAGCTACATTACAATATACATATGGGTTTGTGAATCCATAACAATATACACTCGGCAGTATGTACCATATTCACTCACAAATGTTGCCTCACTTTTTGCATGATTCTTGTCCTTTCAAATAGAGGTAGGGCTATTACTTGAGGTCATAGAATAATTAACTGGTGGAGAATTGGGAAGCAGAATGGCCTAGTGAACACAGGAGGCAGGGATGTCAGCAAGGAGGCTGATGCAGTAGTTAAATTGGGATATGATAAGTGCTTGCCAATTTGTACTTCCCAAGCACTTAGTACAGTACTCTGCACATAGTAAGCGCTCAATAAATATGATTGATTGATTGCTTGGATTAGCATATTGGCAGTTTGGATGGAGAGGAAAGGGGCAGATTGTGGAGATGATATGGAAGTAGAATCAACAGGATTTGGTGACAGATTGAATATGCGGATTGAATGAGAAAGATGAGTCTAGAATAATGCCAAGATTGCAATCACCCCACAGGCAAGTGGAAGAACAGGGATTAGAACCCAGATCTTCTAACTCCCAGGCCAATATATTTGCCCCAAGGCCATGATTGCTTCTCTAAAAAGGTCAGCCAAACATGTAAATCTACCAGTGGGAATATTTTTTAAGCACCCACATGTTACCCTTGCTTTCCTCAGGCTTGGGCTTTATGATAATAATAATGTTGGCAGTTGTTAAGCGCTTACTATGCGCCAAGCACTGTTCTAAGCGCTGGGGTAGATACAAGGTAATCAGGTTGTCCCAGGTGGGGCTTACAGTCTTCATCCCCATTTTACAGATGAGGTAACTGAGGCACAGAGAAGTTAAGTGACTTGCCCAAGGTCACACAGCTGACAAGTGATAGAGCCGGGATTAGAACCCACGTCCTCTGACTCCCAAGCCCGGGCTCTTTCCACTAAGCCACGGTGCTTCTCATAGTAAGTGAGTCCTGGGCTGCTTCCATCATGGAGTCAACACTAGTCCCTGCCCCGTCTACCTGTCCATCATTTCACCCTCATCCCCACTGCCCTAGAGCCCCACGTAGAGATTCTGTACTGCCATGGGGCATCTTCAGGCTGCTGCAGCATTTTTTCCTTATTTCCCCTCGTCCATGCTCCGAACTGCGGTCTGAGTTGAGCTCCACAGGGCAGAGCGGCTCCAAGCTACTTCACAACACTTATATACATATCTGTAATTGATTTATTAATATCAATGTCTGTCTCCTCCACTACATTGTAAGCTCGCTGTGGAAAGGAAGTTGTGTGTTTATTTTTGTAATGTGTTCTCCCAAGCACTTAGTACAGTGCTCCTGCACACAGTAAGCATTCAATAAATTTGATTGAATGAATGAATCATTTAAGTACACAGTCTTATATTCTGCCATTTCTCCGACCTATACATTTATTTTAATGTCTGTCTCCCACTTCAGTCTATAAGTTCTTTGTGAGAAGGAATCATATTGACCCACTGCATTGTATGGCACTCTCTCAAGCCCTTAGTACAGTGCTCTTGCATACAGTAAGTGCTCAGTAAATACCACTGATTAACTGATTGAGTCATTCATTATAAATTAATGCATATCCATTTTGTTACTTACTAGGAAGATGTTTCCTGTTCTCCTGAAGCCTGTTAAATGCATTCATGGGTGGTGTGGGGATTTTTACCCTTATTAGACCAGGAAAGGGAAAAGAGCAGTCACAGTATTTGAAGGTATGGAAATTTAGGGAATAATTCCAATGAAATACATCATCTCTAACATTGAGATCACATTTTAGCTGTCCCAGTTCCCAAAGAATTAGAGGTGTAGGAGATGGCTATCCACCTGCAGGGGCCATGGTTGCAAGTCTTCAAACAGCCTCCGCCCTAGCTCCTCAAATCCCAGACTCACAAGTGGTTTTCAAAGGGCCTACCAGATTCCAGGACATCTCAATGTCCCTCAGTCAATCAGCTAAAGGTATTTATTCATTCATTCAATTGTATTTATTGAGCACTTAGTGTGTGCAGATCACTATATTAAGTGCTTGGGGGAGTGCAAAGCAATAGAATTGGTAGACAACTCACCTCCTCCAGGAGGCCTTCCCAGATGGACCCCCTTTTTCCTCTCCTCCTCCCCATTCCCCCCACCCTACTTCCTTCTCCTCCACACAGCACTTGTGTATATATTTGTACAGATTTATTACTCTATTTATTTTACTTGTACATATTTACTATTCTATTTATTTTGTTAATGACGTGCACATAGCTTTGATTCTATTTGTTCTGATGATTGACATCTGTATACATGTTTTGTTTTATTGTCTGTCTCCCCCTTCTAGACTGTGAGCCTGCTGTTGGGTAGGGACCGTCTCCATGTGTTGCCGACTTGCACTTCCCAAGTGCTTAGTACAGTGCTCTGCACACAGTAAGTGCTCAATATATATGATTGAATGAATGAACGAATGAACAACGATCTCTACCAACAAGGAGTTTCAAGTCTAGAAAATGCTCCAGCTCTACCACATAGACCCCACCCTGAGTTCTGTGAGAATAAAATCAATCAGTCAGTCAATGGTATTTATTAATTAATTCATTCAATCTTATTTATTGAGCACTTACTGTGTGCAGAGCACTGTACTAAGCGCTTGGAAAGTACAACTGGGCAACAAAGAGAGAAAATCCCTGCCCACAATGAGCTCATAGTCCAGAAGATTGAACACTTATTGTGTACAGAACACTGTACTAAGCACTTGGTAAAGTGTAATACAAAAGAGTTGGTAGATATGATCCTGGCCCACAAGGAACTTAAAAATTAAAGGGGAAGACAGTCCTTAAAATGAATTACAAAAAGGGAAAATGGCAGAGTGTAAGGATGTGTACCCAAATGCTGTGGGACTGAGGATGGGGTGAAGTGCTAAGTGAGTACAGATCCAAGGGCACTGGGGTCAGAGAAAGAAGAGGAATTCAGGGAAATGAGAGCTTATTTAGGGAAAGTGTCAGAGAGGATATGTTTTTTAGAGGGATTTGAAGGTGGTCTGTTGGGTATGAGGGAAAAGCGTGACTCAGACCAGAGGGAAGATATGGTCAAGGGGTCGGTGGTGAGATAGATGAGTTTGAGGTACATTGAGTAGGTTGGCATTAGAAAAGTGAAGTGATTGGGTTGGGTTTGTTCTGGGTAAGGAATTTGTTTATTGTTATATTGTATGCTCTGAAGTGCTTGGTACAGTGCTCTACACACAGACAGTGCTCAATAACATGACTGACTGGCTGGCTGACAGACTAATGATAATGATGGCATTTATTAAGCGCTTACTATGTGCAAAGCACTGTTCTAAGTGCTGGGGAGGTTACAAGGTGATCAGGTTGTCCCACGGCGAGGCTCGCAGTCTTAATCCCCGTTTTACAGATGAGGACACTAGTAGGAGATCAGTGAAATAAGGTAGGAGGAAGAGAGCTGACTGGATGCCTTATAGTTAAAACTCATCTGTTCCTTGAAAGGACATAATCTCTGCAGAAGTTTTCTAGGACTCAGTTCCTAGGCCTGTGGGTAGATCCATGGGACCTCAAAGCTGGAGTCTTGACTTGATGGCCCAGAAACTCTGGCACCTATAAAGTGTATCTAGAGGAGTGATAATGAAGTCCCAGGCCTGGGCTTGCTCTGCCTAATTTACTAGGTACTGGGACAAGAGGGGCTGTTGCCCTTCACTTCATCCAAGAAGAGGTGACAGTCAAGGAGGGGTGAGGGGCTTCTCTCCATATAAATCTTAAATCACTTATAATAGTCCAAAGATACCAGTCAGAAATGGATACACTACCATGCCAGGAGGGTACATAGTGGCAGAGACTTTAATGTGCGTTCAGCAATCCTTATGAGGTCAGAGATGGGTGGAGTGATTCTGGGAACAGTAAGAATAATAATAATAATGGTATTTGTTAAGCGCTTACTATGTGCAAAGCACTGTTCTAAGCGCTGGGGAGGTTACAAGGTGATCAGGTTGTCCCACGGGGGGCTCACGGTTTTAATCCCCATTTTACAGATGAGGTAACTGAGGCACAGAGAAGTGAAGTGACTTGCCCAAAGTCACACAGCTGACAGTTGGCAGAGTTGGGATTTGAACCCATGACCTCTGACTCCAAAGCCCGGGCTCTTTCCACTGAGCCACACTGCTTCTCTTACACTGGGAAGACTCTGGGGCATGCCAAATATCCAGGCAAACTTCACAGGGAGGGAGGAACAGGGATGCAGTTTGATGATGAGCAGGGAGGATGCTATATGACCTGCTTCCAAGCTAAACTGAAATAACTGGAACCAAGTAATTACAGAAGCAATGTGGCCTAGTGGATGGAACATGGGCTGGGAATCAGGGAAACAAGGTTCTAACCCAAGCTTGTCTTCTGGATGACCTTGGGCAAATCACTTGACTTCTCTGTTCCTCAGTTATCTAATCTGTAGACTGAGCCCCACATGGGACATGGACTGTATCCAACCTGATTAGCTTGTATCTACCCCAGTACTAGTGGCAAGAATCACGGGCTTGGCAGTCACAGGTCATGGGTTCTAATCCTGGCTCCACCACTTGTCAGCTGTGTGACTTTGGGCAAGTCACTTCACTTCTCTGTGCCTCAGTTACCGCATCTATAAAATGGGAATTAAGACTGTGAGCCCCACGTGGGACAACCTGATTACCTTGTTTTCCCCCACCCCCAGTGCTTAGAACAGTGCTTGGCACATAGTAAGCGCTTAACAAATACCAAATGCCATCATTATTATTACTTAGCACATTGCCTGCATAAACAAAGCACTTAACAAATACTCTTAAAAATAAGTAAATATATAAATAAATATATACATACATACATACATACAAAAATAACCCAGACCAGTGTCTGAAGGATCCAAGTCTGATCTTCCCACCATGATAAATGGCCTCTGGTTCTGTCCATGTAGAGGTAGGACAGGTAAAGCCGAGTTTTACAGCCAGGGGACAAGATAATTTGGCTAAGTCTGTTAAGATTTACATTCTGCATTTATTACTCCTGTTAAAATGGAGCATAAGCCTTTTTACAAATATATTTCCAAGGTGAAATGTTCATTCCCTGTGACCCAGACTGAGCTTGAATGGAATTCACCAAACCGTTTTCCTCCGGCACGGTAGGAGCATCTCTAGGAGCCTACAAAAAACATGGGCTTCTTCAGCAGGCACTATTTGAGGAAGTCACTCATCTATCGATTCTTGATGCTGCTGGTTTTAGCGAGATAAGGCCTCTAATCCATCTGCTGAGTGTTACCCTGCCAAAGATGAAACAGCTCTAATGCCAACAAAGATTACTGGGATGTTGGGTTTGGGAAGATTTGGTATGGGGAATTAAAAGACCCAATAATGCAGGCTGTTTTGTCTGACTGCCGGGTCGGTGCCAAGTCCCTCCTAACTGCAGGAATTGGGAAGAGCAGCCATGTTTACCATTCTGAGCACCCCAGATGGCTGGTTTCTCTTTTTCTGGGCTTTTCCTTCCCCCTCCCTTCCTCTTAGACTGTGAATCCCATGTGGGAAAGGGACTGTGGCTAACTCGATTATCTTTTATCTACCTCCATTCTTGGTGTAGTGCTTGGCACACAGTAAGAGCTTAACAAAAACAAAAAATGATTACTATTATTATTATCATTCTCCCTTCACTGGTTGTAGTGGTCAAGAAATGAAGCCCCACTCCTAGACACAAGGCAAGAAGTTTCTAGAATTAATACCCTTCCCATGAGGTAAGCTCATCTACATGAGGTGTCAATCACTTACCTGTTGACATCAGGGGAATGAAAGACAATGACGGGGGAGAATTTGGGAAAGGGAAGAGGGGGTCACCATGTAGCCACTATACAACTGTGTGGCCTAATGGATAAGGCGTCTGATTCCGGATCAGAAGATTAAGGGTTTGAGTCCCTTCGTGGTTGGTGGAATTCTTTCCTTCTAGACTGTGAGCCCGCTGTTGGGTAGGGACCGTCTCTAAGTTACAAGATAGGTTGAACACAATCTCTGTCCCATATGGGGATCACAGTCTAAGGGTGAGGGAGAATAGGCATTTAATTCCCATTTTATAGATGAGGAAACTGAAGTACTTAGAAGTTGTGACTCTCCTAAAACACACACGGCAGGCAAGTAGCAGAGTCAGTATTAGAATCCAGGTCCTCTGATTCCCAGGCCCATGCTCTTTCCACTAGGCTATGCTGCTTCTGAGGGGAATCAGAGGAATAAGAGGAAGACCCAGAGAATTAAGTTGAAGCTGGTACTACCCAAGGGGGGGCTTTCTACACACCAGCTGAGGGTGCAGTTCTGAAAGTCATGATATAGTGGCAGCAAGATAATGTAGATAATCTCCAGGAAGGTGGGCTTCTGAACGTGAGCTCCTAAGGCCACTCCTACCTCTGTTACAAAAATAAGATGAAGGTGGCAGGACCTGGAGATACCTCTGGGCATTCAACCTAAAAAACGGTCTTATGGGTTCTTTCATTCAGGAAAATGGCTATGTCACTCCTGAACTGCCACGTGAGCAGTAACTGGGCAGAGTGACATCCTTCCCCTTCCCACCACAGCTCCTGGCTTCTCATCTGCTGGCCAGGCTTGTTGGTCCTCTGACTCCAGGGAATGCCCTTCAGCATCCAGGTCATTTGAGTTTAACCCAATCCTGGGGTATTGGCAATGGTCTAGGAGAGTAGCTTCTAGGCCAGAATTGATTTGAAGACAACGTGGACCATCTGATGTCACACAAACTAGCCCCTCATGAAGGAGGGAGAGGAGAAACCCAGGAAGAAATCATTAGTACCTCTCTCTAAGGAAGAGGTTAATTGTGTTAGGTACTATAAGACCTTTTAAGGTAATGACTTGACACGCAGCAGAGGAGAGAAAAGGATTGGGAAGAAAGAAGTGGGAATCAGGTTGAAGGTGGAAAGAGTCCCTTAATCAGTAATGTTTGAGTTGTGATTTGGAAGGATAAAGGATACAGAGGAGGTGAACCTGAAGTTTTGAGGTCCTGAGGTTAGGACCCCAAAGGTGCAAGGCTCCTACTCTTAGAGAAGCAGCACAGCATAGTAGATCGAGCCTGGGACTAGACCCCAGCTGTGCCATTTGTCTGCTGTGTGACCTTGGGCAAGTCACTTCTCTGTGCCTCAGTTACCTCATCTGTAAATTGGGGATTGAAACTGTGAGTCCCACATGGGACTGTGTCCAACTCAATTTCCTTTTATGTGCTCAAGTGCTTAGTGCAGTGCCTGGCACATAGTAAGCGCTTAACAAATACCATAATAATAATTATCATATCATTATGGTATTTATTATAATGGCATTTATTAAGTGCTTACTTTGTGCCAGGCACTGTTGTAAGCACTGGAGTAGATACAAGATAATAGGGTTGGTGACAGTCCCTGTCCCACATAGGGCTCACAGTTTTAATCCCCATTTTACAGATGAGGGAACTGAGGCCTGGAGAAGTTAAGTGACTTTCCCAAGGTCACGTACCAGATAAGTGTCAGAGTCAGGATTAGAGCCCATGATCTTCTGACTCCCAGGCCCAATATTCTAACCACTAGAAGACTGAATGAATGAATAGACCATGCTGCTTCTCATGAGAGGTGGAGATCACAACAGGGATCGACAGCAGAAGATACTCTCACATCGCAGTGTCTTAAGGCAAGGGCTCACAGAGTGGGGGACTGGAACCTAGGAGATCCCGAGGGGAGAAGGGAAAACACCGGACGAACATGTGCACCAAGAAACCTATAGGAAAGAAGAAAGGGTCCTAGAGAGAAAGTTGAGGAAAGTATTAGGATAAGGGATTTGGAATTCTGTTCTATTTGTTACCAGATTAATGTGCTAATAATACTTTCCAGAGGCCTATTAAAAGATATTGCAATCTGCTATGATCTTGGCACCTGCCTGCAGTGGGGCCAGAGGGGAAGTTCTGAGTCCAAGAAGGAGTGTGGACTTGGAGAACTCGGTGGAGAGTTTGCTCCACGAGCTTCCTGGAGCCAGCTGGGAGTAAGGATGCTGTTATTTCCTGAATGATCCCCTTGTCTTCATGGAAATGCCTGATTTAGGGAGGCACTTCAAAAAGGGATATGGGAGAGGGGTTTGTTAGGCAGGGAGCCCCAAAATCCTTCCCATCCTGGGGAAAGAGAAAGCAGAAAGCTGAAGGATCCAGAGGAAACAGGAGTCAGTGCTCTCCTCACTGACTCTGGGGCTATTTTGGCCAGTATTTAATGTCTGGGTGCCCTCCCCCAAACCATAGCAGGCAATGCTTAGTGATGAGAAGCAACATGGCTTAGTGGAAAGAGCAAGGGCTTGGGAGTCAGAGGTCGTGGGTTCTAATCCCAGCTCTGCCACTTGTCAGCTGTGTGACTTGGGGTGGATCACTTAACTTCTCTGTGCCTCAATTACCTCATCTGTAAAATGAGGATTAAGTCTGTGAGCCCCAACTGGGACAACTTGATAACCTTGTATCTTCCACCACCTCAACATCATCACCCATAGTGAGGGGACTGTTGGCCAATTGGGAGCTCTGGCCCTGGGGCATCAAGAAGGAAAGACAAATGAATCAGTGTTTAGAATTCTACTGGCAAGAAAACCAAAAAGGACTTAATCAAGCTTCCTTACAACCAGTTGAATGCCTACTCATCCAAGTCTCCTAATGAATGTGAGGAATCTAATCCTCATTTCAGGATTGAGAAGGTACCCCATGTCTTCCAGGCATTATCATTCACCCCAAATTCCCATGTTGTTTGCTAGTAAGTTTGAACTAATGTTTTATGGTTGTCAAGAGTGCAGACACCACTTGGTGAAAAAGTGGGAATTAGATCTAGCAAGCATTCCCAGTACTTCCAAATCCTTCTCCTCCACCTACTATTACAGGATTTCAATAGTCATACTGCATGACAAAGGTAACTCCAGGACCTGCTTCTAAGATAATTTATGGTAAATCGACTTCCTACATCTACTTTCAGGAGTCAGAGGTTGTTTCCCCTTGGAATTGAGAAATACTCCCTAAGGCTCTGCTACTTCTTCTCTTACCATTTTCCTGGCTTTGAAAATATTAGCGGCAAAATCTTACAGAAAATCTCTCCACTTATATAGCAGGTGTGACCAGTTCCTGGTCCTGAAGATACAACCACTGAGAAAGTCTTATCTGTGATATTAAATCAGAAGAGGAACAAGCCCTTCAGACCTCTCATCAATCACCTCAAGCCTAACCCCAATGAATGGACAATGCTGGTGAATTCAAAACTAAGAAGTACTTTTCTGAAATTACTGGACATGATGCAATGATTAATCTCACTACAGGTCTACTCTCAGTATCCATTCTTTCATTCTTGTCCATGGTATATTCACCAATTTTTTTTTCTTTCCCATTTGACTGCAAGCCCCTCAAGGACAGAGACTTGATTTCTTCTGTTCTAATAATAATAATAATGAAAACGGTGGCATTTGTCAATAATTGTGGCATTTGTTAGGCACTTATTATGTGCCGGCACTTTACTAAGCGCTGGGGCAGATACAAGCAAATCAGGTTGAACATAGTCTCTGTCCCACAAGGGGCTCACAGTCTTAATATCACCATTTTCAGATGAGGTAACTGAGAACTAGAGAAGTGAAGTGACTTGCCCAAGGTCACACAGAGAAGACAAGAGGCAAAACAGGGATTAGAACCCAGGTCCTCTGACTCCCAGTCCCATGCTCTATCTCCCCAGCACCTAAACCGGAATTGTGCTCCCAGGAGAGAAGATGAAGTTGAAGGTAGTTGTATAGTAGTGGCGGAGAAGCAGTGTGGCTCAGTGGAAAGAGCACGGGCTTTGGAGTCAGAGGTCATGGGTTCAAATTCCGGCTCCATCACTTGTCAGCTGTGTGACTTTGGGCAAGTCACTTCACTTCTTTGGGCCTCAGTTACCTCATCTGTAAAATGGGGATTAAGACAGTGTGTCCCTGTGGGACAACCTGATCACCTTGTAACCTTCCCAGTGCTTAGAACAGTGCTTTGCACATAGTAAGTGCTTAATAAATGCCATTATTATTATTATTATTACCAGTGGTGGTGGTGAGTGATACCTCTCTATCACAGGACACAGACACAGCCATTGGGAGTGTAAAAGCCCTAAGGAGGGAGTTGGGTGTGCAATCAGCAATCTTTGGAGGCGAGATGTCCTGCCCAGGATTTGGGGCTATTGAGGCACATTCTGAGGCTCCTTGCTGGCTGTGGCTGTGAATGTGGTGCTTTCTGCCCTACCCAAAGCTCAAACTCCTGGTCAGATGTAGAAATTGGAGTTATCTCCCACCCTGAGGTTTTAGGGGACAGCTGCAAAACCATATGAAACTTTCCTGTGATCTGGGAACAGCATTTGTGGACTCTAAGCTGTAAGTTACTTCTAGGCAGGGAATGTGTCTATCAACTTTGTTGTATCATATTCTCCCAAGCGCTTAGTACAATGCTCTGCACACAGTAAGTGTTCAGTATATGCCACTGGTTGATTGACTGGCCTCAAGTGCAACTGGCTTTTGTGTGTCTGTGCAATTCTCAGTCAGGTTTACAGTGCACTGGATGCCGCCATGGAGCCTCTCCTCTATGAATAGGCCGGATCATTGCCTATGAGAGCAAAGAAACGTTTATGGCCAAAAATTATTTTTAAGTCTTGTATGTCATACTAAGAGTATAAATAAGAGAGTTGGCTAATGTAACACGGAAGCATAAGTAATTGTTCTATTAAACATTAATGGTTTTGTGATACAGTATGGAAAGTCATTGCATTAATAGCCACACTTAACCTGAATATCTCGTTCAACTACTTTAACCTTGATACGAGCAGATTAAATATATTCAGCTTTTTTCAATTATCCTTTATGTCCTGCAGTAGGTTTCCGGTGGGCTCTGAGGAAACTGTTATGAACCCCCCAAGACAGGAGGCAATTTACTTCACACTGGGATATTTTCAACAAATTATTCTCAGTTTTAACATGAATAAGTTTCTGAATTTCGGTGTCCTGGCCGTGAAATGAAAAAGCTCTGTTATTATCATTTAAACCACAATTATCATTGTACTTAAATAAACTGAACTAGAACCCAGTGAAAGGTGACAGCTCTCTGTCTGCCTCTCTCTATATGTGTGGTTTCAAGTCTAAAGGGTATTTGAGAGTATAATTATTTTGTAGGGTCCTTGAATATTTCTTCTACTTGATGAGAGAGATGAAAGATAACATTTCTGGAAACATTAGAAACCATCACTAAGGCTTACAGTAATTTAAGGTTGATGTAGTTATGAATTTTGTAAGTAGTCCTTCTATGGTTCTTTGAGTTTAAATTCTGAATTTTTGTTCTGTAACCAAATATTTTTAGTAAGTTTTCTAAAATTGCTTTAGATACTTGTTTCAGTAACAACTTGTTCCCATAGTTTAATACGCTTTCTGAACTACCTCATCATTAAACAAGCCTAATATGCCCTGAGTGTAGAGTACTCTAGGATTACACTGAGTCTCAGGCCAACACACTCCCAACATCCATCTGCATGAGCAATCACCAGAGAATAAATTTCAATATTAAGAATCCAAAGAGGCAATGATATTGAATAACTCCAGAACATTTCGCTCCTCTTCACTGCCACCGAGAGCCTAGTCAGTCCTTCTGGAAAGGCTACTGAAGAAAATAGTTAGTGTTGTCCTCCCTGAATTGCTTTCTAATCAAAATGCAATAAAGCAGATCATATTTTTGCAGCACAGTCGGTACAGGAGAACATTAGGGAACAACACTAAGAAGCAGTGTGGCCTAGCAGATAGAGCACAGGTTTGGGAGTCAGAAGGAACTGGGTTATAATCCCAAATCTGTCACTTGTCCGCTGTGTGAGCTCGTTGTGCCAGGGATTGTCACTCTTTATTGTTGTATTTTCCCCAGCGCATAGTACAGTTCTCTGCACAGAGTAAGCGCTTAATAAATATGATTGAATGAATGAATGAATGAAGTGTGACCTTAGGCAAGTCACTTAACTTCTCTGTGCCTCAGCTATCTCATCTGTAAAATGGGGATTAAGACTGTGAGCCCTACATGTGACTGGAACTGTGTCCAACCTGACTAGCCTGTACCTACCCCAGTGCTTAGTACAGTGCTTAGCACATAGTAAGTGCTTAACAAAGATCATTAAAAAACATGAAGATGCATATACTGTCCTGTGCTTGTAGTTCTTACAAAAATCTGGTCTCATCAACCTATCAATGTAAGATCCCCTCTAGACTGTAAACTCCTTGTGTAATAATAATAATAATGGAATTTATTAAGCACTTACTATGTGCAAAGCACTGTTCGAAGCGGTGTACTCTCCCAAGAATTTAGTAAAGTACTCTGCACACAATAAGCACTAAAATACTATTGATTGACTTAATAAGTGGATTGATAGTATTTAATGAATGCTGACACTGTGAAGAGCACTGTGCAAAATGTATGAGAGAGTACAATAGAGTCAGTAGACATGATCCTTGCCCTCAAGAATTATTGTCTCAGCCTCTTTGTCTGTTTCCTTACCTCCAGCCTCTCCCCATTTCAATCCACACTCTAAACTGCTCCCCGGATCATCTTCCCAAAACGTCACTTGGCACACATCTCCACTCTCCTTACAACCCTCCATTGGTTGCTCCCTCTGGTTAAAGCAAAGACTTCTTTACCTTTGGCTTCAAGACTCTTCACCTTTATCTCTCCACCTTATCAATTGTCACTCACTACTCCACAGCTTATACTCTTCGCTCTTCCCAAGGCCTCCTTCTGCTTCTGTCCTGCTCATGTTTTGCCATTATGACCCCCTTGAAATTCACTTCCACCCCGACTTTATTAGACTTCAACTCGGCTCACCTTCAAAGCCCTCTTAAAGTGCCACCACTCCTAAAAAAATCTTAATCGACTAATGGCCAGCCCCCCTCAGCTCCACAACACTTATCTGTCTGTTTCCCCCTCTAGACTGTAAGCTCCTTGTGGGCAGGGAATGTGTCTATTGTTATACTGTTATATTGTACTCTCCCAAGTGCTCTGCATACAGTAGTGCTCAATAAATACAATTGATTGATTGATATTTACTGAATACCAACCACCCGTAGCACATAATGCATTTATGCCCATCCTCAGTACTTAGTATATGTTTATAATCTATTGAATGTGTGTGAAAATGTTTATAGAAACAGACGAACAAATAAAACATCAGGTAAAGCTGAAGTACATGAGATGCAGTAGAGTTGCTTTCAATTATTCGGTGCTTAGTACAGCGCCTGGCACATGGTAAGTGCTTAACAAATACCATTAAAAAAAAATAAAAAGGTGAGGCTCCTGACAGTGAGACTGTCTCCATGATCATGATTGACTTAGAGACAGAATCTCTTGCACACTGGCAAAGTTTGTCCCTGGAAATACAGTAGTGTGCCTTTTCTGGACTCTTGCCATTCGGGTGAACCTTGCACCAAAGCCAGCAGTTAAGAAGGTCAGCAAAGTGCTGACTAGCCTGAACTGATTGTCTGATTCAAGTGTGTGTGTGTATGTGTGTGTGTGTGTGTGTGGGGGGGTATCAGGGAATCCCTCCTGGAATAAGGGGCCTTTTAGGAGGACTTTGAATGTGGGAAGAATGTGGTCTAGGGAATTTAAAGGAGGAGAGGATTTCATGATGAGGAAAGGGGTTAGAAATAGGAGAATTAAGAGTAAAGCATCATAAGAAGTTTAGATTTTGATCAGGGAAGTGTGTGAGTTGGAAACTAACTGGAGAAACTTAATAATAATAACGGCATTTTTTAAGCACTTACTATGTACAAAGCACTGTTCTAAGTGCTGGGGAGGTTACAAGGTGATCAGGTAGTCCCACGGGGGTCTCACAGTCTTAATTCCCATTTTACAGATGAGGGAACTGGGGCACAGAGAAGTTAAGTGACTTGCTCAAAGTCCCACAGCTGACAATTGGCAGAGGCGGGATTTGAACTTATGAACTCTGACTCCAAAGTCCTTGCTCTTTCCACTGAGCCACGCTGCTTCTCTATAATAGCATTTATTAAGCGCTTACTATGTGCAAAGCACTGTTCTAAGTGCTGGGGGGGGGGGTTTACAAGGTAACCAGGTTGTCCCATGGGGGGCTCATAGTTTTAATCCCCATTTTACGGATAATTGAGGCACAAAGAAGTTAAGTGACTTGCCCAAAGTCACACAGCTGACAATTGGTGGAGCTGGGATTTGAACCCATGGCCTCTGACTCCAAAACCCGTGCTCTTTCCACTGAGTCATGCTGCTTCTCCTATCCTTTTATAGACTGTAAACTTTCTGTGGGCGGGAACGTATGTGCCATCTTTGTTGTATTGTCTTCTCCTAAGCACTTAGTGAAGTACTCTGCAAACAATAAGCCCTCAATAAATACTGTTGTTTGACTGATTCCAGAGAGCATAAAGATAAGAAGGAAAGAGCTGGGTTTTGGAGGGGTTTGTGGAGTAGTGTGATGCAAATCAATTCGGGTTTCTGAATGGCAAGGTCCCTGTTCTCCACACTATTCTCTGCTTCAGTGTCCTTTGTTGTGCAGGATTTCCTTACCCCAGAAGACACTAATTATCCCACTCCTAGTGACAAGGCTGCTTTGTTTTTCCTTTCCTGAGAAGAGCAACAGTGCAGAGGGGAGACGCTATCATCCTGATCCAGTCTCTAACTGGGGTGAGTTCTAAAGGAACAGGCAGATGACAGCCGGCAGGTCAGATCTGCCGGGAAGCTTGTTGCCCGTGTCCCTTGTGATTTTTCGTGTGGCTGGCAGAATATCTGACAGCATCAGGGAGGTTGGGGAAGAGAGAGCCACCCCATTTCCACCAGAGCCTGGCTCCTGCTCCTGTTATTGGGAACACGGTTACTGCTTCTCCTGCTGCTCTTTGGAAGGGGACAGTCAGCATGCAAGCCCCATCCCCTTACCCCGCTGGCCATCCTGGAGAAAAGCTGCAGCCACAGCTAGCCACTCCGCAGAGTGGGGAGAAGTGCTGCCCATCTCCGGCTGCTGCTTCTGGGAAGAAGAGGGTCTGGGTGAGAGGGAGAGAGAGAGACTCTGAGAGTCCATGCACCCGTGTGCATGAGAAAGCATGCGTGTGTAAATATACATCTGTCTTTGCCTCTGTGTCTGTCTTTTCTCTCAGTGTCTCTGACATTTTCTCCGCTGTCATCTCTGTTTCTATTCTCAGTTTCTGTACCTTTTATGCTTTTCTCTCCCAACTTACCTTGGAGGCAGTCTCTTTCCCAGTGAAAGCCCCTCTCCATAGTCTGGGATCTGCAAGATCTGTTCTCCTCCTTCTCCTCCCTACTGCCCTCCTCCCGCCTACTTCAGGCTGAAGAGCAGGATATTTCACTGGGCAAAAAGGGAGAAGTTTGGTGTCCACTGAGCCCAAGAGGTAGGGATATGTTTTCCCCCACCCAGGACATCCCATCTAAACAGTAAGTGTTGCTCCAGCAGTTCTTTTGTGAATGATTTCCAAGCAAGCACTTTTTTCCCCCACAAGAACCAAGGTTCTCTCCACCGGGGCTAGGAATGGGGCTGGACGGGGCCTCGGGGGAAGGGAGAGGGCTGGGCTTCTTCTCACTTGTCTGGGGTATCTTGTAGTTGTGTGTGTGAAGCAGCAGTCTTGACCTCAACCTGAGGTCCTAGGATGGGGTACCAGGAGGCTACTACAGGGAGGTTGGCATGGCTCTGGATTGGGGGCAGGAGAGCAGGGCCAGCTCTTGAATGGGGACAGATGGAAAACCGACTGATGCCCACAGCCTCAGCGTTTTCAGCATGCAGATCCTCTCCCTCCCCAACAGGGAATGTCACTGTTTATTGTTGTACTGACTTTCCCAACTGCTTAGAGAAGCAGCTTGGCTCAGTGGAAAGAGCCCGGGCTTGGGCGTCAGGGGTCATGGGTTCGAATCCTGACTCCACCACTTGTCAGCTGTGTGACCTTGGGCAAAACACTTAACTTCTCTGTGCCTCAGTTACCTCATCTGTAAAATACGGATTAAAACTGTAAGCCCCACGTGGGGCAATCTCATCACCTTGTATCCCCCAGCGTTTAGAACAGTGTTTTGCACATAGTAAGTGCTTAACAAATACCATTATTATTACTATTATTACTAGGACAGTGTTCTGCACATGATTAGCACTCAGTAAATACGATTGAACGATGAATGAATGAACGACCCCCCCGCCACCATCGTCATGGTTTTTAGATACCTGGATGCAATTTCTCCCCATTCAACACTCATTTGCCATTTCATTTGTTTCACCTCCATCTCTGGTTGGAGCTGACCATAGAAGGGCAGTGTCCAGAGTGGACATCATCTTGGACTATGGTCTCTGTTGTCCACCCTGACCGCATACTCCAGCAGAAGTGGCATCGACTACATTTTTCCTATAGGCTTAACATAACCGACTCCACAGTGTGCAAGGCACAACACAGGATGTGTGAGGAATAGGCACCAGCCTCGCAGAAGATTCCGTAATCCAGGAGGGCTGACACTGACCAAAGCGGCTACGCCCTGATGCCCTGTCTGGGATGACCCCATCCTGTGTGGGTGATGTCTCCTGATATCTCCTGATAACAGGGTGCCGATGTTTTGCTCAGGGGAATCCTCTTGTGTAGCTCGGATGGGGAACCAAATAAAAGGGAAGGAGCTGCTGGGATACGGGCTGTTGGTCACTCGTACCTCTCGGGAGGTGAACAGGCAAGCAGTCAGCTTTCCTACTTCTACTGCTCTATTTGAACTCACGTCTCCAACTCATTTTTCCTATCTGCGTCACCACCTTGGGCTCTCGCAACCCTGCGGCTGATTTACACCGGTTAACTTATTTTGCCCCCTTCTTTCGATAACAGTCCCCTAGTTGTCCCGCTCTACTCCTCCTCAAGGCCCCTATTCCCCCGTAGCAGTGTTCCCTGCCTTGACCTCTTGGATACAGCCCTTCTCCTCCAACCAAATGGTCTTCACAGAGGTCCAGGAACTGGACCATATCCTGGACTGCATCATAATCTCAGCTTGACTCTTACCCTCCTCACTGAGCTCCTCTTTTTCAGCATCTTCCCTCTCCAGCCCATTCTTCACTCCGCTACCTGGATCATTTTCCTCAAGCATTCTGACACCTCCCACTTCCCCAGTAACCCCAGTGGTTACCCATCGCTCTCCACATCAAGCAAAAGTTTCTGACATTTGGTTTGAAAGCACTCAGTCAGCTCTCTTCCCTACTTAGCTACTCTCTTCTTCCACTAAGCCTCCACTAATTCTGCGTTTCAAGCCAACCTACTCTCTATGCCTTGTTCTTGACTCTCCTGCACCCAGCTTCTTGGTTACAGTCTCCCTCTGCCTGGAAGTCCCTTCTACCTCATATCTGACAGACCAACAGCTCCCCACATCTTCAAAGCCTTCTGATATCACATCTTCCTCAGGAGGCTTTCCCTGATTAATTTAAAATTTCCTAATTTCATATCCCCAACTGCCAGACTGGCAGCTCCGCAATATGTTAGCATTTAAATGCTTTCAGTCTCCTGTAGCACTCTTATACTTAGTCAACAAATTCCATAATGTAAGCACCAACTCATTTACATACTCACTTATCTGAAATTTATTTTCGTGTCTGTCTCCCCAACTATAGTGTTAGCTCCCTGAGGGCAGGGATCATGTCCATTATTTATGGAGTATTCTCCCAAGCACTTAGGAAAGTACCGCACACAACAGTTGCTCAAGAAATATGACTGATTGATTGGAGAGTGATGGCAAAATGGCCCCTAGGCTTGGGAGCCATGGGAATGGATATCCTGTAAGGGAGAAATGCAGGGAGACAATGGTTCTGGGACGATGCTCACCAGTAGGCCAGGCATAATAACATTTCAATCTCCTACCAATGTCCTATGTCCCAGAAGCATTGGTGGCTATTTCTTCTCATAGAAGGGGGAAGGACCCCTCCCCTCCCCATCGCCCCAACTCACTCCCTTTGCTCTACCTCCCCTCCTGCCCCACAGCACTTGTGTATATATGTACATATCTATAATTCTATTTATTTATATTAATGCCTGTTTTACTTGTTCTGATGTGAATATATAGCTCTAATTCTTTCTATTTACATTAATGCTAGTGATGCCTGTTTAATTGTTTTGATATCTGTTTCCCCCCTTATAGACTGTGAGCCCACTGTGAGCAGGGATTTTCTCTGTTGCTGAATTCTACTTTCCAGGCACTTAGTACAGTGCTCTGCACACAGTAAGCATTAAATATGATAGAATGAATGAGGAACCCTGGTGTGAGGATCAGGAGATGTGGGTTCTATTTGGCAGTTCTGCCACTGGCCCGCTGGAGTTGTCAGAAGGTCACAATTTCTTTATGCTTTTGTATCCCCATCTAAGGAACAGTGATAATAACCTCAGCCTCCACCAACCTCACAGATAAGTGAGGAAAATTAAATGAATGATCTTGGGCAGATTAAACAAGGGGTCTAAGAAGTCACAGTTTTATCATTCTGCCCCAACAGGCAAGGCATTGCTCACTGTGGGCTGAAATGTGGTGTCAATCTGCCCCTCCTAACCCAAGTATCCTCTTTGTAACACCCCCCCCTACTCCCGGCCCCATGATGTGACATCTGGAACAGCTTACCTCCTCCCCACCATGCCCTGTCCTGGACCTGCCCTGACACCAGGCAGAATTTTGTTCATTCAATCATTCAATCATATTTACTGAGCACTTACTGTGTGCAGAGCACTGTACTAAGCACTTGGAAAGTACAATTTGGCAACAAATAAAGACAATCCCTACCCAACAGTGGGCTGTTCTGATATAGCAGGGATTCTCTCCCAACAACTCCAATGGGACCTCATTATATCCATCAACAGTCCCCAGCTGTTCCCATGAATATGAACCAGTGGCTGCTTTTAATTTGGCATTTTCCTGTAGCTTCCCCTGGATCTGTTGGTTCTATTAATAGCTATTTCAAATACAGACAAGATTTTGTCTCTTTCAAACTCATCTTCCCAAACCCTCTCCTTTGTCATGATGATTAAACTGATTTGTTTCCAGAGGAGCAGTTGGCCCCTGGATCCTGAGCTGTTGCTCAGCCAAATGGAGATGAAATGGAGAATCCAGTTAACACAGTCTCTGGCTAAGATTTCCCAGCTGGATCTTGGCATGTCCCTCTGCAGACTCCATGATGAGGTGATTTCAAAGTGACTTTAGGCAGAAGACTTCTGTGAGATCTAAGACTGAAGCCCTGCCTGTGTTAGGATGGGAATGCAGAAATGACAACTTGGGAAATGTGAAAGAGCAGGTCATTGTATGGCAATATCAGGCCATAACAGGAAGGTGCTCAGAGGACTATTGGCTCTCAAAACAAGGGAAGCCGCAGAGCTGCCTGGACCCAATATCCATTCATTCAATCATATTTATTGAGCGCTTACTGTGTGCAGAGCACTGTACTGAGTGTTTGGAAAGTAAAATTCAGCAACAAATAGAGACAATCCCTACCCAACAATGGGCTCACAGTCTAGAAGGGGGGAGAAAGACAACAAAACAAAATAAAACAAGTACAAGTAAACAGGCATCAATAGCATCAATATAAATAAATAGAATTATAGATATATACACATCATTTATAAAATAAATTGAAAAGTATGTACATATGTACACAAGTGCTGTGGGGCAGGGAGGGCGTAGAGTAGAGGGAGGGAGCCAGGGCGATGGGGACAGGAGGAGGAGCAGAGGAAAAAGGGGTCTTAGTCTGGAAGGCCTCCTGGAGGAGGTGAGCTTTCAGTAAGGCTTTGAAGAGGGAAATTGAGCTAGTTTGGCAGATGTGAGGAGGGAGGGCATTCCAGGCCAGAGGTAGAATTTAGGCAGGGATAGACAGCGGGACAGGCGAGATGGAGGTATGGTGAGAAGGTTAGCAGCAGAGGACCGGAGTGTGCAGGCTGGGCTGTAGAAGGAGAGAAGGGAGGTGAGGTAAGAGGGGACAAGGTGATGGAGAACTTTGAAGCCAATAATGAGGAGTTTTTGCTTGTACAGTAGGAAACATCCAGACCTGGGCTTAAAGCTGTCCTCTGAGGTCATGGATGGCACCATGGACACTGGCTCAGGTGTATAAGGCAGCAGCAAACCCTATCCATGACTGCTACCATTTCTTGGAGGAGGGGACTTCAGTCTTAGATCTCACAGAAGTCTCCTGCCTCAAGTCACTTTGAAATCACCTCATCATGGAGTCTGTAGAGGGACATGCTGAGATCCAGCTGGGAAATCCTATCCAGAGACTGCGTTAACTGGATTCTCCATCTCATCTCCATTTGGCTGTATAGCAAACGCCTGAACAGCAGCTCAGCAGAGTAGTAGTATGGTGTAGTGGCTAGAAATCAGAAAGTTCTAATCCTGGCTCTAAAACCTGCCTGCTTGATGATATTGGGAAAATCACTTAACTTCGCTGTGCCTCAGTTATCTCATCTGTAAAATGGGGATTGAGACTGTGAGCTCCACATGGTACAAGGGACTGTGTCCAGTCTGATTTGCTTTTATCCACCCCAGCACTTACTATAGTGCCTGGAACATAGTGAGTGCTAACAAATACCATTACTATCATTATTATCGTTCCAGTCCAGGCACCTTTATTTTGACTTCCCACCGGTTGGTCCCAACACATGTGCGTGGGTACACATTGCCTATAACCTGGATTTTTATTGCTCTGTCCATTTTCATAGTCCCTCCCCCAGACAATCATGCTGGCACCAATCCTCTGTGACCTTCCACTGATTGCTGAGCCATCAATCTGTCCCACAGCCAACCAGGGGTCCTTCTGGTGGGGCATACCAGGACCTGCCATCACATGGCCACCATCCAGGGTTTGAGCACTGGGCCCAGGCAAGACTCAGGGGTCCAATCCCACCAGATGTCAGAGCACTGGGGGTCCCCACTACCATGGGGCTGACCGTTGGGGAGTGGAAGGAGAACGAGCCACCTGGGGAGGGTTGGGCTGACCTCCTCCCACTGCTCAACTTCTGAACACATGAAGCTGTGGAGAAGGGGATGAAGTGGAGCTGGAACCAGGGTTTGATCTTCAAGGAGAGGGAGCTGGGGACTTCAGCCCTACAGCAGTAACAGTAGCCAGAGCTCTCCCTCTGATGCACATCCCTGATGTCACTTCTGCCGGCACTTCTCAAGCGCTTAGTACAGTGTTCTGCAGACAGCGCTCAATAAATATGACTGAATGAATCCCAGACTGATCTCAGGCCTCCCCCTCCAACTCTCGTCTGCATCCAGGATCCTGCAGAAAGTAACCTGCTTTCTCCTTTCCCACTCCCGCCACTGATGCCACTCGCCTGCATCCCAGGAAAGCTGCTAATTCCTGCCCAAGCTGGGAATGGAATGGATATGTCTCTGCTTGACTCTCCCTCCCATAGTCAAGACTGTTAAGTACTGAAAACTCTTCAGGTGCGACCCTGAGAGGGGGAGCAAGTGCTTATAAATACTATTATTAATATAATAATTTCTGCCTGATATATATTAGAATCCAAGGAGTTGCCACCAGAAAGGGGGATGGAAGGGACAGTGGGGGGTGAAGGGCCCGGATGGAATGGATGAGGTAGGAGAGGATGGATGGGGGGAGAGTTCTGCCTCTCATCCCCAAGGTCTTCCAGTGCCACCACTATCCAACCCAGGTACGTCCAACAGAAAAACAAAGAGAAGGCATTCTGGAGGGATCTCCTCCACTGCCCCAGGAAACCCCTCATTGCCTCTATCTGTTCCCACCAGTTCTCCCAGGACACAAAGGAATTACCACCCAGGGGAGGCCTAGGAGACAGGAAGAGAGAGGCTGTATGTCACACTGGCAATGTCAGAGTAAGTGGCTGGGCCCCATAAACTGATCAACAGTTTCCAGCAGAGATGCCTAGGATGCTAAAGGTTTCCATGGAGATGATCGTATTTAAAACATTAAAGGCAAAGGGCAAAACTCTCAAAACTTTCAAGGAGGAAAAGTACAGCCAATTTACCTCCACAAATTGGGAAGAAGTAACCTAGATCAACAAGTGAAACTGCAACACCATTATGGTTGTAAATAGCAGCATGGCCTACTGAAAGCTCACCTCCTCCAGGAGGTCTTCCCAGACTAAGCCCCCCTTTTCCTTTGCTCCTTCTCCCCTCCCCATTTCCCCAACCTGCTCCCCTTGCTCTGCCACCCTCCCCACCCCACAGCATTTGTGTATATGTACATATTTATAATTACAATTCTATTTATTTTTATTAATATATATATATCTGGGCTTCAAGGCTCTGCATCACCTCGCCCCTCCTACCTCACCTCCCTTCTCTCCTTCTACTGCCCAGCCCGCAACCTCCGCTCCTCCACCGCTAATCTCCTCACCGTACCTCGTTCTCGCCTCTCCCGCCATCGACCCCCGGCCCACGTCATCCCCCGGGCCTGGAATGCCCTCCCTCTGCCCATCCGCCAAGCTAGCTCTCTTCCTCCCTTCAAGGCCCTGCTGAGAGCTCACCTCCTCCAGGAGGCCTTCCCAGACTGAGCCCCTTCCTTCCTCTCCCCCTCATCCCCCTCTCCATTCCCCATCTTACCTCCTTCCCTTCCCCACAGCACCTGTATATATGTATATATGTTTGTACATATTTTTTACTCTATTTATTTTATTTGTACATATCTATTCTATTTATTTTATTTTGTTAGTATGTTTGGTTTTATTCTCTGTCTCCCCCTTTTAGACTGTTAGCCCACTGTTGGGTAGGGACTGTCTCTATGTGTTGCCCATTTGTACTTCCCAAGCCCTTAGTACAGTGCTCTGCACATAGGAAGCGCTCAATAAATATGATTGATGATGATGATATCTATAATTCTATTTATAATTATGATACTGTTGCCTGTTTACTTGTTTTGATATCTGTCTCCCCCCTTCTAGACTGTGAGCCCACTGTGGGCAGGGGTTGTCTCTATTTGTTGCTGAATTGTACTTCCCAAGTGCTTAGTACAGTGCTCTGCATACAGTAGGCACTCAATAAATACGATTGAATGAATGAATGAAAGAGCATGGGCCTGTGAATCAGAAAGAACTGAGTCCCAATCCTGGCTTTGCCATTCACTTGGCTGTATTTATTGAGCACTTACTGTGTGCAAGTGTGCTATTTATTGAGCACTTACTGTGTGCAAAGCACTGTACTAAGCACTTGGGAGAGTACAATGTAACAATAAACAGACAGCTACTTGTCTGCCGTGTGACCGTGGGCAGGTCACTAAATTTATTCATGCCTCAGTTACTTCGTCTGTAAAATGGGGATTAAGGCTGTAAAACCTGAGTGGGACATGGACTGTGTTCAACCCGATTAATCTATATCTCTAAGATCTTAGTTCAGTGCCTGACGCATAGTACGCACTTAACAAATTCATTAAAAAAAGTATGTTCCTATTTGAAATCTGTCTTCGTAGATTCAGGAACTCAACATGGTTTCCCTCCTGTGGCAGTTTTTGGAGGCCCACGGGGCTAGGGTTACAACAGCCATGTCCCTTCCCTTCCTCTCCATCCAAATGGTCACACTACTGACCCAAGCACTTATCTTCCCCTGACTCAACTCCTCTTTGCAGAGCTCTCAGTTTCTCCCCTCTCCAGTCCATACTTCCTCTGCCGCCTGGATAATTTTCCTTAAACACTATTCTGCGTATCTCTCCCTACTTCCCCCAAATCTCCGATGGTTGCCCATTCTCTGTAGTAAGCCAAAACTCCTGACCACTGGTTTAAGGTATGCAATTGACTCTCACTCCCTACATTTTTTCACTTACTTCTCTCTTCCCCCATCTCTTGCTTTGCTACCCTCAAGCCAGCTAACTCCCTGTGCCTCTTTCCCTTTTTTATCAGTATCTTGCTCAGGTCCCTCCGCTGTCTGGAACTCTGAATCCTATCATATCCAGAATCATATCTCCCATTTTCAAGGCCCTTCTTAAGTCACAACTCCTCCAGGATGCTTCCCCTGACATATCTTGTCTCATGCCCTATTTCCTCCCAACTGCTAATTCAGCACTTCTGCATCACTAAAGCACTTGGGTATTCACACACCCCTGTTGCACTTATGTTCAAATCCTTGTACTCTATTGCTTCTCCTACCTGTAATTGATCGTAATGTCTGTCAACCCCATCGGATTGTAAACTCTTTAAGGGCAGAGATCATGTCTACTATCTCTCTTGTATTTTCCCAAGTTCTCAGGGCAATGTTCTGCACACAGTAAGTTCATAGTAAATACCACTGACTGGAAAAATTATCCTGGGTCTGGTGGGAGAAGCCATATGGGAGTTTGGGAGGGTTGGGGTGCACTGACTGAGGTGATTAGGGGTTTCATCCTTGGGTTTCATCCCAAAGAGATCCCAAAGATAATTTGTGTATTGGCTGTATGCTTCACTGGTTGTCAACGGCACCTGCAGAGCAGACTGCCAGCCCCTGGACAGAGTTGGAGCAGAGAGAGCTACACACCCTCATCTTCCCAAAGGACCAGTTCCCTGAGGAAATGCAAAAGTTAGGATTAGCTATCATCATCTCATCAATGATGCTCATTAGCAGTCAAAGGAGTGAAGTTGAGTTTCCAGAAAAGAGCAGGGCTGTGAATATTCATATCTCAGCAGGAGCCCCCTGACCTGAATAAGTTCTGCAAAGTTCCCTGGCCACCTAGGCTCATTTGGCCCTCATTTCCTCTACTCATTTCCCCTTCAGCATCACTTATGCACTTTGATCTGTAGAGAATGAATAGAATTATAGATATGTACACATCATTAATAAAATAAATTGAATAATAATTATGTAAATATATACACAAGTGCTATGGGGTGGTGAGTGGGGTAGAGCAGAGGGAGGGAGTTGGGCAATGGGGAGGGGAGGAGGAGCAGAGTGCAGTTCTCGGCACACAGTAAGCTCTCAATAAATACAATTGAATGAATAGATGGGCTTAGTCTGGGAAGCCCTCCTGGAGAAGGTGAGCTTTCAGTAGGGCTTTGAAGGGGGGCAGTGTGCTAGTTTGGCAGATGTGAGGAGGGAGGGCATTCCAGACCAGAGGTAGGACTTGGGTCAGGGGTTGACGGTGGGACAGGCAAGATTGAGGCACAGTGAGAAGTTTAGCAGCAGAGGAGCGGAGTGCGCAGGCTGGGCTGTTGAAGGAGAGAAGGGAGATGAGGTAGGAGGGGACAAGGTGATGGAGAGTTTTGAAGCCAATAGTGAGGAGTTTTTGCTTGATATGAGGGTTGATAGGCAACCTCTGGAGATTTTTAAGGAGGAGGGGTGACATTGCCGGAGTGTTTCTGAAGAAAAACAATCCGGGCAGCAGAGTGAAGTATAGACTGAAGTGGGAAGAGACAGGAGGTTGGGTGATCAGAAAGGATGCTGATGCAGTAATCCAGTCAGGATATGATGAGTGATCATACCAACAAGGTAGCAGTTTGGATGGAGAGGAAAGGGCGGATCTTGGCGATGTGAAAGTGAGACTGGCAGGTTTTGGTGATGGATTGGATATGTGGGGTGAATGAGAGAGTGGAGTCAAGCATGACATCAAGGTTGTGGGCTTGTGAGACGGGAAGGATGGTTTTGAAGCAGCATGGCTCAGTGGAAAGAGAGCGGGCTTTGGAGTCAGAGGTCATGTGTTCAAATCCCCGCTCTGCCAATTGCCAGCTGTGTCACAGTGGACAGGCCATTTAACTTCTCTGTGCCTCAGTTACCTCATCTGTAAAATGTGGATTAAGACTGTGAGTCCTCCGTGGGACAACTTGATCACCTTGTAACCTCCCCAATGCTTAGAACAGTGCTTTGCACATAGTAAGCACTTAATAAATGCTACCATTATTATTATTAGTGCCATCCATAGTGACGGGAAAGTCAGGGAGAGGACAGGGTTTGGGAGGAAAGATAAGGAGCTCAGTCTTGGACATGTTTACTGTTGTATTGTACTCGTCCTTGTGCTTATTACAGTGCTCTGCACACAGTAAATGCTCAATAAATACGATCGATTGAATGAATGAATAAATGCTTAACAAATACCATAAGGAAAAAAAAAGAAATAGTAGGAGGGAGAGAGGGATATAAATGGAGGGAGCTGTGGGGTTAAGAAAGCATTTTTTTTAGGATGGGGATATGTAGGAATGATTGAAAATGCTAGAAAAAGAGCCACTGAAAAGTTAATAGATGGTGATTCCATTCAGGGAGGGGAGAAAGAATGAGGTAAGTATTTTGATGAGATTCAAAGTCGTGGGGTCAGATGCACAGGTGGATGGGGGAGATTTTGAGAGGAGGTGTGTGATCTCCTCTTGAGATACTGCTGGGAAGGCTGGGAGAGTTGAAGGGGGGACAACAAGGAGGTGGAAGTGGAAAGAAACAGGGGACATTTTAGGGCGACCACTCCTGATGGCTTCAGTTGTATTAAAGTAGGTGACATGTTCATTAAGAGCAACAGATGGTGCGGGGAGAGGGAGACGGGTTTGAGGAGGGATTTGAATGTCCAAAATATCTGTCATGGGCAATGGGCATGACATTTTGCCGAGAGGAGGGCAGAGTTATAAGGAGGATAAGTTTGAGTTGGACAAAGTCAGTCTGGTGTCTGGATTTCCAGCAGCCACACTCCACAGCTTGTGCACAAAAGCAGGGGAAGCACAGTGTGGAGGTGATCCAGGATTGAGGAGGAGAGGGCAGAGTTAAAAGCAGGTGAAGAAACGTTTGAGTTGGACAAAATCAGTCTGGTGTCTGGATTTCCAGCAGCCACACTCCAGAGCTTGCACACAAAACAGAGGAAGCATAGTGTGGAAGTGATCCAGGATTTCAGGTTAATTGCACCAGATCGATGGAAGAATAGTGGAGAAAGAGACCTGTAACCCACTGAGAGGGCTGTGTTGAGGGTATGGATTTTTGTGTAAGGATAAGATAGGTAAGTTATGGAAACCAAATGGGGCACGGTGACTTCGGAAAGTTGGAAGGGATTGAGAGGTTGAAGGTCTCTGGTGAAGCAAGACAGCTTCGCAGGGAAGGGGTGAGTTGGAGAGAAGATAGGTCGGGAAATTTTGATCAGAAGGTGAAATTTCAGTGTTGGTAACGATGTTGGCACTGACTGTGAGATCTTATCCAGGCATGTGAGGGTGACTGTATACAGGGTGAAGGAAAAACATTCCTTTCCCTGAATGCCAAGTGGGCACTGTGGATGGAGGAGGCGTTGTGGGAGAAGAGATAACTAGTGGCTGATAGCCGGTGCTCCCGAAGGGAGGGGGAGAGAGGGGAGAAGAGAGGAAGGAAAGGGACAGGCGGGAATGGGAGGCCCTTAAGTAAATCCCTTCTGTCCCAGACCTGGAGTTGAGGTGTGGGCATCGGACTTTTTTCCAACTTGCTCTGACAATGATGCAGCCAGTAGGGAGCCATCAGAGAAGACACTGTAATAGCCTCCTCTCCGATCTCCCATCCTCCTGTCTCTCCCCTCTTCAATCCATACGTCACGCTGCTGCCTGGATTGTCTTTGTCCAGAAACGCTCTGGGCATGTTACTCCCTTCCTCAAAAATCTCCAGTGTCTACCAATCAACTTACGCATCAGGCAGAAACTCCTCACCCTGGGCTCCAAGGCTCTCCATCACCTCTCCCCCTCCTACCTCACCTCCCTTCTCTCCTTCTCCAGCCCAGCCCGCACCCTCCGCTCCTCTGCCACTAATCTCCTCATCGTGCCTCGTTCTCGTCTGTCCCACCAACGACGCCCAGCCCACGTCATCCCTCTGGCCCAGAATGCCCTCCCTCCACACATCCGCCAAGCTAGCTCTCTTCCTCCCTTCAAGGCCCTACTGAGAGCTCACCTCCTCCAGGAGGCCTTCCCAGACTGAGCCCCCTCCTTCCTCTCCCCCTCCTCTCCCTCTCTATCCTCCTGGCCTTACCGCCTTCCCCTCCCCACAGCACCTGTATATATGTATGTATTTATTACTCCATTTATTCATTTGTACATAATTATTCTATTTATTTTGTTAATAAGTTTTGTTCTCTGTCTCCCCCTTCTAGACTGTGAGCCCACTGTTGGGTAGGGACCGACTCTATATGTTGCCAACTTGTACTTCCCAAGCGCTTAGTACAGTGCTCTGCACACAGTAAGCGCTCAATAAATACGATTGAATGAATGAATGAATGAATGAATGACACATGTGACATCACAGGTATTAATGCTGGGCATTTACCCCAGGGCCTTGTGCTGAGTAAAAATGGGAGAGGCAGGGCTGTGACTGCTGTTGAGCAAACTATGGGTGGTCCAGGGCTTGGGGGCAAGGCCAGGTGCCACAGCACCCTCCCAACCTGGGTACTATAGGTGGACGAGGTGCTGTCCACCCCAAGGCCAAAGGACTGGAGCAGGGCCACACTGCTGCCCATTGCTGCTATGAAAATAATGTTAATACTGTGATGGTTTTTTCAGTCATTTTTGTTATACTGTAATAAAGTTCCAGTCTGTTCTTTCTTATTTTCACCCCTGGTTGCATAGGACTTTTGTCTAGCCAGAACCACCATTGGTAGGACACGGTCCAATTTGTTTTTCCAGGTGTCATGATAGATTTCCACAGCCATCCGCATTCTCTCATCTCATCCTACTGTGACGAACAGCTGTCATTGTGAGATGGCTGATCAGAGTTTGTCTGTTGTCATGAGACAGAATAAATCAGTGAACCTTTTGCAACAGCAGCAGCAGACACAGCTGGGCACTTGTCCACTCTTTACTCAACTGTCCAGTGTGACGAGCATTGTTCATGAAGGAAACCATTCAGATTTTTCATTTATTTTATGTATATGTCATTTCATCAATACATTTTTTTCATCTTGCCAAATAAAAGCAATTTAGGCTATTAGAGAGGGGGCTTTTTAATTCATAGGAAAAATAAGCTAGTGGAGCTGTTACAGGGCAATTGGAACTGGAAATTGGAAGAGAAACCATTATGCCTTCAATTATTTATTTTGAATATTCTATTTGTAAATACTTTCATGGCTGTCTCCCTTATTAGAGGTTAAGCTACTTGTGAACAGTGAATGTGCCTCTGATTTACTTTATCCTTCCCAAGTACTTAGTACTATGCACCGTACCTTGTGGACACTCCATAAATACTACTAGTACTACGACTATAACTACTGTCTACATAGAGAAGCAGCATGGATTAGTGGGAAGAACATGGGTTTGGGAGTCAGAGGACGTGGGTTCTAATCACGACTCTGCCACCTGTCTGCCGTGTGACCTTGGCAAGACACAACTTCTCTGTGCCTCAGTTACCTCTTCAGTAAAATGGGGATTAAGACTGTGAGCCCCATGTGGGACAAGCTGATTACCTTGTATCTATCCCAGTGCTTAGAACAGTGCTTGGCACATAGTAAGCGCTCAGCAAATACCAAAATTACTATTAGTCCTAGTACTACTATTTATTCTGATGACTTGACACCTGTTCACATGTTTTGTTTTGTTGTCTGTCTCCCCCTTCTAGACTGTGAGCCCGTTGTTGGGTAGGGACCGTCTCTATATATTGCCAACTTGTCCTTCCCAAGTGCTTCATACAGTGCTCTGCACACAGTAAGCGCTCAATATGATTGAATGAATGAATACTACTACTCTTACTACTACTGCTACTATAGCAATATGACTATCTAAAACTCCAGAAGGCCACACCCATTACCTGATTATTTTGTATCTACACCAAGGCTTATTACAGTGCTTGGCATAGAGTAAACAAATACAGCAATCATTATTACTACTTCTCTAAACAAGATATTTAACAGCTTCCAGACTTCTAGCAAGTCACTTGTTCTTTTAGATCCTTATTTCAGTTTTCTTCCTAATTTAAGTCTTCATATTTATTATAGCTTCCCTTCGTAAATTAAATGGCTTTATGTGTTTTTGTTTTACCTTCCCTCTCCAGTAAGGGTGCTCCTAATAACTAAGTCATGTTCATTTTTACAGAACAACTCTTTTAGGTATATCTTCTGTCCCAGGTCCAGACTTCTATTTAGAATTAAATCCAGTATATTTCCTTGTATATTCAAGCAACAGTGATTTCAGAAGGTTTTGACTGGTTTGACCTTTACCTTCTCTATTCACTGAGACCACACGAAGAAAATTTGAGTCTCTGACTTTTGCCACTTGCCTAGTTTTATGACTTCCTCAGTATCTTCTAACAATTCCTGATTTTGATTTGATGATCACTTCACTGGTCCTAAATACTTCTTAGAGTTTCATTTTGGAATTTCAACCCAAAATGATGCCACAGTTCTCCTCTAAGTGCTTACTGTGTGCCAATGACCAGACAACAAAACACAACCTCCTGAGGAGCCGTCCTGCCTTCTGCTAGAATTTAAACAGGGTTAACTTCAGTTTACCAGCCACCCTAGGCAAAGTTTTTTTGGCTGTCTGCACATGACATCACCACAGCATTGCATGTTCGGTGTTCTATGTGACATAATAAGATCACACCATACTTCACCCCTTCGCTCTTGCTCCCCAAAGATTCCATTCTTCAAAACCTCCTCCTTCCTGAATGAGCCTCAGGTGGTCCCTCCAAATGGGCCCTCACACCCCAAAGCAAGATAATCTGTATGGGCTGGAGGAGGAGAGGGAGAAGGGACTCAAAGTGAGCTGGCAACCGGCAAAATACAAAATCAGCCAGTGGAAAGGGCTGGATTCTGCAGGATGTTTCTTCTTGGATGGTCCCATCAGTGGTACTTGGACAGGGGTTCTGGGACTGGGGTATGGGTTCTGGGTTTATGGGGAGGAGGGCATGGGAGGAGTAGGGCTGGAGGTAGGAATAGGGGTTCTGGGACTGGGGTAAGAGTTCTGAGCCTGTAGCAAGTGTTTTGCAATTGGAACAGGGGTCCTATGACTGGGGCAGGGATCTTGGAACTGGGACAGGGGTTCGTGGACTGGTTTAGGGGTTCTGGGGCAGGAGCACAGGTTCTGGAGCTGGAACGGGTTCCTGGGACTAGGGAAGGGGTTCTTAACTGGAGCAGGGATCCTGGACCTGGAACAGTTGTTCTGGGACTAGGGTAAGTGTCCTTCTATTTATCTATTTTGATGCTATTGATGCCTGTCTACTTGTTTTGTTGTCTGTCTCCTCCTTCTAGACTGTGAACCTGTTGTTGGGTAGGGACTGTCTCTGTCTGTTGCCGAATTGTACTTTCCAAGCACTTAGTACAGTGCTCTGCACACAATAAGCACTCAATAAATATGATTGAACGAATGAATGAGTCTGGGGTAGAGTTTCTGGGAATGAGGAAGGGGTCTTGGGACTGGGACAGGAGTTCTAGGACTGGGGTAGAAGTTCTGGGACGGGGTAGGGATCATGAGATTGGGGCAGGGGTCTGGGACTGGGGCATTCGTCCTGGTGCTGGAGAAGGGGTTTTGACCTGAGGTAGGGATCTTCGACTGGGGCAGGGGCTGTAGGAGAGGATCACCAGCAGGCTCAGTGGAAAGAGCAAGGGCTTTGGAGTCAGAGGTCATGGATTCAAATCCCAGCTCCACCGCCTGTCATCTGTGTGACTTCGGGCAAGTCACTTAACTTCCCTGTGCCTCAGTTACCTCATCTGTAAAATGGGGATTAAGATTGTGAGCCCCACATGGGACATCCTTATCACGTTGTATCCTCTCCAGCGCTCAGAACAGTGCTTTGCACATAGTAAGCACTTAAATACCAAAATCATTATTATTATTATTATTACCACACTAGCTGCAAACTCTTGCAGGAGGCAGGCTACCCAGCCACACTCCAACCTCGAGGGCAGCTCTGACACTCTCCAGAAGCATCCCTTAATGTTAATTACAGGATGAGATGTGGCAACACTCAGCCTTTCAGTTGCCCCTCAGCGTGGCCAGATCCTCTCAACTTCTGCTCTCCTAAAACCGAGCAGACAACCCAGGTTGGAAGACGGTGGCCAAACATCTGCTAGTGAGATCTTCCCCCTCCTCCTTCTCCCTCCCTGTGAAGGACTGGAGGGCTCTTTGCCACCACCGCATGTCGCACCCACATCTTAGCCACTTCCCCCCGACACCCCCCCCAGCATTACACTCATCCACCTGGTTCCGAGCAGCTTCTGGGGCGATGTTGAGGCTTCCCCATATGGCCAGCCACTGAAATTAAACAAAACAACTATCTTATTTGTATTAATATTTGAATTCCACTGGGGTTCTTCCCAACTCCAAACTTCAAAATAGCAGTTATGCCAACGTCCTCTCTAATAATAATAACAATGGTATTTGTTAAGCGCTTACTATGTGCCAAGCACTGTTCTAAGCACTGGGGTAGATACAAGGTTTTCAGGTTGTTCCACATGGGGCTCACAGTCTTAATCTCCATTTTACAGATGAGGTAACTGAGGCACAGAAAAGTTAAGTGACTTGCCTGAAGTCACACAGCTGACAAGCGGCGGAGCTGGGATTAGAACCCACAATCTCCGACTCCCAAGCCCGTGCTCTTTCCACTAAACCACACTGCTTCCATCACTCATTTTCACCTACGAAATATAGACCTCGCTCCCTTCTGCATCACCCTGACTTGCTCCCTTTATTCATCCTCCCTTTCATCCCCATGGCACAAACGTATATATTTGTAATTTATTTATTCATTTATTTATGCATATTAATGTCTGTCTCCCCCTTTAGACTGTGAGCTCATTTTGGGCAGGGAGTGTGTCTGTTGTTATATTGTACTCTCCCAAGCACTTAGTACAGTGCTTTGCACAAAGTAAGCGCTCAATAAATATAATTGAGACCCCTAGCAATACTGGGGTACCTGACACAACTTCATCAATTGATGAGGTCTGATCTGCCTTCTTAATTTCCTCAGAACACCCCCTGCTCTCCCGTTCCTAAAGCAAACTCCTTCCCAGATACTGACCCAAGTGGGGCCCTGTGGTTTTCCATACTCTGCAGCTTTATCCCATTTTTAAATCCATGACCCGCTCTGCCACATCTTTGGATAGTCAGCACTAACAGGGTGGTCCACTGGTTCAGTTGAAGCCTGGGCTTCTGGTACTAGTTCCAACAAGTTCTATGGGTCTTCATCAAACCCACTGTCCTCTCTACACCTTCATCTCATCCTCACACAAACTCTGGATCTCTGCCTGTTTTGGGACTCTGCACATAGAACATTTAGAGAAGGCTCCCGTGGAGATTCTGGACCTAGTTCCCTGACTTTGACCTCAGTGGCCCCCTAGGACAGCTCTGCTGACCTTCTCTAAGTCACTAGTATCAGCATGCACCACGAGCACCACTCTAATATATTTGTGACAGGTCACCATGCAGCCCACCCAGATATTAAAAACCCAACTATCTCTATGTCTAACAAGGAAATGGTATCTAACAGTCCCCAGTTCTGTCTATCCTGAAGCCATCCTCTCCTCAGAGTAGTGTCCTCAGGGTGAGAGGGTCCATGACATCAGCCGCAAGAGGGTTCCAACTGAGGGTTAGTTTTTCTCTTCTGCAGCTGGATGGTCTCCTTAATTTTCGTTGGGTTTTTTTTAGGCTTTGGTATTTTTTTAGCACTTTGTGCTAGGCACCTGAATTAAGCACTGGGGTAGATAAGGTTAGACACAGTCCGTGTTCCACACGGGGCTCATTTACAGATGAGGTAACTGAGGCACAGAGAAGTTAAGTGGCTTGCCCAGGGTCACCCAGCAGACAAGTGGCACAACTGGCATTAGAACCCAGGTCCTTCTGACTGTCAGGCCCTTGCTCTAGCCATTAGGTCATGCTGCTCTTCAGTCTGCATTTCAGTCCTCAATGAGGTAAAAAGGGATAAAAATACTAGCCCTGACACCCAGAGAGAGTTTTAAGAAGCCTGTCCACAAGGGTGAAGGTGGTGGCTCTTTTAAATCTCACTATCCACCCAGAGTTGAAAAGTAGATCATGGGACTTTTCGCCAGGAAAAGAGATGTATTTCCTGGAAGACTGTAAACTACTTGAGGGCAGGGGTTGTGGCTTCTAAGTCTCCAGGGATTTCTCAAGAGTTGAATTCAGCACTCTGCACACAGTGATATTCAGTAAATACTACTGACCGATTGAGGGTGAATTGAGTTTGTTTTGACCTTCCCAGAAAGTATCAATGAGGGCCTAGTGCGGAATTGAGGTGGGTGGATATTTGGAATGAGTGGAAGTCAGACCAAATGGAACCTTTAGCTTGTCCTCTCACTACTCTGGGGCCTGACGGTAATTTCATGTGATTGCTAGTTCTTTAGTCTAAAAGCAGCATGTCCTAGGGGATATAGCACAGGCCTGGGAGGTATAGAGTCATGGGTTCTAATTCCAAGTCTGCCACTTGTCCGCTGTATGACTTTGGTCAAGTCACTTCACTTCTCTGGGCCTCAATTACCTCATCTGTAAAATGGGTATTGAGACTGTGAGCCCCAGGTGGGACATGGATCGTGTCCAACCCGATTTGCTTGTGTCCACCCTGTGCTTAGTACAGTGCCTGGGACATCATAAATGTTTAACAAATGTCACAATTATCATTATTATTATTGGTCTCACATTCAAACCTGTGGTAAACTTTCCTTCTCAAAGCCTCTCCCTTCCAGAAGCCACAGCTCAGGAAACAACGGTTGTGGTTATTCCAAAGTTTTTCCTCACCTAATTGGTCAGAGAGGAAGGGCTGGTGGCCGAGGTGGCAAGTCCACCTCTGGGGTGAAACTGGCATCCCTGCTTGGGCACCGCACCTGGCCCAGCCAGGCCAGGCCAACCAGCTGGCTTTCTCTCTCCTCCACACCCTGAGAGCCAGCTTAACAATGGCCTTGGAAACTTAGGCAACAGCAGTTGCATTCACTGAGTACCTTGGTGGGCTAGGGGGAGAATAAAAAAATGATCCAATTTAGCCAGAAGTTCCACGCACCAGGCAAACGTGATCCAAGGCCAGGTACAAAACCCCAGATCACCCCCTCTGCTTCTGGGATTTGACCGCTTTGGCCCCTCAATCAATCAATCGTATTTATTGAGTGCTTACTGTGTGCAGAGCACTGTATTAAGCGCTTGGGAAGTACAAGTTGGCAATATATAGAGATGGTCCCTACCCAACAGTGGGCTCACAGTCTAGAAGAGGGAGACAGAGAACAAAACCAAACATATTAACAAAATAAAATAAATAGAATAGATATGTACAAGTAAAATAGAGTAATAAATATGTACAAACATATATCCATCACAATGTCTAACTACCCACAGATACTGCCTTTTAACTTTAGGGAGTTAATTTCAAACCAGAAAATCAACTACAGCATCCATGCTAATTAAGGGGATTATCCAATTCCCATGCAAGCGGCGGTAAATCCCAAAACATACAAAACCCTTCAATGATGTCTGGCAACTTGGACTGTTCTGGGACCTTATGTTTCCCCTGACATTAGCTAATTAATTGGTTTTACTATTATCGTCACCTTTCCACCCTGAAACTCCAAGCGGGAAAGATAAATTTGAGCCCATGTGTAAAGATGAGGACTACTTACGCAAAAGATATTGTGTTCTTGGTAGAGTTGAGAGATTTTCAGACGGGCAGTCAGATTTCCCACACTGACTTCCCTCTGGGAGTCTGGGATTTCAATCCATGGTTATTGGTTCAAGTTGGCCACTGCTCTTTAGACGAGATATTTAGAGGTCACTGCCATATTTATGATCCAATAAGGGCATATGGTTTTCCACAGTCAAAATCCTGGGACCCCTGGGATATCAGGGAACAAGCAGACTCTCTCACCCCTTATCCTTCTGCTCATTTGTTTAGTGTAGATTATCCCCATCTCTGGAGGTGCTCTCTCTCTCTCTCTCTCTCTCTCTCTCTTCCCCTCCCTTTCTCTCTCTGGAAGTGCAGAATCAGCAGCAGTAGCAGCTGGGCCACCTACACAAAATGCAAAACGTTGAGAAGGCTGCAGCTGTGGCAGTTAAGATTCTGTGACTGTGCTAGAGTAAATGAAAAGCCCCAAACTCTGGTCTTGTAGCCACATTAACCTGTAACTTTTATATTTATTTATTTGGACCTGTCTTTTTCTTGTATGTTGCTTTTAAGTTCTTATTGTTTTAATTTTTCCATGTGTTTGTTGCCATTTTTCCCTTTACTCTTAGACGGTGAGCACAGTGAGGTCCAGGAACCCCATCCAATTCTCATCTGTGTGTTCTTTCCCAGTGCTTAGTACAGTATTTTACTCAAAGTAGGCACTTCATAAATACTACTTTTCTCTCTTTCTCTTCTCTCTTACACTCTATCTCTCCTCAGGCTTCTTTAGTCCTACCTGGTGTGGCAGGCTTGTCTTGATTGGTTAATTGTCATGTCAAACACTTGGGAAGATGGGTTGGTTGGAAGTGGGGGCCATTGGCTGACCCTCAGACTCTGCCTCTTTAGGTGTGCTTCTCTGGCCAGGTACAGGGGGCTCAAACCTTCCAGGAAGCATTTGGAGAAATGCAATCAATCAATCAATCGTATTTATTGAGCTCTTACTGTGTGCAGAGCACTGTACTAAGTGCTTGGGAAGTACAAGTTGGCAACATATAGAGATGGTCCCTACCCAACAGTGGGCTCACAGTCTATAAGGGGGAGACAGAGAACAAAACAAAACATATTAACAAAATAAAATAAATAGAATAGATGCAATGTCTGTGAGTTAAAATGTCTGCTGGGAAAAAGTTCCCCAACAGCTTGGGTGCAGCAGCTTTTCCACAGGCAGAAATGTCTAAGCCCTGAGCAAAGGGAGGCACATTTCTTGGAAGGAGGAGGGCAGAAATAGATAATTATGAAAGGAAGGAGAGTAGGCTATACAGAAGTAAAGTCTAAGCTTCCAGGGATAAGATGGGAGGGTCATGTGTCGTGGCAAAACTATTTGGAAGTCAAGAAATCAAAGCATTAGCATCTGTGGGATGGGACCCCCTTGCCATCAATCAATCATATTTATCGAGTGCTTACTGTGTGCAGAGCACTGTACTAAGTGCTTGGGAAGTACAAGTTGGCAACATATAGAGACAGTCCCTACCCAACAATGGGCTCACAGTCTAGAAGGGGGAGACAGAGAACAAAACCAAACATATTAACAAAATGAAATAAATAGAATTGATACGTACAAGTAAAATAGAGTAATAAATATGTACAAACATATATACATATATACAGGTGCTGTGGGGAAGGGAAGGAGGTAAGATGGGGGGATGCCATGGCCTCACTAGTCTCAGAAAGAAAGGATCATTGGAAGGGGAGTTCAGTTTTACTTATTAGACGTATAATTAGAATCTTTTTAGTTTCTGGAAGATGAAGGTCAAGTCAAAGGTCTGCAAACAATAATGGCTGTGTCCCCCATATTAGACTGCACTGAAAGACTTCCAGAAGTTTGTTTGATTTAGGAGGATCCCATTTAAAAGAAGACATATGATGGAAAGTGTATTGTAGAAATCAAAATAGAATTGGGGTCATTCTTACAAACTCAACTGATACCAAACCACATAATTCTGGCACTTACTGAGAAAATGAAGTCAGTACTCCCTCTCTGGAAGGACTTTATTGGGATTAATCCCTAGAATAATCAGTTTTGGAATCATGTAAAGAACAATATACTAAGTGCTTGGGAGAATATAACACCACAGAGTTCGTACACAATCACTGTCCTCAAGGAACTTGCAGTCTAATCACAACTAAATTTTTCCATCCAAACATGATCAGACCAGATTTATTTCTGCAGCTCCCTAAAATGAGGTTCATATATTCTTCTCATGTAAATATAAAGTCTACATCTAACTGTCCATCAGGGTTTGAGATGATGACTGACAAAGCAATTCTATTCATGCTTGTAAGCATGGTAAACAATCCCTCTATGAATTGTATATGAAAAGATGGTACGACTTGCTATACTTATTACACAAATCATTTATTGCAGTCCTCTAGACTGTAAGCTTATTGTGGGTAGGGAATGTGTCCACCAACTCTGTTACATTATACTCTCTCAAGCACTTAGTATGTGTTCTGCACACAGTAAGCACTCAATAAATATGATTGATTATTAATAATAGTTGCAATATTTGTTAAATGCCTTCTATATGCCAGCACTGTACGAAGTACTCGTGGCTCAGAGGAAAGAGTCCGGGCTTGGGAGTCAGAGGTCCTGGGTTCTAATCCTGGCTCCACCACTTAGCTGTGTGACTTTGGGCAAGTCACCTCACTTCTCTGGGCCTCAGTTGCCCCATCTAGAAAATGGGGATTAAGACTGTGAGCCCCATGTGGGACAACCTGATTACCTTGTATCCCCGCCACTGCTTAGAACAGTGCTTAGCACATAGTAAGTGCTTAACAAATGCCATTATTATTATTATTCTTATAATCAGATCAGACTCAGTCCCTGTGTCATGTGGTGCTCAGAGTCTGGGAGAAGGAGAACAGGTATTTCAACTCCATTTTACAGATGAGGAAGCTGCGGCTCAGGGTCTCAAAGTGACTTGCCCAAGGTCACACAGCAGGCAAGTGGCAGACCAGGGTTTAGAACCCAGGTTCCCTGACCCCCAACCCATGAACTTCCCACTAGTTCATGCTGCTTCCCTGCCTGTCCCTGTTTTTATTTCTTCCTTTGGCCCAGTCACAGTAGGCACCTCCATGGACTACAGCTGCAGGAAACACACAGATCATCAGCACTTTCCCCCCTAATTTGCTACTTATGAGGAAGACTCTAAAATCAAGTCAAGACTAGAAGCATTAAAAGGGCAGGAAATTCATTTTCCTCTTCATTAATGTGGACCCTTTACCCATCAGAGTGCTCCATTAATCAGACTGTGAGTGAATAGTGTCTGATGTGACGTATCAAAATTTTTGAGGTTTTTCAGATAGATTAGCCAACCAGTCATTCATTTAGTTTTCCATGAAGAAGAGGTCCTTTTATTCTTGTGTTTGTGAAAATATTTTCCATGCATAAAGAAAGAAGCAACATGTAAACTCAATCCCAAGTATTTGCTTTTCTGAATTCTTGGTAGTGCCTATGAGAGGTTCCAAAAGGTGAAATTGTAAACCCAGTAATTTACTTGCTTTCTTATTAACTTTCTCCCAAATTACAATGAGTATAGATGACATCAGACCATGTTCTTTCTTGTTTCCATTAGAAAACTGACAAGGAAGGTTATAACTTTTTCCCCTGACTTTCCATCTTCCATTTCCAACATTTATGATGGCTTCAATGCACTTGGTCATCCAAGTTACCCCCCTTCAGGTTTTCAATGGGTAGGTTAATCAATTCCTCCGACTTGGCTCCTCTTAGCCCCTGTTCAAAATAGAAGAGATGATATGATATAATGTGTAGGGTTTTTTGATTTTCAACAAAAGTATGAATGCATTTCAAAGAACATGATTGTTTTGACTTTCATTTTTAGAAAGCATTTTTCCTACTGAGATGTGAGTCTGAATTTAGTTCTTTATTTCACCATCACTGACTTTTTTGATGTGTTTCCTATAGCTACTGAATTTCTACTTGAGAAATTGGACAATAAATCTAAATTACGAGGAACAGAATCACACAATCTCTTAAAATAAATACTTCAAAGATACAACAGGTTAGAATTTTAAGTTGCAAGAGTTATTCTATCGTCTCTTTTTAAACTCCATATTAATTATAATAATGGCATTTATTAAGCACTTCCTATGTGCAAAGCACTGTTCTAATGTTATGAAATATACCAGATCAAAAAAAGCTTATTATTCACTAACAATGTACTTAGACCTAAGGATGAGTATCCATGGACATGGACTCCAATGGACTTCATCATTATCCATTTATTAACCCTTATATCTAAAATGTGTTGGTGACTTGAGGCCAAATCTGCACTACACAGTGGGTGTTAGAAATTTTCTGAGAGAAATGATTGATTGAGAATCTGGTACGTGAGCAGATGTCTCCTACATGACTGTAAGTGGGTTTTAAAGACAGATACCACCTCAAGGACATAAGATTTCCTCACCCAAAATGGAAAAATGGCTCATTCAAAAGATAAAAAGTGAACACCAAGATATTAGTGATTTCTTAAGGATGCTGGTAAAGGTTCCAGGAGAGATGATCAAAGGAAGGGAGAAGCTTCTGTATAGGTCTATACTGGGAGGTTAGAATTCTTCATTCAGGAAAGATGCAAGCTGAGAAGGGATATGACTCCCTGAGAAGCAGCGTGGCTCAGTGGAAAGAGCATGGACTTTGGAGTTGGAGGTCATGGGTTCAAATCCCTGCTCTGCCAAGTGTCAGCTGTGTGACTTTGGACAAGTCACATAACTTCTCTGTGCCTCAGTTACGTCATCTGTAAAATGGGGATTAAGACTGTAAGCCCCCTGTGGGACAACCTGATTACCTTGTAACCTCCCCAGTGCTTAGAACAGTGCTTTGCTCATAGTAAGCGCTTAATAAATGCCATTATTATTATTTATTATTATTATATGAATAAGATCGATGAAATAATTTTGAGGATGATACTTATTAAGTGTTCCCTTTGTGCCATGCTCTGGGGTAAAGGCAAGATAATTAGAATGGGCACAATCCTGGTCCCACACAGGACCCTCTCAGTCAAAGAGGAAAGTAGAATAAGTATTTTATCACCAATATATCAGGAAACTGAAGCCCGGAGCAACTGTGACATGTCCAGAGTCATTCATAGCAAGCAAATATTTGAGCCAGAACTAGAACTGCGTATTCCTTAATCCTAATCCCATGTTCTTACCACTAGGCAAGAATGCCTCCCCAAATCTATTTCTCCAGTACCAACCTCTCTCCTCCTCTGCAGTCTTGGATTTTCTTCCTCCTGTCTTCAGGATATCTCTACTTGGATGTCTCACACACCCCTCAAAATTAATATGTCCAAAACAGAAATCCCTAACTTTCCACCCAACCCCATTTCTCCCTCTGTATTTCCCAACACTGTAGATAATACCACCATCCTCCTTGTCTAATAAGCATGTAACCTTGGCATTGTCCTCAATTCATCTTGGTCATTTAACTCACATATTCACTCTGTCCCCAAATACTCCCCTTCCTGTCTATCCAAGGTATTTGCCCCCAATTTATGTACATTTCTATAAATTGTATATTATAAATTATTTATTTATATTAATGTTGTTCTCTGCCTCTAAATTGTAAGCTCACTGTGGGAAGAAAACACGTCTACCAAATATTTTATTGTACTCTCCCAAGTGCTTAGTTCAGTGCTGTGCACACAATGAATACCACTGATGGATTGATTGCTTGATAAAAATGACTACCACTCTGGGACACCCCTCCCTGACTAGCCTCTCATTTCTCTACCCTATTTTCCATCCCTTCATGTTGCCTATACACGAGTCAGTCCCTTCTAAGCAATTTGATACTCACTCTACCCCCCAGTTTCCCAGGATTTATGTACATATCCTCATACTCTGCTGCTTCCCTTATCTGCCGGCTATTTTAATGTCTGAGTCCCCCACTAGGTTGCAAACTTCTTAAGGACAGGTACCTAGTCTTCTACTCCATTTTCTTGTACTCTCCAAAGAGCTCTGCATACAGTAAGCTTTCAATAAATACCATTGATTCATTCATTCATTCAGTCGTATTTATTGAGCGCTTACTGTGTGTAGAGCACTGTACTAAGCCCTTGGGAAGTACCAGTCGGCAACATATAGAGACCCTACCCACCCAACAATGGGCTCACAGTCTAGAAGGGGGAGACAGACAACAAAACACGTAGACAGGTGTCAAAAACATCAGAATAAATAGAATTATAAGTAGAATAATAGAATTATAGCATTAGTGCTTACGTTACCAATGCTTATTGATTGACTGACTACAAACCATGAAGGGTGTGGACGGTAGAATTGAACTAAACTGTATGGAGCTTGCTAATCCCACATTCTTCAGCATTTTAACAAGTGGTCAATCAATCAGTTGATCTTATTTATTGAGTGCTTACCATGTGCCGGTCACTGTACTAGAGAAGCAGCCTGGCTCAGTGGAAAGAGCCCGGGCTTTGGAGTCAGAGGTCATGGGTTCAAATTCAAATTCAAATCCCCCTCCCACCTCACCTCCCTTCTCTCCTTCTACAGCCCAGCCTGCACCCTCTGCTCCTCTGCTGCTAATCTCCTCACCGTGCCTCGTTCTCGCCTGTCCCGCCATCGACCCCTGTCCCACGTCATCCCTCTGGCCTGGAATGCCCTCCCTCCCCACATCCGCCAAGCTAGCTCTCTTCCTCCCTTTAAGGCCCTACTGAGAGCTCACCTCCTCCAAGAGGCCTTCCCAGACTGAGCCCCCTCCTTCCTCTCCCCATCTTCCCTCTCTCCATCCCCCCTGCCCTACCTCCTTCCCTTCCCCACAGCACCTGTATATATGTCTATGTTTGTATGTATTTATTACTCTTTATTTATTTTACTTGTACATATCTATTCTATTTTATTTTGTTAATATGTTTTTGTTCTCTGTCTCCCCTTTCTAGACTGTGAGCCCACTGTTGGGTAGGGACCATCTCTATATGTTGCCAACTTGTATTTCCTAAGCACTTAGTACAGTGCTCTGCACACAGTAAGCACTCAATAAATATGATTGATTGACTGATTCTGGCTCTGCCAACTGTCAGCTGTGTGACCTAGGGCAAGTCACTTCACTTCTCTGGGCCTCTGTTACCTCATCTGTACAATGGGATGAAGGCTGTGAGCTCCCCATGGGACAACCTGATCACTGTGTAACCTCCCCAATGCTTAGAACAGTGCTTTGCACATAGTAAGCACTTATTAAATGCTATTATTATTATTATTATTACTACTAAGCACTTGGGAGAGTGCAATATAACAATAAGCAGGCACATTCCCTGCCCATGACAAGCATAAAGTCTACAGTAGGTAGGGACAGGGGATCAAGGCTGACCCAAAAGCCTCCATTTCAGGTGTTAAGCCATTGTCAGGACATGGAAAGCAAAAAAAAACAAACAGACAAAAACATAGAAAGAGGGACTTTCCATTTGATGCAGAGATGGATGGGTACCCACTGGAGTTTCTAGACAAAAACATAGAGGGAGGTTGATTTCCCTGCTTACCAGCATTCCTTAGGGCAGTCTATCCGAACTGAATCAAGAAAGTCAGCTCATCCTTTGGGAGACCATCACACAGGGTGTGGTCACAGCATGGAATCAGGCTCCAGACCAAACTAAAGGCTCCTAATGCTACACTGTTGTCCAACCTTCTCTTTGGCTGTGAGACCTTTTTCATTGGGCACCGCAACTAGCTTCTTGAGAAGCTCCATCAGCAATTCATGGAACTCCTTATAGTCCCTCCCAAACCCTGTACCACCCATGATTCTCCTTTCACTGTAGAGAGCACCATCATCCTTCCTGTCTCACAAGCCTGTAATCTTGTTGTTATACTCAATCATTTCTCTCATTCAACCCACCTGTTTAGTCTGTCACTAAATCCTGTTGGTTCAGCCTTCACATTGCCACCTGCAATTCTGATATTTTGACAAGAGCTTTAATCTCCATCCAAACTCTTACCACATGAATCCAAGCACTTATCCTATCCCACCTTAATTACTGCAACAGCCTCCATGCTGTCCTCCCTACCACCTGTTTCTCCTCACTCCAATCCATACTTCACTCTGCTGCCCAGAACTTTTTTTTTTACAAAATGTTTTTTACATAGGCCTGGGACTCAGAAAGTCATGGGTTCTAATCCCAGCTCCACCACTTGTCTGCTGTGTGAATTTGGGCAAGTCAATTAACTTCTCTGTGCGACAGTTACTTCATCTATAAATGGGAATTGAGACTGTGAGCCCCATGCGGGACAGGGACTGGGTCTAACTCAATTTGCTTGAATCTACTCTAGCGCTTAGTACAGTCCTGGCACATAGTAAGTGCTTAACAAATACCACAATTATTATTATTACAATTATTATTACCTCACCTCACTACTCTCCTACTACAGTCCAGTCCATACACTTCACTCCTCTAATGCCATCCTACTCACTGTACTTCAGTCATGTCTATTTGGCCGCCAACCCACATCCTGCTCTCGCAAGGAACGCCTTCTTTTTCATATCTGACAGACAATCACTCTTCCGGCCTTCAAGGTATTTTTGAAGGCACCCCTCCTCTGAGAGGCTTTCCCCAACTAGGCCCTCATTTCCTCTTCTCCCACTCCCTTCTGCATCACTCTTGCACTTGGATATTCACTCTTTATTCATGCCTTCCCCCCACAGCACTTTCTACCTTCAAAGCTTTATTGAAGGTACATCTCCAAGAGGCCTACTCTAAATCATCATTTCCTCTTCCATTCCCTTCTGTGTTGCCCTTCCACTTGCATTTCCACCCTAAGTTACACGTTACATCAGTTATGCCATGACCCTCTAGAAAATAAGATTGTTGTGGGCAGGGAGCATATTGTATTTTAGTCTCCCAAGCACTTAGTACAGTGCTCAGCACACAGTAAGCACTCAAAAACTATTGATTGATTGATTGCTACCAAGAACTGAGGCAGCGGTGGGTCAGCTCTGACAATACGAAGCATCTTTGTACCAACAATGGAACTCTAGTCGTATTTGCAAGAAAGCCTGGAGTAAGATGCAGTGTTTTTTGAAAGTTGCTAAATGGAATTGCAACCAAGTTAGTTGCTTAATAAATTATGCTTTGAAGCCAGAACTATAAAACCTCTCTAAATGAGGCCAAAGTAGAAAAGACTAGTCCAAATAGTGAGTCTGAATTGCAGAAGTCTGCGCTTAGAACAGTGCTTGGCACATAGTAAGCGCTTAACAAATACCAACATTATTATATAAGACAATTTTATTACCACATTTTTCTCTTATTCTGAATAGGTGGACTGGTTCAAAGCTGCAGACATAGTTTGAGATTAAGCCTCAGGTTCGGCTTCTAGGAGAGAGGGAGGAGCAGCAGAGTGGGAATAGGGTGACTGCCTAAAATAAAAGAGCTGATGATCAAGGCCTAGGATTGAGAGTAAGAGAAAGTTTACATGAGAAACAGCAAAGCCTAGTGGAAAGAGCACGGTCCTGGGAGTCAGATGACCTGAGTTCTAATCCGGCTCTGCCACCTATCTGCTATTTGACTCCAAGAAAATCATTTAACTTCTCTGTGCCTCGGTTACCTCATCTATAAAATGAGGACTAAGACTGTGAGCCCCGTGGGGACAGGGACTATGTCCAGCCCAATTTGCTTGCATCCACCTCAGTGCTTAGCACAGTGACTGACACAAAGTAAGCACTTTACAAACATCATTACAAAAAACAAGTTGTGAAGGGAAGGATAGAGGGATCCTGAGGAATTTCTGTTTGAGGTGAGGTAGATAGACAAACATTGGAGGTTCTTGAAAAGTGGGGGAAAAGAGACTGAACCTCTTTTTTTTTTGGAAAATGATTCAGGAAACAGAATGAAGTAAAGGACTGGAGCAGGGAGAGTCAGGAAGCAGTCTTAGTATGGTGTGTGCACGCAGTAAGCATGCAGCACCATAGTGGGACCAAGAGGAAGAACAAGGGTAAAATAGAGCAAATATCCCAGGGTAAGATATTGCAGACAACGAATGAGCAATTGAGTCTTTGTATACGTTTAGGCCACCAATGATGCCTTCTCTGACAAATCACTGTAAACCACACTACTATTCTCCTTTTCTCTCCAGTTTACAATCTTGTTATTTAACTCATCTCTCTCATTCAACACACTTATTTAATCTGTCACCTAATCCTGTCGGTTCAAACTTCACAAGACTGCTAAAATCTACCCTATCCTCTCTATCCAAATTGCTACCACATTAATCCAAGCACTTTTCCTATCCCATCTTGATTAATGCATCAGCCTCCTTGCTGACCTCCCTGACTCCTGTCTCTCCCCATTCCAGTCCATACTTCACTCTGCTTTCCAGATTATTTTTCTACAGAAATGTTCAACCCGTGTTTTCCCACTCCTCAAGAACTTCCAGTGGTTGCCTATCCACGTTCACATCAAACAGAAACTCCTTGTGATTGGATTTAAAGCACTCCATCACCTTGTCCCATCCTACCTAGACTCACTACTCTTCTACTACAATCCAGCCCGCATACATCGCTTTTCTATTTGCCAACTTACTCACTGTACCTCAATATTGCCTATCTCGCCACCGTCCTCTCACTGGCATCCTGGCATCCTGCCTCTGGCTTGGAACATCCTCCCTTTTCCTATCTGATAGACAATTAAAGTGCCCACTGTCCCCCCCCCGCCCCCCCAACCCCCCTCACCCTCAAAGCTTGATTGAAGACACAATTCCTCCAAGAGGCCTTCCCCAATTAATCCCTCATTTCCTTGTTTCCCACTCCCTTCTGTGTCACCCTGACTTGCTCCCTTTACTCCCCACCCCATCCCCACTCAGCCCCACAGTACTCATTTATATATCCATCGTTTATTTATTTATATTAATGTCTGTCTTCCCCTCTAGACTGTAAGCTCATTGTGAGCAGGGAATGTGTCTGTTGTATTGTGGTGTTGTACTCTCACAGGCACTTAGTACAGTGCTTTGCACAAAGTAAGCACTCAGTAAATACGATTGATTGATTGATGTGTGTCTACTCAACCTCAGCACATAATTACACATCCAGTTCTGCTACAACTTGTGTTTTCATGACCGCATGTAGCTATAGTATGTTGGGAGAAGAAGAGAACAGTCTTCCTTTTACACACATTAATCCTGGTATAACAAAATCCAGAAATTCGCACAAGCAGCTGTGGTGTTTTTTGTTGCTTTTTTGTTGCTTTCTGTGATCAAACCCTGGTAATGTTAATAATAATGGCATTTGTTAAGCGCTTACTATGTGTAAAGCACTGTTCTAAGAGCTGGGGAGGTTACAAGGTGATGAGATTATCCCATGGGGGGCTCACAGTCTTCATCCCCATTTTATAGATGAGGTAACTGAAGCACGGAGCAGTTAAGTGATTGCCCAAAGTCACACAGCTGACAACTGGTGGAGCCAGGGTTTGAACCCATGACCTCTGACTCCAAAGCCCGGGCTCTTTCCACTGAGCTGCGCTGCTTCTCCAACTGATTACTGATTGATTGATTGATTACTGCTACTGACTGATTGTGGCAGAGAGAGTATCGAAGTGCTGGAAGAAAGTTGCCTTAGTAGTTGCTGCAGTCTTTGCTGCCCACATTATTCATTCAATCGTATTTATTGAGCACTTACTGTGTGCAGAACACTGTACTAAGCGCTTGGGAAGTACAAGTCGGCAACATATTAGCCAGCTATTTTTCAAAACTCTTGCTGGGCCTGTCTACCCCACACAGTGGTCCTTCCTTCAGAAACCTTCACAACTGAGGGAGAAGCCACAGCAGTCAGAACCAGGACTACAACCTATGTGTCTTGGCTCTCACTGTAGCCCTCTTTCCATTGGATCAACATCAAGGCTACTAATCAACAGTATGGGCTAGTGGGAAAGAGCCCGGATCTGAAATTCAAAGGTCCTGGTTTCCAATTCTGCCTCCCCCATTTGCCTGCTGCGTGACCTTGGAAAAGTCATTTACCTTCTCTGTGCCTCAGTTTCTTCAACTGTAAAGTGGGGATCCAGTACCTGTTATCTCTTCTTCTTATGCTGTAAGACACCCCCCCTCCTCTTCCCCGCCCCAGGGACAGGGACCTTGACTAATTCTCATCTATGTTTTCTCTCCCTGTTCTTAGTACAGGGTTTTGCACACAGTAAGCATGGGAGCTGAGCCCCATGTGGGACAGGGTCTGTGTCCATTCTGATAAACTTGTATCTACCCCAGCACAGAGAACACTGCGCAACACATAGTAAGCACTTAAAAATACTATGATTATTATAATAATCATTATTAATAAATCCTATTACTACTACTTAGATTGTGAGCCCCATGAAAGACAGGGACTGATTGTTTTGTATCTGCTCCATTATTTAGTAGAGTGCTTGGCACATTATAAGCAGCGTGGCTCAGTGGGAAGCAGCGTGGCTCAGTGGAAAGAGCCCGGGCTTTGGAGTCAGAGTTCATGGGTTCAAATCCCGGCTCTGCCAATTGTCAGCTGTGTGACTTTGGGCAAGTCACTTAACTTCTCTGTGCCTCAGTTACCTCATCTGTAAAATGGGGATTAAGATTGTGAGCCCCCCATGGGACAACCTGATCACCTTGTAACCTCCCCAGTGCTTAGAACAGTGCTTTGCACATAGTAAGCACTTAATAAATGCCATTATTATTATTATTATAAGTGCTCAAGGAATACCATTTCATTATTATTATAAAACAATTTTTACTCCTACTACTCTTAGTACTACCCTATTTGTTGTTCTCTTAGCTGGCTCTGAATGATTCCAAGAAAATGAGGCGTGCTCAGACATTGACAGAATTCAGAACAATCCAGAATGTCCAATGCTGGCAATTCATTCAATCGTATTTATTGAGCACTTACTGTGTGCAGAACACTGTACTAAGCACTTGGCACATTTGGGCGGAAGCCCTCCCAAGCATGACTCAGTGGAAAGAGCCCGGGCTTGGGAGTCAGAGGTCATGGGTTCAAACCCTGGCTGTGCCAATTGTCAGCTGTGTGACTTTGGCCAAGTCACTTCACTTCTCTGGGCCTCAGTTACCTCGTCTGTAAAGTGGGGATTAAGACTGTGAGCCCCCCGTGGGAGAACCTGATCACCTTGTAACCACCCCAGCGCTTAGAACAGTGCTTTGCACATAGTAAGTGCTTAATAAATGCCATCATTATTATTATTATTATTATCAGCACCATATTAGGCCTCGCCCACCCAGGTACCAGCCTGCAGGGCACTGATCACGTGGTTACTGATCCAGAGTCTGCTGGCCCTGCACAAAGAATGATTTTTCCATGAAGCCCTGGAGATGGAAAAAACACATGTGCAAGAAAATAAACATGATAAGAGGAAAAGGAAATTAAAAGGAAGAGATGAGAAAATAAGGCCTCCGACTTGACCTTTAAAAGTCACCGAAACAAAGCTGCAATAATGTGGGCTCTGTAGCTAGCTCCTTGACCTTTGATCTAAGCCGAGCGTTTACCCAGCCGATAATAATAATGATGCCAGAGTCCTCCTTTTCCTTGCTTCTTTGAGAACTCCTCCTGTATTTCTGAAGAAGTGAGGGAGGTCAGCCCCAATTTGAATGGAGGTGCTGGAGTAATTCTTGCTTTTTAGCCTGAATATCCCTCTCAGGGTTGCACCTGGAGAGTTTCCAGTACTCTACCAGTCTCGACCAGGGTAGGGAGAGTGAAGCAGGAGCATACCCGTTCCATTCCTAGCTTATCCAGTTGGCTAGTGAGTGGAAGGTAGTCCACTACAGCTCACCTATCTTGCTGCAGACCCCTTAACCACATCCTGCCTCTGGCCTGGACCACCCTTCCTTCTCCAATACGACAGACAGTTACTCTCCCCCCTTTCAAAGCCTTCTAGACTGTGAGCTCACTGTTGGGTAGGGACTGCCTCTATATGTTGCCAACTTGTACTTCCCAAGCACTTAGTACAGTGCTCTGCACACAGTAAGCGCTCAATAAATACGATCGATTGATTGATTGATTGCAGGCACATCTCTTCCAAGAGACCTTATGTGACTAACCACCTCCCCCTTTCCTCTTCCTCTCCCTGATGTGTCATCCTTACTTGCTACCTTTCTACTCCCCCCCCACCCCAATCCCACAGCACTTATGTACGTATTGGCAAATGTATTTATTTATATTAATATCTCTCTCCCCCACTCTCTAGACTGTAAGCTTATTGTGCGCAGGGAATGTGTTTGTTTATTGTTGTATTTTATTCTTCCAAGTGCTTAGAACAGTGCTCTGCACACAGTAAGTACAAGATAAATTCAACTGAATGAATGAATGCTGCCCATTAGTCCAGGCACTTTTCATAGTTTGCATTGACTACCGCTTCATCCTACTAGCTGACCTCCCTGCCTGTCTCTCCCTTAGTCCATACTTTATTCTGCTGCCTGGGTCATTTTTCTTAAAAAAAAATTCAGCCCACATCTCCTCCTACCTCAAAAATGGCAAATGATTGCCCAACCATCTCAACATCAAACAAAAATTCCTTCCCATCATCTTTAAGGCACTCAATCAGCTCGCTCCCTCTTACCTTAGCTCGTTGATGTCCTACCCAACCAACATACTTAGTTCCTCTAACGACACTCATTGTACCTAGATTGCATTTATCTCACTGCTTCCGCATACATGATTCTCTTTCTAGACTGTAAGTAAGCTCGTTGTGGGCAGGGAATGTATCTGTTATATTGTTGTGTTGAATGCTCCCAAGCACTTGGTACAGTGACCTGCACTCAGTAAATACTCAATAAATATGATCGATGCAACGCTTAGAACAGTGCTCAGCACTGAGAACAGTGCTCAGTTCTTGGAACAGTGCTTGGCCCATAGTAAGCATTTAACAAGCAGCGTGGCTCAGTGGAAAGAGCACAGGCTCTGAAGTCAGAGGTCATGGGTTCAAATCCCAGCTCCGCCAATTGTCAGCTGTGTGACTTTGGGCAAGTCACAACTTCTCTTGGCCTCAGTTACCTCATCTGTAAAATGGGAATTAAGACTGTGAGCCCCCCGTGGGACAACCTGATCACCTTGTAACGTCCCCAGTGCTTAGTACAGTGCTTTGCACATAGTAAGCACTTAATAAATGCCATCAAAAAATACCAGCATCGTTGTTATTATTATTATTATTATTATTATTATTATTATTGATTAGATGGTAGTCAAAGTCATGGAAGTGAGTTCTCCAAGGGAGTGGGGAAAATACAGAAGGGGACCCAGAGGGGACTGCACTGTCAGAAGGTGGGAGGCGGAGGAGCCTGCAAGCGACTGAGGAGGAGCGGTCAGAAAAATAGGAGGAAAACCAAGGAATACAAGTGTCAGTGAAGCCAAGGTTGGATAAAGTTTCATGGAGAAGGGTGTGATCCACAGTTTGAGAGGCAGCTGAGAGGTCTTAGAGGATTAAGATGAAATAAAGTCCAACCCCAGCCCCACACCATTCTTTAGCTTTTTGATCCTCACCTTACTGCGTCCCCTTGGCACTTATGTAAATATCCTTAAACTCTACTGTTTCCCAGATCTGTAACGTATTTTAATGTCTGTTAACCCTGTAGACTGTAAGCTCTTTGTGGACAGGGATCGATCAACCAAGTCTATTGTACTGTACTCTCTCTAGTGTTTAATATAGTCTTTAATATAATCTAGTGTTTAGAGAAGCGGCGTGGCTCAGTGGAAAGAGCCCGGGCTTTGGAGTCAGAGGTCATGGGTTCAAATCCCGGCTCTGTCACTTGTCAGCTGTGTGACTTTGGGCAAGTCACTTCACTTCTCTGGGCCTCAGTTCCCCCATCTGGAAAATGGGGATGAAAACTGTGAGCCCCCTGTGGGACAACCTGATCACCTTGTAACCTCCCCAGCGCTTAGAACAGTGCTTTGCACATAGTAAGTGCTTAATAAATGCCATTATTACTATATAATGCTCTGCACACAGTAAGCACTCAATAAATCAGTGTGCCTCAGTGGAAAGAGCACGGGCTTTGGAATCAGAGGTCATGGGTTCAAATCCCAGCTCCGCCAATTCATTCATACATTCATTCAATCATATTTACTGAGCACTTACTGTGTGCAGAGCACTATACTAAGCGCTTGAAGTACAAGTTGGCAACATATAGAGATGGTCCCTACCCAACCACGGGCTCACAGTCTAGAAGGGGGAGACAGACAACAAAACAAAATATGTAGACAGGTGTCAAGTCATCAGAACAAATAGAATTAAAGCTAAATGCACATCATTAGCAAAATAAATAGAATAGTAAATATGTACAAGTAAAATAAATAGAGTAATAAATCTACAATCATATACACAGGTGCTGTGGGGAGGGGAAGGAGGTAGGCTGGGGGGATGAGGAGGAGGAGAGGAAAAAGGGGGCTCAGTCTGGGAATTGTCAGCTGTGTGACTTTGGGCAAGTCACTTAAATTATTTGTGCCTCAGTTACCTCATCTGTAAAATGGGGATGAAGACTGTGAGCCTCCCATGGGACAACCTCATCACCTTGTATCCTCCCCAGCGCTTAGAACAATGCTTTGCAATAGTAAACGCTTAATAAATGCCATTATTATTATTATTATTATTAAATACTATTAACTGAAGGACTGATTCCAGCTTACTTTGTAAATGATGGGAAAAAAGCCAAGCAATTTCACTACGTTCAAAGTCCTTCAATGCGGCTCAGTCCCCATGCTAGACATTTTTGTGTTTTGCTTTGCTCCTTTCCCCCTAAGGTTTTCTTCATCACCCCGACCCCCCCAGGGAAATGTACTAGCTTTTTCCATTTTTGGAAACATCCATCCTTAGCCGTTGGCTCCAGCTTGCAATTTGAGCCCGGGTTGCGTGGACATTTTGGAGATGGCAGCTGTCATTCTGAGGGGAGGGGCAAATGGCACCTTTGTCACACATTAAAGTGAGAGAGCAGCGCAGGATGAAGGGACAGAAGATTTTTCATTTCTCCCCTAACAAGACATGAAATCCTGTAACATGTGCTGGGTAATTACAACCCATTGCGTGGGCATCATCGCCATATGCCCTCTCCACCCGAGGGGCCCAGTTTCAAGGTTGCAGTGTCACAGATTGTAGCCTTCCTGTTTATAGCTGCCCCTGGTGCTGGAGAACTGACTGGCAAGATTTGCTATGAACCTTTGTCTCTGCAAGAACTCTTGGAGCTGGCAAATGAGTTCTCTAATGGCCTGAGTTACAGCTGGAGAGGCAAGATTTTCTCTAGGGGGTCTCAATGCATACTGAACTCAGTGTTACTTTGAGCCCAATAAATAGATGTCTTGGCATGACATAGTGGATAGACTTGTGGGCCTGGAAATCAGAAGGTCATGAGTTCTAATCCTGGCTCTACCACGTGTCTGCTGTGTGGCCTTTGTCAAGTCACTTCACTTCTCTGTGCTTCAGTGAACTCCTCTGTAAAATCGGGATTAAGACTGTGAGCCCTATGCGGGATGGGGGTTGCGGCCAATCTGATTTGCTTGTATCCACCCCAGCACTTAGTACAGTGCCTGGCTTATAGTTAGCACTTAACAAATACCACAGTCATTATTATTGCGAGCGCTTAGTTCAGTGCCTGGCACATAGCGCTTAACAAATACCACAATCACTATTATTGTTATTATTTTTGTTGGGCAAGACTTAATTCATTGAGGAAGGGTCTGAAGAAGCCATGTCAAGCTCAAAATGCTTGCAGAGCTAGCTCCTGCGCAGTGGTCCGAGGAGGGGAGATGGTCATGAATTAGGTCTGCAGGAGGGCAGTAATGTTTTGCAATAACCCACCTGTCCAGTTTGAAAAAAACTCCACATTTTTCAATCTTAGTGCAACCCTGCAAAGAAGTTATCAACATTGAACAGTTTGCCTAGAAGCGAACAGATCACCATTATTTTCTCCTCTCCTACAAATATTATTACTCACCTTGGGAGGGTAAGATGGAGACTATTTCCAAAGATGTGATAAGGGAAGGGGAAAGCAGGAGAACCAGTTATGGGAAGGTGTCTGAATGGAATAACATAGCCTCAGTATTTTCACTTGAAAAGGAAGGAGAGGATCCATAGATTGGGAGCAAACATATGGAATGATTTTCTCCAAGAATTTGTGCAGGTAGAAAATATCAACAGATTTTAAAAAGGCTTAGAAAAATTCATGGATGAGAGGTGCATTATGGGTGGCTCAGTGGAAGAGCACGGGCTTTGGAGTCAGAGGTCATGGGTTCAAATCCCGGCTCCACCAGTTGTCAGCTGTGTGACTTTGGGCAAGTCACTTAACTTCTCTGGGCCTCAGTTACCTCATCTGTAAAGTGGGGATTAAGATTGTGAGCCCCACGTGGGACAACCTGATCACCTTGTAACCTCCCCAGTGCTTAGAACAGTGCTTTGCACATAGTAAGTGCTTAATAAATGCCATTATTATTATTATTAAGCAGAAAGCTAGTGTGGTAGAGGGGAAAGTTAGTGATGTTCGAAAACTCAAGGTGGGCCAATCAAGTTGGCCAGATGTCTTGATTTAGGTGGGAACGCCCTGAAATATACAAGTCTGTCCCGCCTTTCTCGTCGGGTTCTTCAGAATACCTCTGCATCCCAGAAAACCTAAAGGGGAAAAAGAGCCGAGATGAGCACAGAGAGAGAAGTCAACTAGATAGGAAGATGCCTGCGCACATCAGCACATATCTGCCTTTCATATTGAAAGGGGAGGGTTTGGAAGAAGGGGAGACTCGCTGTAGCCATCCTGCAAACCCCAGTCCTGTAGGTCCAGGGCTGACGACTCCATATATGAAGGCCTAGAGCTTCAGATACTGGTTGTCCAGGAAGCCCTGACCTTGAGGGTTCTGGGTTGTGCAATCTTGGACATTATGAAGGGCACACATAGGGTTTTTTTTTCCCATGTAAGACCCATTGACAGCTAAAGTGGCCACAGCAACTGGCCAGAGCAACTTGGAGCCATCACCCATCAGGTGGTTGCCATGGTAACCATTGCAGTCTTTGCCACCGACGTTAGCCAGATATTTTTCAGGGTTCCTGCTGGGCCTCTCCACCTTGCCAAGAACCCTAGATGGTTCTTTGGTCAAAAATCTTCACCACTTATGGCATAGCCCCAACTAGGACTTAGTATATAGAGCCCATTGTTCGGTAGGGACCGTCTCTAAATGTTGCCAACTTGTACTTCCCAAGCGCTTAGTACAGTGCTCTGCACACAGTAAGTGCTCAGTAAATACTATTGAATGAATGAATGCTCAATAACTCAATAACTAGAGAAGCAGCATGACTCAGTGGAAAGAGCACGGGCTTTGGGATCAGAGGTCATGGGTTCAAATCCCAGCTCCACCACTTGTCAGCTGTGTGACTTTGGGCAAGTCACTTAACTTCTCTGGGCCTCAGTTACCTTATCTGTAAAATGGAGATGAAGATTGTGAGCCCCCCCATAGGACAACCGGATCACCTTGTAACCTCCCCAGCACTTAGAACAGTGCTTTGCACATAGTAAGCGCTTTAATAAATGCCATTATTATTATTATTGTTATTATTGTTATTATTATCCCCATGGACTGGGCTGCATGTGCAGCTGCACTTCCATTCAGGGAAAACAGGCTGAAAATTATGAATTAATTCCTTGTACATTAATTAGTTACTGAACACATTTATATGACAGAGAATAAAAGTAAAGGGAATTGAAGACTAGAACTTTCTCTGTTTGCATGTTGCCAATGCAGCATAATGGGCCAAACAGATCATGAAACACGGGTTCGGGCAGATCTATAAATGCTTTGGACTACATGGATTTGGCCTGGGACTGGAGTCAGATGCTGATAATTCTGAACCCATTAGTGCAGAAAGGATTAATCTTTGCATACGAACAATGAGGAAGGGAGTGGTGGCCTCACATGGGTCTTCTCAGTTACACTCACATGTACAGCTAGGATTTCAGTATTGGCAAAGTCATATATATGAATATAATGCATACACACTCACATACTCCCCCCTCCCCACCGATCCCCAAACACACACTCTATCCATAAGGGAGTTTTCAATCCAAAGATGGAGACGAGCAGACACAAATCACCTGTGTATCTATATCTTAGAATGCTCCAGCGCTTGGAACAGTGCTTTGCACATAGTCAGCACTTAACATGCCATCATTATTAATATTATTATATATCTATCATTATATGTGTATCTATACATTCCTATTTATCCATCTGTATACATATACTTGAATATAGAGATATGCACACGTATATGAATGCTGTTGATGATGAAGATGAGTAAGAAGAAGAGAATGAGGATGATGACAACAGGTTGGAAATAACTGATTAAATAGTACAGAATTCAGTGCCTCTCTGTTGCAGTGTTAGATCATTTGTACATCCTTCATGTCTCACTATCAGAAGATGTTATAATTAATTAGATGCTATTGTTTAGATCTTGGGCACATCAAGGTCAGTCACAATCCCTGCCCCACAATGGGCTCACAGTTGGTAGGAAAGAGAACAGAAACACAAGACACATTCTCTGCCTGCAAGGAGCTTATGCTCTAAATGCCCAGTGAATATTTCACAAGCAGGGCAATTAGAAAAGTAGAATAAGAGAAGTTGAATACTCAATCAAATATACATATAAACAAGGGCTATGTCTGCTTTAACCAAATAATAATAATAACTGTGGTATTTGTTATGCACTTAGTATGTGCCAGGCATTGTACTAAGTGCTGGGGTGGATAACAAGCAAATTGGGTTGAATACAGTCACTGTCTCATGTGGGGCTTACTTTACAGATGAGGTAACTGAGGCCCAGATAAGTGAAGTGATTTGCCCAAGGTCACATGGCAGAAAAGTGGCAGATCCGGGATTAGAACGCATGACCTTTTGACTCCCATCCCTTGTCCTATTCACTAAGCCATGTTGTCTCTCACTTACCAAAGCAAGTGAGTGTACAGGGAAAAGATTAGAATCCTCTTTTAGGATGTTCGAGATGGAAGAACACTTGGCAAAAAAGAGAGAAGGTGTTTAAGAGAGTTAGGAGGAGAACTAGGTGAACACTAAGTCAGTAAAATCAAGCTCCTGATTGCGCTCCAAGGAGAAGCGGTGGTCCACAGTGGTGAAGGTAGCTAAGAGGTTGAGGAGGATTAGGATAGAATACAGGCCATTAGATCTGGTAAGAAATGAGTTAATGATGATATTCATTAAGCACTTACTATGTGCAAAGCACTGTTCTAAACACTGAGGAGGTTACAAGGTGATCAGGTTGTCCCACAGGGGGCTCACAGTCTTCATCCCCATTTTACAGATGAGGGAACTGAGGCCCAGAGAAGTTAAGTGACTCACCCAAAGTCACACAGCTGACAGTTGGTGGAACAGGGTTTGAACCCGTGACCTCTGACTCCAAAGTCCAGGCTTTTTTCACTGAGCCACGCTGCTTCTCTGTATTATTAGTTATTAAGTATTAGTGAGTTATTAGCTAACTTTGGAGGGTGTGGTTTCAGTGGAGTGAAGCAGATAAAAACCTGACACTAGTGTGAGAAGAGTTTGTGAAGAGGAAGTGAAAGTGAAAGCAGTGAAGGAATTTGGATATGAAGAGGAGGAGGAGGGGGAAAAAGGAGGAGAGGGCTACAGAGTGCTGGGACTGTGTGAAATTCACATCTGATGATATCTATTTACTGACAAAGTGGTTGACAAGATCCTCAATAGTTTTGCTTTTCAACTTTCCAGTCACACGTGACTATTGCCTTTTTTTACCCATTTCAGGATCACTGCCCACCCATTCTTGAAATCTCCCATAATGATCAGCTTATCAGATGATTATCAGATCTGAAGCCACTATATTGGATCTAGCCAGATCTTCAAACTTAACATCAAGTGGTAAGGCTGGATTGCCAAATCAAGGTCAACGTTGATACGGTATTCATTGCAATCCAGCTTTACTGGGTGGGATATATGAGGAGAATGGGTAATTGCAGGCTTACGGTCACCTGGAATTTAGAAAGCATAAACATAGTGAATAGAAAAGCACTCAATCAGTAGGCCCACTCATACCTTATATCCCTGATTTCTTACTACAACCCAGCCCAATATACTGCGCTCCTCTAATGCCAACCTAACTCCCGTTATCTCGATCTCAGCTATCATGCCATTGACTTTTCATCCATGTCCCGCCTCTGGCCTGGAATGCCTTCCCTCTTTGTGTCCTATAGATGACCACTCTCCCTACCTTCAAAGCCATATTGAAGGTACATCTCTCCCAAGATGCCTTCCCCAAATAGGCCCTCACCCAAATAAAGGTGCACTCTTTATTCACCTCTCTCTCAGCCCACAGCACTCACGTACATATCAATCAATCAATCAATCACATTTATTTATTAATTATTTATTGAGTATTATTTATTGAGTATTATTTATTAAGTATTTATTGAGCGCTTACTGTGTGCAGAGCACTGTACTAAGCACTTGGGAAGTACAAGTTGGCAACGTATAGAGATAGTCCCTACCCAACAGTGAGCTCACAGTCTAGAAGGGAGAGACAGAGAACAAAACCAAACATATTAACAAAATAAAATAAATAGAATAGATATGTACAAGTAAAATAAATAAATTACTTATTTAATTAAATAATTAATTTATTTAATTTAATTAATTAAAATAAACTACATATCTATAATTCATTATTATATTTCATTATATTATGTTTATATTTATAAACATTTATTTATGTTAATATATGTCTCCCCCTCTAGATTGTAAGCTAGATATAGCCAGGGGATGTGTCTATCACTTCTGTTATATTGTACTCTCCAAGGGCTTAGTACCAGTGCTCAGCGCACAGTAAGCACTCAATAAATAGATGGCAGAGACAAGATTAAAACCTAGATCTTCTGAGTCCCAGGCTCGTGCTCTTTTCAGTAGGTCACATAGGGTGGAGTTAGGGTGATAACTGGAGCTAACTGTAGGATCAAGGATCTAAATTGTAGGCTTCTAGTGGGCAGGGAATATTTCTACCAACTCTGTCGTATTTTCTTCTCCTTGTCTTGCCTGGGATTCATAGTCCAAATAGGAGGGAAAACAGGATTCCCCATTTTACCATTGAGTGAACTGAGGTACAAAGAAGTTAAGTGACTTGACCAAGGTCACACAGCAAGCAATTGGCAGAGCTGGGATTAGAACTCAGGTCCTTCTGACTCCCAGGTTCGTGCTATCTCCACTAGACCGTGCTGCTTGATTTGACTGAGAGGAGAGGGTGAAGAGATAAAATAAAGCAAAGCCTCAGAAGATGTGAATAGCAGAAGACAGTTCACCCTGTAGCTAGCCATTGAATGGGTCTCTTGGAACACACATTTCAAGAAGATTATGGCAGAAAAAGGAGAGAAGCAAAAAGTGCCAGGTGAGTTGCAAATTGAACCACTTTTCCAAATACACATTCTGAAAGGAAATGTACATAAGTGCTGTGGGATTTGGGATAGGGTGGTAATCAAATGCTTAAAGGATAATAGGTGACACAGAAGGGAGAGGAACAGGGAAAATGAAGGCTTAGTCAGGTAGGCCTCTTGGAGAAAATGGGATTTTAATAAGGCTCTGAAGGTGGGGAGAGGGGTAGTCTGTTTTATAAGGAGGGAGAGGGTATTCCAGGTCAGAGGGAGGACATGGGCAAGGAGTTGGCAGTGTGATAGATGACATCAAAGTACAGTGAATAAGTTGGCGTTAGAGGGGTGAAGTATGCAGGATGGGTTGTTGTAGGGTATCAGAGAGGTCAAGTTGGAGGGGACAGTTTGCTTGAGTGCTTTAAAGACAATGGCAAGGAGTTTCCATTTGATGAGGAGGTGGATGGGCAGCCATTGGAAGTTTGTGAGGAGTGTGGGGGTGTGAACTGAACTTTTTAAGGAAATGATCTGGGTAGCACAGTGAAGTAATGACTGGAATGGGGAAAGATAGGAGTCAGGGAGGTCAGCAAGGAAGCTGATGCAGTACTCATTAAAGGAGAGATACGATAAGGGCTTGGATCAGCCTGGATGGATAGGAAAGGGTAGCATATAGCAATGTTGTGAAGGTAGAACTGACAACATTTGGTGACAGAATGAGTATATGAGTTGAATGAGAGAGGTGAGTCGAGAATAACACCGAGGATGTGGGCTTGTGATAGGAACAGGTGAGGTCTTCCCTATAGTGATAGGAAAGTTGGAGGATAGGGTTTGGGTGAGAAGATGAGGAGTTCTGTTTTTGGACATGTTAAGTCTGAAATGTCAGCAGGACATACAGGTAGTGAGGTCCTGTAGGTGGGAGGAAATGCAAAGATGCAGAGAAGGTCAAAGAAGCAGAGATAGATTTGGCAAAAATTAGGTCATTGGTGACCTTAGAGTTTTAGAGTGAAGGGGACAGAAGCCAGATAAGAGGGGGTTAAGAAGAGAATTGGAGGGGCGGCAGTGGAAGTAGAATTAATCCTCTCCTGTGACTTCAACTACTATCTTTACATGATTCCCAACTCTACCCATCCTGTTCTGATCATTCTCTTTCTCTGCAGTCTCATACTTCCTACTGCCTTCAGAACATTTCTACTTGGATGTCCTCCTGACACCTCCATGATAACATGTCCAAACGAGAACTCCTCATCATCCCACCCAAACCCTCTCTTCTCCCTGACTTTTTCATCACTATAGACAACACCATTATCCTCCCTGTCTCACAAGCATGACCTGGGAATCACCTCTCTCAGTCAATCCACCTATTCAAAATGTCACCAATTCCTGCCAGTGTTACCTTCACAACATGACTATATCCCACCCTTTCTTCTGCATCCAAACTGCTACTCTGCTGATCCAAGCACTTATCATATCCCACTTTGACTGCTGCATCAGCCTTCTTGCTGACTTTCCTGCCTCCTGTCTCTCCCCACTGCAGTCCATTCCATTCCATTCTGCTGCACGGATCACTTTACTAAGAAAGTTCAGTCCACATCTCTCACTCCTCAAGAACTTCCAGTGGTTGCTCATCCACCTACACATCAAACAGAAACTCCTTACCATTGATTTTGAAGCATTTAATCAAATCACCACAGCTGCCTTACCTTGCTGATTTCCTGCTATAATCCAGCCCACGAACTTCACTCCTCCAACTCATTCACTGTACCTTGTAGCTATCTCATTGCTGACTCCTTGCACATGTGCACCTTCTGACTTGAGATCCACTCCCCCTCAATATAAGACAGGCCACCACTTTCCCCAACTTCAAAGCCTTATTAAAATCCTGGCTCCTCAAAGCCTTTTCCACCCAAGACCTAATTTCCCCTCCTCCCTCTCTCTTCTGCATCACCTATGTACTTGGATCTGTATCCTCAGCCCCACAACATATATGTACATATCCACAATTTATTTATTTATATTAATGTTTTTCTCCCTCTCTAGACTGTGACTGTGTCTACCAACTCTATTGTATTGTACTCTCCCAAGTGCTTAGTTCAGTGTTCTTCTCACAGTAAGGGCTCAATAAATACCTGTGATTGAGAGCAAACCATCTCCTGATACCTGCATGTCGGGCTAGTTTATCTACTTCAGTGTCCTTCCAACAATTCATTGCTATAGCACACTATTTGAGATTGTCCTTCACCACCTTCTAGACTGTGAGCCCATTGTTGGGTAGGGACCGTCTCCTTATGTTGCCAATTTGTACTTCCCAAGTGCTTAGTAAAGTGCTCTCCACAAAGTAAGCGCTCAGTAAATACGATTGAATGATTGAATGAATAAATATGATTGAATGAACCACATCTTTTTTGATTCAGCTCTTTTGGATTTCATTTTCCTCCTTTTAGTTTACCATACAACATTTCCTTTTTATATCGCTGAGGGACAATCTTGTCACATATCCTGCCCAGCGATATAATGAGAAATGCTTCAATGTTGGTGATCTGACACTTTCGGAACCCATTATTGGTAACTATGCCCAGACACCAGCACTTAGAATGGTGCTTTGCACATAGTAAGTGCTTAACAAATACCATCATTATTATTTGATGCTGAGTGTGGTTTTAGAGAGGAATATGGTGTAAGAAGTAGGTTCTGCAGTGACAGGTCTCAGAATCACATAGGAATTTGGGCACCAAAACAAATAGACCTTTAGCCTGATATGGAGTTTGATCCCACATTGTCACTGGACTCTATTTTTCTGTCTGCCAAAAGCCATCTTGGCCTTTTATATTCTATTTTCTATGTCCTTACCTATACGTGCATCACTAAACAGTTTGCTAACTAGGCAGCAGAATTCCATGACAGCTTTAAATTCTGTGTGGTTGATGAAATCCTTTGACTGAGCAGACTTGAACTGAATAAAGCAGATGGACCCGCAGTGGATACTTAATACGTATCAAGCGTACACATACAGAGAACTCAGAGCATACTCTGTGACAATGAGTGGACAGAGACACCATGAAGAAGCAATCAATCAATAGTTTTTATTGAGTGCTTACTGTGTGAAGAGCACTGTAATAAGCACTTGGGAGAGTATAACAGAGTTGATAGACACATTCCATGCTCGCTTAATCACCTTATTAAGCTATCCTCTTTTTCTCAAAGGGAAAATAAAAAGTAATGAGGTACAGAAAATTCAGAAATAAGGGGACAGAAACATTTCCAATAATTAGACTTATCAGCTACACCAAGCAGCCATCTTGTAATTTAAATAATCATATCCCCTTAAAGAGACATAAAGATATTATAAAAATTCTGATGAAAGTTAAATGTGATCAAATTTAATGCCAAGTTTTATATTTAACTTATATTAATTGTTGGGGCATTAGGGTGAGGGGCAGAGCAATGACATTGAGAGAATCCACTGTAGCGCAGGACCTATGGATCTGATCCCTAGGATATCTGCTATGTTCAAGTTTTCTGGTCAGTCAAGAGAAGTTGGATCTCTGCATTAGCCCATTAGCCCAAAGGAAATTGTTACCTTTGCCCTCTTCTTGGCAGAGAGGAGAGCCCCGGGCTGCTTCCGCCATGGAGTCCCATGAATTGAGGTTCTGCTGCCACAGGCATCCTCCAGCTGCCGTGATGGGTTATTCCCCAACTCCCTCCCTTTTCCCTCACCAAACCATGTTATGGGTGGAGCTCCATGGTATGAGGAGGGAGATTTGAGCCATACTGTTGTCCCCACAATGCCAGTGGGCCTTGCAGTGTGGAGAGAGGGTTCTGAGTTGCCACTGCCATGGAACTGATGCCGCCTCTCCTCTCCAACATCCCCTCTTACCTGTGGCACACCAAAGGGCCTGAACCACCACTGCTTCAGAGCACCTCTGCGATGAGGAGGTGTCTCCATGCTCACACACAGCACCTGTCACCTGCTACCAGTCCTGGGCTCCAGCAGCCCAGAATCAGTGCCCCCTTCCCACACACACCCTGATGCAGAGGCATGGCACAACACCCAGCCCCTGCCCCGAGTGCACTCGTGGCACCTCCTGGAGCTGCTGTCACTGCAGGACCTCCATCCCCAACTCCATCACCACTTGGGATTGGCACTATCACTCCATGTTTTCCCCGCTGTCCCCTCCAGGCCACATTTCATTCATTCATTCAATCATATTTACTGTGTGCAGAGCACTGTACTAAGCGTTTAGGAGAGTAAAAAACACATGGCTCCAAGTCGGTGGATCAGGCCACAAGGTGGAGATCAATGGACTATTGGAGGAGGGACTAAGAGTGATGAACAGGTACCACTGGAGACTGAGAGATGCCAACTTCCTGCTCCAAAGGCAATGAGAAGCCATGGAATCTGACTGACAGTACAGGGAATAATTCATTCATTCATTCATTCAATCGTATTTATTGAGCACTTACTGTGTGCAGAGCACTGTGCTAAGCACTTGGGGAGTACAAGTTGGAAACATATAGAGACGGTCCCTACCCAACAGTGACGGTTCATGCTGAGGGGACCATCTTCGGGAGGGCTAAGGGGAGCTGACTGTGTGTGTTTGAGGAGATCTTACGCAAATGAGTGGATGTGATAAAACTCCACCCGTGCAAGTGATCCTACCCCACCTGTGTAAGCAGCATGCACTCAGTGCCTGGGCCAGGGGCTGTGTGCTGAGATCTTCTGGAAAGGATTGGGATTAAAGGTTCCTGACTTGGAGTGAGCTACTGTCTCTAAGTTCTCTGTGCTGCACCTGTCTGGAAGAAATGTGCAGACACATAGTTATATTCAGGGTTTCCTGCCTCTAAGGGATCTGAAAAACACCAAAGGAAATGCTCCTTCTGTTAGGTAGCACACAACAATCCAGAGTTTGCAGCTTATTGAGGGGTTCTTCAGGGAGTTCCACCTGCATCAGGCTTCCTGTACGCTGGAGATTCATTATCAGGATATCTTGAGTCCAGGTTTACAGGAAAAGTGACCTATAGGCCAGCAGGACCCAAATTGGCAGAAACCAAAAGATAGACTAAAAGGAAAGAGGTAAAAGAGTAATCACTCCCAATCGAAATAAGAGATTTACTATTCTCTTCAAAGTCTCTATAAGCAATCTGGAGAAAGAGTAGAGGAGGTGGTGGGTATAAGAATGGGGCTGGCACCTGGAAGCAGGAAGTAAGTGGTGCTTCAGGTGTAGCATCATCCAGTGGGCAGGCAAATACTATATAAAGACAGGAACACAAAACACATCTGTGTCAGTGTGCTGAATGCAGCTTGCCTCTATCACTGGTGCATAGCGGTGTGTGGCAATATGGCAGGGCTTGGTTGCTTAGTGAAAGCTTGGTGGCCAACCCAAATAAACACTAATTACTTTATCCCGAGAACCTGACTCATTATTAAGTCTGGCATTGGCTTGCCCCAGCCACAATGATGAGCTAAAATGTTCTGTTCCAGTTTCTCTTTGTGAATGAGAAAAGAAAGGGGATGAAACATCAAGCCCTCCAACCCCAGGAAGAACTGGCTGTGTATAAGTGATGGTGGAGAGAAATACATTTTGATAATGACGGTCATAGCCAAAGCACAGTAACCAACCCAAAGTGCCACATATGGGTTTCAGATCACTAACTATCACAGTGTCAAGCGTGGCCCACTGCATCATTTGAAAACAATTTAGGCAAGTTGGTGATGGGCTTCACTAACCATGAAACCATGAAAATGGAGAAGCTTAAGAGGGAAAATAACAGCTTTTCTCTCATTACATTTATCATGAACCCAGGTTTATTGCGACTTCTGATAAAACGTCATTTGACCAGAATTTCAAGTGTCTGCTTGAAACAGGAAGCAGGGATCCAATAGACCCCGTTGGCAATTTTTTTTTGATATTTGTTAAGTGCTGTCCTAAGCACTGTGGTAGATACAAGTTAATTATGCCCTGTCCCACATAGGGCTCACAGTCTAAGTAGAAGGGAGATAATTTCAAAGGACATGATACCCAGCATGGCGGTTCCCTTTGAAAATTGAACCAAATATCTAGGTGGTTTACTTTCTGCAATGAGTGGCTACCCTACTTTATGAGAGGCTAAGGTAGTCCACAATTTAGCAAAGGAGCTCTCTTTCATCCAAAGCTACAAGATGGAAGTGAGAGATCTCATTCTGCCTCACCCCAATATTTCCCTGTTCTCATAAGGACATACCAAAGTGTTCCTTGGAGAAACAAATTTCAGCCCAAATTCCATTTTGGAAATGTTACCTCACTCCAACTCATTTAAAATAATTCCTCAGAATGGTTAGAATTTTTCTTCTTTAAATCTCCAAGAACTGAAGCCTGTAAAAAGTGAGAGAGACATGAAAAATCTAAATTGGCTCAAAATGTGTTGAACAAAGAAAGAACAGAGGAAGTCTTGGAATAGAAATGACATCTGACCACATGGATACCAATAAGGGAGTGGAGAGAGGTACATAAGATAATTAAAGCAGGATGATGCTGTCTGTATCTCTACACGGTGACCTCTTAAAGTGGGGATGACTAAAACCATCAGTAAAGGGTGAAGCTGATTTGCAAACAGAGAATATCCTGAGAAATACTGTTGGAGCAGTGTTATCCTTTCAAAGATCAAAATGGTGCCAGGCTACTCTCATACAGAAACTTTCAACTGACACTAAGGCTGAATTTTCAGAATGGCCCTTTACAGAATGATCCTGTGTTTGCCAAGTCAGAACTAGGAGGGTAAATCTGTCAGTTCAATATCAATCTCATCCTGTCCTAAAGAGTAGATAAATGGAGATAAACTCACTGGAATTCCTGGGGGAGATGTGAGGAGCTCGATCTGAAGCTGAAGAGGAGAATTTGGCTCATTTCAGCTTTCAAACTATTCAAATCCAACATTTTTCCGACTTCAATAAAAAAATGACAAGCAGAAAGAGATGAATGAAACAACCATTTTAAATTTTATTTTAATGTGACACAGTACAGTTCTCTATCCAATAACTGAATGATACTTTTCCAGAGACGACAATTCACAACACTCAATCCCGAGTAAATGTTTCCTTGAATTCAAGCTGAGCAGGGAATGATGACTACTATACTAACTTTCAACAAATTTTTTGCTTCCAGGATGTATTAGCCCTCAGATAGCAAATCAAAATACACTAAAGGGACCAACAAATTGAGAAAACCAAATCATCGACACAGGTATTCAGTTCTGCTTTTTACATCGAGAAATGGAATAGTTACAGCTTTAGCTCTGTAATTTTCCTGGTATTGGATAATAGTCGAATCTTAATTTAATCAAATTCACACGCTATCCCGTCCGGGGTGATCTTCAAGAACATCTTTCTTCTTCAGGCGAAGTCGTACAGTGTCCTGTGTATATTCTTGGGCAGCGTTGTCTTGTTCAGAATTCAGGCGCTTCCATTCCTTCTGACCCCTCTGGGAATGTGGATGTCATTCCAGCACCGGTGCCGCCAGGGCCTCATATTAATCCTTCTGACTGTGAATGGGCACACGCTCCGGAGGAAGAATGGGATATAGCTTCTGCCAGCGCTCCGGGGGCCAGAGAATATGAGTGGCCTGAGCATGGAGGAGCCCCAGCGAAACCTGCATCAATCAGAGAGATAGGGTCAACATTCACCCATCTACCACTTCACTAAGACTTTCCCCAAGGGTTCAGGGAAAGGGATTGAGCTTTGGAGCCAACAGGCTATCCCGAGGTGAAAAAAAAGGAAATACATTTCATCCTGAAACAGTCAGCCTGATTTATAGTCCTCTCAAAACTTCCAGCGGAGCTTCCAATGGCTAAGGGAGGTTCCATACATGAAAAGGAGAGCTAGATAAAAAATATTTTGCATTTAACCTATATAGGGAGGTGGTATGGCTTAGTGGAAAAAGCACAGACCTGGGCATTAGGTGACCTGGGCTCTAATCCTGATTATACTACTTTCCTGCTGCGTGACCTTGGACAAGTCATTTAATTTATCTGTGCTTCAGTTTCCTCCTTTTTAAATGGGGACTCAGTACCTGTTCTCCCTTCACCTTATACTGTGAGTCCTGTTTGGGACAGAAATTCTGTTCAACCTGCTTACCTTGTATCTGCCCCAAGTGCTAAATGCAGTGCTTGGGTCATACTAAGCACTTAACAAATACTGAGATGATGATGATGATGATGATGATGTGCAAATACTCCCCTAGAATGTTGGTTTTCCAAAGTAAAAATTATGGTAGATGAACTATTTTAAGTATAAAGGGATAAGCAACAATGAAAACATGCCTTCTCAGACTGATTCTCAATGATCTAACCACATATTGGTCAGGTCCTACTATATAGATTTTTTTTAATGTGAAAAAAAAGTCTCTGGTCAGTTCTACAGAACCTAGTATTTTATTCAGTGTATTAAATTGTTCAGGTCTCATTAACTCTGCATTATTCCTTATTTAACTTCGTATTTTACTGTAAAAGATATTGTTGTTCATTGAAAAAAAGTCAGTATTTCCCTTCCTTTCCAAAGATAAATGATTCATTTTAAAATTAAAAGTACTCAATAATAATAATAATAACAGTAATAATAATAAGGACATTAAAAGGGTATTAGACACTTACACACTTACCATGTGCCAAGCGGTATTCCAAGTGCTGTGGTAGATTCAAAATAATCAAATCAGACACAGTCCCTGTGTCACAATATAAGGGGAAGGAGAGCAAGTATTGTATCCTTATTTAACAGATAAGGAAACTGAGGCATGGAGAGGTAAAGTGACTCTCCCAAGTTCCCACAACAAGCCAGTGGCAGAGCTGGGATTAAGACCCAGAGCCTCTGACTTTCAGCATGTTCCAGGCCCATCAGGCTGGGGAGAAAAGCTGCTCCCATGCGCTCTCAGACTCCTCCATGCCCACCAAGATTTTGAGCCCAGTTTTCAATGATTCCTGTGTTTTAATAATTAATCACTCTGGATGTGTCTGTCTCCAATCCCTTTTCCCCTTAAAATCTTAAATCCCCAAGTGACAGGTGCCGTGTTTAATTCCCACCTGTGCATCCTCTTCCAGAGCTTTGTGCAAGTGCTTTGTACAAAGTAAGCACTTAATAAATTTACTATTACTGCTACTCTTTTTCCAACAGGCCATGTTACAAAAACATCAGTGGCATCAGTAACATGAATATTGTAAAGAAATAATAAAATTGATTGGAATATGAGATTGTAAACAACGTAATGCAACCTAGAAGTGGTGGTGGTAGAAGTAGTAATAATAATGATGGCATTTATTAAGCGCTTACTATGTGCCAAAACACTGTTCTAAGTGATGGGGAGGTTACAAAGGTGATCAGATTGTCCCTCGTGGGGCTAACAGTTTTAATCCCCATTTTCCAGATGAGGTAACTGAGGCACAGAGAAGTTAAGTGACTTGCCCAAAGTCACACAGCTGACAATTGGTAGAGCTGGGATTTGAACCCATGACCTCTGACTCCAAAGCCCGTGCTCTTTATAATAATAATAATAATAATGATGGCATTTGTTAAGTGCTTACTATGTGCAAAGCACTGTTCTAAGTGCTGGGGAGGATACAAGGTGATCAGGATGTCCCATGGGGGGCTCACAATCTTAATCCCCATTTTACAGATGAGGTAACTGAGGCACAGAGAAGTTAAGTGACTTGCCCAGTGTCACACAGCTGACAAGTGGTGGAGGCAGGATTTGAACCCATGACCTCTGACTCCAAAGCCCGGGCTCTTTCCACTGAGCCATGCTGCTTCTTCAAAAAAGTAGTAGAAGTAGTGGTTGTGATAAGAGCATTTTTTGAACACCCACCAAGTGAAGTGCACATACTATGTATGAGAAGCAGCATGGCCTGAGGATCAGTGTGACCTACTGAAAAGAGCATTAATATGTTTTGTTTTGTTGTCTGTCTCCCCCTTCTAGACTGTGAGCCCGCTGTTGGGTAGGGACTGTCTCTATATGTTGCCAACTTGTACTTCCCAAGCGCTTAGTACAGTGCTCTGCACACAGTAAGTGCTCAATAAATACGATTGAATGAATGAATAAGCCAGAGGACCTGGGTTCTAATACTGGCCCTGCCAACTGCCTGTTGTATGACCTTGGGCAAGTCAGTTTCTCTGTGCCTCAGTTGTCTCATCTGTAAAATGGGGATTAATTACCTGTTCTGCCTCCTACTTAGAATTTGAACCTCATGTTGAGCAAGGACTGTGTCCTATCCTCCCTGATTAACTTATCTTTACCTCAGCACTTAGAACAGTGTTTGACACATAGTAAGTGCTTAACATAAAATTTTAATGATTATTATTATGTACTTGGGAAGTACAAAATTAAGATGTAACATGTTTCCTGCCCCAAAGGATTTTGCACTCTAACGGAGGAGAAAGTCTTAAACATATTTATAAATAAAATAATCAGAATAAATAAATTTGAATTATATTGAATAAACATACATTCAAGTGCTGAGGATAGGCATAAATAAGTATTTAAGTGCTAGAGATGGGAAGAGGGGAATGCACTGAAAACAGGGGAAGGCTTGTTGAAGGAGGTGGGATTATAGAACAGATTTGAATATGGAGAGGGTTCTGGTTTGTTAGATTTAGGGAGGGCAAAAATTTCAAGCTGGGGAAACAGCTTGCAGAAGGGAAGGAGATGGGAAAGTGAAGAACCAAGTATAGTGAGAAGGTTAGTTTGAAAGGAACAAAGAGAACAAGACTGGGAATAGTGAAAGATGAGAGCAGATATGAAAGTTGGGGTGAGTTGAATAAAAAGACTGAAGCTGATTATGAGGAGTTTTTGCTTGATGTGGAGGGAAATGCAAAGCCAGTAGAGGTTATTGAGGAGTGGAGGAATGTGTGCCAAAGGATGCTTTTTTGAAGTATTTGTTAAGCGCTTACTATATGCCAGGCACTGTTCTAAATGCTGCATTAGAAATACGATAATCAGGCTGGACACAGGCGCTGTCCTATATTCATTCATTCATTCAATCATATTTATTGAGTGCTTACTGTGTGCAGAGCACTGTACTAAGTAAGCAATTGGAAGAGTACAATACAATAGTAAACAAACACATTCTCTGCCCACCATGAGCTAACAGTCTAGAGGGGGGAGGGATAGACATCAATACAAATAAATGTTACAGATATATACATAAGTGCCATGGGGCTGGGAGGGGAGAAGAACAAAGGGAGCAAGTCAGGATGACCCAGAAAGGAGTGGGAGAAGAGGAAAGGAGGGAAGACCTCATGGAAGAGATGTGCCTTCAATAAGGCTTTGAAAGGGAGGAGTGTAATTTTCTGTCAGATCTGAGGAGGAAGGACATTCCAGGCCAGAGGCAGGACATGGACAAGGGGCCAGCGGTGAGACAGGTGAGACCGAGGCACAGTGAGAAGGTTAGCACTAGAGGAGCCAAGTGTGTGGGCTGGTTTGTAGTAATAATAATAATAATGATGGCATTTGTTAAGTGCTTACTATGCACAAAGCACTGTTTTAAGTGCTGAGGGGATACAAGGTGATCAGGTTGTCCCATGTGGGGCTCACAGTCTTAATCCCCATTTTACAGATGAGGTAACAGGCACAGAGAAGTTAAGTGACTTGCCCGAAGTCGCACAACTGACAATTGGTGGAGCTGGGATTTGAACCCATGACCTCTGACTCCAAAGCCCGGGCTCTTTCCACTGGGCCATGCTGCTTCTCTAGGAAACTATCTAGGTGAGGTAGGAGGTGGCAAGGTGGTGGAGTGATTTAAAGCCAATGGTGAGGAGTTTTTGTTTGATGCAGAGGTGGATGGGCAACCACTGGAGTTTTTTGAGGAGCAGGGTGATATGTCCTGAATGTTTTTGTAGAAAAATTATGCAGGCAGCAGAGTGAAGTATGAACTGGAGTGGGGAGAGACAGGAAGCTGGGAGATCAGCAAGGAGGCTGATGCAGTAATGCAGGAGGGATAAGATGAGTGATTGTATTGACATGGTAGAAGTTTGGATGGAGAAGAATGGGCAGATTTTAGCGACATTGTGAAGGTGAGACCGATGGGGCTCACAATCTTAATTTTCATTTTACAGATGAGGTAACAGACACAGAGAAGTAAAGTGAAGTGTCCAAAGTCACACAGAAGACAAGATGTGGAGCTGGAATTAGAACCCAGGTCTTTCTGATTCCCAGGCTCGTGCTCTATCCATTAGGCCATGCTGCTTCAAGAGTACAATTCACGGGTGTGGTATAGATTGGAAGGGTCAGAGACTGGAGGCAGGGAGGTCAGTGTGGAGGCTAATGCAATAGTCTAATCACAATACGACTAGAGCTTAGACCATAGATTTAACTATTGGAGAGGAAGGGGGTGGTTTGGGAGATGTATAAGGAAACCTGGCACAATTTGGCAGTAGTTTCAATGTGAGAATCAAATGATAGCAAGATGTTGCAGTTTAACACTGAGTTTGTGGGTTTATAGGGCAGGGAGGGTGGTGCTATTGAAGGAGGTGGGAAAGATGGAGAAGAAGCTGATTGAGAGGGAAAGATGAATATTTCTGCTTTATAATATTGACTTTGAAGGGCCAGTAGGACATCCAGATGGAGGCAGGAGGGATTGTAGACTATAGAATAGATTAGAAGTCAGGACTAGAGGGGTAGATTTGGGAATTATCTACATGAGAGACTTAAGAGAGTAAGTTTAGAGGAAGAGGAGTAGGGGACCCAGAACTGAGCCTTACCAAACTCTCACAGTAAGAGGATGGGAGGCAGAAGAGGAATTTGCAAGGAAAACTTGGAAAGAGTGACTAGAGAGGTAGGAGATGAGAGGTGACAGGATTAGAGGCACAATTAGAGAAAGTGGATTTAGAGAAAAGGTAAAAGACTGCCGCTTGAAAAACAGCTGAGAAGCAGGAGAAATAGGCAGGGGTGGTTGTAGGGTGTGGAAGGGGTGATTGAGAAGTTCATTCCTGATGGTTTCAATTTTAACCATAAAGTAGACCAGGGCTCCATCTCTTCGAGTTGATGCTTGGAGAAATTGTGTGGCTGAACTCCTCATCTTCCTACTGGATCCTCTCCCCCACCTAATTTTCCCACAAGAACCAATACCACCATTACCTTCCCAGGCTCTCAAGCCGATAACTGTGACATTATCCTTGATTCTTCCCTCTCAACACCCATATTCAGTCACAAATCCTGTTGGGTTCTTTTCTCCCATCATTTCCAGGATTCATCCCTTCCTCTCCATGCAAATAACCACTACGACTAGTCCAGGCACTTGCCATATCCGGCCTTGATTAGTGCATTAGCTGCCTCTCTGATCTCTCTGTCTCCCACTCCTTAAAAACCTCCAGTTGTTCACCTTTCCTCACAATATCATGCAATAATTCTTAAAAATTGGTTTTAAGGCAACACATTAAGTGCTCTCCCTCTTATTTATCAAAAGCAGTGTTTGTGCTTTCTGCTCCAACTTGTACTTCCCAAGTGCTTAGTACAGTGCTCTGCACACAGTAAGCGCACAATAAATATGATTGAATGAATGAGTGAATGAATGCACCCATTGTGATTTTGCAGATTTTGAACACGATTCCCCTCAACCTTTGTCTTCCCAGAAGAGTCCTAATATATTATCAAATTAATCAGAAGTATTTATTGAATGGCTACTGTGTGCAGAGCACTATACTAAGTGCTTGTGGAGTACCATAGAAAAAGAAGAAAAAGACACAATTCCAACCCATAAGAGGCTTACAACGTAGCTGGGGAGAAAGCAGAGGTGCCAACATTTCATTCTGAACACGGGGGTGAAAAGGGGAGTAGTAATTTTTAGGGAGATGGAGAACTTCAAAGTACTAAGATATATGAAAGCTACCATTTTGGGACATTTCATCCCTGATTGGACACTCTTGGGCTTTCTCCATCATGTCCAAGGAGTAGGCACTACTGGAAGACACACAGAATAGAAATTACAAATTAAAAAAAAATAGTAGTGTGTAAAATGGTGTGTACCAAAGTGCTAAAATGATACAAAAATATTAAGGATGGGACAGAGGGAGAAGAAAAATGAATCAGGAAAACCCTTTGGGAGGGGGAAGGGTTTTCAAAGTGTTTCAAAAATGGGGACAGTGTGATTTGGTGGCTTTTCATGGGGAGAGAGTTCTTGACAGGGGAGAGGCCGGAGAGTTACCAATACAGCACAATGATAAGAAGAGATTGGGAAGTTCAGAGAGTGCAGCTGGGTGTGGGAGGAGAAGAGAGCAAATAGGTGTGCAGGCAAGAGGCGATGAAGTGCCATAAAACCAATGGTACAGAGTTTTTGTTTGTCATGAGGATGAATGGGTAACCCTGGGGAGTTTCCAAGGAATGGGGAGTTATGTATAGAAATATTATTTAGAAAGATGATCTGAGTAAGGAGAGTGAATTATGGACTGGAGACAGGGGAGTCTGGAGGCAGAGAAACCAATGAGACAGTCTTGCAGCTAGGATATGCTGAGTGTTTGGTCCAGGAGGGGTGCTGGTTGGATGGAGAAGCAAAAGTGGATCTGGAAAATGTGTTTAGCAACAGACTGGATGTGAAATTTGAAGGTCAGTCTTCATTTAGAAACTTCTCCAACTCCCTGATAAATCTTAGTTGTTCTTCTGTATACCTCTTTCTCTCTATTATGTCCTTCCTAGCATGCAGTAACCAGAGTTACAGTATTTCAGATACAGGTATGCCACAGAGTAGCAGTTACGTTTTTCATCTTTTCTCACCCCTTCCTGATGATGCCCAGAATTTATTAAGGATGTTTGAGAATTACTGAGTACCATTTGATTCCCATCACTGTAGACAACACCACTATCCTCTGTCTTAAAAGCCCATATCCTTGCCATTATCATCAACTCAACTCTCTAATTCAAGCTACATATTCAATGCCACCAACTCCTGTCGGTTCTACCTTCAAAACATTGCTAAAATCTGTCACTTTCTCTCCAAAGAAACTGCTACTATGCTTATCAAAGAATTTACCATATCCAGTCTTGACTACTGCATAAGCCTCCTTGCTGACCTCCCTGCCTCCTGTCTCTCGCCACTCCAGTCTTTATGTCACTCTGTTGCGTGGATCATTTCTCTAAGAAAACATTCAGTCCACGGCTCCCCACTCCTCAAGAACCTCCAGTGGTTGCCCACCCATCTCCATATCAAAGAGAAACTCCTTGCCATTGGCTTTAAAGCACTCAACCAACTCACCCATCCCTATTTTACCTCACTACTACAAGCTTCACTCCTCTAATGGCAGCCTGTTCACTGTATCTCAATCTTGTCTCTCTTGCTGCCAACCTCTTGCCCATCCTCCCTCTGGCTTAAGACTCCTTCCCCCTTCCTATACAACAGGCAACCATTCTCCCCACCTTCAAAGCCATATTAAAATCCCATCTCCTCCAACACGCCTTCCCCGACTAAGCCCTCATTTCCCCAACTTGCTATCCCTTCTGTATCACCTATGCATTTGGATCTGTACCCTTTTAGCATTTGATATTCACCCCACCCTCAGCCCCATAGTGCTTAGGTATACATCCAAAATTTATTTTACATCCTGCCTCCTCCACTAGACTGTTCTCAGGGAATATGTCTACCAACTCTATTTTACTGTATTCTCCAAAATTTATTTTACATTCTGCCTCCTCCACTAGACTGTTAGCAGGGAATATGTCTACCAACTCCATTTTACTGTACTCTCCCAAGCACTTAGTACAGTACTCTGTATGGAGAAAGTGTTCAATAAATACTATTGATTGATTGACTTCTGTTCACTAGACTGATGATTTAGGAACACTTTACAATGCTATTCAGAGCTCCGTGCCAGATGTTTGTGTTTGGATTATTTTTCCCTTAGTCATTCCCTCTCAGCCACCCCTCTTTGCCACTGACTTCCAAATCCCCATCTTCAGCCCTTTGGAATAGGTCATGATGTTTAAAACTGAACTCATCCTCCCTTTAAAACCTTCTCCTCTTCTTAACTTCCCCATCAACCTCTACACCTCCTCCCTTGGGTCCTTCCAGGCTTGAACGTTTGACTCTCTAAATTCAATCTGTCTATAAATCCTACTAGTTTTTCCTCTGTAACAGGGATGGATTTTTCTCTCCACCCTTACTGCCACTACCCTTATTCAAGCTCCCCTCACTCCCAGGCTGACTTGTAATAACCTATGTATTGCCTTCCCTGCCTCCACTCAAGTCTATTTTACAGACAACATCATGAATCAATCATTTAAAACACCCTGTCTCTTAAGCTCTGTTGGCTTCCCGTTACTTTAATCCAAAACTACTGTTTCGTTTTGCACTTTTTTTTTACTTTAGAAGAAGCAACCTTGTTAGAAGCCTTTTGGAAATCAAATTATGTCCCTTGGTTTTTCCTTAATTCACACATTTCCCAGTCCTTACAAAAAACTCCAGCATATTGGTGTATTTCCCCCAAGAGGCTATGTTTTTCTAGATACTCACTGACCTATAATTTCTGGAGTTGAGACTTACATTGAAATTAACAATAATAATAATAATAGTAACATTTCTTCAGCATTTCCTAAGATGATGATGGCATTCGTTAAGTGCTTACTATGTGTCTAGCACTGTTCTAAGCGCTGGGGGTGATACAAGGTAATCAGGTTGTCCCACATGGGGATTACAGTCTTCATCTCCATTTTACAGATGATGGAACTGAGGTCCAGAGAAGTGAAGTGACTTGCCCAAAGTCACACAGCTGACAAGTGGCAGAGCTGGGATTAGAACCCATGACCTCTGACTCCCAAGCCCGAGCTCTTTCCACTGAGTCATGCTGCTCAGGCAATGTACTAAATGCTGAGGTAGATAACAGTTAATCAGGTTGGACATAGTCCCTGTTCCACATGGGGATCACAGTCCATGTAAGAAGGAGAATGAGCATAATGGCCATTAGTAGCATGGCTCAGTGGAAACAGCACGGGCTTTGGAGTCAGAGGTCATGGGTTCAAATCCCAGCTCCATCAATTGTCAGCTGTGTGATTTTGGGCAAATCACTTAACTTCTCTGGGCCTCACTTACCTCATCTGTAAAATGGGGATTAAGACTGTGAGCCGCCCATGACACAATCCGATCACCTTGTAACCTCCCCAGCACTTAGAACAATGCTTTGCACATAGTAAGCGCTTAATAAATGCCATTATTATTAGTAGTAGTAGTAGTAAAGATAGTATACCAGAAGTTCTGCAACTTTCCCCTTTAAATTCCTTCAAAGCCTTTTCTTTTAGTTTATCTTGGGGGTTTGTTTATATCTAGTTAAATTGCTTTAAATGTCTGGTGGGTTTACCACAGTTCAATCCACTAATAAAAAAAGTTGGGAACTATGATTCTCTCTATAGTTTTTTTCTGCTAAGACTGAGCTAAATAATTCACTGAGTCTCATTTCTATTCCTTTTTATTTCTAAATACACCTTTCACACCACAGTCATCAGGAAGCCCCACTGAATTCCTAACCAGCTTCCAACTTTAAACGGAAGATGGAGAATATTTCATTATTGGTGAATCCTTTATAAGGTACTCCTTATACACTTTTCTAACCTCCTTAATGTCATGTTTGCTCCTGACTTGCCACTTGTTATTCTGTTCAAAGCACCAATATTATGCCCTTTTGACAATTCAGTTATGTATCTTTATTTTGTAATTGCAACTCCTGTCAATATTCTTCAGGTAAAGGTAATACTCAAATACAGTCACCATCACCATCTCTATTAGGGCTACGTTATAGGGGTGGAAATTCCTCCTTGTACAACCGAGGGCTTCTTTATCCCTTGCTCCTGTGCTCCCCTCTCTCCTACCCAGCTTCCATAATGGAAGAACGCAATCCCACTTCCCAAATCCCACATGCTAGCTGCCCTACCCACCCTACCCATAGTGGGTCACCCTTGCATTTGACTTTCTTGGAAAATGGAAAAACAAAACACATCAACCACATTAGTGGGCCTTAGCATGACGATCTCACTGAAACATCAAGAGAGGTACCACTCAGCTAGTTTGAAACTGTGGAGGGCATAATCTTTCACAAATCTCATCTAACCACCACTGTAAGTCTACTGAGTTTTCTGTTCTCTTGTATCAGAAAAAGAGGCTGGTTAGATTTCTCAGCAATAAGGTTAAGAGCTGTTATACCATAGAAGGCTACTTTAAACAACATTGAAATCTGAGAAGTTTGTCAGAGTGATCACTACTTTCTTTTCTTTCAGACTTAAGACAGAGACAGGTATTAATAAAGGTCTAGTCACATATAAAATCAGAAATCCTTTTTGGTGGCCATCCTTGAGTTCTACTAAAGGGAAAAGGGCCAATTGCTATAAACGAAAAGTTACTTATTTTTTTTCCAACACTTCTTTTAACTCCAAAGCAATTCTAGAGGCTTAACCCAAACTTCATAAAAATAATTCAGTGTTGGCTCAAGAGCAAAGTGGAGCCATCAGGAAGTTGAATCTGGGTTATGATTCAAATTCATATGACTCTCCAATTACTTTGGCTTCTACCACAGTTTCCTCACTACTGGAGCTTTATTGCCATCGATCGGCTAATGACAGAAAGGAAAGAAATGAGTGGAATAGGGGTCAAGGAGATTTCAAGAGAAATGGAGTCTGTTCTGAACTTTGGATCCAAATTTGGGAAAGAGAACAGAAGGCTTATGAACACCATATTTATGTGACCCACAAAGAGCCCCATTCTACCCAGCAAGACGTTCATCGCCTGTGACTCGGTTCCCCGACTTAACTGTGAGCAAGAAAGCTCCCAGCATCAATGTAGGCTCCCACAGTTCTCTGGGATCCATGGGTGGTTCCTGCAGGTAGGTGGTGATCCCAGCACTTAATTGGCCCCAGCCAGGATGAGTTCCTGTGTACCTTTGCCAAGACATCCTTCAGGGATGGGCAGCTCAGGTATCCTCTCCTGGGATGCTAGAGGATACCTAGGTGAGGACCCCTGACGTGAGTAAGGAGGAGCTCCTCAGATTCATCCCAGAGCCAAGGTTCTTTCCCAGACCTTTTCAGGGTCCCTGAATCTGGTTCCTGGGATGCCCCAGGGGTACGTTTAGGTTGACAAGGGCTTGGAGGGTCTGGCTAAGCCATAGCAACCTCCTGGGACCAATCTTCTAGAAAAGGGCAACATCAATGGTCCTGGCAGGGAGATGAGAGTGCTCTGCCAGCTCACCAAAACTTCTCCTGGGATCATTAGGAAGAAATACTGATAAGGTGGCATGTTTCCAGGAACTAGGGCATTGGGTTTAAGTCTCTCCTGGAGAGTCAGACTCCTTGTACTCTGCCATTTTCCCTCTCTGTAATTGATTTTAATGACTGTCACCCCCTCTAGGCTGTAAGGTCCTGAGGACAGGGATCGTATCTATCAGTGCTGTAGTATTGTATGCTCCCAAACGCTTAGTGCAGGGTTCTGCACACAGTGGGTGCTCAATAAATACCACTGATTGACTGATAGGTAGAGCATGTGTGGAGCAAGAAGAAACGCTGATTTAATGAAGGGTTAGTTCAGTGTTCTACAGGCATAGAAAGGCACCCAAGCTGAACAGGGCAGGCATCAGAGGGGTACAGCAGGGCCAGGGGAGGAAGAGGAGGCTGCCAACTGCAGGGAGAGTTCACAGAAACACCAAAATGACCCAGATAGAATAAAAGGAAAAACAGGATTAAATGAGACACAGCCACTAAGGATGGCCAAGAGGATAGAATGAACGAACGATCCTCTGACGAGCAGGCTGGAGCACCAGCTGTCCAAACTGGTCTTCCTTTGGTAAGAGAAAATGAAGAAAGAAAGTCTGATCATCGTTAGGGCCGCAAATGGTGGTAGCATGCTCTGCCTCAGGAGCCCCCTCACTAATGGCAATACCTGGGAGAAGGCATTTCCCCCCGCCCCGCTCTGCTTGCCCCTTGGCTCTTTTCACTGCCTTCCATCTGAGAGGAGGCCGGGATAGGGAGTGGGTGGAGCCTCGCATCAGATTAGGATGATGAGGCTGAGGAAATAGAGGTCTCTTGCGTGGTATAGGGAGGGAGAGGAAAAATGCACCATAACCAGAAAAAGGAGACTATTCCCTGGTGCACAGAAAAACAGTGTCAATGCTATTCATCCTAACAGACTACACAGATTACCCTTATTTATGGAAAAACATGTAAAATGGGGAAAGTCAGAAAACCAGGAACGACTGAATCCTTTTCTGGAATGAATTTTAAAAGCACTGAGGTTCGTGTATTTGTCTTCAATAAAGAGAACAAGAGAAAAATCTGTAGCTACCTCCAGGCAGGGGAATCATCAAGGGGAAGCTGCCCAAATCTACCAAAAACAAATTGCTAGCAGAACCCACCGGCTTTCTCAAAATAATGACAATGCCAGAGCAGGGAGGATGTGTGGGAGGGGAGCTGAGTTCAGACTCCAGAAGGCAAAGATGTTCAGCCCCCAGGTGAAATCTTTTCTGAGAGCCCAGAGGGAACTGGTTTGATGCAGTCCTAGGTCGATGGCCAGAAATCTCCCCGGGCAAAATGCAGGGTGGCGGGAGCAGATGCTACACCGTGGGGTGTGGCACAAATCTCAGAATGACACAGATGCAGAATGTGAACACGTGTCACTCAGGGCTGCTTGTCCAGCAGCTGGAATCCCCAAGGGATACCGGCTTGCCCAATTTGGGGACTGTGAGCAACTCTGGGAAGCCCTTCACCTGGCCCTGCTATAAAATAATAATAATAATAATAATAATTTTGGTATTTGTTAAGCGCTTACTATGTGCAAAGCACTGTTCTAAGCACTGGGGAGGATACAAGGTGATTAGGTTGTCCTGTGTGGGGCTCACAATCTTAATCCCCATTTTACAGATGAGGTAACAGGCAGAGAGAAGTTAAGTGACTTGCCCAAAGTCACACAGCTGACAAGCGGTGGAGCAGGAATTTGAACCCATGACCTTTGACTCCCAAGCCTGTGCTCTTTCCACTGAGCCACGCTGCTGCTCAAAACCACTTCACAGTCGGTCCTGATGCCTTGGATAGCCACAGAGCCAACACGTTTGTTCCAATCCCTCCAACCATGCCCAGTCAGCATGGTTAGAGCTGTGGGCCTGAAGAGGTGATCTCCTGAGGTGCAAGGGCTGGAAATCCCAACACAACTCCTGGAGGCCTCAGGGTTGGGGGGAAAAGAGGAGGCAGAAGAGGAAACAGGTGGAGGAAAGAGAAGAAGGGACAGTCACTGGGGAGCATCAAAGCAGTGATTCATTCAAAGCAGTGAGCATTCCTGGCCTTGATTTGCACCATGCTAGGGGCCCTTGCTCTTGGGAGGAAACAGTACTATAACTCAATAAGGCAGGAAACGATCCCTGGGAGGCCTGTTGCATCTCCAAGGATTTTAGCAGCTCTGGGCTCTCTATCCCACCTTGTTTACTGTATCAGCCTCCTTGCTGACCTCCTTGCCTCCTGTCTCTCCCTACTTCAGTCCATACTTCCCTCTGCTGCCAGATCATTTTTCTACAGAAACATTTAGGCCACATTACCCCACACCTCAAGAACCTCCAGTGGTTGCCCATTCACCACCACATTCATTAATTCATTCAATCGTATTTATTGAGCACTTACTGTGTGCAGAGCACTGTACTAAGCACTTGGGAAGTACAAATCGGCAACATATAGAGCCGGTCCCTACCCAACAATGGGCTCATAGTCTAGAAGGGGGAGTTGCCAGAGTTGCCACGGAGCAGACTCCCTATGGGACCACACAAGTACCCGGGGCTAGGAGTCAAGAGACCCAGGTTCTAGTCCCCCCATTTGCCTGCCGTGTGACCTTGGGCAAATCCCTGTACTTCTCTGTGCCTCACTGTCCTCCCTCTTCTTAGGCAGCATACGACCACCAGAGTAGCATCACGCAAAATGCAGCAGAGCAGACGTGACCTCTGCATCATGGCACATAATAATAATGATGGTATTTTTAAGCGCTTTCTATGTGCAAAGCACTGTTCTAAGTGCTAAGGGAGATACAAGGTGATCAGATTGTCCCACATGGGGCTCACAGTCTTCATCCCCACTTTATAGATGAGGGAACTGGGGCACAGAGAAGTTAAGTGACTTGCTCAAAGTCACACAGCTGACAATTTACAGAGCCAGAATTAGAAACCATGACCTTTGACTCCCAAGCCTGTGCTCTTTCCACTGAGCCACACTGCTTCTCGAGAAGCACTGCTTCTGTTTCCTGCCGCTAGCCGGGATTGCCCTCCCTTTTCATATCTGACAGACAATTACTCTCCCCTCCTTCCAAGCCTTAGTGAAGGCACATCACCTCCAAGAGGCTTTCTCTGACTAAGCCCTCCTTTCTTCTTCTTCCCTCCCTTCTGCCTCACCCTTCTGCATCATCCCCACTCTCAGCCCCACAACACTCATGTACATAACTGTAATTTTATTCATTTATGTTAATGTCTGTCTCCCCCTCCAGACTGTAAGCTCACTGCGGCAGGGAATGCATCTGTTATATTGTTCTCCTGGGCACTTAGTACAGTGCTCTGCACCCATTAAGTGCTTCATAAACATGACTGACTGACAGATGGATAAGTGATTGCGATGGGAACAGGAACCCAGGCAGCCTACTGCCTGCACCCCAAAAGGCAGGGGATCGGAGGGGATGGGGATAGGTCAGAATGGAAGACTATCCAGCTCCCTTTAGAGATTCCAAACCAGCGTCCAGCTTTACCTGTGCTGTGTCCCCCAAGGGCCCAGCAGCCATGATCTGGCCACCCCCAGAGGCCATGCCAATGCCCTAGCAGCCCCCCAAATTCCCCACCAACAAAAAAATCATGGCGCTCAAGGACTCTGGTCACTGCAGGCCTATGTTAATTGACCCCAAGGGTGTATCGGTGAGCAGGGAGGACACGGGGCATGTCCGGCTGCCTTTCCATTGACACCAGGATTGTCACGGGTGGTGATCCCTGACTCCACTGCCAATCTACCCTCCTTGCACATGTAAATGGTACTGCCCTCCAAGCAGCCCGGGGCTGTGCATAGCACAGAGATGCTGCTTTGCCTCCTGGGAAGTGACCTGCATTTCCAAAGAGCTGAGCATTGGTAATGTAAGCACTAATGCTATAATTCTATTATTCTATTTATAATTCTATTTATTCTGATGTTTTTGACACCCGTCTACATGTTTTGTTTCATTGTCTGTCTCCCCCTTCTAGACTGTGAGCTGGTTGTTGGGTAGGGACCGTCTCTATATGTTGCTGACTTGTACTTCCCAAGCGCTTAGTACAGTGCTCTGCACACAGTAAGCGCTCAATAAATACAATTGAATGAATGAATGAACAATGCAGCAAGGGCCCCGGAGAAGGCCAATGTAGCACTCCCTCCATCCTCTTTACATAGTCTCCTGCCTCCCAGCCTCTTACCCTGCTCCTGGGAATAATGCAAAGGGAAATAGTACATCACAAGTCAACAATGAGATTTATCCGACGTAGACAATACTAATTGTCTGACACCGATGATCTGTAATGCAGAAGTCAGGGTTTTCCAAGCACTTAGTACAGTGCTTTCCACCCAGTAAATGATCAATTATGCTATGGATTGAATGTAGTGGTTGTTAATGCAGTTTCCAAATAAGACTTTATCTCTTAAGGTGCTTATTCCAGGAAAGGTTTTTTTTTTTCTTGCAAATTATTTTCACCTGGGTCATTTCAACCCAGTTTCTCTGTACTAGCAGGAAAGCAGTTTCTAGTCATGGGAGGTCTCTTCACTGGTCATTCTTCTCCCCAGACAGCTGCAGATCTCGGACAATCATTTTTCTCCTGACCAGCAGTTAGTGATTAGCCTCCACGCTGATCTCCCATCCTCCTGTCTCTTCCTGCTTCAGTCTATACTTAAATATGCTGCCTGGATTATCTTTATACAGAAATGCACTGGGCATGTCACTCCCCTCCTCAAAAATGTCCAGTGGTTGCCTGTCAACCTACGAATCAAGCAAAAACTCCTCACTCTCGGCTTCAAGGCTGTCCATCCCCTCGCCCCCTCCTACCTCACCTCCCTTCTCTCCCACAGCCCAGACCGCATCCGCCGCTCCTCTGCCGCTAACCTCCTCACTGTGCCTCGTTCTCGCCTGTCCTGCCGTCGACTCCCTTCCCCTGGCCTTCCCCTGGCCTGAAATGCCCTCCCTCCACACATCTGCCAAACAAGCTCTCTTCCTCCCTTCATAGCCCTACTGAGAGCTCACCACCTCCAGGATGCCTTCCCAGACTGAGCCCCCTTTTTCCTCTCTTCCTCCCCATTCTCCGCCTCTGCCCTACCTCCTTCCCCTTCCCACAGCACTTATATACATTTGTACAGATGTATTACTCTATTTATTTTATTTGTACATATTTACTACTCTATTTATTTTGTTAATGATGTGCATAAAGCTATAATTCTATTTATTCTACATGTTTTGTTTTGTCTGTCTCTCCCTTCTAGACTGTGAGCCCGTTGTTGGGTAGAGACCATCTATATGTTGCCGACTTGTACTTCCCAAGCACTTAGTACAGTGCTCTGCACACAGTTAGCGCTCAATAAATATGATTGAATGAATGAATGATCAGATAATTCAATGTTTTATGTAAAGAATAGATACCATACTGGCATCGAGGGATAGTTTGGATATCTCCAGCTAATTTTCATAAATTACTTTTCCAGGGTTAATGTTTGCGCACCAGTATCTTGAACATATACTCGAATCACTGAGGTTGAAGTGGTCTTCCTCCTTATTTTGTAACCTGATTAAGCAGGTGATGAAACACTTGAATATACTTGGGAGAGTTAATGTCTTTCATATTCACCGTGACCCATATGAGATCAATGGTCCAGCTTCTTCTCTTGAGTGGTGTCTCGTCTACCACATCAAACCCAGTTCTTTCAACCAGGACTCCCCATAGCAGAGCCCCTGCCTCCAAGGGGATAGGAGGGAAAGCAATTTCCCCCTTCCATGACATAGCCGCGCAACCACCTAAACTGAAATGTCACAGCATGGGCAACCACCTACTCCATCCCCTACAGCACTGAGAGATGAATTGGAGTTGAGTGTAACAGTGGCCACTCAACCCCTCCTTGATGTTGCCCCCATAAAGCATCCATACTCCCTCAGAACCAGCAAGAAGCAGTGTGGTCTAGTGGATAGAACAGGGCCCCGGCAGTCAGAAGGACCTGGGTTCTAATTCCAGCTCTGCCACTTCTCTGCTGTGTGACCTTGGGCAAGTCGCTTAACTTCTCTAGGCCTCAGTTCCCTCATCTGTAAAATGGGGATTAAGATTGTGAGCCCTATGTGGACTTTGTCCAAGCTGATTAGCTTGTATCTACTCCAGTGCTTAGTACAATGCCTGCCACATAGTAACGGCTTAAAAAATACCATAAAAAAAGAACCATATGCAGATCCAGGACTTGATTTAGCATTCCTACCACTGAAGGTAATCAACCAACCAGTTCATGGCATTTATTGAGCATTGGCTGTGTGCAAAGTACCATACTTAGTGTTTGCTTAAGCGCTTAGTACAGTGCTCTGCACACAGTAAGCGCTCAATAAATATGATTGATGATGATGAGAGGGTTTCCCACCCCACCCCAGGATCTCTGTGAGAAGTAGCATGGCTCAGTGGAAAGAGCCTGGGCTTTGGAGTCAGAGGTCATGGATTCAAATCCCGGCTCTGCCAATTGTCAGCTGTGTGACTTTGGGCAAGTCAGTTCACTTCTCTGTGGCTCAGTTCCCTCATCTATAAAATGGGGACTAAGACTGTGAGCCCCCTGTGGGACAACCTGATCACCTTGTAACCTCCCCAGCACTTAGAACAGTGCTTTGCACATAGTAAGCACTTAATAAATGCCATCATTATTATTATTATTATTATTACTGCAGTACAATAGAATTGGTAGACTTGATCTTTGTCCACAAGGAGCTTATAGTCTCAAGGGGGAGATGGATATTAAAATAAATACAGATAGGGGAAATAGCAGTATGTAAGCATATTTGCCTAAATGCTTTGGGGCTGAGACTAGAGTGAATATCAAGGTTTCACTGATCCAAGCCCAAGTGAATAGGCAGTGCCCAAGGGAGGGTAAGTAGGGGAATGAGGACTTGGGAAAGGTCTCTTGGAAGAGATGTGATTTTATTAGGGATTTAAAGGTGGAGAGAGTGGTGGTCTGTCGGACATGAAGCGGGAGGGAGTTCTGGGTCTGAGAGAGGAAGTGGGGAAAGGGCTGGGAGTGTGAGAGATGAGATCAAGGTACAGTTGATGTTAGAGTGAAGTGTGTGTGTGTGTTGGGTTATAATATTCATTCAATCGTATTTACTGAGCGCTTACTGAGTGCAGAGCACTGTTCTAAGCGCTTGAAACCAATGAGGTAAGGTAGGATGAGAAGAGCTGATTGAGTGTCTGAAAGCCAATAGTGAGGCAGGGGGGCAGATCTGTTCTCTCCCACCCCCACAAGCTATATATATTTGTACATATTTATTACTTTATTTGTTTTACTTGTACATATTTACTACTCTATTTTATTAATGATGTGTATATAGCTATAATTCTATTTATTCTGACAGTTTTGACACCTGTCTACTTGTTTTGTTTTGTTGTCTGTCTCCCCCTTCTGGACTGTGAGCCCGTTGTTGGGTAGGGACTGTCTCTATATGATGTCAGCTTGTACTTTCCAAGCGCTTAGTACAGTGTTCTGCACACAGTAGGCACTCAATAAATAGGATTGAATGAATGACTGAACAGAGGACTTTCTTGTTGTTTGAGAGCCAGGGCTATGTTTATGGAAGCTCAGGACTGGGGTTTAGTCATCTTGTAAGGCTTCCATATGACCTATGGTACAGATGATAATAACATGCACTGCTGCATGGTGGCATCCACGTGGCATGGTGGGATTGCATCATTAATAATAATAATAATAATAATAATGGTATTTATTAAGAGTTTACTATGTGCAAAGCTCTGTTCTAAGCAATGGGGAGGTTACACGGTGATCAGAATGTCCCATGGGGGGATCACAGACTTAATCCCCATTTTACAGATGAGGTAACTGAGGCACAGAGAAGTTAGGTGACTTGCCCAAAGTCACACAGCTGACAGTTGGTGGAGCCAGGATTTGAACCCATGACCTCTGACTCCAAAGCCCGGGTTCTTTCCACTGAGCCATGCTGCTTCTCATTGCACCCTGGTTCTCCACCCTGACTACAGCTTGTTTTCCCTTCAAATCCCATAAACCACAGATCTTCCCAGCTTCAAAACCCTTCTGAAAATGCACACATACACACACCCCTCTACTATGGCACAAAGTACTTTATCAGCTGGAGACAAAAACTCTGAGCTGCAATAGCAGGCTGGGAAAGGCTAGCAGAGATGACAGGGGCGTGGTGTGGGTGGAAGACGACAAACAACAGCTAGCTTTGGTTGGAGGCAGGAAGTGAAGGTGGGAGGTGGATGTTGGCAGTGGAAGCATGCACAGTGTTAGCACCTCATTTGGCAGTACTTTAGCACCACTTCCTGACATAAATAATGTAATTTTGGGGGTCGGAACTTCTGAATCTCAGTGGGCCTTCTTGAGTCCAAGGCCCTGGGTGTGAGCCCTTGGAGAAGCAGCGTGGCTCAGTGGAAAGAGCCCGGGCTTTGGAGTCAGAGGTCATGGGTTCAGACCTCAGCTCCACCAATTGTCAGCTGTGTGACTTTGGGCAAGTCACTTAACTTCTCTGTGCCTCAGTTACCTCATCTGCAAAATGGGGATTAAGACTGTGAGCCCCCCGTGGGACAACCTGATCACCTTGTAACCTCCCCAGTGCTTAGAACAGTGCTTTGCACATAGTAAGTGCTTAATAAATGCCTTCACTATCATTATTATTATTATTACCCAGCCCTGTTGACAGCACACACTTCCCCTAGGCAGGCATGGAGGTGACCTGACTCTCTTTTAGGCGGAGAAACATATTGTCTGAAATGAAATGTCTACATGATGACTGTCTCCAAATGCCAGCCTCCCACTTCTAAATGGAATTGAACCTGTCTCAATACCAATTATTAAAGCCCCTGGGCCCACTGGGGCTGATGAATCCCTCAGCAGCAAGCAGGTAGCTTCCAGTAGTTAATTTCCCTGGAATGATGGAAGTGTGGTTGAGCAGAACCCTGCCTTGGGAGCTTGACTGGGTGGAGGAGCATCAGTCAGACCCCCACCATGGTAACACTGAGAGATAGGTGCCAGCACCTCTTCTCTCCCCGCTTCGGTCTATACTTCACTCTGCTGCCCCGATTATCGCTGTACAGAAACGCTCTGGGCATAATAATAATAATGATGATGGTATTTGCTAAGCGCTTACTATGTGCAAAGCACTGTTCTAAGCGCTGGGGAGGTTACAAGGTGACAGGTTGTCCCACGGGGGGCTCACAGTTTTAATCCCCATTTTACAGATGAGGTAACTGAGGCACAGAGAAGTTAAGTGACTTGCCCAAAGTCACACAGCTGACAGTTGGCGGAGCCGGGATTTAAACCCATGACCTCTGACTCCAAAGCCCGGGCTTTTTCCACTGAGCCACGCTGCATGTCACTCCCCTCCTCAAAAATCTCCAGTGGTTGCCTGTCACCCTTCAAATCAAGCAAAAACTCATCACTCATGGCTTCAAGTCTCTCCATCACCTTGCCCTCTCCTACCTCACCTTCTCTCCTTCTACATCCCAGGCCATACACTCCGCTCCTCTGCCGCTAACCTCCTCACTGTGCCTCATCCTCACCTGTCCCGTCATTGCCCTCTAGCCCACGTCCTTCCTCTGGCCTGGAATGCCCTCCCTCCACACATCTGCCAAACTAGCTCTCTTCCTCACTTCAAAGCCCTATTGAGAGCTCACCTCCTCCAGGAGGCCTTCCCAGACTGAGTCCCCCCTTTTCCCGCTCCTCCTCCCCTTCCCATCACCCCTACTCCCTCCTCCCTACCCCCTTCCCCTCCCCACAGCACTTGCATATATTTTGACATATTTATTACTCTATTTTATTTGTACATATTTACTATATTTATGTTATTAATGATGTGTATATAGCTATAGTTCTTTTTATTCTGATGGTATTGACACCTATCTACTTGTTTTGTTTTGCTGTCTGTCTTTCCCTTCTAGATTGTGAGCCTGTTGTTGGGTAGGGATCGTCTCTATATGTTGCCGATTTGTATTTCCCAAGTGCTTAGTACAGTGCTCTGCACACAGTAAGCTCTCAATAAATATGATTGAATGAACTGAATGAATGAATGAATACTAGGGACGGGAAAGCTGGGAAGGAAGCTGGGTCAAGAAATTTGAAGCAAGAAAAGCAGCATGTCTAGTGGAAAGAGCACAGGCCTGAGAGGCAGAAGACATGAATTCTAATCACCTCTCTATCATTTGCCAACTGTGTGACCTCAGGGAAATAACTTCTGTAAGCCTCACTTTCTCCATCTGTAAAATGGAGATCCAATACCTGTTCTCCCTCCCCCTTAGACTGTGATCCCCCAGTTGGACAGGGACTGTATCCTGCATGGCTGTCCGGTATCTACCCTGGAGCTTAGTACAGTGTTCGGTACATAGTACTAAACAATTATTATTGTTATTACTACTATTACTATTATCATCATCATTATTATTACTCTCCACTCACTGCCCATCGCATACTTGATCCCAAAGCCCAGGAATCACCTTGCACTTCCAGCTTCCCAGGGAAACTTCAAGTTCCCATCTAGGTCACATTGTTAGCAAAGCTATCCATGTTGGCTTTCCTAAGCCTGGCACATAAACGCATGCTATCATGTGTGGCTTCTTGTGAATATGACTAGGAGGGAAAGCAATCCCCCTCACCCCATGACATGTCCACGCACCCATCTGAACGGAAACATCACGTCCTGGGCAGCCATCTACTCGGCTCCTACAGCCCAGCAGAGACATCAGTTTCTGGGTGCTCCCTGCAGTGACCCGTTAAAGCCTACCAGGATTATTCCTTTTTAGCATGGGAGTGAAGTTTGGATTGTTTAACCAAAAATACATTCCCACACTGCTTCTTCTTCAGTGAGGTATGGGACCGGTACCATTAAGCTTCATCTTTGTGAGACCATTTATTATCACAGAGAAGTGACAAGTTAGATAATTATTTGGGAAAAACATTTAGAAAGTAATTTGTTCAGCTGTACTAAAGGTTTTAATTGATAAAGCATCAATTTTAAAGACATCCTGTCCCGACGATTTAGCTTCTCTAAAAAATCCATAGTTTCAAAGAAATGAAACATGGTTGCAATTACATTTTGTTTTCTGTTCAAGATTGAACACTGAAAGAATTGCTCCCGTGTTCAAGAAGAGGCTCAATAAAAATGAAATCCTCTGGATTGCAGTAGCATCCCAAAGAGAGCTCTTCAGCTAGAAGAGGCATCTGCAATAATGAACTAGAGAAGAATCAAATGTTCTTGATTTTCTTCCCATAAGGAGCATGAAAGTGATGCCAGGAAGGCCTGTTTTCTACTGTTTCATCAGTTTCTGTTCATTGCATTATATTGCTCAGGGTCCTTACAAGGCTCACGGAAAATTATGTTTTCTTAGGGAAATCAAGCCAAACTGTCAGCGTTCCAAACTTACAGGTCCCCATTGTGAGCTATCCTTCATCAAGTAGCAGTAGTAGTTATAGTATTTACTGAGCGCCAACTGTCCTAAGTACCCACAGGAGCTTGCAGTTTAATGGGGGAGTTACTTTTGTTCCATGACATAAGGTTGATGTACAAAATTTTGACAACCAAGAGGTGTTTGTTAATAAAAGTTCCAGTTGAAGGGAGTGAAAGAATGGGGAAATAAATTGAGAATTTCAGATATGTGATGTTAACTTAAACTTCCAGCAGGCCTGGAATGTCACACTATAGTCCAGGGTAACCAAAATATATGGAGGTCAGAAGAGAAAGAGCAAATATAAAGAGAAAGCGCTGTCCTTCTGTTCCTGAATCCTGGGACTGGGAGTGCTCAGTATATTGTTCCATATACAGTGGGTGCTCAGAACAGATGGTAGTGGTAACAATAGCAATAATTAAGCACTGACTAAGTGCAGAGCATTGGGAAAGAAGTAGTGTGGCTTGGTGGATAGAGCACAGGTCTTGGAATCGGAAGGATTTAGGTTCCAATCCTGGTTCTGCCACTTTTCTGCTGTGCAACCTTGGGCAAGTGACTGAACTTCTCTGGGCCTCAGTTACCTCATCTGTAAAATGGGGATTAAGACTGAGCCCCATGGGGGACATGGACTGTGTCCTGATTAGCTTGTATCTATCCCAGTGCTTAATACAGCGCCTGGCACATAGTGAGCATTTAACAAATACTATTAAAAGTAAAAAAACAAAAATAATTGCATGGATGAGATGCAGACATGGTCCCTACCCACCAAAGGGCTCATATTCTAAGAATGCCAGGAGAAGGACGGGTGCAGCTACAAAAGGAAAATTGCAGAGTAAGTGCTCCATAAATACAATCGATTGATTGATAAAGCAAAAAAATAAAAGGCAAAGATGCCGATAAACAAAACAGGAACATTGGATTTTAGGCTTCTCATGGGAGCTCTACATAAAGTAGATGTCAGGTACACCATAGACATCCCATACTGTGCTCTGCTAGGAGGCATTTGTCAGATCCCAAAAGCTCAACCCTCCCTTCCCTAGGATGTACCCTAAAAATCACTTTCTGATCCTTTTCTTAATGTATTAGGAATAATTGGGAAAAAATCTACACACGTTATTTTAAGATGAAATAAAATGCTTGAGCCACAGGCCGAAAGGGGAAACCAACTCTCAAGGGTGTGTGTCTGTGTTGCCCAACACATGACCCAAGTGGCAGGAGAAGAAGGAGAAGCTGGGGAAACCGACTGAGTCAGAGCAAATTGCTGGAGAAGGAGATCAAGAAGTGATAGGACTCAGGATGAGACTCAGGGAGGGACATTGCTCTAAATCGTTCCCCAAAACAAGTTCCTGACACACTAACAAATATTCGGATATGAAGCTGTTGGTATCAAAATACTGAAAATGTAAAAAAGTTGGCTATATAAATCCTCTGAACGTAAGATCAGTGAACCTTTATCATTTTGTTCATTTTGTTGTTTCGAGGTTCCATCCACCAGGAGCCTTGCAGTGGTTTGGGGCTGTGTGATGGGTAAAAGACTGCAATCACTTTTGTATTTCCCCACCAGGGATCCATACCTCCCAACAGTTTTTTCCAGGGTTTGCCTGCCGGCATGCTGCAGGGGAGGCGGCATGGCTTAGAGGACAGAACATGGAACTGGGGGTCCGGAGCCCTGAATTCTAGTCCCGGTTCTGCTTCTTGCCTGCTGTATTAATCAATCAGCAGTATTCACTGAGCACTTACTGTGTACAGAAGATTGTATGAAGTGCTTGGAAGAGTACAGTAGAAAACAGCTGGAAGACATAATTCCAATCCACAGGCAGTCTGTAGTCTAAAGGCACAGATCAATTGATCAATCTATCAGTGGTATTGAACTGTTTACTGTGTGCAGAGCATTGTACTAAAAGTTTAGGAGGGTATGATACAACAGAGTTGATAAACGTGTTCCTTGCCCAAAAGGAGATTACAGTCTAGGAAGGGAGACAGGCATTCAAATAAATTTTGGATTTGTACATAATGATCTGGGCTTCAGGGTGGAATTACTTATTTACTCATATTAATGTCTGTGTCCCCCTCTGGACTGTAAACTCATGAGCAGGGAATGTGTCTTAATTCTGTTGTACTGTACTCTCCCAAGTGTTTAGTACAATTCATACATTCAATCGTATTTATTGAGTGCTTACTGTGTGCAAAGCACTGTACTAAATGCTGGGGAAGTACAAGTCAGCAACATATAGAGATAGTCTGTACCCAACAATGGGCTCACAGTCTAGAAGGGGGAGACAGACCACAAAACAAAACATGTAGACAGGTGTCAAAACCATCAGAATAAATAGAATTATAGCTATATGCACATCATTAATAAAATAGAGTAGTAAATATGTACAAGTAAAATAAATAGAGTAATAAATCTGTACAAATATATACAAGTGCTGTGGGGACGGGAAGGAGGTAGGGTGGGGGGGGCGATGGGGAGGAGGATAGGAAAAAGGGGGCTCAGTTTGGGAAGGCCTCCTGGAGGAGGTGAGCTCTCAGTAGGGCTTTGAAGGGAGGAAGAGAGCTAGTTGGGTGGATTTGTGGAGGGAGGGCATTCCAGGACAGGGATCGATGGCGGGACGGGCAAGAACGAGGAACAGTGAGGAAGGTAGCGGCATAGGAACAGAGGGTGCGGGCTGGGCTGTAGGAGGAGAGAGGGAGGGGAAGTAGGAGGGGGCGAGGTGATGGAGAGCCTTGAAGCAGTACAATGTTCTGCCCATTGTAAGTGCTGAATAAATACCATTGATTGAAAATACTATTGATTGAAAATGATTATCACATAAATAGAAAAGAACCAAATGCACAAGCAATACATTAGGGAGAGGGAGTAGGAGAAACAAGGGCTGAGTTAGGAAAGGCCTCTTGGAGGAGATGGGATTTTAATAAGGCTTTGAAGGTGGGGAAAATCGTGGTCTGTAAAGTATGAAGGTGGAAGAGTGTTGCAGGCTAGAGGGAGGATGTGGGCAACAGTCGGTTGTGAGATAGAAGAGATCAAGATACAGCAAGTAGGTTAACATTAAAGAGGGAAGTGGGTGGACTAGGTTGTAGTGGAAAATCAGTGAGGATGATTTTGAATGCGTGCTTTAAAGCCAATGGTAAGGAGTTTCTGTTTGATGTGAAGGTGGATGGGCAACTACTGGAGGTTCTTGAGGAGTGGGAAAACATAGATTAAATATTTTTTTGAGCCAAGTGATCTGAGCAGCAGTGAAGTAAGGGCTGGATTTGGTAGAGAGGTCAGGAGGCTGATGCAGTAGTAAAAATGAGATATTAAGTGCTTAGATCTGCATAGAAGTGGTTTATATGGAGAGAAAAGGGCAGATTTTAGTGATGTTATGAAGGTTGAGCTGATAGAATTTGGAGAGAGATTGAATGTATGGGTTGATAGAGAGAGATGAGTCAAGGACTATGCCAAAGTCATGGGCTTGTGAGAAAGGGAGATACTGGTTGTGATACTTTTCTACCTAACCTCTAAGCCCAATAACACAGGATAGGTAGCAATGTAATCTAAAAGCATTCAGTGCTCTCCTCTCTATGGGTCCACATTACAGCACTTTGTACAAACTAGGCACTCAGTACAGTTTTCTCTTGTCTTATGCTATCGAGTTGTCTTCAACCGACAGCGACACCATGGACACATCTTTCCATCTGCAGTTGTTCTGGTAGTGTAGCCATAATAATAATAATGATGATGATGTCATTTATTAAGCGCTTACTATGTGCTGTATAGTTTTCTTGGTAATAATACGAAGTTGACTTCCGCGCAGTAAATTTGAATCTCCGCCCTCGACTCTCTCTCATTCCACTGCTGCCCAGCATAGGGGAGTTTTGACTTGTAGCAGATTACCATCCACTCACTAGCCACTGCCCAAGCTAGGAATGGAATGAGTATGCCTCTGCTTGGCTCTCCCTCCCCTAGTCGAGACTGGTAGAATACTGGAAACTCTCCAGGTGCGGCCCCGAGAGGATACTCAGTATAGTGCTCTTCCCAAACTAGATTTCCAGCCCAGTGCTCTGCACAAATTGGATGCCCATTCACTAAGACACGCAGACAGTATTGTTGCGGATAATGTGACTTGCCCCAAGTCCCCACTTTCCTTCTGCGGCCCACCCTCCTGCTTCCAGAGAAGCCTCCGCTTACATCCTGCTGGGTCTGTTTAGCTCCAGTCCGGCAGTCCTGAGTGACTTTACCTAACCTCGGAAGCCTCTGTCCCAACTGAGGAGCCAATGGGCAATATAGGCAGGTGCCCCTTAAGAGTGGGATCCCTATGGGCAGGACAGGGAGAGCTGCTGTGGAAGACTTTAATATAGAAAACCTACAGGAAGAGAAAGAAATATAGGATCCTAATAGTAGACCCAAATCCACCACTCGGGCGCTCATCTCTCATTCACTGGGCTGGGCTGGACTGGGCTGGGCAAAAGCTGAAAGCCAAAGTTATTCCCAGATGCAGAGTGAGAAAACAGGCCTTGCGGCTACGTGGTCTGACAAAGCCCAGCTCACTAGAACGAGCCAGTTTGGCTGATGGCTTCCTGGATGGCAAGTTTCCAGTGCAAGCTTTCTCAGAAGGGACTCCTATTTGTCTTGCAAGGCTACCTGGCTGACTGTATTGCTGCTGACCCCCAACTTCCTCTCCTCCATCCTAAACTTCACCTGTGTGAGGCCTACCACCTCTGGGGACTGGTCTGGGGCTGCCCAACTGGGCCAACACTGGCAGTGCCAGACAGGTCGGGTGTGGGGAAAATCTCAAAACTCCCGCTGACATCAGGGCCCCAGGGAGTCATTAGGGTCTCTGGGAGGGCTCAGGGGCAGGGTGAGCAGGGTTGTCTATCCAGCATGAAGACCATCTTGAGTACCATGTGTCCAAAATACAATTTCCCTTGGAAAATTGGAGCCACCAGTGACCTTAAGCAGGCCTAAAATCATAGCGATGATATTTGTAAAGCACTTAACTATGTGTCAAGCACTAATGAGGTTGGGCACAGTCCATGTCCCACATGGGGCTCACAGTCTTAATCATTTTACAGGTAAGGTAAGCAGCGAGGTGTAATGGATTGAGCACAGGCCTGGGAGTTGGAAGGTCATGGGTTCTAATCACTGCTCTGCCACTTGTGTACTGTGTGACCTTGGGTAAATCACTTCTCTGTGCCTCAGTTACCTCATCTGTAAAATGGGCATTAAGACTGTGAGCCCCACGTGGGACAACCTGATTACCTTGTATCTAATCCAGTGTTTAGAACAGTGCTTGGCACATAGCAAGCGCTTAACAAATACTATCATCATCATCATTATTATTATTATTAAAGTGACTTGCCCAAGATCACCTAGCAGACAACTGGTGGAGCCGGAATTAGAACCCAGGTCCTTCCATCTCCCAGGCCCGTGCTCCATCCACTAGACCATGCTGCTTTCCCTAATGGAAAGAGCATAGGGCTAAGAGTCAGGAAACTCAGGATCGAGTCTGGATTCTACCGCTTACCTGCCGTGTGACTTTGAGCAAGTTACTTAACCTTTCTGGGCCTCAGTTCCATCCCTGTAAAATGGGGATAAAATACCTGTTCTCCCTCTTTTTTTAGACTGTGAGCTCCAAATGGGAAAGGGATTATGTCTGATGTGATTGATTACAGATTTATTGATCGATTTTAAGAAAATCACAATGAAAAAGCATTAAGCAGTTCTCAAAAGAAAAATTATATGAAATACTTAAAACAGTTTAGACCTCTATGCTGAAACTGACGTGAGGTGAAAGGAATTTGGAAGATGCTGACACATAGTAACAAATGAGATTATTTCATTTGCAAACTGCATCTTTCACAGAATACGTATTACTGGATTTTAATAATTCAGTGTCATCTATATGTGTTTTGTTGCCTCAAAATAAAAAGTGTGAAGACTAACTGGATGATATCACAAATTAATCTTCAATAGCAGTCCTGCATTAAAACAGAAGTTGTACAATTTTCTATTGAAAATTTGAGCAGTAGTAACAGAGTTGAGGGAGTTATCAATGGAGTTCTACTGGAACAGAATGGGACTTGCAAATTAACCACAGGACTAGGGGTCAGATACTCTGACTCACATTTGGCTAGTAAATGGGTACTGGCCTACATAATATTCAGAACATCTAATATGGACTTGTACAGCTGACTGATAATGTAAACTGTTCTAGAAATACTTAGCATGCAATGTTTGATGAAAAACCCATCATCCACAATCATTATGGAATAGAGTAAATCTAGGGGGCACCCATTCCATCAGACTTTGCACAAGGGAAAGTAAGAGCAAAATTAACATCAATAAGCAGCAGACTAGGGGACTGCATCTCTCTTTTTCTGTACAAATCAGGTTGCAAAAAATCAAAGATTTCCATTCCTAAAGAAAGTCTCTTGAATTTTACTATTACAATCGGGATTTTAGGATTATATAGGATGTGTGTGTGTGTGTGTGTGTGTGTGTGTGTGTGTGTGTGTGTGTGTGTGTGTTTCTATTTGGAGAGAAATCTGTCCTTTACCCAGACTGTGAGCCCACAAGGTAGGAGTTGTCTCTATTTGTCACCGAATTGTAGTTTCCAAGCGCTTAATGCAGTGCTCTGCACACAGTAAGCGCTCAGTAAATACGATTGAATGAATGAATGAATTTCCTAAAAAAGACAATACAGATGGTTGAATTCTATCCATTGTCTAATTGATAGTCCATTCCCTGCTGTGAGCACATAAAGTGAGCCCTCTGATGCCTCTGTTGCTTTCAGGGCCTGTCATTGTTTTTAAGACTCTTCCTTGTTATCCTAATCTTTCCTAAGACTCAGATCAAGGAGGCCAAGTCTTCTCATTATTGCTGCACATTAGGCTGGTCTGTCTGCTGTTGCTGTCTCCCAGCCATTTGCTGCTGTTTCACATTGTCTGGGACTGAGCTTAACTGTATTTTAGAAGCATTTATTCTACCTGGCTATTCCAGTTCACCATACAGTACCTGCCCAATAAGACTGTGCAGCTCCTGAGAGTGTTGCTTTATTGCTGATAAACTGAGTTGATGAGATGATGAGCTAAAGTGCCATTTGCTACATATGTTCATATGTGTACATATGGAAATATGTGAATATACATGAATATGGTTTGTAGGTGACTTTAGCAAAACTGTTCATGAAGATGCTTCAGATTTAAAGCTCCAGTTCTCACAGTAATATAGAAGGTCGGACACTACAACTGGGTGGCTCCACTGCCACCCCATTCTGATTGTCCATCTCCCAAAAGTCTTGTTGTCCTTTTTGACTCAATTGTCTATTGCTTTGTCAGGGTCCAAATTTATTTATCTATTTTTGTATTTATTTATATTAATGTCTATCTCCCCCTCTAGACTGTGAGCTCACTGTGGGCAGGAATGTGTCTGTTTGTTGATATACTGTACTCCCCCAAGGTCATGTTCTCCTGTCATGCCCAACCTTCCAAAAGGCTGTAAATCCTGGACTTATAATAAACAATGCAGCCAGCTTCTGAAGCAGTAAATCTGTAAACTGTACATAATATCAAATGGCAGGACAAGATTTTCCACAGTGAGATCCTGGAATGCAGTCAGCACATCAGAATTGAGGTAACCTTCAAGCAACGTAGCTCCCCTAGATGAGACATGAATGACAGCAGGCTATCCCGAGCCGATATTATATGCATGAAAGCCTTGAGGGTAAAAAATATGATTTAAAGACTTGATGAAGCACAGTCTGAAACAATGAGACCCAGAAGTGGACAGTTGGGAGCCTGATAATGGCAGGCGTCAGATGAACCTGGCAGGAGAAATCAGCAGAGGGGATGCTCTCCTTGGGCAAGACTTCATAAAGATCAGGACACTAAGAAAGAGGCTTGAACAAAGTCATTATTTCAAGGATATTTCCTTCCTTGCAAGTAATGCCAGGGGAAGCATCAGGTTCACATTGGCCTATTCAGCCACACACTTTCATGAGGCTAGAAAGCAGCATGACTTAATGGAAAGAACATGAGGCTGGGAGTCAAGAGAACCTTGGTTCTAATCCAGGTTCCACCACATAGCCTGTTGTGTAACCTTAGGTAAGTCAGTGAACTTACCTGTGCCACAGTTTTCTCACTTGTAAAATGGAGATAATATCAATAATAATGGCATTTGTTAAGCGTTTGCTATGTGCCAAGCACTGTTCAAAGCGCTGGGGAGGTTCCAAGGTGATCAGGTGGTCCCACGTAGGGCTCCCAGCCTTCATTTCCCCATCCACCCCTCCTTCCCTCCTTCCCCTCCTTCCCCTCCCCACAGCACCTGTATATATATATATATATAATATGTATATATATATATATATATATGTTTGTACATATTTATTAATCTATTTTACTTGTCCATATTTATTCTATTTATTTTATTTTGTTAATATGTTTTGTTTTGTTGTCTGTCTCCCCCTTCTAGACTGTGAGCCCACTGTTGGGTAGGGACCGTCTCTAGATGTTGCCAACTTGGATTTCCCAAGCGCTTAGTACAGTGCTCTGCACACAGTAAGCGCTCAATAAATATGATTGAATGAATGAAAAGGGGATTGAGGCTGGGGCTCATAGTCCTTTGAGAGAATGACTTTATTCTTACTAGGACAATATGTATAGAAATATATAGGCAATTTTCAAGGTGTTTTGAATTGGGATGAATGCCCCTGATCTCTAAAATTAAACACTGATTATTAAAATAATAATATAGCATTCATTGAGCACTTACTATGTGCTAAGCTCTAGATTAGATACTAAGGTTATCAGATTGGTCACAGTCCCTGTCCCACATTGGGCTCACATCTGATCCTCATCCTACAGATTGGGAAACTGATAACCTGAGAGGTAAAGTGCATCACCCAAGGAAACACTTTAAGCCTTGGCAAAGCTGGGATTAGAAACCAGGTCTCCTGGATCCCAGAAATATGCTCTTTCATGTCTTTTCATGTCTTTCATGTCTTTCATGTCTTTCATGTCACCTTTTAGCTGAATGAAACATCAGTTTTGACTTAACAACACTAGCTTTCTCCATGGCCCTAGTTCTGGGGCTGTGGGTAGTGGTTGAGCCTCAGGGGAACTAAAGAGAGACGGGAAAACAATTTTAAAAGTCAGCAGGTTATGGGGAAGAGGAGAACTGTTTATTCAAGAGGGAGAGTTGAGGGAAGGGAAGGTGAAGAGGGAAGATCACTTGACTGGCAGGTGGTGTCACCAGGGAGGGTCGACACATTCATTTTAACCCTGTAAGTAAGTTTGTAGGTAAGTAAATAAGTCAGTAAGTTTCCTACAATGGAACAACTTTGACTCAGCATGATTACATTAATTTAGCCATATTATGTATTTACAATTGAATACATACACAATTCTGGATAATTTTTGGGGGAAAAATGTGGAATCCAACCTTGGGTGATGAACCAAGCTACCATTTATTAACATTGTTCCTGGGAGAAAATTCATTCCAATTTACAATACTTAAGAGTTTAAAATACAGTTCTGAGGACTCAATTGCATCATTAGTCTGTGGACTGCTTGCATATTTCCTTGTCTAACCATGCTAGGTTGGATAAGATGCTGTCAGAGTAGCATAATTCAAAGACAGGTCACAGTTAACATCATATAATGCTCTAACAATACTAGCTGAGACTTTCCAGATGAGAAGAGAGCTGAGCATTTTCCTAGATAGTTCTCTAGGGATATCTCTAGTGGCCCTTTGTGCCACTGGGGTGCCCTGCATATGACTACTATCTCAAGGGCAGGACAAACTGGGGCGGTTGCCTTCGTCCTGACCCTATATGTTTTCTCTCTCTCTCTCTCTCTCTCTCTCTCTCTTGTAAATTCCTTGTGGGAACTGATTATCTTGTATCTAAGACTCCAGTGCTAAGTAAAGTGCATGGCCCAGAGTAAGTGCTTAACAAATACTACAGTTATTATTAATTATTATAAGAATCCCACCCTTCCTTGCAAGCAGCAGATCTGCTCAGTGCAGAACCAGTGGCTCCAGAGTTTCAAAGGTAGTGAATGTTTAAGGCAAGCATTCCTGCTCTTTAAACCACCATTTCTTCAAATCATTACCTTCACAATGGGGTTCTTCTCCTGCTCCCCTCATTCCCCTATGGATGAACCTGGCTACGCTCCCCCTCCTCCTCCTACCCTTCTCCTCCTCCTCCTCACAACAATAATGCTGATACTAATAATATTACTACTAATATCAATATTAATTGTGGTATTTGTTAAGCAAATATTACGTACCAGGTAAAGTGCTAAGGACTGAGGTAAATACAGTCAGAGCAGGCACAGACTCTGTCTCACGTGGGACTCACAGTCTAAGAAGGAGGGAGAACATGTTTTTAACCCCCTAAATTCCAATGAGGAAACTGAGGCATAGATAACTTTAGAGACTGCTCCTATTCACATGGATGTAATAATAATTGTGGTATTTGCGGAGAAGCAGTGTGGCTCAGTGGAAAGAGCATGGGCTTTGGAGTCAGAGGTCATGGGTTCAAATCCCAGCTCCGCCAACTGTCAGCTGTGTGACTTTAGGCAAGTCACTTAACTTCTCTGTGCCTCAGTTACCTCATCTGTAAAATGGGGATTAAAACTGTAAGCCCCCAGTGGGACAGCCTGATCACCTTGTACCCTCCCCAGCGCTTAGAACAGTGCTTTGCACATAGTAAGTGCTTAACAAATACCATCATTATTATTATTATTATTTGTGTGAGAAGCAGCGTGGCTCAGTGGGAAGAGCACGGGCTTGGGAGTCAGAGGATGTGGGTTCTAATCTCTGCTCTGCCACTTGTCGGCAATGTGACCTTGGGCAAGCCGTTTAAATGTCTCTGTACCTCAGTTACCTCCACTGTAAAATGGGGATTAAGACTGTGAGCCCCACGTGGGACAAACTGATTACCTTATATCTACCCCAGAGTTTAGAACAGTGCTTGGCACACAGTAATCTCTTAACAAATACCATAATTATTCAGTGCTTGGCATATAAGAAGTGCTTCACAAATACCATCGTTATTCTTATTAACAAATACCATAATTATTATTATTAAATAAGTTTCCTGCCACAAACTTCTGCCATTTTCTTTTGTTCCCACAAAGAGACCATACAGAAATTCAATAAGGGAGTAGAATTTCAGAGTCTTAGTGGTCCACTAAGAGATTAACAGAGTAAGAAATCAACCTTGTAAGTAAACCGTCACACTTTTCAACTCCACAAATCTTCTCCACTTCATACCCCCTATCAGCAGCACTCAGGAGAGAAAATGAATGAAATCAGATGGGGGGCTTCTTATCTAATAAAACTGCTGCTTCTTTTTGGGCAACAGTTTTTGCACCCTAGGACACCCTACATTCTTTATTCGAACTGAACCAGTAAAAATATTTATATTCAATCGCTTGTCCATATAATACAAAGGAAATGTCGAAAACCTCTTGGACACATTAAAAAAAAATATGGGCAGGAGGGCTCAATGGAACCGAATCCTAAAGAGCTTAACATCTTTCACATTTGTAAACCAAATTAAGTCCGGACATTTTGTTCAAAGTTATTTCATTATCTTCTTACTTCATCAAGCCATCCTGCCGGCACACTCCATGACACTGTTCCATTTAATTACGTCTTCCCCAAACCCCCATTGGGAGACGTGTTTACATTTTCTCATAGACGGACATGCAAAAGCAGCTTGCCTTATAGGAAGCATGCTGTTGCAATATAAGCTGAGGAAAGCAATAGGGATCAGGCTGAATTCTTCCAGTACCTAAGTTATCAAAATTTCATTAGGAAATTGCATGAGGTAATTACAAGACATTATGTCTAGGTCTTCTGATGTACACTTTATGTAGGATGATAATTGATCATCTAAAATGGTAACTTCCAAAGTAAAGAATCACCATCATTTAATAATTACCATTTTCTGTGTCCCCCAGCCCCAACCATGACCAAAATAGACTGTAAATTCCTTGTGGGCAAGGACTCTATTGAATTAACTTTTTCTTGGTATATTCTCAAACACCTAGGTAGGAGGACCACAAATACCCATAATAAATAAATAATATTTCTAACTCTACTGGGCACCAATAATTATTGGAGATAAGAATCTACCACTGTTTAATAGTTCTCACAAGTAGTTCTTGAGACCCGTGAAATGGAAGACCAAAAATGCCTAACATCGTCAACTGAATTTGTTGATCCCCTTGAAAAAAATCTAATTAATTCCACATCTGTTAGATAAGTGTAAGGGGGAATATCCAGAACCAAAGTGCTAACATCAACTTTTAGTTTGCCAAGCAAGAAAAATAATCTTTAAATAACTCTGAAGTGTTTTCCCATAGGAATTTCACTTCCACTTATGATTCCCAGTCTTTCTGATAATATTAACAAACTTGTCATACCGCAAGCCTCATCAGTGCAATGTTCACAATCATCTGCAGAGTTCTCACCCTTGTCATAAGCACCGGAGTGAATATCCCATGTGCATTTCAATAGCAATGTCTTGTCATCTCATCACACTGCTTTCCCAGCTGGAAAAACCCTGGTGCTTAGAAAGAGGTGCTGAGTGAAGCAGCATTGGCAATACAAACTGCTCTCTCCAAGGTCACCAGTGACCTCTTCCTTTGGAAATCCAACAGACGGCACCTCATCTTACTCCTTGACTGCTCAGCAAGAGCCTTTGACAGTGTGGACAACTCTCTTCTCCTGGAAACATTATTTAACCTTGGCTTCACTGACACTGTTCTCTTGTTTTTGGGTGGTGGGGTGTTATGGTATTTTTTAAGTGCTTACTATGTGCTAGACACTTCACTAAGCACTGGGGTAGATACAAGCTAATGGTTGGACGCAGCCATCTCCCACATGGGGCTCAAAGTCCATGGGGCTCACAGCCTTAATCCCCATTTTACAGATCAGGTACCTGAGGCACAGAAAAGTTAAGTGACTTGCCTTAGGTCATACAGCAGACAAGTGGCAGTGCTGGGATTAGAACCCGAGCCCTTCTAACTCCCAGGCCTATGCTCTATCTCACTACCCGACTAGGACGTGCTGCATCTCATGATTCTCCTCTTACCTCTCTGGCCACTCCTTCTCAGGCTCCTCCTCTATCTCCCACCTCCTAAAGTTGGGAATTCCTCCAGACTCAGTTCCGGGGTCTTTCTATTCTCCACCTAAACCTGCTCTCATGGAGAATTCATTCATTCCTGTGGCTTCAAGTATCATCTCTACAGGCATGACTCCCAAATCTACCTTTCTACTTTCTCTTTCTCTCTGCAATCCCAAATTTTCTCATGCCTTCAGGGAATCTCCAGCCAACACAGGGATATCTCACTGACACTTCGAACTTAACATATCCTATACTAAAATCCTCATCTTCCCATCAAAACTCTCTAATCTCCCCAAGTTTCCCATCACCGCTGACAGTACAACCATCCCCCTTATCTCTTGAGTCCATAACTTTTGATTAATCTCTTTCAGCCATTCAGCAATTCAGCCATTCACCAAATCTCGTTGGTTCCACCTTCACAAGCTCTCTAGAATCAGCTCCTTCCGCTCCATCCAAACTGCTACCACATAGGTCAAAGTGCTTAGTCATTTCTCACCTCAACTACCACATCCACCTCCTTGTTGATCTCCTCTCTCCAATCCATACTTCACTCTACTGCCTATATCATTTTCTAAAAAAAAATTTGTACCTGACCCCCTACCCCTCATAACCTTCCAATGGCTGCCTATCCATCTCCACATCAAACAGAAACGCATCATCAGCTTCAGGGCATTCAATCTGTTTTCTCCCTCCTCTCTCACCACAACATAGTTTGCACACTTCCTTCCTCTAACACCAACCTACTCAATGTTCCTTATCTCATCTCTTCCTCTTTTCATCTTTTGCCCTCACTCTCCTTCCTGTGTAGAACTCTCTCTACCTTCATATCACAGACTACACCTCTCCTGATCTTCAAAGCCCTACTAAAATTATATCTGCTCCAGGAAGCCTTCCCTGACGAATCTCTCAAATCCTCACCATACCTCCCTTCCTCCTCCATCATTGGTCACACATACCTGCTCTGCCCTTTATTATGCACTTTAATACCTTTCTGTATGAGAACAGCACTCTAGGAAAACACCACTCCGGGCCCTCTCCAAAAACGATCAATTTAGTGAGTCAGGTAACCTGAAATCCATGTGAAACATGGGGTGCTGACTCTCAATCACCCAGGGACTGGTTATCCAACTTTGGGATTATCTGGACACTTTATTTTGTCTCTTTCTCTCTCTGGTAGTCTACTTTTAGTGAGCTCTCTGCTTTCCAGTACCCTGGATAGCTAGAAGGACATCCATCATACGCTTCTTCCAAGGGCTTAGGGCTCATGTCGAAGTGCTGAGTTCAATAGGCCGGGGGCTCTTGGGAGTAGTCATGGTCTATTGGAGAAGGGATAGTAAATTTTGCTCATATTTACAGCTCTGGTTAAAAAAAGGGTTTGAAGAGCAGAAGGAGGAGGAAGAGAAGATAGAAGTGGAGAAGGAAGAGGATGATGAGGAGGAAGTGGAAGCTATGAAGTTTTTAGGTCAGCTAAGGATTTATTAGACTCCATCAAGGCTCTTTCCTCAGGAGATCGAAATTGAGGCCTCTTTGGGATGTAACCATAAACAACGATCAAATTTGCCACCCTGTATTTAAGGAAGATAGGGAGTTAGGAACTCCACTCAAGATCCAATTGAGATCTGTGGAGGTCTTAGCTACCGTAGCTGAGCCAGATTCCCTCACCTAACAAGGACAAAGTCAGGATTTCATTCATTACCCAGATGGGAAAATCTCACAGATGAAATACAACAGACAAGGTTTGCAGGTAAATATTTACAGTCCACAAGGTTTCAGACTGTCAGGATCAAGGTGAGGATTTGATTAACTGCAGTCAAATGCCATGTGGTAGACCATGATTTGGGTTTGAGGAAAAGGCTGGGAAATAGGGTTTTATCTGAGATCATTCCAAAATTAATGAGCAACTTAACCCACTCCAGTTGCTTTATACCTCAGGTATAGTTTAGCTGAAGAGAAATAAACCACTTATCTCTGGTTTCATATTCTTCAACTGCAACTTCTGCCCTTCTGATCCACTTAAGTACTTCAAGTACTTATAACCTCCCCAAGGCACTGGTATCTATCTTACATACTTTATTACTTTTTTCTACCCAATTTATTTAAGAATCTATCTCTCTGGCTCCACTGCAAGCTCCTTGATGTCAGGGATTATGAATACTAATTTGTACTGTACTCACCTAAGTATTTAGAACAATGCTTTGCACACAATAGATGTTCAGTAAATGTTATTACTTGATTGATGGCTAAGGAACATCATTAGTGGGTTAATTAAACACTCTCATTTTTGTTTACTAGGATGTTTTTAAACTGGAAAGCAAGAAGATTGATAACTGATGATAAGTCCTCATAGAAGTAGACCATGCAGTTCAACAGCTGATCTGGTGCTTTATTCCACTTCTAACAGCTCTGAGAAAGGGCAAGATAAGTGGGATGTCATGTGTGTGGTCAAATGATCTCTGTTTACAGTCTTCATGGCTCAGAACATCCAAGTGGGAAGAAAATGTCAATTCTGGTCATGTTAGAGCAGCAAGGATCCATCAGGTTTCCCGTCACCTGGATCTGAATTACAGGACTTGCTTATGCTGTTAGGCTGTAAATCACCACCCACTATTTATGGCATTTCTGCACTTCCAGTCAAAATACTCAGTAAATCAAACAGGATGTGAAATGTTTTTTGGCTGTCTCCCATAAACTTTTCAATATGTTCTTGCCTCCGGCAGCTGTACAGCTCAGGAGTTATTTTACGCCTCAGTGATTTGGGTATTAAACCATACACTTTTGGATCAACAGGTGAGTAGGCTGAAATCCCTTTCATTTCCCCTCCCCTGGGGTTCTGGGTACTATGACTCTTCACTGACTGACAAGCAGTCCAGAGTCTGCAAGTTTATGAAAGATGGAACCCTGTACGAGTGAGGAGCTCTCCTCACTCATTCCCAACTCCCCTACATCATACTATGCTAACACCTTTCTTAATAACCAAAATACTATCACTTTTTATTCTAACCGTAACATATGATTCAAGTACTTCAGTTTTGATTCAATTTTCGGACTCTGTTCGCTTTCTAGTTGCCTTTCCCTGTATTTCTCTTCCTCAGTGTTGGCGTTATTCTTCATATTTTGCCTGCAGTGGCAGTGTGCACCCTAGTTCTACATCAATCAATCAATCAATCAATCGCATTTATTGAGCGCTTACTATGTGCAGAGCACTGTACTAAGCGCTTGGGAAGTACAAATTGGCATCACATAGAGACAGTCCCTACCCAACAGTGGGCTCACAGTCTAAAAGGGGGAGACAGAGAACAGAACCAAACATACCAACAAAATAAAATAAGTAGGATAGAAATGTACAAGTAAAATAAATAAATAAATAAATAAATAGAGTAATAAATATGTACAACCATATATACGTATATACAGGTGCTGTGGGGAAGGGAAGGAGGTAAGACAGGGGGATGGAGAGGGGGACGAGGGGGAGAGGAAAGAAGGGGCTCAGTCTGGGAAGGCCTCCTGGAGGAGGTGAGCTCTCAGCAGGGCCTTGAAGGGAGGAAGAGAGCTAGCTTGGCAGATGGGCAGAGGGAGGGCATTCCAGGCCCAGGGGATGACGTGGGCCGGGGGTCGATGGCGGGACAGGCGAGAGGGAGGTACAGTGAGGAGATTAGTGGTGGAGGAGCGGAGGGTGCGGGCTGGGCAGTAGAAGGAGAGAAGGGAGGTGAGGTAGGAGGGGGCCAGGTGATGGAGAGCCTTGAAGCCCAGGGTGAGGAGTTTCTGCCTGATGCGCAGATTGATCGGTAGCCATTGGAGGGTTTTGAGGAGGGGAGTAATATGTCCAGAGCGTTTCTGGACAAAGATAATCTGGGCAGCAGCATGAAGTATGGATTGAAGTGGAGAGAGACACGAGGATGGGAGATCAGAGAGAAGGCTAGTGCAGTAGTCCAGACGGGATAGGATGAGAGCTTGAATTAGCAGGGTAGCGGTTTGGATGGAGAGGAAAGGGCGGATCTTGGCAATGTTGCGGAGCTGAGACCGGCAGGTTTTGGTGACGGCTTGGATGTGAGGGGTGAATGAGAGAGCAGAGTCGAGGATGACACCAAGGTTGCGGGCTTGTGAGACGGAAAGGATGGTAGTGCCGTCAACAGAGATGGGAAAGTCAGGGAGAGGACAAGGTTTGGGAGGGAAGACAAGGAGCTCAGTCTTCGACATGTTGAGCTTTAGGTGGCGGGCGGACATCCAGATGGAGATGTCCTGAAGGCAGGAGGAGATGCGAGCCTGGAGGGAGGGGGAGAGAGCAGGGGCAGAGATGTAGATCTGGGTGTCATCAGCGTAGAGATGATAGTTGAAGCCGTGGGAGCGAATGAGGTCACCAAGGGAGTGAGTGTAGATTGAGAACAGAAGGGGACCAAGCACTGAACCTTGGGGAACCCCCACAGTAAGAGGATGGGAGGGGGAGGAGGAGCCTGCAAAAGAGACTGAGAAAGAACGACCGGAGAGATAAGAGGAGAACCAGGAGAGGACGGAGTCTGTGAAGCCAAGGTCAGATAACGTGTTGAGGAGAAGGGGGTGGTCCACAGTGTCAAAGGCAGCTGAGAATCCTCACCCAGAATCCTCACCGCAACTTTCCTCCATGTCTACCTGTGGCCTCACTCCCAACCTGTCCTGGGCCAGCAGCAGAGAAAGGACTTGAGCAGCGGTAATACGTGGTCTCATACAGGATAGAATGCGGACATTGGGAAGGCTGTGGCTGTGGCAGTTTCTGTGTCAGTAATAATAATAATGATGGTATTTGTTAAGTGCTTACTATGTGCCAAGCACTGTTCTAAGCGCTGGGGGGGATACAAGGTAATCAGGTTGTCCCACATGGGGCTCCCAGTCTTCATCCCCAATTTACAGATGAGGTCACTGGGGCCCAGAGAAGTGAAGTGACTTGCCCAAGGTCACACAGCTGACAAGTGGTGGAGCTGGGATTAGAACTCACAACCTCTGACTCCCAAGCCTAGCCTCTTTCCACTGAGCCACGCTGCTTCTCTAATCAATCAAACTGTCAAATTTATTGAGAGCTTACTGTGGGCAGAGCACTGTACTAAGCACTTGTGAGAGTATAATATAAAAGAATTGGTAGACATATTCCCTGTGCACAACAAGTTTACAGTCTAGAGAGGGAGACAGACATTAATATAAATAAATAAATTACAGGAATGGAATTTATCTGGGTTGGGGGAAGAGTGAATAAAGGGAGCAAGTCAGGGTTGACACAGATGGGAGTGGAGAAAAAGGAAATGAGGGTTTAGTCAGGGAAGGCCTCTTGGAGAAGATGTGCCATCAGTAAGGCTTTGAAGGAGGGGAGAGTAATTGTCTGTAGGATATGAAGAGAGAAGGCGGTCCAGGCCAGAGGCAGGACGTGCGTGAGAGGTGGTGACAAGATAGATAAGATCGAGGTACAGTGAGCAGGTTGGCAATAGAAAAGCCAAGTGTGCGGGCTAGTAGGAGAGTAGAGAAGTGAGGTAGGAGGGGCAAGGTGATTGAGTGCTGTAATTCTAATGGTGAGGAGTTTCTGTCTGATGTGGAGGTGGATGGGCAACCACTAGAAGTTCTTGAGGAGTGGGGAAACAGTTTAGCAATGGGATTACTGGACTCCGAGCTGTGAGGAGCTTAAAGCTCTGCAATTCTAGCCACCATTCTCTACTGCTCTTTCTGTTTCATTTTTCAAATTTAACTTTGTCCTTTAGCTTAGTTTTGTGCTTTTATTAGTTCATTTTTCCTTATGTATCTGTTGCCAACCCTCTTTCCTCCCCCTTTATTTTCAGAGTATGAATCCCTAGTGGGCTGGGACTGTGTCTAATTCTCAGCCATGTGTTTTTCCCAACCCTTAGTACAGTGCTCTGTGCTCAGGCACTTAATACTATAACAAGTATTACTACTGCATTTCAGTTTATCCTAGTCTATCTTCCACATAGCCAATTTTCCCCAAAACTCAGTTGCCTCCATCTGTTCATTATTCTCAGCTAGCAGGGACAGTAAATATTTCCTCTTCCTTCTCTACAACTGTCCATTCTCTATTTTAGCCAGTAACCACTTCTGCACTGTTTCCACTGCAACAAAGCCCTCACCTTCCATTAGTTTCCACTAAAAAACCCAACTTTCCCACCTTCTTTGTTTTAGGTAATTAAAATATCTCCCACCCCATTGCTTTTCTTTTCCACTTCCTTGTCATCTTATTTCTAAGAACTGCTCTCTCCATGACAGGTTTCTTTTCCAAATGTGTTGAAAGTCCAATTCTGACTTTTCTGTCAAATAGTAAATCCACAGGTGAGCTTCTCATTGTCTAAAGTGTGCATCCCTAATTTAATAAATGCCACATTGGGGTTGAATCTTTTGCAAATACTCTCTTCATTACTGAATCTATTATTTTATGCTCACAAATTTGACAGAAGGTTTGCTGGTGAACTGACCTATAATACTCATAGTCACATTTGATTGGATAAATTTAATCCAGTTCATTAATCTCCAGCAGTTATGTCCATGATTCCTATTGAAATCACTATTCAAGCTCTAATGAAGGAATCTGTTAGATTTCTGAAATATTAACTCTGACTTATAGTCTTAGCATTCTTTTGAAGCTTCATCTTTTGTCCAATATCTCAGCTGAACTTGGAATCTTTTTGCTTTTTCATTATTCTTGGGTAAGTAAAAGTCCCTAAATCTCTTGATTACCAGGCAGACAGATACTTTTCTTATGATATTTGTTAAACACTTACTGTGTGCCAGGCACTGTTCTAAGCACTTGGGCAGATATAAGGTAATCAGGTTAGACTCAATCCAGTCTTAATCCTCATTTTTACAGATGAGGAAACTGAGGCACAGAGAAGTTAAGTGACTAGCTGAAAGTCCCATAGCAGAAAGGTGTCAGAGCAAGGATTTGCACCTAGGTCCTCTGACTCCCAAGCCCATATTCTTTCCACTGGGCCAAGCTGCTTCCCAGTGGAAGAAGCCTGCTGGTTTCTTATGACTATCTCACAGTGAAAGTCTCTGCTTCTTTCATTCAGTCATATTTATTGAGCACTGACTGTGTGCAGAGCACTGTACTAAGTGCTTGGAAAATACAATTTGGCAACAGATGGAGACAATCCCTGCCCAACAACGGGGGTTGGAAACTATATGGTGCACTTTATATCTGTCTTCTCAGTTTTTACCATTTATAGTATCATTTTGAAATCAAAGGACTAGCCTATCATTACATAGTTAATTTCCAAGGCACTATCATGGATTTAATAATAATAATAATAATAATAATAATAATAATAATGGTATTTGTTAAGCGCTTACTATGTGCCAATCACTGTTGTAAGCGCTGAGGGAGATACAAGGTAATAAGGTTGTCACATGTGGGGCTCACAGCCTTCAACCCCATTTTACAGATGAGGTAACTGAGGCCCAAAGAAGCTGAGTGACTTGCCCAAAGTCACACAGCTGATAAGTGGCAGAGTCAGAATTAGAGCCCATGACCTCTGACTCCCAAGCCCGGGCTCTTTCCACTGAGCCACGCTGCTTCTCAATTAATTAGTAATAAGTAATTAGTACAATTATTCATCTTCAGTAGGTACTCATAAATAATATTCTGAATGGGTTGACAACCCCAGTGTTAGGGTAGTATTAAGGTTTGATTCCTAAGAGTGAATATTCCTGAGAAGGAATTTGTCTAAGAAAGTCAGCACAAGCATAGACATACAGGTTCACTTGTAGTTAGTTAAATCCCATATACTTGCAAGTTATTCATTTTTTAGTAAAATCTGCATTGGTTGATCCCATTTGGACATGGAACAGCTGGAAGCCCCTATCAGTTTTACATAATAGTGAAAGCTGCTTAGGACTGAGAGTGATTTACACATGAGTTTGACTTCAACTGAATTACATCCAAGAGGTGCTTTAGAAGATCACAACATTCCTAAATGTAGCAAGGGAGGAAGCTGTTTCATTGTTTAATACACTTCTCTTCAGGATTACGGAGAAAGTTTCCATTAGCCTGGTAATCCTACCCCCTCCTCCTTAGACTCTGAGCCCCAGGTGTGACAGGGACTATGTCCAACCTGAGTATCTTGTATCTACCCCAGTACTTATTATGGGGCTTGGCTTAACAAATATCATTTTTATGATTAATCTTATGTGTTCACATCCGTTACTCAAAGCCATACTAGAATCAAAGTGGTAAAATTCAGTGAGAGTGAGTGCATTGTAGGAAAATTAATTTAAACTACAACTACAAATTACACTTGGGAAAAAGATCTTGGAATCATAGTTGACTGTTTATTTAAATCGATCAAATTTGGACTGGCAATCAAAAAGAGTTGACTGAATGATGGTTTCAACCAGAAAGAAATAGAAAACAACACAAAAGCCTACTTATTCTTCAACAAAAAACCACTGTATGCATGCATCTGGAGTGCTATGAGCCATTCTTATTGATGCATTTTACAAAGTAAATAATGGAACTAGAAAAGGGACAGGGAAGGGCAATATCAGATGATCAAAAGACTGTGGAGAAGTTTTTGAATGAGGAGAGGCTGAAAAGTTCCAGTGGACTCCAGGTTTGATTCAGAAAGAAGGACTGAAAAAGTCTGTGCATTTGGATCTGTGCCCTTTAAAAATTGATATTCACCCCACCCTCAGCCTTACAGCACTCTTGTACATAACCATAATTTATTTTATTGTCTGTTTCCCACCTAGACCATAAGCGCCTTGTGGGCAGAGAGTGTATCTACCAAATCTGTTGATTTTACTTTTCTAAGTGCTTACTACAGTGCTCTGCATAAAATAAGCACTCAATAATGCCATTGATTGATGGATTGATAAAATTTTAACCCTTGAGTGAGGTCTAGTGGAAAGAGCACAGGAAGATAGGAAGGGAATCTGGATTCTAATCCCAGCTCTGACACAATTTTTATGGTATTTGTTAAGTACTTACTATGTACAGGCACTGTACTAAGCTCTGGCTTGTACTAAGCTTGTATCAAGCTAATCAAGTTGGGCACAATCCAAGTCCCATATGGGGCTCACAGCTTTAGTGCCCATTTTACAGATAAGCCAACTGAGGCACTTGTCCAAAGTCAAACAGCAGGAAAGTGTTGGAGCTGCAATTAGAACCCAGATCCTCTGATTTCCAGGCCTATGCTCTTTCTACTAGGGCATGCTGCTTACCTGCTGTGTGACCTTGGGCAAATCACTTAACTTCTCTGTGCTTCTGTTTCCTCATCCATAAAATGGGGAATAAATAAATGTTCTCCCTCCTACTTAGACTCTGACATCCACATGGAACAAGGATTGGGTCCTACTACCTAGTATAGATGACATCTTTTAATATATAACCTTATATCTACCTCAACACTTGGCACATAGTAAGAGCTTAACAAATATGACAGTCATTATTATTAACACATACATAAGCACTGTAAATGTTGTACTTCAAAATACAACAGTCAGGTTTTCTTCAGCTTATTTTTGTTTCGAGATAGAGATCACATAGGATCTGTGCTGAATAGCTCAGCTACAGAGGTATGAACTCCCTCAGTGATTCCAACTGTCCATATAGAAGAGGAGGGAAACCCCATGGCCAGTCATTTATCCTGGGGGCAATTTCAATAGAAACTGAGGTCCCCCAGGAGTGGAATTGAGGGTGGCCGGGAAGGAGACGATGTGGTTTCCCATATGCTCCCCATTGGAAACTGGGCTTTCTCCACTCTGTCAGCAGCACTGAATTTTTATCTAAGCATATAGGAACTTTTGGAGATCTATTTTAGGATCTGATTTTATATGCCTGTTTCTGATGACTTGTCACAGTCTCATGGTAGCTTACTGAAACTTTACCTGAATTTTAAGGCAAAGCGCTTGAAAATGTTCAACTTCAATTAGCTAGCATATCTCAAATTGATGCTTAGTACATGCTTTTAGTAAGCACCATTTTATCTGAAAATGAGACAAAATGGAGACAAAACAAAGATTACTGAGCCACATAACTATCCTCCCATTGCACTTCTCAATATATCTTTATTCTCTATTGCTTCCTCCTACTTGCAATTTATTTTAGCATCTGTCTCCCCCACTGGTTTTAAGCTCCTCGAGGGCAGGAATCGTGTCTACTATCTCTATTTTACTGTCCAAGGTGCTTATTATAGTGCTCTGTATACATTAAGCACTCCATAAATACTACTGATGGATTGACTGGTTGTCCAAAATGAACCCAGGATTTCCGAACATTTATGATTCTTCTGGACATAGTCAAGGAAGTTTAGCTAAAAGGCTCATCATCAAAAAGTGGAGTGGGGAACTGACAATAACATAAAAGAAAAGAAAGGGGTGAATATAGCAAACACACTAACTCATCAACAACAGTAACAAAAGTCTCAGTCCATCACTGCGGAAGGGGAAATTCCGCAGACTCCTCCTGGCTCCCCACAACTCTCACGGTGCTCTGGCATTTAGAAAAGTAGGCTTCTCCCCAGCCTGCTAGAGCAGAATGGGTCTTCACCCTCGGGATGGTGGATAGGGGACAATGAGGAGGAGTGAGCTCTGGGTCACATGACTGCAGGCTTAGCGTCACCCTTTCCTACACCTGGACACCTGAGTGGCTCTCAGACGATGGTGAATGGGGAGAGATGGAGTGTATGAGACTCAATAATGCTCATTTTACTCCATGATTCACCTACTGCTTGACAGGTTGACTTGCAATATGGTGTTTCCTGTTCTCCTTCGTCTGGTGAAAAACGTGGCCAAGTAGATTTTAATAGAAAACTCTTGCTCCCAAATAATCTCTGATTTATGCCAAATGAATAATAAAAAATACCAAAACCAATTCACCCATTTCAAGGGATCCTTATTAAAATGAAGAACTTCTCTATGTCCACCTATAAGTTCTCACATACATCCAGACCCTAGAATGCAGAATACAGATTAGTTCAATTACTAATAAAGTAACAAATAAAGGGTTTAGCTTGAACTATCAAATGGGTTTCAGAATACTGTCACAGGTGGATCCATGTTATTTTTATAACTGTTTCCCCTATTAGACTGTAAGCTCCTTGTAAGCAGGGATTGTGTCTCTTGGTTACTCTGTACTTTCCAAGCACCTAGAACATTGCGACACACCATATTTGGTCTAAGATTTGATTCAGAGGAAGTCTGTGTGAGGAATGTCACTCAGGAAGATAGGTTCTCCCTGGGTGAGACCTTGCCCTCTGGTGAGAGCCCTGTCCACCTGAACAAGACTGGCCACCCTGCCAGGTGGGGCCCAGGATCCCAGACTTGGGAATGCCCACGGAGGGGCTGAGAACTCCAAGAGCCTTGGGGCCCGGGGGTTTGGAAGGTGAGTGGACGTAGGAGTACGCACATTCACCAACTGGGGAGCTTTTGAATGTTTTCTATGCTGCACCTTACTGAGAGTGTTAGCAAGAGCTATACTTTTGAAAGGATTTTCCAGTAGCAATGTCAATTTTTGCTCTCAGTTTTCATTAAAGACAAATTGACTTCAATCATCAACCCACCCTGCAGACAGGACCACTAGTTTCCCCCCAGGTCCACCGGGCCTTGGCACTGGGATATCTGTCTGATTAAGAGGCTGCACTTCAGCCTTCTCCAATTCCCGCAGCCCCATCCTCTTATTATGTAATTTATGTATGTATTTCCACCTGCCTTGGCATTGGGATATCTATCTGATCAAAAGGCTGCACTTTAGCCTTCTCCAATTCCCCCAGCCCCATCCTCTTATTATTTATTTATTTATTTTAATGTCTGTCTCCCCCTCTGGACTGTAAGCTGGTTGTGGGCAGGGAAGGTGTCCATTGTTACACTGTAGTCTCCCAAGTACTTAGTAGAGTGCTTTGCACACAGTAAGCGCTCAATAAATATGATTGATTGAATGAGTGAATGAATGTTGCCACCCTTAGTCCCCTTTAGCCCTTTCCCTCACAGGTTTCTGGACGTGTTTGGCTGTTAATGAGAGGGGCCTGGGGGAGCCATTTTGTTGGCTAGGAATCCATTTTTCAGGTGACTGTTTTTGAACCCATGAACAATCACATTGAGGAAGGAATTCAAGAAGGATCTAGGCTGTTCTGCAGGGCAGATCACTGAAAAAAACCAGTCCGCAAAGTGGCCCGCCATGCTCTGCCCAGTAATGGGCCTGGAGGGAATCAACAGCCCCCAAGACACCCAAGGCAGCTAAACAGCAACGACTGCGACTCCAGAGGCAGAGGAAGATAAAAGGCAGTTGCCTTGAGTCGGGGCCCCGGGCCTCCCCCTTTGCTACCACCATGGCCCTCACAGCTCCTGCCCCAACCAAGTCAACATCACAAACAGGTGTGGCTGCCACGAACCACCACAGTCACAATAAACCTGCTAAAGCTCATGCCAGGAGGCCACATCACTGCTCACAGCCATCGTGAACCAACTCGGCCCCCACGAACCATGAACTGTTAAGAAGTGCATCAAGTGTTTATGCTGTTGTCACAGCCACTGCAAGGCAGCCCGGGCCCCGCAAACCACGGATTACAAAGATTCACATCGGGTGTTCACACTGCCGCCCACAGCACCATGAGGCAACGAAGTTGCCATGTGTCCAGATCCCGCAGGTTCTTCCAACGTGGGATCACCTCCACGAACTTGGGGCAAACTGTCAAACGGGTAGCAATGTCTGTTGTGTATGTGTGGGTGTGTGTGTGTGTTTCCCCATTTAATTAGGCCAAGAATTGAATAAAGCTCTCCACTATACATAATGGTGGTTTGCATTTATTTTGAATTTGTCACAGAGTGCCCAGTCTAGGAAACTCCCTGTCATTACGTCTGATTAGGATCTGTTTCAGACATACCAGGCCAGTTGGGATACTCCCAACTGTTGAGGTCCTTTAGGATAGTGGGCTTTCCCAGCTCAGGAGGAGGGGCTGGTTTGGAACCCACAGAGCAGGGCCCGGGGCTCGTGACACACAAATTGGTGATGAGGAAAGTTTTCACTTAATACTTGTCTTGAGTTCCTGAGTGTAGAGGAAGGTGAATTCCCAGAGACAGGCTCATGACAGTTACCTCGAATCCCACTTATCAGAGAAGAAGAACAACCTCTTAAATTGAAAGTTAATGCCCTGGCTTTCTGGTCCCACCTCAATCAGGCAGACTCCTGGGTTAATCAATCATCATCCCCCAAGAAGTACTCTCACTAGGAATATGCAGCTGGGAGCACCTCAAACAAGTGAAGTTCAACTGATTCTAAGAAATCATTTGGGAGAGGACCACTGCAGTCTTCCATTCAGTGAACTTTGGCTGTTAAGATACTACAGGCCATTTTGGAAAAGGAAGTTTGTTAGCCCCATGCAATCCGAGATCGCCTGTTACCAGTTGTTCTGTTCCATGAGCCCATTTCATGGTCCTGCCCACAGGCACCTATGGTTCTTTCAAACTTCTAAACTAGCCACAATAAGAAAACCAACAGCAAAATAATAAAAGCAGGGTAAAGAGGACTATTTGTAAATGTTGAACAGCCAAAGGTTATAAATTATTAATATAACTATGAAAGGTGGGTGAGACATGTTTCTGCAGATTTCAGTCTACTAAATCTGCCTGATATTTTCATTTGAATGGTAATGCCTTTATTCAGGTTATACTGTTTGTCTTCTTCTCTTAGAAACAACCCCTAAAATTATATGTGGTAGCTCTTTTCTGACTCCCTCTTTCTCTATCTTTTTCTATAAATGCTGGGCAAACAGTGGAAAGAGCACAGGCTTTGGAGTCAGGGGTCATGGGTTCGAATGTTGGCTCTGCCAATTGTCAGCTGTGTGACTTTGGGCAAGTCACTTAACTTCTCTATGCCTCAGTTCCCTCATCTGTAAAATGGGAATTAAGACTGTGAGCCCCCCATGGGACAACCTGATCTCCTTGTAACCTCCCCAGCGCTTAGAACAGTGCTTTGAACATAGTAAATGCTTAATAAATGTAATTATTACTATTATTATTCATTTGAATTAAATCATGCATTTCCAGTAAAAATGGATGGAATGTTTTCAGCTCAGGACACCAATTTATGGTTTTCATTTATATGAAAGCAACGGCTTCATATAATTGTGGCTCTCTTAGCTGGCAGTGTTACTGTGAACAACACTCTTGGCTCTCTTTACTAAAGATCTAAGTTTCAGCAGAGAGAGGGCCACATATTTAGACCTATAGCTCACAAGATTTCTCATTCAAAAACACCAGGCGATGAACGATTAAAGGTTAGAGAAATTATTGGGTTGGGCAAGGCTGAGTAACTTCTCATCTCTCCACTCAATTTTTCTCCCGTATTCGCACTTCAGCACTTCTGTGTCACCTAAAGCACTTGAGTACTCAATCCCCCAGTCACCTCCCAGCCTGAAAGCACCTATGTACACATCTTCAAACTCTGTTGTTTCCTACTACCAGTAATTTATGTTAATATCTGTCTACACCATTAGATTGTAAGGTCCTTGAGGGCAGGGACGGAACCTACTAACTCTATTTTATTCTCCCAAATGGTTAGTACAGCTGCACAGAGTAAGTGCTCAATAAATACCACAGGTTGATTGAGTGTTCAGACCCCCAGCACAGGACTGCTTTGAGGTCTCTCAGCACAAAGGAGAGTCAACTGGCCTGATACAATTTGCTCTTCACACAGCCTTTTGATTGGAAGTAGCGTGGATTAGAGCACGGGCTTGGGAATCAGAGGTAATGGGTTCTAATAGTGCCTCTGCCACTTGTCAGCTATGTGACTTTGGGCAAGTCACTTAACTTCTCTGTGCTTCAGTTACCACATCTGTAAAATGGGGATGAAGCCTGTGAGCCCCACGTGGGAAAACCCGATTACCTTGTAACTACCTCAGTGCTTAGAACAGTGTTGGCACATAGTAAACACTTAACAAATACGATTATTATTATTTCCTAGAAATTTACACTCAGCTAGTGGATGCACTGAGGATAGTTCGCTGCCTAGTAATTCTCATGGGCTTCCTTTTTTTCATTTCCAAAAGAGGGGCCCAACTGTTTTCCAGTTTTCAAGGACTCAAGAATAATAACTAATGGCTCAGCAATAGCATCCACCAATTGCTTAAGTACTCCAGGATGCATGCCAGCTTTTGAGATTCTCTTCAACCATCTCTTTCCTCATTCTTGTAAGCGTTATTTTATTCTTTGGCCTTTTAGCACATTGCCCCTGGGACATTTTAACTTTGACTTCAATCTGCTTCAATCTGTTAGGTCATGGGTTCTAATCCTGGCTCTTCCATTTGTCTGCTATGTGACTTAGGCAACTCACTTCACTTCTCTATGCCTCAGTTACCTCATATATAAAATGGGGATTTCAACTGTTAACCCCATGTGGGACAGGGACTATGTCCAACCCAATTAGTTTGTATTCACTCCAGTGCTTAATACAGTGCCTGACACATAGTAAGGGCTTAACAAATATCATTATTATCATTATTATTATCCCTGGTTTCCCACAGCCACTAACCTGCATCTTGCTGAGCTTTTTCCCTCCTCCTTAGAGGAGTTGGAATATCTTCTAACAAGGTCTCTCTCCGATCATTAGCTCCATGACAAACTCTCCCTTGTTAGTAAGATTTGAATCTTGAAAGGCACCAGCCTTAGTTGAGGGATTCCTGAGACAGCCTGGCCTTTTCAACTGCTTTTCCAGCAGCTCTCTGTCTAGTTCACAATCCCTGTGTGGGACTGCATCCTGATCCAGAGTTGCTTTGGTTAGCTGATCTTCCCTTCACATATTGGATTCTTTTCATGACATCACCTTTGTCTTTCTCCATTCACTTTAACCCAGACACTCTCACCCTGAGGATGCTTTTTGTTTCTTCCTTACCTCCTCCTCAACCCTTATGAGAAAGGATCAGCTAAAGACAACCATGAACCTATGTTGGGTTAATGAATCAATCATTCAATCCATTGTATCTAAAGAGTGTTTACTGTGTGCAGAGCATTGTACTAAGTGTTTGGAAAAGTATAATGCAATAGAGTTAGCAGACATGATCCCTGCCCACAAGGAGACTACAGTCTAAAGGATGAGAGGACTGTCAGTGTCCTCTCCTTTCTGTACTTCTGTGTCATCCCTTGCACTGGGACCACGGTGAAGAGGTTTTCACTCTTACAGTCCACAGCAGTTTAGCTCATTATGGGCAGGGAATGCGCCTGCTAATCTCTTTCACTGTATTCTTGCAAGAGCTCAAAACATGCTCTGCACAGAGTAAGTACTAAATAAATATCATTGATTGACCGATTCCAAATTACTGTGCTCAAGTTTCAGTGTTGGAAAGGATTCAGGGCTGGACTACAAGTCAGGAGTGTTTTAGCTATTGGGAGACCCCCAATTATCTGTATGAGAAACACTGCATCTCTTAAGGCTTCTGAAGTGCAGGCAGACAAGCCTGAAAAAGGTCTGGATGAGTTTAAGTCTTGAGACGACAACATAAGCCAATCTATACCACTTTGTGCCCTAGAGAAGCAGTGTGTCCTAGTGGATAGAATATGGGGCTGGGAATCAGAAGGACCTGGGTTCTAATCCTGGTGCTGTCACTTGTATGCTGTGTGACCTTGGCTTCCCTGTGTCTTAGTTACCTCATCTGTAAAATGGGGATTGAGACTAGGAGCCCTATATGGGATAAGGACTGTGTCCAACCTGAGTGTCTTGTATCTACCCCAGCTCTTAGTACAGTGCCTGGCACAAAGTGAGCACTTAATGAATTCCATAATAATAAAAATAATAATAATGATAGATTTCTAGCCTGTGAGCCCGCTGTTGGGTAGGGACCATCTCTATATGTTGCAAACTTGTACTTCCCAAGCGCTTAGCACAGTGCTCTGTACACAGTAAGCGCTCAATAAATACAATCGAATATAGGAAGGAGGTGCTATTTTCTTGATTGCATCAAGTTAGGTGGGCAAATAAGCAGCATGGTATGATTTTGGAGAATTGTAAATTTACTGAGACACTCATGAATCCAAATGAGAACCAATCCTTTTTTCCAGTGGATTAACTCAAATTTAGGCTTTGCTCATGAACCACTACAAGGACTTCACTGCGGTAATTAAAATTACACAATAGCTCAATTTGAGATTTCATCACTGATTTTATTTTCTTAAGAGTAAGGAGAGTTAAACTGAATGATAACACCTATACACAGTTTGGTTAGTTTGGGAGGTATTAAAAGTTTAGGGCTCTTCACTACAGCCAAATACTGCTTTCCTGTCCAATTCATTAAACTCTGCCATTAAACCAGGAGGCTGAGACTAAGGTTGAGGCTGAGCCTGAGGGGGATGAGGTGAAGATTGTAAGCTCTTTCTGGGCCGGGTTCATCTCTACAATGCTTTGCACACAGTAAGTGCTCAATAAATTCCATTGATTGAAACCTCTGTTCCCCTGGTTAGCCCCATACAATTAGGCTGAAGCAGCCTAGCAACATGTTTTTTGGGCCTTATTTTGGCCTTTTAAAACCTTTACTACAGAAACTTCACAGTGAGGGAAGGCCTTCACTTGTCCCAGCTCCACAGAGGTACTGCCTATCTCCAATCTGAGAAAGAACTCCCTGATTGAACAGTGGCACCTCTTTCAAATCCATTTATAAAACACGGGAGGTTTGTCTCTTTTGACTCACATTTTACAGGCCTAAGTATCATTGCGAGTTTTTATTTTCCCCATTTCTACACAAAGCATTATCTGAGCAAAACATACCTTATGTTTTCTGGTCCTAAAAGGATACTTAAAAATCGCACTCAGGAGAAAAAGGGCAGCAGTATACCAAATGGGAAAGATATACTTCAGAGCCATCTTTTGTATCAGCCACTCGGATGCCAGCCCTTTTCTATTTTTCTAATGGTGGATTTATCTGTTTTAAAAACCAATTTAGATAGGCAAGTGATATTGCTTTATATGTAACTGAACCCCAAACATGAAATTAGGAATTATAAACCTCTAGTAGCAGTAATAGTCCTAGTAATTATGGTATTTTTATTCCCAGCAATTTGAGTGAAGCACTGTACTAAGTGCTGGGGCAAATTATAAGGTAAACAGTCCCTGTCCTAAAAGTTTTCTTACTATGGCCTAGTGGAAAAAGACTGGGCATGGGAATCAGGAGACCCAAGTTCTAGTCTCTACTCTCCCATTTGCCTTCTGTCTGATGATCTTTGGCAAGTCACTTAATTTCTCTAGGCCTGTTTTTTCTTTTGTGAAATTGAGCTGAGACACCTACTCACCAGTTCTTAGACTGTGAACCCATAAGGGTCTGGGATTGGGTCCTATCTGATCATCTAGTATCTATCTCAGCACTTACCACAATGTTTGGCCCATAGGAAATGCTTAAAATGTCATAGTAATGATCATTATCATTATTAGAAATAAATATTTCCCAGGAACCTGCCTAGAGGCTGCAAACACTAGATTTAAGTATCAAGTAACAAACCTTCTCAGAAAACGGTACTTTCACCAGAATATTAGCTCTTTTAAATCCACTGTGCATCATGACACTAAATCAATGGGTTGTTTTTTTTTAATTGCAAGTGAGACATTTTCCACGTCGCAGCACATGCAGAACCCAAATAGCAATTAAAGGTTAACAACATACAGCAGTGGTTAGGCACATTACTGTGTAAGTGCTTGGAAGAAGCAGCATTTTAAATAAAGACTAAAGTGCAACAAGTATTAGAACGATCCCCAGTCAAGATTATCTGCCCCAATTCTTGTAAATATAGCCTTCATGATTTTAATAGCAATGAATCAAAATGAAGACATCATTTGGGGAGGCAAATTTTCCTATCCAGCTACAGATGTTTTTATAATGAGACCATCAGCATTTAGAAATGAGGTAGGCCTATATTTGATAAGCAAATTTTGGCAGTTTCTGTATTTGTTTTAACCAAGTATGCAAAACGCATATACGCAACATACGCTAGAACTCTGCCCTGGCTGGAGACTGATGTGCTTCTGTTCTAAGCCCTCTCGAACCACAAGGCCAAAAGACTTGGTAAAATTCAAGCTCTGACGCACATGAGACTCAAGCTTAGTAGCCTTGGCAGTTACTTGGTGACATGGCTGCCTTCATACAGGGGCCATGGCTTCTTTCAGTGGCAGCTACGTGGCTCTGGACAGGTGAGTTCCAAGACTGACTGTCCAGGGCTGGGACAGCAGGTCCCAGGGCTTGACCTCAGGGCTTGACTTCAGCCCCACACTTCCAGAGAGATGACATCCACAAAGCCTCTAAGGGCTGGGGCAAGCTTGGGGCTTGCAGGACATTTCTCTCCCATTCCTTCTCTAGTTCACCATCCCTAATTTGATCCTCAGGGATATCACCTATATAGAGGTCCCCAGCAACGCTTCCTCTGCCCATCTCCTCTTACTCCTCTATTTCAATGACTTCTCCTCCACCCCATGTCACATTCTCACCAAACGGGGCACACACTTGATTTTATAATCTCCAGTAATTGTACAATCTCTACCTTCACCAATTCTGAAATTTCACTATTAGACCACAGCCTCCTCACCTGTTCCCTTTCCCATACACCCATCACTCCCACAAATATTAATAATGATAATGATGGCATTTGTTAAGCACTTACCATGTGCAAAGCACTGTTCTAAGCGCTGGGGGGGATACAATGTGATCAAGTTGTCCCACGTGGGGCTCACAGTCTTAATCCCCATTTTTACAGATGAGGGAACTGAGGCTCAGAGAAGTTAAGTGACTTGCCCAAGGTCACACAGCAGACTTGTGATGGAGCCGGGATTCGAACCCACAACCTCTGACTCCAAAGCCTGTGCTCTTTCCACTGAGCCATGCTGCTTCTCAAATCTGTCCTGTTCCCCCACAAAGACCTCAATTCTTTGACTCCCCTCCAATAGTCTAATGCTGTCATGTTCCATTTTTTAATGGTAAGTGCTTACCATGTGGGAGGCACTGTACTAACTGCTAGGGTAGATACAAACTAATTAATCAGTGATTCAGTCTTATTTATTGAGCACTTACTACACGCAGACCACTGTACTAAGCATTTGAGAGAGTCCAATACAGTAGAATTAGCAGACTCATTCCCTGCCCATAAAGAGCTTACAGTCTAGAGGGGGAGGCAGGCATTAATATGAATAAATAAGTAATTTATAATTTAAAGATATGTACATCAGTGCTGTGGGGTTGGGGGTGGGGGGAATATCAGGTATTCATAGGGCACAGATTGAGGTGCATAAATGACGCAGAAGGGAGAGCGAGCCAAGGAATAAAGGGTTTAATCGGGGAAGGCCTCTTGGAGGAGAAAGTGGTGTCTGGAAAATATGGACGGGGAGGGAGTTCCAGGATAAGGGGATGAACATGGGAAAGAGGTTGGCAGTGAGATAGATAAGATAGAGGCATAGAGAGAAAGTTGGTGCTAGAGGAGCAGAGTGTTTGGGCTGGGCTGAAGTAGGGGTTTAGCAAGGTGAGGTAGGGTGAGTTGACTGAGTGTTTTAAAGTTGATGGTAAGGAGTTTCTGTTTGATGTGAGGTGGATAGGCAGCCATTGGGGGTTCTTAAGGAGTGAAGAGAATCAGGTTGTTGATGGTTCATGTCTCACATGGAGCTCCTAGTTTTAATCCCCATTTTACAGATGAGGTAACTGAGGCCCAGAAAAGTGGAATGACTTTCCTAAGGTCACACAACAGACAAGTGCTGGAGTCAGGATTAGAACCCAGGTCCTAAGAGGAAAGCATCTTATCCCTATTTCACAAGTGACAAAACTGAGACCCAGCAAGGTTAATAGGAGGCCCAGGGCAGGGCATGTACTAGAACTGAGGTTTTCTGACTCCAAATTACATGTACTGCCTGCTGCATGAACAAGGGAAAACCAATCAGTTTTCTTTATTAAAATACAATGATCTTAGTTCTGCTAATAACTGCCTGCACAGATCACCCAACAGGTCAGCAACTCATTCTGGATTCTATGCTAGCTCTTCCTATCTTCATGGAATATTGACTTGATTTATTTCTCTGTGGCTGAACTAACCATCCTGGTCTGGTAAACATTTATATCACCACAGGAAGAGTAAGAAAAGTGGGGAAGCCCTGGTCACCTTTGACATACAGGGAGACTATTTTCATAGGAAATCTAGTGTTTGGTCCTCATGTTTTCCAGGAGTAGACAAGCCCAATACTATAATCTATGTCAGAACCATTTGATTTAATTTTATGTATCAAAACCAGGAGTCAGAGCAGTGATGAGAGTTGCACTGCAATGCAGTGCAGTGCAATGAAGAGGATGTTCTGCCACTTAATGGCCATGAATTACATGCTGGTCAAACGATTTTAGTGCATCAAGGATTCTTTTTCTGTTTCATTTGCACAGAGTAAATGAAATTGATTGATTTGTAATTATCCTTTCAGTGCTATATTAAAAAGCTTTCATGGTGTGATTGCGTTCAAGAGGATAGGGGTGTTCGTGGTTGTGTGTGTGTGCATGTGTAAGTGTAGTTTAGGATGTCTGTGGGTAGATGTTTCTGGAGGTTAGCACTGGAGTAGAGTTCTGTGCAGGCTTAGGTCAGGTCCTACCATCCACAGGGCCTGAGGCTGATCCCACCAGGTTAGGTTGGCCCCAAGGTTAACCCATTAATAATGATAATAATGATGATATTGGTTAAGCACTTACTATGTGCCAAGCACTTTTCTAAGCCCTGGGATAGATGCAAGGTAATCAGGTTGTCCCACATGGGGCTCACAGTCTTAATCCCCATTTTACAGATGACGGAACTGAGGCACAGAGAAGTTAAGTGACTTGCCTGAAGTCACACAGCTTACAAGGTATGGAGTCGGGATTAGAACCCACGACCTCTGACTCCCAAGCCCATGTTCTTTCCACTGAGCCACGCTGCTTCTCACGTTAAGGTGTGGGTCAGACTCTGGTAGCATTTGTTCCCCTCCACCCCCCCAGGCTTTCCTACCAACCAAATAAATCCTACTGACTGATTCCAGCTGTGTTAGTTGCTTTTCAGATGGGCAATGTCATCATCATCATCATCATCACCAATACTATTTATTGAGCACAAACTGTGAACTGTTCTAAGTGCTTGGGAGTGTGCAGTACAACAAAACTAGTAGACATGTTCTCTGCCCAGAACAAGCTTACAATCTATAGGGGGAGACAGACATTAATTATATGAATAAGTAACGTATAATAAATAATTTTCAGATATGTACTTAAGGCAACACAGACGGGAGTAGGAGCCGGAGAAGAGAGAGCTTAATCGGGGAAGACATCTTGGAGGAGATGTGATCTTAATAAGGCTTTGAAGGTGGGAAGAGCAGTGGTCTGGTGTATATGGAGGGGGAGGGAGTTAAAAACTAGGGGGAGGATGTGGGAAAAGAGTCAACTGAGAGAGAGACAAGATCAGGGTACAGTGAGCAAACTGTGAGGGCTGGATTGAAGTAGATCAGTGAGGTAAGGTCGAAGGGGATGGTGATTAAGTGCTTTGAAGCCAATGTTAAGGAGTTTCTGTTTGATGCAGAGGCGATTCTAAAGGATTGGGAAGACACAGACTGAACTGTTTGTTTTAAATGGTTTGTGCAGTAGAGTGAAGTATGGATTTGAGTGTGGAGAGACAGGAGACAGGGAGGTCAGGAAGGCGTCAGATGCAGTAGTCAAGTCAGGATAGGATAAGTGCATAGTAGCAGTTTGGTTGGAGAGGAAAGGTCAGATTTTTAAAATGTTGTGAAGGTAGAACTGGCAGGAGTTGGTGGCAGATTGAATATGAGGGTTGAATGAGTCAAAGACAACATCAAGGTTACAGACTTGAGGGATAGGGAGGCTAGTGGTATTGTCTACAGGGGGAGGACAGGGTTTGCATGGGAATATAAGGAATTCTGTTTTGGGTATCTTTAGTTTTAGATGTCGGCGGGACATCCAAATACAGATGTCCTGAAGACAGGAGGAAATGTCAAACTACGGAGAAGGAAGAGGTCAGGACTGGAGATGGAGATTTAGAAACCATTCACGTAGAGATGAGAGTTGAAGTCTTGGGAGAGAATGAGTTCTCTAAGGGAGTAGGCACAGATGAAGCATAGAAGGAGACCCAGATCTGAGCCTTGAGGGACCCCCCACTGTCAGAGGGAGGGAGGAAGAGGAAGAGCCTGCCAAAGGGACTGAGAAAGAGTGGTCAGAGAAGTAGGAGAAGCAAGAGAGGAAAGTGACAGTGAAGTGAAGGTTGGAGAATGTTTCAAGGAGAATGGGGTAGTCTTCAGTGCTGATGGCAGCTGAGAGTTCTAGGAGGAGTAGGATAGAGTAAAGGCCAGCATAATTGGCAAAAAGAAGGTCATTGGTTACCTTCACTCCTGTGGAGTGAAGGGGGCAGAAACTAGATTGAAAAGCATTATTCATTCATTCACTCATTAAGGAGAGAATTGGAGAAGAGGAAGTGGAGATAGCAGGTGTAAATAACTCTCTCAAGGAGTTTGGAAATGAATGGTAGGAAGGAGATGGGGTGATTATTGGAGGGAGCTGTAGTGTCAAGGGAGGATATTTTGGAATAGGGGATAAATAAGCATGTTTGAAAGCAGTGGGGAAGAAGACACTAGAAAATGAAGGGTTGAAAACGGCAGTCGAGGAGGGAAGAGAGAGGGTAAATATTTTAATAAGGTATGAGGGGATAGGATCAGAAGCACAGGTGTAGGGTAGATTATAAGAGGAGGTGAGATTTCTCCTTGAGATACTACAGGAAATACAGGGAGAACTATAGAGGATGGAGGAGGAGGAGATGATTGGAGAGGAGCAGAGGAGATTTTACGGAGATCATGCTTGTTAATGAGGTATGTGGCCAGATCATTAGGGAAAAAGATGGTGGGGGTGGGGAGACAGGAGGTTAACGGGAGGAGTTAAATGCCTGGAACAGCTGGTGGGAACAGTGGGTATGGGAGTGAATTAGGAAGGCGAAGTATTGTTGTCTGGCAGAGAACAGGATCCAATTGAAGCAAATCAATTTTTGCATCAAGAGAAGGTAGATTGTAATGGAGAACAAATGGTATGGAGACAACACTGAGTAGCAGCATGGCCCAGTGAAATGAGCATGGGCCCGGAAGTCAGAAGGACCTGGGTTTGAATCCTGCCTCCAACACTTGTCTGCTGTGTGGCCTTGGGAAAGTCATTTCACTTCCCTGGGCCTCAGTTACCTCACCTGTAAAATGGGGTTTAAGACTAGGAGCCCCACGTGAGAGATGAAGCATATCCCACGCTTCCAGAAATGAGTATGGGTTCAAGATGTTCCTTTGTTCAAATGGCATTTGGAATCTTATCCCAGGGTGGTCAGAGCCCTCTGCTTACCACCCATTAATAATAATAATAGCATTTATTAAGCACTTACTATCTGCAAAGCACTGTTCTAAGAGCTGGGGAGATTACAAGTTGATCAGGTTGTCCCATGGGGGGCTCACACTCTTCATCCCCATTTTACAGATGAGGTAACTGAGGCCCAGAGAAGTGAAGTGACTTGCCCAAAGTCACACAGCTGACACTTGGTGGAGCCAGAATTTGAACCCGTGCCCTCTGAGTCCAAAGCCCGGGCTCTTTCCACTGAGCCACGTTGCTTCTCTGCTTCATTGCTTCCTCACCCTTCTTTCACCTTTATTCATTCAGGTTTCTTTGCCATCTTCCCATACTTTCACCTCTTTTTGTTTCCTTCCTCCCAGGACTGTTAATTTAAACTTACTCACCCCCTCAGTTCTCATCATTTTACTTTTCTTCTCTTCCTCCCCCTCACCTAACCTCTCCTCTTTCTCCTAAATGCTGCCTTTTCTCAGGTGACCTCCAGTGTCAGGAAGAACTCCTTCTTACCTTCTTGAATGCACACACACACACACAAACACACACAATCCTGATATCCAGGACCAGTAGCAGAACTGACTGTGAGCTTGTTGTGGGCAGGGAATGTGTCTGTTTATTACTGCAGTGTACTCCCCCAACCACTTAGTACAATCCTCTGCACACAGTAAGCGCTCAATAAATACGATTGAATGAATGACTGAAAACAGGTAGCCCTGAACATGCCTGTCTGACTACTGATCCTAAGGAGCTAACTCCTGCCTGCTTGTGCGTGGGTTTTTTTTTTTCCAATATCACTGGAGCCAGGCTGGCCTGAATTACCCCTCCACTGCTAAACAGAATGACTGCCATCTGGGGAAGAACCAGCTCCCAATTTCTTGCCTTGAATGGCCAGAAGAAACTTAGAAAGACTTTTCTGCTAAAAAACTATGCTAGGAGTATTCATTTAAATCCATGTGGGATAGGGGGGAAGGAAGGGGAGGGAGCCTTTTATACAGATTATCACAGTGAGCTGTTTTATGTTTTCACTGCAGACAGAACAAGGGGAGAAGGGCCATAAACTCTAGCATGAAGGATTTGGGATGGAAAATGGAAGTGTTTTCTTTTAGTGATGGTTGTTAACACTAGTAAGGAGCCCTTCTTTGAAGAGTTTAAAAATGAGAGAAATTGAGGTAAATGACTAATACAAGGTCACTTATGTGGCCCTGCCTAAAAGAAATGGGATTGACCAGATAATTGTTACAGTTCCTGTTGGCCTGATGATTCTGTGATACATTGATGCAGGGGAAATAATGCAATTCATCAAAGGCCAGAAACTAGTCTGAAAACTTTGCTCTTATAATAATGATAATAACGGTTTTTATTTTGTGCCTATTCTGTACTTGGGTTGGTATCAGATGATACCAGACAGTCCCTATCCCACATGGAGCCTGCACGGGCATCATTTTTCTCAATCCCACATTTTTTTCAAGACTTTGGTTTGGGACCTTGTCAAAGACTTATTGAAAATCTGGATGTAATATGCCTGCTGGTTTCCCTCTATCTGTAGGATTACTTATCTATTAAAGAACTCCACCACATTTTTGAGGCATGATTACTACTACAGAAATCTTGCTCTCTTTCTCTCAATAATTTATTCTCCCCTAAGTGCTCAATGATTCTAAACTTAATTATGTATTATATTAATTGACAAAGGAGAGGTGTGAGATTCACCAGTCTACAGTTCTCAGATTCATCTCTGGAACTCTTCTGAAAGAGGGCATTACATTGGGGATTTGCCATTCTTCTGGTACAGGGACCAATTGTAACGATAAGCAACACTCTTACAATTTCACCTCTAAGTTTGTTCAGAATGTTCAGGTGGATGCTAGTGAATTGTAAATTCACCCAGTTGGGCAAGAATATCCTCTGCTGTCATCATCATGTGAATCAATTCCCTTTCATTTTTTAACGTTTTTTTACCTTATGCTTGTCAAATGATGCCCTGATTCACTAGTTAATTTCCTGCTGTTGAAGAAAGATTTCTTATTATCTTTGCCAATCCTTGCAAAATGTTCTTCAAACTCATTTTGGGGTTGACTAATTTCCCATGTTAACTTCACCTGCCACCTTCTATGACCTTTCTCATTCTCCTCACTGTGGTGTATCCTGTTTTTTTAAAAATATGCTTTTTTTTCTTCTGATGATTCTGTTTTCCCCTGTCATCCATGCACTCTCCTGACAATCAAAGTAAAAAGAGGAGTATTTAGAACTAGGCCTTGAAATTTGGAGTCAAGAAATCACCTTGTTCCTGGGAATCTACATTTGTGGTAGAGCAAGGAATAGATAAGGAAGGATAACAGACAATGCATTGTCCTCTCTCTCACTCCTCTTCAAGCCTGGACCAGATATATGGACACAGCTTCCTGACTACTTATGTGATCGTGTTGAAAAAGATGAAAAGAGATATAAAGTGCTAGATTCAACGGAATTGGGGATTCTTTCATACCAGGCAGGCAGCCCAAAATCTTTCCCAGCTTCTGATCAATTGACAATGGCCACTTCAAGTTCTTGCTTCCAGCAACTGTGAGCATTGTAAGCTGGAAGTCTTTCAATACCACCAATGTTTCCACAACGGCACCAGTTATTTTCACCGAATAGCTTTGTTTTTGGAAACTGGTAGAGAAATGTCCATGATGTTTAACTTTGTGCCCTATTTTCCAGGAACCCCATACCAAAGAGTAGTAACAGCTGGGGCAAAGAATGAATTCCTACAGCTTTCTGTTGTTCTAAACACCAAATGGTCTGTGAAACAATCCAACCCTGATTGAGTCCACAATTTTAACTATCTTTAGGGTTCTTTTTTTTAGGTCTGGGGAAAACATGAAGTGCAAACTATGCACTAGGAATATACATTTAATGCGTTTGACTATTATTGATCACCCAGTGTGGATTCAGAAGTAAGATTTTTGTAAAGGAAATGTCTCAAGCATCCAACTCTGTTCATTTCTTATTAAAGTGGGAACTGTACTCTACAGAATTTTCAGTGAACCTTTTGTACTGTTATTCAAACATGTCATTTTATAAAAGGTGTACCATATTTTCATACAAATATTTTAAAATTAGTCACGCAGAAACATGATATTTTTTCCATTTATTGAGTGATTATTATAACCAACAAATTCTTCAAGTTACTTAAATATGGTCCTTGCTCAATGACAAATTATCAAAAACCACGCAACTAATTGAAAAACATCAAAAAGTACATTTTACCGCTGAAATGAGAAATCACTGTCAGTAAAACCGATTCCAGAGAAAGTCTGGGTTTGGGTTAGAGCAAAGATGAAGGGTAGGACTCAGGCCAGTTTGAGGGGTCAGGTTTGGGATTCAATGGTTGGTCAGTTCAGTGTCAGTAATTTAATATTTTACAGTGAGTAAATATTAAACCAATGTCTGGTTTTCACTAGTTAATGTCGTTCCAGCAGTCGAGAGGAAACAACTTGCACAATTTACTTCTGATGGAAAGATTCATTCAATAGTATTTATTGAGCACATACTGTGTGCAGAGTACTGTACTAAGTGCTTGGAAAGTACAATTCAGCAATAAAGAGAGACAATCCCTGCCCACAATGGGCTCACAGTCTAGGGATTTTTGGAGGACCTCAGTGTCACTCCTGAGGTTGAGGGAGAATGGCAGCAGCAGTCTCTTCCCTGGCCTCTTTCCTAAGCTGATCCCACCCTCTTCCCACTGTTTGGGAGGCCACAGGTAGTATGGATCAAAAGGTAGTGAAGGGCCAGAGTAGTAGTGACAGAACAAGATTTTTTTAAGCTATATATATTGGATTTGATTGTAGAAGGGTGGCAGCCCTGGCTGGAGGAGGGAATGGGAGGGACAGAGGGGATGCAGTGTGTCCAGAGTCACATGGAGCGTAAGTTCCAAAGAGCTACATGATGGGGTGGGGCCAGTGGAAGCAGGAATGGGAAGAAGGAAGGGGAAAGATGGGCCTTTCCAGGTGCAGTGGTGGAGCAGGGTAATAAGTCAAGCTTGTTTGGCCCATGTACCCCTTCAAGGCCCCATGGGTATGCTAAGATCCCAGAGCCAGACCTGGGAATCCCAGACAACATGATGCAGAATGATGATATCAAGAATGAAATGCAGACCAGTAGTTGGAACTGTAAATTGCTAAAGTCACCAAAAGTTGGTCAAAGAAGAATGATGTAAGTCTCATCTGAACACTTGCTGTTGGGGAAAATGTCCACTCAGACCAACTGCTTCTGGTTGTTTCATCTTCCTGAATATAAGAGCTTACAGCAACATTGGCAGGACTGAATTTCAGCCATATGAACATGCCCCTTGAATACAGCTTTTTCAAAAGACAAAACCAGTGATGATTATCCTTAGATCTCTGAGATGAGACCCAATCTGAAATGCCCTCACCTGAAAATGTCATTTTTTCCCATGCCTCACCTGTGGTCGAAGCATTTTCCCACCTCCTCAGAGGAGCAGTTCATCAAGACGGTAAGTACATGAGGGCAGGCTGCAAAATGATTTGTCCATAAAATGCAAACTCACTTCACTGGAATACAGGTTATGTGTGACTTTTCCTACTTTACTAACCCTGGCACGGACATAGGAGAGGTATATTTGGGGGGATGTTCTAGGGCAATAATCCTCCTCATCACGGAAACCATAGGAAAGCACCATGGCCAACTGGAAAGGGCACGGGCCTGGGTGTCAGAGGACCTCGGGTCTAATCCTGGCTCCTCTACTTGTCTGCTGTGTGAACTTGAGCAAGTCACTTAACTTCTCTGTGTAGTTTGGATGGAGAGAAAAGGACAGATTTTAGCAATGTGAAGGCTGAACCAACAGGATTTGTGAGAGAGACTATGTGGATTGAATGAGACCAATGAGTTTAGGATAACACCAAAGTTATGGGTTGGTGGAACAGGGAGGATGGTGGTGATCCCTACAGTGGGAGAAAAGTCAGGGAGAGGATAGGGTTTGGATGAGAACATGAGGGTTTCTGTTTTGGGCATGTTAAGTTTGAGATGTTAGCAGGACTTCCAAGTACAGATGTCCTGAAGGCAGGAGGAAATGTGAGACTGCAGAAGAGAGAGATCAGGGCTGTAGATGTAGATTTGGAAATCAGCTGCATAGTTGAAGCCATGGGAATCAATGAGTTCTCCAAGGGAGTAGGTGTAGATGGATAATATGGGAGTGATGGGACAAAGAACTGAGCCTAAAAGGACTCCCAAAGTTAGAGGGCTAGGGTTAGGGTTAGGGTAAGGTTAGGATTAGAGGTCCCCCTTCACTTCTGACAGATGATGACTCTTCCCACCTTCAAAGTTTTATTAAAAGCACATGTCATCCAGGAGGCCAACCCCAACTAGGCCCTTATTTCCTCTCCCCACATTCCCTTCTGCATTGACCTTGCATTTGGGTTTGCACCTTTTATTCACTCACCCTCTGCCCCACAACACTTATGTACATATCTGTAATGTATTCATTTATATTAATAATTGTCTCCCCCCTCTAAACTGTAAGCTTGTTGTGGGCAGGGAACATGCCTACCAGCTTTGTTATAGTGTACTGTCCCAAATGCTTACTCAGTGCTCTGCACACAGTAAGTGTTCAATAAATATGATTGATTGATTGACTGATTGATTGAAGTCCAGGGATGAGGGCATAATAGCATCTCCACTGCTCTGGTTAATGAGTTTCCAAATTGCCGTATATGTAAGCCAATGATGAGTGGTTTGCAAGTATTATCAGGGGCCTATTGTCACTTTATGCCTGCTAGATTTCCTTATTTACGATTAGACAGGACACTCCTTTTAAAGGGCAACACAGAAACAGGATCAAAGAAGGTGAGGATATGAACACCAGGCTAGCCCAAAGCTTTATTTCAAAATGGGAAGGTGGGTCCAACGGGTGGTCAATGAGAGCCCACATTTAACTTGGAGGATGAAATATGGAACATTTCTACTTCAGATATGAATCCTGGCAATTTTGTTACATCTTCATCCTGCTGCTATTTCTACCTCAGGAAAAGTGAGACTGTGGATGGAATGAAGCTGCTCTCTTTCCCCTACCTGGTTGCTAAGTAATGATAATAATGATGGTATTTGCTAAGCACTTGCTATATGCCAGGCACTGTACTAGGCACTTGCATGGACACAGATCCTGTCCCAGCTGGGACTCACAGTCTCAATCCCCATTTTACAGATAAGGTAACTGAGGCTCAGAGAAGTGAAGTAGCTTCCCCAAGGTCACACAGCAAACAAGTGTTGGAGCTAGGATTAGAGCCCATGACCTTCTGACTCCATCCACTACACCATGCAGTGCGGAAAAAATGGTGCCATCATTGCAGGATTAACATACAGTCTCCAGAAATTTAATTGCTGTTACATCTACGGATGAATTCAGGTTAGCATTTGGCTGTTGGTTGTTATAAAACTCACAAAGGTGCAGGCAAAGCTATACTCTACTGGCTAAGGACCACACTTGTAACAAAAGCATTTGGCTGGTTATCAGCCACCTCAGTTTCACTCCAAAGTTTAATTACACACAAAAGCTGTTTATGGCCTCGTATACTCCTGCAACAAGAACATTATCTTTAAATGTGTCCCTTGGAAAGCCACAGCACATGGTAGAGCCACTCTGCAGCCTCTGGACTTAAAATATTATTACTGCATATTACGCAGGCTCCATCAAACACGACCAACAGTGAGAACCTGAGCTGAAATGGTCATCATGGATGTATCTTTAATCTACAAATCACACAAGAGGGCAAAATGGGACATGGGAGATTGAATAATAATAATAATAATAATAATAATAATAATAATAATAATAATAATAATAATAATAATAATAATGGCATTTGTTTGCAAAGCACTGTTCTAAGTGCTGGGGAAGATACAAGGCGATCAGGTTGTCCCACGTGGGTCTCCCAGCATCAATCCCCATTTTACAGATGAAGTAACTGAGGCACAGAGAAGTTAAGTGACTTGTCCAAAGTCACACAGCTGACAATTGGCGGAGCCGGAATTAGAACCCATGACCTCCGACTCCCAGGCCCAAGTTCTAGCCATTTTGCCATGCTGCTTCTCAAATTGTTTTCCTTTGGTAAAATGATATGCATCTACATTTTTAGAAAAAGAACCATTTCAAATATTTCCCACAGAAGCATGACTACCCAGGTATATCCGGTGTGTTTGTATGTACAATATATTTGCCCCGTTTAGAAACATCCTTGCCAAATTCCCTAAATGGAATTTTTTTTTAACTGGCTGCATTCTCACAGTTGATCCCAAGGGTATTCATTCATTCAATCGTATTTATTGAGCGCTTACTGTGTGCAGAGCACTGTACTAAGCGCTTGGGAAGTACAAGTTGGATTCTACATTGGGTGAGTAGAAATCAGTCCCATGCAAACAGGGAGGGCACAGTAAACCCATTAAAGACATAATGAAACCCTATCTCAAATGGTGAGAGCTAAAATCTTGGCACATAGATGAGCAAAGGGTTTTGACAAGTCTACATGTTGCCAACTTGTACTTCCCAAGTGCTTAGTACAGTGCTCTGCACACAGTAAGCGCTCAATAAATACGATTGATTGATTGATTGATTGATTAAAGGGCTCTATGCAGTCTTAATCTTCTTCAACCTCTTGGTCACCTTCAACATCATTGGCCACTCCATTCCTCTAGACTTTTGTTTGGTGGACAGTTCTTTCCTTGTTCCGTTACCTCTCTAGCCACTCCTTATAAGTCTCATTCACAGGTTCCCCTTCTGCCTCTCATCCCCTAACTGTGGGCATATCACAGTTCTCTTTTCTCTCTGTTTTATTCCCCTAGTCTTCACACTATGCCCTATTTTGCACAGGAAGCTCATATATTTGCACAATTTTAGCTTCCATTTTTATGACATTGACTACTAGTTGTATCTTTAGACTTTAAGCTTGTTATGGGCAGGTATTGTACCTGCCAATTCTGTTATACTCTCTCAAGCATTAAGCCTAGTGTTATGCACATAGTGCTCAATAAACGTGATTGATTGATCTTGCTAGCCTTGACTTCTCACCTGCTCTGGAATCTCACAATTCCAGGTCAGCTCTACATGAGTGTCCCTGAACTCAACAAGGCAAACGTTGAACACTCCTCCTCCAGGAGGCCTTCCCAGCCTCCCATCAGGCAGTCAATCATATTTACTGAGAGCTTACTGTGTGTAGATCACTGTATTAATCAATCAATCAATCAATCAATCGTATTTATTGAGTGCTTACTATGTGCAGAGCACTGTACTAAGCGCTTGGGAAGTACAAATTGGCAACACATAGAGACAGTCCCTACCCAACAGTGGGCTCACAGTCTAAAAGGGGGAGACAGAGAAAAGAACCAAACATACCAACAAAATAAAATAAATAGGATAGAAATGTAGAAGTAAAATAAATAAATAAATAAATAGAGTAATAAATATGTACAACCATATATACATATATACAGGTGCTGTGGGGAAGGGAAGGAGGTAAGATGGGGGGATGGAGAGGGGGACAGGGGGAGAGGAAGGAAGGGGCTCAGTCTGGGAAGGCCTCCTGGAGGAGGTGAGCTCTCAGCAGGGCCTTGAAGGGAGGAAGAGAGCTAGCTTGGCGGAGGGGCAGAGGGAGGGCATTCCAGGCCCGGGGGATGACGTGGGCCGGGGGTCGACGGCGGGACAGGCGAGAACGAGGTACAGTGAGGAGATTAGCGGTGGAGGAGCGGAGGTTGCGGGCTGGGCAGTAGAAGGAGAGAAGGGAGGTGAGGTAGGAGGGGGCGAGGTGATGGAGAGCCTTGAAGCCCAAGGTGAGGAGTTTCTGCCTGATGCGCAGATTCATTGGTAGCCACTGGAGATTAATGCTTAATGATTAATGCTTGAGAGAGTACAGTATAACAATGTAACAGACACATTTCTGGCCCACAGTGAGATTACAGTCTACAGAGAGTGAAAGACTTTAATATAACTAAATATAAGTGCTGTGTGGCTGCGAGAGGTGATGAATAAAGGGAGCAAGTCAGGGCAGCACAGAAGTGGAAGAAAAGGAAAAGAGGGTTTAGTCAGAGAAGGTCTCTTGGAGGAGATGTGCCTTCACTAAGGTTTTGAAGGAGGGAGATAATTGTCCATAGGATATGAAGAAGGGATGGCGTTTCAGGCCAGAGGCGGGATATGGGTGAGAGATCGATGATGAGATAGACAAGATCAAGGTACAGTGAGAAGGTTAGCATTAGGAGTGCAGGCTGAGTTGTAGTGAGATGAGGTAGGAGGGGACAAGGTGATTGAGTGCTTTAAAGCCAATGGTAAAGAGATTCTTTTCGATGCCGAGGTGGATGGGCAATGGCTGGAAGTTCTTGGGGAGTGGGGAAACATGGCCTGAATGTTTTTGTAGCAAAATGTCTGGGCAGCAGAGTGAAGTATGGATTGGTGTGGGGAGAGATGGGAGGTAGGGAGGTCAGTAAGGAGGCTGATATAGTAATCAGAGTGGCTTAGTGGCAATAGTATTTATTAAGCATTTAGTCTGTACTGAGCACTTTATTAAGAGCTTGAGGAAGTACATCAGAATCAGTAGACATGATCCCTTACTATTTAGCAGCAATAGCAAGTAGAGGTCATGAGTTCAAATGCCGGCTCTGCCGCTTGCCAACTGTGTGACTTTAGGCAAGTCACTTAATTTCTCTTCGCCTAAGTTACCTCATCTGTAAAATGGGTATTAAGATTGTGAGCCCCACATGGGACAACCTGATCACCTTGTATCCTCCCCAGTGCTTAGAACAGTGCTTTTCACATAGAAAGCGCTTAACAAATACCAAATTATTATTATTATTATTATTATTATTATTATTATTATTATTATTATTATCATTATTATTATCAAGGTGGGGTAGGATAAGTGCTTGGATTAATGCAGTTGCCTCCCACCTCTGACTCCTTGTTCATGTTATACCCTCTGCCTGGAATTCCCTGCCACTTCAAGCACACCAGACCACAGCTTTTCTCATCTTTAAAACCTTCTAAAATCTCACCTCTTCTGGGAAGACTTCCCTGATAAATTTCAATTAATATTCATCATCACCATTTATGCTTATATTCATACACATAGAGATAAAGACAGTCCCATACACACATATATATTCAAATGATTATCACAGCTAAAGAATCTTAATAATTTTTTGCTTCTATCCATTTTATCTTCATTCTTTCTCCGGCTCTCACTCTTGGCAAATAATGTCAGCCTTGGCAAATAATGTCAGCCTGTCTTTCCCATTAGATTGCAAGCCCATAAAGTGACATGCCACATCTTCTACTTCTGATGCACTCTCCAGGGTGTTTGTAAAGTGCTCTACACAGAGCAGGTGCTCAGTAAATACAACGATAATTTTGGCTGGTCATAAACACTTGCTGAATGCACAAGAGTTTTCAAAATACTCCATATCCTTGCTGCATTGATATGGTAGCCTATAGTCATGGAAGGAACTTGGTGATAGGCAACAGGAGATGGAGATGTTCAGGAAAGATGAAAGAAAAGAGTTTCCTAACACAGTTACCACAGAATAATCAGACATGACTCTGTGGGTTTTTCCAATTTGTTTTGATCAATACTATACCCACAAACTTTTCTGGTCAGTGGTTTTCATGTCATAATTTAGAGCCTTAGACTTGGGGTTTTACAAATTACTTTGAAAATGAGAACTGATTGTATAGTCTAACTTTCCTTTTTAGGGGGTGTGCTTGGCACCAATAAAATCTAGAAATCTTTAACACCACTAACAAATGAGCCAAGTAACAATACTGCAACAGTGCAGAATGATAAGCAGTTCTTGCCAGAAACAAAGTTACATGTTGATATTCCTACTGTCAGTATTCAACCCACTTTTTCAATCTGGCCAGACTGGCTCTAGCATTTTCCCAGAAACACTGTAGCTTTTTCAAAGACAGAAAACCCTCTCGACTCACTCCTCCATTCCTCTTTATTCATTCCTCCTACTTCATCCCAGCTCACACTTTCCATTCTTCCTAAGCACCCCCTTTCTCACTGTGCCTTGTTCCTGATCATGGCTCCTCCTTTGCCCTGCAACTCCCCCAACCCCTGTACCAGGCCAGACCTCTTCCTGTTTTCAAAGCCTTACTGAAATTCTACCTCCTGGGGGAGGTTTCCCCAGTTTGGTTTTCTTCTCCCCAGATTATACCCTCCCAATTATCATCTAAGTGCTCCTGCACACACAACTTTCTGAAGCATTTCCAAGCATCAGCATATATACTCAAGTAGTTTAGCACTTCTCTATCCTCTGCAATTTATTTTGTGTCTGTCTCCACTGTTCTATTGCCAGTTCCTTGTGGGTAGACTGTTCTCCTCCATTTACTGTGGTCTCCCAAGTGCTTAGAACAGTGCTCTCTAGGTGCTTAATAAGTACGATTGGTTGACTGACTAATTAAACGTAGCTCCTTTATCTTCCTAGAATTCCAATAATTCCCATAGTACACTTGATGTTCCAGAAAGGCATGTTGCTGATGCTTTCCATAAACAGGTGTGGTATATTTCTGCACAGGTCTAAAATTTGGAAATTCAATATCCAGGTCAAATACCAGGAAGTCCTGAGACTCCTAGCTCTTTGTTCCCTGCTTTCAGTGAGACTCGGGGCATTTCCATTCTCTCTTCAGGAACAGAATGGCAGAGTAGTCTGTGTGCCTGCAAGAGACAGGCCTGGGGTTGTCGATCAGCCCGTGGTGATGGGGTTTCTCTGGGGATTGCCCTTTTGTTCTTAGATGCCTTTATGCTAAAATCTGTAAGGAGGCTTCAGTCCTCCACCAATCTCCAACAGTCATCTGCCCGCAATCCTCGTGATTTCCAGGATGTCCATGGCTTCTCCAAAAAGCCCTTTGAAGACTACATTAAGGCATTTGAAAAGGTACAATTGTGAGTCAAGAGTATTTATTAAGCATTTAGTGTGTACTGGGCACTTTATTAAGAGCTTGAGGAAGTACATCTGAATCAGTAGTCATGTTCACTTACTATCTAGCAGCAATAGCAAATAATCTGAAGCTTTGTCTTCCCTTGTCTCTAACGATTCCTAAATTGTCAGTTACCAATCATTCAATCAGTGGTATTTCTTGATTGCTCACTGAGTGCAAAGCACTTTAAGTGCTTGGGAAAGTACAATACACAGACTTGGTAGATGCAATCCCTGCCTCCAAGGAGCTTACAGTCCACAGGAGGAGACAGACTTAAAATAGATGTCTAGAGAGCTTCCCATCACCTAGGCTCACATCCTTTTCTTTCCACTGTATTTTGTGGGTCAGGTACCACAGATGATTCCCAAATTTACCTCTTCAGCCCTGACTTCTCTCATTCTCTGCAGTCGCACATTTCCTCCTGCCTTCGGGATATCTATTCTTGGGTGTCCCACTGACACCTCAGACTTAACATGGCCAGAACAGAATCCCCTGACTTTCCCATCACTGTAGACAACACTACTATCCTCTCTATCTCTCAGGTTTGGCAATATCCTTGAATCATTCATTCAATTGTATTTATTGAGGGCTTACTGTGTGCAGAGCACTGCACTGAGCACTTGGGAAGTACAGTTCAGCAACACAGACAATCCCTGACCACATCAGACTCACAGTCTAGAAGAGGGGAGACAGATATCCAAACAAGTAAACAGGTATTAGTACCATTATTATAAATAAAAAGAACTATAGATATATATACACATCATTAATAAAAATAAATGGAATTATAATCATAAATATGTACATATATACACAAGTGCTTTGGGGATGGGAGGGCATCATATCTCTCATTCAAACTCTCTCATTAAATGTCACCGGGCTCTGTCAGTTCTACCTTCACGACACCTCAAGAATCTGCCCATTCCTTTCCATCCGAACTGCCACTACACTAATCCATGCACTTATCCTATCCCCCCTTGAATACTGCATCAGTCTCCTAGCTGACCTCTCTGCCTCCTGCCTCTGTATTCCAGTCCTTACTTCACCCTGCTGCCCAGATCAATTTTCTAAAAAATGTTCAGGCAAGTCTACTAAGCCAGGACAAGCTTGGGTCCTGTGCAGGGGACTGAGCTGGGACAAGCCAGTGATTAGGAGTGTTGAATAAAGAGAGGGACAGATAGCTATTGGAAGTTTTTGAGGTGTGGAAAGATGTGGGCACAACGTCATTTGAGAAAAACGATCCTCAGCAGAGCAAAGTATGGACTGAAGACAGGGAAATCAGAAAGGGGGAGGCTGATGAAGTAGTCAAGTCATGATATTCCCAGTGTGATGGTCATTTAGATGGAGAGGGAGAGGTGGATACTGGAGATTTTGTGGAGGAAAAGGAATCATGATTTAGCCACAGACTGCATATTAGGGTCAAAAGAGAGGGAGAATCAAGGAAAAGGATAGAGTTCTGGGCTTGAGAGATCAGGAGGAGGTTATCAACTGTGATAGGAAAGTTAGTTGGAGGGGAAGATTTGGAAGGAACAATGAGCTCAGTTTAGGACATATTAACCTTGGGATGCCTGTGAGACATCCATTTAGGATGTCAGAGAGAGAGGAGGGGATATGAAATTGCAGAGAAGGAAAGAGGTCAGAGTTAACATGGTAGATTTAGGAGTCAATGAAGCAACACCTCTGGATTCACACTTGACAAAAATAATTTAGAGCGAGTCACATAGTTGCAGTAAAGCAAGTGTCACCCTGAATTAGAATTGAGAATCCCAGAGAATTCAGGACTGGTCTCACAAAGCCAATCCAGGGAAACAGTAAGTATAACTGACCAATGATAGTGATGGACAATTTCCACCATCTGTTGGAAATAGAACCCTACCCTACAGTGCCCTTTAACAGAGTATCATTTTAACAAGAAGGAGGAAGTTTGGATTTTCTGGGCTTAAAATTCTTGTAAAATGTGAGTGAAACATTTAAAGAGTAGACTCTCTACCCAACTGCACCTTGCCAGCTCACCAAGGAGCTCAGCCAACTTTGTGATCCTCCTGCGTGTGATCGGCTATGTCGATGTCAAAGCTGTGAATTTCCTCTTGGGTTTGAACCCTTCCTGGAATTTCTGATCACAGGGGTTGGCACCATCAGGGTCCTCCCTGAATTCTGTCTTTCCATATTCCATATTTCATCCTTATGTATCCTTCTCTTCTTGCTTTCTGCAGTGTCTGACAGGTTTGCTTCTTACCTGGCTCTGCTGCAGGAGCACTTTTTTGTACAAGGTGAGAGGACAGGAGCAGAGATTTAGAATTTAGCAAATTCCAAACAAAACAGCCAAAGCAGCATGGCCTAGTAGAATATCATGGGGCTTAGACTGTGAGCTCCATGTGGGACAGGGGCTGTGTCCAACCTGATTAACTTGTGTTTCGGACAGTGTTTGACACCTTGTCAAAGTGCTTAACAAATACCATTATTATTAATTCGTGTTATTAGGGCATCTGAGATCTTATCCCAGCTCTACCACTGGCCTGCTTGTGACATTGGGCGGATCACTTAGCCCCGATCTGTAAAATGGAAATAAGGTGCACTGTCCTTCTTACTTCGTAGACTGTGAGCCCCACATGGGATGAGGTTGGTGTCTGATCTATTTAATTTGTATCTTTCCCAGTGCTTAGCACAGAGCTTAGTAAATGGCCTTTAAAAAATGAATAAGCCTCCTTTGAAAAAATATTGTTCACAAGCTAGCACATAATTACTGCCATAAGAAATTCATATTCAGAATAAAAGGAGGACAGCAAGAAAAAAAAGAGCTCAGAAAATCCATACTTCTTTCTGTCTTGCACAAATAAATGTGTGATGAAAAACAATGTGATGTACCCACACCACTCCTAGCCTCTGCTACTAAATTCCTGCTGATCAGGCTGAAAGTCAACCTTTCTTCCTCTCAATGCTCTTCCAGCCAACCAAGAAGATTCATTAAAAACCACTTGCAGTCATTGCGGTTTCTTGTATTGATCCAAAAAAGAAATGAAAGGAACCTTGCCGTGCTGGAGGCACCTGAAGCAGGTCAGAGCCAAGCAGGGCCTCTCCTAACGTCTCTAGCCTCTGCTTTCTCAGCTGTAAAAGGAAGAAAATGATGCTGACTGGAATTCCAGGGTGGGAATGAAGGCTCACTCATGCACCAGCATAAGTTCCAGTGACTTGAACTCTCCTCGCCATACTAGGGGACATGGGGGAGGGGAACACAGGATCTCAGCATGCCCTCCACAGATTCATAAGAATGGGAGGTAGAGAGAACTATATCCATCCCTATTCCCCACTGGTCTCTGCAAGAGGCTGGGGAACAGGGTCCTGAGTGGTTCTGGATGTCCTCCAGAGTGGACCCAGGGACATATGCAGCCCAGACAGACTGGGCATTGGCTGGTGGCAGCTACCAGGACACAACCTTCTGGCCACCATGGCTTCCCCAAGCTCCATGTGGTCTGTCCTTTCTGAACTTCCCGTCTGCCCAGGACTCAGGGTAGTGCAGTATTGCCACTGATTAAGCAGGTGGAGAATTCCATAGGCAAGCCAGATCTTGGTGGTGGAGCACAATTTCAAATGCCTGTTTGGTATTTGCCCCTCAAATCTTCCTGGGTTTGAAATCTGAAGATGACAACACCAACAGTGATGTTTATATTCAGGTGAGCACGTGGTTGGAAAGGCCTATATAAGACCAAAAGCCCTACTGCACCATGTAGATTGGGCTTTGTTGTGGTGTCGTGTTTGCTTTTGGGAAAAATACCATGTCTTCAGATGTTCCTGTGCTTTACAGGATCTCCTCTTTGACCACTGCCATCTTTGACCTCTCACTCTCTCCAGTGGCTTCTTCCCATTGCTTTCAAACAGGCCCATGAACCCTCTATTATAACCTCCACACCAACCCCTTCCCGCCCCTTGACCCTACTGGACTCTCTAGTTATCTGTTAATCGCCCACCAACCATTCCTTTTCAAATCTGAATGAGTTGTCCACACCTGCTGTCTCCACTTCCTCTCTTCTAATGCTCTCCTTGACCCTTCCCACAATCTGGCTTCTTCTTCTTCACTCCACAGAGACTGCTACCTCTAAGATCACTGATGACTTCCTTCTTGCCAAATCCAGCTGCCTCTATTCTATCCTAAACCTCCTCAATATCTCAGTTGCCTTAGACACTATGAACTAAGCACTTACCATATCCCACCTTGACTAATGCAACAGCCTCTTCATTGACCTCTCTTCCTCCTTTCTCTCCCCACTCCAGTTCATACTTCCCTCTGCTGCCTGCATCATTTTTCAAAAAAAGACGTTCAGTTCCTCTCCTCACTCTTCAAATACCTCCAGTAGTTACCCATCTACCATTGTATCCAACAGAAACTCCATAACATTGGCTTTAAAACATTCAATAAGCACAGAAACTCCTTATTATTGGCCTGAAGACATTCAATAAGCTCTCCACTTCCTGACTAACCTCACTAATCTCCCATTGCAGCCCAGCCCGTTTACTTCACTCGTAAACTGTCTGTACCTCAGTGTTGTCTGCCTCGCTGACGGACCCCTGCTCCTGATCTCCCTATAACCTGGATCTCCCTCCTTCATATCAGACACTTCACTCTCCCCATTGAAAAGCCATCTTAAAGTCCTATCTCCTCCAGAAGACTTTCCCTGGTTAACCCTAATCCCTTATTTCATCACCTACTCACCATTCCCCACCTCACAGTTATTATTAATAATAATAATAGTAATAATTATGGTATTTGTTAAGTGCTTACTATGTGTCAGGCATTGTTTTAAGCACTGAGGTGGATACAAGCAAATCAGGTTGGGCACAGTCCCTGTCTCATGTGAGAGTCAATGTTCCATTCTCATTTTGCCAATGAGGTAACTGAGGCACAGAGAAGTTAAGTGACTTACCCAAGGTCACACAGCAGACAAGTGGCAGAGCTGGGATTAGAACACTTGATTCCCAGGCCCATGCTATATCCACTAAGCCATGCTGCTTCTCATGGTATTTGGTAAGTGCTTACTAAGTGTCAGGCACTGTACTAAGCTTTGGGGTGGATACAAGCAAATCAGGTTGGACACAGTCCCAGTCCCATGTGAGGCTCCCAGTCCCAATCCCCATTTTGCAGATGAGGTAACTGAGGCCCAGAGAAGTAAATCTACTTACCCAAGGTCCCACAGCATATAAAAGATGGAGCTGGGATTAGAACTCATGACCTTCTGATTCTCACCATACCCCTGTCCCACAGCACTTATGTGCATTGGGTAGGGACTGTCTCTATATGTTGCCAACTTGTACTTCCCAAGCGCTTAGTACAGTGCTCTGCACACAGTAAGCACTCAATAAATATGATTGATTGATTGATGTACATATCTTTTACTCTGCCATTACTCCATCCATTGTTTATTTTGATGTCAGTCTCCACCACCAGACTGTAAACTGCCAATGGGCAGGACTCATGTCTACAAACTCTGTTGTATTACACTCTCCCAAGTGTTCTATAGACCATATGCTCTCAGTAAATAGCACTGATTGATTGAATTCATGCTAATGGTACTTGTGAAGTGCTTACTATGTGCCAAGCACTGTACTAAACACTGGGGTAGATGCAACATAATCAGGTTGGACAAAGTGTCTGTCCCACATGGGGCTCACAGTCTAAGTAAGAGGGCGTAGGATTTAAGTGCCATTTTATGAATGAGGAAACTGAGGCACAGAGAAGTTAAGTGACTTGCCCAAAATCACGAAGCAGACAAGTGGCGGTCGCAGGATTAGAAACCAGATCCTCAAACTCCCAGGCCTGTCACTCTGCTTCCCTTGTGAAGTGTTCTAGGAAAACTGCTTTTTCGTTTTTCTTCTGGGAAGAGCGACTCTTTTGTGTAATTTTCCTAAGGCACGGCTGGCAGGAGACCACGTTAGATCCCTTTCTGAGGCCCCTTTGGGGACCACGATTCCCTTTTAGGCAGCCACAAAAATAAACGGAGAGCCCTGTTTAGAGTACCCCTCTCTCCTCAGAAGCCTAGAAGGGGTTCTTCTTACTCCTTGCTTTCCGTAACCCTGAGATGAAGACAGAAGCTCCATTTGAGATCCTACTGAATTTAAGGAAACTGTAATCCAAAAGTGTACCAATCCGGGCTGTGGAGATTACTAAATTTTAGACTGGGGCCTCTTGCTGTTTTCCTGCTGATATGGAGGTCAGATTACTTCTAGGGCAGTGAGAAATTGAGGTGCCGTTGGTTCTGCAAAACAAGTGATTGCTGAAAAAATGGCACTGAGATAGTAAGCTTTACTGCCCTTTCCCCATCACCACCGTGCTTCCTCATTTTCCATTGAGAGGGTTTTCAGGGCTTGAGGTAGTCATTAGAAGGCATTTCTTATTATGCACATGGCAAAGCTGACCTTTTCCTTTGTCCAATAACATATTTAGCCTAATAAGGCAGGCTGATCTGGCATTTGCCTAGTGTGCAGACAGCCGAGATGAACAGAGACTTTTGCTCTTGAAGAAATGCCAATCATGATTCTGCATTTGAAACGTACCTTGTTTTTATTTTGAGAAAGGTCTTTAATGATTTGGTGTCATGGATCATTCCCAAATTTCAATCCCATTTGTGGTGGGAATTGGAGAAAGGGGGCTCGGGGGTGGAAACAGGCTGGATAGACATACCAGAATCAAACTCGGTTGCCGTGTGTTTGAGGGATTTGGAGTGAAACAAGTAGAAGATATTCCTCACATGTACAGTTATTAATTAGTCCCGTAGCAGAGTGTGACAGGTGTCTCACTGTCCCCCAGCTCAAACCTTTAGAACACATTTTTGTTCTTTCACCACAACACCTTCTAATTTGGCTGCCTGTGGAGTTTTTCAGTCATTCCTTCAGCCAATTGTATTTACTGAGAACTTACTGTCTGCAGAGCACTGTACTAAGTGTGTGGGAGAGTATAACTTCCACCCTCCCAGCTCCACAGCACTTATGTACATATCAGTAATTTATTTATTTATACTGATGTCTGTCTCACTTCTCTAGACTGTAAGCTCATTGTGGGCATGGAATGTGTCTGTGCATTGTTGCATAGTAATAATGGCATTTGTTAAGCACTTACTATGTGCAAAGCACCGTTCTAAGTGCTGGGGGGGGATACAAGGTGATCAGGTTGTCCCGCGTGGGGCTCACAGTCTTAATCCCCATTTTCCAGATGAGGTAGCTGAGGCCCAGAGAAGTTAAGTGATTTGCCTGAAGTCACACAGCTGATAAGTGGTGGAGCCAGCATTAGAACCCATGACCTCTGGCTCCCAAGCCCATGCTCTTTCCACTGAGCCACGCTGCTTCTGTATTGTACTTTCCCAAGGGCTTAGTGCAGTGTTCTGCACACAGTAAGTGCTCAATAAATATGTTTGAATGAATGAATGAGCAATAAACAGACATATTCCCTGCCCACAGTGAGTGCACAGTCTAGCAGGAGAGACAGACATTAATAAGTAAATACAATTCAGATATGAACATAAGTGTTTGGGCCTGGGAGGGGGGATGAATAAAAGGAGCAAGTCCAGGTGAAGCAGAAGGGCGTTGAAGAAAAGGAAAAGAGGGCTTAGTCAGGGAAGCCCTCTTGAAGGAGATGTGCCTTCAATAAGGGTTTGAAGAAGGGGAGAGTAATTGTCTGTCACATATTACGAGGTAGGGCATTGAAGCAGCATGGCTCAGTGGAAAGAGCATGGGATTTGGAGTCAGAGGTCAGGGGTTCAAATCCCGGCTCCAGTTGTCAGCTGTGTGACTTTGGGCAAGTCACTTAACTTCTCTGTGCCTCAGTTACCTCATCTGTAAAATGGGGATTAAGACTGTGAGCCCCCGTGGGACAACCTGATCACCTTTTAACCTCCCCAGTGCTTAGAACAGTGCTTTGCACATACTAAGCACTTAATAAATGCTATTATTATTATTATTATTGTTCCAAGGCAGAGGCGGGATATAGTCATGAAATGGGCTATTAGATAGATGAGATCGATGTAGATTGAGAAGGTTAGCATTATAGACTGTTAGCCCACTGTTGGGTAGGGACTGTCTCTATATATTGCCAACTTGTAACTTCCCAAGCGCTTAGTACAGTGCTCTGCACACAGTAAGTGCTCAATAAATATGACTGAATGAATGAATTATAGGAATGAAGTGTGGGGGCTGGGTTGAGGTAGGAGAGAAGTGAGGTGAGGTCAGAGGGGGCAAGCTGATGGAGTGCTTTAAAGCTAATGGTAAGGAGTTTCTGTCTGATGCAGATGGACATCTGCAGGTGGATGGACAACCACTGGAAGTTCTTGAGGAGTGGGGAAACGTGGCCTGAACATTTTTGTATAGAAATGATCCAGGCAGCAGAGTGAAGTATGGACTGGAGTGTGGAGAGATAGGAGGGAGGGAGGTCAGCAAAGAGGCTGATACAGTAATCAAGACAGGATAGGATTTTGCTTGGGTTTATGTGGTGGCTGTTTGGATGGAGAGGAAAGGGAGGATTTCAGTGGCGTTGTGAAGGTCAAACTGACAGGATTTAGCGATGGATTGAATATGTGGGCTGAATGAGAGAGAGACATCAAGGATAACACCAAGCTGATGAGCTTGTGAGAAAGGAAGGATGATGATACCATCTACAGTTATGGGAAAGTCAGGGGAAGGATAGGGTTTGGGTGGAAAGATAAGGAGTTCTGTTGTAAATATGTTAAATTTAAGATGAGGCAGGAACTCCAAGAAGAGGTGTCTTGAAGGCAGGAGGAAATGAGAGACTGCAGGAAAATGAGGGTTCAGATTGCAGGTTCTGGGAGAGAAAGGAAAAGACATAATACTAGCAGAGAAGTAGTAGGGCTTAGTGGGAAGAGAACAGAACTGGGAATCAGAAGGCCTGGGTTCTATTCTTGGCACTGCCACTTGTCTACTGTGTGACCATCGGCAAGACAGTTAACTTCTCTGCCCCTCAATTTTCTTATTTGTAAAATGGGGATTCAATGCCTGCCCCTTAGACTGAGAGCATCATGTGAGTTACTGTGTCCGATCTGATTATCATTTATCTACACCAATATTTAGCACAATGCTTAGCACATATTAAACACTTAACAACACCACAATTATTATCATTATCCTATTTCACGGAGCTCACAATAAGGAACCCACTGTGCCCTCCTGAGTGTCAGAAACAGGATTCATCTCTGCTTTTGAGTTAAAAATACCCAATTTCTAGGCTGTTTATAGCTACTAGCTAGGACACAGAGCAAACCTTCAACAATCCAGGACTGTCTTAGCGTCCAGACAGCAACAGCACTTACTGCCCCCTGCCCCGATTTCCTATCCTCTTTCTTTCTAACCTAATTCCACACAGGATTCCACAATTCTTTCCATTTTGGCCAGAAACCTCACTAGAGACCAACCTCTCCATCCTTTTCCTTCCAAGTATCACAATGCTAAAAGCATTCATCTAGGAATGTGGCTTTTTGGTGCGGCAGAGAAACTAGGAACATGAATCAATCAGTGGCATTTACTGAGCACTTGCTCTATGCAGAGAATTGTATTAAGTGCTGGGATAGTGAAATAGAGTTATTAGATACCATCCCTCAGGGAACTTACACTCTAGCAGGGCAGACACTAAAATAAATTTCAAGCAGGGGGAAGCAATAAAGTGGGGCAGGGACTATGTTCAACCTGATTACCTTGTATCTACCACAGTCCTTAGAACAGTGCTTGACACATGGAAAGCACTTAACAAATAAGGGCTAGGCATCTCCTTCCCCCCCAGTCCAGTTTCTTTCCTCTCAGGCCAGGTGATCCCCTGGGGCCAGTTTAAGGTTTGGGAAGTTGTGCCAAGAAGCTGCTGCTTCCTTTGATATCATGAGAAAGGAGCATTTCCAGAGCAATGCTACATTTCATTTGTGGAACTTAGGCTTCTTCTTTCAAGGAATGGATCAGTTGGGGCAGCCTTGGCTCTGCCTTGGCTAGACAGACTATTAGGGAGTGGTTTGCTTGTTTCAACCAACCAAGCAATAAATCAATGGTACTTATTGAGCACTTACTGTGTGCAGAGCACTGTACTAAGTTCTTGGGAGATACAAAGCAAGATAATTGATAAGACCCGATACCTGCCCAGAGTCAATCATTTTTATTGAGCACTAACTGAGTGAAGAACTCAGTTCTAATCCTGGCTTTGCCAAATATCTGCTGTGTGACCTCGGGCAAGTCACTTCATTTCTCTGGGCCTCAGTTACCTCACCTGTAAAATGGGGATTAAGAGTGTGAGTCCCATGTGGGACAGGGACTGTGTCCAACTTGATTAACTTGTATCTATCCCAGAGCTTAGAACAGTGCTTGGCACATAGTAAGCCCTTAATGAGTGCCATAATAATATTATTATTAGAAATGTTCCCTGCCTACAGGGAGCTTTCAGTTTAGAGGGGGAGAGGGCCGTTACAATAAATTATGGGTACGTACATAAGCACAGAGGGGCTGAGCGTGGGATGAATGTCGAGGCTTTAAGGTTACAGATCCAAGTGCATAGGACACACAGAAGGAAGAGGGTGTAAGAGAAATGAGGGCTTAGTCTCGGAAAGTTTCTTGGAGGAGATAGGATTTTACGAGGTCTTTGAGCGTGAGGTGAGTGAGGGACTGTCTGATATAAACAGGAGGAAATTCCAGCCCAGAGGGAGAATGTGGGTAAGGGGTCAAAAGCAATATCGACAAGATCAAAGTCGGAGAGTATTTTGGCATTAGAGTGAAGCATGCATTTGATTGACTTCCTTTTTGCATTTACAATGTTAGGTCAGTGGGTTCCTAGCTTAGGTATTACCTGGTATGCAACCTCACACCACCAGTTCTCTATGGTCCATTCTAACATTTTTGCGTAAGATGGATTTTATAAATTCAACGCAATTCAGCCAAATCACCACTCTCATAAATGTATTACCTTGGCCCAGGCACTTGTCATAGTCCAACAAGACTACTTTAACAGCCCTCTCATTGGTCTCTCTCCCTTCACTTTCTTCCTTGTTATTCCAAATTTCCTCCTGCAAATGGTATCATTTTTATAAAATGTCTACTGCACATCTTCCCCCTACTCAAAAATCTTCAGTGGTTCCACTATCTCCTGCACTCTTCCAAATACTGCTTCAATAGGCACTCAAATAATTATGGTAACCCACTCCCAATCTCTTTGCGCAGCTCACAAAAATAGTATTTTATCTCTTCTTCAAAAACTGAATGGAGAGGCAGAGGAGGCAATTGTGTAAGTAAATATAGTAGATTTTGGTTGCGGGTGGCTTTCCTGATACCAGCTGATGCATCACTTTGGTTTTCTTTAGACTTATTGTCAGCCATAATGCCTGACCAATTCAGTGAATGTGTTTTTAATCATTTGCACATTTTCTTGGGTGTTTGTTTGCCTGTGTACTTCTAGGGTGCAGACACCTCCACATAGCAGTTTTTGAAAGATTGTCTCCAGACTGAGCCCCCTCCTTCTTCTCCCCCTCCTCCCCCTCCCCATCCCCCCGCCTTACCTCCTTCCCCTCCCCACAGCACCTGTATATATGTATATATGTTTGTATGTATTTATTACTCTATTTATTTTATTTGTACATATTTATTCTATTTATTTTATTTTGTTAATATGTTTTGTTCTCTGTCTCCCCCTTCTAGACTGTCTCTGTATGTTGCCAACTTGTACTTCCCAAGCGCTTAGTGCACACAGTAAGCCCTCAATAAATACGATTTAATGAATGAATGAATGAATGAATGATGCACAAAGTCTTTTGCGTTAGAAGAGAAACCCAAAGTTGAGGCAGCAGATTTCAGCACCTGCATCCAGGTCTCCTATTTCATCCTCCAGTATAGTTGTGTAGAGTACATTAAGCAGGACCGGGATAATGCTGTAGACCTGTTTATTGCCCACAGAGAATGGATCAGTCAGGGCAGCCTTGGCTCTGCCTTGGCTAGACAGACTATTATGAAGTGGTTCCAGAACCTTCTTGAACTTTTCAGGGTAATCAAATTTACTAAATAATTTACAAAGCCCAGATCTACTGAAGCTATCAAATGATTCTGTCCATTCTATTAAAACTGTGTCGAGGTCTTGATGCTGGTCCCTACACATTTTCTGTAGCAGACTTGCTACACAGATCATGTCTGCTGCATCACAATGTGGTATGAAGTCACGTTATGATTCTGGAAGCATCAGATCCAAAATATTCTCTAGTTGCCCATCCAGAGGTACTCTGAATAGGAATTTGCCAGAAATGGAGAGTAATGAATTATGTTGGCATTATCTTGAATCCTGAATGTCCCACCACACCTCAAACTAATTATATATCCAAAACAAAACTCCTTATTTTCCCACCCAAACCCTGTCCTTCCATCTTTTCCATCACTGTAGACAATGCCACAATCCTCCCTATCTCACGAGCCCATAACCTTGACATTGTCCTTGACTCATTTCTCTCATTTAACCCTTATATTCAATATGTCACCAAATCCTGTTGGTTTAACCTTCACAACATCGCTAAAATCCACCCATCCCTCTCCATCCATACTGCCACTATATTGACTCAAGCACTTATCCTATCCTGCCGTGATTACTGCATTTACCTCCTTGATGACCTCCCTGGCTCCTGTCTCTCCCCACTACAGTTCGTATGTCACCCTGCTGCCCAAATCATTTTTCTAAAAAAAGTTTGTTCTAGGTTTCCCCACTCCTCAAGAACCTCCAGTGGTTAGCCATCCACCTCCACATCTAACAGAAAGTCTTTACCATAAGATTTAAAGCATTCAATCAGCTTGCCCCTTCCTTCCATTCCTTACTCTCTTAATACAGTCCAACCCACATACTTTGCTCCTCTAATGCCAGCTGCCTCACTGTGCCCCAATCTCATCTATCTAGTCACTGACCCCTTTCCCACATCCTCCTTCTGGTCTGTAACTCCCTCCCCCTCCATATAGACCAGACCAGCACTCTCCCCACCTTCAAAGCCTTATTAACATCGCATCTCTTCCAAGAGGTCTTCCCTGCTTGAGCCTTTGTTTCTTGGGCTCCCTGTCCCTTCTGTGTCATCTATACACTTGGATTTGTGGCCTTTGGGCATTTGGTATTTACCCCACCTTCAACCTAACAATGCTTATGAGCTCACATATATGTATATATACACACACACGTATATGTGTGTATATATATATATATATGTGTATATGCATTATTTATTTATATTAATCGTATCTCCCACTCTAGAATGTAAGTTTGTTGTGGGCAGGCAGCATGTCTACCATCTTTGTTGTACTGTACTCTTACGGGCAATTAGTAAAGTGCTTTGCACACAGTAAGCACTCAATAAATGCATTGATTGTTTGATCAATCTGGCCAGTAAATGGTAATACATTATGTTGAGGGAAACCTTTTCTATGTCCCCTCCACGGTTGCATGCCATTAGGTTCCAGTGCTTTTCCATTTCTCATGGCTCTGACTGCTGTGATGCCTTTTCCAATGGAGTTACACGTCTTTACGTATTGGAAGGTTTTATAGGTTTTGCTATACCTCATCTTCAGTAGTAGAAGTCAGGTTGAACATAAGGTAGGTGCTAAATAAAGCTTACTGATTGACTGATTATGGTATTCATTATGTAGCTACTATGTGCAAAGCATTCTGCTAAGCCTTGGGGTTGATAATAAGACTGAGTCTTCTGCAGTAGACCAAAAGAAGTTCAAATGTCTTTCTCTTGCAAAATATCAGATCAGAATCATTTAGCTTTTTACTTAAATTGTATCTGGGCCCTTGATTGGGTCCAGACCCAAAAGTTTCAGTGTGTCTGCTCATTACCCAAAGAAGAGGCATTTGCAGCAAGTTTTAAATAACTTAATAAAAATAGAAATGTGACTTTGCTGATATATGAAACATCGCCCCAAGCCACTGTTTCCTTTGGAAAAAACTTGTTTATAAAAAAGTTAACAAGCAGCAAGACACATTCATTTACAGCTGTTGTCGAGCAAAAGAAGTAGCCAATCATGCCTGTCTCGCCCCCTACATTTATTTACTTATTCTCAGCAGCAAGAACATCTCATAAACTGAACAAGCTTCCAGGCTTATTAATTTAATTTGAACCTCCAACCCCAAAAGAATGTTGAGCAATCTTACTTAGAAAGCTGCAAACCTGATGTGGGAATCCTGTTTCTACATTGAAGTATTTTACGGGCTCTAAGAATGAATGGAGAAGCCCTTCCGACCACAGTGTGGTTACACATTATTTTAGAGATGGTAAACTGAATCTGGGGACTGTGATGTGGGCCCTGCATATTTTCTCTATTAAAAATCCAGACTGTTAAATAAATCATCACAAGTGAGATTCAGGTTGGTGGTTTCAAGTGAAGCCTCTTATTTAAAATTTACTGCTACAGTCTTGTAATTCCAGGATATTGAAGAAAATGTTTTCCCTCTTTTTTTTGGTATTCGTTATGAACTATGTACCAGGCACTGTACTGACTGCTGGGGTAGATAAAGGATAGTCAGGTTGGACACAGTCCCTGTCCACATAGGGCTCACAATTTTATTCCCCATTTTATACATGAGGTAACTGAGGCACAAATAAGTTAAGTGACTTTCCCAAGGCCACAGAGCAGACAAATGGCAGAGCCAGGATTAGAGCATATCTCCTGCCCCCCTCCCAGGTCCATACTATGCACTGCTTCTCTCTACAAGCTGTTCACTGATTCTCAAACAGTTAAAACAATACTTCCTAGAGATAGGGCAGCAGTTGGTCCTGTTTTTAAAACAACTCCATCCAGCACTCCTGGGCATGGAAGAGGGCAGGCCATCATTAACCTGGATCCACTTCCAGAGAGACACCCAGTTAGCTGAGCCACCTAAAAGACGGTGGAAGCCAGGACCTGGAAATGATTCGGACTTGTGGGATTGCACTGTGGTGGGGCCAGAGGAGAGAGGAGGTACTGTGCTTTGGCTTCTGTAACTCTCTTTCAAGTGTTTAATTCTGGGCCACTATGGATCAGAGCCTGGAATATGCAGTTAAAGGAAGGGGGAGAGGAGCTGAAGCCAACAGAGAGGCAAGAGGGGATAGACTGGAGAAAGCCAAGCCAACTCCTTATCATGTGGGGCAAGGAGGCAGGGCAGGACCTATACACCTGGCCATCTGGAGAGCCCCAGCTAAGATCCCTGTAACAGATTTCTGGCCTCTTCTGGCTGGCACACTTGAGCAAGGCACTGAAGGCTGACTGGTTTACAAAATACACATATACTAGGGGGTTGGGGTAGAGAAAGACAGAAGAGGAAGGGCCTTTGGAGTCAGCAGTGGGGAAGGAAATCTCCTTGGACAGTGAAGAGAGGGAATGGAGTAGTGTAAGGGAGGAGGTCCTGGAAGAGAATTAATTGATCAGGTGGAATTACATGCTCAATCAGGAGTGGAGCTTATGGCTATTGGGGTAAGGCAGGAATTAGTACATAATGTATTTTGTACGTATTTATTACTCTATTTATTTTATTTGTACATATTTATTCTATTTATTTTATTTTGTTAATACGTTTTGTTTTGTTCTCTGTCTCCCCCTTCTAGACTGTGAGCCCACTGTTGGGTAGGGACCGTCTCTATATGCTGCCAACTTGTACTTCCCAAGCACTTAGTACAGTGCTCTGCACACAGTAAGTGCTCAATAAATACGATTGAATGGATAATGTACCTCCATATTTCACAGATTGTGGAGCCATCTAACTGGGGCGAGGCCTGTAATGGCGTTTATTAAATTCCTACAATGTGCAAGACATTGATCTCAGTGCTAGGGAGAGGTGCGGGAATATTCATTCATTCAATCGTATTGAGCGCTTACAGTGTGCAGAGCACTGTACTAAGCGCTTGGGAAGTACAAGTGGGCAACATATAGAGATGGTCCCTACCCAACAATGGGCTCACAGTCTAGAATATGGATTCTTACACCTTGCCTGGCTCACAGTGTAAAATGGGAGGAGGATGACATGACCCTTGGACCAAAATCCCTGCTCTAAGAACCCCACCCAAACCGGATTGTACCATGGCAGCCTGACCCATCTTCTACAACTGCCTCTTTACCACCTGTTGTGATGTCACAACATATGTGAGGATGCTGAATGATAATAATAATAATAATAATAATAATGGCATTTATTAAGTGCTTACTATGTGCAAAGCACTGTTCTAAGCACTGGGGAGGTTACAAGGTGATCAGGTTGTCCCACGCGGGGCTCACAGCCTTAATCCCCATTTTACAGATGAGGGAACTGAGGCCCAGAGAAGTTAAGTGACTTGCCCAAAGTCACACAGCTGATAATTGGCGGAGCCGAGATTTGATTCCAAAGCCCATGCTCTTTCCATTGAGCCATGCTGCTGAAGCAAGGGAAAGGATATCCATCGGACCAAATGCAATCTGATTGGATAAGAGACTTTTGAAACAAGTTAATTTTAAACATATGATATTTGTTAAGTGCTTACTATATGCCCCCTCACTTTCCCATCACTGTAGATGGCACCATCATCCTTCCTGTCTCACAAGCCCATAGCCTTGACGTTATCATTGACTCCTCTCATTCAACCCACATATTTAATCCATCACTAAATCCTGTCAGCCCCACCTTCACAGCATTGTTACAGTCCGCCCTATCCTCTCCATCCAAACTGCTACCACGTTAATACAATCACTGCATCGGCCTCCTTGCTGACCTCCCAGCCTCCTGTCTCTCCCCACTCCAGGCCATATTTCACTCTGCTGTCCGGATCATTTTTCTACAAAAACGTTCAGTGTCCTTTTCCCTACTCCTTAAGAAACTCCAGTGCCCATCGACCTCCACATCAAACAAAAACTCCTCACCACTGGCTTTAAAGCACTCCACCACTTTGCGCCTCTTACGTCACCTCACTACTCTCCTTTTACAACCCAAATCGCTCACTTTGCTCTTCTAATGTTAACCTTTTCATGATCCTTCGCCTACATCCTCCCTCCCTCCTCAAATGTGAGAAAATGACTCTCCCCCACTCAAGGCCTTATAGAAGGCCATTCTCCTCCAAGAGGCTTTCCCCGCCTAAGCCCTCCTTTCCTCTTCTCCCACTTCCCTTTACATTACCCTGACTTGCTCCTTTTATTCATCCCCCTTCCCAGCCCCAAAGCACTAATGCACATATCTGCAATGTATTTAATTATTCTAATGTCTCTCTCACTCTCTGTAAGCTCCTTGTGAGCAGGCAATGTGTTTGTTTATTGATATATTGTACTCTCCCAAGTGCTTAGTACTGTGGTCTGCATACAGAAGGGCTCAATAAATATGACTGACTGAATGAATGGATGCCAAGCACTGTAATAAGCACATGGGTATATACAAGATAATCAGGTCAGACATAATTCCTTATAGGGTGCACAGTTTAAATAGGAGAGAGAACAGATATTTAATTCCCATTTTACAGATGAGAAAACTGTGGCACTGAGAAATGAAGTGACTTGCCAGAGGTCATACAGAAGACAAATGGCAAAACAGGGATTAGAACCCAGGTCCCTTGACTCCCAAGTCCAGGCTCTTTCCACCACACCATGCTGTTCCTCAGCATACTGCATCTAAATCAGAAGCAGCGTGGCTCAGTGGAAAGAGCACGGGCTTTGGAGTCAGAAGTCATGGGTTCGAATCCCGGCTCCACCACATGTCTGCTGTGTGACCTTGGGCAATTCACTTCACTTCTCTGAGCCTCAGTTACCTCATCTGTAAAATGGGGATGAAGACTGTGAGCCCCACGTGGGACAACCTGATCCCCTTGTATCCCCCCCAGTGCTTAGAACAGTGCTTTGCACAAAGTAAATGCTTAACAAATGCCATCATTATTATTATTATTAAATCTGAAGTCTGGAAATGTCACAGGCACATGCCAGACAATCCAAACCAGGACTGTGCCCAGTTTTGATTGTCTAGAATTAGCTACTCTTTCATTCATTGCTATTGATCCCATTTAGGATATTGCCTTTTGTTTTCTTCCTTTCACTCTTTCCTTCATGATTGCGAATCTTTACTACTGTCCCCAAGAAAACAGTCTCCAACTGACCTTTCTATATCCACTGCCCTCCCCAAACTCATGATAAATTGAACAGATACTGACACTGATGTTTCTTTCAAGCTCTCAGTACAGTGCTCTGCACACAGTACACACTTAATAAATACAAATGATAGATTGATCGATTGCTTAACAGGAAGACAGTGGCCCCTACCCATTTACCGACTTTGCTGTGGAAGTCCAGAGGACTAATGAATTGCTCAGAGCATCTTGGAAGAGCTGAATCTTGGGGGGAAAAAATCCTCAAAATATCAAGGTTTGGCGGGGATATTAGGTGAGCTTATGATTTTCTATAAAAACTGACAACACTGCACTATTTATGTTGCCTTTATTGATGGTAATTTTCAGGATCTTCTAATGAACAACTGAAAAAGCTTTTAACGGTATACACTGAATCTGTCATTGCTAAGAGCAAATCAAGGAGGTTGTATATTTTCCAGAGAAATATGTTTCCTCTTCAGTTCCAAAGTCATCCAAGGAATTCATTTATGAACTTGACAGTTAAAGACCTGCACACCCTTGTCTCCAATACTTAAGATCATCTAAATTCATTAGACTGAACAGTGCAATGTGTTCCTGTTCCACTGAAATATTATTAAATTGGGACTATAAACTATGCACATTATTCAATTTTTCAAATATAAAAATCTAATTAAATACATTGCTTTTGTCCTGTCTGGGACAATTCAATTTCTCCTGGATTCTTGCTTTGATATTTCTCAAAAAGTAGTGGGAAAATGTAGAATATTGTAATTTATTACTTTAATATTATTGTTCAGTTTGCTGTACTATTGAACATCCAACATCCATCCATTATTATCTTATTATTATTAATAATGGTAATAATTATTATCATTATGGTATTTGTTAAGTGTTTACTGTGTGCCAGGCACTGTACCAAGGGCTGGGGTGGCTACAAGCAGATCGGGCTGGACCCAGTCCCTGTCCTACGTGGGGCTCACTGTCTCAATTCCCATTTTACAGATGAGGTAACTGAGGCACAGAGAAGTGAAGTGACTTGCCCGTGTCACACAGCACACAAGTGGCAGAGGTGGGATTAGAACCCGTGACTCCAGAACTCCAAAGCCCGTGCTCTACCAACTGCGCCATGCTGCTTCTCATATGGGGATAATGTCCATTCCAATTATCAATATTTTCCCCTTTAATCAGGGGAAAAAACAGGGACCAGAAAAATATTGGCTCAATAATTACTGATCTGAATTTTATTATTTCGGCCCCAAATGGGACTCTCCAGATGGTCACTCAGGACTGGGGATTGGAAGCCACAGTCACTCAGGATCACTGACTGGAAACTGGGGTCACTCAGGACCATGAATTGGAACCCTTAGCTCACACCCTTTCTTCTATGTGGAACTCCCTGCCTTTTCAATCTGACAGACCACCACTCTCCCCATCTTCAAAGCCCACCTAAAATCACGTCCCCTCCAAGAAATGTTCCCTGACTAATCTCTCATCTCCCCACCCTATTTGCTCCCGCTTCTGCATCACCTTTGGACTTGACTCTGTACTTCCTAAGCACTTAGGTACTCTCCCCCCATCCCCACCTTCTCCCTCCCCCAGCACTTACGTACAAAGTCGTGGGTTGTTTCTCCTACCTGTAATGCATTTTATTATTTGTCTGCCCCAATAACAGCCCTGTGAGGTGGGGGACCATTTCTACTAACTCTATTATACTTAACTCTCCCAAGTGCTTAGTGTAGCACTTTGCCCCTAGTAAGTTATCATCATTATTATCATTACTATTGTTATTATTGCTACTATATTTGTTATCCATTCATTATGTGTCAAACACTGCACTAAATGCTCGGGTAGATAAAAAGTAAACAGGTAAGACACAATTCCTGCCCCATATGGTGCTCATAGTCAAAGTAGGAGGGAGTTGGATTTAACCGCCACTTTACAGATGAGGAAACTAAGGCACAGAGAAGTTAAGGTCACACACCCAGCAAGTGGCAGAGCTAGGATTAAGTGCTAACTAACTAAATCAATCAATTGTATTTATTAAGTGCTTACTGTGGGCAAAACACTGTACTAAGCGCTTGGGAGAGTACAATTTGGTAGACATAGTCCCTGCCCATAAGAAGCTTACATTCTAAATACTGCTAATTGATTGATTGGTTCAGGAACAAGGCTGGAAGCTGCATACCCTCTCCATCAGGAATATCACCTTGCCCTGCTCCAGCTCACTCTTTGAGCAGCATCTCTGTTCTCTTCACTGCCACCTTGGAGCATCTATCCCAGAATTGGTAGGATTTGGTGACCGACAATATGTGGAGTGAAGGAGAGAGAAGAATCAAAGATGGCATCAAGATTACAGACTAGTGAAACAGGGAAGCTGGTGATGTCAGTAATGATGGAAAATCGGGAGAAGGTTTGAGATTGACAGGGAAGGGTTTTAGACGTGTTGAGTTTGAGGTGTTGGCAGAATGATCTGGTAGTGATGTCCTGAAGGCAGAAGGAAATGCAAGACCGCAGAGAAGGACAGAGAGGTAAGGGCTGGAGAAGCAGATTTGGGAATCACCTGTATAGGGATGGTAGTTTAAGCCATGGAAATAGTTGAGCTCCCTAAGGGATTGGATGTAAATGGAAAATAAAAGGGGACATAGAAGGGAGCCTTGGAGGGCTCTCAGAGTTAAGGAGTGGGAGTCTGAGCAAGAGTTGGTGAAACAGATGGAGGATTGGCCAGAGACATAGGAGAAAAAACAAAGAAACCAAGATTCAAAAATGTTTACAGAAGTTGGTGTTCCAAATTGTCAATGGCTACTGAGAGGTCAAGGAGGATGAAGATGAGGTTGTTTATTTGACTTAGCAAGGAGCAGTCGTTGGTGACTTTGGAGAAGGCAGTTTCAATGGGGTGAAGGGGGCAGAATCTGGACTGCAGGGGCTCCGGGAGGGCAGAAGGAAAAGAGAAAATGGAGGCAACTGAAGCAAACAACTCATTTAAGAGTTTGGACTGGAATGCTAGGAGGGAGATGGAGTGATAGCTGAAGGGTGCAGTGGGGTTGAGGGATTTTTCTTCTTTTTTTAGGATAGGAGATATGAAGGTGTATTTGATAATGGAGGAGAAGGAGCCACTGTGGGGAAGGAGCAGTTAAAGATGGTGGTCGGGGAGAGAAGAAGGGTGGGTGCAAGTGCTTCAGAAGGTTGGGGATGGATGGTGGTTGGAGGTACAGGTAAAGTTTTGAAAGTAGGTGGGAGATCTTTGAGAGGTAGATGGGGGGAAGGAGAAGAGTGGATGAGGGGTAGGAAGTGTCAGAGGCTGGGAAGATGAGGGGGAAGTTTGGGGTATTTCACACCTCATACTATGGGTGCTCCGTGTTTCAGGTGTTTCATGTATTCACTGTGCCCGCACCCTCACCAGTCCTGTCCTTTTCCTCTCTATTGTCCTCTAACAAGTCTTTCATCATCACCAGCCACTCCATGTGTGGTGTTCTTTTATTAAAGAGTCATTTGCTATCACCATAGCATTATAAACCTCTGCTTTTACAATCTACTCCCCAGCTACTGGATAGCTGGCTGCCACACTTGACTGTTAGAGGAAAATGGAGAGGATCTGAAAAGTACTATCACTTATGAGGCTAAAGAAAATTCCCAGTGAAATAACTGTTGAATGCCTTCTATTCATTTTCTTTATAACACAGCGACATAGGGCAATAAAACAGATCCTCAACCTGTCAATCTTTTCCATTTGTTATCGAACATGATAAACATCATCTCTTGGTAATGCCAACAAAGAGCCCAGAGACAAAGTGCTTTCTTTTGTAGTAAAAATCCCTGGAACTATTTTTCTCCGAACTGGGTCAACTATAATGCATCTGGTTGCTTGAGTACAACTGCAACCTCTCTTTAGAAAATGTTTCAGTTTGAAAAAAAAGGCACCCTCTGCCATTCCCAACCCAATAATGATATGATATAATACAATTTGCCATGGTGAAGTGCTCTGGACCACCCAAGAGATAGGGTAGTAATGAGATCCACTAGACCTTTGGATGTTGATCAGGGGCTAAAAATACAGCTGCCTGAGAGTGGGCCCCAGCAGCGTGGCTCAGTGGAAAGAGCACAGGCTTTGGAGTCAGAGGTCATGGGTTCAAATCCCGGCTCCATCAATTGTCAGCTCTGTGACTTTGGGCAAATCACTTAACTTCTCTGTGCCTCAGTTACCTCATCTGTAAAATGGGGATGAAGACTGTGAGCCCCCTGTGGGACAACCTGATCACCTTGTAACCTCCCCAGAGCTTAGAACAGTGCTTTGCACATACTAAACGCTTAAGAAATGCCATTATTATTATTATTATATTTGCCTGAAAAGAGTGAGAAATGGAAACCAATGTCGATGTATTTTAAGTACGCATTTTAACAAGAGGCTGAACCCTCAAAGCACTGCCTGTCAGGACTGAAGAGGTAAAGCCTTCTTTCGGTTTCTACTTACAGTTAACATTGAGTCAATTTAAACCAACAATTCCTCCTGACCTTGCTTTATAGTACACCAACAGAAACAGTTTCCACAAACTGGGGGGTAGTCCTTGAGACTCAGTGCAGATACATGTCATCCCTGCTGCTGTTTGTTTGCCAGCTGAGACATGATGCATTTCATCTGAAAGGACACCACCTGTTCCCACTTCTAAGTGAAATGGCAAAGTGGCCAAGGGGACATGCTGGGAATTCACTCATAGGTTCCCTGGTAGTCAAGCATCCTTCCAAAACCCAGAGGCCCTAAATGAAAGGAAAGTGGTGTGGCTTCGCAGGTCAAGGTTGGGGCTTGGAGGACTCATCAGAGAAGAGAAATCTGGACTCTCACGGCTCTGCAATGCACTCAAATAGTTTTGCTGCCTGGGTGATTGCTTTCTCTCTCTACACCAGAAAGAAACTAGGATGTGTAAATGAACACCACGAGATCTGACAGGGCATATCAATATCAAGTGACTGCCATAGAAGGAGAGTGAAGTGAATGTTTCCATTTGTCACAGTTATAATGATAATAATGTTTGCACTTACGGAGCTGATTTCTGCCAACGGCTGCAAAATGCTTTCCAAACATTAATTCATTTCATTTCATGGGCAGGAAGAGAGGACGCTAACCCACAGGGTGATCGCAGCATACCAGCAGAGGACATAAAGAGTTCCAGGGTGCTCACAACATGCTGGCAAAGGGCAAGAGGAATTACCATGCATAGGTGGGGTTAACAGTTTGATAGGTTGTTCGTAGCCAGTGGAGAGGGTGCTTAGTTTGATAGTGTATGGAGAGAGGGAATATCACAGGTGGGATGCTCACAGCATGGTGCTGAACTGAGAGAGGGATCATCACAGATAGGGTGCTCATAGCATTGTGGAGAATGGAGAGAGGGGTTATGAGCGACAGGGTACTCATAGCACGCTGTGAATGGAAAGAAGGATTATCACACGTAGGGGTGCTCACACCCTTTTGACGAATGGAGTGAGGGATTATATCTCAGACAGGATTCTTACAGCATGCTGGTGAATGGAGAGAGGGATTATAACAGACAGGGTGGTAATGGCATTCCAGGGAACGGAGCAAGGAATATCTTAGACAGGGTGCTCACAGCATGTTGGAGAATGGAGAGAGGGATGATCACAGACAGGATGCTCCAAACATGCTGGTGAATGGAGAGAGGGAATATCACAGATGGCGCTCCCAGCCTGCTGATGAATGAAGATAACATCACACACATTGCCTCCATAGGCAAAACAGGCAACACTCCTGAGGACTAGAAATAAATGCCTCAGACCAGACTGTCCTCTGGCTTTAAGACTGTTGGATTCTGCCCTCAGAACACCCAGAACAAAGCCTACTGGACACCTCTGGAGCCATGTGGGCTTGACATATTTCTCTATGAAATTACTGTTTGCTTGGGCCATTTCTACAGAGGCTGGAACCCCTACACTTACACAGAGCTTAATGGGTTGCTAAAACTGAGTTTGGATTGGGCGGCTGGAGGCGATGTTGATTGTACAGAGATTTTTTCAGCAACATTCCCTCTTTTTCCCTCTGGACCCCCAGTGATTTTCAAGAATGAAAGCTGTCACATTTGAGTTTTTGCAGGGGAAACTCAGCAAGCAGCGTTTCATGCATCTTAATGATGATTTTATAAAAATGAAAAAAGATGGAGAAACTCTGAACAGATATCGTTACCCTAATCATTTCATTTTTATCAAGGCCTCTGTTTTCCTAAAAAGGATAGGCTGAGTCCATTCCCAGATTCCAAGGCTGGTGTTGGCCTTATTCAAACCCAGGAAAGGGCTATTTGTGCGGAATGGAACCAGAAAGAGCCATTATTACTCTCACTGGCTTTTCAGATTGATTTAATTCAATGAATGGAGGATTTCTACAGCGTAGGTCTGCCCGAGTTAACCAAGTGAGCTAGAAACACATAAAGCAATCAGGCTAACAGCCACATCCCCACTTAGAGACGCTCCTCACGTCTCCACTGTCTTCGATAGGAACACCTGTATGCCCAGATGGCCTTGCCCGCTACCCTGAGAGCTGGCAGACTTGAGATCTGGCCCATCAGTGCAGAGTAAATTCTAGAAACAAACCCATATACCATTTTTTTTTGAGGAAGTTGTCCCAAGCACATGTACCCACTGCAGAATGTCATAGCAAGGTCCCGGCTGCACCCCTAATTGATTCCTGAAAACCACTAGAAGGGCTGGGCCCTTCTGTTTTCAAAGTCCACTTACAGGGGAAAAATGAGTGTGAACAGAACACTGGCCAATGCCAAAACAAATGATTCAACAGAAGAGGCCATATGATTAACTTTCCGCTATGCTGTCTTCAAAACGCACTCCCCTCCTTGACTTCCTCTGAAGTCCAGCCCTCTTTGGGGATGGAAATGGGCTTGCAGCTACCTGAAGCCTGCTAGCCAGCTCCTTCCTACACGTAGGCAGGCAGGATATGGCATCCTCAGCATCGTCTGTATAATCGGGATTAAGACTGTGAGCCCCACGTGGGACAACCTTGTATCTACCCCTGTGCTTAGAACAGTGCTTGGCACATAGTAAATGCTTAACAAATACTATAATAATTATTATTATCATCTCTCAGCCCTGTGCTGAAGGAGTCACTCACTGTAAGGGGCGAGAGCAAGGCGGAAACTGCTTCTGCCAACTAATACTGGCTGCATGTGCCCTAGCCAGCTCCAGAAGGGGGTGGAAGAACTATATATATTTTTCTTCTCTCCTCCACCTGCCCACCCTCCCAGAACCCAGTGGAGTTGGCAGAAGTGACTACACCAGGCACATGAATTCTGGAGACTCAATCAATCAACCATATTACCGGCGTTTATTATGTGCAGAGCACTGTACTTGGCTCTTGGGAGAGAGTTGGTAGACATGTTCCCTGCCAACAAGGAGCTTACAATCTAGTGGGATGATTCCCTAAATCAGTATAGCCTGGGGCACTGTCAGGACCGTTTGTCCAGTCATCAGCCCCGGACCCCACCTACACCTGTTTGTCTGCACCATCAAAGATATGATACAGATCCAGAAGTCCAAGCCCACCTGAGGAATCGCTTTGGTCCCTAGGCTGACACGGGGTCTTGGACCAGCTCCATGGGAATCTACCTCAGTTCAGATACTGAGGTACTGAGTTTGTACAGACTTATCATTCTATTTATTTTACTTGTACATATTTACTATTCTATTTACTTTGTTTATGATGTGCATTTAGCTTTAATTCTATTTGTTCTGACGACTTGACACCTGTCTACATGTTTTGTTTTGTTGTCTGTCTCTCCCTTCTAGACTGTGAGCCTGTTGTTGGGTAGGGATCGTCTGTCTATATGTTGCCAACTTGTACTTCCCAAGCGCTTAGTACAGTGCTCTGCACACAGTAAGTGCTCAATAAATACTATTGAATGAATGAATACTGAGGTCGATTCTGAGGAAGACCCTCCTTTTCACCTAGCAGGGAGGCCTAGGACTCACCTCTCAGGGTTCTCTCAGGGATCAAGCCAGACTTAGGGGCCCATCTGGTTCAAAACCCTACTCTATTCAGCTAGGCTGGTTTCTGGGCTAGAGGAAGTCTAAAGATATGGCTACTGTGTGTGTCCTATGACAAGTCACTTAACTTCTCTGTGCCTCAGTTTCCACATCTGTAAAATGGGGAATCATTACCTCTTTTCTGTCCTATTCATTTATTCAATCATATAGCACTGTACTAAGCACTTGGGAAGTACAAGTTGGCAACATACAGAGATGGTCCCTACCCAACAGCGGGCTCACAGTCTAGAAGGAGGAGACAGACAACAAAACAAATTAACAAAATAAAATAAATAGAATAAATATGTACAAATAAAATACATAAATAGAGCAATAAATATGTACAAACATATATACATATATACAGGTGCTGTGGGGAGGGGAAGGAGGTAAGTTGGGGGGATGGGGAGGGGGAGGAGGGGGAGAGGTAGGAGGTGGCTCAGTCTGGGAGGAGGGGGCTCAGTCTGGGACTGTGAGCTCCATGTGGGACAATAACTGTGTCCTACTTGATTAACTTGTCTCTAACCCAGTGCTTAGTACTGTGCTTGGCACATAATAAATGGCTAACAGATGCCATAATTATCATTACTATAAAATTCTTCCCAATTTCACCCATCGATTGAGATATGCAGGTAATTCAACTGTCTAGGGTTGAAGTGACCCCAGCAAGCTCTCAGTCTGGGGAAGCTTACACACATCCCAAATAACCTAAGCAGGCAGCCCTTATAATTGGGGGAGTGTACAGCCAAAATCAGGATGTCTAGGTACTTAGGCTGGGGAGATGGGACCCCATATCCTTAGTTATTTTCTGACTGGCCTTTGGCAATCTTTCATACCTCCTTTCTGTCATCTAAGTGGTTGGAAAGCTGTCTCATATGTGCATCCACTTGCAATGACTATCTCACTGGTGGCTCATTTGCTGCAATGGTTTCAACTACATTCGCTATGTGAGTGATTCCCAAAATCTACATCTCCAACCCTGATTTCTTCCTTCTCTGAAATTTCCTCCTTTCTTCAGGACAACTGTACTTGGATGTAATAATAATAATTTTGGTATTTGTTAAGCTCTTACTATGTACCAGGCACTGTACTAACAAGGTAATTGGGCTAGACACAGTCTGTGTCCACATGGGGCTCACAGTCTTAGCCCCCATTTTTCAGATGAGGCAACTGACACAAAGATGTTAAGTGACTTATCCAAGTTCACCCAGCAGACAAGTGTCAAAGTAGGGATTAGAACCCAGGTCTTTCCGAATTCCAGGCCCATGATCTATTCATTAGGCCACCCTTCTTCTCCCACCAATACCTTAAACTTAACATGTTCAAAACAGGACTTTTCCTATTCCCACCCAAATCTTTTTGTCCCTTGACCTTCCCATCACTATAGTCAGCACCATCATCCTCCATGACTCAGAAGTCCATAATCTTGGCGTTATTCTTGACTCATCTCTCTTTCATTCAACCTACATATTCAATCTGTCACCAAATCTTGTCCTACCTTCACAGCAGCCCTAAAAATGCCCAATCTACTCTGTAGAAACTGCTCAATGAATCCAAGCACTTATTCTATCCCACCTTGACCTCCCCACCTCCTGTCACTCCCCATTCCAGGCTTCACTCTGCTGCCCAGTTCGTTTTTCTACAAAACCGTTCAGTCCATGTTTCCCCACTCTTCAAGAAGCTCCAGTGGTTGCCCATATACTTCCCCATTATACCTCCACATCAAACAGAAACTTCTTACCTTAAGGCTTTAAAGCAATCACCTTGCACCCTCCTACCTTATTTCCCTGATTTTCTTCTACAACCCAGATGGCACACTTCACTCCCCTAATGTCAAACTGCTCTTTGTACCTCAGTCACATCTACCTCAGCACCAACCCCTCTCCCATAACCTGTCTCTGACCCAGAACATCCTCCCTCTTCACATCTGCCAGATGATCTCTTTCCACATCTTCAAATCCTTATTAAAAGTACATCTCCTCCAGAGACCTTCCCTGATTAAACTCTCATTTCCTCTTCTCTCATTCCTTTCAGTGCCATCCTTGCACTTGGATTTGCACCATTTATTCACCACCTCTCAGTCCCACAGCACTTATGAGAAGCAGCGTGGCTCAGTGGAAAGAGCATGGGCTTTGGAGTCAGAGGTCATGGGTTCAAATCCCGGCTCCGCCTAATGTCAGCTGTGTGACTTTGGACTTCTCTGTGCCTCAGTTACCTCATCGGTAAAATGGGGATTAAGACTGTGATCCCCAAGTGGGACAATCTTAGAACACTTAGAACAGTGCTTTACACATAGTAAGCACTTAACAAATACCATCATTATTATTATTATGTACATTTCAATAATTTATTTATTTATATTAAGAGAGGTCTTTTCCTCTAGACCGCAAGCTCCTTTTGGACAGGGAACATGCCAATGAACTCTATTATATTTTACTCTCCCAAGAGCTTAGTATAGTGCTTTGCACACAGTAAGTATTCACTAAATATGATCAATTGACTGATTAATTGGGGGTATTGGTAATTGAACTGAGACCGACTGGGTATTTCTATCCTATTTCTAGTAGGGATGCTGCTACTGAACTAAGGAGAAGCATAACTGACGTCCCTCAAAAATCCTCACAATAAATCTAGTCCTATGGCTGTCAGACAGATATTCCTCTGGCTTGCAATTGCAAATGGGGTAAACATAATAAAAACAACAGAAGAGGAAGGAGGACATGGCAGTGGCTTATTAGAGGGGTTTGGCAAGGAGGGACAGAAGGTGGCTGCTGTCATATTCAGAATTGATTCTTGATTTGTGACCTGACAGCTAACATCAAACATTGTGTTGAGCTAAAGAGGAGTGTTAAAACTTCCTTTCTCAGTCAATCAATCAATGGCATTTATTGAGCACTTACTGTATGCAGAGCACTGTACTAAACAGTTGGGAGAGGACAATGCCATTAGAGTTGGGAGAAACATTCCTTGCCCACAGTGAGCTTCCAGTCTCCTAGAAACAGTGGAAATTGTAATTATTGAGCCCTTACTATGCCCCAAGCACTGTACTTCATTTGTTCATATTTATTGAGCACTTACTGTGTGCAGAGCACTGTACTAAGTGCTTGGCAAAGTACAATACAACAATAAACAGTGATATTCCCTGCCCATAACAAGCTCTTAGCACAGGGGATAATACAATAAAATCCAATAAGACACAGTCCCAGTCCCATATGGGGCTCATAGTCTAAGGGGGAGAGAGGGAGATAATCAATCAATCATTCGATCAATCCTTTGTATTTATAAGCAATTATTGTGGTCACAGCACGGTATTAAGCGCTTGGTGGAGTATGATGCAAAGGAATTGGTAAATACTTTCCCTGCCCACAATGAGCTTACAGTCTAGAGGGGTAGACAGACTTTGGCATAAACATAAATAAATAAAAATAAATAATACATAATTCTTTCTCAGAAGAATTATCTGAGGCAATGTAATTAAATCGAATTGCGGACTACATGGAATATTCACATAGTGTCTCTCTGCCAGTATCATCATCATCAACAGCGTTTATTGAATGTGAAAATAAATTATATAATGGAACTAGAGATGCAGTTTCTGCCCTCAAGGAGCTACCAATCTGGTAGTAGGGGATATCAGTAAGAGTAATCTAATTAATTAAAGGAATAAATAAATAACTGAAAATCATGTACGTATGGAGAGGGGGGAGGAAGGGGCAGGTCCATGATACATTATAGAAGTGGCAAAATTGAGAGACAAACTAAACGCCGAAAGTTAAAGGTATAGAGAAAACGAAGAGATGATGGGAATATTAGGAAGAGAAGGTTTCAGAGAGAGATGAAGGGATTGAGTCATTTATATAATTAACTTAAAAAGTCAGAGATGGAGAATTCTAGAGATTCTGAACTCCACATTATAGGGGATCAAGACACGTGATAGAGGAAGGGGAGATGATGGATATTTACCTTGATCAGGAGTCTGTGTGTGTATGTGGTGGGGTGTTGGGGATATTTTCACTACAGGGAAGGTATGTGGAGAAGCAAATGGAAAAGGGATAGAGGAGGGTGAGAGGCTGAAGATGTTGTGTACTCAGTCAGCTATCTCCCTCCTACCTTACTCTTCTACAACCCAACCCACTGTTCCTCAGTCTCATCTGCCCCTCCCCTGACTCTTTACCCACATCCTCCCTCAGGTTTGAGACTCCCTTCCAATTCATATCTGACAGTCTACGACTCTTCCCACACTCAAAACCCTCCTAAAATCACATCTCCTCCACAGAGCCTTCCCAGACCAAGTCCTTTATTTCATCAATCCCCCTTCTCCTCTGCATCAACTATGAACTTAGCTTTGACCCCACCTTAAGCACTCTGATATGCTCCCCCAGCACTACAGTATTTATGTAAGTATTTTTATATTCTACTATTTCCCCTATCTCTAATCTATTTTCATGTCTGCCTCCCTCTGTAGAATGCAAGCTCCTTGTGGGCTGGAATTGCATCCACCAACACTTTTGTATTGTACTTTCCCCAGTGGTTTCCCAGTCAACACAGTAAGCACTCAATAATACCACTGATTGATTGGAGGGAAAGGTCAACATTTTTAAGAGGTGAGAGGGGATGATCAAGTTGGATTGCTCCTATTTTGTCAAGGTCATCAATTCTGCTGAAGTATTTTAACCATTTTAAAAAATTCAAACTTCCCATAATTAACGCCAAATATTTCAAATGAAGATTCTCCCTCATCTGAATCTTTACCCAAATCATACAGTGTGCCGTATGTGAAACAGCAGAGCACATTTGGAAAGCCTATCTTGCTGCTGTTCAGACAGGAAAAGCAATTAATCACCCTTTGAATTGAATGCCCTGCCATCACCTTCACATCAATTTTATCTGCAGCTCTGAAGCTCCCAGAACATCTCCATTTTGTACTCCCAGGCCGGAAATTAAGATGACTTTCTGGCTTGTTTGCATTACTGGAGTTGTGTTTGATCCCTTGGCTTTTATTAAGGGAGCTATGGTAATCCATTCAGAAAGCGGGAGGAAGAATTCAGGGTGCATTCGGTCATTGTCTTTGGTTTTAGCCAGAGCATTTCTGAGTGCAGTTTGGACAAGAGGACAGAGTATATTCTGAGGCTGCCCTGGCCTCCAAAGGCAACCGAGGAATGGGGTTGCATTCCAGACACAGGTTCTCCCTCCACAAAGGAGAGGGGGCAATCGCCTCCACGGCCTTCTGGGCTCCGTTCCCGGGCTTGTTCGTGCTAGTTCTCTGACAAGACTCGAAGAAAAGGCCTAAACTGGGCATGGATTTCTGGCCTATTATCTCTTTGAAACCCCTCAGCATTTATGTACACATCCACAATTCATGTTAACATAAATGTCTGTCTCTCCCTCTAGACTGTAAACTGGCGCACTGTCTACCAACTCTATTGCACTGAATTCTCTCAAGCATTTAGAACAGTGCTCTGCACACAGTAAGCACTCAGTAAATACCCCTGACTGGTTGATTGAATCTTCCAGTAGTCCCCATTCCCCCTAAAATCCCCCTTTTCACTCCCACATTCAAAATGAAAAGCCGGCCCTTCTGACTCCAAAGGAATATTTCAAGCCTCCTATTGCAACCCTTCAGTCCACAGAGCGATACCTGCCCCTGCTTAGAAACTCTCGGTCCACCTGGTTGCCTCATTCCCAGTCTTTCAACAAGCCCAGAAAAACCAGGCTATTGGGAATGAATAAAATGAATTAGTTGCATTTTTGGGTCATTCAGGCTGGCTTGAAACCTCTGGAGAATTTTCCAGGGGAAATGTTTTTTGGTTTAATGGGTGATGGCCCTTTCTTCCCTTCTCCCTTGCCTGAAGGGACTTTGTGGGACAGAGAGCAAGGATGGAGGTGACATGCAGATTCTAAGGAATGGAACCTATATTTTTCAGGATTATATCAGTTTTTGAGGCCCTTACCCTTTCATGAATCAGTCATGTAATGTATTTATTAAGCATTTGCCGTGTGCAGAGCACTGCACTTAGTGCTTGGGACGGTACAATAGATGCCCTCAAAACCACATTCTTAATGAACTCAACTCACTCCCTTATCCCTTCGTCAATCATGTACCACCACAGCCCTCAATCACCTGCACGGTCATTCATTCATTCAATCGTATTTATTTAGCGCTTACTGTGTGCAGAGCACTGTACTAAGCCCTTGGGAAGTCCAAGTCGGTCGGGCTCCTTTGCTCTTGTGCTCGAGCCACAGAGCTCTGCTGGCAGAAATCTCAATATCAGGCCAACTTCATCCACTTCAAGTTTATCCTTGCATGCTTTAACTCTGTCCGGCAAAACTATTTCTCCACCCTTCCTGACACTCATGCCCGTCCCTCTCACCAGTTGTTTCAGGCATTTAACTCCCTCATCAGGCCCCCTATTCCCCCTTATTCAATTAAGAAAAGTGACACTATCAGGCATGAGCACACCAAAATTGCCCCTGCCCCTCCTCAGTCCCTTCCCCTTCTGACTCCCTTTTCAACTTTCCCATCCTTCCTAGGAGCATCTCTAGAGGAGATCTCCTGCCTCCTCTCAAAATCAACCCCCTCCACCTGCGCATCTGACTCCATTTCTTCACATCTTATCAAAACCCTTCCCCTCTCCCTTCTTCCCACCCTAACAGCCATCTTCAACTGTTTGCTTTCCAATGGCTTCTTCCCTACTTCTTTCAAACATGTCCATGTTTCCCCTATCCTAAAATAACCCTCCAGTTATCTCCCCATGTCATTCCTACCATTCCACTCCAAACTCCTTGAACGAGCCGTCTGCACCCACTGTCTCAGGTTTCTCTCCTCCAATTCTCTCCTTGACCCCTTCCAATCTGGCTTCCATCCCCTTCACTCCACAGAAACACAACCTCTCAAAAGTCACCAATGATCTTGCCAAATCTAATGACCCCTACTCCATCCTAATCCTCCTCAACCTCTCGGCTGCCTTCAACACTGTGGATCACTTGCTTCTCCTGGAAGGTTATCCAAACTTGGCTTCACTTGCTCTGTCCTCTCCTGGCTCTCCTCTTATCTCTCTGGCTGTACATTCTCAGTCTCTTTCACGAGCTCCTCCTCTGCCTCTTACCTGCTACCCATGGTGGTGCCTCAAGGTTCAGATCTGGGTCCCCCTCTATTATCCATCTGTCCCCACTCCCTTGGAGAACTCATTCGTTTCCATGGCTTCAACTGTCACCTCTATGTGGATGATACCCAAATCTTCATCTACAGTCCTGATCTCTCACCCTCTTTGCAGTCTCACATTTCCTCCTGCCTTCATGGCATCTCTATTTGGATGTCTTCCCATTACTTCAAGCTTAACATGTCTAAAACAGAATTCCTTATCTTCCCACCCAAACCCTGTCCTTACCCTGACTTTCCCAACACAATAGTAGACAGGACCACCATCATTCCTGTCTCACAAGTCCATAACCGTGGTGGTACCCTTGACTCCAGCATTGACTTGCCTAGGGTTTCATCTCTAAAGTTGCAACTCTACCCCCATCCCCGCCCCCCCAGCACCTCCTCAGCCCAACAAAGCAAGCAGAACAGTGCTTCAAAATAGCCACTGAAATACCAAAGTTAAGCAAGAAGGTTCAAGCATGGCAATGATTTTCCAGACATTACTGAAACTACTATGAGCAACCTGCTGGGACTTTCTCTACCTCTAGCATTTTCCTCTTTCAGGAAAGACAGAAAATGATAATGCAGGATTCAGGGGTTGTATTTTCTGGCTTGAGCTACGAAACAGAGAGACTCCTAAAATGAACGCATTCCGAGCCTTAGATCGGCTTGCTTTTGGCATTCCCCTAGCAATTAAGCATGAGAATTACAGTCTGTGCTTACTACTCCAAATGTCTTTTCCCAAGTGAAAGTGCTCCTTCTGCCTTGAAAGCCCAAAGCAGACGGGCTGCTCTCATTGCTGCATTATGTGTTATGTTTGACACATTTCAGTGTAAACTGCTCTACACTAGTATCTTTTAGTCCACATTGATTTTGTCTTTTTTCACCGCATTTGCCGATTAATTCCGAGGTAAGCAGGTCTACAGTTGAAGCAATCCAGGCAGGACTCGGAGACCGAGAGTAGCACCATGATGCTTGGAGGAATGGCAGGTTAGATGCCCTTCCAGAAACCTAGGGGTGGATCTTGGAATATTTCTACATTTACCTAAAATAACAGCAATAACAAAAATAAGGATGATAATCTCTCGAATTGTTAGATGCCTAAGGGACAGGGAACGTGTCTAATTTCCACCTATGCATTCATTCCCAATGCTTGGTATAGTGCTCTGCACATAGAAAAAACTCAATTAATACTGTTACTACTAATCCTCCATATTTATAGAGGCATTTTCACACCAGTTATCTCTTTCTATCCTAACAATTTCACAAGAGATAAGTAGGTAGAGCTGGTTTTATTTTCTCCTTGCACAGATGAGGAAACAATACGTGGATTGACTTGCCCAAAGTCATACAGTAGGTTAATGGCAGAGTTTGAACTAGAACTGAAAACCCCTGAGTTCCAGTTCCAAGTTTGTTCTACTGGCCATGCCACCTCTGGGATCCTCCTTCCTCCTAAGAAGAAATGTGGCCTAGTAGAAAGAGCATGGGGCTTGGAGTCCAAAGACCTGAGTTCAAATTCCAACTCCACCACCTGCTTGCTGTGTGACTTTGGGCAAGTTATTTAACTTCTCTGTGCTTCAGTTCCCTCATCTGTCAAATTGGAATTAAACATTTTTTCTCCCTCCCACTTAGACTGTGGGACAGGGACTGTGGTCCAACCTGATTATCTTGTAACTACCACAGTGCTTAGCACATTGTAGGTACTTAACACATACCACCTTTATTATTATCGCTACTATTACTACGGCAAACATTTTATGAAGACCAGCGCAATGGGAAACCTCCCAAAGATAGCAAATTGTCCTTAAAGTAGCACATGGGTTAATTAAAAATCTGGGCTGCCTGAAAATCAAACACATGGGTTTGGTAGCAAATTAAGCCAATGTAGTCTTTGGAAGGCCAAATGACTCGATTTAGTTTAGCATATTTTGGACACATCACCAGGAGGACTAATTCCCTGGAGAAGATACTAATATGGAAGAGGCACACCAGCAGCTAGATGGATAGAAACCGTAACAACGATAATGGAAGAACCGTTAGCAAGGTTATGGATTATGGCAAAAGATAGGATGTTCTGGAGAAAATATATTCATAGAGTCGCTATGAATCGGAAATGACTCGATAGCATTTGATAATAATAATAATAAGTTATTAAGCACTTACTATGTGTCAGGCATTGCTGGGGTAGATAGAAGTTAATCAAGTTGAACACAATTCATGTCCCACATGGGCTCACGGTCTTAATCTCCATTTTACAGATGAAATAACTGAGGCACAGAGAAGTGAAGTGACTTACCCAAGGCTACACAGCAGACAAGTAGTGGAGCTGGGTTTAGAACCCAGATCCTCTGATTCCCAGGCCTGTGCTCCATTCTCTAAGCCATGCTGCTTCTTCTGGCCTTCCATACATTTCACACTCTATGTCCTGACCTGCTCTTGGCCCAGTGGAAATAAAGACACCTGGGTTCTAATCCTGGCTCTACGACTTGCCTGCTGTGTGACCTTGGGCAAGTCATTTAACTTCCCTGTGCCTCATTTTCCTCACCTGTTTGAAAGGGAATTAAATACTTGATATCAGTCCCACTTAGACTGTGAGTCCCCTATAAGGCAGGAACTGCATCCTATCTGCATGTATTTTACCTACCTGATCACTTTGTACTGAAGAATCACCTAGGGCGTTATGCAAGGTGGAGAGACTGAGCAAAAATTCTGAAATCCTGAAAAAATAGGTTGGCTAAATTGGGCAACAAAGAATGCAAAGGCTCCCGAAGCAACTGCCTATTGGTCAGTAGCACAATGGTACATCATCAGCATTATGCTAAGGTCACTTTGGCCATTAATGGACTCTGAGTGTAAAAAAACATTGCAAGTCCTTTACATTGTGCTGCCCTCCGGTTCTCCTACTATCTCCCTGAATTCTATGATATAGGAGGAAGAAGACTGGCAGGGAAGAGAGAGGGCAAATGGCTTCCTCCCAACCCCAGGACCCAGACACATAGGCTGGACACCGCCATCCTCTGGTACTGCTCTTCTGAGCCATGAGGGGCTTGAAATAATAATAATAATAACAATAATAATAATAATAATGGCATTTGTTAAGCACTTACTATGTGCAAAGCGCTGTTCTAAGCGCTGGGGGGATACAGGGTGATCAGGTTGTCCAACGTGGGGCTCACAGCGCTTAGCGTGGCTCAGTGGAAAGAGCATGGGCTATGGAGTCAGAGGTCACGGGTTCAAATTCCGGCTCTGCCACATGTCTGCTGTGTGACCTTGGGCAAGTCACTTAACTTCTCTGAGCCTCAGTTCCCTCCTCTGTAAAATGGGGATTAAGACTGTGAGCCCCCCATGGGACAACCTGATCACCATGTGTCCCCCCCCCAGCGCTTAGAACAGTGCTTTGCACATAGTAAGTGCTTAACAAATGCCATTATCATCATTAGTACAGTGCTCTGCACACAGTAAGTGCTCAATAAATATGATTGAATGAATTGAATGAATCCCCATTTTACAGATGAGGTAACTGAGGCTCAGAGAAGTTAACTAACTTGCCCAATGTCACACAGCAGACATGGTGGAGCCGGGATTCGAACCCATGACCTCTGACTCCAAAGCCTGTGTTCTTTCCACTGAGCCACGCTGCTTCTCTTGAAATCCTGCTGCTACTTTCATGCTTGTCATTGTCTTTGTCTTGTAATTTTGTTTGCCTTTCCTTTTGGGTCCACTCCCCTCCCTTCCTCTCCCCTCCTCTTTCTTAGCGTGTTAACCCCTTGGGGACTAGGGACTGTGTCTATATGAGAAGGAGCTCTAAGGACCGTGGCTTAGGGGCAAGACCCTGGGCTTGGGAGTCAGAGGTCATGGGTGCTAATCCCGATTCGCCTCTTTTCAGCTGTGAGACCTTGGGCAAGTCGCTTCAGTTCTCCATGCCTCAGTTACCTCATCTGTTAAAATAGGGATGAAGACTGTGAGCCCTATGTGGGACAACCTGATTACCTTGTATCTACTGCAGCGCTTAGAACAGTGCTTGGCACATAGTAAGAACTTAACAAATATCAACATTATTATTGATGTGGGAGCAGCGTGGGCTCAGCCAAAAAAGCACAAGCTTGGGAGTCAGAGGTTGTGGGTTCTAATCCAGACTCCAGCACTTGTCAGCTGTGTGACTTTGGGCACGTCCTTTAACTTCTCTGTGCCTTAGTTACCTCATCTGTAAAATGGGGATTAAGAATGTGAGCCCCACGTGGGACAACCTGATTACCCTGTATCCCCCCCAGTGCTTATAACAGTGCTTGGAACATAATAAGTGCTTAACAAATGCCATTATTATTATGAGAAGCAGCATGGCTTAGTGGAAAGAGCCCAGGCTTGGGAATCAGAGGTCATGGGTTCTAATCCTGGCTCTGCCACTAATCAGCTGTGTGACTTTGGGCAAGTTGCTTAACTTCTCTATGCCTCAGTTACCTCATCTGTAAAATGGGGATTAAGACTGTGAGCCCCACCTGGGACAACCTGATCTCCTTGTATCTACCCCAGCGCTTAGAACAGTGCTTGGCACATAGTGAGCATTTAACAAATACCACCATCATTATTGTTGTTGTTATATCTCACACAGGTATTTCTTTCCCAGTGCTTAGTACAGTAATTTGTACTTGGTAAGCACTTATTAAGTACAGTTACTATTACTACTACTACTGCTAGTACTACTAGTGCTGCTGCTGTGGCTACTAACTAATCGGGACATTGCCAATGGCCTGCTGTGAGCCCTTGGGCAAGTCACTTGACTTCTCTGGACTTCAGTTTCTTCATGTACAAAATGGGGATCAAACATCTGCTCTCCCTTCTTGCACCGTGAGCTCCACTTGGGACAGAGATCTGAACTGATCTGACTAGGTTGTGCCGACCTCATTGTTTATAATAATATTAATGATGGCATTTGTTAAGCACTTACTATGTGTGAAGCACTATTCTAAGCACTGGGGGGGGGATACAAGGTGATCAGGTTGTCCCATGTGGGGCTCACAGTCTTAATCCCCATTTTCCAGATGAGGTAACTGAGGCCCAGAGAAGTGAAGTGACTTGCCCAAAGTCACACAGCTGACAAGTGGTAGAGCTGGGATTAGAACCCATGACCTCTGGCTCCCAAGCCCGGGCTCTTTCCACTGCTGCTTCAGTGCTTCGCACGTAGTAAATGTTTAACAATAATTATTATTATTATTATCATTATCACTATAATTGATTTCTCCTTGATACTTTTGGTCCTGAAGTTTCAGAAACAAGGTTCGGCCTCTGTCCCTGAAGGGAGGCTCCATAATTGATCCCACAACAAGCAAAGTACCTTATTTTGAAGATACAACACTCAGTCCATCCCTGGGGAACCAATTAATTCAGGGGTTGAAGAGCTGTCATTACTTAGAAGGACCGAAATTTCAGTAGCTCTATTCAGTCACTGACTAGAACCAGACAGCCCCAAATAATAATAATAATGATGGCATTTATTAAGCTCTTACTATTCATTCATTCATTCAATCGTATTTATTGAGCGCTTACTGTGTGCAGAGCACTGTACTAAGCGCTTGGGAAGTACAAGTTGGCAACATATAGAGATGGTCCCTACCCAACAGCGGGCTCATAGTTTAGAAGAGTGCAAAGCACTGTCAAAGCCATGCCTAGCCAATTCAATTCAATTCAATCGTATTTATTGAGTGCTTACTGTGTGCAGAGCACTGTACTAAGCGCTTGGGAAGTACAAGTTGGCAACATATAGAAACGGTCCCTACCCAACAGCGGGCTAGAGGAAGCAGTGTGGTCCATTGGACAGAGCACAGTCTTGAGAGCCAGGGGACCTTAGATTTTAATCCTGGCTCCGCCACTTGCCTGCTTAGTGACTTTGGGCAAGTCACTTAACGTCTCTGTGCCTCAGTCTCCTCATCTGCCAAATGGGGATGAAAGATCTGTTCTCCCTTCTCCCAAAGACTGAGTCCCGCGTGGGATGGAGACTGTGTCCAATCTGTTTATCTTGTATCTACCTCTATACTTGGCACAAAGTAAGCACTTAACAAATACCATAATTATTACTAGCAAGGGCATCTTTCCCTGAGACTCTTTAAACACCAAAAATTCCTTAGAAAAAGCTCTTCTCCATACCATGAAACAAAAGAGTGGACAGGCCCTGCTGTGGAAATATGACTCCTTAAAGCTCTGGGGATATGACTCCTTAGACCGGTATTCCCATATAGAAAAGGGACTGAGCCAAATTTGATTATGTTGTATCTACCCTAGAGCTTAGTGCTTGGAATTTGCATAAAAAAATGATGAAATGAGTTTGTCATGTTTGGGCACTGTATTAGTGAGAATCAGAGCAATGGTGTGTGCACACACACACGAGTCTCCAGATTTCCAGTTCTGACACCTTTTTCTGTAATGCATATTTTGCCCTCTCAGATGGATGGTTTCTGGAAAGGGTCAATAAAATCACCACGCCAACATAGTAATAGGCAATAACTCGCATTAAGTCACACTTCACCAACAGTAGCAGGGGAATACATAAATGCACAATCTACATCATTTCCTAGCGGGGGCCCAATTTAGTAATGTGTGACAACACTGAACACATTCAAAAGAAGCTTTAATAGTTTGCAATGTAGTTTATGTACGTCTCCAGAGTATAATATTTACAGAGGTGAAAGTGTTCACGAATGGGTTATTTGAGGCCTTGTCAATCCTGTCCCAATGGGCCAGGGCCATGGCATGCTTGGGGTGTTCTGAAATGCTGATTTAATTGCTTCAGCTTCTGGAATCATCTCTACGGTCTCTATGGGAGGGGACAGAGGGAAAACCTTTGGTGGAATGGTTAATTTTTGGCCTGGTTTGATAGGTGGCTGGGAAGACCCTTTGAATGAAAAATCAAATGATCCAAGGATCAAAGATTTATCCCAACCCTTTGTAAGTTGTTGGCTTGGCCTGTCCCATCACCATTTTCCTTTGGGAAGGTACATGTACTTCCCAAGTGCTTAGTACGGTGCTCTGCACACAGTAAGTGCTCAATAAATACAATTGAATGAATGCTCACCCATTTCCCCTACCTTGCAATCCCAAAGGTCTCTCAGCACTCCAAAGTCTCTAGAGTAACCACAATAGCATTGTGTCTGTTTAGCTGTAAGCTCCCACTAGACTTTAAGCTTGTTGTAGGTAGGTAATGTGTCTGTCAAACTGTTTGCATTGTACTCTCCCAAGCTCTTAGTACCGAACTGTGCACACAGCAGGCTCTCAATAAATATCACAGATTGACTGATTAATTGATCGATCGATTAACAAGTGTCCCAGTTGCCTGGGTTTTTGCATCTAGATTCTCTGAGACTTCCTGCTCACTGGGAAACCCCCAGAACCAAAGACCCCTTGGTTATGTCCTCCCTCCTGCCTCTCCCTTCAGATCAGACAGACTAAAGTTTTCCTCATCTTCCAACTCCTGTGAAACTCATGTCTCCTTCAGGAAGTCTTCCCAGACTAGATTTTCGTCTCCTCACTCTTCCTTCTGCAATATCTATGCACTCAAATCTGAATCACTAAGCAGTTTAATGCTCACATTACCCCACCCCCAAAGCACTCATGTAGATATCCTTATCCACTGTTGCTATCTGCAATTTAATTTATCTGTTCCTCAGACTAAATTGTAAGCCATTTGACAGCAGGCATCCATTAACTCGATGGTACTTTCTCAAGTGATTAGTATAGTATTATGCTCACAGTAAGCACTCAGTAAACACCAAAGATTGATCAATCAATTGATCGAGGAGGGTTTTCTAGCCCTCGCCTGTCTAACAATAATAGTGATAATAATTGTGGTATTTGTTAAGTGGTTACTATGTGCTAAGCACTGTGGTAGATCCAACACAATCAGATTTGACACAATCCCTGTTCTACATGGAGTTTACAGTCTAGTTGGGGAGGGAGAAAAGGTACTTAATCTCCATTGTACAGAGGAAGAAACTGAGGCCCAGATAAATAAAGTGACTTGCCCAAGGTCACACTGCAGGCCAAGTAGAGCCAAGATTAGAACCCAGGTCCCTGGATTCCTAGACCCATGCTCTTTCCATTAGGCTTTCTGTCTCAGCCAAGGCTGGGCCATCAGTCTGGGGGAACTGAGTTAATTAAGCATGTAGCTAAGTATTGAGCTTCCCAGAGCTATGGAGGGCAAAGAGCCCTTGGAGAAGGGCAGAAGGACAGAGAAAGACAAAGGACAGACGCCCCCATGGCTTTTTGGGCATTCTCTTAAGCCAGAGGGAATCAGGGATATTTCTCAGAAAGGAGACTCTGTGGGAAGAATAAGGAGCTTTCCCCTTATTCACACTCTCCTCTCCTCTCTGACCTTTTCTCTACTCCTCACCCTGGGCTCCCTTCCTCCATTTACCTCACGGTGTGCAGAATCAATCACCACCGAAACCAGGAGCAGCCTGGATCTGTTAAGAAGGATGAACGACAGGCCACATCTAGGCAGGCCTGTGGGAAGAAGGTACGGGCAATTGGGCCCAAGGGAGAGTTTATCTAACTCACCAATTTCCTCAGTAGATTTATTCATGGGTTTGATCCTACCTTTCCTCTTATTTCCTCATATCACTGTGTACTTTGCATAATCCACTTCATTTCATGTTAAGCATGGAAAAATTTTAACAAATCTTCAAAAAGAAACTTTTTGGAATGAAAATAACGGATCGATTAATGAGAAACCACCCAGCCCAAGAAGCAATACAGATGCTATAGTACTATCGGGAAATTCTTGGCTGCTAAGCATACGGGGAACTTTTTGAGGGCAGCAAGGGTTTGAAATTCACTGAAATTTGAATTCATCTATTTAAAACAGGTCAAATCTCCTCAGGCAAAGTTTAGGCCCAGACTAAGCACTAGGATGCCCCAGAAGGTGGAAGGTTAACATTAAAACAGAATCTTCACCAGCCCACAGGAAGCTCAGTTTGAAGCTGGAGAGCTCAGGATGTCTGATCCCTCACGTTGGCCTACGTCCCCTTCAGCTTTGCCACAGTCACATATTCCACCCAGTAGTTTCTAGCAGATAAAGGGAAATCTGTGTAGCCCAGGCTGCCCTTCCTCTCAGGAGTGCTAGGTTTGGGTTCAGTTCTTCCAGGACCTCCATGCCAGACTCCTCACCCCACTTCTTCAGAGCTGCATCTCTCCCTCACCCCTCGGACCTATGACCTACCTGGCAGCCTGCCCTGGAGAACAAGAGTACTACACAATGCAGCAAGAAGACCCAGGTGGAAAAAGGGTCAAAGGCATTCCCTGAGGCTCTGCACTGACTTAAGAGATGGACAGTTGGGGTGGCAGAGGTTGAAATAAATAGATTTTCAATACCTTGTTGAAATGTCATCAACCCAAATGTTTCCACTCCTCAAAACTCTCTACTATCTTCCGGTATCTTCTCTGCATTAAACAAAAATTCCTCATAATTGGCATCAAGATTCTCCACCAACTTGCCCACCTTGCTTATTTACTATATTCACCTGCTATTCTCCAAATTCAATCCATCAGTCAACCGGTGGTATTTATTGAGCACTTACTGTGTACAGAACACTGTACTTGGTGATTGGGAGAATACAATATAACAGTTGACAGACTTGTTCCCTGCCCCAGGGAGCTTACAGTCTAGAAGGGGAAACGGACAGTGAGCTTCACCAACTGGGAACTCAATAAAGAACACCACTCCTGCTTTTCCTCCTTCTCAATTAATTATATTTATTTAGTGTTTACTTTGCAGGGCGTTATATTAAGCACTGGGGAGAGTTCAGCACAACAGTATAATTGACACATTACCTGCCCACTGAGAGCTTTCAGTCTGGGAGGGAGACAGACATTAATATAAATAAATTATAGATATGTACCTAAGTGCTGTGAGGCTACTTGTGGGTGGGTGGTGAATAAAGGGAGCAAATCAGGGCAATTCAGAAGGGAGTGGCAAAAGAGGATGTGAGGGCTTAGGGAAGGCTTCTTGGAGGAGATGTGCCTTCAGTAAGGCTTTGAAGCACAGTGGGGGAGTGGGGAGAGAATAATTATCTATCGGATATGAAAAGGGAGGGCAATCCAGGCCAAAGGGCAGACATGAGCAAGAGGTTGGCGGTGAAATAGATGAGCTTGAGGTACACTGAGAAGGTTGGCATTAGGAGATCGAAGTTTGCAGGCTGGGTTGTAATAAGGAGTGTACTGAGGTGAGTTAGAAAGGGGCAAGGTGATTATTTTAAAGTCAATGCTAAGGAGTTTCTGTTTGATGTGGAGGTGGATGGGCAGCGTCTGGAGGTTCCTGAGGAGTGGGGAAACATGGTCTCAATATTTTTGTAGAAAAATGACCTGGACAGCAGAGTGAAGTATGGGCTGAAGTGGGGAGAAACAGGAGGCAAGGAGGGTGATACAGTAATCCAGTTGGGATTGGAGAATAGCTTGGATGCAATTCAAGTGGTAGCAGTTTGAATGGAGAGGAAAGGATGGATTTGGGGGATGTTGCGAAGGTTGTGAAGGTTGAGCTGACAGGATTTAGTGATAGATTATGTGGATTGAATGTGAGGGAGGAGTCAAGGATAACGCCCCCTCCTCCTCCTCCTCTTCCTCCTCTTCCTCCTCCTACTGTTAACATTGCTACTATTACTACTGCTACTATTGCTGCTGTGATGGAATTTCACTGCCCAGTCCAAATCTAAGTCTGTCAGGGGAAGGAGCAGTAAGTAGGGGAATAATATGTCAGGACACAAGTCACCTGCAAATTTCCATTTAAACAAATTCTTTAGCACTAATTTTCAAGTGAAACCACTGTTATCTGAGGAGCTGATGATGGGGACCATGCAAAACCTGAACCAAGCTAGTGAATGACAGTCTGGAAACAGCTATGTCTGAGGCATCGGGAACTTCATGTGCGGTGGAGAAGAATGGAAAATGGCTCTGGATATTGGGACATGATTACAAGTCAGCCCAAGAGAGGAAGATCTTTACCATCATAGTCCAAAAAATGGACTAGCCAATGTCCATCAAGGCATTCCACCCCAATGGGGAAAATCATACAATCCGTAGCAACACCTGGGCTGCTGCAAGGACAGTTGTCTGGAAAGTACCTGCCAATCCACCCAGCCCACTGACCCAAATTAGTGGCTCTAGCTCCCCTGTAATTTAACATGCAGCTTGCCCATGGGATCTTGACCATGAGTGTCCTTGAAAAGTGTTTTCTGTCTGATTTTCTTAAGAAGTGCCTTTCCATTTTCCATAGAAAATGCCTTATCAGAGACCTGGAATTTGTTATTTACTTCAAAACCCCATAGACGCCTTACAGTTCTATTCCTTATGAATTCTGGGAAGGGACAGCATGTAATTCAAACCCTGAATATACACAAAGTTTCCTTGGGGATAATGAGCTCATCTGGGGCTCTCAGTTTTATTCATTCAGATCTGTGATGAGGACAAGTATTAGGGCAGAGAGTTTCCACACTGAAAGTCTTTCGGGTTAGAATGGCTCTCTGAAGTGTCACTTTTATCGTTTTACCTATTCAATTTCTCCACGCTTCAAAACCAGTGTAAAATCCAGGGGAAAAAACGTGACTGTCCAGAGACAAAGATGGGGTGGTTTCTGGTTTCTGTTAGAAAAGCAAAACCAAAGGTAATCCCTTTACAGCTGCAGTGCAGATGGTTTTCTTAACACCATTTTCCAGAATTCTAAACAGAAATTGTAAAAAGTCTGAAAATGTAATAAACAAACAGCTGAGTGTTAGCTTAAAAGCTCATTGCATTTATCAAATAAAGCCATTTAAGTTTCCTGATGTTTACTAGATAGATACAAAGGGAAAAAAAATGGAGCATAAACTAAATCCATCTAGAAATGAGACCTTGATAGACAATTGCATGATTTTCCAGATGATGGCAAGTCAATAGGATCATCAAGACTGCAAGATTAGTGCCTGAAATGGGTGTTGAGGAGAGAAAGTTGCTACTAGGTGAGCAGAGGGAGCTTAGCTGTGGGAACCAAACTTCTTCAGTAATCTTTAAAATACCAATGTCTGCCTTTCTTTATTCCTCTTCAACTAAACCACCAGAACTGGGAATGAGATTTTCCCAAACATATGTGTCATAGGCTTAAGTCCCAATCAGGAAAGGAAAGAAGGAGCAGGAAAACCCAGACACGTTTTAGGGGCTTAACACTTTCTGAGCACAGCGTAGTTTCCCACCTGGGCCACCCTCAGTACAGCTTAGAAGAAGTCAGTCATGCCTACCAGTTCAGCCAGGCAAGGAAAGGGGGTTTGCTTTGAAGACGATGATATGGAAAATTTTTCGGTTCTATCTCACCCAACGGGGCTAAGCAAAAAGAGGAAGAACCTACGTGGACCAGTCAGGTTGTGGGTGAGTGTTCGCTGATCCATGCCTCCTGACTAGCTCGGGAGATCATGTGATTATCTCTTGCAGCCTGGGCATGCTGATTGTGCTGCCCACTCCATACAAGCCGCCTGCTTCTGTGGGCTACATAAGGCTCCTTAGGTTAGCAGGACTGAGGAAGCCTAGTTCAGGAGGAGAAGCCCATTCATTCATTCATTCATTCAATCGTATTTAATGAGCACTTACTGTGTGCAGAGCACTGTACTAAGCACTTGGGAAGTACAAGTTGGCAACATCTAGAGACGGTTCCTACCCAACAGTGGGCTCACAGTCTAGAAGGGGGAGACAGAGAATGAAACAAAACATATTAACAAAATAAAATAAATAGAATAAATATGTACAAATAAAATAGAGTAATAAAGACCTACAAACATATATACATATATATATATATATATATATATATATATACAGGTGCTATGGGGAGGGGAAGGAGGTAAGGCGGGGGGGGATGGGGAGGGGAAGGAGGGGGAGAGAAAGGAGGAGGCTCAGTCTGGGAAGGCCTCCTGGAGGAGGTGAGCTCTCAGTAGGGCTTTGAAGGGAGGAAGAGAGCTAGCTTGGCGGACGTGCAGAGGGAGGGCATTCCAGGCCAGGGGGATGACGTGGGCTGGGGGTTGACGGTGGGACAGGCTAGAACAAGGCACGGTGAGGAGATTAGCGGCAGAGGAGCAGAGGGTGTGGGCTGGGCTGGAGAAGGACAGAAGGGAGGTGAGGTAGGAGGGGGCGAGGTGATGGACAGCCTTGAAGCTGAGGGTGAGGAGTTTTTGCCTGATGTGTAGGTTGATTGGTAGCCACTGGAGATTTTTAAGGAGGGGAGTAACATGCCCAGAGCATTTCCGGACAAAGACAATCTGGGCAGCGGCTGACATTAAAACCCGAAATGTCTTTATCAGGCAGGCAGCCTATTTGCTGCCAGGGATTGCCAGGATGTCGGCAGGGAATCCATCCCTTCTTTCTGTTGACTTTCCCATGCACTTTGTGCAGCACACTGCACAGGATGAGCACTCAATAAATACCATTCTTATAACTACTTCTACTACTATTAAAACGACAATAACAACAATGACTTCTACTTCTACTATAACAGCAATATTTTGGGCCCAAGGTAGGGCTAATCATTGAGATGACGAACCATGACCATGCCCACTTCAGGTGACCCCTGCCAGACTCAGGATGGTGCTGTCCCACCCTTATTGCCATCCTGCAGGATGTGTAGTTGCCTTCTGCAAAGACATTTCAGATCCACAGTGGAGGAAAGGCATGGTGGTACAGTGCAAAGAGCATGGGCTTTGGAGTCAGAGGTCATGGGTTCAAAACCCAGCTCCGCCAATTGTCAGCTGTGTGACTTTGGGCAAGTCACTTAATTTATCTGTGCCCCAGTTACCTCATCTGTAAAATGGGGATCAAGACTGTGAGCCCCCCGTGGGACAAGCTGCTCACCTTGTAACCTCCCCAGCGCTTAGAACAGTGCTTTGCATGTAGTAAGCGCTTAATAAATGACATTATTATTTTATTATAGACTTCAACCTGTGTCCAGATTGCATAGGCCTTGTTTTGGCATGAAGGGATGTTCACATTTAGATGAGGTAACCATGCTGGTGTCACTCCTACCAGTACCCTCAAGGAAACAATTTTACCTGTAGCAGTCAGCCAAGTGGGTCACAGAATATGAAGCTGAGCCTTGTTCCCTCTCTCCGACGCTTGCAAAGCACTTATTTTTAAACTCTGAGGCTTCCTTCTACCTCTAATTCACTTTTAGTGTTTGCCTAGATTGAAAGTTCCTTAAAAGCAGGGGTTATATCTTCTGACTCCATTAAATTCTCCCAAGCACTTAGTTCAGAGCTCTGCCCAGAGTAAGTACTCAAAAAACACTGTTGATGGATGGGTTTTTACTGAGTTGGAATAGTCATTTTTTTCCCCACAATAGTCATGTGGTGATCTCAGTCAATCAATACTGTGCACCAGTTGTGTGTAGAATATTAGCAAAGCATTGTGCTAAGCTCTTGAAAGAGGGCAATAGGAGCAACAGGCATGGCCTTGTCCTCTAGGAGCTATCAACCCAATGAAGGTGGTAACCAGCCATATAATTTATACATACCCTGAACGGGAGCAGGAGGAAAAACATAAATACAACTGGTAATAGGAATAAAATAAAACAAATAGGTCAATGAATAAATGGAGTATATTACATGCATATAGGTATAAGAATTTAAGGTGGGCTGAATACACAGAAGTACCTGAGAAGCAGCGTGGCTCAGTGGAAAGAGCACGAGCTTTGGAGTCAGAGATCATGGGTTCAAATCCCGGCTCTGCCAATTGTCATCTGTGTGACTTTGGGCAAATCACTTAACTTCTCTGTGCCTCAGTTACCTCATCTGTAAAATGGGGATTAAGACTGTGAGCCCCCTGTGGGACAATCTGATCATCTTGTAACCTCCCCAGTGCTTACAACAGTGCTTTGCACATAGTAAGCGCTTAATAAATGCCATTATTATCATTATTATTAAGGCAGGTGGTCCCATAATAGAGAGTTCAGAGGAGTGGGCCACTTGCAGCTGCAGGGAAATCAGTCAGCTGGAAAGATGCAGAAGGACCTGGAGATCATGAACATTCGCTACAACCAGAACAATCTGGGCCTTAGCAGAGAGGAAGATGCAGTCTTCACACTCACTGGGTGGCTATCACACAAGGGTCTGGGTAGTAGAGAGATGCTAGCAGAGAAGAACTAGGGAAATGGAAAAGTCATTTTTGAAATGTATCTCCACCATCAGGCATCAGTGGAGTGACAACCTTCTTAATCTAATTTCCCCATTAGCCCTAAGTCTAATTTCCAAATCTTTGCTGAGTATGTATTGTTAGTCCTATTCATGTTTCTCTTCTCACGTACTTGACTTTCATTAAACTTGATAGAGGTGAGTGCACTACAACAGTAGAAATACTCTGTCCATTGCATCCTGCTATTTAGTTTAGAAGTCAAGCATATCCAGCTGGTCCATGAAGACACAAAAGCCTTTAATTTTCAGCATTTCGGGTCCAAAAGCGAAATGCTTAGCAGGAATAAAGCCACTGGCTAATGAGGATAGAACATGTGATGGAAGGTGATAATGCCTTCCGACGGTGACCCAGAATTCCTTGGGAAAGATGTTGCATGAAAAAAAGCATCAGCACAGCAAGGACAGAGTCTATGCACATGGAAGGGAACGAACTGTCATTCATGCCTCTGTTCATTCAGCCACAGCTTCCTTTGCAGTCAGGTCAGAAGTAGCCAATCCCAACACAGAGACCGATGAGAAGCAGCGAGCTCCTTGTAGATAAGGAGCACACTTCAGACTCCTTGGGATGAAACATCCAAGCTCTGGACCCACTGAGGACCAAATTAACTCTTCCTACAAGGGCAAATGATATGGGGAGGGAGGTTACCTGGGAGAAGAACCTTCACAGCATTGCTAAAATCCATCCTTTCATCTCCATCCAAATTGCTACTATGTTAATCCAAGCACTTATTCTATCCCGCTTTGATTACGGTATCAACCTCCTTGATGACCTCCCTGTCTCCTACCTCTCCCCACTCCAGTCCATACTGCGCTTTGTTATCCAGATCATTTTTCTATAGAAATGTTCAGGCCGTGTTTCCCCACTACTCAAGAACTTTCAGTGTTTGCCCATCCACCTCTGCATCAAATAGCAACTCCTTACCGTTGGCTGTACTCAATCACCTTGCCTCCTTCTACCTCACTTTGCTGTTCTCTTACTTCAACCCGGCACGCAAACTTCACTCTTATAATGACAACCTTATCTCTGTGCCTCCATTCACCTATCTTGCCGCCGACCTCTCAACCACATCCTGCCTCTGGCCTGGATTGCTCTCCCTCTTCATATCCAGACAATTATTCTCTCTCTGGCTTCAAAGCCTTATTGAAGGCACATCTCCTCCAAGAGGCCTTCCCTGACTAAGGCTTCTTTTCTATTTTTTCCACTCCCTTCTGCGTCACCCTGACTTACTTTCTTTATTCAACCCCCCTCCCAGCCCACAGCACATATGTACACAGCCGTAATTTATTTATCTAATCCCTATTTCCCTCTCTAAACTGCAAACTTTTTGTGGACAGGGAATGTGTCTGTTTATTGTTATATTGTACTCTTCCAAATGCTCAGTACAGTGCTCCACACATGGTAAGTGTTAAATAAATATGATCGATTGATAATAGTAAGTAATTCAAGCAGGTCAGGATGGAGTAACAGAATAAGTAAACACAGAAAATACAACTCAAATAAGACCATACACTTATACAGAAGCATTGGGGATAGGAATGAAACACATAAGTAACTGAGGGTAGCAGTAGGGTTGAAGGTTCTGGGGTGTTGTAAGCTATGCAAGGAAGGCTTCCTGTAGGAGGTGGGATTTTTAGGAAGACTTTGAAGATTGGGAGAGTTATGGTTAGTTGGAGTTGGTGGGAAGGGAGCTCCGGGTTCAGACTGGGTGAACAGCATGAGTGATGGGCCAGAAATGGGAGAGTTGCAAGTGAAATATAGTTAGAAAGTTAGCTTACAAGAAACAAAGAGTATGATCTGGGAAAGGTGGGTTAAGAAAGCCCATAGGTACGAAGGGGAGACTTCCTTCCTTTCTCTCCTCCTGAATTCTCTCTTCCTCCTAACAAGCCCATTATGTTGATAATTTCACCAACCTTCCTGCCCCACAAATCTGGAGGAGAAAGAAGAGAAAGAATGCCACTTAGTGAAAACAACATGGAACCGGGAGTGGGGAACTGAGTTCTAATCCTGACTCTGCCCCGGCCTGCCCTGGGCAAGTAATTTAACTTCTCTAAGCCTTGTTTTCCTCATCTTTAAAATGGAGATGAAACACCTGTACTCCCCCGCCAACACTAGACTGTGAACCCCACGTGGTACAAAGACTATGCTTGAATTGATTACCTTGTATCTACCACAGCGCAGGGGAGGAGGAGGAAAAGGGAGAGGAAGAGGAGTAGGAAAAGGAAGAGGAGGAGGAGGAGGAGGAGGAGGGTAGACAAAGCGAGTGAGGGGAAATGAAAGGTAAAAAAGATTCTATCCTTCCTGCCATGTCTTTAACCTCTTTTTCTCCTCCTCCTCCACTACAAATGCCTCCACAGGAGTTTCTTGCCCCTTCACTGGAACATGGGGTCCAGCCAATCAGGCCGAAATGGCCTGTGGTTCTGAATCAGGATGTGGCATGGTGACTGTAGCCTCACATGGTTTAAACAATCACGGCAGTGGCTTCAGAACCCCAGCCTCTGCTGGGGCCCCTGAGAACCCCCAGACAACATGGACAGATGGGAGAAGAGGTGGAGGCAGCCATTTCTACATGGATTTCTTAGAGCTATGCTCTAAGGGGACATGTGGAAACTATAAGGTTCATCTTTGCTGCTTCGTATTGTTCCCGGATATGGAGGTTTGAACTGGAGACTATTTCGAATGGACCAGATAATTATCTCTCCCATTTCTGAAGTTGATTTCCACGATCTATCCTCCAGAAGCCAAGAAAATGCCACCTGACAGGCTATGTCTCCTTCACCGACCCAACCTGGCATTTTAAAGCCCTTAATAATTATTTTTTGCCATTAGTCAGCTGAATAAATCCCTGTGAAGCCTTGATCAGAGCACAAACAGAGGATCAGAGGGCTTGGAGAAGTGAATTTTGAGTGCTTTCTTAAACTGCAGAGCAAATTTTCATTAATAATAATAATAATAATGGTATTTGTTAAGCGCTTACTATGTGCAAAGCACTGTTCTAAGCGCTGGGGAGGTTACAAGGTGATCAGGTTGTCCCAAGGGGGGCTCACAGTTTTAATCCCCATTTTACAGATGAAGTAACTGAGGCACAGAGAAGTGAAGTGACTTACCCAAAGTCACACAGCTGACAGTTGGCAGAGCCTGGATTTGAACCCATGGTCTCTGACTCCAAAGCCCGTGCTCTTTCCACTGAGCCACGCTGCTTCTCTAACTCATGAGTCAAACCACGTTGAGAAGAGAGAGGAACCTGGAGCGTGTTTCCAGCTTCTTGATTCACCTTCAGTTGGGGCCTAGTTTCATGGCCAATTAGCATGTAGAACCAAGATGCTTCCTCTCTTTTGGAATCCATTAAAAAACAAAGAAGGGCAAAATATCTCTTTTCACTTCATCCTCTTACTTTTCCCAGATCTTCTCTGAAAGAAAGAATCTTTCTAAATGGTTCACGTGGCTCCTTAATATTCCTATGGGGCAAAGTGGTGTTTTCTATACAGTTTAGAGATCACTCAGAAACCTCTCTCCAAAAACTCTTTAGATTACAGCACATTTTATTAAAGAGAAATATTTAGGAAGCGAACATATATTCAGTATTTACTCACTCGATAGTCTCCATTGGATAAATTACCCTATCCTAATTTTTGAGACGGGAATAAAATATTATATGTGTAAGCAGTGATAGTGGCACATGCCGGGATAGGACGAGAAAAGGGTCAGAATGTGTTTATATGATATAGGCTCAGGCCAGGGAAAGAGATCCCACTGAGGCAGGGGAACTTTGAAAAGAGGAGATGGGAGATGGATGAGGTTAATTAAGCAGCGTGGCTCACTGGAAAGAGCACAGGCTTTGGAGTCAGGGGTCATGGGTTCAAATCCCAGCTCCGCCACTTGTCAGCTGTGTGACTTTGGACAAGTCACTTAACTTCTCTGTGCCTCAGTTCCCTCATCTGTAAAATGGGGATTAAGACTGAGCTCCCTCCTTCCTCTCCCCCTCCTCCCCCTCTCCGTCCCCCTGCCTTACTCCTTCCCCTCCCCACAGCACTTGTATATATGTATATATGTTTGTACGTATTTATTACTTTATTTTATTTGTACATATTTATTCTATTTATTTTATTTTGTTAGTATGTTTTGTTTTGTTCTCTGTCTCCCCCTTCTAGACTGTGAGCCCACTGTTGGGTAGGGACCGTCTCCATATGTTGCCAACTTGTACTTCCCAAGCGCTTAGTACAGTGCTCTGCACACAGTAAGCACTCAATAAATGCGATTGAATGAACTGTGAGCCCCCCCATCGGAAAGCCTGATCACCTTGTAACCTCCCCAGCACTTAGAACAGTGCTTTGCATATTGCAAGCGCTTAATAAAATGTCATCATTATGATTATTATTATTGTATGCAGCACTCACTGAATTTTTCCAGGATGAGTGAATTCATTTAGCAGTTCCCACATACCCACAAATGAATGTACACGGCTGAATTTATAAAATATCCCAACAGCACCAGCCAAAGAATTGGCTGCTGCTTGGAATAGGAGACTTGAAATAGACTCCCATTATAGTAGTGTTCATTAACAAGAATCTGTTCCACACCCTGAGGCCCTTGGCCTACAACTCCCGCCCATCCCCTGCCCAGTGGCTACCTGAGTGCCAGACTCACAGTCTAAACCTGCGAAGAGGTGCCATCACACTTACTCTCCACCCCCCCTGGGCCTAGAAGAGGATCTCAGTGGAGCCAGGCACTAAAGAAATGAAGGAGGGTCTAAAACCAAATGACCCATCTCAAAGGAGCCTTCAAACACTAAAGTGCAGGCCACAGGAAGCGGTCCAGACAAGGCTGAGTTCCCTGAGGTAGTATGATTTCCAGCTGACGAGGCCTCAGTGCAGATGGGCAAAAATTCCTAAACAAATGCTGGCCTGGGAATCACAGCCAAGGGGAGGGAGTCCCGCTGGAAATGGACAGAGGCATCAAACCCCTACAGCCTCAGGGGGGGACCAACATAGATGGGGCTCAGAGCCTGAAAAGAGGCAGACCAGGCAGGGTGATATATCCCTTGGGTGACTTGACCCCATCTCTGCAATCAAAAAGAAACCAGGAAACTGGCCTCATTCTTGATGCAACCCAGAGGAAACAGGGCTTGGGCCACAGCTATGACAGGACGTGGTTTGACAGGGGCAGGACAGTCAGGAAACCACTGAAAAGAGACTGTTGTGCCTATTTATCAGATACACTAGCCCTATCAGAGACATTAGCCCTGGAAACTCATCCTGGATTCCAATGTTAGCCAATTCCAAATTCCTCGGAATTCTGGGAATGCCACCAACCAACCCAGCACCAGTCCCCCCACCAGCTTTGGCCTCAAAAAGCCAAGTGGTCTATAGTTGCCCAACTGTAGGCATTTTCAGGGTTGGTGTGAGCTACTTCAGTTGACTTTCCATCCAGGATTCAGTGGGCATTCCAGAAAGACACCATGCCAGACTGCTTTGTGCCCAGTTCAATGCCACAGGGCAAGAGCCTGAAGGGCTAGTCTAAAACTAATTACGGAATATTTGTGCCTAAGAAAACAAGGCAAGCCAGGTTACCTATGTTTTTTTTTTTTACTTCCCAAAATCATAGGAAAAGAGTTGGTGTGGTAAACTGACTAACTTTCCCCATATTCTGGGTCCATGTTTTCGCAGTTTATTTTTGTTTTCATTTCTGGTCGGTTTTGTTTGCTTCGGTTTGTTTCTATGTCTCAATTTCCCTTGTTTATTGCCTGCCAATTTAGCAATTGTTTGCCTTTGGCAGCATTAGCAACTGTTTGATTCCTCTCTGCCCACTGTGGGTAACTGATGTAATTTGTGTCCATTTTCATCAGAATGGCCAGGCTAGCGATAATAGAACTCCATAAATTAAATCAGAATCCAAATCTGCTTACCTTCTGTGTTCAGGGCAAGACCCATCCCTGTACTCAATTCTTTGATGAATGGGTATGAGGGTCGGGAAATGCTCTGGGACCTTCAGGCAAGAAGCTTGATATGAAATCCAGAGCATTATTAAATAATATAGTGAGGAGGTTTCCGAGCAAAGTCTATTTATTTGTTCTAAGGTCTCTAGAAGAGGAATGGCCAGCAGATTTTCACAGAGGTAATGGGCTGGTCTGAAAATTAGAATTGGCAGTTTCTGGGGAAATGGTTTTTGGATGTGTTATTTCCAGGAAACTTCAGGGGCGAGGCTGGAAGGGTCTCGACTTGTCTCTCAGTGGTGACATCTGGGAGGCTTGTGCCCCTTGGAAGAAAGTTGCTTTGGCACTGCAATATTTCAACTGGATGAAATATTGCTGGGGTGGGAAATGTGATGCTGCACAGTTGAACAACACTTTGGCACCGTTGCCTCCATCTTGTTTTTTTTACTTGTATAATGATAGACTGAATTGAAAAATCTTGGGAAGATTTGCTAGACTGAAAGATTCTCAGGAGCAGGGACAGCATTGGTGCCAGAAACCATTTTAATGAACAGCTTTGCTTTTACATTGAATATGTCTTTGGGGAGATGGCCAGTAGCTTGTAAATAATGGGAGTCAACCCCTGTTACCAGAAACTAATCACAAAGTGTGCATTGTGCTCAATTAAGGAGCACCTACCAGCAATTTTTCAAAATATATCTGGGCACTTGGGTTCATGTATATTCAAGCCCTATTTTCCAAATCCCCACCAGCCATCCATTGCATTACCTTCAGTGACATTAGGATATGAAGTGCAAATGGGCTTAGAGTTTTGTAAATAGATTACTTACTAGGTAAAATTAGAAATCTGTCCTGTAAATATGATTGTTAAAATGATCTAAATCTGGGTTTTCCAGGGGATAAAGGGCTTTCTTATAGTATCTGGGAAGGTGGGAGTGAGAGAAGGAGAGAAGATTGAAGGAAAGAAGGAAGACAGGGAGAGATGGGAAAACCAAGGAAGGAAAGGTGAGGCCCTGGAGGGATCCATGGATCTCAACATGAAAGATTCAACAAGGTCATCAGCTTGTCAAAGAAAGGGCAAGTGGCCGGCTCAAAGAAGCAGGATTATTGAAAATGGAAGGAAAATTCTGAACACACACACACACACACACACACACACACACACACACACACACACACACACAAAACCAAGGCCTTGATTTCCTATTTCCTTAGATTTCTTCACAGAAGAATTAGCACTCAAAGGGATGGAGGAGTGGTGCAATATAACCACTTTGGGGTGGGGGGTGAAGTGGAAAATGGAAACTTAACTGTTTGGCTAAGAGTTTCTTGCTCAATTTACTGAGATTTCCTGTCCAAAATCCCAGCCAGACATAAATGCTTTATGAATCGAGCTCATGAAATTTAAGGGGATTTCTACATTAAAACAACTCCCAGCTGGGATGGTTTCAAAAGCAGAGAAGGGCACGCCTTTCAACATGATTGCCCGTGGTCTAGATGAAAGCCGTATTCATCTACAAAAATACAAGCAGCTGTGAATAATTCAAACACTAAATGGCACCGACAGATTAATATTTTAATGTTATATTTGTTCTTTATCCAGACACAATTTTCAGCATAATAAATTTGGATCGGTGAATCGAAATCCTTGAAACCCTGAATTTGAGTACGCTTTGAAGAATGCTGGAGGTTCAGGGTGGCCCTGGAGGAGATTTTCTGAAGGAAACTTCACTTGAGAGTGGCCCACCAGCTACCTGTTCCAGAGGAGCAGGGCCCAGGAAAGCAGGACCAGCTAGCAGCCCAGGTGGGGAAGGAGAGGGCAGCTGGCCAGATCTTTCCTGTTCAGAGAAGCAAGGAATACTGATTCGGTACATTTGCCTCTTGATTCTCCCAGAGAAACAGCTCACTGAACCAAAATGAACAGCCAACCAACTTGGTAGACACCTGGTACTGGAAATCAGGGCAAAAAAATGAAGCCTGCTTTGGAGGCTTATCTGATGGTGGCCTCACATTGCTCTATTTAGCATGGATAGGAGCTCAACATCAGTGGGGAGATCCGGTAAGAAGGATCCAGTGAGAAGGAGCACGCTCTAATGGAAAGAGAACGAGCCTGGGAGTAGGAGGACCTGGGTTCAAATCCTGGTTGTGCTGCATGTCTGCGGGTCCCTCAATCCCCTTAATCTCCTCCTGCCTTCAGGACATCTCCATCTGGATGTCTGCCCGCCACCTAAAACCCAATATGTCCAAGACTGAACTCCTTGTCTTCCCTTCCAAACCCTGCCCTCTCCCTGACTTTCCCATCTCTGTTGATGGCACTACCATCGTTCCCGTCTCACAAGCCCACAACCTTGGTGTCATCCTTGACTCCGCTCTCTCGTTCACCCCTCACATCCAAGCCGTCACCAAAACCTGCCAGTCTCAGCTCCGCAACATTGCCAAGATCCGCCCTTTCCTCTCCATCCATACTGCTACCCTGCTCATTCAAGCTCTCATCCTATCCTGTCTGGACTACTGCATCAGCCTTCTCTCTGATCTAACATCCTCGTGTCTCTCCCCACTTCAATCCATACTTCATGCAGCTGCCCGGATTGTCTTTGTCCAGAAACACTCTGGGCATGTTACTCCCCTCCTCAAAAATCTCCAATGGCTACCAATCAATCTGCGCATCAGGCAGAAACTCCTCACCCTGGGCTTCAAGGCTGTCCATCACCTTGCCCCCTCCTACCTCACCTCCCTTCTCTCCTTCTACAGCCCACCCCGCACCCTCCGCTCCTCTGCCGCTGATCTCCTCACCGTACCTCATTCTCGCCTGTCCTGCCATCGACCCCCGGCCCACGTCATCCCCCGGGCCCGGAATGCCCTCCCTCTGCCCATCCGCCAAGCTAGCTCTCTTCCTCCCTTCAAGGCCCTACTGAGAGCTCACCTCCTCCAGGAGGCCTTCCCAGAGTGAGCCCCTTTCTTCCTCTCCCCCTCGTCCCCCTCTCCACCCCCCACATCTTACCTCCTTCCCTTCCCCACAGCACCTGTATATATGTATATATGTTTGTACGTATTTATTACTCTATTTATTTATGTATTTATTTTACTTGTACATATCTATTCTATTTATTTTATTTTGTTAGTATGTTTGGTTCTGTTCTCTGTCTCCCCGTTTTAGACTGTGAGCCCACTGTTGGGTAGGGACTGTCTCTATATGTTGCCAACTTGTACTTCACAAGCGCTTAGTACAGTGCTCTGGACACAGTAAGCGCTCAATAAATACGATTGATTGATTGATTGATTGATTAATTCCTCTGTGCCACAGTTTACAGGTGGGTCACTGACACTGATGTTGAGAAGCACAGCTTAGATGGTTGGGAAAGAGAATATGCAGATACTGTTGCTCAGCCTTGAAAATGCTTCGGAAGAGACCAAAGATCAAGGCCTGGTAAAATCTCGGTGGAATGGCCAAAGTCTACACTAACTGAACTCAACCCCTATGGGGCAAGCTGTACCCCACCCTGCACTACTTGCTGAAATGTTCTCACAGTTGCCACCTTCACCTGCACAGCTGAAGGTCCCCAGGCTGGACGCAAACCAAGTGGCACACCCCAAAAGGAGAAGAATAACAACAATAATAATGACTGTGGTGTTTGTTAAGCACCTACGGTGTGCCAAGCACTTTTCCAAGCACTGGGGTTGATACAAGATAGTTGGGTTGGACACCCTGTCCCTCACAGGGCTCCCAGTCTTAGTCCCCATTTTACAGATGAGGTAACTGAGGCACAGAGAAGTGAAGTGACTTGCCAAGGATCTCACAGCAGACATGTGGCAGAGCTGGGACTAGAATCCAGGTCCTTCTGATTCCCAGGCCCATGCTACTAGACCAGGCTGTTTCTCTGCATAAACAGAAAACAGTAAAATAATCCTGGATTCACTCTGGCCTCATTTTACTTGCAGGGCAGTCATGTCCCAGTGTGGTCACCTGGCCTTCTGCAAACTGTATTTCCACCTCTTGATATCTTTTCTCCCTGGTCTAATTGACTTTCGAGCAAGCCAGGTCTTTCCAAAATTTCCACCTCCGTTGGTATTCAGTAGTTGGGATAATCATTTGGGAATGAACAATCTTCTGATTTTTTTGCTAATTATTTCCAATGCCCTTCTCTCCCTGCCCTGAGCCTCATGGGGTAGGGGAGAGGTGAGGGACACTCAGTGGAATAGCGAATACTCTGAGGCACCACGTAACTGTCTGGCCTCTGGGATCTCCTAACTTGTCTTGTCATTTGCAACTCCAGATTTCTTCCATTTAAGATTCTGAGCACCCCTGAACATCTACATCTGGGGAAAATACACTAAAATGAGAAGCAGCATAGCCTAGTGGAAAGAGCACAGGACTGGTAGTCATAGGACTTGGTTTCTGATCCTGGCTCTGCCAATTGCTTGTTGTGTGACCCTGGGCAAGTCACTTAACCTCTGTGTGCCTCAAGTTCCTCAACCATTAAAGGGGGATTAAATACCTGTTCTCACTCCGACTTAGACTGTGAGTCCCATGTGGGTCAGAGACTTTGCCAACCTGATTATCCCCAGCGCTTAGTACAGTGTCTGACACATAGTAAATGCTTAACAAATCTTATTATTGTTATTATTATTTTATTATTATCTTGAATAAGAAAGAGAGCGAGCAGACTGTGGAAATTCACTGCTTTCCATTCCTAGCCAGGATCCGCCCTGCCCTAGATGGTGTATATTTCCAAATGTCTTGTACAGTTGTGCATGCATTGAAGGTGCCCAAGAAATATTAGAGGCAGTGATGATGGTGATGTCTTCATCAGCAACTTTAAGAAGGCATCAGATAAATCTATGGACAGAGAGTCACTAGGTCACTTGGAGGGAAAATTAGGGATATTAAATAATTCATTCTAAACCATGATGGATATTCAAGAGGACAACCATCAAACTGTGGCCACTGTTGAAATCTGACTAATGTGTTAGATAGATCATTGGCTTCGTCAAGGACTGACATTTCTTATGTTAACTTGAATTTATAGCGGGATTTCACGATGGTTGCCGGGACGGGGCACATGGGCACTAAACTTCAATTTCATCTCTCTCACCACTAACCTCTCGCTTACATCCTAACTTTGGCCTGGAATGCCTTCCCTCTTCATATCCAACAGACATTACTCTCCCCACCTTCAAAGCCTTATTGAAGGCACATCTCCTCCAAGAGGACTTCCCTGACTAAACTCTCCTTCATTCTTCTCCCACTCCCTTCATCCCCCCTTCCAGCCTCACAGCACTTATGTTATTATTATTATTATTAAGCGCCATCAGGTCATTTCCAATTCACAGCAACTCCATGGATACACTTTCTCCAGAACATCCTGTCCTCTGCCATAATCTGCAACCTTTCTGATGGTTCTTCCATTATCGTTGCTATGGTCTCTATCCATCTAGCTGCCAGTCTGCCTCTTCCATGTTTTCCCTGGACTTTGAGAATTAGTCCTTCTGCTTTTGTGTCCAAAATATGCTAATCTAGTGGAATCACTTGGCCTTCCAAAGACCACTTTGTAAGACTGCACAGCCTGATGAAGGACTGGAGATTGGATCTGGGTGCAGTCTGTTTTACAGCGGCCTTTCCTCATCAGAGTGGTGTTGACAGGGACAATTTCACAGCCAGTGGTGGAGATAAAATCTGCCCAGAGGTAAAAGTGTTCTAAAACACTGCTTCTAAACTGCTTTTGCCCTCATCTGACCTGCTCTAATTCTCTTGCCATAATGAGGCTCTGTTCTGTTACTTTGTGTGGAAGAAAAGTGCTTTTTGTGGTTGCTATTGTAGTTCCTCCTGATTTTGCTTTTCATTTCTTGTATTTTGATTTTCCCCTGGTTTCAAAACAAAATGGAAAATCATCACGAAAATGAAATGTTAAGCACTTACTATGTGTCGAGCACTGTGCTAACTCCTAGAGTAGATAAAAGATAATCAGGATGAACACTGTCCCTGTCCACATAGTCTAAGTAGGAGAGAGAAGAGGAATTGAATCCTTATTTGAGGCCCAGAGAAATTAAGTGACTTTCCCAAGGTCACACAGCAGTCAGGTGGCAGCGCCAGGATAAGAACTTAGGTCCTCTCACACTCAGGGCTGTGCTCTTTCCATTAAGCCACACTGCCCAGCCCTGACCTTTTCTCAGTCACTCTAAACATCACACTCAAAGCCGGCTCACAAACTGGATTGAGGGAAGAGTGGTCCCTGCAGCAAATGAGAGCTCAAGAGAAATGTCCTTTTCTGACCTCACAGTGCACTACCGGTTGTCTCACAAAGCGTTCCAATGGGTATGGTGGGGGCGGGGGGGGGTGGGGTGAGGAGGCCTGAATGAGAGCATGGATGGTTCAACACAAATCATCACCATTATTAAAAAAACAAATCAGGGGCATACACATAGATATATATATCCTGCTGGTGGTAGGACATACCATGTCAACCACTGGCAGCTGAACAATCCTCACCCAAATGGCAAATGGACAGTAAAAGTGCACTTTGTTGTATTTTCATGGACAAAAGGTCCGACACTTAGGTTCAACGTAGTCTAGTGGAATGAGCCTGGGTCTGGGAGCTAGAAGACCCCTGGGTTTTAATCCTGGCTCCATCACCTGCCTGCTATGTGACTTTGGGCAAGTTACTTAACTTCTCTGAGCTAGTATCCCCATCTGTAAAATGGGGATTTAAAGCCCGTTCCCACTCTTACTTAGACCGTGAGTCCCGTGTGGGGCAGGTAATGTGTCTGACCTGCTTAATTTGTATCTACCCTAGCCCTTAGAACGGTGCTTGACACACAGTAAGTGCTTAACAAATGTGATGATGATGATAATAATACTAATAATAAAGTGTCCAAGTGTCTAAGAGATTCTGTCTCAATGATGCTCAGAGTCTTGGATGCTGTCTGATAGCAGCTAATGTCATTTTCAGACTGCAAGAAAACAATATTAGCTTTAAAGTATTCTGCCTCCCCACTTGTGTGCATATGTGGGTGTTCCCTTTAAGGTTACAACCCAGCAGCTGCAGACATCTTCACTGCTAGCCATTCTCCTCGCATGTCCTATCCAGCAATGCTGTGTTACTGAAAGTGTTATCTCAATTTCAGTGCACTTACTGCATTCTAAGACCTCATTTTTAGTAATTCTGCCTGTCATTTGATGTTGACTATGATTCATAGGCGATGTTGCTGAAACAAAGAAGGTCAGACATCACTACAGTTTTATAGACCTTCACCTGGATGGTAAAGTCAATGCCCCACTGTCATGTCACCAAACTCAGTCTTGCTATCTCCCTTCAAAAAAAACCACTCTGGCATCTTGGTTTCCTTCCTCTTTGTCTTTGCATCACTGGATTGGGTAAGATAGAAAGTAGAAAAGACTCTTTAGATCTTGACCAAGTTACACTGAGTGCGGTGTCTGCTACTATTAGAGGAATTAGAGACACTCCAATCTGTGACCACGGAAGGCACCTCTTCTCCTTACCAGCCCTCTTACAATGCATGCTGAAGAGCATAGGCAGACAGGGTGAGAAACTGCAAGCCATCACCACTTCCCCCCGATAAAATCTGAGCAGCTGTATTTCTGTTGGATGGACATACCTTTCCCCTCCTGGCTTTTGGTGTCTGAACAGTGCTTACTCTGGCTGACCAGGGACCAGAAATGTATTTTCTGTATTTCTACTGTAATTTCATGGGCATAGTGTATAAAGATGAAAAAGATTCTCAGTATGACACCCACACATGTTAAAGTAATCTCACTAGGAGCAGCAGTATCTTTGAACTGAAGTACAAGAATTCAGTGACGGCATTAAATTTGGGGATTTCCAGGGAAAAACTGGTACACAGGCTTAGGTGTTTTTTTTTCTTCGAATTTACTGTTAGTCCATAGCTCTGTATTAAATTGGGGAAGCATTTCATAATCATCTACATGGGTTTTTTTCTTCTTTTTTCTATGAGCACTGGTGGTGGCGTTCCAACAGATCCTGGTTGGCTCTCAAAAAATATTGATAAACGCATAGCCTGCTAAGTAGGAAGAGTTTCTCAGTGGATCTAATGCATATTCTGAATTCAAGTTCTAGGTCTCTTGTAGCATCCTCCATCATAACAGCATAGACTAGGTTGAAGAGAACTGGACTGTTCACACAGACTTGCTTAACTCTGAAGGGTGATGGGGAAACAGTTAAGCAGGACAACTGCAACTCTGATTTGACTATGTTGTGATGGAGTAGCCTAAGGACCTCCGTGAACTTCTCAGAAGAGCTGAGAAGCAGCGTGGCTCAGTGGAAAGAGCACGGAGTCAGAGGTCATGGGTTCAAATCGCGGCTCTGCCAATTGTCAGCTGTGTGATTTTGGGCAAGTCACTTAACTTCTCTGTGCCTCAGTTACCTCATCTGTAAAATGGGGATTAAGACTGTGAACCTGATCACCTTGTAACCTCCCCAGCTCTTAGAACAGTGCTTTGCACATAGTAAGCGCTTAGTAAATGCCATTATTATTATTTGCTTAGTAGTTGACAGAGAAATTACTGTGGATGGTGCAGAATGCTTTTGTAATGTCAGTGAACACAGTCTAAATGTCTTTGTGCTGTTTCCTGCACTTATTCTGGCTCTTTTATGCTGTGCTGGTTTTGGTTTGAAACCACACTGGGATTCAGGTAAGGCGTGGTTATCTGTGTGTGTATGGGCATGTGTGGGCGTGCATGTGTCTACACACGTACACACTAATACACATATAAACATTGAGACAGAGGGTGCAAGAGAGAGAACTCTCCTTCGTTTTCAAAAATGAAGCAATTAATCAATGAATGAATGAATCATTCACAATTTACTGAGTGCTCGCTGTGTGCAGACTATAGTACTAAACACTTGGGAGAGTACACTGTTAACAATGTTGACACACTGAGCAATCAGTGGTATTTATTGAGCACCTTCTGGGTATGGAGACTGTAAGCCCTATGTAGGACCGGGACTGTGTCTGACCTGATTAGCCTGTATCTACCCCAGTGCTTAAAATAGTGCTTGGCATAGAGTAAGCACTTAACAAATACAATAATCATAATAATTATTAATGATAGCGCAATACTCAATGTCATTGTGCAAGTCACTTAACTTCTCTGTGCCTCAGTTGCTTCATCTATAAAATGGGAATCAGTACTGTGAGCCCCATATGGGACATGGGTTATGTACAACCTGATTAGCTTTCATTCATTCATTTATTCAATCGTATTTATTGAGCGCTTACTGTGTGCAGAGCACTGTACTAAGCGCTTGGGAAATGCAAGTTGGCAACATATAGAGACAGTCCCTACCCAACAGTGGGAATATATCCCACTGCTTATTGCAGTGCCTGGCACCTGGTAAGCAATTAACAAATACCATTAAACAAAATTTTAAAAATACAATAGAGTTGATATACGTGATTCCTGCCCACGGTTTACAGTGGGAGACCGACATTTCAATAGATTAGGGATAGGGAAAATAATAGAGCAGTAGAAGCATCTATAAAAAAGCACCCTGCATCTGAGATGCAGGGCTCCCGTTTGTTGGCATATCTTTGGGGCTCAGAGTGTGAAATGCCAGGAAATCTGCCATCAACATAGCTACCACTGCTCCTCTCCAAGAAATAAGTTCCCAAAGGGATTCACGAAGTGAGCAGCAGCAGATCAAACCTGCTTTTGCTAATGGATTTCCCACTACCAGAAATAGCGGCCTGTGTGCCAGAATGATGCCACTTTGGCACAACAGTGAGAAAGAAGACTTGTCAAAAGGGCCAAATGATAGCCATGAGCCAGAGAGAAAATCAGTAGCCATCAATTCAAGGACTCTTCTAGACTGTGAGCCCACTGTTAGGTAGTGACCATCTCTATATGTTGCCGACTTGTACTTCCCAAGCGCTTAGAACAGTGCTCTGCACACAGTAAGCACTCAATAAATACGATTTAATGAATGAATGAACGGACCGACATGCTCCCACTTCTAGTAAAAGGATATGCTCTAGAGGAATGAACCACGATGCCATAAAATACAGAGTTGTAAGATTGAAGAAAGAAAACTAAAGCTAATTTTTTAAAACAGTAAGCCAAGGTCACCCTTCCAGGAATGCACTAATAAATGGTATTATAAAATGTCTTATGTATAATATTAACCAAATGGGCCAAACCAAATAGCACCAGAAATGTTGATTAAGGATAAATAAAAAATAATTCCAACAATGACCTACCCATTCACTGAAGCAGAGAGAGGCCTGCAATCAATGGCTTGGGAGTAATACCAGGTTCTGTTTGGGACTAGGTGGGGAATTCGAGTTGGTGGGATACGGCATTCAAAATTGCTACCACTATGCGGGAGGAGGGATGAGGCATTTAAAACTAAGCTCATTGTGGGCTGGGAAAGTGCCTATTAATTCCATTGTACTGTACTCTTCTAAGTGCTTAGTTCAGTACTCCACACATAGTGAACACTCAAAAAATACCATTGCTTGCTATTCACAATGAAGCAAACTATGTTAACGTGTCTTTATATTGCATAATTGGCTCTTTGTGCACAAACTGCTCATAGGTTCCATTTTGTTTAGCTCTTCTCCACAAAAATCAATCAAGGAATTGAGCTCTTACTCTGTGTAGAACACTGAATAATAATAATAATAATAATAATAATAATAATAATAATAATAATTGTTAAGAGTTTTCTATGTTTCAATCACTGTTCTAAGTCCTGGAGTAGGTATAAGGCCATCATGTCGACACATTTCCTGCCCATCTAGTAGCCTAGTAGGAGGGGAGTAGGGATTGAATCCCCATTTTATATGTGAGAAATCTGAGGCACAGGGAAGTTAAGTGACTTGCCCAAGGTCATACAGCAAGCAAGTGGCACACAGCTGGTATTAGAACTCAGGTCCTCAGACTCCAAGTCCCATGCTCTTTCCACTGGGCCACACTGCTATGTGCTTGGAAGTGTATAATAGAGTGAGTAAACATTTTGCTTATCTTTACAGTCTAACATTGGAGATAGACACCAAAATAAATTACAGGAAGAAGACAGAGTTGAAAGATATAGAAAAAATGTGGGGGTGTATATTTAAGTGATTGGGAGGTGAGGACTCAAGTGCACTGTTGATATAGTATGGGAGGAAAATAAATAGGTGGGGGAAGATAAGAAATTAGTCGGGGAAGGCTTCCCAGAGGGGATGTGATTTTAGTAAAGCTTAGAAAGATGGAGAAAGTGCTGCTTTTTCAGATACACAAAGGGAGGAAGTTCCAGGATGGAGAAAAGTTGAAAGCAAGAGGTTGATGGTGAGATGGGAGGGAAGCATCACTTGCAGCTCCATCACCTTGCCCCCTCCTATCTCACCTTCCTTCTCTCTGTCTACAGCCCAGCCTGCATACTCCACTTCTCTGACGCTAACCTCCTTACTGTGCCTCGTACTCACCTGTCCCGCCATCGACCCCTGGACCACGTCCTGCCTCTGGCCTGGAATGCCCTCCCTCCTCACATCCACCAAACTAGCTCTCTTCTCCCTTTCAAAGCACTACTGAGAGCTCACCTCCTTCAGGAGGCCTTCCCAGACTGAGCCCCCCTTTTCCTCTGCTCCTCCTCCCCTCCCCATCGCCCCTACTCCCTCCCTCTGCTCTACCCCCTTCCCCGCCCCACAGCACTTGAGTTTATTTATACATATTTATTATTCTATTTATTTTATCAATGATGTGTATATATCTATAATTCTATTTATCTATTTTGATGCTATTGATGCCTTTCTACTTGTTTTTTGTTGTCCGTCTCCCCCTTTTAGACTGTGAGCCCGTTGCTGGGTAGGGATTGTCTCTGTTGCCAAATTGTACTTTCCAAGTGCTTAGTACAGTGCTCTGTACACAGTAAGTGCTCAGTAAATACGATTGAATGAATGAAGCACAATAAGTAGGTTGTGGTTAGAGGAGCAAAGTGTTCAGGCTCGGCTGTAGTGGGAGAGAAGCAAGGAAAAATAAAGGGCAGAGAGCTGATCGAATACCTCAAAGGTTGCCCACCTCTGTTTACAGCACAAACATAGGCCATGATTTTCTTCTCTTTAGGGTAAAATTCTACAGTGTCCAGGAGAGAGAGAGAGTGACATTCCATTATGTTCTTCTGAATCAGAGCAGGGAAACCTAGGCAATATTTAGGGTATTCCAATGTGGTTAGATCTGTAATTGTTATTATGTGATCTCTTGTTCTACTGTGATAACATCTGTGATAGCTGAGCCTCTCCAGTCCTCTAAACCATAAGCTTGTTGTGGGCAGGGAATGCGTTTATTGTTGTATTGTATTCTCCCAAGTCCTTAGTACAGTGCTCTGCACACAGTAAGCGTTCAATAAATAAGACTGACTGAATGAGAAAGAGCAGATGTCCTGCATACTGTTTTGTTGACCCCCTAACCATTTTTGCGTATTATTTTCCCTCATTTTAAAATCTGTGATATTTTTCTTGATTCTCTTTATGTCATGCTCACCTAATTCTCCAATCAATGTTTACATGATTGCTCTTCATTTTCTTTTGTTTTGTCCTCTGAACAAGGGAGAACTACCACTGGGTCAGATTTGTGGCTGTCTTCCAGAGTTTTCAGGTCCAAAGTGTTTCCTCCTGTCTAGAAACATCATCTTAGCTCCTGTTGGGTTGGAGGATGTTTATTTCTGTCCACATACCTGCAGGCCTATTTGTGATAGGTGGGCTTGTATTTCTATTGCAAATGAATAAGTAAAATACTAAATAATGTAGGTCTCTGTCTGATCATGTTCTGGCATTTGCATCAAGGATAAGAGAAGCTCTGTGAACTTCACGGTGGGAATCTAACAGAATCTTGAGGTTGGAGGCACGTTTCTTATTTTTTCTTTATGAAAACTCCATGCCACTAATCAGACTTGGTTGGTTAAGGACAGGCGCTGGAGATGCATGGTTTATGAATGTTTTGCCTGCTGGAGGTGGGAGTAAGCCAGAACAGCTGTCTGCTCCAAAAGCTGGCCACCATGGCTCCGGGACGGGAGCAGGGGAAGACCCTCTCATGCTCTTGATGCTCCCATTTGTTCAGCTGGCAGGGCCCGGCCTCTTGTCCAGGCCAGGGGGCCGTGAGTTTTCTCTCATCATCCCATGGCTGCAGGATAAGCTTGAGAAGCTCTCACTGTCATTGCCACCTTTTCAATCAGTCAGTGCAATTTACTGAGCACTCACTGTGTGCAGGGCACTTTGACCCCAAAAGTCGATTGTTCCCTTCGCCCCTGCTTCAACTACCCGATCTAATTTCTTCACCCACATAGATACCTTTGACACTCACTGCAGTCATTTTCCTGAATAGAAGAAAGTATCTCTTCTTTCCACATTTCCCCCTCCTGAAGAACTTTCTGCCTCTTGCAGACAGTCAGTCAGTTGTAGTTACTGGGTGCTTACCATGTGCAAAGCACTGGAGAGATGAATACAAAGGATTACCTGCCCGCAAGGAGCTAGTGAGTCTTCATTATAACATTCACGTCCTTTACTGTTTTTCCCAGGTTCAACGCTAACTTTCTTTAGAGTCCTGCATCACATCTTCCCCACTGGTCTTGAAAGTGTTAACGTTTTCTTCAGTAACTAAGGAGGGCTGTTCTGGATTCCAGGACCAGTGGGCCTGGATCTAGTAGAGAGAAGCGGGGGGCAGCCATCAGGCCTGGCTGGAGCTGTCCTGGGCACTACCACAAAGCAATTTATGGTCATCTCTCCAGCAGCGAGAAACCACTATTCAGAGGCCAATGTTCAAAGTTTCCCAGTTAAATTAACAATATCAGCACCACGCGTATGACTAACAATAGCATATCAGGCCCTAAAATCTACCATTTACACTCATATTTTTGTCCCCAGTGACACAGATTATAATTTAGAACTCTAATTGGCACCACCGGGAGCATTTATTATTTAAGGAGCAAATTCTGGACTCACAATAGAGAAGAAATTTGTCAGAAGGGAAGTACTCTATTGAAAATGTACATTTTGGGTGACAGCTACAGTATTTGCCAATCTGGAGCTTGTCAAAAAAGCAAAGAAGGACCTGAAACACAAACTAAAGTGGTTGTAAGGAGGATGAACTCTTCATCAAATACTCCTAGAAATCTGATGACCTCATCACTGTTGTTGAAAACTGGGACGAGGCCCCATTCCAAGCGTCTGTGCCTCCCCGTTTTTCCCAAGACCCTCAGCATGGGGAGATAGGGAAGAAGAGGGATTCAAATCCCTCGGAATTCTAGATTTTTCATGTCCCCCCAAATGTCATGAAACCTCAATCAAACAAGTGAAGAGCATGCTCCAGCCCAGGCATGGGATTTGAAGTGCTTAGAACAGTGCTTTGCACATAGTAAGCGCTTAATAAATGCCATCATTATTATTATTATTATTAAAGCATTTAAATATAGCAAGAGGAGCTGGGGTTAGTATCAGATGAGATGATCAGGTTAGAACTAGTCCAGTTCTAGTTAATCCGGGATAATACAGTTAGCCTAGCCCAAGTAAATAATGTTACTAAAAAATAATCTCCTCCCCCTTTCCTTGAACAAATATCTTGGGTTTGAGAGGAAGGGAAAACAAATGGGCCTTAGAATAAATGAGCAGTGCGTTCATAATATGAAACCCATTAGTCTGCCTTAAATCTTTACAATTTACAGGCTTGGTGCAAGGTGTACTTTAAACCATTCAGTATGAAAACTGTCCTCAGAAAAATGTAGATGTAAACATATTAGGTATCCTTGCCAATGTGTAGGCCTAAAAGGGTTGCAGGTAAAAACATTTATTCATTCATTCATTCAATTGCATTTATTGAGCACTTACTGTGTGCAGAGCACTGTACTAAGCTCTTGGGAAGTACAAGTCGGCAACATATAGAGACGGTTCCTACCCAACAACGGGCTCACAGTCTAGAAAGGGGACACAGACAACAAAACATGTGGACAGGTGTCAAGTCATCAGAATAAATAGAAGTAAAGCTAGATGCACATCTTTAACAAAATAAATAGAATAGTAAATATGTACAAGTTAAATAGAGTAATAAGTCTGTACAAATATATATCCAGGTGCTGTGGGGAGGGGAAGGAGGTAGGGCGGGAGGGACGGGGAGGGGGAGAGGAAAGAGGGAGCTCAGTCTGGGAAGGCCTCCTGAACATATGGAGGCTAGGCTATGCGGAATGTACCACATAGCTTCCCTGAGAGTTTGAGAGCTCACCTTTTCGAGCACACTGACTATTCTGACTCTGTGTTTCAGAATCTATGGAATTAGAACCTTCTGGAGAAACTATTTCAAACCTTCATTTTCTGTTCGTTTAGCTGGAATGGCCTGTCTAGAAATGTTCACCGAAAACTAAAGCCTCCTGCATATACCTACTCTGTCCTCTTTGGAAGCAGATGGTGAGGAGCAGCTCCATAATTTCTCCTGAAATGGGAAGACTGGGCTCAGGTTCACGGGCCACAGGACAGGAGAAGGATAGTGATGTATAAAAGTGATCTACCAGAGGGCAGGCCCTGGGACTGGAGACACTAGCCCTGGCCTTTGGTCAAGGTATGGACTAAACCTGTCTTTTTGTCATCAGAGGCCAGCTGGGACCACACCTGGTATCCACAGGAGGAGGCAGAGGAAGAATAACAAGCCTCTACTAATGATTCCTGACTCATCAGCTCCCTTAGAAACTGTCCATCTAGGAGAAAAGCAGGGATAGGAGAGGAGGGGGCAGGAGTAATATCTCAAAGCACTCTATTACCTTTTCTTTACTGAACTGGATGGTATCATAATAATAATAATAATAACAATGGCATTTTTTAAGCGCTTACTATGTGCAAAGCACTGTTCTAAGTGCTGGGAAGGTTACAAGGTGATCGGGTTGTCCCATGTGGGGCTCACAATCTTAATCCCCATTTTACAGATGAGGTAACTGAGGCATAGAGAATGATAATAATAATAATAATAATAATAATGATGGCATTTATACTATGTGCAAAGCACTGTTCTAAGCTCTGGGGAAGTTACAAGGTGATCAGGTTGTCCCATGGGGAGCTCACAGTCTTAATCCCCATTTTACAGATGAGGTAACTGAAGCACAGAGAAGTTAAGTGACTTGCCCAAAGTCACACAGCTGACAAGTGGCAGAGCCAGGATCTGAACCCATGACTCTGACTCCAAACCCCGTGTTCTTTCCACTGAGCCACGCTGCTTCTCTGAGCCTCGTGAGCTCAGGTCTCATGGTGAGCTCATCATGAGCCTCATGGCCAGGCCTGATAGCAGGTAAAGGTTTATTTGCCAGAAAACAATGGAAGAAATTCAATAAAATTGTCTTCAGACCTGAGAATGAAGGGAAAAGACTTTCCCAACAGAAAGAGAGCAATTTGAGATGCTTTAATGAGATTTAAAACCAGACCTCCGAAAAATGGAATTCGCTATTTTGAATCTCATCAGATTTTCAGAGAAAAATGTGCGCTCATTACTAGATGCCTCCCGTTCAGCAGGTCAGAATAACACCAGGAAGAACGTGTTCCCTCACTCAGAGCCCAAGAGTGGGCAGAGCTCCAGGGCCTCAATGGGAATGAGTCAACTGGCAGAGAGTGTGGGGGTCAGTGCATTAGAGAGCAGAGAGACTTCTTGGGAGCAATATTTTAACTAAAACTTGATATAGAGCGGTGAGTACGGAAAAGAAGAGGACAGGTCCTGGTTGGGAGGTGACTTAAGGGGTGGAAATGCTGGGGAAGGGAAGATGGAACTGGAGGGAGTCCAGCAAGACATTAGAGGAAATTAAAGGGGTATGTTAGAGTGATCATAAAATGAGGGGAATAAGGGATCTGAATCGGCAAAAAAGTCAAGCCAAGATATACAGGTGTTTCTACACTACAAATAAATGGGGTGATTTGGAATAATGATGACGATGGCATTTATTAAGCGCTTACTATGTGCAAAGCACTGTTCTAAGCGCTGAGCACTGTTCTTGGCCGTTCGGCAGGGCTTTGACCTAAACATCATCTGAGACTTGAAGAAACGAGGTAGAACCATAGCATACTGTCCTCCAGAGTATCAACTACAGGAAAGCTACGGATGGGCACACCGGTATTTTTTTAATGGTATTTAAGTGTTTACTGTGTTCTAGGCCCTGTACTAAGCACTGGGGTGGAGAAGCAGCGTGGCTTAGTGGAAAGAGCCCGGGCTTTGAAGTCAGAGGTCATGGGTTCAAATTCCAGCTCCGCCAACTGTCAGCTGTGTGACTTTGGGCAAGTCATTTCACTTCTCTGTGCCTCAATTCCCTCATCTGTAAAATGGGGATTAAAACTGTGAGCCCCCCGTGGGACAATCTGATCACTCTGTAACCTCCCCAATGCTTAGAACAATGCTTTGCACATAGTAAGCACTTAACAAACACCATTATTATTATTATTATTATTATTATTATTACAAGCTAATTATGTTGGACACCGTTCATGTCCTACATGGGGCTCATAGTCTTAATCCCCACCTTTACAGATGAGGTAACTGAGGCACAGAGACATGAAGTGACTTGCCCAAATTCACTCAGCAGACATGTGGTGGAAGTCGGGATTAAAACCCAGGTCCTTCTGATCCCCAGACCTGTGCTCTATCCACTAGTCAATGCTGCTTCTCAGTGCTGAAAGGCAACATAAAAAAATTAATATCTTCTTAGAAAAGAACTGAATGAGAAAAATATTGTAATAGGATTGTAGGAACATGCAGCCCTTCTGGGTGTCTCAAGAAGATTCCTGCTCACCTGCAAACTATGCCAGACACCAGCTACCACCTCTATGCAGATGATGCCCTAATCTACATCTCAAGCTCTGCTCTCTCTCCCTCTCTGCAGTCTCGCATTTCCCCTTGCCTTCAAGACATCTCTACTTGGATGTTCTCCGGTCACCTCAAGCTTAACATCTTCAAAACAGAACTCCTTATCTTTCCACCCAAACCCTGTCCTCCCTGTGACTTTCCCATCACTGCAGACAGCATCACCATCCTTCCTGTCTCAAAAGCTCATAACGTTGGCGTTATCCTTTACTCCTCTCTCATTCAACTCATACATTCAATTCATCAAAAATCCTGTGGGTTCCACATTCTCAACAACACTCAAATCCACCCTTTTCTCTCCATCGAAACTACTACCATGTTAATACAGTCACTCATCCTATCTCTCTTGGATTAGTGCATCAGTCTCCTTGCTGATCTCTCAGCCTCCTGTCTGTCCCCATACCAGTCCAAACTTCTCTCTGCTGCCTGAATCATTTTTCTACAAAATCGTTCAGGAATGTCACCTCACTTCTCAAAAAACTACGGTGATTTCCCATCCACTCCACATCAAACAAAAACTCCTCACCATTGGCTTTAAAGCACTCCACTTCCTTGCCCCCCTCTTACCTCACCTCGTTACTCTCCTTCTACAACCGAGCATTGCACACTTCCTTCCTCTAATGCTAACCTTCTCACTGTGGCTTGATCTCACCTATCTAACCACTGACCCTTCGTCCACATCCTGCCTCTGGCCTGGAATACCCTCCCTCCTCAAATCCAAGAGACAATTACTTTCCCCTCGTTCAAAGCCTTGTTGAGGGCACATTTCTTCGGGTAGGCCTTCCCAGACTAACCCTCCCTTTCTTCTTCTCTCACTTCCTTCTATTTCACCCTGACTTGCTCCCTTTGTTCTTCCCCCCTCCCAGCCCCATACATAGTAAATATCTATATTTTATTTATTTGTATTGATGTCTTTCTCCCCAGGTCTGGACTGTAAGGTCATTGTGGGCAGGGAATGTGCCTCCTCTCCCATCTCCCATCCTCATGTCTCTCCCCACTTCAATCCATGCTTCATGCCGCTGCCCGGATTGTCTTTGTCCAGAAATGCTCTGGGCATGTTACTCCCCTCCTCAAAAATCTCCAGTGGCTACCAATCAATCTGCGCATCAGGCAGAAACTCCTCACCCTGGGCTTCAAGGCTGTCCATCACCTCGCCCCCTCCTACCTCACCTCCCTTCTCTCCTTCTACAGCCCAGCCCGCACCCTCCGCTCCTCTGCCTCTAATCTCCTCACTGTGCCTCGTTCTCGCCTGTCCCGACGTCGACCCCCGGCCCACGTCATCCCCCTGGCCTGGAATGCCCTCCCTTCGCACATCTGCCAAGCTAGCTCTCTTCCTCCCTTCAAGGCCCTACTGAGAGCTCACCTGCTCCAGGAGGCCTTCCCAGACTGAACCCCCTCCTTCCTCTCCCCCTCCTCCCCCTCTCCATCCCCCCATCTTACCTCCTTCCCTTCTCCACAGCATCTGTATATATGTATATATGTTTGTACATATTTATTACTCTATTTATTTTACTTGTACATATCTATTCTATTTATTTTATTTTGTTAATATGTTTTGTTTTGTTCTCTGTCTCCCCCTTCTAGACTGTGAGCCCACTGTTGGGTAGGGACCGTCTCTATATGTTGCCAACTTGTACTTCCCAAGTGCTTAGTACAGTGCTCTGTACACAGTAAGCACTCAATAAATACGATTGATTGATTGATTGATTGTTGTATTGTACTCTCCCTATTGCTTAGTACAGAGCTCAGCACTCAGTAAGCACTCAATAAATACGAATGAATTGAATGAATGAATGAATATCCTGCACCTGTTCTGGAATGCCCTCCCTCTTCATATCCAACAAACAATTACTCTCACACAATCAAAGCCTTATTGAAGACACATAATAATAATAATAATAATGGCATTTATTAAGTGCTTACTATGTGCAAGGCACTGTTCTAAGCACTGGGGAGGTTACAAGGTGATCAGGTTGTCCCATGGGGGGCTCACAGTCTTCATCCCCATTTTACAGATGAGGTAACTGAGGCACAGACAAGTTAAGTGACTTGCCCAATTGGCAGAGCCAAGATTTGAATCCATCACTTCTGACTCCAAAGCCCATGCTCTTTCCATTGAGCCACGCTGCACATCTCCAAGAGGCCTTCCCCACCTAGGCCCTTATTTTCTCTTCTCCTCCTCCCTTCCGCATCACCCTTGCACTTGGATTTGCTCCCTTTTTTCACCCTTCCCTCAGTCCCACAGCATTTATGTACATATCCCTAATTCATTTTTTTATATTAATGTCTATCTCCCGTTCTAGACCATAAGCTTGTTGTGGGCAGGGGGCATGTCTATAAACTCTGTTTTATTGTACTTTCCTAAGCATGTAGTATGGTGGTCTGCAAGGTAAGCACTCAATAAATACGACTGATTGACTGATTGATCCAGGGGCTATTATTCAATGGAGGAACCTTGCTTTCCCTCTAGCAGCAGGTAGATAGTAACCCCAAAACGTTTTCAAGAATCAGTCTTGCCTACTCTCTTTTATACTTATCGCCAGTCCATTTTGTCAGTAGAAATTAAATCAGAGGAAAAGTTAGAGAAGGTGCATGGCCTCGAGAAGCAGCCTTACCTAGTGGACAGAGCTCAGGCCTAGGAGTCAGAAGAATCTGGATTCTAATATAGGACCCATCACTTGTCTGCTGTGTGACCTTGGCCAAGTCACACCTTCTCTGTGCCTCAGTTACCTCATCGTTAAAATGGAGATTAAGAATGTGAGCCCCTTGTGGGACATGGACTGTGTTCAATTTGATTGCCTCGTACCAATCTGAATGCTTAGTAGAGTGCCTAACACACAGTAAAGGCTTAATAAATATCATTAAAAAAAGTTTTTAGCCCAGGGAACAGATGTCAGTGCAACATTCCCACCTTATGCTTGGGAAAGTCCCTCAGTGTATCGAAGAAACAGCAACATGACATACTCTTTTTCAAAGCAATGGTAGCAAATTCATTTAGAATGATGAGGTGCTTTCTCTGATTGTGGAAGAACACCGAAGTGCTTTGAACTGCTTCTGCACTGAGGTGCATTTTGTCAGAATATGTGTGATCTTTGCTCTCAGCCTTAATAAAGGCTTAGCTTCAATCACATGCTTAAAACATTACTGAATAGGACACCGTATTACTAAAGGTTGAGCTCCATGACAAATAAAGTTAATCTGACCAAATGCAATGGAACAGAAAGATGTTTACTGTATTAGCTGCCTGAGATTCCTCGATTGCTATCACTGCTGAAAACACCCATTCACCAGCTCTAGCAGGGGGAGCATTTTGCAAAATTCTCAGACTTCAGCTCATGCACAGGACCCATCAGATTAGGGGGCTAGGACGATGGCTTCTGGAAATGAGACAAGAAGCCCAAATGCCTGGCATCTGTTTTAGCTAGGGGACAGGGCAGATGCACTGTCCATGAATTGCAAATCATATCAGTGGGGTGGCCATTTTCAAATCCCACCCAGTAAATGCGAATGAACCTGACAGGACTTAGAAATGAGGGAAAGAGAGCCCCTGAGGAGAGTTGTGAGGGAATCAATCTTCAGATTGTACCCTCACTTGGGACAGAGACTGCTTCTTGAGCTTCTGGCAACTTTTCCTAAATTCCTAGTTCAGTAGTCTGCACACTAGACTAAATAGCTACAGTCTACTCTGAAGACTGTCAATTCCTTATGATGATGGTATTTGTTAAGCGCTTACTATGTGCCAAGCATTGCTCTAAGTGCTGACTGCATCTACCAACTCTATTATATTGTACTTTCCCAAGCACTTAGTACAGTAATCTGCACAGAGTGGTGAATAAATATCATTGATAAATTGATTGATTGATGCATTCATTGTTACTGAACGAACCCTCTAGATTTGGTCCCCTAAAAAAGAGATGGCAATGTGGCTAGCCAGATCTTAGAGAGGAAGATCTGAGTTCTGCATACAGAGAAGATAGAGGTCTTATTTCTGACACTCTGATACCCCAGGGTTGAGAGTGGCAACTGGAAGGAGTCTTTCAGGCACAGTCTTGCATAGACTGAGGTATGCTAACCTTTCCCGGTCTGGCACTGACCTCTCTGCTCTTATTTTATTGCATTTTCCCAATCCGTAAATTCTGCTGATTAATTTCTGGTTTTAAGATATTCATCCCATTTCTGATTGCTGCAGACCAGGTTGGTCTGTCTTCTACAGTTAACCCTCACGTTGCTGCCTGTGCTACATCACTGGAGGTTTTACTTTATTGTGGCATTAGAGAATTTGTTCTCTCCATCCTGTTCAGGGTTTCCTCATTTTGGTTCACCATAGAGCAGCTGTTTGGAAATCCTGCCATTGTTCATTCTCCTGGTTGGTTGAAGTTATTCATGCCCCTTGAAAATGTGTTTCAGTGCTAATCTGACTCCTTGTGCTATGGAGGGTTCAGGTCTTTCCAGCAAACCATGTGAATAAAGCTGCTCTTAATCTCTGCACACATACGCTTGTAATCAAAACGTCTGATGCAAGGAGAGGAAATGAGGGGGGTGGGGTAGAAAAAATTCATAAGAACCTGCTAAATTCCATATTGGGATCCGTTCCATCTTGTAAACAAGGAAGAATGTCTCTTTCAAGGAGGAGGTGGGTAACTCTTGAAGGGCTAGGTTGCCTAGGTGTGACAATTCTCTGACACTTTCAAAGGGATTTTGCTCCTGGGATTTGACTTTGGAGCTCCTGCAATTAGTGTTCAACAGTTGCTGCAGGAGGATTGTCTGGCCAAAGTCACTCCCAGTCTCATGCCTTGAACAGAGCATAATGGGGAGATTAAACCCCCAAATTCCACAAGCTATAATACCAGGCTTGAGCTAAAGAGATAATGTCTGCTAGGGCACTCTGCTCTGATAATAATAATAATAATAATAATAATAATAATGGTGGCATTTATTAAGTGTTTACTATGTGCAAAACACTGTTCTAAGCACTGGGGTAGATACAAGGTAATCAGGTTGTCCCACGTGGGGCTCACAGTCTTAATCCCTATTTTACAGATGAGGTAACTGAGGCACAGAGAAGATAAGTGACTTGCCCAGAGTCACATAGCTGACAATTGCTGGAACCGGGATTTGAACCCATGACCTCTGACTCCAAAGCCCGTGCTCTTACCACTGAGCCACGCTGCTTCTCTGATAAGATCACTTCTTGGAAAACATGGAAAAACATGGGTAAACAGGTTGTCTTGTCATCAGTCTTGTAATTACTATTATTCTTAGTAATAATAATAATAATGATAATATTTAAGTACATACTATGTGCGAAACACTCCTCCTCTGCCTCCCACCTCCCTCAAGGTTCAGTTCTGGGTCACCTTCTCTACTCTATCTCCCTTGGAGAACTCATTCACCACCCCCAGCTTCAACTAGCATCGCTATGCAGAGGACTCCCAAACCTACCTCTCTGCCTCTCTTTGCATTCTCTCATTTCCTACTGCCTTCTCCTGCCTATTTGAAAGGCCCAGGCAAAACCTCAAACTTCACATGTCCAAAGCAGAATTCCTCTTCCTCCCACCCAACCCTCTTTCACACCAACTTTCCCAGTACTGTAGATAATACCACCAGCCTCTCTGTCCCACAAGCCCATAACCTTGGCTTTATCCTGAACTCATCTCTCTCATACACCCTGCATATTCAATCTGTCACCCAAACCTGTCAGTTCTGTCACAACATCTCTAGAATCCACCCCTTCCTTTCCATCCAAACTGCTACCATGCTGACCCAAGCACTCCTCATATCCAGCCTTGATGACAGCCTCTTTGCTGACCTCCCTGCCTCCAATCTCTCTCCATACTTTACTACGCTGCCCAGATAACCTTTCTAAAAAAAAAATCCTTCTGGGCAGCTCTCCCAACTTGTCCAAAACTGTCAATAATTACCCATTCATCTCTACATCAAACAAAAGCTCCTTACCATTAGAGCACTCAATCATCTCCTCCTCCTATTTAACCTTGCTTCTCTCTCATTACAACGCAGACTGAACACTTCACTCCTCTAACGCCAACCTATTTACTGTATCTTGATTTCTTCTCTCTTGCCTTCAGTCCCAGTGACAAACATTTCCGCTGGCCCCCACATTTGGAGGAGGAAGCCAGGAGCCGGGAGTCACTCCTTGGTGCCCCTCCGTAAGAGAAGTGTACAAATTTAGCCAAACCAATCAGGTAGAGGAGTTGGGGAGGAAGGAGACCCTCAGCCATCTTGAGGTAAGAAGTAGAGAGTTGTGTGCCTGGGAGACTAGGACATGGGGAGAGCTCACGCTGTGCATCCTGGACTGATACAGGGTCATCGGAGGAATCAGAGAGGATCCTTGGAGGTTCGAAGTCCATCGGGTCATACTCAGGCCCATCCAGCCTTACAGCACGTATGCGCATAACCGAATAATTTTACTTTACAAATCTCTCACCTAGACTGTAAGCTCCTTGAGAGCAGGGATCATGTCCTTCGTTGCACTTTCTGAGCGCTTAGTGTACTGCTCTGCTCACAGTAGATGCTCAATAAATATGGTTGATCAACTGAAACAAATACTAGAGGAAAATCAAGAAATCATAGAATATTCTGAACAGGATCAAATGAGCCCGGGGCTTGTAAGTAATTGTTTTGGAGTGGGATAAACACTCCGTAACCTTAAGGTCCTTCCGGTTAGTACAGAAATCGTTTTGGGGAGTCGTGTTGGCCAAAAAGGAATTTGAGACATTCCATGATTTGGAAGCTAGTTCACAGAGGCCTGGATCATGACTCCCACCAGGTGGTTCAGTTTGTTCATTGAAAGTTTGAGGACAGAAATGTACCAGTAGAACCCTTCAACTCTGAGTGTTGTAGAAATGTAAAAGCTCTGGGTTGTTCAAAGTTCTTCTCTGAGGCCTAGCAGTCTCAGTATCTGGGATCTGTGCCAAAGTATTAGTCTCTGATGCTGAAATATTAGGGACTGGACAGAATAGAGATGGCTCAAGATGTATTTCCTTCTAACAAAGTTCAAGTTAACAAGCTGGCCTTCTCCCTCTGACAACTAGCTTTCTCAGCCCACAAGTAGGGCAGAGTTTTAGTTTGGGCTGATTTCCTGGCCCATATAATCCACAGAAAACAATATGCCTTTCATCTCTCTGGGGGAATATTCCTTCTTTCAACACATGGCATTTGAAAACCCACCTCTATTGTCTGAGCTTATGTCTTGCTGAAGATACTATAATGGCAACTTCAAATTAGTCTACTGTTTTTCCCATTAGACTGGATGTTTCTTGAGGGCTTTTCTTTCTTCTGCATTTTCCCTACTCGAGATTCTTTCTGCCTTTGATTAGAAGTGGCCACTGCCCAAAGGATCAGGCTGTCTCAGACATTAGGCTATGCTGAGGTGAAGGAAAACCGCAGCCTTTTCAATTCCACATCATGTCATTATACCACATTATTAGCACATACAGTGCAATGTAATGAGGTCCCAGTCAATGTTTTATGGTCCCTAATCCAATTTTAGCATGTTTTCCCAGAGATCCCCAAACACTTTCCCACCCCTTATTCCTGAGTGTTTCCATTCTCCTCCAAGGTCGTAGGAGCAGCTTCTAGCTCAAGGAGAGAGAGGCTGTACACCCACATTCCCATCTGCTAACCTTAGAGATAACGCCCCTGCCCCTACCTCTGATAGTGTGTCCTGAAATAACTGCCTAGGTGGCTTATCAGGCCAAGTCAATCCAGGGCAGGATGCATGGCCTGTATATAACCCACCACTTAATACAGTGTTTGGCATACAGTAAGAGCTTAACAAATACCATAATAATTATTATCATGTGTAGGTAATGTACCCACTCTAGGCCTCCCATATCAGAGATCAATCCTGGAAGCCGTGGCTCTTCTGTTCTATCTGTAATTCTGTTGGTTGTGGCTGACAATGACAACTGTGCTTTAAAAATTAAATAACTGTTCAAAAGGTCCTTTCAAATAGCCCCGGGTTTTCACAAAGGTTGAAAGAAAAGCAGTTGTAAGAGCATAGAAGTTTATTGAGATGGACTGCCCTGGGCAAGCCAGTCAGGGTCGAACTACTCTAACAAGGGCAAACATATTTTCTGTTATCTGCATTTTTGACCAAATATTCGAATCAGAATGTGATGCTGTTATGGGCTGAATAAATGGCCTGAAGAATATTTCTTCAGCTTTAGGGGAATTGGTGTACAGCTTTACATGGATTTCTCTAGATTAGCTACCTGCAGCACAGCCAAGTTGCAGGCCTTCCCATTTATTGGCAAACTGAATATTGACGAGGCAGTTTGTAGTCTGCAGGTGCTTTTTGAAAGCCAGGGAAAGAGTTTCTTTACCCTGAAAGCATGTCGGTCAATACCATTATGTTAGTACAGTAAAAGGTATTAGCAACTATCTGGCTTTGTAAGGTAAAAAATGGATTGGAGCTGCTTTCTCTTTCTGCAGAAGTGTAAGGGACTTATTTCCTCTTCCCTTGGCCAGCGGTTCTGACAAGTCACACCAGAGATTTCCTAAATTATAGCCAATACTCCGCCATTTTGTTTTTACCAGTTTCAAACTGTAATTGATCAGGATTGAACTGTTGCTTTACTCCATCTCACTTATCCTAAAGAAACCTGCTCTGGATCCCACTGCCCCATATGGTTATTGACACATTCTCTCTCCTCCAATCCCTGTCCAAACACCTCGAGTGGCTTGTATATTTGCACTGGCTCTACTTCCTCTCTCTAGTTCCCTTGCTGACCCTCTATAATCCATTTCCCATGCCCGCTCACTCCAATAAATGAATGAATTAATGAAAAAATCAATCAATAAATCATATTTATTGAGTTCCTACTGTTTGCAGAACACTGTACTGGGAGAGTACAATATAACAGAGTTCATAGACAAAAATGTTCTCTGCCCACAATGAGTTTGCAGTCTAGAGGGGAAAAGAGACATCAATACAAATAAATAAATTACAGATATGTATGTAACGTCTTGGAGCTGAGGGAATGGTGAATAAATCTCATCTTCTTCAATAGCTTCTACTTCATATGCAGATGAGTCCCGAATCTACATCATTAGCACAAAACTCTCTTCTTCCCTGAAATCTCATGTTCCCTCCAGCCTCCAGTGCATCACTAAGTGGCACCTCAAGTTTAGTATGTCCCAAACTTAGCTTATTTTCTCTCCTAAGTCATCTCATCCAACTAATTCTCATCACAGTTTATATTACCATCTCCCCCAACTCTGAAGTTTGCCACATTGACAGTATCCTTGACTCATCTGTCCCTTAGATTTAGTCTATAGCCAAAATTCTATTGGTTTTTCCTCCACAACATTTCCAAGATCCACTCCTGCCCCTCTATCCACATTGTTCCAGGCACTTTTCATATCCCAGATTGACTATGACCTCAGTATCCATGCTGACCTCTCAACCTCCAGTCTCTCCCTTCTCTAATACATATTTCATATTTGTTGCCTAGATCATTTTTCTAAAAAAAATATTCTGGACATTTCTTCCTAATCCTCTAAATCCTTCAATGGTTGCCCATTCTTTTCCACAGCAAGCAGAAACTGCTGTCCATTAGTCGAGGCATTCAATCAGCTCTCCTAAACCTTTCTTCTTTCCCACTACACCCTGTCCCAAGGTGAACCCAAAATATCCACCATCTCAAAGTCAAATACCACCTTGTGACTGCCTGAGCCAGCAAGGTGGAACTTGGAAGTTCAGGTGGGATACCACCCCCACCACCAAAACTGCTATATTGAGTGCCCAAGCCAGGAATACGGAAGGTGTCCCTCATCCCCGTGCCAATCAAATTAGGTATGGAGAAGGTGTGTGTGTGTGTGGGGGGCAGAGATTGGATAAACTGAGGCTGGAAGCCGGAATTGCCTAGGAGCACAGGTAATAAATACCTGTGGCCTCTGACCTTCTGTGCAGCAGATCGAGACTTACCAAGTGAGGAGTGTGAGGTGGGTGAGGATCCCACTGGACACTTGTAGGGTTGGAAGCTAGGTGCTTTACCATGGGTGGGTAATATGTAAGTGGATTTCTCCCAGGTGGGAACTGCTCGTGGGGCTGGAAGCTAGGTGCTTCACCAGGGGTGTGTAACACAAGTGCTTGGCACACAGTAAGTACTTAACAAATACCACTATTATTATTATTATTATAAGTGAATTCCTTCCAAGTGGGAAATATTCGTGGGTGGAAGCTAGCCGTCTCACCACATGCATACTAACCATAAATGACTGACTTGGGTGTTTTTCCACCTGCAAGTAATATGTAAGTATATTCCTCCAGATAGGAAAGCTCTAATATCATTAAATAATCATATTCCTCCAGAAAGGGAGGTTCAATTCACCCCAACCAAAATAATCAAATAATTCAATTCGCTTCACGGAATAAATTTTGCATAAAATTCAGCCTTTCAGTTGCTGGTCTCCCCCTCTCCCTCTCCAGATCTCTCTCCCTCCCTGCTCCGCCCCCGCCAATTCCCAAATGAACCCGTCCCCAGGCAATTGGTGATAGACCCCAGCTCACCCATCTTGTTCCTCGCAAGCCAACCTACTCATTGTGCCTCATTTTCATCTTTCCCACTGTTGACCTGTTGTTTATGTCCTCCACCTTCCCTGGGATTCCCTCCCCTTATAATTGACAGACCACAGCTCTCCCCTTCTTTAAAGCAGTTTCGGAATCACATCTCCTCTAGGAGGTGTTTCCCAGTGTATTTCTAATGTCCCTAATTCATAGCTCCTGAACTTTCATTTCAGGACTTCTTTGCCACCTTAAGCACATATAGACTGTTAATATCCCAAAGCACATATGCACTTGTTTTATACACCCCATAATTTATCCAATAACTCAGGTTCTTCCTCTTCCTCTCTGTAATTTATTTTAGTGTCAGGCTTCTACACTAGTTTATAAGCTTCCTTGAGGGCAGGGACCAGATCTTCTAATTCTGATGTACATTGCAGACACATTCGCATTATTATCATTATTATTTTATTGACATTCCCCCTTCTCCATCTTCCTCCTATGAGTAATTTATTTTAAATTTGTCTCCCTTGCTAGGTTGTAAATTCCCTGAAGGCAGGCATCTTGTCTACTAATTCTATTAGTCTCTCCCAAGGCTTAGTACACTACTCTGCAAACACACAGTAGGTGGTTCAATAAATAGTACTGATTGATTGATAAATTGAAATGAAGATGAGGAAAATGAAAATTCCCTCATTTTAAAACTTCATTTCAGGGGCCAGATTTTAAATGGAAAAACTCAAGAGGGAGCCAAGATGGGCAACAAGGGATGAGTGTGGCTAATTCAGGCTGGTTCTGTCTAGGGACACAATCTATCCCTTACTATTTACCAGGCTATGCTTGAAGCAGGGCATTACTCTTTGTTTGGGGCAGAAAGGGTCTCCAAGTTGTCATGGTTCTGCTCACACAATGTGAAGACAATACCAAATCAGACAGGCATGTAGTGTGAGCAGCTTGACCTGAGGGAAGGACAAAGGGAAAAACACAGCTTCGTCTGTTTTGTTATTTGACATTTCAAAGAGCTACTGGATTCATGTAGGAGAAAGTGCATGTAGAATGACATGGAATTGTAAAAATTCCACAGAGTTGCAGGCTCAACAACAACAACAATAGTACCTTGATTTTATATAAGGTTCTTACTCCTTAAACACTTTCACATTATTTAGCTGAATTTTGTCCTTACAGCATGAGGGAGGGAAAGGCAGGTAAAATCATCCTCATTTTATAGATTTATAGAAACTGAGGTAAAGAGGGGCTCAGTGACTTTCCAAAGGTTCCACAGCAGGTCAATGGCAGATCTGTCTGGGACTAGAATCTGGGTCGCCCAACTCCCGAGACCATTCTCTTTCCTCTACACCATGCTGCTTCTCCCAGTAAACCCTGATGGAAGGGAGGATGGTGAAGGCGATGGTGACTGTCACGGTGAGAATGGTGTTTTCGATAGCAATGGTGATGTAAATCTTTCCCAATTTGAAAAATCAGGAATGTGTGCCAATATTTTTAAAAAAAAGTCAGAGTGGGGAAACGTAACTAGAAAAACTGGCTTGGGGTTTTCAGAGCCTGTACATTTGAAAATGGTTTGAGAAGGTTCTTGAAATCCGAATACAACTTTCCCACTCCTCCTCAAAATCAATCAATCAATAGCATTTACCAAGCACTAACTCTGTAGAGAGCATTATGCTAAGCACAGAGGAACGTTCAATACAGTTGGTAGATAGGGCTACTGGTTTAAAGGAGCTCACAGTCTAATGGATTAAAGAATTTAAGCCTCAGCAGTTCTTAAGATGTACTTTAGAAATTTTAAAATCAATAGAAATGGAATTAACATTACAGAGTAGTCTTTTGAACTGTTGTAAGTTTAAGATACATATTTGCCAAGAGTTACTTATAAAACCTATTTACAATGTACATTCATTGACATAACTGCCCAGTGAATATTTTTAGGGATCAAAACCTAATTGCTCATGAAACTACACACTTTCTCTCTGATTCAAGGCTCAGGGTAGAAAGGAGAGTCCCAAAGAGTAAGGGAAAGTAAATGGGAGTAACAAAGGTACAGATTACACCACAGTGGCTATCACCAAAATTCCTTCAGGTCATGTTTTAACTTTTGATTACAAAAATCATAATAATTTGTTTTTCTAGGAATGCTCACTAGCTTGAATCTCTTGGGCGTTTTTGTTGCATCTATCTTCCAAATGTCTTAAAGTGAGATGCTTGTAGAGGAACTATTTTTGGATTTCCAAGGTAGATAAACCTTTCCTGAGCATCTTTGGTGCTTTCAAACACCTCTACCTCCAAGCCTCACTAATGTACCTATGACTGAACAGTTTACTTTGGAGCAAGGGGAATAATTCCACTCCTGAAATGTCTGTGGAATGGAATGGAATATGGAACTTGTTAAACACTTACTATGAACCAAGCACTGTTCTAAGCACTAGGGTAGATACAAGTTAATCAGGTTGGTTGACACAGTCCTTGCCCCACATGGGGCTCACAATCTTAATCCCCATTTTACAGATGAGGTAACTGAGGCCCAGAGAATTTAAGAGATGTGCCCAAGGTCACACAACAGATATGTAGCGGAGCTGGGATTTGAACCCAGGTCCTTCTGACTCCAGGCCCATGTTCTATCCACTAAACCAAGCTACTTCTCTGTGGAAAAATAATGTACAGTAATGATCAACATCCACTTGTTAGACAAATTTTATTTTTTCTGAATGAGGATAATGACTTGGCCAGTTTGCAGGGCTGACAGTTCTCTTCAAGGAAAGGAGTGGGCCAGAAATCAAGGCACCTCAGGCCTAATAAATGTAGCAAAAGGGGTGTCAGAGGTGGAAGATGAGGGAGCATGGATCCTACAAAACCAGTGAGAGACCTAGGAAAGGCCAAGAAGAAAGTCCTCACTTGTATTTCACAGTGATTGCTACTTCCCTTGAGACCTCCCTAAAGCACATGAGATGGAGAGATCTGTAGTGGCCATTAACATCTCCTCTCCCCATGGATAGGACCCCCAGCCCCCCATGCTTGCTCAGGGACTTGGATTATAACTCTGCTCCTGATTGAATACTAGTGAACACTGATGTAAGTATGAATCAATAGATGATTTTTATGGAGTGCACAGCACTATGCTAGATGTGTGGAAATGTACACTACAACAGAGTTGGCGGATGCAATCCCTACCTACAAGGAGCTTCTGGTCTACAGGAAGAGCTTGTGTTCTACAGAAGGAGTTTACATCCACAGCAGGAGCTTACAGTCTACAGAAGAAGCTTCAGTGGAAAGAGCACGGGCTTTGAAGTCAGAGGTCATGAGTTCAACCCCGGCTCCGCCAATTGTCAGCTGTGTGACTTTGGGCAAGTCACAACTTCTCTGTGCCCTAGTACCTCATCTGTAAAATGGGAATTAAGACTGTGAGCCCCCCGTGGGACAGCCTGATCACCTTGTAAACTCCCCAGCACTTAGAACAGTGCTTTGCACATAGTAAGTGCTTAATAAATGCCATCATTATTATTAAGAAGCTTGAAATCTATAGGGAAGCTTAAGTTCTAGAGGACTGTCAGTAACAGACACTTGACATTGAGAGTCCACTTTATGACACTCAAATGCTTCAGTGTCTACCCAGTCTGTCTGGCGACTGAGTTTAAGTTTAGACTCCAGTGATGGTTTCTGGGTGGGGTTTCTCAGAGCCATGGAGTTAAAGAGGAGTTCAGGGGGTGTGAGAAACTGGTCCTTATGGCAAGAACTTAGCTGACCAGTCTTGAGTAAAAACGCTTGAACCTTCTACCCTGATTGAGAAGCAGCATGGTTCAGTGGAAAAGAGCCCAGGCTTTAGAGTCGGTAGTCATGGGTTCAAATCCCGGCTCTGCCAAGTGTCAGCTGTGTGACTTTGGGCAAGTCACTTCACTTCTCTGTGCCTCAGTTCCCTCATCTGTAAAATGGGGATTGACTGTGAGCCCCCCGTGGGACAACCTGATCACCTTGTATCCCCCCAGCACTTAGAACAGTGCTCTGCACATAGTAGGTGCTTAATAAATGTTATTATTATTATTATTGAAGTCTACACCGAACTCCCAGATTCTCAAGAATGAGGGAGTTCTCCGAGTCATGTGACCAGCTATGGTCCTTCTAGTATGACTCTGGTGATCTGACTAGGCTCCTACTGCATGCAGAACAGTGTATCATACGAAAGAACCTAAGTGAGAAGAGAACTCTACTGGACATTCGAGAACATACTAAAAAGTAGAAAATGCTGTCCCTTACTTTAAGGTGCTTACAGTCGAATGAAGGAAACAAGCTGGCACAAACTACCGAGCAGTGATAGTGATGATGATAATGATACTACTAATAATAATATTTCTTAAGCACTAACTCCTCTCAGGGTCACACCTGGAGGGTTTTCAGTGCTCCACTAGTTACTACTACGGGAGGAAGAGTCAAGCAGATGCATACCCATTCCTATCTTATGCAGTGGCTAGCAAGTGGAAGGCTATCTGCTATAAGTCAAAACTCACCTGTGCTGGGCAGCAGCGGCATAGGAGAGTCGAGGGTGGAGACTCAAATTTACTGTGCGGAAGGAGGCCCGGTAAAGCACTTCTTTATTTTTGCCAAGAAAACTCTATGGATACACCACCAGAATGACTTCAGATGGGGGTAGGGCATTCTGGGAGAGATATGTTCATGGCATCACTATGGGTCGGAGACAACTTGACAGCAAAACAAGTACTAAAAATGTGCCAAGCACTGGAGTAAGCACACCACTATCAGATCAAATGCAATCCTCTGTCCCACATGTGTTCACAGTTTAAGTAGGAGGGAGAATAGGTATTTAATCCCCATTTACAGATGAAGAAACTGAGGCACAGGGTAGTTAAGTGACTCACCAATGGTCACTCAGCAGGCAAGTGGCAGAGCCAGGACTATAAACCCAGTTTCTCAGACTCCCACGCCTGTGCTCTTTCCAGTAGACCCCACTGCTTCAAGTTGAACAATTCTTAAGATATAAATGAAAGGTAAAAATACAAATAAACGATTAAATGAATAAATAATGAATATAATTTAACATGGAGAAGCAGCATGGCCTAGTGGAAAAAGCATAGGTCTGGGAATAAGAGGACCAGAGTTGTAATCCCAACTCTGTCAATTGTTTGCTGTGTGACCCTGGGTGAGTCGCTTAATTTCTCTGTGCCTCAGTTCCCTCAACTGCAAAATGGGTACCTGTTCTCCCTCTGAGGCCCAGTGGGACAGGGACTGTGTCCAACCTAATTAATGTGTATCCACCCAGTGCTTAGAACAGTTTTTGACACATAGTAAGCGCATGGTCTAGTGGATAAATCACTGGCTTCGGAGCTAGAAGTTCATGGTTTCTAATCCCAGCTCCACCACGTGTCTGCTGTGTGGCCTTGGGCAAGTCTTTTCACTTCTCTGTGCCTTAGTTATCTCATCTGTAAAATGGGGATTAAGACTGTGAGCCCAATGTGGGACAGGGACTGTGTCCAACACAATTTGCTTGTAATAATAATAATAATAAGGATGACGATGATGATGGTATTTGTTAAGTGCTTATTATGTGCCAAGCACTGTTCTAAGTCCCTGTCCCACATGAGGCTCACACTCCTGATCTCCATTTTACAAATGAGGTAACTGAGGCACAGAGAATAATAATAATAATAATGATGGCATTTATTAAGCATTTACTATGTGCAAGGCACTGTTTTATGTGCTGGGGAGGTTACAAGGTGATCAGGTTGTCCCTCGTGGGGCTCACAGTCTTAATCTCCATTTTACAGATGAGGTAACTAAGGCCCCGAGAAGCGAAGTAACTTGCTCAAGGTCACATAACAGACAAGTGGCTGAGCTGGAATTATAACCCATGACCTCTGTCTCCCAAGCCCTTGTCACTAGGCCAAGCGTTTAGTACAATGCCCAGCACATAGCAAGCACTTAAATACCATTATTATAATTATTATTAACAATATCATGAAAAAAATAACATACAGCCCCCTGTGATAAGCATTTGGAAAAGTACAATAGACTTAGAAGACATAGATATTTACAAGAGAGCTAAAGTAGCTATGTGGTTGCCAGTACCAGGAAAGTAGGGAGTAAGGCCCTGTGAACTTTGATGGGGAGGTCTATTCACTCATTCAATCGTATTTATTGAGCGCTTACTGTGTGCAGAGCACTGTCCTAAGCGCTTGGGAAGTACAAGTTGGCAACATATAGAAACGGTCCCTACCCAACAGTGGGCTCACAGTCTAGAAGGGGGAGACAGAGAACAAAGCAAAGCATATTAACAAAATAAAATAAATAGAATAAATATGTACAAATAAAATAAAAAAATAGAGTAATAAATACTTACATATATACATTCACATGTCTATTCACAGACATTGTGCAGTCATGAGGCCCACTGTGTATTGGGCATGTGATAAATGGGAGGGGAGCAAATTTTTCCTGCCTCTCTTGTATCTCCGCAGTAGAAAAACAGAAGATTTCCCTGCCTACCAGGAGCTTACGTTCTAGTAGGGAAAACAGGTATAAAAATATGTTTTCCTGCCCTGGTGTTAGGGCTAGATCAGTCACATTCCCCAGGAGGATGATAACAATAATAATAATTATTATTATGGTATTGGTTAACCACTTACTCTGTGCCAAACACTGTTCTCAGCACTGGGGTAGATACAATGAAATCAGGTTGCCCCATGTGGGGCTCACAGTTTTAATCCCCATTTTCCAGATGAGGTAACTGAGGCACAGAAAAGTTAAATGGCTTGCCCAAAGTCACACAGCAGACAAGTGGTGGAACCAGGATTAGAACCCACGTCCTCTGATTCCCAAGCCCGTGCTCTTTGCACTAAGCCACACTGCTTCTCTACATGCTTGGGGCTGATCTTGGCTAAGAGGATCCACAAAGACATTAAGTGCTTTGCCTAATTGTTCATTTGGAGGTTGTTCCCAGCTATCGGACACATCTTCAGAGCTTTCCCTAACAAATCTGCCCGTTACTCTTTATTCCCGCCAACCTTCATTGCATTCTGTTCCATTTTTCCCACCAAAGATTTAGTCTCAGTTTACCTTCTTTATTCAAAACAGCTGTTCAAAGCTCTATCTAAAGTTGGATGTATTCTTATCTTACAAATGCTATTTGCTCAAACTCCCCGCTTGAAGAATGTTATGCCAGATGGCTGAACTTCTCAAAAGTTTGAATTGTAATATAAATCTGATGACTGACAACCACTAAACACATAGTCTCCTTAAAACAATCACCCTCATTGCTGTCTATAAACTCAGACGGCAAATCACTTTTGCAAGAGATTTCACTATACTTTTCTCTGGTTTTAATTGAAAGACCAGCATGGAGGGCTGTTTTGTGATTGTTTAGTTAGATATGAGTTATCTTCTATTCGGGAGAAGTCGGGCTGACAGAGTCCAGAAATGGGAAGAGAGACTGATCTCAGGACTCGAAACCCTGATTTCAATCCCAACGGCACAGAGAAACCAGAAACGAGCCTCCTGCACCAAGACTCCAGGGAAAAGCATTGACACACATCCAATTGGGTCCAGAATTGACCGAACATTCTTTCATTGCTGAGGGAGCGAGAGGAGGCAAAGCAAGACATTGAGGTAATCGGAGCCTGACTTGAGCCATTAATCTTTAATTCATGCTCTCCTACTCTGACGGGGGAGTCCGTCCACCACCATATTCATTTCCAGAGGGCTTGGGAGGGTGAGAATAAACGTTGTCATTCTCTCAAGCCCCACACAATCTTCATTTCTTTAAAGCTCTGAAATTATTAAAATTCTTCTAAAAATTATTCTCGGTTTCAAAACCTGCAACAAATGTAAAAAGCAGCCAAACGCTCTGGAACACTATTCTGAGTCCCTCTCCCCCTCTCCCCAGCCCTACCTCCTTCCCCTGCCCACAGCACCTGTATATATGTTTGTACAGTTTTATTACTCTATTTATTTTACTTGTACATATCTACTATTCTATGTATTTTGTTAATGGTGTGCATCTAGCTTTACTTCTATTTATTCTAATGACTTGACACCTGTCCGCATGTTTTGTTTTGTTGTCCATCTCCCCCTTCTAGACTGTGAGCCCATTGTTGGGTAGGGACTGTCTCTATATGTTGCCAACTTGTACTTCCTAAGCACTTAGTACAGTGCTCTGCACACAGTAAGTGCTCAATAAATACAACTGAATGAATTAATGAATGAGAGGTGTTGAATCTGGGCCTTGCCCAGGTGATTGACACAATCCCTATCTGCGTTGTCCTTTCCCCACTCACAGCAATGTAACTAGATGGTTATCTCCCTAGACTCAGGACTGGGCTGAGGTGTGAGCTCACTGTGGCAGGGAATGTCACTGTTTATTGTTGTATTGTACTTTCCCAAGTACTTAGTACAGTGCTCTGCACACAGTAAGTGCTTAATAAAAATAATTTAATAAATCCTACCCCGAAAAGCATGACATCTCTCAAACCCGGCTAACAAGACATGGGCATGGCTCTGCTGATCAACAATTCCCTTTTTGGGCTACTCTGTCCACCCAACAGAGGGCTGGAGAGAGGCTAGCCTCCCTGCCCCACCCACAAGGATGGCTACTCAGAGAAGCAGCGTGGCTTAGTGGAAAGAGCCCGGGCTTTGGAGTCAGAGGTCATGGGTTCGAATCCCAGCTCCACCACTTGACAGCTGTGACTTGGGCAAGTCATTTAACTTCTCTGTTCCTCAGTTACCTCATCTGTAAAATGGGGACTAAGACTGTGAGCCCACGTGGGACAGCCTGATAACCTTGTATCTCTCCCAGTGCTTAGAACAGTGCTTTGCACATAGTAAGTGCTTAATAACATCATTATCATTATTACTTGTGTATTTTCTCCAAGAGTACAGTACAGTGCTCTCCACATATTAAGTACTTAATGAATACTACTGCTACTATTGAGGTCAGTCTGGGCTGGGGCTAGGGTTCATTCATTCAATCATATTTATTGAGTGCTTACTGTTTGCAGAGCACTGTACTAAGTTCTTGGGAAGTACAAGTCTGCAATATATAGAGACGGTCCCTACCCAGTAACGGGCTCACAGTCATGATCTATCCATGTCCTGGCAAACGATCAATCATGCTTACACTCATGGTAACCTATCAATTCATGGTAACCTATCAATCATGCATATACTCTCTACAGTATTTCCTGAAATCGCACATTACGCAAAATAGATATATAAAGCTCTCTCCCATTTATTAAACAGCTAAAGTCACATCTTTGCCACTTAAATGATACATAATTGGAATCTGCATAGGTTGCAAGTGGAGAACAGCATCTTGAAGCTACGTGAAGTCACCACACTTAGTCGGGGAACAGAATATATTAATCTTTACAGATGCTACTCACCACTGAAACAATGGATCCCATGCTTTCTCTTTGGTGAGTCACACTGAAATTTTCAATTTACATATCCACCCAGGGCCAGGGACCAGGAAAACAGGGTTCACACTAACTTACCCTCATGGGGAACCCATACCAACAGTGTGGTATTCACGCTGCACGAGAAGCAACGTGGCTCAGTGGAAAGAACACAGGCTTGGGAGTCAGAGGTCATGGGTTCTAATCTCAGCTCTGCCGCTTGTCAGCTGTGTGATTTTGGGCAAGTCACTTCACTTCTCTGTACCTCAGTTACCTCATCCGTAAAATGGAGATTAAGACAATGAACCCCACGTGGGACAACCTGATCACCTTGTATCCCCCCCCACCCCTCCAGTGCTTAGAACAGTGCTTCACATATACTAAGTGCTTAACAAATGCCATCATTATTATACCAGCTCGGTCTTCAAGCTGGGCTCTCTGTTCCACAGTCAGTCAGCTAAGCACAACTTTCAACTCCAGAGCTCTAAGAATCCCATAGCTTCCTCAAGGATTCTCTTCTATTGTCTGCCAATAAGAGAGCAGAGACATTTCCCAAGACCAGTTCTGGAGCTCGAGTGCACTGGATTCTCAGTTTTTCAACACTAAAATGAGCAACAAAGTATTTCAAACTTTAAAAAAGGAAACTAGCTAATTTGTGTATCCCCAAATGTCCTTTTTTGCAGCAGGACCTCTTGGGTTAGGATGTGTCCAGGACACTACGCGACCAACAGCTGTGACAATCCTGTACCTAGTATGGTCACAGGAAGAAAGGGGCTAGTTCCATCTCTGAACTGTTGGAACAGGTGCTGCATGGCATAGATGACACTCAGTACAGAGAAAGGCTGAGTGTGGTGACTGTTTCTTAATGGAGGAGACAATCCTTCCTTCACCAGGCAGCTACTCCCTACAGAGAGAAGCCGCTGCTTCTCTCTCCCTGGACTTTCAGCCCCAACTCCATAATTTCCTCCAAATCCTCTCCAAAGGAGTTCTCCAAATGATTTCTTTGTGCCCTGGGTCTTTTCAAAGGTCAAATTCAGAAGGATGGCTCAGGGGAAGTAATCTCAAAAGAAGCCCGATTTCCAAAAATGCAAAGGGTGATTCATTCATTCATTCAGTTGTATGTATTGAGTGCTTACTGTGTGCAGAGCACTGTACTAAGTGCTTGGGAAATACAAGTTGGCAATGTATAGAGACGGTCCCTACCCAACAACGGTCTCATAGCAACCTGTGTTAAAGCAGACGTGATCTCTTTCACAGGTTCTACTCAAAGAGGCTCTGTGGCTGAGATGGCACAGGTAGTGTGAGTGCATTTTCCCTCAGTCGTTTCAACACTGGGGCACATCCCAGTGGGAAACACTCAGCGGGAAATAAAGTAACATCAAAAGAGTGTCCTGCCTTGATAAAGGTGGTGTGGCATTCTAAGCCCTCTGAAGGCTATTTACATTTTGAATGTGCAGTGAACATTCTTTCTACCTGAAGTGTGGGATCAGACTTAGATAAGACTGCTATCCGCAAATCAAATTGAACTTTATTTGGGGCTCTTTCATGCTTCCATTTGGGATATGCAATATAAGAATATTTTGGAGAGCTCTAAATATTTAATAGGATGGAATTTCCATCTGGGCTGAAAAATCACTTACAGTGATTGCGGATTTGCTTCCCAGGCCATCTCAATGATAATGTCTTATAAGCTAAATTTAGAAACATCAACCTTATCATTTTGACTTCTCCAGTGGCTCAAGACTATAAATGCAAGGAATGAACTCAATGACTGCATCACCATCTCTAGTGACTTCATAAGTCCCTATCTTGAATGAATTTTGAGCCAATATCTTTGCCTCTGAGATGGAAATCTGAATAAAGCTGGTCTGAAAGACATCTGGACTGAATACTCTGAGTGATAGCATCCTTTCATATCCTGAAACCTAACACCTCCTACAGAATTCCATAAGGATTTTAAGAGGAAAGTCAGAATTTTCTAAATCTTCCATTTGTTTAAAGAGAAATCCAGATGATATGTGCTGGATAAAGCCATCATTCATCTCTGAGTGAACGATCCTATTAGCCTGCAGTTTCTCAGCAGTATGATAGGTGCAAAGCCTTAAACCTCTTATCAGGAACAGACAAATTCATCTTTATCAACAGAGACTTAAGCAGTTTTGAAAATGGTTTGGTCTTAGAGCCTCAAATTGTAAATTTTACCTCTGACCTGTACAGGCAAACTTCACTCCCTCATTCTGTACTCTTCTCAAGTTGGCTCATTTGCCATCAGTTATCTTAACTGAACACAGATTTTGGTAACAGAAAACACAGCAATCTCAGATTGTGAAATACAATGTTATCTTGCTTTTCATTGAACACATTTTCATTTTCCACTATTGTCCCAACTATTTACTTCATTCATAATTTTTTAAAACATTTATTCTGGACATAGACTAATGGACTCTGAAATTTCCCACAGATAATCTTGGAGTTCAGCCTCAGCTCCTCCTCTCTAATTCCCACCACTCTTTGTTCTTCAGGAGGCAGTCACCACTTATGTAGTGAAAGTAGCAACTCAAGGGAGGCCAGGAGAAAGAAGTAGATAAGCCATGTAAAGCATCGAACATAAGAGGGTTAAACATGTAAACATAAGGCCATCATCCAAGCCAGCTGGGATTGGCTTCATAGTCCAGCCACCTATGGAATCTGCCTCCAATAGAGGCACCTGTACATTTTGAGGAACCACGCAATGGTGGCCCTCCTGGATGTTCATCCTTGTGGTTGGAGATCAACCATTGAACACTCAAAATACTCCCTCTACAATCTTGATTGCTTTCTGGTGACCAGGAGTCCATGTATCTACGCCAATCCCTCTAGGGTCTGCTGATGTTTCTGATTCCGACCTTCTGGGGGGAATAGATTCCATGTGTTCACCTTGTTTTAGGTGATATTGTGTTTCCCGATTATTCAAAAGATGCAAATGACACAGGTCAGAATAAATCTCTTTACCTTGTTGACTGAACAAGAACTGGGGACAAGGAGCAGTGTTGGTCCCTCAGGACCTGAGGTTGATGAAAAGATTTGAGTCCCCTGACTCCATGGAAAACATCTCTTGGTGGAGTATTTCAGCCCTGAAGGGTGAGCACTTGTTGCCTTTCTGGTCTTATCTAAGGTCGAGCTCCTTATTTCCAGTGACTCCATTCCACTCTGTTGAGTGACTTGCCCAGCACATTTAACCATTTCAACAAAAGCCAACACTTTCCTGCAGAGTCCAAGAGAGCAATTGTGACTTCCCTGTTCAGCAAGCCCATCTCTCAACACCAGGAATAGGTGGGATTCCACTCCCCAGCCAGAAATGTTTGGAACATTCCAGGAAGGGGCAGAGAAAAAGGGAAGTCAGGCTATTGTGAGGTTGCTGTTAGCTGTTTTCTTTTTCTCCTTTTTGCTTTTAATAGTATTTGTTAAGTGCTTACTATGTGCCAGGCACTGTACTAAGATCTGGGGCAGACGCAAGCTAATCAGGTTGGACAAAGTCCATGTCACTCACAGGGCTTACAGTCTTAATCACCATTTTACAGATGAGGTAACTGAGGCATAGCAAAGTTAAGTGCCTTGCTCAAGGTCACACAACCGACAAGTAGCAGAGTGAGATGTTGCCTGTCTGCTTCTCTGAGATTCAGCCAGAACTGATCTTAATGCCCTAAATCCATTTCTCTCTACCTGAGTGATATCTGGGGTAAAAAGGAAACTGGAAAAAGGACATTGGTCATTATGTACTAGCTTTACTTCCTAGTTTGTTGTTTGTTTTTGTCCCCCCTAAGGGAAGCTCTCAGACCATCAACCGCATGGCCAAAACACTTGGTGTCTGGTTTCTGGAAGCCAGATCATCCACTTAGTCCTGGCAATCTCGAACCTCTGTGGTTTCCAGTAATACCTTGTAAACCTCAGCCTTAGTAGTTTCTGATGTGATCTTTTCCAATATATGGTACTGATTACATTACAACTTTGATTTGGTCTTGGTTGTGAATTTGGGTCTTGGTTCAGGGTTTGGAGCATATTTCCCTTTAATAGCCCTAAAGGCAGGATAGGTGATTTTGATACTCATTTATAGTTATACAGCAAAGTCTCCGATTTTGATCTCCAAAGGAAATAACCTCGATGGGACATAATCGTTCGGTGTCCAGGGAATGTGTCTGCTAGTTCTGTTTTATTGTAACAACAATAATAATGATGGTATTTTATTAAGCGCTTACCATGTGCAAAGCACTGTTCTAAGTGCTGGGGAGGTTACAAGGTGATCAGGTTGTCCCATGTGGGACTCAAAGTCTTAATCCCCATTTTACAGATGAGGGAACTGAGGCCCAGAGAAGTGAAGTGACTTGCCCAAAGTCACACAGCTGACAAGTGGCGGAGCCAGAATTTGAACCCATGACCTCTGACTCCAAAGCTCATGCTCTTTCCACTGAGCCACGCTGCTTCTCTGTACTCTCCCATGCACTAAGTACAGTGCTCTGCACATAGTTAGCACTCAATAAATACCATCGATTGATTGATTGATCTGATGAGAAAATGTGGCTCTGGAGAATTTTAATAAATCTCTGGAAATTCTGTTTAAAAACACAAAATGGGTGCAACAGAAACTGCCTTCAGAATAGGGGTGGCTAGCTTTGGTAATTACAGGTTGTTAAGTGGAAAGTTTGGGAAGGAACCTCAGTTTTAGGGAGTTGAGTCCTCATTATCGAGGGGTGGACAATGAAGCTGTACTCTATTAGGCCCCAAGCCAGTGGACCATTAGGACTGCCCCAGTCCATCAAATCTTCTCCTCAGAGAGAGTTAACAGTGCAAGATTTTCAAAGAGCTTGAAATCAGTTCATAGCTGATTTAGACCAGGCCTTTTCTAAATGGTAATTTAGGACAGATCAAAGGCTGGGTGGGCTGCAAATTCAATCCAGCTATAATATGAAGGTTTCTGAGATTGAATTCCCTAGAAAATTTGAACCTTTGGGAACACTAAGATGGAAAGATCAAACAGGACATTGCTGAAATACTTGGGAAGGGAGATACCTCTTAAAAATGCCAATAGTGGTATTTGTTAAGCACTTACTGCGTGTCAAGCACTGTACAAAGCGCTAAGGTGAATCAGGTCCCACAAGGGACTCACAGTATAATTAGGAGGGAGAAAAGGTAATAATAATAACTATGGTATTTATTGAGTGCTTACTATAATAATCATCGTAATGATGGCATTTATTAAGCACTTACTATGTGCAAAGCACTAAGCGCTGGGGAAGTTACATGGTGATCAGGTTGTCCCACGTGGGGCTCACAGTCTTAATCCCCATTTTACAGATGAGGTAACTGAGGCCCAGAGAAGTTAAGTGACTTGCCCAAAGTCACACAGCTGACAAGTGGCAGAGCCGGGATATGAACCCATGACCTCTGACTCCAAAGCCCGTGCTCTTTTCATGGAGCCACACCGCTTCTCTATATGCCAGGCACTGTACTAAGCACTGGGGTGGATACAAGCAAATTGGGTTGGACAACGTCCCTGTCCCATGTGGGGTTCACAGTTCCAATCCTCATTTTACAGATGAGGTAACTGAGAAGTAAAGTGACTTGCCCAAGGTCACACAACAGACAAGTGGCAGAACCGGGATAAGAACCCATGACCTTCTGACTCTAAGGCCTGTGCTCTACCCGCTATGCCATGCTGCTTCTCTACTGAATCCTCTGTTGGCAGATGAGGGAACCGAGGCACAGGGAAGTTAAGTGATTTGCCCAAAGTCATATAGCAGACAAGTGGCAGAGCTGGGATTAGAACCCAGATCCCCTGTCACCCCAGGCCCATGCTCTTTCCTTTAGGCCACGTTGCTTCTCAGGGGGCAGAGAAGAACTGAAGCCATTAGTGACTCCTCAGATTCAAGAGAGAAAGAACCTGAAATGGGCAGTTTTAGCTCTATTACCCCGACATGGGTATTATCATGTCAACCCCTGCCCGGATGGGAAAGTGACCAAGCCAGGAATTCCAAACTTCCCCAAAGGCCCCAAGACAGGGTTTCAGCAACTTGCTCCTTGTCTTGTCTTATGCCGTTGAGTCGTCTCCAACCAAAAGCAATGTCATGGGCGCATCTGTCCCAGAATGCTCGACCTCCATTTGCAATCATTCCAGTAGTGTATCCATAGTTTTCTTCGTAAAAATACAGAAGTGTTTTACCATTGTCTCCTTTTGTGCAGTAAACTTGAGTCTCCACGCTCGACTCTCTCCCATGCTGCTGCTGCCCAGCACAGGGGAGTTTTGACTTGCAGCAGATTGCTTTCCACTTTCTAATAATAATGATACATTTATTAAGCGCTTACTATGCGCAAAGCACTGTTCTAAGCGCTGGGGAGGTTACATGGTGATCAGGTTGTCCCACAGGGGGCTCACAGTCTTAATCCCCACTTTACAGATATGGTAACTGAGGCACAGAGAAGTTAAGTGACTTGCCCAAAGTCACACAGCTGACAATTGGCGGAGCCGGGATTTGAACCCATGACCTCTGACTCCAAAGCCCGTGCTTTTTCCGTTGAGCCACTCTGCTTCTCTAACCTCCACCCTGACAATAAACAGACTCAGAAACACACATACACACTCACCCACCATGAATGGAGGAGGCAGAGGATGAGTTATTGCAAAATAACTTGTTTTTCAAATTTTCACCAGCCCTGCATGGCAACAACGTTTTCACGTCATGCCATGTTAATTATTCTTCAAAGACCATCTCTTATGGACCAAACTACTGCTGTGAGACCTAGGCCACACACAAGCACCACATTTGTACCTCTCAGAGAATTCCCTACCAGCACTACTTTCGGGACAAAATCAAATGGCAAGACAAGACCACAAACAATGAAATTTCGGTTGTTTTGTTTAAAATGGTATTTGTTAAGCACTTACTATGTGTCAAATACTGTTCTAAGCACAGGGGTACAAATTAATTAGGTTAGATATAATAATAATAATAATAATAATAATAATAATGGCATTTGTGAAGCGCTTACTATGTGCAGAGCACTGTTTAAGCGCTAGGGAGGATACAAGGTGATCAGGTTGTCCCACGTGGGACTCACAGTCTTCATCCCCATTTTACAGATGAGGTAACTAAGGCACAGAGAAGCTAAGTGACTTGCCCAAGGTCACTTAGTCATAAGTTATATAGTTATATGTTGTTATATAAATAGATATAGTATATAAGTTAATTAGATACAAATTTTGGAGCATAGTGAGTCTCCTAGCAACAAAACTACACCAACTGCAATACAGCTATGCTGGGTGGGACAAGTGAAGAGAATGAACGACCACAAGATACCCAAACAGCTTCTGGGCAGAGAGATGAAATCAACAGCAAGGTTGGCAGAGGAAACATTTTGAGAACATGGTCAAACAAATCCTCACACAACGCTATATCCTGGGTGAAAATTAGGAGTCACTTGCTGAGAACAGACCTGTGTGGTATACTGCCATCAAGAAGGGAGTGGTTCTCAGAGCAAAAGCTTTCTGTGCTGACAGAAATCCAGACTTCAGGCTTCAACTGCATCTTTGCCTGCTTTAATTCTGTACTCTCCTCTGCCTGGCAACATTGTTTCTCCATCCTTATTGACTTCCATGCCCCTTCTTCAACTCTCCCATCTTTCCCAGCAGTACCTCAAGAGGAAATCTCCTGCCTTCTCCCAACCCCTCCACCTGCACCTCCAACCCCAACCCTTCGCACTTTATCAAAGCACTGGCTCCTTTCCTTCTTCCCTTCCTGACTACCATCTTCTAGTGGCTTTTCCCCACTACTTTAATACATGCTCATTTCTCCCCTACCCTAAAACAACCCTACTTTGTCCCCATGGCTCCGGTTGTCACCCAATTTCCCTCCTTCCATTCCGCTCCAAATTCCTTGAATGAGTTGCCTACATCTGCTGACTATAGTTCTCCTCCAATTATCTCCTTGACCCCCCTCCAATCTGGATTCTGCCACCTTCAATACACAGTAATTGCCCCCTCAAAGTTCACCAATGACCTCCTCCCTGCCAAATCTACCCTAATCCTCTTCAACCTCTCAGTTGCCTTCAATGTTGCTGACCACCCCCTTCTCCTGGAAACATTATCCTAGCTTTGCTTTACTGACATTTTCTCCTTCTGGTTATCCTCCTAGCTTTCTTGTTCCTCATTTTCAGTCTCTTTCATGGGCTCCTCCTCTACCTCCAACTCCCTAACTTTGGGAGTTCCTCAAGGTCCCTTTCTATTCTTCATGTACACCCACTCCCTTGGAGAACTTGTTTGCTCCCATGGCTTCAACTACCATATCTATGTGGATGATTCCCACGGCTTCATTTCCAGGTTTCGTCTCTCTCCTCTCCAGTCTTGCATTTCCTTCTGCCTTCAGTACATTTCTACTTGGATGTCCCACCAACACTTCAAAGGTAACATGTCCAAAACAAAGCTCCTTACTTTCCACCCCAATACTGCCCTCCCCATGACCTTCCTTAACTTATTTATTTATATTAATGTCTAATTCCCCCACTAGACTGTAAGCTCGCTGTGGGCAGGAAATGTGTCTACCAACTCTGTTGTATTGTCCCAAGCACTTAGTATGGTGCTCTGCACTCAGTAAGTGCCCAATAAATATTGATTGTCTGGAAAGAGAGACAAGGAGGCAAAAGAGAAAACAATTTCATTTTTGAATATTTATCCTGATTCATCACTTTCCATTATTCCTTCTCTGTTTCTTTTGCTGGCTCCTCTTCCACCTCTCATCCCCTCAACATGGGGGCTTTGTTCTTCTCCCTCCAGGCCCACTTTCTAGTGATGTACTTCCCAAGTGCTTAGTACAGTGCTCTGCACACAGTAAGTGCTCAATAAATATGATTGATTGATTGATTAATTGATCTTCTCCCCTCCCAGGGCTTCAGCCACCATCTGTACAGGAATGACTCACAACTCTAATCTTTTTTGCCCTGTTAGCTCTCCTGCTTTCCAATCCCAAATCTCCTCCTGCCTCCAGGACATCTCCACACAGCTGGCCTGCCAGCTTCAAACTCAGCATGCTCTCATGTGAATCTCTCATCTTTCCTCTAGACTGAAAGCTCGTTGTGAGCAGGAAACATGTCCACCAACCCTGTTGTACTGTACTCTCCCAAGTGCTTAGTACAGTGTCCTGCATATAGTAAGTGCTCAGTAAATACCAACTGAATGATTCCTCCTAAACCTTCCCCTCCTCCCAACTTCCCATCTCTGGTAACAGGGCCAACATCCTCTCTGAGGTTGAAGCACTTGAACTTGGTTTCCTTCTCAACTCTTCACTGACCTGCAGTTCTCACATCCAGTCTCTGCTGATTTCTCCCCCAAAACATTCTGTGGATCCATTTATTCCTTGTTTAGCATTAAATAGCAGAAGAGCCCCAATTTCTATCTCCTAAGTATAAAGCTTGATAAATTCTAATATACTTTCTTCTTTTGTAATTCTTAAGCATTTAGTAGAGTGCATTGTACCCGATAGGTGCTCAATAAATAAGTGCTCAATAAATATTAGCTGTACTACTACTAGTATTTCTACTTCTGCCTCTACTACTACTAATTTAATTAATGATGCCAACTTGTACTTCCCAAGCACTTACTACAGTGCTCTGCACACAGTAAGCGCTCAATAAATACAATTGATTGATTGATTGGTGTGTTAAGCGCTTACTATGTGCCAAGCACTGTTCTAAGCGCTGAGGCAGATACAAGGTAATCAGGTTGTCCCACGTGGGGCTCACAGTCTTAATCCTCATTTTACAGATGAGGTAATTGAGGCACAAAGAAGTGAAGTGACTTGCCCAAAGTCACACAGCTGACAAGTGGCGGAGTCAGCATCAGAACCCATGACCTCTGACTCACAAGCCCATGCTCTTTCCACTGAGCCACACTGCTTCTGGTATTTGTTAAGTGCTTACTATGTGCCAAGCACTGTTCTAAGTGCTGGGGAAGATACAAGGTAATTAGGTTGGCATTCATTCATTCGTATTTATTGAGCGCTTACTGTGTGCAGAGCACTGTACTAAGTGCTTGGGAAGTATAAGTTGGCAACATATAGAGACGGTCCCTACCCAACAGCGGGCTCTTGTCCCACAGTCTTAATCCCCATTTTACAGATGAGGGAATTGAGGCCCAGAGAAGTGAAGTGACTGGCCCAAGGTCACACAGCTGACAAGTGGTGGAGCCGGGATTTGAACCCATGACCTCTGACTCTCAAGCCCGGTCTCCTTCCACTAAGCCATGCTGCTACTACTATTACACTGTGTCAGGCATTTCTATAAGGTCCAGGTGAAAAGGGTGATGACTATTTTTCCCATTCAGCTAATGCAGAGGATCAGGTTGCCTATGGTTCCCTCACTAGCAGGTTCATTCCCTGGAGAGCCCAAAGAATTGGCCATGCTATCCCCTCCTATGGATCTGGCATTCATAGTCAGGACACCTGTCCTCTCCACCATCCAAGTTTCCTAAGCTCTTAGAACCCAGTTCACAAGAAAAACATTTCACATTCCTTTCTGACTTGCAGATTACAGCTGGTAGAACTCAAATTAATAACCCAGCATCTATTTCCCCAAATGCCCACCCCTGATCTCTTATCAGTAAATATACATTTATTATACAATGAACAAGCTTAATTTGGGGACTAACTGGCCCCCAGGAACAGGATCTGCTCTAGCACCGAAGTCTAATGACAGCTCTGCTGACATTTCTCCTGTATAAGAAGGAAATCATGTGGAAAATGATTATTCCTGGTGCCTTGTCATTAAAGTTGAAGGCTGAATTAGAAGTTGGGGGGGAGGTGGGGATGGGAGGTAAAATTCAGTTTTCAAATGGAAGAATCAGGCCCCACAATCCCTAGCCTAATTACCTGATCTCTTGAGCACTGTGTTGTCTTGCCCCTCTCCCCAATGATAATAATAATAATGATAATGGTATTTAAGCACTTACTATGTGCCCAGCACTGTTCTAAGTGCTGGGGTAGATACAAGGTATTCAGGTTTTCCCTTGTGGGGCTCACAGTCTTACCTCCTTTTACAGATGAGGTAACTGAGGCACAGAGAAGTTAAATGACCTGCCCAAGGTCACTCAACAGACAAGTGGTGGAGTTGGGATTAGAACCCACATCCTCCGACTCCCAAGCCCGTGCTCTTTCTGCTAAGCCACACTGCTTCTCTATCCCTCAATCCCAATCTCTGCTTTTTATCCGGGTACTCCCTGCTCAGAGGGGCTAGGATTTCCTCCTCCCGGATAGGGATAGGAAAACCCATCAGTGGTGATGGAGATCCCTGTTCCCTGGAGAGATAATAGTAATAATGGTATTTGTTAAGCGCTTACTATGTGCCAAGCACTTTTCTAAACACTGGGGTAATCAGATTGTCCCACATGGTGCTCACAATCTTAATCCCCATTTTCCAGATGAGGTAACTGAGGCCCAGAGAAGTGACGTGGCTTGCCCAAGGTCACACAGCAGACAAGTGGCAGAGCCGGAATTAGAACCCACATCCTCTGACTCTCAAGCCTGGGCTCTTGCAGGCACAACAGTCAAAGAAACTATCTGTTGGCAGGTATAGACATGGCCTAAGGAAATTTCCTGCTTTCTTTCCCGGTGATTAGAGCGCAGTAATAATAATAACAATAATAATAATTGTGGTATTTGTTAAGTGCTTACTATGTGCCAGGCACTGTACTAAGCACTGGGGAAGATACAGCAAGAGTGACTCCATCTTGTAATGCAGAAGTCATTTCCTAAGAGACTACTATTTGACCCCAGGACCAGGTTGAAGGAAGAACTGGAGGAGAAACTGTATTATCTTGCTGAAAAGTTTTGAGGAGCACCTGAATTGCTGAGGAAAAATGGAACTGTTTTGTAGAGGAGTTGGAGAAGGCCCTGAACCACCCTGCTGGGCAGGAGAAAGACTACTGAATGGAAGGACAGCTGTGGGGTACGTGCGGCAGGGAGGGATAGCCGTTCCCCTCTAGCTTCTCCCGGTGACGAGCTGAAGACTGCAGGGAATCAGAACAGTGAAACAGAACTCCCGCTGCAACCACCACCACCACCACCCCCACCCCAAAACAACTGATAAAAGGGGAAAAGAACTGGTCCCTTGGCCCATGGAAAAAGAAAAAAAACCATCGAAGACATGCATTGAGACATCTACTGGGGCTGTGGCCAAAGCACCTAAGAATTGAACCAAGATGATGTGCTGTGGGCAGTCAGACTCCTTGAAATTCCTCCAACGTGGGATCATCTTCACAAAACCTGGGGAAAACCCGTTGGATTGGTAACTATAGGTATTGTAATATGTGTGTGTGTGTGTGTATACTTCTATCCCCTGTTTTTAGTAGGTTAAGTGTGAAATAAAGCTTTCTGCTGACTGAACTGGCGGTTTGATTTCACTCTTTGAACTTATCATTGAGCACCTAAAACTAAAGGGGAGAAAATCCCCAGGGAAGGGCTCATACAGAGAGCGCCTGAAACTACAAGGGGAAGATAATGCCCGGTGACAGGCTCAAGACACCAAGCAAATTGTGTTAGTCACAGACTTTGTCCCAAATGGGGCTCACAATTTTTACCCTCATTTTACAGATGAAGTAACTGAGGCCCAGAGAAGTTAATTGACTTGCCCAAGGTCACACAGCAGACAAGTGGCAGAGCCAGGGTTAGAACCCAGGTCCTTTTGACTTCCAGTTTCATGCTCTATCCTCTAGCCCATGATGCTTCTCTACATTGAAGTACAGCGCTGAAGCCTGGACTTGATTCGCCCTCCTTCCCCCTCGACATTCTCCATGCTATCTCTGAGGGAGCGGCCTTCAGTCTACAGGCCCTGTTCATTGACAGACAAACCTCCAAGCATCTGGGCGAGGGTCCTGGTCCCAACTCATCCCAGAGAAGCAGTGCGGCCTAGTGAAAGGAGCCTGGGCCTCAGAGTGAGAGGACCTGGGTTCTAATCCGAGCTCTGCCACTTGTCTGCTGTGTGACCTTGGGCAAGTCAATTACTTCCTCTGGGCCTCAGTTACTTCATCTTTAAAAGGGGGTTAAAGATTGTGAGACCTTGGGTAAGTCCCTTCTCTGTGCCTCAGCTACCTCATTTGTAATACCTGTTTTCCTTCTCACTTAGGAAGTGAGTCCTATTTGGGAAAGGGACTATGTCTGACCTGATTATTTTGTATTTACCCTAGCACTTAGTGCTGGGCACATAGAATGCATTTAACAAATACAATCATCCTCACTATCATTAAAAGCCTAATTACGTGGCTCAGTGGAAAGAGCACAGGCTTTGGAGTCAGAGGTCATGGGTTCAAATCCCGGCTCTGCCAATTGTCAGCTGTGTGACTTTGGGCAAGTCACTTCACTTCTCTGGGCCTCAGTTCCCTCATCTGGAAAATGGGGATTAAGGCTGTGAGCCCCCTGTGGGACAACCTGATCACCTTGCAACCTCTCCAGTGCTTAGAGCAGTGCTTTGCACATAGTAAGTGCTTAATAAATGCCATTATTATTATTATTATTATTATTATTATTATTCCAGTAGAGCCAATCTTGGCAGCTGGGTATTTTCCTTCTATGATTCAGCTATTGGAATTAAACCTGCCCCAATTTAGCTGTTCTCTGGACTCCCACAGGATATCCTACCCTTCGACACAATTGATTCCACCCTGAACTATTCAGCCACTGAGTGTATCTACCATCACTCATGTAACACAGATGATGCAAAGTCCTGCACCTGATTGTTAGTGCTTCCTGTATGGATGTTTTTAAACAAGCCACTCATTGCCCTACCTGAACACCTGCCAGGAGATTGCCTAATAATAATAATAATGGCATTTATTAAGCGCTAACTATGTGCAAAGCACTGTTCTAAGAGCTGGGGAGGTTACAAGGTGATCAGGTTGTCCCACGGGGGGCTCACAGTTTTAAAATGTCCCCATTTTACAGATGAAGTAACTGAGGCACAGAGAAGTTAAGTGACTTGCCCATAGTCACACAGCTGACAATTGGCGGAGCAGGGATTTGAACCCATGACCTCTGATTCCAAAGCCTGTGCTCTTTCCACTGAGGTACACTGTTTCTCTAAGTGCCTAAGTGTTTCAGCCTGCACCTGTGGAGGAGAAAGGAGTCAGAGCCATATTAGGTCAACAAGACTGACTCAGCTCTAAGTCCCAATCAATAAATCAATCATATTTGAGTGTTTTTTGTGTGGAGAGCACTCTACTGAGCTCCTGGGGGAGTACAGTACAACAGAGTTGGTAGACACCTTCCCTGCCCACAAAGGTCCCTCAGAAAGGACTGTCCATACTTATTAACCTGTATCTACCCCAGCACTTAGAACAGTGTTTGACACGTAGTAAGCGCTTTTTGTTAATGATGTGCATTTAGCTTTAATTCTATTTGTTCTGACGACTTGACACCCGTCCACGTGTTTTGTTTTGTTGTCTGTCTCCCCCTTCTAGACTGTGAGCCCGTTGTTGGGTAGGGACCGTCTCTATATGTTGCCGACTTGTACTTCCCAAGCGCTTAGTACCGTGCTCTGCACACAGTAAGCGCTCAATAAATATGATTGAATGAATGAATTAATACCATAAAAAAGGAGCAATGGACTTCGAAGCCCACTATCTCACAGGTGCCCTTACTTGCCGATCACAACCTGCCTCAGGCTTATTCCCCAGCACTGAAGCCTGGATTTTGTTCCCCCTCCCTCCACCATTGACATTCTCTGTGGTATCTGTGAAGGAGCTGCCTTCAGTCTACAGGCCCTGTTCATTAACAGACAAACCTCCATCACCAGAGGTGCCAGTGACCATTTGGCACAGTTCCTGGTGGAAAACATGGTCAGACGTTTGAGAGTTGATTGCCTTACTTGTCCCCAAAATAAATGAGGTAATTACCATATTTCCAAATAATCCAAGACTGAAAGGGACATATTTTTAGAGCTGCAGAAGGTTTCTCAATTCAGAGGGTGAGAGACAGTGTGTGACAGGACCAACCTCGGCACCCGATCTGCGCTGCTCTCGAGCCTACACGCATTGTTTACAACTATTTCCAGGGAGGAGACCTCAATTCTTCCTTCTATAAATGCCTCTCGGTGCTTGGGATTTTGGTACACCACTAAGAAAGATGCAAAGTGAAGTCTGGATTGCTCTCCATCCATGAGTACAGTGCTCTGCACACAGTAAACACTCAATAAATACAATTGAATGAATGAGTAGGGAAGTCTGGCCAGCTTTAGTGAAGGTGCAATGGTTATTACCTGAGGCCCATCAGCTACCAGGCATACAGGTAACCCAAGAAAGGGGACCACAACCCGCTGGCGCAGAGGGAATGAATATGTGGGGCCGGGGTTTGGGAAGCCCTCTGGTCTCTTTACACAAGGAGCCACAGCTCTGAGGAGAAGGAAAGTCAAAGCTCTGAAATGAGGAATCAGTAGCTTCAGGGAGGAAATCCTATATAGAGTTCCAAAAACAGGGAAGAGACTCTGTTCCTTCCAAAGAGTTGGCCACCGTGGTATGGGCTGAAACCTACAGGAACGGGCAGGGGTACCAAGCAGCAGGGAAGAGCTGGGAGCAGCTCTCAAGGCTTCTCCTGCTGCCCCAGATATTCCTCTCTTGGATACTCCAAACCTCTCTGGAAGCTGCTGGTGTTCCCCACTGCCCTACTTCCTTTGGGAATGGATTTCCGGTAGAAGTGTTCCTTCTATGTAGTTTGAACTTTGATGGGTGGGATTTGGGGAACAACAATTCTGTGTAGGTCTTGTCCACACCCTTATGGTTCAGTTAAATCCAATCTTGGCCCCACTGACCACTTGTCATTCCTCACAATCTCTTTTCTGCAGGAGTAGGAGCTGGGTCAGGATGCAAGAGAAATTTAGCTGGTTTAGGGTGGTCTCTGCATTTGAATTTGTACCCTTCCATTGCCAGTGAAATCAGCATTCACTAGTTTCGGCCTTTAGCAGTCACCCCCATATCTGGCAAAGTCAGTTCTCCTACAATGCAGGGGTTACAATTCTTGATGAACCCTGCTTTAAGGCAAAATTATATTCCTTGCATTATGATTCTCATGCCTTGATTGATGCTGCAGGGCATGTACCCAACCATTTCTTCTGACATTTTCACTGTGTTCCATCTGAACTGATACATGTTGTCAGAAGAACATTTCCCAAATCTATCACTGTCTTCTATCCAAACAGAAGACACTCATTCTAGGAATCATTCATTCAGTCAGTCAATCAACCTAAGGCATTGGGTTTAGAACTTACTGTGTGCCTCTAGAGCACTGTACTATGTGCTTTAGAGACGACAACAGAATACGTCAACACAATTCCTGCTCTCCAATTACAATCTAGAAGGAACTTGCAGTCAAGGAAAACTGATTATTCTTTTTCAGAATTCCAACCTTTCCCCTCAGGGTTGGTTTCAGGTCAGTGTTTCAGGAGTTGCTCCAACAAACGGTAAAGCACTTTGGGGTTTTGTGGATGATTCTATTAAATTAAGTCAGGAGGAAAAAATGTTCTTTGTGCCATAAAATGAAAGGAATTCCCAGCTATGTTCCAGGATTTCTTTTAAAGTGCACAGTAGAATAACCAGACTATTATTGAAAAAAATTGATTTTTATTTATTCACTTAAGCCAAGTAGGCACGCTCACATTTGCCTCTGGAGCACAGCCAGAATTTCTTTAAAAGAAATTGCTGTCCCCTGATTTCTCCACTACAGGCACGAAGTGCTAAACCACCTGCACTTTAAAAATAAATTCAAGGGCTGGTAAAGCCAAAGATTTCTTTTCAGGGGAATGAAAGTTGATTTTCAGAGACCCACATGCTACATGATGTGGAAAGTGTGGGCAATGAGTGGATTGTTCCAGAATTCCTGCCCCAGTACCTTCCCAGCACTCGTCCTGCATTTACTCCACACTAGAGCCCACTGTTGGGTAGGGACCGTCTCTATATGTTGCCAACTTGTACTTCCCAAGTGCTTAGTACAGTGCTCTGCACACAATAAGCGCTCAATAAATATGATTGATTGATTGATTGATTGATAGAGAACTTCCTTCCTATTCTTCGCTGTGCCTTCCGGGTACGGGAGGGAGGGGAATATTTGCAGTGGGATCGGATTCCTGGGAGCAGCTGTTGGCTGTCACTTCAACCACCACTTTTGATTTTGCTACTCTTGCTTTCTCCACCCACACTACGCTCCCCACTCATGTGCCACAGCAGGGTGGCAAGAAGGTAATGAACCAACAGGCACAGAGAAAGGCTGGGTGATGTCTACTGCGGTCTCCTGGACCACCGCCACCTTAAATCCACCTCTAGAGACCACCTCCAGTGGGAAAAGAGGTCCAAAGATGGCTTTTAGTTCTGCAGTCCCGCCAGGAGGGAGGTGGCTGCAAAATGGGGGAGGAGGAACCCTAGAATCAGAGGTGGATTACCTGCTGAGGCCTGAGCTTAAGGACATGGTGCAAAGATAAAAAGGAAGTTGGCCATAGATGGGGTGCCACAACATTTGTGGCACCAACTCTGTTGTGTTGTACTACCACAGGTGGTTTGTACAGTGCTCTGCACACAAAAAGCACTCGGTAAGTATCACTGATTGACTGTGGATACAGGATCCACCTTTGCTGACCTGGAAGTAACATTTTGTTACATGCATACGCAGGTTACAGAGCAAAACATGATGACCTCATATGGAATATTTAAGCAAAATCCACAGAACCTAGAATACATTCTCTGATGACCTCATGCGGAATATTTAAGAGAAATCCACAGAACCTAGAATACATTCTCAGGGGGCCCCCCCAGTCTCCCGATTTGCTCCAGAGATATTGCATTCCCCTTCCACATCCCTGTAGACAAGATTGCAACTTCCAAGCCCCGGGACTTGACCATGGGAACCAAGGAGGAAGGAGGCAGCGTAGTCCAGTGGAAAGAGCATGGGCTTTGGAGTCAGAGGTCATGGGTTCAAACCCCGGCTCCGCCAATTGTCAGCTGTGTGACTTTGGGCAAGTCACTTGACTTCTCTGTGCCTCAGTTCCCTCATCTGTAAAATGGGAATTAAGACTGTGAGCCCCCCGAAGGACAACCTGATCACCTTGTAACCTCCCCAGCGCTTAGAACAGCGCTTTGCACATAGTAAGTGCTTAATAAATGCCATTATTATTATTATTCAAAATTGTGTAAATGACCACAAAATGTGTCCAGTGCCATATGAGTCTGGGGCAGGGGAAAACCAGCCAAAACTCGATTGTCCGGATGAACAGCCACTCAAACAAAAGAAGAGTCTAAGGAAGCTAGATGGAAAAAATATCCATCGCTCATTAACCTATCCCTACATCCTTAACTGGCTAATCTTGGATAGTCTGGCGCCACCCCCACAGGCATGGGGTTGGGATTCCAGGGGCATTTCCAGCATTCCAGAGCTTGAGGGGCAGGAGAGGGAAAGCAGGAAGAGTGGTGGGAGCAGTGCTTTTGGGAAGGTGGGACAAGGAGGTACACGATCCTGGTTGCTGCTCGGTACTCCTCTTACTTCCCCCAGGTACAGAATTGGCTGCCCCCTGGTCCCTACCAGTTTCCCAGGGACTGTCCTACTCTGGGAGGAAGTCGGGGGATGAGATCAATGCTTGGATTTCCTGGGGACACTGAGAAGAAACTCCCTGAGCCTCAGGCCCCCTGCAATCCAAAGGCAGCTCTAATTGCAACGCCAGCCTAGCCCCCGCTGGCACACTGGAAAGATTAATGAGCTGTCTGCTGAACATGCTGAGCTCTTCGGATAAAACTATACTAATATAAACTCAACTCATTTCTAAACCAAGTCCCTGTGATTCCAAGAAAATCCAGGTGAGGCTTTCAACTTTATAAACATTAATTTGCTTTCCGAAATCTTGCTCAGCTTTTTGGGTGTTATAAACTTAAACACACCAATTAACATATCATTCTTCCTGATGTAGACATGTAACCTTCTAGAACGCATTGAGTAATCTTCATATTCAAGCATTTTGGTTTAACTTTTCATCTTCACCAGGATTTTCTGTGCAAGAGTTTCTCAGGAGCAGCCCCTGTGGCAGTGCTTCCACAGCCCTGAATATTACTAAAATGTAAAGGACAAAGGAGCAATTTTCGCTCCTCCAAAACTGCATTATTGCAGCTCTCTAATTCTGCAATTAAACCAAAAGAAGGTAATGTAACAAATGTTATTCTTTATTCCTGGTAGAACTTCTTTCTCTAATCCTGACAAATGAAAACAATACTGGTTAATTGAATGGAAATCACTATCTCAGCCCAGTTAATTGCGCTGAAAATCACAGACTGTAATTTTTTATACCCCTTAAATAAAAATAAAGGAGAGAAGATTCACAGAGTTCCTTAAATAGTTATTGGCTGCCTTCAAAAATAGCTGTTTTCAGCTTTTATAAGTGGCTGATAAGATTTATTAGAAAATTTGAGTTAAATTGGTGATATTAAAAGAACTGCACATTATTCATGAGCTGCTTTGTTCTGCACAAAGCAGTTCACAAAGACGTGGAGTGGATTATGGATTATTTGGCAAAGACAGTGCAGAGGTATGGACCAGCAACACACCTGAAGGTTATGAATCTGAACCAAGGTACTCCCACACACAATCCATCTTTGTGGTCCCCAAATTCTGCTACCCAGGCTACTGCCAGGAAGTATTCCATTCAATGTAGGCTAGATACACGGAAGACTGGAAAACAAAATCAACAAGGGCAACTCGTCCGAAAGGAGACTGGCAATATAGCGACAAACTTCGGACTAAATTAACTTAACTGCTGTTTTAGTGGCCAACCTTATATATGGTTATGAGACCCGAACCTACTATTGATTTTCAAGCAGTTTCATCAGCAACACCTGGTAGTCATAACATATGACTGGACAAGAATACCAACTACAAGAACCTGGAATGCAGTCAGTTCCACATCACTGGGTCAATGTCCGTTGCGATAAGACTTTGCTGGCAGAATACAGGAGGAATATGTATGGCATGAAAAAGCCTCAAAAGCTTCTGTGTGGTGAGTTAAAATGGGGATTGTACCCTGGGCAGGGAGGGCAGAAGAAGAATTTTGATAGTGAGGGACAGTCTCAAACAGTGTGATACATTGTAAACTCGTTGCTCTAAACTCATTGTGGGCAGGGAATGTGTCTGTTCCATTGTTCCATTGTCTCATATTGTTGTATTGTCTTCTGTGTGGACTAAGGCAGGTCACTTCACTTCTCTGTGCCTCAGTTACCTCATCTATAAAATGGAGATTAAGACTGCGAGCCCTATGAGGGACAGGGACTGTGTCCAATCCGATTTACTTGTATCCATCCCAGCGCTTAATCCAGTGCTTGGCACTTAGTAAGCACTTAAAGATACCATTATTATTATGATTATTACTATTCTCTCCCAAGTACTTAGTACAGTGCTGTTCAAAGAATATGTGCTCAATAAATACAACTGATTGATTGACTACCATACTGCTGAAAATAAGAGGCAGACAAGCCACCCTGGAGTGCAGCAATCAGGAGAGGAGTCGCTGTCCTCAAGCATAAACTTTAGGAACGCAAAGAGATGAAGAGAAGCTGTGTGACCTAATGGGACCAGCATGGGCCCGTGAGTCAGGGGAGCTGGGTTTTTATCTTGGCTCTATCACTTGCCTGATGGCAAGTCACTTAACTTCTCTGTGTCTCAGTTTCTTCATCTGTAAAATGGGGATTCAATACTTGTTCTCCCTCTGGCTTAGAATGTGAGCTCATGTGGGACGGGGACTGTCCCATCTGATTATCTTTGATCTACCCCGGGACATAATTCAGTGATTGACACCTAGATTCTCTTAATACATACCACAGTTATTTTTTATTATTAATAAGGGACAAATTTGAAAACAGAAATAACTGTTCCAAATGGTAAACCCATCAGGGTCATGTATCAATTTCTCACAGATCTTTTTAACCACATGAGCACATATAGACAGAATCTTATTGCTAGTAGCTTCCTCTGCAAATATTCCTAGCCCCATGGTGAATCAACAGTCCTGAGCACCTATAATGAAAACGATAAAGTTGCTGCTTTCTTAGTGACAACATTACTATTAATAGCATGTGACTTTGACAGTCACACGAACAAAGTCACTCAACCAATGTCATTCCATTGTTTCTGTGAACGTGAACAAGTTTGGATGTGAAAAAATTGTTAATGAGAATGTGATTCTGTCCCTGGATAAGCAACTGCTTTTGTATGGGACATGAATGTAAGCTCTTTGAGGGCAGGAATCATGTGTTCCTACCAACTGTACTGCACTGTAATCTCCCAAGAGCTTAGTACAGAGCTCTGCACACAGTAAGTGCTCAGTTAATACCACTGATTGATTGATTGTTTTTATTTCATTATTCAGATAGGGGCGGGGAAAGTTAAAATGTATTTGTATATGCAGGACATCTCTGAATATCATTTATCTATGGTAGGTTCACAAGGAATTTTGACTCGCTTTTGACTCTTTAACTGAACAATTGCTAGTAGACTGTCCTATTTAATTTAATTCAATACCCATCAAAGCTAATTAACACTGACTTAACTCTGGGGTTGGCTACCCACACTGTACACTTATTGAACCTGGCCTTGCTAGTGGGAAAGGGGTGAGTAACTCATTTTTGGAGCTTCATTAACTCTTTCTGACCCTTAAGGAAGAAGGTTTGAGTAAATTCTCCTGCATAAAGCTCAATCTGGGGGAAAAGACTTGTCTGGGGAAAGAGCCTAAGCTACGCTTTATGGAATAAAGGCAGAGAGAAAATGGAGAGAAAGGCTGAGCCGCACCTGCCCCAGGAGTCAGGGAGTGAAGAGGAGGTCCTGGACACTTCTACATCTAGCCATGGGGGAATGAGGGAGAAGGAAACTGGGCATCACTATCATCAGGCAAAATGTACTAAAATGCAATCAACAGTGGTGGTCACAGCGCACGGAACCAATTACACGAAGAACCACTGTGAGATGCCAGCCACTTCTTGAGAGTGAATTGAGAGTTTTAGCACTAGGGTCCTATTTTCAAACCGCTGGGCCACTCATAGGGACAATCAGTAGCACCCAGTAGTTCTCTGGCAGACTGCTGCTGTAATTCCATAAATGTGGTACCTCCCTGAAAAGGCACAGAAAGCATTCAAGGTTCAGCTAACTGGTCCTGCAAACTGTGAGCTGGCTGCTGAGATTGGGAGAGAATGCCAAATGTCCAGATTACATGCAGGTGCATGCACGTGCGTATACACACCCACACCCACAAATACCCTGCCTCGTTGATAGCCAGTCTATCCAAATTATCCCATTCCCTACATGTCACCACTAAGGAATTCTCTTTAGTAAATAATAATTCTGGTAATTGTTAAGTGCTTACTATGTGTCAAGCACTGTTCTAAGCTCTGTGGTAAATATGTTAGTCTTAGCCTTCCCTAAATTCCCCCTTTCCTCTTCTACTCCCTTTTGTCACACCTTGGCTAGCTCCCTTTGTTCTTCACCATTCCCAGCCCCACAAGCACTTATGTACATAACTGTACTTTGTTTATTTGTGTTTCTGTCTCCCCCACTCCAGACTGTAAGCTCCTTGTGGGTAGGTAATGTGTCTGCTCATTTTTATATAGTACTCTCCCAAGAACTTAGTACAGTGCTCTGCACACAGTAAGTGCTCAATGAATATAATAATAATATTAATAACGTTGGTATTTGTTAAGTGCTTACTATGTGCAAAGCACTGTTCTAAGTGCTGGGGGGGATACAAGGTGATCAGGTTGTCCCATGTGAGGCTCACAGGATTCATCCCCATTTTGTAGATGAGGCAACCGAGGCACAGAGAAGTGAAGTGACTTGCCCAAGGTCACACAGCAGACAAGCGACAGAGCCGGGATTAGAACCCATGACCTCAGGCTCCCAAGCCCGTGCTCTTTCCACTGAGCCTTGCTGCTTCTCAAATATGACTGAGTGAATGAATAAATGTTGATGTGGCCAAGCACAGCCGCTGTCTCACATGGGGCTCAAAGTCTAGGTAAGAGGAAGAACAGGTATACAATCCCTATATTACATTTAAGGAAACTGAGGCACAGAGAAATTCAGTGATTTGTCTGAAGTCACACAGCAGGCAAGTTGGAGGCAGGGGGGTGGTAGGGATTAGAACTCAGGTCCTCTGACACCCAGACCACCTGTGCTCCTCCTAATGGCCATGCTGCTTCCCAATTTGTTGTCTGTCTCCCCCTTCTAGACTGTGAGACCGCTGTTGGGGGGATCATCTCTATATGTTGCCACTTGTACTTCCCAAGCGCTTAGTACAGTGCTCTGCACACAGTAAGCGCTCAATAAATACGATTGAATGAATGAATGAATTTACATTTGATTTTATTTATTATAATCCTAGAATTATAATTATATTCCTTATATTTGATTAAAAATGGGTTACTACTACTAATAATAATGGTATTTGTTATTATTAACAATAATTACTATTATGTTATTTGTTATGTGCTTACCATGTGCCAAGCACTGTTCTAAGTGCTAGGGTAGATACAAGGAAATCAGGTTGAACACAATCCTTGTCCCATATGGGGCTACCAGTCTGAATCCCCATTTTACAGATGAGGTAACTGAGGCACAGGGAAGTGAAGTAATTTGCCCAAGTTCACACAGCAGAAGTGGCAGAGCTAGGATTAGAACTCACATCCTCTGACTCAAATCTTTGCTCTTGACACTACGCAATGCTGCTTCTCATTCTAGTAATACTACTAGTAATAATAATGATGGCATTTATTAAGCACTTACTATGTGCAAAGCACTGTTCTAAGCGCTGGGGAGGTTACAAGGTGATCAGGTTGTCCCACTGGGGGCTCACAGTTCTAATCCCCATTTTACAGATGAGGTACCCGAGGCCCAGAGAAGTTAAGTGACCTGCCCAAAGTCACACAGCTGACAATTGGTGAAGCCAGGATTTGAACCCATGACCTCTGACTCCAAAGTCCATGCTCTTTCCACTGAGCCACACTACTGCTCTGATGACTTCTCTGATGATAGTAATGACATGGCATAGAGGTTTTGACAGCAACAGTAGTCATATAATGGAATTTTAAGCCAGATCCAGGAATAAACCAATATCCCTGGTTTTACACTTGTTCTTAATCTAAAACCCCAAGGTTAACAGCCACCCCCTGAAATATTGCTATAGTTCTTTAAGCATATACCCACAATCACCATGGGCCTTTTCTTGGTAATTAACTCTGCTGATGAGTCCCTTTCTTCTCCAATCCCGCACATCACTGGTTAACACGCACTTCTGACATTTCACATCTCCAGAAACAGGGAATAACGTCCCTTACTTCCTGGCTCCAGAATTGCTGTTACATCTTTAGTACCACCTTCTTGCCTGATTCTTCCCGTGAAATCAGCCGTGATCCAGCCAATGCCCCAGATGGTGACTGACCTCCTTGCTCTCTGGGAGGAATCCTGAGAAGTGGGCAAGTAACCAGTTCCAGGGCTTTCAATCAATCAATCACACTTATTGAGCACTTACTGTGTGCAACAATAAAATTTATTTTATTCCGTTAATATGTTTTGTTTTGTTCTCTGTCTCCCCCTTCTAGACTGTGAGCCCACTGCTGGGTAGGGACCGTCTCTATATGTTGCCAACTTGTACTTCCCAAGCACTTAGTACAGTGCTCTGCACCCAGTAAGCGCTCAATAAATACGATTGAATGAATGAATGAATGAACAGAGCCCTGTACTAAGCACTCGGGAGAGTACCATAGAACAGAGTTGGTAGACTTGTTCCCTGCCCACAAAGAGCTTTCTGGAAATTTCTGGATTTCTATGTGAGGGGCCTGGAGTGACCTACCAAAACCACATTTTGAAGTCCACCCTAAGGCTCAAACTGAAAACGATTTAATTCCTGATTCTTAATATAACCGGCTCATTTCTCTAGGAAATAAAAGTCAGGAAAAAGAAGCACCATGGCCTGGTGGAAAAAGCATTGGCCTGAGAGTCAGAGGCCTGGGGTTTTTTTTAATGGCATTTATTAAGCGCTTACTATGTGCAAAGCACTGTTCTAAGCGCTGATCACTAAATTCTAATCCCAGTTCTGCCACTTGTCTTCTGTATGACCTTAGGCAAGTCATTGTACTTGTGTTCCACCTGACTAACTTGTGTCTACCCCAGTGCTTAGTACAGTGCTTGGCATTTACATAGTAAATGCTTAACAAATACCAGAAGTGGTGTGGCCTCGTGGATAAAGCATGGGCCTGGGAATCAGAAGGATGTAGTTTCTAATCCTGGCTCTGCCACTTGTCTGCTGTGTGACCTTGGAAAACTCACCTAACTTCTCTGTGCCTCAGTTACCTCACCTGTAAAATGGGGATTAAAACTGTGAGCCCCATGTGAGACATGGACTGCATCCAAACTGATTACCTTGTATCTACCCCAATTCTTAGAACAGCTCCTGGCACATAGTAAGCACTTAACAAATATCATTTTTTAAAAAAAAAGAAACAGAAAAAAATATATTTGTATGCTTGGTTCTCAACAACTGCAGACTATAACCTCTAGACTGTAAGCTCTCTGTGGGCAGGGAATGTATATATTCCCAAATGATTAAAATACCAATTATATATTGTACTCTCCCAAGATTTTAGTACAGTATTCTGCACTCAGTAAGCACTCAATAAATATGGTCGACTGACTGACTGGCTATATAATATCCAAAGATAAATTGTGCACTAATTGCTGATATAATCCAGGATCAGAAAATCCCAGCGAACGTTCTGTCCAAACTGGCACAGGGAATTTAATTCTCTCCCATCCTCTCCTCCTCCCCTCAGATGGTTCAGTTCCAGCTTTTCCCTGTTCTGAGTAGTTTTCCTCCTTCCAAACTCTTTACTAGGCCACCAGGCCACTCCTCGCCTACCTTCTCTCAACCACACTTATTAAAAAAAATTAAAATGACAGTGTGCCTTCCTCATTCAAGAGCTTGCTCACTTCCAGCCACTGCTGGTCTGTAGCAGAGAGAGAATGCATGGACAATGATGTGGCACCGTTGTTCCCCACTGCGGAGGCAGAGAGTTTTGGGAGGGGAAGGAGAGCAGAGAAGGGAGGGATGTGGAGAATTAGGAGGCCTTACTAAAGGACTGGAGCTGTTGGAGTTCCAGGGCTTGAGAGGGAGGCTGCAGCATCCATAACTCCAAGGCATTAGGAAAGCATTAGATCATTGTAACAGGAAAACAACAAATCATACTGAAGTCTCCGGGAAAGGTGTCCCACAATGACATGGTTCACAATTCGCCCATATTTGTGAGAAACACGTTAAGTACAAATCCTGGGGTATGCCAGGATTCTTCTCAATTTCAGCATGGAAGGGCCCTGAAGAACTCCAGGAGGCAGGTCCATAAAGAAGGGAGCAACAACTAATTCTGGTATCAAAAAGCTTGTATGTGTTTAGCTAAAATCTTTCTTAGGGGAACCTGCACATTCCTTGTTGAGTCTCTGGGGTTGGGAACCTATATGGTTCATGACTTGGGTGCTGCCTTCCACAAATTGATTTCACAGCTTAGACTCTCCATGATGATTAAAAGGAACTTTTCAAGATGTGACTTGTTCCACCCTGAAATCCATGAACATTTTAGTTGATTTGGCTGAATAATCCATTCGACACACTTTTGTTTCCAATTCCAAGTCCAGATGAGGGACAGAACTAGAGACTTACCGGCCCAAAGGTGTTACTGTCAAAGCTGTGTCCGTGGTGGTCTCCTTCCACCCAGATGTGGCCGCGTGGGACTTTCACAAACCGGTTTTTGTGTCCCATGGTTCTAAAAGCAGATGGAAAACAGGGACATTGAGTGAATACCCACAATCACATGCTCACTTTTGCTGGCCTCGATTTGTTCTTGTCTCTCACCACTGATAATCTTGCTCAAATCCTCCCCCTTCTCACCCGTCAGACCACTGTTCTCCCTATCTTCAAAACCCTTCTTAAATTATACCTTCTCCAGGAGGTCTTCACTACCTAACCTCTCATCGCCCCTGCCTTTACTCCTCCTATCATCACTTCAGCATTTATGCATCACCTAAGTGCATAATCCCTTTCCCTCCTCCTTCACTCACACTTATGTATGTATTTATAACTCTGTTTTTAATGGCTGCCTCTCCCACTAGAGTGTAAGGGCAGGGATCATATCTACCATGTAAAGCAGCATGGTCTAGCGGAAAGAGAATGGTTCTGGGAGTCAGATGACCTGGGTTCTAATCCCAGTTCTCCCCTTACCTGCTGTGTGACCTTGGGCAAATCACTTTCCTTCTCTGTGCCTCAGTTCCCTCAACTGCAAAGTAGGGATGCAATATCTGTTCTCCCTCCTACTTAGACTGTGAGCCCCATGTGGGATCTGATCATCTTGTGTCTTCTCCAGCGCTTAATACAGTGCTTGGCACACAGTAACCACTGAAATATCATTATCACTATTATTACCAATACTATTGTACTCACCCAAGCACTAAGCACTTCTAGACTGTGAGCCCGCTGTTGGGTAGGGACCGTCTCTATATGTTGCCAACTTGTACTTCCCAAGCACTTAGTACAGTGCTCTGCACACAGTAAGCGCTCATGATTGAATGAATGAATGAACTTAGCAGTGCTCTGTACAAAGTAAGCACTTAATAAATTGATAAAATGTTAAAGGGTCCCCATTCATTAAGTGTGCTCTCTATATAGCAAATATAGGAACTCTACAAATACATGGTCACAGACCACAACCCAGTGGTGTGGTGAATATCAAGCGCTTGAAGATACAGATAAAAGTGCAAGGGTGACACAGACAGGAGAGGGAGCAGGGGAAGCGAGGGCTCAAATGGAGAAGGCCCCACATATTCAATCCATCAATGAATCCTGGCGGTTTGACCTTCACAACATTGCTAAAATCCACCCTTTCCTCCCCATCCAAAATGTTACCACGTTAATCCAGTCACCCTATACCATCTTTATTATTCTGTCAGCCTCCCTGCTGACCTCCCAGCCTCCTGTCTCTCCCCACTCCAGTCTATACTTCACCCTGTTGCCAGGATCACTTTTTGACAAAATCATTCAGGCCATGTTTCCCCTCTCTTCAAGAGCCTCCAGTGGTTGCCTCTGCATCAAACAAAAACTCCTCAGCATTGACTTTAAAGCCCTCAATCACCATGCCCCCTCCTACGTCACCTCACTACTTTTCTACTACAATCCAGTCCTCAAACTTCGCTCCTCTAATGCTAACCTACTCACTGTACCTCAATGCTTACCTCTTGCCCACATCCTGCCTCAGGCCCTCCCTCCTCATATCTGACAATTACCCTCTCTTCCTTCAAAGCCTTACTGAAGACACATCTCGTCCAAGAGGCCTCCCCTGACTGAGCCTTCCTTTCCTCTTCTCCCACTCCCTTCTGTGTCACCCTGACTTGTTCCCTTTATTCATCCCGCTCCCAGCCCCACAGCACTTAGGTACATATCTGTAATTTATTTATTTATATTAATGTCTGTTTCCCCCTCTAGACTGCAAATTAATTGTGGACAGGGACTATGTCTGTTATATTGTATTCTCCCAAGCATTTAGTACAGTGGTCTGCACACAGTAAGTGCTAAATAAATATGACTGACTGAGTAGCTAGTAAGGCTATGAAGGTGGGGAAGTGGCATCACAAGAGAAATAACCAGGCCAGAAATCCAGACCCACTTGCCCAAGTTAGGTGCAGAAGGACACATTCCAAGCTGAAATTTCCTGGGACTGAAATGCCTGTGGACAGGCAGTCGTCATTGCAAATTATACAGGTCTCCTGGTATGCCAGGGCCCAACCACAGCCCCTCAGGAAAAGCAGATCAGGGAGGACTCCTTCGATTTCCTATCGAGATGCTTATCCATTTTAATTTTAATTTGCTTCACAGATTGAAAAAAATAGTTTTCATTCCAATAAACCCAGCAACCAAAAGTCAGCACTTTCTATTTTCCATTTAAGATCTGTTGTTCAAAGAGCCAGCATATGAGCTGAGGAAAAATGGAAATGGCCTGATTGATCTCTGAGGAATTTAAATTACTCAAAAGTCCACTCCAAACCTCACACCAGCACCTGCTTGTTTTCTACATCATTTCACTTTGTAAATGGGGAAGAATGTCCTCTCGAAACTTCAAAGGAGGTTGAAGGAGAAAGCTGAGCAGTGCTTTGTCCAGAAGCAACTTCGGGATGGATAAATCCCGGGAACATGCCCAGTGCCTCTGGTGCTAGTTGTGGAACCGAGAGGGAATCACTGGCAAGAGGAATGTCACCCTTTAACTCCCCCTGTTGAGTGCAAAGCCCGGCTGTGTTTTGCCAGTTGGGAAGTGGCACGAGTTTGGGAGACAGAGGATCTAGGTTCCAATCCCAGCTCCAACAAATGACTGATAAATAAATAAATAAATAATGATGGCATTTATTAAGCGCTTACTATGTGCAAAGCACTGTTCTAAGCGCAGGGGAGGTTACAAGGTGATCAGGTTGTCCCACGAGGGGCCCACAGTCTTTCACAGTCTTCATCCCCATTTTACAGATGAAGCAACTGAGGCATAGAGAAGTTAAGTGACTTGCCCAAAGTCACATAGCTGACAATTGGCAGAGCTGGAATTTGAACCCATGGCCTCTGACTCCAAAGCCCGTGCTCTTTCCACTGAGCCACGCTGCTTCTCATACAGGACTGATGTGTGACCTTGGGAAAGTCACTTCACTTCTCTGAGGTTCAGTTTCCTCATCTGTTAAATGGAGATTCAAGTCCTCTTCTTCTTCCCTCAGACTGAACACCGAGAGGGATAGTGATTGTGTCTATTCTGATTATCTTCTATCTACTCCAGCATTTAATACAAGTTTTATGATTATTATTACTCATTCCTCCTCTTATTCTGGGTTGCCCGCTTCAAGTCCCTTGGTGAACTCATTCACTCCCGTGGCTTCAACTATCATCTCTACGCTGATGACACCCAAATCTACATCTCTTTCCCTGCTCTCTCTCCCTCCCTTCAGGCTCGTGTCTCCTCCTGCCTTCAAGACATCTCCAACTGTATGTCTGCCCTCCATCTAAAACTCAATATGTCCAAGACTGAACTCCTTATCTTCCCTCCCAAACCCTGCCCTCTCCCTGATTTTCACATCACTGTTGACAGCACTACCATCGTTCCCATCTCACAAGCCCGCAACCTTGGTGTCATCCTCGACTCCGCTCTCTCCTTTACCCCTCACAACCAATCCATCACCAAAACCTGCCGGTCTCACCTCCACAATATCACCAAGATCCGCTCTTTCCTCTCCATCCAAACTGCTACCCTGCTGGTTCAATCTCTCATCCTATCCTGACTGGATTACTGCATCAGCCTCCTCTCTGATCTCCCATCCTCCTGTCTCTCCCCACTTCAATCTATACTTCACGCTGCTGCCCAGATCATCTCTGGGCAGAAACACTCTGGGCATGTTACTCCCCTCCTCAAAAATCCCCAGTGGCTACCAATCAACCTATGCATCAGGCAAAAACTCCTCACTCTCGGCTTCAGGGCTCTCCATCACCTTGCCCCCTCCTACCTCACCTCCCTTCTTTCCTTCTACAGCTCAGCCCACATCCTCCGCTCCTCTGCCGCTAACCTCCTAACCTCCTCACTGTGCCTTGTTCTTGCCTGTCCCACCGTCGACCCCCGGCCCACGTCCTCCCCTTGGCCTGGAATGCCCTCCCTCCGCACATCCACCAAGCTAGCTCTCTTCCTCCCTTCAAAGCCCTACTGAGAGCTCATCTCTTCCAGGAGGCCTTCCCAAACTGAGCCCCCTCCTTCCTCTCCCCCTCCCCCCATGCCCCCTCCCTTACCTCCTTCCCCTCCCTGCAGTACCTGTATATATGTTTGTACAGATTTATTACTCTATTTACTTTACTTGTACATATTTACTATTCTATTTATTTTATTTTGTTAATATGTTTTGTTTCGTTGTCTGTCTCCCCCTTCTAGACCGTGAGCCCGCTGTTGGGTAGGAACCATCTCTATACGTCGCCAACTTGTACTTCCCAAGTGCTTACTACAGTGCTCTGCACACAGTAAGCGCTTAATAAATACAATTGAATGAATGAATGAATGAAAGCCAGGAACCAGGAGCCTTCCCTCTCAGTATATTTTGAATTTGGTTCCTAGATCTGCAGATGAAGTAAAGGTCAGGCCAACTCATACCTGCCCACTGAGATACATTGAGGTGTTTTTAATGATATTTGTTAAGCGCTATGTGCCAGACACTGTACTAAGTGTTGGGGCAGATACAAGTTAATCAGATTGGACATAGTCCATGTCCCACATGGGGCTCCCATGGGGCAGACATATGGCAGAGCCAGGATTAGAACCCAGGTCCTTCTGACTCTGAGGCCAACGCTCTATCCACTGAGCCACCGTGTGTGTTGTTGGGGAGGGTGAGTATATGTGTGTGTACCGGGGAAAGTAGAAGCAAATTAGTCTCCCTGACCTTCATGACCTTCCTTGCCTCACTGGAACTCCTCTGAGCCCACGGCTAGCAGAGGGGATTGTGCATCCTCTGTTTCCCTTAGCAGTGCTACCCTAACCCCAGCATGGCTGCTCAGAGAAGCAGTGTGGCTCGGTAGAAAGAGCCTGGGCTTTGGAGACAGAGGTCATGGGTTCCAATCCCGGCTCCACCAATTGTTAGCTGTGTGACTTTGGGCAAGTCACTTCACTTCTCTAGGTCTCAGTTCCCTCATCTGTTAAATGGGGATTAAGACTGTGAGCCCCCCATGGGACAACCTGATCACCTTGTAACCTCCCCAGTGCTTAGAACAGTGCTTTGCACATAGTAAGCGCTTAATAAATGTTATCATTGTACTTTCCAAGTGCTTAGTACAGTGCAGTGCACACAGTAAACGCTTAATAAATATAATTGAATGAATGAATGAATCATTATTATTTCAGCTATCTACTGGAAAGCACTGACAAGAGAAAAAGCATGGCCTAGTGGAAAGAGCATGAGCTTGGAAGTGAAAGGACCTGGGTTCTAATCTGCCATCTGTCACCTGGGCGACCTTGGGCAAGTCACTTAACTTCTCTGGGCCTCAGTTACTTCATCTATAAAATGGAGATTAAAAGTGTGAGCTCCATGTGGGACAGAGACTGTGTCTAACCTGAATAAATCGTGTCTACCTCAGTGCTTATAGAACAGTGCTTGGCACATAGTAAGAGCTTAACAAGTATCATAATTATTATTATTACACAAGCACAAACACACACACACATAAACACACACTTCATTGGCCATCTCAATTGCTTGCTCTCTGCTCCCTTACACAGATGGAGACTGAATGAATTAACCCACAGTCCAGGGCTTGCAAAATGGCAGCTTCTCCTTTGGAAGAATGTGTCCCACAGTTTTCCCAGATGAGAACTATCATTAAAAATAACTGCAGCAGTTGACATTTTATCCAAGATTCATTCTCTTGAATAAATCCAAGAAATAAATCTCCCTGAAGCTATAGGTTATAGTTATCAAAATATCTTTGAGACGATAACTGAGCCAGTTTTCTTTGTTTTGATACTGTTAAAAATTCTACGGAAATGAAAACGGAGGAGCAGGGCCTTTGCTCAGGGCATTGGAGCTTAATTGTTTCCCAGAAATAATATTGAAATGCAGAATGTATTAATGAACTATTCCAGAGCATAGCAGGACTCATCTCCAGCCCTGCTTGGTCCCCCAGGTATTCTAAGAATGACGAACAATATTTATCACCAACACAAAATCCTGCTCACTGGGTGACTGCTCCAGTTGGCGCCTTGTCAAAATTGATAATTAAGGGAGCATTAGTGACCCTGTTTGGTTGCATTTAATGAAAACAAACAATGAATCTTTGTCACAAATCTTGGACACCCCTGAGAGCCCTTCAGAGCCAGAAATGTAGATTCCCCCAGTTTGAAAATGCATTAGCAGCGTGGCTCAGTGGAAAGAGCACGGGTTTGGGAGCCAGAAGTCATGCATTCTAATCCCAGCTCTGCCACATGTCTGCTGTGTGACCTTGGGCAAGTCACATAACTTCTCTGAGCCTCAGTTCCCACATCTGTAAAATGGGGATGAAGACTGTGAGCTCCACGTGGGACAACTTGATCACCTTGTATCCCCCCAGAGCTTAGAACAGTGCTTTGCACATAGTAAGCACTTAACAAATGCCATCATTATTATTAAGGTTGTCCTACAACCAGCATATTCATCGCCACAGTGTTCTCCAACTGAGCACAGACAAGAGGCCCCAGCCAGGCTGCTATTAGGGTCAGGTCAGATTGGCAACTGCCTTGGGCCCGGAGCCTGTGGACACAATCACAGAGACATTTTGGCTCTACACCTCATTCATGTGGGGAAACTGTTCTTTTGGGGGCATTTGGACAAATTTTCCCAGCAGGCTATTACCCAATCAGGGCATCCCAGGAAAAGACCAGGAGAGTCCAATCTTGAACAGAAAGCCAGGGTTCAACTGCTCCTTGGTCGCACTCAGTGTTTGCCTAGATAATGCCTGTGTCAGAGAGCAGGGTAGGGGACAGCCTAGAATGTCATTTGCAAATTGCCTGGCTTCAGATTTCTGTTTATCTCACAATCCCCTTCTTTGAAAATTAATTGCTGTCCTACACAGGAATTAATCATTTGCTGAAGGGCAGGTGAAGAAAAGCAGAGGGCTGAAAGGGTGTATGTATGTGTGGGTGTGCATACATACGCAGGCACCTGTGTCTGTATGTTTATGTGACTATTTTTCTTTATAAGTAGGGCTGTGCATTTGTGCGGGGGAGTTTGTGTGTGCACGTGTATTTGTACTGCACTTTTCTGTGTGAGGCAAAAGGGGGGGAAGAGATGAGTGAGGATGGTATGCCAGAACAGCCACGGGTCCAGATGCCTCCCCGCATGGTCTGATTTCAGTGACCTCGATTGTATCTGCTGGAGACACACTGAGCAACAAGTCTTCCAGATTCTGCTTGTTTTGATAGTTTGGAGTACTTACTCCCAACATGTTTACCCACGCCAGCTTGCAAGTCTAAAAGACTTCATGCTAAAGTGACCCATGAGGAATTGGGGCTAAGAGGTTGCCACTTCATGTGTGTCACCTGATTGGTTCAGAGGTCTCCATAATAATAATAATAATAATGGCATTTGTTAAGCGCTTACTATGTGCAAAGCACTGTTCTAAGTGCTGGGGAGGATACAAGGTGATCAGGTTGTCCCATGTGGGGCTCACAATCTTAATCCCCATTTTCCAGATGAGGCAACTGAGGCACAGAGAAGTTAAATGACTTGCCCAAAGTCACACAGCTAAGTGGCGGAGCTGGGATTTGAACCCATGACCTCTGACACCAAAGCCCGTGTTCTTTCCACTGAGCCATGCTGCTAAGCGCTTACTATGTGCAAAGCACTGTTCTAAGCGCTGGGGAGGTTACAAGGTGATCAGGTTGTCCCACTGGGGGCTCACAGTCTTAATCCCCATTTTCCAGATGAGGTAACTGAGGCCCAGAGAAGTGAAGTGACTTGCCCAAAGTCACACAGCTGAAAATTGGCTGAGCCAGGATTCGAACCCATGACCTCTGACTCCAAAGGCTGGGCTCTTTCCACTGAGCCATGCTGCTTCTCCTTGATTGATAGCTATTGCTGACTACACTCCATCTTGACCACTAGCTCCCTACTGCCTATTGAAAGATTGTGCTGCCATTACTCATATCCTCTGTATTCCTTCCTCCTCCACTTCTGCTACTCAGACACATAGAAAGGCATATGGAACATATTGTACTCTCCAAGCACTTAATATGGTGCACTGCATTCAGTAAGTGCTCAATAAATTTGATTCATTCAATCGTATTTACTGAGTGCTTATTCATTCATTCAATCGTATTTATTGAGCGCTTATTGTGTGCAGAGCACTGTACTAAGCACTTGGGAAGTACAAGGATTGATGTCGCTATGTCAAGGAGAAGGGGGAGAGAGCTCTGGTATGTCCTTGGTATTTTCTTGAGTTAGTGGATGTGTCTTCTTCCCACATGAACTATGTGTAAGTTTCTCAGGACTGAAGAGTTATTCATTAGGATCATCATTTCTCTTCTGTCTTGGTCACTCCCTAATTCATTCACTCAATTGTATTTATTGAGCGCTTACTGTGTGCAGAGCACTGTACTAAGCACTTGGGAAGTACAAGTCAGAGACGGTCCCTACCCAACAGTGGTCTCACAGTCCCTAATGTTTTTCTCCCACTCTTCCTAGCCAATCTCACATTTCAAGGATTTAATTCAGGGTGTTGCACCTGTGGGTGCTCCATAAATCCACTTACTTCTACTAGGTAGACTTCACAAACTTTTTCCTTTTACTAGCCCCTGCTTCCCTTAATGAATAACCTCTTAGATTACAAATGCTAGCAAAATTAGTCCAGGATATTTTCAGTTGGTAGGCTACTTTTTTCCACATTAACCAAGCCCATTATAGTGACACAAGAAAGCCTAACATATCATGTGGTAACGATGTATCTTTTGAATTCTACTTTCCCAAGCACTTAGTTCAGTGCTCTGCAAATGTGAGCCCATTTTTGGACCGTCTCTGACTTGTACTTCCAAAGTGCTTAGTACAGTGCTCTGCACACAGTAAGTGCTCAATAAATATGCTTGAATGAATGAATGTGTTCTTGCATGCATAATAATGCACACACACACACAAATAACACACAGTCAGGTGCACCCATAGATAGATGGGCAAATGGAAGATGTGCACATACACACACCAAATCCAATTTGGTGAAACTCCAGGTTTGGATCCTTGCACCCGGAATCCCAGTGGTCTCTGCAAAGATCCAGACACATGCAGAATGCAAAACCTCCCAGAGAGTGGGGGGCTGCAGCATCCCCATTATGGACTTAACTATTTGGGGACAGACCAGCCCCCCAGCAGATACTGAGCTATGCTTCCTTAAAGGGGAAAGCCCTCTGCTATACTCTAAATCAAGCCTTGGGCTAGAGACCTGGACCATCTGTTCTCAAACAGGGTTTTAATTTTCAAGATAATTTCAATGCTGAACTGCTTTGAGCCAGATCAATAAATCATTCATGCATGGAAGCAGAGCACCAGACATCAGAAGTTCCGGATTGGTTAATAGCCTCTGTTTGTTTTTAATTACCACTGTGAAATCGCTTTCTGTTTTTCCAAGAAAAACAAAAAAATAAGCTGTACCCATCTCCTCCTCAAACACTACAACAAGACCTGCCCCACAATTAAAACTGGTCAATTAGTTCTTGACACCACTGCTTTCTCGGGGGATCTTCCTGGCTGCAAATACCCTGTGGCTGTGGGGAAGTGACAGGGAACGGACTGCACGGACTTAATTGTTGACAAGGTGCTTTCTTCAGATACAGCCAAACACCATTTGTGCGTTTCTCTAAGCGAGGCATGGTGGGCAGACCCACTGAAGGAAAACAATTACCTATTTATCCCTTCCAACAATCATGTTAGGCAGAATCATCAGCCAAACAGAAACATCTCATCCAGGCTGAAATGGAAAGTTCAAAGTCAAGCACATTTCCTTCGCAAACCTTTGCAAGAAAACACAATCCATATTGAGATTCTGTGTCAGACAACTCCCAGTTTCGGCGTAATTATAGAAAGCGACAGAATCAGCTTGCTCTCTACACACCCGGCTAACAAGCCATGAAGATTTAAATCCCTGACAAATCCCTTTCTGGGCAGTGAGCAGCCATGCAATTTGATGTTGGATGGGGTCGGGGCAGGAAGAATAGGGTGGGAGTGGGGGAAAACAGATGGATCTCAGCCTTCTGGGTGCGTTACCGAGTTTTCAAAGGCTTGTATGGGCAGTCATAGTCTTCCAGTGGTTTAAAGTCCTCAGTGACCTTCAATAACGTATGTACTAGCACAGTTTCCTGTTTCCCTCTTGTCCCGTGGAATCAATCTACTTTTTTTCTGGGCCAAAGCTTTACTTCCACCGTGACCTTGAATTGTTCTCTCCTATCTCCTGAAGCCTCCTGACTTCCACCCAGAAACAATCACATTGACCCGGGAAATCCCCAATGGGAGAAAGACATGCTTCTCAGCCTGAGGATCTCTGAGGCTCCACTTCTAAGCCTGGGGCTCCCTCAGGTCCTGGCTTTAGCCCAGAAGTGAGCCTAGTGGCCCATAACTCACCACTTTTATAATGCTGGGAAGCTGCACCATCTCAGGATCAGGGACTGGACACTGTGGCAACTTGGCATCAGGAACCAAAAGCTGCAGTCACTCAAAACAAGGCTAACATACATGGCATCAAAGGCATCTATCATGCCAACATCCCCACTCTCTGCTTTCCAGCTGCTACGTCAAACTGAATTCAGTAAAGGAACAAAAACGCTTGGAGCATTCAAGGCTCCTCCAAGCATCAAGAAGCCTCTGCTCAAGGCAGATTCCTGGGCTGAAAGGACTGATCGACAACCGGTATTGGAACCATTTGGCCAGCTGAGGCCTCTATGGGCCCCCGCCCAGCTGATCAGCAGGAGCAAAGTAATCACAGGAAAAGGAAGCAGCAACAGCTGGTTATTGGGTGGATTCAAGCCACAGAGGCATATTCTCCTTCAGCGGAACCTCACTACGTCTACATGTTAGGGGTAGAGGGGCCTAGGTACAAGCTAGGGATGGTGTGCCAACACCATAGATTTCAATAAAATTAAATCAGCTTAGCCTGAACCATGGGCTTTCAGAAATCCAGGGACCAAAGGCGGGTAACTGGGTGAAACATGACTACGCTTCGTTGTTACCTGACTAGGAATCCTCATTTTCCACTGTTCCAAGCTCTCTCCCATTGCCACCCAGAGAAGAAATCAGCCATTTCTGAGCGAGAAGATATTTCAAATCAATCCAAGTCAGGGACTCATCTGTATATATGTTTGTACATATTTATTACTCTATTTATTTCACTTGTACATATCTATTCTATTTATTTTATTTTGTTAATATGTTTTGTTTTGTTCTCTGTCTCCCCCTTCTAGACTGTGAGCCCACTGTTGGGTAGGGACCGTCTCTATATGTTGCCAGCTTGCACTTCCCAAGCGCTTAGTACAGTGCTCTGCACACAGTAAGCACTCAATAAATACAACTGATTGATTGATTGCATTTCTCAGGAAAAGAACTGTTGAAAAATTTTATATTAAAAAAGAACCGGGGAGATTTTTCAGAGCTTCAGGCAAGTTGAGATGGTATTTGCCTTCCCCAGCCCCAACCACTCAATGTGACCCCTCTACTCTGGTATGCTGACCCCAAAACTCTATAGATTGGGGTCAGCATAATGGGAGTCAGAGTACAGACTTCACCAATTCGGAGGAATATGAGCATGATGGACGTGTTGGAATCTTAGTAGTGAACAGTTGCACTTCCATGGCAACACTCTTGCAAACTGCTTTCCATTTAGAATGTAACTGGGTGAAACATGACTATGCTTCGTTGTTACCCGACTAGGAATCTTCATTTTCCACTGTTCCAAGCTCTCTCCCATCACCACCCAGAGAAGAAATCAGCCATTTCTGAGCGAGAAGATATTTCAAATCAATCCAAGTCAGGGATTGCATTTCTCAGGAAAAGAACTGTTGAAAAATTTTATATTAAAAAAGAACCGGGGAGATTTTTCAGAGCTTCAGGCAAGTTGAGATGGTATTTGCCTTCCCCAGCCCCAACCACTCAATTTGACCCCTCTACTCTGGTATGCTGACCCCTAAACTCTATAGATTGGGGTCGGCATAACGGGAGTCAGAGTACAGACTTCACCAATTCAGAAGAATAGGAGCATGATGGGCGTGTTGGAATCTTAGTAGTGAACAGTTGCACTTCCATGGCGACACTCTTGCAAACCGCTTTCCATTTAGAATGTAGGTTTGTGACTGCCTCGTGCTGCACAAAGCTCCCTAACTCCTTCCCCTTTCAAAAGAGAGAAGATATTAAAGAATACCCACAGTCTTTCTATTTGCCAAACTCCTCAGCTGAAGCACACATGGGAAATCAAGTAAACTATATTTCTTTGTGGCTGCTAGTGGCGACACAAAGGACGTTCCGGAGGGAATTTGAGGAGATAATCGAGCCAACATCTTTCATGTGTATTTCTGAAATCCCCCGGTTCAAAGGAATGCTCATCCCTAAACATTCTACTAACTCACAATATACAGGCAGCGGTTGCTAGGTGATCAGAGGAAGTCTATTTCATTCACTTAAAATAAAAGTCAAATAGCCCAATCATCTCAATTAGGCCCCAAATTCACTTTAACAGCTAGAAACAGCTTCTCCACTAGTCCAGCTCAGCTGTTGTTAGCAACAGATCTACCTACCCAGAGCATAATGGTAAACTTGTGATTAAGTCAGTTGTGTATGCTGATATGAGTTTGAGAACTCCACCCTGGAATATGAACTTTAAAAAACCCTAAGAGTCCTCTAGTTTTGGGTTCAACACTTGGCACCTAAAACATCTTGCTACAGTTTTGTATATATCAATTAACATACTCTGCTCTTTGAGCACTTCTCCCTCTAATATGTAAACTATTTTGTGTCAGTCTTCCCCATTAAATTATAAAACCCTGGTGGGTGGGGATCACGTCAACCAATCAATGAATCAAATTTATTCAGTGCTCTCTGTGTGCAGAAAACTGTACTAAGCACTTGGGAAGGTACAATTTAATGGAGTTGGTAGTCATGTTCCTCACCCACAGTGAGTTTACAGTTTAGAAGGGAAGACAGGAAGTAATATAAATAAATGAATTTTGAATATTTTTCATAAATCCTGTGGGACTGAGGAAGGGGTGAATAAAAGATGCAAATCCAAGTACAAGGGCGACACAGAAGGGAGTAGGAGAGGAAGAAATAAAGGCTTAATCAGGGAAGGCCTCATGGAGGATATGTGCTTTTAATAAGACTTCGAAGGTGGGGAGAGTGATTGTCTGTTAGGACTGAATAATAATAATGTTGGTATTTGTTAAGCACTTACTATGTGCCAAGCACTGTTCTAAGTGCTGTGGGGGATACAAGGTAATCAAGGTTGTCCCACATGGGGCTCACAATCTTAATCCCCATTTTACTGATGAGGGAACTGAGGCACAGAGAAGTTAAGTGATTTGCCCAAAGTCACACAGCTAAGTGGCAGAGCCAGGATTAGAACCCATGACCTCTGACTCCCAAGCCTGAGCTCTTTCCACTGAGCCATGCTGCTTCCCTGAAGACTGAGGAAGTTCCAAGAGAGAGGCAGGATGTGGGTGAGAGGTTGGTGGTGAGATTGACAAGATCAGGATCCTGCCAAACTGTTACCACGTTAATACAATCACTCATCCTAACCGGCCTTGATTGCTACATCAGCCTCCTTGCTGACCTCCCAATTTCCTGTCTCTCCCCACTCCAGTCCATACTTCACTCCGCTGCCCAGATCACTTTTCTACAAAAACGTTCAGGGCATATCATCCCACTCCTCAAAAAACTCCAGTGGTTGCCCAACCACTTCTTCCTCACCACTGGCTTTAGAACATTCTACCACTTGCCCCCTCCTACCTCATCTCGCTTCTCTCTTCTACAACCCTGCCCTCACACTTCACTCCTTTAACGCTAACCTTCTCACTGTGCCTCGATCTTGCCTGTCTTGCCAACGACCCCTAGCCTTTGTCCCACCTTTGGCCTGGGAAAGCCCTTTCCCTTCAAATCCGACAGACAATTACTCTCCCCCAGCTTCAAAACCTTATTGAAGACACATCTCCTCCAAGAGGCCTTCCCAGATTAAGCCCTGCTTTTCCTCATCTCTCACTCCCTTCTGCATTGCCCTGACTTACTTCCTTTGCTCTTCCCCCCTCCCAGCTCCATAGAACTTATGTACATATCTGTAATTTTATTTATTTGTATTAATGTCTCCCTCCTCTACTCCATTCATTCATTCAATCGTATTTATTGAGCGCTCACTGTGTGCAGAGCACTGTACTTTGGGCAAGTTACTTAACTTCTCTGTGCCTCAGTTCTCTCATCTGTAAAGTGGGGATTAAGACTGTGAGCCCCATGGGACAACTTGATCACCTTGTATCCTCCCCAGCGCTTAGAACAGTGCTTTGCACATAGTAAGCGCTTAATAAATGCCTCATTATTATTATTACTAAGCGCTAGGGAAGTACAAGTTGGCAACACAACACTCTAGCCTGTAACCTTGCTGTGGTCAGGGAATGTGACTGTTTATTGGTGTACTGTACTCTCCCAAGTGCTTAGTACAAGTGTTCTGCACACAGTAAGCACTCGATAAATGCGATGGAATGAATGAATGAATGAATCGAGGTTACAGTGAGTAACAGTGAGTACAGTGAGGTTACAGTGGCATTAGAGGAGCAAAGCATGTAGGCTGGATTGTAGAAGAAAATCAGAGAATAATAATAATAATTTTGGTATTTGTTAAGTGCTTACTACTACTACTACTACTAATAATAATGGCATTTATTAAGTGCTTACTATGTGCAAAGCTCTGTTCTAAGCGCTGGGGAGGATACAAGGTGATCAGGTTGTCCCATGGGGGGCTCACAGTCTTCATCCCCATTTTATAGATGAGGTAACTGAGGCACAGAGAAGTTAAGTGACTTGCCCAAAGTCACACAGCTGACAGTTGGCGGAGCCGGGATTTGAACCCATGACCTCTGACTCCCAAGCCCGTGTTCTTTCCACTGAGCCACGCTGCCAGTGAGCTAGAAAGAACCAAGGTGACTGAATGCTTTAAAAACCAATGGTAAGGAGTTTCTGTTTGATGCGGAGCCGGATGGGCAATGACTAGAGGTCCTTGAAGTGTGGAGAAACATGAACTGAACGGGTTTGTTGAAAAATGATGTGGGTTTCAGAGTATGGACTGAAGTGGGGAGACACAAGATGCAGGGAGGTCAGAAGGAAGGTATTGCGGTAATCAGTGCAGGAGAGGACAAGTGCTTGGATTAATATGATAGCAATTTGGATGGAGAGGAAAGGGAGGATTTTAGTATTGTTAAGAAGGTAGAGCTGACAGGAATTTGTGCCCGATTGAGTATGTCGTTTGAATGAGAGAGATAAATCAAGGATAACGCCAAATTCTTCTAACGTTACTGTTCCTTCCCAAGTGCTTAGTACAGTGTCCTGCAGTTTTCTGCTCAATAAATACTGTAGATTTATATGCCCTCTGGCTGGTTCAGAGGTCAGGTGTCAGTTACTTGGAATCATGCAAGGAATTCCTCCAAGAGTGGTGGAGAGAGGAATACTCCTCCAACAGTGGTGGAGAGAGGAATTTATGGGGTAATCCCTTCCTAATTATCTCCGAGATTTTCCCAGGAATAAGGAGCTTCTGAAAAGAAGTTCTGGAAGTCAAAATGGAAAGGCAGCCAATTGAAGAAGCAAATCCAAAGGTGGAGATGTTTGGCCTGACTGCTCCTCTCATTGAGTTTAGTAAGAGTTTCCAGCCTCAAACTAAACGAAGCAGGGATTGGGAGGAAATCTGTAGAATGATAATAATAATGGCATTTATTAAGTGCTTACTATGTGCAAAGCACTGTTCTAAGCGCTGGGGAGGTTACAAGGTGATCAGGCTGTCCCACGGGGGGCTCCCAATCTTAATCCCCATTTTACAGATGAGGTAACTGAGGCACAGAGAAGTGACTTGCCCAAAGTCACACAGTCGACAATTGGCAGAGCCGGGATTTGAACGGATGAACTGTAGAAGCAGCATGGCTTAGTGGACAGGGCATTGGCTTGGGAGCCAGAAGGCTTGGGTTCTAATGTCGGCTCCACAACTTAACTGCTGTGTGACCATAAGTCACTTTATTTCTCTGTGCCTCAGTTTCCTCATCTGTAAAATGGCTATTCCCTCCTACTTAGACTGTGAACCTAATTTGGCACTGGGATTGAGTCTGACCTGATTATCTCGCATCTACCCCAGGGTTTATTAAAGTGCTTGGGGCATAATAAATAATAACAAATACCAGTTATTATTATTTTGAACATATGCAAATATATGATAAATAACCAACATTTGTTGACTGGCAGTTTTCATTTTCCAGTGAGAAGGAAGCAATATAAAATGGGTTCCATTCATTTATTTATATTAATCCCCTCCTCTAGACTGTAAGCTTGTGTAGGCAGGGAATGTGTCTATTTATTATTGTATGGAACTCTCCCAAGTGCTTAGTACAGTGCTCTGCTCACTGTAAGTGCTCAAAAAATACTATTGAATGAATGAAAGAATGAATTAGCAACGATGAGCCTCAGTTGTGAAAGAAATCTCTTCAGGTATGCATTGATTTGAGACGTTCAGTTAACTGATAGACCAAGATCAAGAGAAGTGTTCCTTCTCCAAAAACACTGATCAAAAGTCGATGATGCATTTCAGCGGGGAGGAAAAGAAGCTTCTTCTCAGTTAAAAGTTGGGATAGAGTTATCCGAGGATAGAAGAAACTGAAATTCCATGACCAACCTGCCCAGTTCATTCATCCAGTGCAGGGAACATTTAAGGATAGCAACACAGCACTCTACAGTGCTATATTAAAGCCTTCAAACGTGTCTTCTCACATCAGTACACAGGAGAAACAAACAAAAGCTCAAACTGAAAGGGACAAGAAAAAGCTTTAACAGGGAGAATTTTTCTGAGTGCCTTTTTTATCTTTAGTTCTGCCTGGCTATTTCCTTAAGCCTGGAATTATGGCCACCAGGACAACAAAAAGAGCATCAAGGTGAAAAGAAACTCCAATTTCTGGGACCATAGTTACCTGGTCTTAGCACTTGGAAATTGATGGAAGCTTACTTCAAAAGGGACAGATCTATTTGAAGAATTCATACCTAGGTCATGTAAGGGACAGAAATACCACCTCCCTGACCTAGCGGTGAGGAGCAGAGCAATCAGACACTGAGTCCGGTGGTGGTTAGATGCCAGGAAGACCTGAGCAGATGACTCCACCCCCGGCAAAGAATAAAAACAAACAATGGGAGCCCAGTCTTTGACAGTGGCCAAGTAACTGGATCCTCAGAGGTCCATATCCTGCATGTCAACCCAGCGCTTAGAACAGTGCTTTTCATGTAGGAAGCGCTTAATAAATGCTATTATTATTATTATTATTTCCCTGCGCCACCTCAAAGATGTGTGGGAGTAGCAGTAGTAGTAGCAGCAGCAGCAGCAGCAGCAGTAGTAATAATAGTAATAGTATTAGTAGTAATAATAATGATGGCATTTGTTAAGCACCTACTATGTGCAAAGCACTGTTCTAATAGTAATAGTAATACTATTACCATTAGTAATAGTAATACTATAATTATCATTATTATTACTATTATTACTAATATTAGTATTATATAATTATAAGTAGTATATAATATATAATGATGAGTATTATATACTTATATAATATTAGTAATATTATTGTTACTATTATTATATTATTAATAGTAATGATAGTAATACTATTACTATTAATCAATCAATCAAATCGTATTTATTGAGCGCTTACTGTGTGCAGAGCATTGTACTAAGCGCTTCGGAAGTACACGTTGGCAACATATAGAGACAGTCCCTACCCAACAGTGGGCTCACAGTCTAGAAGGGGGAGACAGAGAACAAAACGAAACATATTAACAAAATAAAATAAATAGAATAGATATGTACAAGTAAAATAAATAGAGTAATAAATATGTACAAACATATATACATGTATACAGGTGCTGTGGGGAAGGGAAGGAGGTAAGACGGGGGATGGAGGTGGGGAGAGGGGAGAGGAAGGAGGGGGCTCAGTCTGGGAAGGCCTCCTGGAGGAGGTGAGCTCTCAGTAGGGTCTTGAAGGGAGGAAGACATCCTTGGCGGATGTGCAGAGGGAGGGCATTCCAGGCCAGGGGGATGACGTGGGCCAGGGGTTGACGGCGGGACAGGCGAGAATGAGGGGCGGTGAGGAGATTAGCGGCAGAGGAGCGGAGGGTGCGGGCTGGGCTGTAGAAGGAGAGAAGGGAGGTGAGGTAGGAGGGGGCGAGGTGATGGACAGCCTTGAAGCCCAGGGTGAGGAGTTTCTGCCTGATGCACAGATTGATTGGTAGCCACTGGAGATTTTTGAGGAGGGGAGTAACATGCCCAGAGCGTTTCTGGACAAAGACAATCCGGGCAGCAGTATGAAGTATTACCAATTACTAATAGTAATAGTGCAACCACGTTAATCCAATCACTTTTCTGCTCCCACCTTGACTACTGTATCGACTGCCGTGGTGACCTCCCTGCCTCCTGTCTCTCCCCACTCCAGTCCATACTTCAATCTACTGCCCGAATCATTTTTCTACAGAAATGTTCAGGTCCTGCTTCCCCACTCCTCAAGAAATGCCAGGGGTTGCCCATCCACCTCCTCGTCAAACAAAAACTCCCCATCATTGGCTTTAAAGCACTCAATCACCTTGCCCCCTCCCACCTCATCTCACTGCAACCTAGCCCCCAAACTTTGCTCCTCTAAGAGCCCGGGCTTTGGAATCAGAGGTCATGGGTTCAAATCCCGGCTCTGCCAACTGTCAGCTGTGTGACTTTGGGCAAGTCACTTCACTTCCCTGTGCCTCAGTTACCTCATCTGTAAAATGGGGATTAAGACTGTGAGCCCCTGTGGGACAACCTGATCACCTTGTAACCTCCCCAGTGCTTAGAACAGTGCTTTGCACATAGTAAGTGCTTAATAAATGCCATCATTATTATTATTATTAAGTACAGAACAACAAAGTGATGCATTTCCTGACACAATTTGCTCTTCATACAGCCATTTGATTGCCTGGCTTCTGGGAGAAGGCCCTGGGGAAAGAAACCATGGAAAAGAGGCACCAGGAAGGGGGTCCCAGGCAGGTGGAGTCCACAGGGGATGAGGACACAGAAAGGAGGAGCCCTGAGGGGGAAGAGGAGGCCCTGGAGAGGAGGATACAGAGAAGAGGCCTCAGGGAGGAGCTCTGGTCGGTAACCAGAGCAAGAGTGGGTAATCCAGCCCCCCTGGATCCTTACTGAATCTGGTTTCCCACATCCTTTCCCTGACAGATTCTTTTCCCTTCTCCTACCAGCTTCCATATCCAGGGTCTTCTCCTCCCCGTTCTCCGGCAGCCTGCTGGCCCTGCCCAGGAGTATTCATTCATTCCTTCAGTTGTATTTATTAAGTGCTTACTGTGTGCAGAACAGTCTACTAAGCATTTGGAAAAGTACAATAAAACAATAAACAGTGACAATCCCTGCCCAGAACACGCTCACAGTCTAGAGGAGGATGGTTTGCCCCGTGGACACTGGAAGGAAGCAGCCCCCAAACAGGGAGTGGTCCCTGTCGGGAATTGGCCACCAAGTAGGGAGTGGCCTCAAAGGGAAGAAGCATGACCTTGTGGAAAGAGCATGAACCTCAGAGTCAGAAGATCTGGGTTCTAATCTCTTCCACTACTGATCTGCTGAGAGACCTTGGCCAAGTCACTTAGCTTCTCAATTCCTCAGTTACCTCATCTGTAAAATGGGGATTAAATCCTACTCCCTATTACTTAGACTCTAAGCCCTATATGGGACAGGCACTGTGTTCAACCTGATTATTCTCTAACTGTAGCTACCCCAGTGCTTAATACAGTGCTTCGCATATAGCAAGTACCATAAAAAAAATGAAAATTAAAAAAAACCCCTCATTCAACAGGGTCTGGATGGACACCTGGGACACCATTGGGGATTCACTTGGTTCAAGAAGTAGGGTGGCTCAGTGGAAAGAGCACGGCCTTTGGAGTCAGAGGTCATGGGTTCAAATCCTGGCTCCACCAATTGTCAGCTGTGCGACTTTGGCAAGTCACTTAACTTCTCTGTGCCTCAGTTACCTCATCTCTAAAATGGGGATTAAGACTGTGAGCCCCCCATGGGAAAACCTGATCACCTTGTAAACCTCCCCAGAGTTTAGAACAGTGCTTTGCACATAGTAAGCGCTTAATAATTGTCATTATTACTAGTATTAGTATTCAATCTTCCTATTCTGTTATCTAGTTCCACATAATGCCAGTGTCTTTAATAGAGAGAAAATGATGCCCTGGGTGGATTCTTTAATTTTTATTTGCTCAGAAGGCTGGTATGGGAGAGGACTGAACACACTGAATATGACAATAATTGAACAAATTTGATCATGCTTTGAAGGCCCAGCAAATGGAAACAGGAAAGTAGTCCAGTGGATTTTTGTAACTTCTATTGTCAGTTTATACAACATCAAGTTGCATAAAATTGGCTTTTTTTTAACCAAGTTCAAATAGTGAATATCTGACCTGTGTGAAATTGGATTTAAGAGGATCAGGTGAAGGTTAAAAAGAAGTAATTGGCTTTATCTTTGCAGTATTCTAAATCCAGACACTAATTCTCCGCCCACACACCTTTTTGATCACATTCCAATCTCAGAAGCTAATTGCCATTCTTCTAGAATCCATTTGGACAGAATCAGATGCTCTTTATCCAGTGTAGATGTCAGATAATGTAGGAGCCCAAGAAAGGCAGGACATTTCTCAGACTGCTTTTGTCTCTGGCTGAGGTTGGATGGTGAAGGGGTAGGACGGCAGCCCTGCCAAAGTGACTGTTCCTTGTATTCTGCCAATCAGCCCTGAAGAAGTAAAGTGAAAAATTCTGTTGGCTGCATTGGAACTGACAAGCTACCTGGGAATGGGGGTAGCCGTGGTCTTGACTTGTCCACAAATCTGGGTCTTGCAAATCTGTCCAGTGGCATCAGGGACCAACTGAGAACCTGACGCTTGCTTCTGAAATGAGATTACCACATGCACCCCAGCACATGAAGTGGTGAGGCAAAATAAACGTACCGCAAATATTGGGATGTGACCAATATTCAACAAGATGATGACGTGTCAGCTCCTTGTGGGAAAGGACTGTGGCTGACAACTGCATTGTACTGTACTCTCCTGAGCACCTGTAAGTGCTCAATAAATACCATTCATTAATAGATTTATTCATTTATTTGGTCGGTAGTGATGCCAAAAATGGAAAAGGGCACTAAATCGTATGGGATTGAGAAATTCAAAATGGGCTATTCCAGCTCATTAATGTTTTCTTCCACCTCCTGAATAAAAGAAAGTCATCTTGGTTTCTCCCATGAACTAACCACTGGCAACTCTTAACTGCATCACTGTGACAGATGGGCCTGAAGAAGGTATGGAGCCGAGGAACTGACATTTGTTCAGTTGACCATTGTCAGATATGGCCAGATCATTGTCTAACCATTCTCTAAACATTCTCTACCATTAGAATATGAGGTCCCTTTTCTTTATTTATTTGTATTTATTGTATTTGTTAAGCACCTACTATGTCAGTCATTCATTCAGTCATATTTACTGAGCCCTTATTGTGTGCAAAACACTGCACTAAGCATTTGGGACAATACAATATAACAACAAACACACATTCCTGTCCACAACAAGCTCAAGCACCTTTCTAAGCGCTGGGGTAGATACAAAATAATCAGGTTGGACACAGTCCATGTCCCACATGGGGCTCACAGCTTTAATCCTCATTTTACATATGAGGCACAGAGAAATGAAGTGACTTGCCCAAGGGGGAGGGAGACATAGTAATATAAATAAATGAATAAATAAATAAATTACAGATATATAAATTAATTATGGATGTTACAATTACAATACAACCTCATTATTTAAAAATGACCTCCAAATCACTGATGACTCAGTGTCATGTAAACCAAGATCATTCAAATCACCATGGTGACCAATCACTTCAGCAGCCAAAATGTAAAAAAGCATCTGTCTACAAAGCCCAACATAAATGGAGAATGAAGGTTCTGTCCATGATAGTATTTAGTCAGTAAGTCAGTCAATCATATCTATTGAGCGCTTACTGTGTGCAGAACGATGCACTAAGTTCTTGGGAGAGTACAGTGTAACAATATAACAGACACATTCCCTGCCCACAAAGAGCTGGGTGTCTACTAGGGGAGACAAACATTAACATAAATAAATAAATTGCAGATATAATAATAATAATGATGATGATGGTATTTGTTAAGCGCTTACTATGTGCGGAGCACTGTTCTAAGCACTGGGGGGATGCAAGGTGATCAGGTTGTCCCACGTGGGGCTCACAGTCTTAATCCCCCTTTTACAGATGAGAGCACTGAGGCACAGAGAAGTGACGTGACTTGCCCAAAGTCACACAGCTGACAAGTGGTGGAGTCAGAATTAGAACCCATCACCTCTGACTCCCGAACCCGGGCTCTTTCCACTGAACCATGCTGCTTCTCCATGCATATTACTGTTGTGGGGCTGGGAGGGGGGATGAATAAAGGAAGTAAGTCAGGGTGACCTAGAAGGTAATGGGAGAAGAGGAAAGAAAGGCTTAGTCAGGGAAGGTCTCTTGGAGGAGATGTGCCTTCAGTAAGGTTTTGAAGGTAGGGACAGTAATTGTCTGTCAGATATGAAGAGGGAAGGCATTCCCAGACCAGAGACGGGACATGGGGGAGAGGTCAGAGATGAGAAAGACAAGATTGAGGTAGTATTTATTAGGTAGCCATCAAGACTCTGGACAATTTGCCAAATAAAAAAGACCAGTTTTGTGAAAATGATTCAGCAGAACAAGCAGTGCATCCGAAGCCCACTGCAGGTCTTCATAGTGTTTAGAACAGTGCTCTGCGCACAGTAAGCACTCAATAAATATGATTGAATGAATGAATAGCCCTGCAGGCTTACAGAGTTCTCTACTGTGATAAGTCAATCACGATACGGGATGCACATGACCCATGGTGGAATGCAAAGGTTGAAGAAATCCTAGACAATCACCAATGAAAGAAGGACATTTCAAGAGGCTCTGTGGCTTGTCTATACTTATCCCAGAACAGCCAAAGCCTGCAGATGGCTCACTCCACTATCAAGATGATCAAGAGGGTATTGTACAGAAAGATCAATAGCATTTCAACATTCAGTTAAAATGCAAGCTCCATAAGAGCAGGGATCATGTCTACCAACTCTGGTATATTGTACTCTCCCAAATGCTTAGTACAGTGTTCTGCACACAGTAAACATTCAATAAATGTGATTGATTGAATGATCGCTCCCTCCATTTGTAAATTCATTCATTCACTCAATCGTATTTATTGAGCGTTTACTGTGGGCAGAGCACTGTACTAAGTGCTTGGAAAGTACAAGTCAGCAACATATAGAGACGGTCCCTACCCAAAAACGGGCTCACAGTCTAGAAGGGGAAGACAGACAACAAAACGAAACATGTAGATAGGTGTCAAATCCGTCGGAATAAATAGAATTACAGCTATATGCACATCATTAACAAAAATAGAGTAGTAAATACGTAGAAAATAGAGTAATAAATCAGTATAAATATATACAAGTGCTATGGGGATGGGAAGGCGGTAGGGCAGTGGGGGGGTGGGGAGGAGGAGAGGAAAAAGGGGGCTCAGCCTGGGAAGGCCTCCTGGAGGAGGTGAGCTCTCAGTAGGGCTTTGAAGGGAGGAAGAGGGCTAGCTTGGCGGATGTGTGGAAGGAGGGCATTCCAGGCCAGGGAAATGATGTGGGCCGGGGGTCGACGGCGGGACAGGTGAGAACGAGGCATAGTGAGGAGGTTAGCGGCAGAGGAACGTAGGGTGCGGGCTGGGCTGGAGAGGGAGAGAAGGGAGGTGAGGTAGGAGGGGGCGAGGTGATGGACAGCCTTGAAGCCGAGAGTGAGGAGTTTTTGCTTGATTTGTAGGTTGACAGGCAACAATTGGAGATTTTTGAGGAGGGGAGTAACATGCCCGGTGGGTTTCTGTACAAAGATAATCCAGGCAGCAGAGTGAAGTATAGACTGAAGCAGGGAGAGACAGGAGGATGGGAGATCAGGGAGGAGGCTAATGCAGTAATCCAGTCGGGAAAGGATGAGAGATTGAACCACCAAGGTAGCGGTTTGGATGGTGAGGAAAGGGCAGATCTTGGTGATGTTGGGGAGAAAATAATGATGATGGCATTTGTTAACTGCTTACTATGTGCGAAGCATTGTTCTAAGCACTGGGGGGGATACAAGGTGATCAGGTTGTCCCACGTGGGGCTCACAGCCTTAATCACCATTTTACAGATGAGGCCCAGAGAAGTGAAGTGACTTGCCCAAAGTCACATAGCTAACAAGCGGCAGAGCCGGGATTAGAACCCATGACCTCTGGCTCCCAAGCCAGGGCTCTTTCCACTGAGCCACGCAATCCATATCTATGTACCCCATTAGACTGCAAGTACCTTCCAGGCAGGAACCATGGATTCTTACTTCCATTTTATCCTCTCAGTCACCTGATACAGTGCTCTGTACTCAGTAGGCACTCAACAAATATTACTCGTCATTGATTGTTCCAGACGCAGCGTGGTATAGTGGATAGAACATGGGCCTGAGACTCAGAAGATCATGAGTTCTAATCCTGGCTCTGCCACTTGTCTGCTGTGTGACCTTGAGCAAGTCATTTCACTTCTCTGGGCCTCAGTTACCTCATCTGTAAAATGGGGATTGAGATAGTGAGCCCTACGTGGAATAGGGGCTGTGTTCAACCCGATTTGCTTGTATTCATCCCACCGTTTAGTATAGTGACTGGCACATAGTAAGCACTTAACAAATACCACAAAAAAACCCCAGTTGTTCAAAGCCTCAGCTTGACCTCAGGCCTCTGCTCTTAGTCCTGCTCAAAAATCCTTGGCTGCAAAGGTTAGAAAATGTGTTGGAATAGTGTAGAGGTCTCAGAAATGAAAAATCACAAAAAAGTCAGAGAAACTCTAACTCAAGACACTAGAGTCTAGCCTATGTGTGAAAAGATCCCTATACTATAACTCTATTTTTCATTTCCATATTTGTAAATTTGGGATGAGGGGTATGCTTTTGAATTAAGACAATGCATTCTCAAAAAGATAATCAATAAGCAGAATTTCTGGTAGTTTTGTCCTTCAATTAGGTAATGGCACAGGTCACTGCAGGAAGTGGGGGCTTGGGTGCATCTCAGGGTTCAGATGTTGCGTCCTCCCACAGTACGTCTCCATCTGATGGCAGAAGTGTAATCAATGACTTGCCCTTTGTGATGGAGAATTTTCAAGTGAGGTCAAGGGGATTTCACAGATGGGTCTTATCTAGTTTTTTTTCTCCCTTCTTATTTTTAAAGGCCAAAGAGAAAGTGTATGTGTATGCTTCCCACTCTTCTAAATCTTTTGTGGTCTTCCCGAGTGTTGTGAATTAATTGTGAAAGGCATTCTGTTGTTGAATGAGAATGGCAGGAGACAGTGGGAGAGGAAGCATTCAGCAGAGAGAAAAAGCAAATCCTTGAAGCTGTGACAAATCAAAGGGGATTAGAAAGCTTCCATTTGTCCAGCATTGTCCTCACACCAAAGAGGAAGCAGAGGGGATCGGTCTTCCACAGTCCAAGGATGTCCTACCAGCAGGGACCCAGTTCATTAGCATTTGTGCTTCCTTGGGGTGACTGAAAACTGGATCCTATAAGATATGGATGGGAGCTCTGGGCTGCTCTGGCAGGATTGCGTTAGTAATAATAATGATGCTAATAATCAGAATAATCATATTTGTTACATAATAATAATAATAATAATTTGTTAAGCACTTACTACGTGCAAAGCACTGTTCTAAGCACTGGGAAGGATACAAGGTGATGAGGTGAGGTTGTCCCAAGTGGGGCACACAGTCTTAATCCCCCTTTTCCAGATGAGGGAACTGAGGCACAGAGAAGTGAAGTGACTTGCCCAAAGTCATGATGCCATTTGCCAAGCACTGTGCTAAACGCTGGGGTAAATACAATACAATCAGATTAGATTATATTAGATTCGATGGGAAGCACTGTTGCCTACTGGATGAAGGTCTGAGGCCCTGGGGTCTAATTTATGGCTCTGCCACTTTTTTTTTAGTGGTATTTTTAAAGTACTGACTATGTGCCAGTCACTGTACTAACCCCTGGGGTAGACACAAGCTAATTAGGTTGGACACAGTCCATGTCCCATATGGGGCTCAAAGTCTTAATCCCCACGATTACACATGAGGCATCGGCGGCACAGAGAACTTAAGTGACTTGCCCCAGGTCACACAGCAGACAAGTGGCAGAGTCTGAATTAGAATCCAAGTCCTTCTAATTTCCAGGTCCATGCTCTATCCTGTAGACCATGCTACTTCTCAGCCACTTGCCTCCTGTGTGACCTTGGCTAAATCATTTAACTTCTCTTTGCCTCAGTTTCTTCATCTGTAAAATTGGGATTGAATACTTGTTCTCCCTCTCATTTAGACTATGAGCATCAGGTGGGACAAGGACTCTGTCCTACCTGATTAACCTGAATCTATTCCAGAGATTAGAAGGGTGCTTGACACACAATAAGCATTTAAAAAATATAATAGTAATAATAATTTAAAAATAACATCAACAATAATAATAACTAGATATGCTGCTGGTCCTACAATCAAAGGGGTAGGGAGAACAGAAATTTGATCTCCAATTTACAGATGAGGCACAGAAAATTTAACTGACTTGTCCAAGGTCTCCCATCGGGTGAATGGCAGAGCTCTAATTAAAAACCCATCCTGTGCTCTTTCCGCCAGGCCATGCTGCTTCTCTTTGAATGCCCCACCAACATCTCAAACTTGTCTTAAACAGACCTCCATATCTTCCCACCCAAACCCCATCCTTCCCTTGACTTTCCTGTCTCTGTAGACAACACCACCATCCTTCCTGTCTCACAACTCTGTAACATTGGCATTATTCTCAACTCATCTCTCTCATTCAACCCACATATTCAACCTGTCACCAAATCTTGTTGGTTGAACCTTCACAACATTGCTAAAATCTACCCTTTTCCTCTCCATCCAAACTGCTTCTGCGTTATTGCAAGCACATATCCTATCCGGCCTTGACTGCTGTATGAGCCTCGTTACTAACCTCTCTACCTCTTGGCTCTCCCCACTCCAGTCCATACTTCATTCCGCTGCTTGGATCATTTTTGTACAAAAACATTCAGTCTAAATTTCCCTACTCCTCAAGAACCTCCAGTGGATTCCCATCCACTTCTGCATCAAACAGAAACTTCTTACCACCAACTTTAAAGCACTTAATCTCCTTGTGCCCTCCTACCTTACCTCGCTGCTTTCCTTTGCAGCTTGCACACATTGCTCCTCTAAACTACTCAGTGTAGCATGATCTCATCTGTCTCACTGCCAATCTCTCACCCACATCCTGCTTCTGGCCTGGTATGCCCTCCCTCTTCATATATGACAGATAATCACTTTCCCCAACTTTCAACGCCTTACTGAAAAGATATCTCCTCCGAGAGACCTTCCCTGATTAATCCTTCATTTCCTCTTCTCCCACTCCCTCCTGAGCTACCCTTGACCTTGGATTTGTACTCTTTATTCACCCATCCCTCAGCTCCACAACATTTATGTGCTTATCCATAATTTATTCGTTTGTACGAATGCCTGTCCCCACCTCTAGACTGCAAGTTCACTGTGGCCAGGGAACATGTCTACCAACTCTGTCATACTGTACTCTTCCAAGTGCTTATTACAGTGCTCTGCAGACAGGAAGTGATGAATAAATACAGTTGATGGATTGATGGATTCCTTATCAGCCACATTAATATCCTCCTCTCCCTGACCTTGTTAAGAGGACTGTATTTCTTCTCCCTCCAGTTGATCTATCATTCAATGCCCACATCAGCCTCAGCGTGTGGCTGGAACTTCCCTGGCCCTTTCTAGGTTGCTCATGGTCATCATCAGGCCATGCTGTTCAGGAATGATTTAAGTAGAAAAACCTGAACAAAATAAAATTTAAATTGGAAGTTTTTGCTCTTTGTTATCTGAATCTTAGCTTTGGATTTAACAACAACAACAACAACAACAATAATACTAATAACATCATTTGTGAAGTATTTACTATGTGCCCCATACTATGCTAAGCACTGCAGTAGATATACAGATAATCAGGTCAGAATCCTGCCCTACATGGGGCTCACAGCCTAAGGGGAAAAGAGAATATTCCCATTTTACAGATGCAGAAACTGAGGTAAAGGGAATTAAGTGACTTAGACACAGTCACAAGTAGGCAAACAGAAGAACCAGGATTAGAACCCAAATGTTCTGACTCCCAGTCAGAAGGAAAGAACTTCACCATAAACATAAACATTCCTGTGCCCTATCCACTAGGAAAGGACTTCACCATTAACATAATGTTATTTTCTATTCAAGCAGACCATCTCAGAACTCTGTCAACCTCCACACTGTTCTTTCTCACCACAGTTAACTAGCTAACATTTTCGACTTCTGAGAAAGGAGACAGATAAAAGCACATTAAAGGTTTAAAAACTGATGAGAAAAATGAGCCAATGGTATATTTTATATCTACTGATCCTAGAAAACTGCAGGCAGTTATATTTAATGAACTTTTAACGGGCTGCTTAAACATAGGGGGATTGATATCAGTATTTTCATCCCAATTCAGCTTAGAGAGGGTGAAAAGCAGAAGGTTGAGGGCATTACAGACAGGTTTTTTTTGTAAGACTATATTTTGGGGGTGCCTCCTAGCTGGAAAGCCATGTGATTGACAGCTTTTGGCAGTGAATTTTTTTTAATGGCATTTATTAAGCGCTTACTATGTGCAAAGCACTGTTCTAAGTGCTGGGGAGGTTACAAGGTGATCAGGTTGTCCCACGTGGGGATCACAGTCTTGATCCCCATTTTACAGATGAGGGAACTGAGACCCAGAGAAGTTAAGTGACTTGTCCAAAGTCACACAGCTGACAAGTGACAGAGCCGGGATTTGAACCCATGATCTCTGACTCCAAAGCCCGTGCTCTTTCCACTGAGCCACGCTGCTTCTCTGAATTCCAAGGAGTGAGTGTGTGTGAGTGTGTGCTCCTCTTACCCCACTGCCATGTCACTGGACTCTGAAGAATGTACTGAGGCTCTACAGAGAGGCAATATGGGATTGGGGGCTGGATTGGGGGCCAAACCCACAGGCAGCCTCCCTGTATCACTCAGCTAGTATTCCTGCTTCCCATCACTAATCAATTCCATTATAAGAAATCCTTGCCCACGTAGACACATCCATTGGCTTGACATCAGCTCTTGACTTAGGGGGTCATGAAAGGCTGAGCAACAACTTTACCGTGGGAAGGAAAATTCACTGAAAAGAGAGGAGATGAACAGCCTTTTTCAGGACCAGGATTACACCAACAGGAAAAAAAAAAGAGTCAGGCAAAAATGTTCCTTTGTTAAGGGCCCAATATGCCCTTCAGAAGGCATGTCACAGGAAGATCCGCTCTCTCTGGAAGGAAATTCCAGAGACGGTTTCAGCTGCAGAGAAAGCTCTCTTGGACTCTGCAGTACTGTGGGTCAGAAACATCTTCATCAACTCTTCTCAAGATCCTCATTACACAAAGGGATGCCCTTAGACATAGCCCAGAGACAAATAAGAAAGTAATGGAAAAGCGGTAGGGGGAAAGCGTAAAAGGACTGGCTAAGTTGGACCTGGAGCAGAGATGAGGCCGAATAAGAGGCTTTAGGTAGAGAGAAGATGGTGGTGAGAGATTTTGAGCAGCTCCCCTCTTTGTCCCTGGGAGAGGAGGGTAGTTTAGATGACAGCAGGAGAGGACTGGGGAATAAGCTGTCAGCATGAGAATCACTGGACTGCAGATCTGTGAAAGATACACTGAACACTCAGGAGGAAATGGATGGCTTGTGTTCGAGCTCAACTTGAGGTAGGGAGATAAATGAGTTGGCTTGAGATCCCTCCCAATCTTGTAATTTCTTTCCTCACCATCCTCCTCTTGAAAAGAGCAGGGTCCCATGGTCCCGTGCTATAGAAAGCAGGCCTGTTACAGCAGCCTGTCTCCCCCAGACACTGTCCTTGATTGGTATCATGTCCCTTGCCCTCTCCCTGGGAAACGCTTTCTCAAACAACAGAAAGCAAGAAAGTAAAATCAATGTTTACCAATATTAATTCAACTCTATCACAATCAATTAGCCTTTAGATCTAAAGCTTCGAAACCATCCACTATATAAATGGAAGATGGAAAATTGTCTCTTAACAGTACATGCCCCCTCCTCCCAGAAAAAGATAATTGAGCAGATTAGACTGAACACCAATAAAATCCAGGACAAGCTTAATAACCTTCAAAGAGCAGTCATTACTAGGAATACTAAATGTTCAACCATGAGAGAAAAGGAGAGATGTTGGATGATGTCAAAATCCAATTTAGGACCTTTCGAGGACAATCTATTAGAGTGTGCTGACTTTTCAGTCACAGTGTGTTTACTGTTACAGTGCAGGTTTCTTGAGTAGAGTGACAAAGTTGATAAAGTGACTATTTGCCATTAGTTTCTCTCAGTTTTCTTGACTTGCCCTTTCAGGATGGTTGCCTGGAGTGAGACAAGACGGAAACAGGGATGATCCTTGTAGGGAGAAACTTGCAATCCAAGATATAATAATAATAATAATGATGGCATTTATTAAGCACTTACCATATGCAAAGCACTGTTCTAAGCGCTGGGGAGGTAACAAGGTGATCAAGTTGTCCCACAAGGGGCTCACAATCTTCACCCCCATTTTACAGATGAGGTAACTGAGGCACAGAGAAGTTAAGTGACTTTCCCAAAGTCACACAGCTGACAATTGGCGGAGCCAGGATTTGAACCCATGACCTCCGACTCCAAAGCCCGGGCTCTTTCCACTGAGCCATGCTGACCGGCCTCCATACCCTTTAACCTCTATCTCTCCAAGACCCAACCACTGGGATTCATTTTCACCAGTAATAGTGTGTGACCTGTTCTGAAATCTTCAAATGAAGCAGTCTGTTCAAATGGAGTCTCAATCAGTGCTGCTTATTTCTACTGGGGATCACCCCCATTCCTGAATGAATGTCCAGGATGGGTATTGGCTCTCTGACAAGGGAAGACACTAACAGACACGTTCATCATTACTCTTCCATGCTATTCTATGTCAAAGATCTGGTTGTTCTTCACACCCCATCTGTTGCTCCTACATCAGTCTTTGCAACTACATCCAAGGGTATGGATAGGTCTCACCAACGATGACATCGCCTTCAAATGCAAAGGGCAACTACACACACAGAGACACACAAATGAACACACACAAACATAAACACACACACCCCTTCAAAACCCACCACTCAGTGACATTAGAAACCCAAGGCAGGTGGGGAGATTACTAAAAAATCCATTCCTTGATGTTTCTCTCTTTAATCTTTTTTTCACACTGACAACATCTGAAGGAATCACATTCTATTTGCTGTGTTTAATAATCTGAAAATTTACACATTGGAATAGGGAACCCAGTTAACCAACCGTGGCATACTACAGGTTTTGACAGCAATCTCAAATCTGGATGTCTAAATTGCTCCGACACAAGGGAGACCATCAGTCTCCTTAAATTATCAGTGAATTGCTTAAACAAGAATGGTCAGGCAGGTTTCCAATTCGAACCCATCCTCCAGAGGCAGACCACTAGGCAGGAATAATAATTTTCTTAATTTCTAAATTCAGCCCCAGGGCCTGCTGGGCAAAGGTGCCTGGATTTGTGGCCACCATCGAATTACTATTTGCTCTTGAACAAGACACTGAACTTTTCTTACTTGACACCCTACACAGTTTCATGGAAGTTTAGAAAATACATTGAGCACCCCAGGAGGGAGATGCACTGAAGAGATGGCATGTTACCGTGACTTCAGGAACACAGATTGCTATTACCATAAGATAATGTTTCATATCATTCAGTGGTATTAAACTCATTTATGCCCATTTCAGGATATTTGCTGATCATTTACTGAGTGCAGAGCACTGTCCTAAATGCTTGGAAGAGTATAACGGACTTGATAGACACTTTCCCTGACCATAACGAACTTACAGTCTAGAAGACATGACCCTTGCCCTCAAAGAATTTAGATTCTAGTGGGGAAGACAGACAATAAGATAATTTACAGATAGCAGGAAGCATTAGAAAATAATGATGTTTATCTAGCACAATGGTGGGATGTGTGTACCTGAGGCTTAGATGGCACAGAAGTATTGAAGTGACAGCTGTGGAGGAAATAGAGTGAAAAGATGAGTGATATCAGGAAAAGGTCCCTCTGGAGGAGATGTGATTTCAAAAAGGCCTTGAAAATGGGAGAGGGAGTTTCAAGCAGAAGGGTGGGTCAGTGGTGTGACCCTTGGCTTCCTCAGGCTTGAGCTCTGTGGCAGAAAGGTGAGCCCTGGGCTTTTTACTACAGAGCCCCACACAGAGGGACAGTCCCCTCGCTGTCCCTGGGCTGTCGGCAGTTTCCCCACCCCTGCTTCTCCTCCCTCCCTCAGGTTTCAAACCGGGTCTGGGTTAAACTGCGTGGTGTGGGGAGGGAGATTTGAGCTGCGCTATCATCCTCACGGTCCAGGGTTGGTTCCGCGGTGCAGAGATGGGGCTCCAAGCTGTCACCACTCTGGAGCTGATGCCTCCCCTCCCCTCTCCCTATCTAATGGTGCACCCCAAGGGCCAGAGCTGCCGCTGTTTTGGATCACCTCAGTGTGTTCAACAGGTGTCCCTGTGCCCAAATGCGGCAGCTCCTACCCCCTGACTGGCTTCAGATGCTCCACACTGACATCTCTTTCCCACCTACACCCTGATACATAATAATAATAATAATAGCATTTATTAAGTGCTTACTATGTGCAAAGCACTGTTCTAAGCGCCGGGGAGGTTACAAGGTGATGAGGTTGTCCCACGGGGGGCTCACAGTCTTCATCCCCATTTTACAGAGAATGGCCCAGAGAAGTTAAGTGACTTGCCCAAAGCCACACAGCTGACAAGTGGTGGAGCCGGCATTTGAACCCATGACCTCTGACTCCAAAGCCCGGGCTCTTTCCACTGAGCCATGCTGCTCAGTGCTCAGACCATAGTGCCATTCCCTGCCCCTGACCTGGAGCGCAACCCACAGCGACTGCTGGAGCTGCTGCCACTGCAGGACATCTCCAACCCCCACACAATCACAGGTGGGGATTGACCCTAGCACCCCACGTTTTCCCAACAACTTAGTATTTTAGGGGTACCCCTGCCCCCAGGCCACACGGCTCCAAGGTGGAGGATCGGACCACAGTGGAGATCAACGGACCGTGGGAGGAGGAATTAAGAGCAATTAACAGGTACCATTAGAGACCAAGGGATGCCAACTTTCTGCTCAACTGCCAAGCAAGACTACAGGGAACCTGCCTGAGAGCCCGGAGACTAATGATGCTCCTGTGGGAACATCTTTAGGCCGGTCAAGGGGAGCTGATCATATCAGCTCAAGGTGGGTTTATACAAATGAACTGATGAGTTAAAACCCTACCTGTGGAAGCGCCCCACATTCAGTAACTGGACTAGTGGAAGGGGCTGAGCCCTCCCGGGAGAGAGTGGGGTACCAGTGCCTGAATTGGAGCGAGCTGTTCGCTCTGTGTTCTCCACACTGCACCTCTCTGGGTGTAGTGGCAAGCGGTGACAGAGATGAGACAGAGGCACAGGAAAGCATACTTGAAGATGTGAATTGTCAGCGCCTTAAAAACCTGCAATAAAACTCATAAACCTGATATGACCTCATTTGCACACTGCAGTCCATCCTCCCTGAAAGGTCAGACTCTCCAAGCTCGAAAGTCCTAACTGCCAGGTATGAAAATCCAGAGTGCATGATGAAAACAGATTTCTTCACATACAAAATATGGTAAGAATGGTCACCAAATCTCCGAGCAATTCACTGTGTGCGTGTGTATGGAATTTCCTGGAAAACACCAATCATCCATGAAGTCGAGAGAGCTAGAAACTCATATCTTTTGAACAATCTCTCATTCACTCATCTCTTAAGTGTCAGTAATTTTGGAAAGCTATCACTTTCAGTATTGATCATAATCAAATCCAAGCTCTTCAGTCTACTCATGTCCAAAACAGAACTCCTCATCTTCCCACCCAAACCCTGTCCTCCATCTGACTTTTCCATCACTGTAAACAGCACCTTCATCTGTCTCTCATGCCCATAACTTTGGCATTATCCTTGATTTATCTCTCTCCATCAACCTACATATTCATTCTGTCACCAAATTCAGCAGTTCTACCTTCACCATATTGCTAAAATCTGCCCATTCCTCTCCATCCCATCCGAACTGCTACCACATTGGTCCAAGCACTTATCCTATCCAGCCTTGACTACTACATTAGACTTCTTGCTGATCTTCCTGCCTCCTGTATCCTCCCACTGCAGTCCATACTTCACTCTACTTGAGCAGATCATTTTTCTACAAAGTCATTCAGTCCAGATTTCACCCCTCCTCAAGAACCACCAGTGTTGCCCATTCACCTCCACATCAAACAGAAGCTACCTAATATTATCCAGGCAGATAGTTTCTACCTGGGTGGCCTCATGCCCAATACTGAGAACAGTGGGGGTCACCCACCCCAGCTGTGCTGGTTGCAGTGCCCACCAGAGTCCAGTGCGCAGCCTCAATTCCCCAAGAAGGAACCTTTCTGGGCTCAACACAGAAGCATGTGGATCTAATGTCAGCAAGAGGATAGAGCGTCTATCAGTGTTTCTACCCTACTTTTCTCTGAAAAGCAGAGTGTACATACTCCTGCCTGAGATGAAGTCAACAGGGGTGTGGGCTGGGAGGACAGAAGGCAGATATTGTACTAGAAACCACACGGCTTCTGGGGCTCTATATCAGGAGGAGGATCACGTGTCAAGCTGTGTGTCTATAAACCTCAGTATGAAATAAAAACTCTTCACTATTGGCTTCAACGCTTTCTATCACCTTGCCCCTTCTTCCCTCAACCCTTCTCTCCTTCTACAGCCCAGCCCACACACTCTGCTCTTCGGGCGCTAACCTTCTCACCGTGCCTCGATCTTGCCCGTCCCACCATCAACCCCTGGCCCACGTCCTACCTCTGTCCCGGAATGCCCTCCCTCCTCAAATCCACCTAAAGATCAGTCTTCCCCCCTTCAAAGCCCTACTGAAGGCTCACCTCCTCCAAGAGGCCTTCCCAAACTAAGCCCCCCTTTTCCTCAGCTCCCCCTCCCATCTGCATCACCTCAACTCTCTCCCTTTGCTCTTCTCCCCTCTCCCTACCACACAGCACTTATGCATTTATGCGTATATGTATAATTCTATTTATATTGATGCCTGTATACTTGTTTTGATGTGTACATATCTATAATTTTATTTATTTACATTGATGTCTGTTTACTTATTTTATGTCTGTCTTCCCCCTTCTAGACTGTAAGCCCTATGTGGGCAGGGATTATCTCTCTTAATTGCTGAATCGTAGTTTCCAAGTGCTTAGTACAGTGCTCTGCACACGGTAAGTGCTCAATAAATACAATTGAATAAATGAATGAATGAATACCTCGCCCTCTCCTACCTCACCTCCCTTCTCTCCTTCTACAGCCCAGCCCGCCCCCTCCGCTCCTCCGCTGCTAATCTCCTCACCGTACCTCCCTCTCGCCTGTCCCGCCATCGACCCCCAGCCCACGTCATCCCCCGGACCTGGAATGCCCTCCCTCTGCCCATCCGCCAAGCTAGCTCTCTTCCTCCCTTCAAGGCCCTGCTGAGAGCTCACCTCCTCCAGGAGGCCTTCCCAAACTGAGCCCCTTCCTTCCTCTCCCCCTCGTCCCCCTCTCCATCCCCCCCATCTTACCTCCTTCCCTTCCCCACAGCACTTGTATATATGTATATATGTTTGTACATATTTATTACTCTATTTATTTATTTATTTATTTTGTACATATCTATTCTATTTATTTTATTTTGTTAGTATGTTTGGTTTTGTTCTCTGTCTCCCCCTTTTAGACTGTGAGCCCACTGTTGGGTAGGGACTGTCTCTATATGTTGCCAATTTGTACTTCCCAAGCGCTTAGTACAGTGCTCTGCACATAGTAAGCACTCAATAAATACGATTGATGACGATGATGATGATGAATGAATGGCCAGAAGCATGCACATGGTGGCTGTTAGGGGGAGTGGGGTGTTTCAGCATTACAAGAATATGAGCAAAATGAGTCGGTGGACAGTGCTTGATCTGAGATCTAAGTGGGAATGAGTGTGGGTGTATACACTGCACTAAAAGCTCAGTCTGCTGAAGTGAGGGTTGGAGAAGGTTGCCCTGGGGGCTGGATGTGGGAGAGAATGAATGCAGGTGTGTGCACTTCACCTAGAACTCGGGCTGCCTTGGTGGAGGTAAGAGAAGGCTACTGCGGGACTGGGAAATGGGAGGGAATGAGTGCAGATGTGTGTGTTAGAATAATGACGACATTAGTTAACTTTGGCTGCTATGGTGGGGGTCAGAGAGGGCTGCCCTGGGGCTGGGGTGTGAGCAAGAATGAGGGCAGGGATGTGCACCACATCAAGAGTTCAGGCTGTTGTGATGGGGATAATAATAATAATGATGGCATTTATTAAGCACTTACTATGTGCAAAGCACTGTTCTAAGCACTGGGGAGGTTACAAGGGGATCAAGTTGTCCCACAGGGGGCTCACAGTCTTAATCCCCATTTTACAGATGAGGGAACTGAGGCACAGAGAAGTGAAGTGACTTGCCCAAAGTCACACAGCTGACAATTGGTGGAGCGGGGATTTGAACCCATGACCTCTGACTCCAAAGCCCGGGCTCTTTCCACTGAGCCACGCTGGGGATGGCTGAGGAAGGGCTGCCTTGGGGCTGGGATTCAAGCAGGAGTGAGGGTGGGTGCATGCACCATGCAGAGAGCTCTAGCAGCCAAGCAGCGTGGATCAGTGGAAAGAGCATGGGCTTTGGAGTCAGAAGTCATGGGTTCAAATCCCGGCTCCGCCACATGTCTGCTGTGTGACCTTGGGCAAGTCACTTAACTTCTCGGAGCCTCAGTTACCTCATCTGTAAAATGGGGATTAAGACTGTGAGCCCCACGTAGGGCAACCTGATCACTTTGTATCCCCCCAGCGCTTAGAACAGTGCTTTGCACATAGTAAGCGCTTAACAAATGCCAACATTATTATCTTCTAGACTGTGAGCCCGTTGGGTAGGGAACGTCTCTAAATGTTGCTGACTTGTACGTCCCAAGTGCTTAGTACAGTGCTCTGCACACAGTAAGCGCTCAATAAATATGATTGAATGAATGAATCTCCTTCCCCCACTCCTTGGAGATTGGAACCCTGGTTCTCATGCTCCTTCAACCCCTTCTCCCCTGCCCCATGCATTCTGAAGTTGAGCAGTGGATGGAGTTTGGCCCAACCCTCCCCCTCCCACTCCCCAGTACTGAGCCCCACAGTGGTAGGGACCCAGTGGGGTCAGACCCCAGAACCTCATCTCTGCCCAGTGCCCTGGGTCCCAACCAAATGGTAGCGGGGAACTCAGGATGGCAGTTGCCAGTGTGCCCATCCAGGAGGAGTGAATGTTGATGGAAATGAACACTGATTCTTTTAGACTGTGAGCCCACTGTTGGGTAGGGACTGTCTCTATATGTTGCCAACTTGTACTTCCCAAGCGCTTAGTACAGTGCTCTGCACCCAGTAAGCGCTCAATAAATACGATTGATTGATTGATTGCCTGAGGGACATGGCTAACAGCTTGGCAACCAATGGGAGGACATGATGGAATTGTCTTGGCGCTACTGTCTTGGGGATGGATTAGGTAAATTATAATAATAATAATAATGATGGTATTTGTTAAGCACTTACTTTGTGCAAAGCACTGTCCTAAGTGCTGGGGGATACAAGGTGATCAGGTTGTCCCATGGGGGGCTCACAGTCTTAATCCCCATTTTACAGATGAGGGAACTGAGGCACAGAGAAGTGAAGTGACTTGCCCAAAGTCACACAGCTGACAATTAGCGGAGATGGGATTTGAACCCATGATCTCTGATTCTAAAGCCCGTGAGCCACGCTGCTTCTCTATGGATAGAAAGTTATGAAAAGCTCGATTTTTCAGGCAATACAAACTCAGAGCTTGGACTGGACCCACAGGCGTGTGCTGGGACCTCCTGGGCGGGAGTGGGAATAAAGATGCATGGACGAGTTGCTGTTTGGGTGTTTCCTATGCTACGCTCATCACTCAATCACTTCATCCCCTCCTATCTTACCTTGCTAATTTCTCACTACAACCCAGCAGGCACACTTTGTTACACTTACACCAGCCTGTGGCTCAATGTACCTCAATCTCATTTATCTTACCACGCACTGCCTCTGGCCTGGAAATCCTTCCCTTTTCATAGTTGACAATACTCTCCCCACCTTCAAAGTCTTATAAAAATAATATCTCCTCCAAGAGGTCTCTCCCAAGCCCTCATTTTCACTATTCCTTCTTCCTGCTGCATTGCTCTTGAACTTGGATTTTCATCCTTTATTCACCCTATCCTCAGCTCTACAACACTTTATGTACAGCGCTTACTGTGTTACAGGTGCTGGGTAGTTACAAGCTATTCAGTTTGGACTCAGTCCATGTCCCACATGGGGCTCAAGGTCCTAATCCTCACTTTACAGATGAGGTAACTGAGGCCCAGAGAAGTTAAGTAACTTGCCCAAAGTCACACAGCAGACAAGTGGCAGAACTGGAATTAGAACCCAGGTCCTTTTGACCCCCAGGCCAGTGCTCTATTGCTCCAGTGCTACTAAGCGCTTAGTACAGTGCTCTGCACACAGTAAGCACTCAATAAATACGCTTGAATGAATGATATGCCCTATCCACTAGGCCACGCTTCTGTGATTTATTTTAATGTCTGTCTCCCCCTCTAGACTGTAAGGTCCTTGTGGGCAGGGAATAGGTCTACCAATTCTACTTCACGGTAACCTCCCAAGTTCTTAGTACAGTGCTCTGCACTCAGTGAGCACTCAATAGGTACAGTGATTCCAAGATAGTGGGAATAGCAAGGAGAAAACACCAATGAAAATGACTCAAAAAGAAGAAGAAAAAAAACTACTTGATTCAAAAAAGAAATGCTTTGTTAGTATATATAGCTGACCTACATATTTGAAGACACCACTGATAGTGAAGTTTGTCTATGGGAGAGTATATGACTGAAAAAGCCAGTGAGGGATCCACAGTCTCAGCCACACTGTGCACACAAAAAGGTTGTCCATTTTTGTATTGCTGTTCTTAACATTTGCAGTAACTAGTGCTGTTTTCTCTTCTGCTTCCTTGTCTTTTTCTCTGAGCAAAGTTTTTGCTCCAAGAGAATCACTCCCTTCTTGATATCAGTGAGGCTGGCATTAAGTAAGTGCTTAACAAATAACATCATCATCATTATACAAGAAGCAACATGGCTTAGTGGAAACAGCACGGGCTTGGGAGTCAGAAGTGGTGGGTTCTAATCCCAGCTCCACAATTTATCAGTTGTGTGACTTTGGGAAAGTCACTTCACTTCTCTGTGTCTCAGTTACCTCATCTATAAAATGGGGATTACGACTGTGAGCTCCTCGTGGGACAACCTGAATTCCTTGTATCTACCCCAGCGCTTAGAAAAGTGCTTGGCACACAGTAAGCACTTAATATCATTATTATTATTATTATTAGATGGTGAGACAGACATTAATATAAATAAATAACTTACAATATATAGTTTAAAGATATGTACACCACAGAGCTGTCTCAGAATCTTGATGATATTCTGGATAGCAGTTTCCGGGGACCAGATCTCTACTAGTACATTGGTTTTCTCTATTGGTTCTCTCACTTTCACTGCTGTTTTGCAGTGCAAATAGAGGCCAATGTATGAAGGACACAACTGGCCATAGGCTGTGTGACTTTGGGCAAGTCACTTAACTTCTCTGTGCCTCAGTTCCCTCATCTGAAAAATGGGGATTAAGACTGTGAGCCCCACGTGGGACAACCTGATCACCTTGTATCCCCCCCAGCGCTTAGAATAGTGCTTTGCACACAGTAAGTGTTTAATACATGCCATTATTATTATTATTATTATCAGCACTCATTCTGGAGCACCTGACACTCCTCTTCACTTCACACCTTTCTCCTTCACTGCAGCAATACATCTGCCCTCAGAGAACTAAAAAGAGAACCAAATAAACGGAAAATCTTACACCAAAAGGACCATTCTCGGCTGCAAGTGCCCAAGCACTTATCCATGGAGTTGGTTTCGATTTTGGCCTAATCTATCTTTGTACCTTTCTCTCTAGCCATCACTGAGTTCTGCATAAAAGGCTGTCTTGGCAATCCTTTTATCATTCATTCAGGTCTGACAATCAGTCCATTGCAGCTGAGCTCTGATGGGCGTGGACTCTGTGTCTGTGATTATGCCCCAGTGCTTCAGGACCTCAGTGCTCGGGGTGAGATCTGGTCATTTTATGGTAGCCGTCGGGTCAGAGAGCTCAAATGGAACTTGTTGGGTTGCCGTACATGTAATGGGAATGGTGTCTGCGCCTCACAGTCTCATGACAGTGTTGTGATAACAGCACCACATTAGCCGCCGATCTTCATCTTCAGGCTGGCTCCCCTTTCTTTCCAGAGACGGCGTTGCGGCTTTCCAAATGCTGCCCTGGCCAGACTGATACATCTTGAGATGTCATCGTTAACAGCATTCTGCAAGAACCCGCTGACAGGGAGCAGGATTTTTTGATGGTTTGAAATTATATACCATCGATTGATTGCACTGGAGCGGGAGCTTAGATATCAGGCTTTGGTTAAAGCATGACTTAGGGCTTTTTCAGGCTGACTGTCAGCCCCAAGCATTTAACGGATTCAGCGAGAAATCAAAGAATCAATGGCATTTACTGAGCGCTTACTGTGTGCAAAGCACTATACTAAGTGTTTGAAGAGATTTGGCCACTAGTGTGCTGTCATCTGCAAATAGGAGCTGACGGTTGTGTATGTTTGTCACTATCCTCTGTCTATAGGCAGAGGATTTTGGGCAAGTCACTTAACTTCTCTGTGCCTCAGTTCTCTCATCTGAAAAATGGGGATTAAGACTGTGAGCCCCACGTGGGACAATCTGATCACCTTGTATCCCCCCCCAGCACTTAGAATAGTGCTTTGCACATAGTAAGCACTTAATAAATGCAATTATTATTATTATTATTATCAGCACTCATTCTGGAGCACCTGACACTCCACTTCACACCTTTCTCCTTCACTGCAGCAATACATCTGCCCTCAGAGAACTAAAAAGAGAACTAATTAAATGGAAATCTTACACCAAAAGCACCATTCTCCAGCTGCAAGTGCCCAAGAATTTATCCGTGGAGTTGGTTTCGATTTTGGCCTTGTCTATCTTTGTATCTTTCTCTCTAGCCATCACTGAGTTCTGCATAAAAGACTTGTAGATCCCCCTGTTCAACCAAAGGTATTTATTGTGTGCTTACTGTGTGTGATGCATGAAACGAGACTCTTAGGAGAGTACAATGCAACTGAGTCGGTAGACATGGTCTCTGCCCATAGAGATCATGCTTATAGTCTAGGGGGAAGACAGACATTCAAATAAATTGCAGATAGGGGAAAGGGACATGTACCAAAAAGTGAACATTACGGTGAAAGCCATCAGGACAGACTGTGGCACGACTTCCTGTTTCCAGATTGTGAGGGGCAGAATGCTAAGTTTTTTAGTGAGTTTATGCCCATCATATTGACCCATCTCCATGAGAAGGAGCGAGCCCTTAATGGAAAGAGTAAAGACCTGGGAGTTAGGGGACCTGGGTTCTAATCCCAGCTCTGCCACTTATCTGCTGTGTGACCTTGGGCAAGTCACTTAACTTCTCTGTGGCTCGATTACCTCATCTGTAAAATGGAGATTAAGACTGCGGGACAGGAGCTGTGTCCAAGTCAGCTATTTTGTATCAAACGCAGTGCTTAGCAGGGTGCTTGGCATATAGTAAGCAGTAAACGAGTACCATAAAAGAAATAAAGACCTCCACAGAAATGTCCTTTGGACCCATGGCTTGGCAGGAAGACTTGTCCCCTCCTACTTTACCTCGCTACTCTCCTACTACAAATCAGCCTGCACACATTGCTCCTCTAATGCTAACTTTCTCACTATGCCTTGATCTCGCCTATCTCACCCCAGGCCCGTCGCCCTCATCCTGCCTCTAGCCTCCTCAAATCCGACAATTACACTCCCTGCTTTCAAGGCCTTATTGAAGGGGATATCTCCTCCACGAGGCCTTCTGACTAAGCTCTTCCTTTCCTCTTCTACTCCCATCTGTATCACCCTGATTTGTTCAACTTGTCCTTTCCTGCTCCCAGGCCCACAACACTTATGTCATATTTTCAATTGATTTATTTATATTGTCTGTCTGTCTCCCCCTGCCCAGACTGTAAGCTCATTGTGGGCAGAGAATGTGTCTGTTTATTGTAGCATTGTTCTCTCCCAAGCACTTAGTACAGTGTTCCACACACAGTAAGCACTCAATAAATATGATTGAATGAAGGAATGAAAAAATCTAGCCAAGAATTTACCAAGAGTAGAACAGTGCTATGATACTTATATCATCCCATTTCCACTATCAAAAGCATCAAGCTCTTAGTACAGTGCTCTGCACACAATAAGTGCTCAAAAATACGATTAATTGATTGATTGGTGCAGACTATAGACAAATCTACCCTAATCAGTGACACAGGGTATCTTGAAGACATGTCGAAAACACTTAAAAGAGATCTTCAAAAGAGGCCTTCAACCATGAAAAAGAAGAACTTCTGAAGCACGGAAAACTGGCCAATATGTGGACTCAGGTGCAGCTTTTGAAAACGTCACTATTAAAGTCAAAGATTTGACAAATGGTAAAGCATGTGGCTCTGATGAGATTTTAGCAGCAACTTACCAGCCAGGAAAGAACTTAATGCTTAAACATCTGTTGCAGTTATTCTTCACCATATGGCACACTGAAGAAAAGCCATAGAACTTCAAGGATTCCACCATAATGGCCATCTTCAAGAGGGAAGGTAAGAGAGCTGATCCCAGAACTAGAATACAATAGAGGCTGAAGGGACATAACTCCTGCGCTTTGGGATAAAGGGGTCCCACATAATGGTGGGGCCCAAACCCTCTACAATACAGTCCCTAGTCACATACCCCATTACACTGTAGTCCCCGCCTAAAGCTGCCCCCAACTTTGGACAGATTGAAAATGCTTCTCCCATGGTATTTCTCCACCTGCGGTAGAACTCCATCCCTTCCCTTCAGCACAAGCTGGTGCCAGGGGTCCCTGGAATGAGATTGGCAGATGAAATGGACCTTCCAAGGCAGGTAGCCCAGACTTCACCTCTCCTAAGCCCCACCCCTGTGTGGCTGGGAGGATGTGGGGCCCATGGCCACACCACCTGGTCAAAGTGGAACCGAAGGAGCTGTAGTAAGCAGGCCTCTCTCCGTCTCTAGTTTCATTCCCATCTCTCCTCCCTCCCCCTGAGATGTTTCCTACAGTATAACCCACGAATCAGGAGATGAGCAGGTGCGAAGGGAAACAGTAGCTCTGAGGTGAGGTTTGGCACTGAGCCTGGATCCTCAAGTGCAGAGAGGACAAAGGGTGAGGCATGCAAGGTGGGGGAGAAGGGAGAGCAGCACACCACCAACTCTTTCTCCAGCCTGCCACTTGGTCTAGGCATCTGCTTCCCCAAACTCTCTTACTCTGTTCCCTCCCAGCTCCTTCCCATGGGTAAGCACTTGGTGGCATTGCTGGGCTTCATCATGTTGCTAGTCAGGGTGGCAGTGATTGGGCTCCTACTCCCTGGGACAGGAGCTGGGGTTGGGGCTGGGATGGGGCTGGAGTGAGGCAGGGGATGTGCTTTGGGACTGGGACCGAGGCTGGAAAGGGGAGAGAGCTCTTGCACTTTTTTTTAGGATAGGGTAGACACGAACATGCTTGAAAGCAGTGAGAAAGAAGCCATTGGAAAGTGAACAGTTGAAAATGGCAGTCAGGGAGGGAAGAAGGGAGGGGGGTAAGTGTTTTGAAAAAGTGCAATGGGATGGAGTCAGAGGTGCAGGTGGAGGGGATGGATTTTGTAAGGAAGTGGATGAACTCCTAATGAGATATTGCTGGGAAAGATGGGGGAGTTGAAGAAGGGGCAGGAGGAAGGAAAGACTGGAGAGAAGCAGGGGAGATTTTATAAGGAGATCATTCCTGATGGTTTCTATTTTCTCAATATAGTATGTGGTGGTTAGGGGCATCAGCCTCCTTCATTTTCAGTCTCTGTTTAGCCTTGTTCTGACTAGTTCTCTTCTAACTTGTTACCCTCTCCTCTCTCTCTCTGCCCTCCCTTCACACTCTCCTTTCTCTCCTCTATCCCTGTTCCCTGCACTGGCTCTGCCATCAATCCAGGCCAGTCAAAGTCATCCAGGCACTGCTGATTCAGATTACTGTTCTTGAGGGGTATACATACATAAAGACATGCGGATAATTATAATCTGCTTTCCGGAATCTGCACAGACCTATGGATTAATGATAAACCAAAACAAAGTCAGGTCTATATATTCAACTAAATCTGATAAACTCGATGCACAACCAAGGATTTTCAGCAGTAAGCCAGAACTAATGCAGCCACCAATTTCTGCTCCCAGGCAGAAATGCACTATCAAATGAAGAATGTCTAGACAGAGATGTAAAAACAGAATCAAAAGGCCATCAAAACTTTCGGGAGATCAACAAAGATAGTTGACAATGAGGTATATAGCAGCACACCAATGGAATGCCTTTTTCAATGGTTTATGTTAAGCATGGCTCAATGGAAAGAGCATGCGTGGGCTTTGGAGTCAGCGGTCATGGGTTCAAATCCTGGCTCTGCCAATTGTCAGCTGTGTGACTTTGGGCAAGTCACTTAACTTCTCTGTGCCTCAATTCCCTCAGCTGCACAATGGTGATTAAGACTATGAGCCCCTCCGCGGGACAACCTGATCACCTTGCAACCTCCCCAGCGCTTAGAACAGTTCTTTGCACATAGTAAGCGCTTAATAAATTCCATCATTATTATTATTATACTAAGCACTGGGGCAGATACAAGCTAATCAGGTTGGTTACAGTCCACGTCCCACATGGGGCTCACAGTCTTAATCCCCATTTTACAGATGAGGTAACTGAAGCCCAGAGAAGTTAAGTGACTTGCTCAAGGTCACACAGCAGATAAGGGCCAGAGCTGGTATTAGAACCCAGGTCTCTGACTCCCAAGCCCATATTTAATAATAATAATAATAATAATAATGGCTTTTATTAAGCACTTACTATGTGCAAAGCAGCCTTAATCCCCATTTTACAGATGAGGTAACTGAGGCACAGAGAAGTTAAGTGACTTGCCCAGAGTCACACAGCTGACAATAGGCAGAGTCGGGATTTGAACCCATGACCTCTAACTCCACAGCCCATGCTCTTTCCACTGCGCCACACTGCTTACCCACTTGGCAGTGCTGCTTCTCATGGCCTAGTGAGAAAACTGTAATGATGCCAAAACTTTTATATGGTTGGGAGACCTGGATTACTTAAAGGACACACCAATTTCTTGAGCAACTTCATCAGTCATCGCCTATGGGCTACACTCGGCACCATATTGAAGTTCTGGAACGTAGTCAATTCTCCAGTGCTGCAGTACAGCTACCTTGGATGTGACATGATGTGAGATGAATTTCCAGACTGCTCTTAAATGATATGATCATGCTAGCCCCAATCTCTCATCTCCTCTGCCATCTGGCATTTCCTCTTGCCTCCAGGACACCTCCAAATGGATGATCCACTGGCAACTTGAGCTCTGCATTTCTAAAACTGAACTCCTCAACTTCCCTCTCAAATTCATTCCTGTATCTAATTTTCCCATCAAACCATCTTCCCAGTCTGCAAAGCTCAGAACCTTGGTATTATTATCCTTAACTCTGCTCACTTTTAATCGCTCATTACACACTACTTTTTTTTCACCAATCAATGTTGTTTACTGAGCACTTACTATGTGTGTAGAGCATGGTACTAAGTGCTCTGGAGAGTACAATACAACAGAGTTGATATACATGTTCCCTGCCCACACGGAACTTATAGTACACAGGGGAAACAGCCACAGTATTTCCCAGATTCTCCTGTTCCTCTCTTCCCAAATGAACAGGAATCTGGGATAGGAGCTCACCATTTCCCAGTTAGAATTAACCTTCTAGTTGACTTCTCTGCCACTCTAGTCCGTAGCTCACTCTACTGCCCGTATTATCTTACTAAATTGTCATTTTGCATGTGTTTCACCATTTCCCCAAATCCTTCAATGGTTACCCATTCATTTCTACATTATAGAGGAACTCTTGACCATTGACTTTATGGCACATAGACAATCAATAGTGTGCACTGACCAGAGCCCCTGCTCTGACAGAACTCAATGAAGTCACTGGCTCACAGCATACATTCATTCTTCTGACCCTCCTGGGCAGGATGGAGATTTTAAAATGAAGCTTTGGGACACTTGGAACTCTAACTGGGAACAGCAAATTCTGCTTCTGGGCAGACAGATTAAAAATTCAAGGCTCAGTAAATCCCAAACTGGAAAAATCAAACAATCATTATTTGTTGAGCACTTACTCTGCAGAGCACTGCACTAAGAGCTTGAGAGAGTACAGTAAAACAGAACTGATGGACATGTTCCCTGCTCCCAAAGAGCTGACTGTCTAGAGGGAAAATCAAACGCAAGTAGCCCTCTCAGATACTCACTGCAGAAGTCCAAGGGACTGAAGACTGAATTTGCCATCAATCAATTAATCGATCGATGGAATTTGCTGAGCATTTACTGTGTGCAGGATACTGTACTAAATGCTTGATAAAAGTAAAATACAACAGAGTTGGTAGACACATTCTACTGCTTCTAAGATATCATGGCTATAATGACCTGTCTCTAATATTATGTCATGGAAAACTGGCTGCTTATTACTTGGAAATGGAATCTTAAAAACTGGGGGAAGTTGAAGATTTCTAACCAATGAATTGCACATACACAGAGAAGAGGAGTTCTGAATTAAGTGAAGGAATCCAGAAGATAAATTAGTTTTTTATTGCATCCCTGGGTTTTAATTACCACTCAGAAGAGGAATTACAGTGGAAATTTCTTTTTGGTTGAGGAAAGAGAGAGGCAGATGAAGAGGGAACACAACTTATTTTAAGTAAAACTAGTCAACTTGACTCTAAACCCTAATGGAAAAGAAATCTAGATTTGAGGAAAGGAAAAGATTGCCATTTAATACAAATTCATTTTATTAGATCAGAGCTCGAGCCAAGATTGTATGGAAAGCCCTGTGTATGGAGAGGAGGAGAAAAAGATGAATTGGGGATTTTACTTGGAATTATCTCTGTACTG